>NC_059175.1:45422124-46672124 GCF_019923935.1 Bubalus bubalis | reverse complement strand
TGTGAAGAAGGCTGAGTGCCGAAGAATTCATGCTTTTGAACTGTGGTGTTGGAGAAGACTCTTGAGAGTCCCTTGGACTGCAAGGAGATCCAACCTGTCCATTCTGAAGGAGATCAGCCCTGGGATTTCTTTGGAAGGCATGATGCTAAAGCTGAAACTCCAGTACTTTGGCCACCTCATGCGAAGAGTTGACTCATTGGAAAAGACTCTGGTGCTGGGAGGGATTAGGGGCAGTAGGAGAAGGGGATGACAGAGGATGAGATGGCTGGATGGCATCACTGACTCAATGGACATGAGTCTGAGTGAACTCCGGGAGTTGGTGATGGACAGGGAGGCCTGGGGTGCTGCGATTCATGGGGTTGCAAAGAGTCAGACACGACTGAGTGACTGAACTGTACTGAACTGATAACACACAGTGATATTCAGTGTCACTTTCTACAAGTTTAATAATTAGCTATTAGATATAATCTCCTTTTCCATACTACTTGAATTGCTTTATCTCTGTATATGGGAGCCAAAGAAGTGATTAAATAGATCAAATAATGAAGATAAAAATATTAAAAATTATGACTCATAAGAAAGCCATTTGCAACGATAAGTACATAATAAGTGCACAAAGATTTTGACACTTGACACTTTATATGTTTAAACTAAACTTCACAACTAAGTTCTAATTCTAAATATAACATTGTATTTTACCATTGATATGTATTTTATTAATGTTCTAGTTAAATTCATAACTTTTACAGAAATTTGTGATCATCAAGGGAAATTTTTTTCTTCCCAAGGATATATTCAAGCACACCTGGGCCTAGATTTAATGTTGTCTATTGGCCTAAAATACACAGCCTATTGTTGTTGTTTAGTTGCTAAGTCACATCAGACTCTCTTGGGACCCAATAGTCTGTAGCCTGCTAGGCTCCTCTACCAGTTTTCTAGAGGTATAAATCATTTATTGCTATAAAAACATTGTATTTTCTTGTACACACAATCTCAGACCCAGGAAAAAATGGCTTTTTTTTTTTTCCCCAATTCCATGAAGTTTTGTAAATAGCTTTCTGAAAAAGCAAAAATTTTTAAATTTTGTTTCATAATTCTTCTTTTGATAAGGCAATTAATGTACATCATTTTTGTCTCTTTTAACTGTATACAAAAATTAGAATACATACTAATTTTAAAAGTGTGATAAAACAGTACAGTGAAAAAAAAGTATGATGATCTGTTCCTCAGTTTTAATTATTAACACAGAACTTGAGGTTTAAGTTCAGTACTTCTTTGAATGTATGGGAAATAAAGTGCATCACATCTCTAATAAAAACAAGAGATTATGAGATTCTTTCTCATTTTTTTTATTTTCTTTTTTTACTTTATTTTTTAACTTTACAATATTGTATTGGTTTTGCCATATATCAACATGAATCTGCCACAGGTATACACGTGTTCCCCATCCTGAACGCTCCTCCTTCCTCCCTCCCCATACCATCCCCCTGGGTCATCCCAGTGCACCAGCCCCAAGCATCCAGTATCGTGCATCGAACCTGGACTGGTGCCTCATTTCATATATGATATTATACATGTTTCAATACCATTCTCCCAAATCATCCCACCCTTGCACTCTGCCACAGAGTCCAAAAGACTGTTCTATACATCTATGTCTCTTTTGCAGTCTCGTATACAGGGTTATTGTTACCATCTTTCTAAATTCCATATATATGCGTTAGTATACTGTATTGGTGTTTTTCTTTCTGGCTTACTTCACTCTGTATAATAGGCTCCAGTTTCATCCACCTCATTAGAACTGATTCAAATGTATTCTTTTTAATGGCTGCGTAATACTCCATTGTGTGTATGTACCACAGCTTTCTTATCCATTCATCTACTGATGGACATCTAGGTTGCTTCCATGTCCTGGCTATTATAAACACTGCTGCGATGAACATTGGGGTATACATGTCTCTTTCAATTCTGGTTTCCTCTGTGTATGCCCAGCAGTGGGGTTTCTCTTTCTCATTTTTGAAACTTAGGTTTACATTAAGTAAAATTGAAATAAACTCTTCCAGGGATTCCATGGAGGAGGGCATTTTAATTTTACATAATGTGGGCTTCCCTGATATCTCAGCTGGTAAAGAATCCACCTGCAATGCAGGAGACCCCAGTTCTACACCTGATTTGGTAGGATCCCCTGAAGGAAAGCATGTATTCTTGCATAGAGAATCCCCATGGACAGAGGACCTTGGCAGGCTACAGTGCATGGGGTCTCAAAAGAGTCAGACACGACTGAACAACAAAGGACAGCATAGCACAGCAAAATGGAAATGTATATTTGAGATAATGTTGCAGAAAATTCTATATAAAATATCAAAATTGTTGTTTTGTGATGAGTATAATACTAAAATCAATTCACATGGTATAAACTAAGCAAGACAATTCACTGTTATTTTCATTGCTTTGGTGATTATTACTTGACCAATCAATATCAATTAATTCTGCTTCTATGTCGTCCTGAAATCTAGACATATCCATTCATAGTCACTGAACATTTTATTATTACATATTATGATACCATTTATACACTTTGATTATATTCTTCTTTCCTCTCTAGGAAAATAATTACATAACATCAGTACACAATTCCCTAAATGATTGCTTCTAAGTTGAAATATCTTTATTATATTTATGAAAAAGTATACCTTGTGAATTTAAAATTTTCCATGATATAACTATACACAGCCAAATATATACTTCCAAAATTTAGAAAAACTTTTTAATTTGATTATTAGATGCTGAATGAACAAATATGTAGTCCTCAATAGCAAAAATTAAAAATGTCATTTAGAAGTCTTTACTAGTTAAATCTGTCAAAAATAAAATAAAGATTCCAGGCAATAATAAAATGTCTATACTTATTTTATTTTATTTATTTTGCTTCTCTCCTCTCTTATTGAATCTGACTAGTTTATTCCTCAGCTCTAAGTATACCTATCTATTCTTTCCACTAATGATATCAAGCTAAATTTATGATGTCCCTTTTTCAAATTAATGGAGAATAGATCTAAGTTTAATGCAATTACTAAGTTTGTTTTGCTTCTACATACCTTCCAATTGCAAACTGTTAGATATGGACATAGGCATAAATACAGATGTAAATGTAGACATAAATGGCAGTGTAGACTTCAGTAAAGATGCATGTTAGGTAGGAATTTAGTAGTAGAAAAAAATTAAAAATACAAATGGAATTTGTTGAGCATTTATTTACAGTATCCATGAACTTTCTAAGAACTTTATCTGCTTTTTTTCACTTAATTCTCAAAATATTTCTGAGCTGTGGCTATTATTATTTTTATTTTTCATAAGTGGTCTATGAGACTCTGAAGGTTTAAAATGACCAGGTTGTTTAGCTAGAAAATGTTGGATCCAGGATTCAAACATAATCCTGTTTTCATCATAGTTCTAGAACCCAAATAAAGTTTAAAATTTACCGGAGCCCTGAATCATTGAAAAATTATCACAAAGCTCTCAGGATAAAAATATTAATATATAGAATTTTCTCTATTGTTACCATCTTAAACACTTATTGAATGGATATTGCTTTATTTTTGAGAAGGAAATGCAACCCACTCCAGTATTCTTGCCTGAAGAATTCCATGGACAGAGGAGCCTGATGGGCTAGAGTCATGGGGTCAAAGGGAGTCAGACATGGCTGAGTGACTAACACCACCACCACATCATTGCTTTATTTTAAAGAAAACATAAAAAAACTTTCTTATATGACTTTTCATACCTCAGAATATCAGAAGCAGCCAGTTAGGATACAAAACCTATTAATTAAGTCCAAATACACTGAAAATAGGAGTGACTACTGATAACCTATCAGTGTGGGAATTTAGGAAAACTTCTCTAGTGTAGTCTTGTATAAGAATTAATATTCATTCATGTGAGATGACTTATCATGGGAGAATTATATTACATTGAGTATGTGTGTGTGTGTGTGTGTGTGTGTGTGCTCAGTTGTGGCTGACACTTTGCAACCCTATGGATCATAGCTTGCCAAGCTCCTCTGTTCATGGAATTTTCCACACAAGGATAGTGGAGTGGGTTGCTGTTTCCTACTCCAGGGACTCTCCCTGACCCAGGTATCAAATCTGCACCTCCTGTATCTCCTGCATTAGCACGTGGATTCTTCACCAGTGTGCCACCTGGGAAGCCCATATTGAGTATACCTTACATATAAATTAAGTAGGTAATATGTTGTAGACTCATTAGAAATAAAGCTTACATTAGGAAAATGAACATGAAAGTTGCTCAGTCGGAGTGTCCAACTCTTTGCAACCCCATGGACTGTAGCCTATCAGGCTCCTCCATCCATGGGGTTCTCCAGGCAGGAATACTGGAGTGGGTTGCCATTTCCTTCTCCAGGAGATCTTCCCAACCCAGAGATTGATCCCAGGTCTCCCACATTGTAGGCAGACACTTTACCATCTGAGTCATCAGGGAAGTCCACATAAAGAGGTAAGATTCAATTAAGAGCAGAAAAATAACTTATGAAGAAACACCATATCCTTAACAAATGGTATCAAGCCAATGTGGAATTATTTTGTGTGTATGTGTTGTGCACAGAACATGTGTTTAACAGGGGTTGTGCAGGGGTTTAAACATTGAGACCTGATTAATATGAATTTTTGTATTCCTATATATATATATATATATATAATATATATATATCTGAGAAGGCAATGGAAACCCACTCCAGTGTTCTTGCCTGGAGAATCCCAGGGACGGGGGAGCCTGGTGGGCTGCTGTCTATGGGGTCACACAGAGTCAAACACGGCTGAAGTGACTTAGCAGCAGCAGCAGCAATATATATATATATATACACAAATATATATATGCAAATATATATATTAAGGGGGCTTCCCTGGTGGCTCAGCTGGTAAAGAATCTGCCTGCAATGTGGGAGACCTGGGTTCAATCCCTGGGTTGGGAAGATCCTCTGGAGAAGGGAATGGCTACCCACTCCAGTATTCTAACCTGGAAAATTTCATGGACTGTATAGTCCATGGGGTCACAAAGAGTCAGATAGGACTGAGTTTCCCTCACTCACTCACTCACTCACTCACTCATATATTAAGGGCTTCCCTGGTGGTACTAGTGGTAAAAATAAACAAACAAACAAACAAACCCGCCTGACAATGCAGGAGACATAAGAGACACAGGTTCAATCCCTGGTTCAGGAAGATTCCCTGGAGGAGGACATGGCAACCTACTACAGTATTCTTGCCTGGAGAATCCCCATGGACTGAGGAACCTGGTGGCTACAGTCTACACAGTTGTTTGCAAAGAGTTGGACCCAACTGAAGTGACTTAGCATGCACTCAACTTAACACCATGAAGAATGAAAGGGTAAATATTCTTATCTTGTAGTATTTGAAGAGTTTTATGAGAAAGTCATATATATTCTTATAAGTTGTAGCTTTAGAAGCAAAATTTGGGCTAAGAAGTAGTGTAAATAGAATCATATAAGCAGATATTTTTCTAAAATCAAGCTATACATCAAAAAGGAATAAGGTATCTCACAAACGAAGAAGCCTTCAAAAGTGGAATTCAAACACAAATTAAATAGACCATTATCAGTGATATTGTACAGAAATGTTAGGTGATCTCAAAAATGTTTATGTAAAGAATTGAATGATCTCTAAAAATGATTCTAGTTGTTTAACCTGTAATATTTTATGATTTCTGTTCAGTCTCTATACTGAGAAAAGAAAAGAAAACCTTTTATCTTCCTCTAATAACATCTTCTTTATTGCAAATACTGTTGCATTGTCTAGCTGTGCCTATACAGAGTGTTTATGTACATGCAGTTTTTTGCCAAATTCTCTAGAGATATTGTAAGGACATTCAACCAAAAAAATAGAAAACTTTTAAACTCTGCTTCCTTGATTTTATCAATTCTTTAATATTCTCTGATCATCGAAAATATTTGTATCTACTTTCTGTAGCAACAATTAATGTGATACACAAACACACACACACACACACACACACACACACACATGCACAGATGGAGCTACATACCTGCCTCGTTCTGATGAATGACATATCAATAGTTCAGATTTGACTTTGAGAGAATTACATAAAAGAATTACCTGCTACTTACTGCAGAACATTTTTATCCTTTCATTTCAAGATTAAACTGAAAACTACTTCACTTTAGGAACAATCTTATATCATGCTTTGGCACATCCCTCTAAGAATATCTTACTATGAAGGAGGCAGAGAACTGATTGGTTTGATCCTCCTATGGTTTCAGGCAAATACTCATATGAATCACTAGAGTTTTCTTGCCACGAAACTCTTTTTTTGCCTGAATTTTCTAATTGCCTATTAAATATAATAATCTAGTTGCTGAATTCACGTTCAGCTGCTCACCTCTTGAAAGCCAATACTCAACAGATAAGTGTTGGTTAGAAAAGAAAGGCTGCTATATTCAGGAGATAAAAAACCTGGGGAGAAGGCAGACTTGTGTCCAAGAAAACCAACTCCAAAGATTCTGATAAACAATAAAAGTGTGTGTGTGTGTGTGTGTGTTTTAAGTATAGTTGGTGCCTCAGATGGTAAAGAATCTGCCTGCAATGTGGGAGACTGGGGTTTGATTTCTGTGTTGGGAAGATCCTCTGGAGAAGAGAATGGCAACCAATTCCAGTATTTTTGCCTGGAAAATTCCATGAACAGAGGAGCCTGGTGGACTACAGTCCATGGGTTTGCAAAGAATCAAACATAACTGAGAGACTAGCCCTTTCACTTTTCACATTCCTAGTTGCTTTACTATGTTGTTTTAGTTTCAGGTGTTCAGCAAAGTGATTTAGTCTATGCATTTATGTGTACATGGGGCTTCTCTGGTGACTTAGTGGGTAAAAAATTCTCCTGCAATGCAGGAGATGCTGGTTCGATTCCGGGGTCGAGAAGATACCCTGGAGGAGGACATGGCAACTCACTCCAATATTCTTGCCTAGAGAATTCCGTGGACAGAAGGGCCTGGCTGGCTAAAGCCCATAGGGTAACAAAGAGCTGGGCACATTCGAATGACTATCATATATATATATATATATATATATATATATATATATCAGATCAGTTGCTCAGTCATGTCCGACTCTGCGACCCCATGAATCGCAGCACGCCAGGCCTCCCTGTCCATCACAAACTCCCGGAGTTCACCCAGACTCACGTCCATCGAGTCAGTGATGCCATCCAGCCATCTCATCCTCTGTCGTCCCCTTCTCTTCCTGCCCCCAATCCCTCCCAGCATCAGAGTCGTTTCCAATGAGTCAACTCTTCGCATGAGGTGGCCAAAGTACTGGAGTTTCAGCTTTAGCATCATTCCTTCCAAAGAAATCCCAGGGCTGATCTCCTTCAGAATGGACTGGTTGGATCTCCTTGCAGTCCAAGGGACTCTCAAGAGTCTTCTCCAACACCATAGTTCAAAAGCATCATTCTTCGGCACTTAGCCTTTTTCACAGTCCAACTCTCACATCCATATATGACCACAGGAAAAACCATAGCCTTGACTAGACGAACCTTTGTTGGCAAAGTAATATCTCTGCTTTAGTAATATCATAGGCCCCAAGGACTAGCTGCACTAATAGGTAAAATATTCCCCCTCTTTTTCCCCTTGGTGACTGATATCTGGAAAGTGAACTTTCCGAAAACTGAAAGTGGTTAGCTTACAAGGAGGCTCCAAGAAAATCATGTCATGAAACTTATTTAAGGTATAGTCCCACAAAGGTTAACACAGTTTAAGTTGAGAGATATTTACAGAAAAAAAAAGCTTATGTCTATTAATTGCCTGTATTATCTAGGAATACTGATAACATTTGAAAAATAAAAAGTCATCATGGAACATAACATGAACTCTGATCTGCTACAGAAATACACAGATATGAATTTTCATATGGACTGTTACAATCATTTTTTAATGCAATACATTTCGGGCTTTGATCCAGGAATAACCTAGTCCCACATGTGGAACTTGGCAATAATTAATATGTAAGCACCTGGAAAATTATCTGTTTTCAAAAATTAATTTCTAGGCCCTGTAAATGAAAGGGTCTTTTGAAGCAGAAAATAGGGAAACATTATGAGTGTGTGTGTGTGTGTGTGTGTGTGTGTGTGTACATCTCTGTTTAGAGAGGCTAGAAATAAATATATGTAATCATTTAGATAATACTTTATTCTCTAAACAGCTAATACAAGAAGATCTTGAACTAGAGATTGGCCTTTATTGAAAAAATATTTTAAAGGCTCTAAACTATAGAACTTGAGTTAGCTCAAAGGAAGTAAGAAGAAACTTTGAGTAACAAGGGAAAGATAAATGTCAAGTTTTTGGAGAATGAGCAGGAAGTTTGCTGAGATGCTCAAGTCAGAGGTAATTAAGATATCTAATGTTTCATATGAGTTTTACTGGTGGCTCAGACAGCAACAAATGTTCAATATAATTTTAAAATCATGATCTGGGAGCATGTGATTCAAACTTTTTTTGTTGAATTCAAGTCTTCAAAATCATATCATAAATTTGGCATTGCTAACATTGCCATATTGTTATTTCCATATAAATGATGTATGATTCAGATTTCTATACATAGATGGAGCTTGTATAAAGAGCAAGCATATTTGACCAAAGGAAGTAGGGCTTGAGAAGACTGGCCATTTTGTTTTTACATACAAATTTATAAAATTCTCTAGTTCATGTCTGACTCTGGCACTTGTAAACTCTGGTGTAATTGTTGTGTGCTACTGTGTGCTATAATTGCCCAAACTAACTTCCCTCTCTATAAAATTCTGAAGTGTAGTCTTGTAACCTTTCCACCTAAGGGTGGGTGCTGTTCATTTGAATACAATTAGTGGTTTCTCTTCCTGTCCAATCCTCTCTACTATACACAGAATTCTATCAAAAATTTTAAGTGATGAAAAAATTTTTTTATGTAAAATCCCTTAAACAAAAACATGAAGATTAAATTCATTATATGTCTAATTTAACTAATATATCTTGAAGAAAGCTACTAACAAGAAAACAAATATCAACATTATATTTAAAAATAACTGTTACACATGATATTGCTTACTGTACATAGTGACTACCATGCTAATTCATAAAATTTGCTGTAAGTTGGCAGAGGATAAAATGCCAGCTGAAAAAATTGTGTAGTTGTCATAATGTGAATATTTTTTAAAAAGTGCCCACACATATTTATAACAGAAGATCTAATCTATAACAGAAGCTCAATCAAGATAACCTCCTTCTCTAAAAATTATGAATATCAAGTCATACTCAGATTACCATAATTAAGTGAAACATAAGAGATTTAAAAACACTGGTATAGCTTATATACTTACATCCTTTCTATTTTGAGCTTTATTTATTTAGATTCCTAATAATGACCTGAAAAGAAGTCGAGTTTGGTTAGCAGGTGACTGCTTTTGCACTAATTACAGTCTTATTGCTATAATTTCACATTTTTTCTTTTTGTCCAGAAGATGCTGCTGCTGCTGCATAGATGCGGATACAACTTTGACTAGTGCTGCTCTGTAGTCTCACTGTCACATTCTTTTTGACTAAAAAAGAGATTGATGTATTTTTTTTTTCTTACTGATTTTGCTGTTCATTCCACCTTCTGATTACTGCAATCTTGGGAAACAAGGTATCATAAAATGTAAAGGGTGTTCTAAGAAATCCATTTATGTTATCTGATCCAGGAGAGAAGCAAAAACGAAGATTGGATTAAGATGGGATCAAGCAGTGAAGATTTAGGAGTGGAAGGGTAAAGGTGATAACTGCATCTGCAAACACTACCAAGACCCAAAGAAATTATTTTAACTGAAAAGCTAGCACTCTACGGGACAATACACTATAATAAAAGAGAATGGCATGTTCTAAGAAGGGGAAAAAAGAAAAGAAAAATAACGATTAGATTAGGAATAAATGAAATCAGATAACCAATTTTCCTATTTTTGTTTATTTATGCTAAGGTATATGAAAATTAAAATATATATCTTTTTAAAAATCCACATTTTAGCCCAAGGAGCTACTGTGTATGATGCTGCTCATGTATATGTTCCGTCCTCCATCTTACAGTTACAAAATTAATTAACAAAAAAAACTGGAGTGGAATTCTGAAAGAGTATAGCTCTGCTTTTGCTCTGTGAAGATGAAGGCATCTTTACAGTAATGCACCAGTCCATCTCCTGATCTCCTTGTTTATATAATTGCTGACTAATCACAGCTCTGTTTCCTCCACAGACACAGAAGACTGCACACACTGATACACATACAAATGAGGCTAGAATAGTATTTAATACTATATAGGTCAGGTTTTCAGGCTTTTTCTTATTTTTTAATTTTTTTTAATATGGACCATTTTTTAAAAGTCCTCATTAAATTTTTTACAATATTGCTTCCATTGTTTATGTTCTGGTTTTTTTAGGGGGAGGTGGAGGAGGGCAGTGAGGCATGTGGAAAGGATGAAGGCAGGAGAAGGGGAAACAGGGGATGAGATGGTTGGATGACATCACTGACTTGATGGACATGAATTTGAGCAAGCTCTGGGAGTTGGTGATGGACAGGGTAGCCTGGCGTGCTGCAGTCCATGGGGTCACAAAGAGTCGGACATGACTGAGCAACTGAACTAAGCTGAACTGAATGAGGCATGTGAGATCTTAGCTCCCCAACCGGGGATCAAACCCACATCCTCTGCACTGGAAGGTGAATCCTTAACCAATAGACTACCAGGGAAGTCTGGCCATTCAGTTTTAATGCTGTTTTCCAGTAATGCAACTTTGTGGACCATCACAAAATTTAAGTCAGATATTTAAGCTGTTTTGAAGTAGAAATGTTAGTGTGTACACTTTAGAGGTGAAATATTAGTAGTCATTTGTATGTAGACAGAATGATAACAAGATTAATGATATAGGCAAGAGACATCTTCAGAACTACAGGTAACTTTGGATTCTAGACTATAAGAGATTAATTCTTGGCAAAATAATTAAAATTCCTCCTAGAACAAAATAGTTGAAGAACAATGGGAGGTTAGCAGGTAGAATTTCATATGGAGAGCTGAGAATATGAATTAAATACATTCACACAGATAACATTTTCTTGACAAAGTATGAGGCAGGACGTTGGTACACAACCATGAGAGTTCCAGGGTGATGTTTGAAACTGACTCTGGAAAATGGAGGGCAAGGAGAAACCATAGAAAAAAATAGGCTGCTCCTGATTGATAGGCAGCAGTTTTAATAAACAAGGGAACTTACATGAGAGACTTATCTTGGGCTGCTGCAAAATGAGTCGCTCTCCACAAATGCCCACCAGAATCTTAAGAATTTATATAAAGGCCGTAACTCAGTTCAGTCACATATAAATGATCTCAAAAATACCTTGCTCTCAAGGCTGCATCCTTGAAGTATGGAAACAATGGGCAGAACGTACATTTCAAGGACTAGGGTAATAAAACTCCCATTGCCCAGATCCACTTTGTACTCTCCAACACAAGTTCATCTACTATATGTGGAGAATGAAAAGAGAAGACCATGTGTGGGAATTGAGGAAAAGGGCAGAGATAAAATAATCATTGCAGGATTTGACATATCAAATAACAGAAACAGTAAGCAATATTCAATGTTCATCTGTGGGTTTTGGTCATGAATTTTAAATGAACTTAACATAAAAATATGATTGTTTTAAACATGTATGAATGGGAGTATCTTTCATAGCTATATCTAAATTTTTTTATATATCATTACCAATACTTTTTAAAAAGCACACCAGTATCTTATCTACTGCAGGCATTTTAGATATGATAATTTTCTATGGAGATATTTACTTCTTATAAGTTGAGAAATTATTCTCTTTACCATTTTTAAAAGATTTAACTTATTGAACAAACCGTGAAGGCCTGTTTCAGTGCTTATCATGCAAATCTATATTATGTTTTGCATATAACCACATGACAAATGGGCTTCCCTGGTAGCTCAGATGCTAAAGACTCTGCCTGCAAAGCAGGAGACCTGGGTTTAATCCCTATGTTGGCAAGATCCCCTGGAGAAGGGAATGGCTACCCACTCTAGCATTCTTGCCTGGAGATATCCATGGATAGGGGTGCCTGGGACCTATAGTCCATGGAGTTGCAAAGAATTAGACATGACTGAGCCACTAACACTTTCACTTTCAGATGCCAAATATTCTTCAAATGCATTAGACATTTTACAAATTGAGGGTAGTTTAAGAATTGGTATTGATTGAAGAATTCTGATACAGTAGCTTAAGTGAAGACACATCACATGACACTGTAAAACAAGCAATGTCTTGGAATAGAGAGAAAAGAAAAAAAAGGTAACCATGGAGAATATGAAGGTGGCAACTTAAATTTGAAAATAACACTTGCTGAAGAAAAGACAATAGAAAGTGAAATTAATCTGAATAGGTAGATAATGCTATGAGCATGAGGAAGCAAAGTTTCATTTATGCAATGTTGAATTTAAAGAAAGAAGAAAAATGTTTACCCGAAAATGGAAGTACTTATGCTACATAGATATACTGTGAAATATACCAGTAGAAAAAAAATTACTGGGAAATTCTTCTACAAATACTGCTTTCTTCCTGATCTGCTTATTCTTGATATCATATTCATAGTGGGAATTGATATTTATGGATCTTCCAACTCTATACTATTTCTATTATGATAGATAAATTATGTTCAATAAAAATGCATAAACCTAAAGTATATACTGAGAAATCATATAATATAGACAGTGAAATATAATGTGCCTTTAGAATTAAACACATTTACATACATAGAATATAAATTCAATAGAGTATATTTCTAATATTAATTTGAATACTATTGCTCTACAAAATGAATGATAGACTTAGTAATTAATAAGAACATTTTATTTTTCTGATAGTAGTTTCCTTTTTGATTTCATCATTTTACCATGAATATCTTTCCCAAGTCAGTGGGCATTTGAGTGTCATTTTTTTAGAATCAGGGCTTTCATTGACTACCTAAAATAGTTCAATTTATTTTAGTCAGTAATTTCCTGAAACCTAAACTTTAAATGTCATAAATGAATATGTCAGTGTAAAACTATTTCTTCAGTTCCTTTCCACACAACGGCAGTGTGTCTTAGCTTAGTGTGGTTAAGCTAACGAGGAGCTGAAACTAAACTTGAACAAATACATCTGTATAGCCTTACATAAGTTACTCTTCCATACATAACATATCATTTTTTTAGATATATGCTTCAGAAATATTTAAAGTTGGAGAAAATGTTCATCAATAAAATATAGCTATAGCATTACTCAGTTTTACCCTCTGCAAATAAATTAATTAATTAATTAAAAGGGAGATAATGAATGTACATCACTTTAATTCTGGTGGAAAGATTTAATGAGTTAATATATGTAAAGGGCTTAGAATATTGCCTAGCATATAATAAGTAATTAACAATTAATAGTTATTTTATTATCACTGTGAGATGTTTTCTCTTTATTTGTGCCACACTCTAGCACTAAGTTTTAGTCTTCTATTTCACTTCTGCTGCAGCTTTATCATACAAAAAACACTTTAGATACAGGATGGGAAGATCCTTTGTACTGCAATTAGAAGGTCCTAGGAAGTGACATTAACAACATTCAAGATGAATCCAAGTTGAAAATCCAATTGTATCTCCAAGTAGATACAATTTCCTAGAAATATAGATTTTGTTGATTTCATTAAACATACATTCCTCCTCTTTAGAGTTTTTACTGGTTGCTTCATAGTTTTCATTTGATTTATAAAGCAAGATACTTATAAAAATTATTTAAAAGATATATTGCTTGAGAATTTACCTGGAAATTCAATTTTGTTCAAATATTTTAATATGGTTCTACTGGATACAAAATACAGTTTTATTAATAACTGTATATTTTAAATTAGGGAAATTACTAACACAAAATAGATTTTATCAGTTTTGATGATTTAGGGTAGGAAACTGTATTTTTTTTAACTTAAAAATCTGATTTGAACTTAGAAAATCAAGGTTAGATTCTATTATTGCTTATTATCACTACAAGTTCAGAAATGTAAAATAATATATTGCTAAGTCGCGTCAGTCGTGTCTGACTCTGTGCGACCCCATAGACGGCAGCCCACCAGGCTCCACCATCCCTGGGAGTCTCCAGGCAAGAACACTGGAGTGGGTTGCCATTTACTTCTCCAATGCATGAAAGTGAAAAGTGAAAGTGAAGTCGCTCAGTCGTGTCTGACTCTTAGCGAGCGACCCTATGGACTGCAGCTTACGAGGCTCCTCCATCCATGGGATTTTCCAAGCAAGAGTACTGGAGTGGGGTGCCATATAGACATACCTTTAAATGTGTTTAAATTGTATTATCAAATTATTTTGAATTTATAAAGTATAATCCAGTCTTAATTAATTATTCACTTAAAATATTTAAGCCCTTTTTATTGGTATTGTTAATTTAATAATGTGCATATGTATATACGAATATTATGCAATTCAATATTTTAAAGATCACATTTCAGATTCAACAATGTGCAATATGAATCAGTGCAGCTTTAACATTAAACCATGTTCTTAAAAATGCTGTGGGCCTAACTAAATAAAGGAAGGATTTTTGACTATTTATAAACTATCTATCACAGTTGCCTAACTACAATTTACTGTTTAGTTGAATAGTGAAATAATATGATTTAGTATCACTTCTTAAGTGAAATGTGTGTTCCAGGTAGTGCTAGTGGTAAAGAACCTGCCTGCCAATGCAGGAGATGTAAGAGACATGGTTGAATCCCTGGATTGGGAAAATACCCTGGAGGAAGGCAAGGCAATCCACTCCAGTATTCTTGCTTGGAGAATCCCATGGATAGAAGAGCCTGGCAGGCTGAAGTCCATAGGGTTGCAAAGAGTTGGACACAAGTGACGTGACTTAGCACCGCACATTAAGGTGAAGGGGTTTTGCTGGTGGCAATGCGGCAGACATAGGAGGCATGGGTTTAATCCCTGGATAGGGAAGATTTTCTGGAGGAGAGCTTGGCAACCCACTCCAGTATTCTTGCCTGTAAAACTCTATGGACAGAGGAGCCTGGCAGTCTATATAGTCCATAGGTTCCCAAAGAGTTGAACACGACTGAAACAACTGAACATATTTGCATTAAGGTGAATATTAGAAATCAGAACGAGACTGTAATTCACATTTAGATTCTGCCAGTCATAAAAAAGGTCAAATACGAGTCTGTATTAGAAAGAAAATGAAAATATCCCATATTTGATAGTATAAAGGTTAAATTAACTGAAATAAATGAGTTCTTATATCAGATTTAAAGAAATATTTAGAATTTGGTTAAACTGAATGCTAAATAATTAGCATATATTTTGAAAATATATAACAAAGTGGAAACCAAAAATCAAACTTTAAAAAAAAAAAAAAAACAGCAGACATGCAAATTCTGTTAAATGGTGCTAATTTTCATGTATGTAGAATTTTTTAAAATGTTTGAAACACTATCTGAAATTTAGGTGCATTTTGGTTTTTGTATTTTTCCTATGGGAAATAATTTTAATGTGAGTTAGCATTATGTTTAAAACCCATACCCATGAAATGTAGCTGATTCTTTGGAAAGCTGTTCCCTGTATTTTAAGTTTCTACTAAATAGTAGATTAACATAATCAACTTCTGATTGTAGTGGTAAGTGCATAACAAATGTAAGACAAACCAAAATCAATCTACAGCAACCCAAACAAAAGCACCATTTATCCTTACCATGTTTCATAAAGGAAGGATATCTTGGAACCTAAGTTTATAAAATTATATTATCTCACAGTAAAATACTGACTTTTCCCCAAAATGATATTGCCAACTTTGCAAGATCTACAGTATAAACATATGTTAAAAACAACAAGGCATAAACAAAATTTATTTCAATATAGTGCATTATGTTGGATTCACTGATACATTTTTGTTAATTTTGTAGCTATATAATATAGTACAATATAATTGAATTTCATATTAATTTTTAAAAACCCTAATCCAAGTTTGATGTCATATAGGGTTATTGGCAAAAATGGAAGCAGATTCAACATGTAAAAATTTAATTATTTTGTGAATCAAAAATTTCTAAAACCTAATATCTTCCTAGACTCTACTATTATCCTTTGCCTTGGGTGTTTTGCAGGGAAGCATATCAACTTTAAAATTTAATTCACCAACCAACCCCACAGAAAGCATATCATGTCTTTAAAAAAAAATGACATTTTTAAAAATTTAACTGGGCTACTCTGAATGTGTGAAATTTGGCACTCTTTTTATATTTCATGAATTATCAATAAATAAACTGATGTAAAATACATTGAAAGTTGATTAAAAAATCTACACTATATAGAAAATATTTTGATAAAAGTAATCAGAGTGTATGTCTAATATCTAGGATAAGAATGCAAATCTGAAAAGAATAGCATACCTATATTTATCTCTATGTTATATTTTAAATAAATTTACTTAAATAACTTTTTATTTCATAATATCAGATGTAAAATATTTTATGAACTTTATTTACTTTATTGGTAATATATTCTTATAGGAAAGAGTATTTACCATCTGGATAAATAGATACTTAATGTCTATTTGATTAGAGAGTTGCTGTCTGGATTGTAAAAATATATTCTCTCTCTGAATAAGCAAATTCACAGCATTGAAAATAGAAGAATAACATTCCCTTGTAAATTTTATCTTGCTCTTTAGTCTTTTTCTACCTCTCTGTACCTGAAATGATTTTCAAATCTTTGCTTACTTTTCTTGTAGTTTAAATGAGTGATTTCAAAGTATATTATTTGAAACATTTTTCTTTAGTATGTTAAATAATTTTATTTGAACAGTCATCTTACTTTCATTAATTTTATTTTTTGTTGAGTTATAATTAGCATACAATATTACATTAGTTTCAGGTATACAGCATAATGATTTGATGTTTCTATACAGTGTATTTTACATTTTTAACATTTTGAAATAAATAATCACTGCAATAAGACCAAATGACCATACAAGTTGTTACAACATTATTAACTATACTCCCTAAGTGTACATTACATGCCTGTGACTTACCTATCTTATAGTTGAAAGTCTGTACCTCTTAATCCCCTTCACCTATTTTGTAACTGTCCCATTCTCTCTTCTTTGGCAAGCACCAGTTTGTTTTCTATATTTATGGATCTATTTTAGTTTAGTTTTGTTTGTTTAGTTATTTTAGATAGCACATACAAACACAATTATATGGTATTTGTTTTTTTCTGACATTTCATTTGGCATAATACCCTACAGTATAGTAAGGCCCCTAGGTGGCATAGGGGCATAAAGAATACTTTTAATACCGTAAGTATTCTTTATGCAAGTAGCATAAAGAATACTTACGGTAGTGCAATATATGCTACAAAGTAGATCCACTAATATGTGTCAGTAACTCATTCTAAACTTTAGTACACTTAGGTTTTTTAATAGTTTCTTTTTATATTAAAAATAAAATGTGTGTAGATTTACAGCCATAAAGAAATGGATAAAAATAATAAAATGTCAGTAACACCCCAATTTGAAGAAGGAAATGGCAACCCACTCCAGTGTTATTGCCTGGAGAATCCCATGAACAGAGGAACATGGTGGGCTACTTTTCATGGGGTCACAAAGAGTCGACACGACTGAGTGACTAAGCAGTGCCCCAATTATAACAACTACTAATAGATTTTCTCTTATTACTACATTGATTATTCACTCTTTCACTTGTTTATATTGTACTTAATTTATAAATTATAGTATTTCTAAGAATAAGGGGAGTATTATATTAAATGAGAAAACAGGAATTATAATAATGAAGGGAAAGTTCATGAAAATATATGTTATTTGGTTATGTATAATTAGTTGATTTATTTTATGAAATCAACTACATAATTCTGCTAGGCAAAAAGCAATTTAAAAAGTAGATTCAGTAACAATAATCACAATATGGATTTGATAAAAATAAATCTGGAAAAGTCCATCTTTTCATGGCATTGGGAGTAGGGAATAAAATTCTCTTATAAAATCTAATAAAAATATAGAGAAGACAGTGATATCAACCTGATCTCCAAAATGGGTACCATATTAAATGACTATAATTTATTTTTATAATTCTCAATATGACCTTATAGTCCAATAAAAATGAATACATAAAATATTTGATAGATAGCACAATGTACTTTTCTTCTTATATAATATTTCATGATTTTTCTGGTTCAGTCCAATAATATTATTTTACCAGTTTAAGTGTCAAAAATAGCTAAAAATACCATGTTGTATTTTTAAGTCTCATTATTTTGACTATATCATACTAATTTCTGCTAATACTCAAGGTATTTAACCTTACTGTGGATGTCAAGCATGTTAAACATTTCCAAAGTACTTTAAAAAAAAAAATCAGGAGAGTTTTACCATTATAACTGTTTTTAATTCACACAATGTTTCTGTTTGTACCCATATAATGATCTAACCCTTCCATGAGACAAAAACAAACATACAAAAAACCATACCCCTGAACTTTTTTTTTATTCTAAGCTATCACATAGAGAACCTAACAGAACATTGTAACATATTTTACAACATAAAATTTTAATTATCTCAGTGTTCAGCTGCATAAGGAACACAAAGACAATAAGCTGGAAAGTGCCCTTCAAATATATTTCATTGTAATTTTTAATTTTCTGATATCCTGTAGTTTTTAACTCAGAATATTTTGTATTAATAGTAAGAAACAATGGCTATCACTTTTATGTGATATCAAGTAAAAATTGATATTAATTTGGCATCAAGAGTAGAAGAATCATGGCTACAGGAGCAGTGACATCTTATATGGAGATCTGTAGTCTACTGAAGACTTTTACACCAGATCTTGATCAAATGTTGGCATTTTCAAAGGTCATCCAGCTCCTCACTACTAGTCAATTACTGAATAACAGGTACTACTGGCAGTTAAACACAGCTGCAAAATTAGCTAAGGCCCTAGAGAGACACCAAGCACTTGTGACAGAAATATTCTGCATGTACTTCAGAAAAAAAGTTCCTGGTATCCCCAGATTAGCTATACATACCATTTTGGTCTCCGTAAAATTTTCTGCTATAGGTTGTAGGATCAGTCATTATTTCTAGTTTGAGGAACTGACTTGAAATTTGTCCTTTAATGCTTTCTACAATAACATTTAAAAAAAAATCTCTTTACAAATGAACTGAATCGTGTGATAATAGTATTAGATAGGGAAATGTACTGATTCTTTGGAGAAGGAAATGGCAACCCACTCCAGTATTGCCTGGAAAATCCCATGGACAGAGGAGCTTGGCAGGCTACAGCCCAAAGGGTTGCAAAGAGTCGGACGCAGCTGAGCATAGTATAGTAATCTACTTGGTGATGGACACTCATATACCTCGTGGTATACGAGGGCAGAAATCTTTGCTTAATTCATTGCAGTATACCCAGTGCCTAGAACAAACACCTCACTTAGAGGAGGAACTCACTAAGTATCAAGTAAGCAAATAATGGAAAATGAAAAGAGAAATGTGGTATTGGGTAATTTTTCAATAATAAAGTTACTGAGGAACCACAATAAATTTAGAAACAAATGTGGTTTGAAATAACATAAAGAAAAAAAAAATACAAACTATGGAGTTGGAAACACAGTTTCACATGCTTGTCTGTGACATCCAGCTGGAACAGTGTATAAATGTTCCGCTTGATTAAGATTTTGATCACTGGAGTGAAACTGTCTTGATCAGGATCCCAATTCCTCCTCCTACTTGCTGAAGAGTTATGTATAAGGTATTCTATTTCCAGGCTATAGGATTTTCAAATAAAAGATAAAAGTAGAAGTAACACTAATACTTAGCTCCTTGGGTTAATTTAGAAATTCCATGACATAATAGATTGAAAAAAAAATTGGCATCTGTAGTGAGTTGAACCATATTTCTCAAAAAATATGTTTAAGATCTGAGTAACTTGTGAACATGACCTTATTTGAAATAAGATCCTTGCAGAGGGGTCAAGTTGAATGCATACTAGTTAGGGCGGGTACGGTCCTGCTTATTGTTGGCTATGGATTTCTGTCCTCCAGAATTTTGAGAAAATAAATTTTTGTCATTTTAAGCTACTTAGTTTATGGTAACTTATTCAGTTCAGTTCAGTTCAGACGCTCAGTCCTGTCTGACTCTTTGTGACCCCATAAACCTCAGCACACCAGGCCTCCTTGTCCATCACCAACTCCCGGAGTCCACCCAAACTCATGTCCATTGTGTCGGTGATGCCATCCAACCATCTCATCCTCTGTCGTCCCCTTCTTCTCCTGCCCTCAATCTTTCCCAGCATCAGGGTTTTTCAAATGAGTCAGCTCTTCGCATCAGGTGGCCAAATATTGGAGTTTCAGCTTCAACATCAGTCCCTCCAATGAACACCCAGGACTGATCTCCTTTAGGATGGACTGGTTGGATCCCCTTGCAGTCCAAAGGGACTCTCAAGAGTCTTCTCCAACACCACAGTTCAAAAGCATAGATTCTTCTGTGCTCAGCTTTCTTTATAGTCCAACTCTCACATCCATACATGACCACTGGAAAAACCATACCCTTGACTAGATGGACTTTGTTGGGAAAGTAATGTCTCTGCTTTTTAATATGCTGTCTAGGTTGGTTATAACTTTCCTTCCAAGGAGCAAACATCTTTTAATTTCATGGCTGCAATCACCATCCGCAGTGATTTTGGAGCCCAGAAAAATAAAGTCAGCTGCTGTTTCCACTGTTTCCTCATCTATTTGACATGAAGTGATGGGATCTGATGCCATGATCTTAGTTTTCTGAATGTTGAGCTTAAAGCCAACTTTTTCACTCTCTTCTTTCACTTTCATCAAGAGGCTCTTTAGTTCTTTTTCACTTTCTGCCATAAGGGTGGTGTCATCTGCATATCTGAGGTTATTGATATTTCTCCCGGCAATCTTGATTCCAACTTGTGCTTACTCCAGCCCAGCATTTCTCATGATGTGCTCTGCATATAAGTTAAATAAGTAGAGTGACAATATACAGCCTTGACGTACTCCTTTTCCTATTTGGAACCAGTCCGTTGTTCCATGCCCAGTTCTAACTTTGCTTCCTGACCTGTATACAGGTTTCTCAAGAGGCAGGTCAAGTGGTCTGGTATTCCCATATCTTTCAGAATTTTCTGCAGTTTATTGGTAACATTATATTAGATTTAATATTTTAATTGCTCCATATCTTGATTTATTCATGGACAAAAAAAATGGGGCATAATAATACCCAGCTTGCTAATATTTCCATTAGATTTTTTTTTCAAATGCACTTTAAATAACATATAGAATCTGCCTGCAATACAGAAGACCAGGTTCAATTCCTTGAGTGGGAAGATTCCCCTGGAGAAGGGATAAGGTACCCATTCTAGTATTCTTGAGTTTCCCTGGTGGCTCAGATGGTAAAGAATATGCCTGCAATGTAGGAGACCTGGGATCGATCTCTGGGTTGAGAAAATTCCCTGGAGGAGGGCATGGCAACACCCTCCAGTATTCTTGCCTGGAGAATCCCCATAGACAGAGGAGCCTGGCATGCTATATCCCATGGGGTTGCACAGAGTGAGACATGACTGAGCAACCAAGCACAGTACAGCCCAGAAAATAGATGATCAAATGTCCCTTCAAATTATTCCTGATAAATCATAAAAATATCTTTTGGAAGTAGAGTTTTAGGGAGTATTCATTCATGTAAAATAAAGATATCTGACTAATTATAGGCATATCATTGTGTTTTAGGGAGAAGGCAATGGCACCCCACTCCAGTACTCCTTCCTGGAAAATCCCATGGCTGGAGAAGCCTGGAAGGCTGTGGTCCATGGGGTCGCTGAGGGTCGGACACGACTGAGCGACTTTACTTTCACTTTTCACTTTCATGCATTGGAGAAGGAAATGGCAACCCACTCCAGTGTTCTTGCCTGGAGAATCCCAGGGACGGGGAAGCCTGGTGGGCTGCCGTCTATGGGGTTGCACAGAGTTGGACATGACTGAAGTGACTTAGCAGCAGCAGCAGCATTGTGTTTTAATCAATGCTTTAGAATGTGCACTGTTTATTCACAACTCCCTTAATAAGCATTACCTAACATTTCTCATTGATATCACTGGTACCGGCACCCCTGCACAGAATATTTCTCTTAACCTTGATATTTTTGAGACCAATATTAACATGGGAAATATTTCAGAGGGAAAACAATTTAAAGCAAATCAAAATATTCAAAATTATGCAGACCACCCAAACTTTAAAGCATGTAATTTATTTTCTTCCTTAGGATTGATATCTAACAGAAAAAAAGCTCTCTGAATTAGAGAAGGTAATCCAGATAGATGGGTGTCCTGTTGGCCTCAGACAGCTCTGACATAAAACTCATCCCTGTTGCTGGCTTCAGGGAGGCATCTAATCACACCAGGATAATTTGTTTTCTGTAATTTTCTTCAGGATGCATGGGGTTGCGGGCAGGGTCACATTGCACAGTACACTAAATATGGCATTTCACTTGAAAAATCCCCTCTGTGCTTATTTCTTGTCTAAGTTTGCTTATGTCTGTTCTTCCTTCCTTCATATAATACTCAGATCTCTGGCTTTTCTTTCTTCTAGAAAGCTTCCACCTAGTTTTTAATTTCTATTCAATCTCTCTTTGATTAACTAGGCCAATTTAGTCTCTGTTATTCTGTTGTCTCCATAAATGAATATTCACATTTAGCAAGAAAAATGTCTTGTCTTTTCATATATTTGATGAATTCTTTTTTAGAAATCTCTTTCTTTCTCTCTCCTCTCTCTCCAGTCTCTATAGTCTCCTCTCTGCTTTCCCTTCTTACCCAGAAAATTTAGATTATTTTAAGAATGTCTTAACTTCCATGTTTAACCTTCACCTTTCTACATCTATTTAAATCTAAAAGAGAAGTATTTTTACATTCTCTGTGCTCTAAATAAGGTATATTAGAAATGACAACAGGCTTAGATGATAATTTCTTACCACCTCTTTGAAATCAAAGATATATGATGTGTATTATCAGTCCCTTTCTCTGATCCCACATATCTCTACTTGTCCGAGAAATTAATAATTGTCAAGCATACTATAGTAAAAAATGCTAATATGTCTGATTTCTGTCTGATATATGTATTTCCTACTACCTTAAAATAATTAGAGTTAAAATTCAGCACACATCTATAAAAGATCTGCTGTAATGGGTGTTGTAGTAAGAATCTGGAGATAAGAGGACTAGAGCCATCGGTGACCTCACAAACTGTGACAGAACAGACACATATGTAACTGAGCATCATACAAATGATAAATGTGCATTTAAATACATATTATTTTACATTTTGATAAGGTTTTATATGTGTCAAGAGGAACAGTGAAGAGTCATCAAGAGAACTCAAGCCAAAATGCAATGTATTAAAACACTATTCTTCTACTCACTATTTGGTACTGAGTGATTTTCTTAACATCTTTGTGCCTCACTCTGTTTATTTATAAAAATGGAGTCCTGAATAATTTTCATTTCATGGGAGGTTGTGAATGGTAAATATTACCTGTAAAACACTTTGATCTCTGTGGTATATTACAGATATAAAATAAATGTGTGTTTGCTTCGGTTGATGCTGTTATTGTGGTGATGATGATGATCATACTGATTATAATGAATGAAAAAAATACTGAAATTTTAACCCTTTTCAGGTCTTCTAAAGTCTTTATTTTCTTTTTTTTGTTGTTGTTCTTCATGGAGTCCCTTTCCTCTTATGAGACTATCAAAGAAAGAAGATGCCAACATTTATTAGGAGTCTACCATGAAACAGAAACTGTATTTTTATGTTTTATATATATATATATATATATATTTGTGTGTGTATGCATTATTTATATGTATTATATATATCTAGGTTTCTGTGGTAGCTCAGATGGTAAAGAATTCGCCTGCAATGCAGGAGATCCCAGTTCAATTCCTGAGTTGGGAAGTTCCCCTGGAGAAGGGATAGGCTACTCATTTCAGTAATCTTGGGCTTCCTTGGTGGCTCAGATGGTAAAGAACCTGCCTGCAATGAGGGAGACCTGGGTTCGATCCCTGGGTTGGGAAGATCCCCTGGAGGAAGGCATGGCAACCCACTCCAGTATTCTTGCCTGGAGAATCCCCATGGACAGAGGGGACTAGCTGTACAATCCATGAAGTCACAAAAAGCTGGACATGACTGAGCGACTAAGCACATATATATGTATATTTATAAATATATTTTTATGTACTGGTTCTCTTTTACTCAAAAGATATATGTATACATATTTGTTTGCAGTTAGAGAAAAAGATTTATTATGAGTAATTACTATGAAGAAGAGTTGGCTCAGGTAATATGGAATCAAAGAAGTTTCATAATCTGCCATCAGTAAACTGGAGACTCAGGAAAGCTTGTGGTATAATTCAGTCTGAGTTCAAATGCCTGAGAACTGGGGACCTGCTAGTGTAAATTCCAGTCTGAGGGCTGAAAAGGGATAAGTGTTTTGTTTTAAGTCATGTAGTGAGACAGGAAGCACAAAGGAGTGAATTCTTCCTCCTCCTTTTGTTCTATTAAGGCCTTTAGCAGACTGGATGATGTTCACCCACAGTGGGGAAGGCAGATGTACTTTTCTGGGTCTAGAGATTCAAAAGTTAATCTCATCCAGAAACAGGCACAAGCAGAAATAATATTTAATCTGGGCACACCATGACTAGTCAAGCTTACACAAAATTAACATTAAAGAGCAGTTTTAATTTCTCAAAGTAATCTAATATTAAAGACAGTAATGATGAAGAAATAAACTTACCTACCTGAGTTACACTTCAGCCATATTCTCCCCCTTCCCTCTTCTTATAAATGAAAAGGACACATTTTCTTATTTAAATAAGCAGATTCTGACTCTTAGTATGTTAACTATTGTCCATGTACATTTCACCAGCCCAACGACCTTAGATCATTTGAAGCAGAATCTCTAATACTTAAAGTATCATGTGCTTGTGAATTGTCTGAAAACATATTAAAATGAACTGGATTCTGATTCGGTAGGTCAGAGATGGTGTTGTTGTTTTAAGTCCCTAAGTCAGGTCTGACTCTTTGCAACCCAATGAACTGCAGCACACCAGGCTTCTCTGTCCATCACCATCATCTGGAGTTACTTAAACTCATTTCCATTGAGTCAATGATGTCATCCAACCATCTTACCCTCCGCTGTCCCCTTCTCCTCCTGTCTTCAGTCTTTTCCATCATCAGGGTATTTTCCAGTGAGTCAGCTCTTTGCATCAGGTGGCCAAAGGATTGGAACTTCAGCTTCAGCATCAGTCCTTCCAATGAATATTCAGGGTTGATTTTCTTTAGAATTGACTGGTTTGATCTCCTTGAAGTCCAAGGGACTCTCAAGAGTCTTCTCTAACACCACAGTTCAAAGGTATCAATTCTTGGGCACTCAGCCTTCTTTATGGTTCAGCTTTCACATCGTACATGACTACTGGAAAAACCATGGCTTTGACTATATGGATCTTTGTCAGCAAAATAATGTCTCTGCTTTTTAATTACATTAAATAGATGTTTCTGCCTGGTCCATCAGAGAGTATGTGATTTCAAAGCATCTGGAGTAAGTTTAATGGCATCAATATTAACATTTATGTAAGGAATTAAATCACTGAGCAATAATGTGAGTATCCATAAAGATAGGTTTGATGCAATAAATCTAGGCAAGGTGAAGTTATAGCTAGAATAACTACATAGTAGATATTCAATGATGATTATAGTTATCAGCCTAATTTGTGAAGACAAATAATAGCATAACACTTGGTTTACTAGAAATTATAGTTGATAATTGGCCAGATCCTGAGCTAGTAATTGCTTCAGTTCAGTTCAGTTCAGTTGCTCAGTCGTGTCCGACTCTTTGCGACCCCATGAATCGCAGCACGCCAGGCCTCCCTGTCCATCACAAACTCCCGGAGTTCACCCAGACTCACGTCCATCGAGTCAGTGATGCCATCCAGCCATCTCATCCTCTGTCATCCCCTTCTCCTCCTGCCCCCAGTCCCTCCCAGCATCAGAGTCTTTTCCAATGAGTATGTGTAATTAAACCATCATCTTTATTATTAACTTTGTGTTCAGAAATAAGACTGCCTTTTGATGATATAACTCACTTCTCTAGATGGTTGTCTTCCTAGATGTTCCTAGGACGATTCTCTATGTGGTCTTTTCAAGGTTAACCAAATCCTGAAATACACACATTGAATTATAATGAACCTGGGTTTAGTTCGAGGGCTGTAAGCTTTCTTCTTAGTGGTGTTCTAGTTAGTGACTTTCAAACAAGAATGAGGTGATGAAAGAAGACAGCAATTTGTGTATATGAGAGGAAATAATGAAAGTGTAATAATTTCTCACTTTCTTCCAAGGAAAATTGATCTCAATAATTAGATGAAATTTGGTTTGTTAAGTCCAAATAAAGTCTTCATCTTTAACATAATTAGTTTAGTGTACTTAAAAGCATTAGTAAATGAATGCTAGGACACCCAAGCTTCAACCTAAACATCATATATTTCGGATTAACTTTGTCTAAATAAGTAAATATTATCACTCCTACATGGCATCTATTTGATGTTAAGGTATGTGGGGTAGATTCAGAAATAAAGCAAAGTAAACAATTTCCTAGATTCTATGATGTTTTTTCAGCTACATTTTTTAAAAATGCTGTTTTCTGGATAAGCATCTTGTACAAGATTATATCTGAGATAAGAACTCCACAATGATCACCTCAAAATTAGTCTTATTCTAGACATTTAAGTGTGAATGACACTTTCAGGTGATGTCCCTTTCCAGTGAGAGATTCAGTATGGTTAGCAGACAAATTGCAAGGAATCTGAGTTTACAATATAACTATTCTTCCATGTATCTTTCAAGTCTAATATTTCCTTGTACTAATAATAATTACTTGCATACTACTTTCCTCAAAACAGAGAGAAGGGGTAATTCATCACTAGACGTGACTTGAGATGAGCTGGATATAAACCTGTAATCCTTCTTAATTTGTGAAATGTCCATAATCAATTATCTCTGCTGTTGATATATCCCCAGTGATCCTTTATTTTAGATTCATAAGACAAGAGCAAGAGGGGAGTATTTGTTTATGAGACTCTTAATGCTCAGGTGCTTCATATAAACTGTAGTACTCTTCCTCTCACTCATTCCTCAAATGATAAGAAAAATATGCCACATATGTTTCTCTTGAAAAATTGTGAGAAGTTGAAAATATCTTAACACCCACTGCTTTCTGATGAAGATTGGTAGTATGAAATATTTAAATAAGCTTTTCTCATCAGGATAAAAAATTTAAGGATTGAACACTTTTCTAGGGTTACATATTGGCTTTCAATATAGAAAATAAATCTCTCTGCTTAAAACTGAATGTAAAATGGGGAGGATGCTTGTGAAGGTCCAGGAATTGGGTGTAAAAATGGATTATTAAATCAGTTGAAAATGAAGGACTGCCATCTGGAAATTCAGCTAGAATGATGAGACTGAAAAATGATTAATACAATTTGCAATTTATGAATACAATTTATAAATACAATAACCTAGGGGACATTTCATATACCTCCAAATAATATATCTCAATATTAGGAGTAGATTTTCTAAAAGTGGTGATTATACAAACATCCATTAACTCTGGGACTAATCTCTGGCCAATCCTCACCCCAAACACACATCCATCTCCCTTAAAGTTTTCCTTCTTTTTGATGATTATGTAACTGGAGAGAAAAACTATAATGACACACTCCTCCAATGAGACTGAACTCGGAGTTTTCTTTCCTATCACAAGTAAGTTTTATACTTTCTGAATTACACCGGTTCTTGATATAATGGAGTCCCTGAAGACTGGATCAAAATTTCTTCATGCATGATTAGAAAGTTCACTTATCCAGACCTTGTGAAGACTAATCTCACTTCTAATAGAACATTTTATTAGATTCTAAAAAAAAGTATTCTCACCCCTAAACAACTTCAAAAACCTTGAGGAATCTCCCCCAACAACAAAAGTGAAGAGTGAAAGTGTTTGTTACTCAGTCGTGTCTAACTCTTTGTGTCCCCAAGGACTGTAGCCCACCAGACTCCTCTGTCCAAAGAATTCTCCAGGCAAGAATACTGGAGTGGGTAGCCATTTCCTTTCCCAGGGGATTCTCCTGACTCAGGAATCGAACCCAGGTCTCCTGCACTGTAGGCAGATTCATTATCATCTGAACCACCAGGGAAAGATCTTTCCCAGCAGCAAAGCCAGAATAAAATTTGGGGAATCCTATGTGTAACAGTTGATTAATACAAGACCCCAGCACTCACACTTATTTTAGATGGGATCAAAAAATGAGACAAATTCATGACTCATGAATCCCATGTTGTGGGATGGCCTTTGATCCTTCAGTTCAGATTCTATAATAGAATTTGCACTAAAATTATATACATTGTATATTTTTTCAAAAATAGCTAACTTTGTTCATTCCTGTGGATGCCAGATTTCAGGAAGAGGCCCAGTGAACTTGACCTCCTGGTATTCACATACTATACAGCCCTCCTCTCTGAGCTGTATAATCAACACAACATGGAAATGACAGCATAAGGTGTTCAAAGCTAGGTTATAATAAACATTGTGATTCCACCTTCTTTTTCCTTTAATGTCTTGTACCAGATGCCTACTGCCTTGTGAGGACACTCAGGTAGCTGGAAAGGTTCATATGGTCAGGAACTTTGGCTTCTGTCAAGAGCCAGGACCAACTGATTAGAGGTGAATGAGGAACCATCCTGGAAATAGTTCCTCCAATCAGAGTTCAGCTTTTTGATGACTGAATGGCAGTTTGAACCAACTTCTTAACTACAACTTCATGAAAGGTCCCGAACCAGGACAATCCAGCTCCTATGCACTGGGTTTTCTGACCCACAGAATCTATGTGAGATCAAATAACTGTGAGATAAAGTAAATGGATTGTGTTAAGCCAGCATACTCTGAAGTGATTTATTATGGAACAAGAGATTACAAAGAGACCTCTTTCCTTATGTTTCTTTTCTTTTCTATTTTTTACTTTACTTTTTTCTTTGAATCCTAACCTTCCAGAATAAAATATGTTCTTATCGTTATTGATCTGGGTCATGACACCCATATCACATAATCTTTATATTTAAATGTGACATACTTAGTGAAATATCCATATTTCAGTCTCCATTAGGAATTTTTTCTTTTGTAGTTACAATAGGGTTTCAACAGAAAAAAAAAAATAGCTGAATATTGGATCCTGAGATTACTAGATGTTAGCTGGTTCAGTTAGGCGTTATCCTTTCTTTTTATTTTCTGTTTGAGGCTATGACTCAATTATTTGCTTTTCTGCTTATAGTATCAAAACTGTTTTAAAATAACAGCTATAAAATATCAAGTACACAATTTTACAAATACCTATTGACTTTTTTCTTTGACTTTTACATTAAGCACTGACATTTCAATTTTGACAGTTTATTTACCACATAATTAGAATGAGTAAATTTCTCATTAGGACAAAGTGAAAAGAAAAATGTTGCCAGAAATTTCTCATGGAAAAAGGAATATCATATACGATAAACATGTATATAACATAAAATATAGTACATTAAATATTATTTACACCTGATGTGAAATTTTGAGATCTTTTAAAAAATGTGTTCACACTGCTCAGTCAAACTCAGTGTTAAATTATTCTAAATCTGTGGTCCGTTTCTTCCTTAACTCTCAGCTCTGTTCTAAATTCCCGATCGACATCATGATACTAATTTTCATAATAAATATTTTTATAAGCTTAGTTTTATTGCATGTCTATGTTTTCAATTCATGCTTGGCATTGTTTTCTTAACACTATTACTATTTTATTATTAATTGTAGTGCTCTGTCTTCCTCAGTTGCTTGGCTGCTCACACTTTATAAGAAAGGAATTATCTCTACACCTGGTTGCATTTCCATTTCTCTTCCTATAGTGGAACAGAATTTCAACAAATTGAATCAAAAATTAAACCATAAAACTGTTTTTTCACTTTTAAGTGTTTCCTAAATTTTAATTACTTGTTTATATCTTCTTTTTCTGTTGAAAAATCTTTTGTGGACTTTTTTTAATAGACTCTAAAGAAATAATTACGGGTGATTTTTTGAAGGGATTGTTATGACACAAATTAGCCTATTTTAATAATGCCAATGTTCTCTACTGTTTGATATATCTTTCTATGTTTATTCCAAAACTTCTATGGATATAAATATTATATTTTGCTTCCTTAAAATATGTATTTTAATATCTTATCTGATTATATAATTTTGTCACAATATGTGTAGGGTTGTGTTTGTTTAACATGTTTGACATTTACCTCATTTGCTGAGTGGTCATATGTTTTGCCAAGGAAAATTTTGTGGGAAAAAAAGCTTGAGAATTTAGATATTTTTTCTGTATTTTGTATCTGGGAAACATATTCATTTCTTGTTGGATTTAAGGAAATGATACTGGAGAAAGAAAATGATCAAATCTACTTTAAATACCGAAATAATTAAAAGGCAAGAAAGTCCTGGAAGGTAGCTGTTATGTACTTTCCTATAAGTACCTTTTTTAGTAACATTGAAAGCTTAAAAATAAAGAAAATCAAGCTCAGTTGTATCTAAATAATTTAATTGCAAGAACTTTTGCTTAAAATGAAAAAAAATGAATTTAATTTGCATTTATGAATAATTAATAAGGATGTCAGAATCATCAACAATAGTTAAAAGCATTCCATGGTTCCTGAATAATAATCACTGATAAGATGTTATTGTACTATAAATTTAAAATTAAAATAAATTGTTAGTCTCTCAGTTGCGTCAGACTCTGTGACCCCATGGACTGTAGCCCACCAGGCTCCTCTGTCCATGGGAATTCCCAGGCAAGAATACTGGAGTGGGTTGTCATTTTTATCACTTCCTTCTCCAGGGTATCTTCCCAAACCAGGGATGAAACCAAGGTCTCCTGCATTGCAGGCATATTCTTTACAGATGAGACTGGGGCTTCCCAGTGGTAAAGAATCTGCCTGCCAGTGCAGAAGATAGTGAATCTTCTCCCTATATTCAGAAGATCCCCCGGAGGAGAAAATGGCAACCCACTCCAGTACTCTTGTCTGGGAAATCCCACAGACAGGAGAGCTTGGTGGGCTACAGTCCATAGGGTCACAAAGAGTCAGACGCGAATGAGTGTGCAGAGGCAGATGAGATTAATGGTACTGAGATGAGATTCTCCTGGATTTTCCAGGTGAGTGCATTATAATCACAAGGCTCCTTATAAAAGAGAAGCAGAAGTATTAAAGTCAGAAAAGAAAATGTGACTGGGGAAGCCAAAAGAGTTTTGAAGATGCAATACTGCTGGCTTTGAGAAGGAAGCAGAGTGACTTAAGGGAATCAAGGTAGCTCTAGAAGCTAGGAAAGAACCTAGGAAAGAAAGTGCAATACTTATGGCTGGCTTTGAGAAGGGAGCAGAGTGACTTAAGGGAATCAAGGTAGCTCTAGAAGCTAGGAAAGAATCTAGGAAAGAAAGTGCAATACTTATGGCTGGCTTTGAGAAGGAAGAAGAGTGACTTAAGGAATCAAAGTAGCCTGTAGAAGCTAGGAAAAATGGAAATGATAATCCATTCTTTATCCCATTCATGTCCACTGATTCAATGGACATGAGTTTGAGCAAGCTAAGGGAGTTGGTGATGGAAAGGGGACAATCGATTTCCTTGTCCCCTAGAGACTAGAAGGAACCAGATCTTCTGACAACATGCTTTTATCCCCATGCTACTGATTTTGTACTTCTGACAGCCAAAACTGTAAGATAATATTTGTGTTGTTTTAAACTATTAAATGTATGGTGATTGTTATAGCAGCAATGTTATATACTATACAACATATTATATATATTATATATAATATAATAACAATATAATATATAATAATACAATACAATAATATATATAATATATATTGTTATATATAATGTTATATATAATATATAACATTATATATTATATAACATATATTATATGTTTTGTGTATAACATATATAATGTTATATATTCTTGAAGCTTGTTTTTTCTTGTTTATTTAAAACAGTTACTTTTTTTCTTATCACTATTTTCTCTTTTTATCATTTGATTAAAAATATATATTCAGTTCAGTTCAGTTGCTCAGTCATGTCCAACTCTTGCCACCCCATGAATCACAGCCCACCAGGCCTCCCTGTCCATCACCAACTCCTGGAGTTTACTTAAACTCATGTTATCAATGATTACTTTGTGCAAAGAATTCTGCTAATATTTTCTGCACTTCATCACAGTATTATCTTGTCAATCATGAGGTCTTATATGTGAATGTGAATTTCCTCTTTTTTTTCTTATTATAACCAGTAAAATTTCTAACAATAGTTACTATCTTTTAACCATTTATTAATTAGAAAGAAGCATGCATATATACATGCACTAATACATACTGATGGTTTCAACCAGAATCACCTCATATTTAGCAAGATTTATCTGTGAAAATTGAGCATAATGATATTTTATTGGATCAAATATAATTCCCAATCTCCTTTCTCTGTTTCCCATCATGTTCTAGCTTTTTGACCTAACCTATCACAGGCATATGCAAAGATGGGCTCGATAAAGGACAGAAATCGTATGGACCTAACAGAAGCAGAAGATATTAAGAAGAGATGGCAAGAATACACAGAAGAACTGTACAAAAAAGATCTTCAAGACCCAGATAATCACAATGGTGTGATCACTCACCTAGAGCCAAACATCCTGGAATGTGAAGTCAAGTAGGCCTTAGAAAGCATCACTACCAACAAAGCTAGTGGAGGTGATGGAATTCCAGTTGAGCTATTCCAAATCCTGAAAGATGATGCTGTGAAAGTCCTGGACTCAATATGCCAGCAAATTTGGAAAGCTCAGCAGTGGCCACAGGACTGGAAAAGGTCAGTTTTCATTCCAATCCCAAAGAAAGGCAATGCCAAAGAATGCTCAAACTACTGCACATATGCACTCATCTCACACGCTAGTAAAGTCATGTTCAAAATTCTCCAAGCCAGGCTTCAGCAATATGTGAACCTTGAACTTCCTGATGTTCAAGCTGGTTTTAGAGAAAGGCAGAGGAACCAGAGATCAAATTGCCAACATCCGCTGGATCATGGAAAAAGCAAGAGAGTTCCAGAAAAACATCTATTTCTGCTTTCTTGACTATGCCAAAGCCTTTGACTGTGTGGATCACAATAAACTGTGGCAAATTCTGAAAGAGATAGGAATACCAGACCACCTGATCTGCCTCTTGAGAAACCTATATGCAGGTCAGGAAGCAACAGTTAGAACTGGACATGGAACAACAGACTGGTTCCAAATAGGAAAAGGAGTACGTCAAGCCTGTATATTGTCACCCTGTTTATTTAACTTATATGCAGAGTACATCATGAGAAACGCTGGACTGGAAGAAACACAAGCTGGAATCAAGATTGCCAGGAGAAATATCAATAACCTCAGATATGCAGATGACACCACCCTTATGGCAAAAAGTGAAGAGGAACTAAAAAGCCTCATGATGAAAGTGAAAGTGGAGAGTGAAAAAGTTGGCTTAAAGCTCAACATTCAGAAAATGAAGATCATGGCATCCGGTCCCATCACTTCATGGGAAATAGATGGGGAAACAGTGGAAACAGTGGCAGACTTTATTTTTCTGGGCTCCAAAATCACTGCAGATGGTGACCGCAGCCATGAAATTAAAAGACGCTTATTCCTTGGAAGGAAAGTTATGACCAACCTAGATAGCATATTCAAAAGCAGAGACATTACTTTGCCAATAAAGGTTCGTCTAATCAAGGCTATGGTTTTCCAGTGGTCATGTATGGATGTGCGAGTTGGACTGTAAAGAAGGCTGAGTGCCGAAGAATTGATGCTTTTGAACTGTGGTGTTAGAGAAGACTCCCTTGGACTGCAAGGAGATCCAACCAGTCCATTCTGAAGGAGATCAGCCCTGGGATTTCTTTGGAAGGAATGATGCTAAAGCTGAAACTCCAGTACTTTGGCCACCTCATGCGAAGAGTTGACTCATTGGAAAAGACTCTGGTGCTGGGAGGGATTGATGGTAGGAGAAGAAGGGGATGACAGAGGATGAGATGGCTGGATGGCATCACTGACTCGATGTACTTGAGTCTGAGTGAACTCCGGGAGTTGGTGATGGACAGGGAGGCCTGGCGTGCTGCGATTCATGGAGTCGCAAAGAGTTGGACACAACTGAGTGACTGATCTGATCTGATCTGATCACAGGCATAGGGAATATTGCTTAGAGATGAAAATCATGTAGTGCCTTAGATTAACAAATCTGTATTTAAATCAGGTTCTAACACCACTTGAAACAGTTGCTTATTGCATCTGATCATCAACTTTCCTATCTGTCTAAACATGGATATATCTATCTGCTGGTAGATAGACATATGAAATGAATTATTTTCACTCCAGTAATATAATATAGATTTTATGTTGTTCATTATACATAAAGCATTTACAATATTATCTGTTTATTTAACAATAAATCAATTGCTATTTTGTGTATCTAAAATAATGAAAAATAGTAGCGTAGTACCTTATGAAAACTTAAAATGATAGCCAGTAGCAATACTTTCAGTATTTTTACTAAAGTGCTATTAAAAATAACATAAGTGCATAGATTACTATTAGCATTCCTTTTAATATTATCTAATAGAATGGTGATGAGTGTCAGCAATCGCATTCTCTCTTAAACTGTCTTCATTCTAGTAAGAAAACACTTTTACACTCAAATTTGGATCTCCTGCCTGATATATTTTAAAATGGAAGATGATTCCTGAGTTTTGAAGGTTGAAGGAATCCCTCTCAAGGACAAAAGAAGGTCAAGTGTTTTGGGGAGTCCATACTCCAGCTTAGACTGCAAGGAGATCAAACCAGTCAATCATAAAGGAAATCCTAAAGGAATATGTCATATTCCCTGACGATGAATATTCAGGATTGATGAAGCTGAAACTCCAGTATTTTGGTCACCTGATACAAAGAATTGACTCATTAGAAAAGGCCCTGATGATGGGGAAGATTGAAGGCTGGAGGAGAAGGGGATAACAGAGGATGAGATGGTTGGATGGCATCGCAGACTTGAAGGACATGAGATTGAGCAAGCTCCAGGAGTTGGTGATGGACAGGGAAGCCTGGTGTGCTTCAGTCCATGGGGTCTCAAAGGGTCAGACATGACTGAGCTACTGAACTAACTGACACTCCAGCATTTTCCCAAAGGTATTCATTACGCAAGGCAGTGTCGATAATTCCAAACCATCTTGAAGATGTGTGTGTGCATGCTAAGTTGCTTCAATCATGTGCAACACTTTGTGATTCTGTGGATTGTAGTCCACCAGGATACTCTGTCTGTGGGATTCTCCAGGCAAGAATACTAAAATGGGTTGCCATGCTCTCCTCCAGGGGATCTTCCTGACCCAGGGATCAAACCCGCAATTGTACATCTGCATTAGTAGACAAGTTCTTTACCTTGAGCACTACCTGGGAAGCCGCAGTCTTAAAGATAAATTTCTTCCAATGACTGATAAGTGTTTCTATATTAACTTAAAATAATAATGTTTGGCAGTCATTGTACTTTCACATGCTAAAGTCTTCAATAATTTCATGGTTTGCTTTTATATTTTGTTTGTTTGCTTTTTTCAAGTTCTAGCCAAGGGAAGGCTTTTTTCCTTCAGTTTTAGGTAATGGTTGAAACAGCTGGCTAGCCATATTGTAGTGAGTCACTTGGTTCTCATGATTTGTCCTAAACATAGTACAATTGTCTAAAAAAAATTGAGAAAGAAAAGCTAAACTCAAATTTATAGTGTAATGAAGCTGTGATGCTGTGAATATCATTCTTTAGAAATCTTGGAAGGTTGCTTAAGAAGTCAGTTCCAATTGGGAAATACATCAACATTAGGATGAATATGCCACTTATTTTTGGTTTCACAGAATTACTAAGAGGAAGTTTTAGCTTATTTTTCTAGTTGTGGCAAAAATATACCACATATCTGCGCATATTAACTGCATAGTCATAAACAGTCACAGAATTTTACAATGGTAGAAAGCTGCTGCTGCTGCTGCTAGGTCACTTCAGTTGTGTCCGACTCTGTGCGACCCCATAGATGGCAGCCCACCAGGCTCCCCTGTCCCTGGGATTCTCCAGGCAAGAACACTGGAGTGGGTTTCCATTTCCTTCTCCAATGCATGAAAGTGAAAAGTGAAAGTGAAGTCACTCAGTCGTGCGCGACTCTTAGCCACCCCATGGACTGGAGCCTACCAGGCTCCTCCGTCCATGGGATTTTCCAGGCAAGAGTATTGGAGTGGGGTGCCATTGCCTTCTCCGAGAAAGCAGATACTAGCAAAAAAAGAGAGTTTAGGGTTATTGTAGATAACTTTACCATACACTAATCACAGTATAAGATAAAGCTATAAAAATGAATAAAGTATATTTCATCAAAATCAGATTTATCTTTGTATCTGAATCTATAGAATGTGTTTGTGTAGAAAGTTAGTCTTTGCATTCATGTAAATCTCAATCTTAAGTAACTGAACAATTATATATAATCTCTTAAATATTAACTCAAATAATGTGAGAAGGTTTCATAAATGATGAGCCCCAAATCATCATGATAACTGATAATTTCAAGACCTTTTACCTGCTAAGGTGGTTTTAGGCTGAAATGATAGAATATTTCACTAAAAGTTTCTGAAAAGTAAATCTTATTCATGTGTTATTTATCTACTTACTTAACAATACCAAGAAATCAAGAGGTAATGGATTCCAAGGATATTCGTCAATAATGTTGGGATTTTTGTCAGCTTCTCTGTTATTTTTTGTCCTTTCCTTTAGATGATGAGCATGGCTTTTAATCTTTAGTACTCCAAAACTATGTCCACTAGGAGGAAGGCCAAGACTGGTCACTCCTTTTTTCATCTTTTAGTCTATCAGACTTTTCAGGAGCTCCCAGCCTATTTCACCTTGTATTTAGTCAGCTGGAAGTAGGCCTCCTGCCTGACTCCTCGCTACAAGAGAGAAGAAGAATTTGGCCAGTAACTTGCATTTTCAACCTGCAGAGGGATGGGCTAGACACTGGTGCAAGGAAGATTCAGGTGGGAAATGTTGATGCTTAGGTAACCAAGGAAGTCTCCTATATGTTTGACTATGGAGGCCCCAAGAGAAAGACAAGTCAGCTCAAGGTCTCAGATGCACACTTACAGAGGCTTATCTGAGGATTTGGCTGGTACTAGTATTTGAAATTTGATTTTAGAGAGTGAATATATTTATAAATATATTCATATATATTTACAACTATATTATACAGATGAAATCAATTATATACATATAAAAGGACATAAAAGAATAATTCTGCAAAAAAATGTAAGAAAATAGTATTGGCAATTTCATGACAATTTCTCAGTAACTTTCAATAGGAAAGTGTTAGAAAAGAATATACTTTAAAATGTAGGTTTTTGTGAATCCACTCAGTTTTAGCTATGCTATCTATTAGGTCTTTGATGTCAAACAAAAATGTCATTCTTTTGAGTTCTAATCTCTTCACATGTGATGAAGTTAATGATACTGTTATTGGAAGATTAAAATGAAATATGATAAGTGAACACATAGCACAGTTACTTTCCTTAGAAAATCTTCTGGATATTTTGTTACTCCATCCTTCATCCAGCTAGCTTAATTCTTAAAAATTCTTTATTAAGAAGAACTCAGTAATCTGTACCTCATACTAACCTAGTTGATGACTTAAAGTTTAGTTTGTTATATGAAAAAGTGCTTGTTTAGCATAAAGGTAAAGTTTGAGGAAAAATATTTGAAGTATAAAATTCTTTGTCCTGTAAACCAACTTAAATAGTCATTTCCTGACACACATTATTTTCCCTCAAAGCACATCTGTCAATATATAGTAAACAATATTCAGAAAATCTTACTTTTTTTGTGAAAAAGGGCAAACAATGAAAAAAATATAGTTACACTTTGGAAGGTTTATGCTAACATACTAAGGCTATTGACCTACTATTTTTTTAACTCAAGTTTGAGTTTTCTTTGGGGTATATAGTCATACTTAGTGTGTTTATTGGTTTAAATATTGGAAACCATTTAAAGTTTCAAGTGGTTAATTAGCATGAAGTTATTAACCAGAAAAAAATAACATTTATGGCAAACGGTAAACACAATAAACAAGCACAAAGGAAAGCAAACAAAAGAACGCTAAATTTTTATTGTATGGAATTATAAAAACCTGGACAGTACCACAAAGTGGGCATGACTCTTGTTGTGTACTTTACACTTGTCAATGTTATTACTTTGTATTCCCTTTGAATAATGATGAATACTTGCCATCAGTTTCCCCTAACCCTCAGGATGTGATGTATGTAATGTAGGTGACATATGGGTTAAGATCAAATTCTATTTCATAAATCAAGAGAGTGTGCCATTTAATTTATTCAAAATAAATAATATTTGTTTTTCTCTAACTCTCTTGTTCTAGTATGTAGAATATATATTTATAACTATCTGCCTACCTATCTACATATATATATATATATATATACACACACACACACACATAGATAGAAAGATGGATAAAAATATATTCCCACAGTAATAAAAATCTTTATTTTATTCCATAGTATTTAATATCTAAAGTAATATTTTAAGCAAAGTGTAAAATACTTAATTATATTAGTCATCTACCTAAGACCTGAACTGAAATATGAAATATTTATAGCCTTCATTTATCCCTTTTAATGAATATTCATGTTTCATTGCATACCTATGTTTGGTTAGGGGATAATCAATATAGAGTATATACATCAAATTAGATTTTTGAAATCCCAAATTTCTTAATTTGAAACGCATTTGGCCTCATGAGTTCCTGATTGTGTACTGTGGATTAGAACCACCTAACATTCATAATACTTATTTTATTTTCAAATATAATTATTACTTTTGAATTTCTTGTGATTGATTATCTCATCTGTAGAGGTCAGGGCAATAGGTTAATATCTTATTTTAAAAAGAAATTACCCACATCTTACAAATATAATGAGTGCAAGTATTAACCCTTCTTTGTAAATAGGAGGCTGAGAAATTAAAAGATAAAATAATTCATCTGACATTGTATCACTAGGTCACTCCTGAATCAGCTCAGTACCTTCCCCAGTGATCATACTATTACTTTCTTCTCTGTCATCTCTCATCTCTGTAGTATTCTGTTTAGACACAAATTCTTAATCTAAGAAATTAATTCATGCTGAGATATTTGCAGGTGACAATGGCTTTTGAAAACACAAATTTCTTTTTAGAAGCTATTAGTTGTGTAGAATATAGCAACATGAAAAGTCTCACTGCCCATATTTTTAAAATGTGACTCCTTTCTTAGCACTTACCAACATGAGCCCCAAATCCTATTTCTACACCTAATGCAAATCTATATTTCAGGATGCTACAATTGTTATTTAAAACAATAATTTGGGGATTAATTTATCAATTACTAATGAGTAATCCTGTCTTTTTATATTTGTGTTAGTTTATTCAGTAATATTTCTAAACAGAAATGTTTTCAACAAATTGAAGAACAATTAAGTTAAAAAAAGTGGTGCAGCCATTGCAATCAGTGGTAAAAATAATTCATGGGGAAGATGATTATCACATTATTCATACAAATTTAAGAATCAAAGGGATTTCCTTGCTTACAATATCACCTACACATTTAACTAAGTTTCCTTTAAGTAATAAAAAAGGTACCATATTTAAGTGACCTGTCAAATATGCATGTATCATATACACTGATATCTCATAATTGATTAACACTTTTTAACCTGAAAGCAAATTACATAAATACTTCTACACTTATGGTTTATTGTGATGTTCTGCATTAATAAATTTTTGGATTGCAGTTTATTCTTCTCTATTTTACAAACATAACTACTGTTATTTTTTAATGTCAAATATAACTAAATACAGTTATACTAAATAATTTTAAATGGGTCTTTAAAAGCACATTTAAATAAGTTTTCACCATTACACCAAAAGATACTGAAACTTCAAACTTACAGAAGCCCACAGAGCAAACTAAGAATTAAATGGAAACAGGACTCATAGGGTTTCCCTGGTGGTTCAGATGGTAAAGAATCTGTCGGCCATGCAGGAGACCAGGGCTGTATCCTTGGGTTGGGAAGATCCCCTGGATAAGGGAATGGCTAACCACTCTAGTATTCTTGCCTGGAGAATCCCATGGACAGAGGAGCCTGGAGGGCTACAGTCCATGGGGACCCAAGCAGTCGGACATGATTGAGTGACTAACATTGAATTAATTAAGAACTTAGAACCTTCTGGAGCCCACAGAGCAAATTCTAAGCTAAATGTAACTAGAACTCACCAGGAGGATCCAGGATCTCAGAAGCTCCAAGAGTCCACTATGCATCCTTTCTCATCAAGCCTGGTGCTTGCAACTGGTCCCCCACGTTACACTGGACTGTCCTTGCTGGTCCTCATAGCCTGGCTGTTCTGACCCCTTCTGAAGCACGGAGACTGCTGACTATACACTGTTTTGTGTTATTGCCTCCCAGTGTAGTGGGGAAGTGAAGGTGAAAGTCGCACAGTCGTGTGCGACTTTGCGACTCCATGAACTGTAAAGCCTGCCCGGTTCCTCTGTCCAAGGGATTCTCCAGGCAAGAATACTGGAGTGGGTTGCCATTTCCTTCTGCAGGGGATCTTCCAGACCCGAGGATCGAACCCAGGTCTACTGCATTGCAGGCAGATTCTTTACCAACTGAGCCATATAAATGAGTGTAGTGGGAGCAGGAGCCAAATCCTCCTCCTCATCTTGGACCATGAGCTGGCTCACTGGCATCACTGAAGTGCCAATCCTTTGGCAGCAGATTGTTAGAGACTCTGCATTTGATAAGGTTTCTCAATTATCTATAGCTACATAACAAATACCTCCAAAACATAGATGCTAAAAAAAGTAAACATTTATGATCTCACATCATTTCTGAGGGTCAGGAAGCAGCCTCTATGGGTGGCTTAGCTCAATCCTTCCTAAGACTGCAGTAGGATTTGGCCAAGACTTGCCTGGGTCTGAAGGACCCACTCACAGCCTGGCCAGGTAATACCGCCATGGCCAAAGGTGTCAGATCTTCCATCATGGAGCCTCTTCACCCTACGGGACACCTCAAGTGTCCTGACAACATGGCAGCTGGGGACCCATAGCAAGTGATCCAAGAGAGCCAGGAGAAAGTCCCAGTGCTCCAGAGTCATCTGTGTCATTATACAGGTTGGCCTCACTAGGCCTGGGAGAGACAACCTGGGCCATGAATACCACGGGGCAGGCTCACTGGTGTCAATGTGAGGTGCTGACCATGCCTCTTACAATTGGGGAACCAGCAGTTTCTCCACAAACTCACACTTCCAATGTGTGGACACTAGGAAGATTTCTGAGATGTGTTGGAGTTGGTGGCATGGAACCTCCTTTAGGGCAATGGGCTACTTGCACCAACCAGTCCTGGAAAGGCCTCACTCATCCCTAGCAGCAGATGCCCATATCATGACCCGCAACCTGCTGACATGCAGGGGTATTTGAACAGCATGGTGGTTGGTGGACACCACTATCCTCCCAAGGAGTTGAGGAAACTTGCTCTCCCATAGGCATCTCATCCCTTCAGCCCTATTTCTATGTGTTTTTTTTTTTTTTCTTTTTTTACTGCTTTGGTGGGTGTGAAATGGATTTCCTAATTTTCATATGAATTTTCAAGGTTACTAATAAGACTTACTAGACATTTAGATTTCCTTTCTGTGAAATGCCTATTTTCCTACTGCACTATTTTTTTATTGACCCTTGTCATCCTTTATATATTTTGGGTATCAATCATTTGCAGTTACATATATTACAAATTAAAAAAAAAAAAAACATGCTGAGTAAAACTATCAAATGCTGGGGAAGATGCAACCAGTAATTAACTCCCCCACCATGAGCATTCAAACCCTGAAATATGATTACTTGGTCTCACTCAATAGCCAGATTTTTCTCTGCGAAAATTTAGTATCAGAATGAGGTGCAACTCCTACTGCATAGCCAAGGACAGTCCCTTGGAGGATATTGCTTTATTGTAGACAAAGATTTAAAACACCCTCTAAATTATGAAGATGTAAGGCAAATATGCAGTCCTTGCCAGTGAAGATTTGTGTGTAGGTATAGGTATGGAAGATGTGTGTTTATCATTTAACAACATTTGCATATGGCCCACTGCCATCTTGAACTGAGTGTCCCAGAGCTGAGGTGATGGGCACAGCTATTTGGCAGTAGGAACTCTGGCCTGAAGTGCCGGGAAAAGTCCTCTGTAACCAGCACCCCATGAGCAAGTGAGAATGCAAGCACAAAGGAAAATAAAAAAATTAGGCTTTATTTTATTACCCAGATTCTATTTTAAGCTCCTAATAATTGTTAATGGGTTTGCTTGGGATGATGTTCCAGAGGGAGTGTTTCCTCAAAAAAGTTGGATTGCTAAAGAAGTTGGGTTGGTGTTAATAAAACTGAATTTGGTCCACAAAAATACCAAGTAGCCTTTGCCCATTATAGTAACATTCTGAACAGAGGAACCACATTTCCTGGAGTAGAGAAGGTGTTCATCTCCATTGACTGAATGGTCTCAGTTGCCATTTAGTGACATTTGTTTTATCTTGAACAAAGGTTCCTCAGATTTCTCTCCTCCCTGCAAGTTACTGAATTTTAACTTCTCCTAAATTTAAGCAAGAGCTGAAAGCTCATCTGGGGAACTGACTGACTGCAGAGAGAGTGGAGCCTTCAGGCTCCACTGATCATTTCCCCTTGCTTGCACAACTTTCTGCTATAAGATTTTACTGATTTTTGTTGCCCCTTTGGTAAAGAATGTGCCTACAATGCAGGAGACCCCGGTTCACTTCCTGGGGCAGGGAGATCCCCTGGAGAAGGAAAAGGCTACCTACTCCAGTAGTCTTGGACTTCCCTTGTGGCTTAGCTGGTAAAGAATCCACCTGCAATGCGAGAGACCTGGGTTTGATCCCTGGGTTGGAAGATCCCCTGGAGAAAGGAAAGGCTACCCACTTTAGTATTTCAGCCTGGAGAATTCCATGGACTGTATAGTCCATGGGGTCTATACAAAGAGTCGGATACGACTGAGTGACTTTCACTTTCACTTTTCCTCACCACATAAAAGTTCTTTTTTCATTTGATTTTGAGATGCTTGTATATTTCAGAGATCCAGGAATTCTCCCTTTGTAGTAGTTTTACTGAGAAAAGTATTTCCATATTTCTGTTCAAATTTATATGTATTTGACACTACACTGTAACTTGAATTAGAAAGCAAAAAGGGGCAGAATCAGCTCAGTTTAGTTCAGTCACTCAGTCGTGTCTGATGCTTTGTGACCCCATGAATGGCAGCACATCAGGCCTCTCTGTCCATCACCAACTCTCAGAGTTCACTGAAACTCATGTCCATCAAGTTGGTGATGCCATCCAGCCATCCTATCCTCTGTCGTCACTTTCTCCTCCTGCCCCCAATCCCTCCCAGCATCAGGGTCTTTTCCAATGAGTCAACAATCGAAACAAATGTTTATTCTGAGAAAAAAACCCAAGCTCATTTCCACAGACATTTCCCTGTCCCTTATTTATGATACATCCTGCCCTGGGCCTAGAATGCTGGGCCAGGTGGAGAACTGCTTGGATTCCTCTCCATATTAGCAATTGAGTTAGGAACCATTTAACACTGAAAAGTTGTGGAAAAGTCTTAGGCAAAACTTCGATTTCTTTTTTTTTTTTTCTTTATTTTTACTGTGGTCTCCACCGTCTTGGATAAAAAGATAAAAAAGCTATTTCTATCTAACTATTGATCTTCATAAACAGAGGCATTGAAGAGGAACGAAAACAACTACTACAACAGAATAGTTTGTATCACATCTGAATCTATTAATTTGTGAGGACAGGGAGATTCATATCACTCTTGGGAGAGTTCAGCGATTCCCTCTGTGTTGTGTAGGTGCTTGATTTACGCAAAACAAACATTTACTTGCAAACATGATAGGATTCCCCAAACATTTTTTGATTGGTTGCTAAAAGAAACCTAAAAATTTCTCTTTTGACTGATCATTTTCATCATGACATTATTTGGGTGGGTATTAAACTGGTGGGTATTAAATAAGGGCTCCCCCTGTGACTCAGCTGGTAAAGAATCCACCTGAAACTCAGGAGACCTGGCTTCGATCCCTGGGTTGGGAAGATTCCCTGGAGAAGGGAAAGGCTGCCCATTTCAGTATTCTGGCCTGGAGAATTCCAAGAACTCTATGGTCCATGGGGTTGCAAAGAGTTGAACACAATTGAGCAACTTTCGCACAAGCTGGGGATCAATTCTTAACAAGCTGTGGAATGGCTGAAAAGTCATGCAGGCATATAGACATGTAAAGATTTAAGTAGGGGATTCCTTTATAGTGGTCAACAATATGTTTCTTAGATATTAATCTCTAAGGCAGGAGGTGAAAAATGTACTGGTATTAAATCTCCATCTCATAATGGTAGAATGTATGTTAGGAAAGTGTTATGTTATTAAAGCCCAGGAAACATTCATGTTTCCCATGAAATCTTAAAAGGAAATGTATGTTTATGTTAACATAGACCAATGAATAGAAGTCAAACAGACTTGGATTAAGGTCTTAAAGTTTTCTCAGGCCTTAAACTCAAACCCTCACCTTAATATTTAATTAGTATGCTAAAGCTAAAAAAGTAACAAAGTACCACTAACTGGGTTGTTGTTCAGTGGCTAAGCCATGTCCTACTTTTTGTGACCTCATGGACTGAAGCTCACCAGGCTTCCCTGTCCTTCACTATCTCCTAGAGCTTGCTCAAACTCATGTCCATCGAATCAGTGATGTCATTCAATCATCTCATTTTCTGTTGCCCCTTTCTCTTCCTGAACTCAATCTTTCCCAGCATCAGGATCTTTTCCAATGAATCGTCTCTTTACATCAGGTGGCCAAAGTATTGGAGCTTCAGCTTCAGCCCATTCAATGATTATTGAGCTGATTTCCTTCAGGATTGACTGTTTTGATATCCTTGTAGTCCAAGGAACTCTCAAGAGTCTTTTTCAAAACCACAATTTGAAAGCACCAGTTCTCCAGGGCTTAGCCTTCTTTATGGTCCAGCTCTCACATCTGTACATGACTACTGGAAAACCACAGCTTTGACTATATGTACCTTTGTTAGCAGAGCAATGTCTCTGCTTTTTTAATATGCTGTCTAGGTTTGTCGTAGCTTTTCTTTCAAGGAGCAAATGTCCTTTAGTCCTGTATCTGTAGTAACTGTCCACGATGATTTGGGAGCCCAGGAAAATAAAATCTGCCACTGTCTCCACTTTTACTCCATCTATTTGCCATGAAGTGATGGGACTGGGTACCATGATCTTAGTTTTTTGAATATTGAATTTTAAGCCAGCTCTTTCACTCACCCTCATTAAGAGTCTCTTTAGTTCCTGTTTCCTTTCTTCCATTAGTGTGGTATCATCTGAATATCTGAGCTTGTTGATATGTCTCCCTGCAAATAACTGGATGGATTAAGCAACAGATATTTCCTGTTTCAAATTTGTAGAAGTTAGAATAGAAAATCAAAATGTTGATTTTCCTTTTTCCACATTCATTTCCTTCTGAGGAATGTGAAATACTAGGGAAAATATAATTAAAAGCAAAATATTCCCCCCCCCCAAAAAAAAAGAAAACATATAGGTTATTAGACAAATAAAATATTTTTATTATTTATTTCTTTTTGGCTGTGCTTGGGTCTTCGTTCCTCCCTGGGTTTCCTCTAGTGGTAGTGAGCGGGGTCTGCTCTTTGTTTCACTGTGCATGCAGACTTCTCACTGTAGTGGCTTCTCTTGCCGTTGACACAGGCTCTGGAGTGCCAGTAGCTGTGGTGCAGGGGCTTAGTTGCTTCATCGCACGTGGCATCTTCCCAGATCACGGATAGAGGCCATGTTCCCTGTTGGCAGATGATTAATATCCACTGCAACACCAGTTCCTACTTTTACTACTGAATAAGCACTCCAATACTTTGGCCACCTGATGCGAAGAGCTGACTCATTTGAAAAGACCCTGATGCTGGGAAAGATTGAGGGCGGGAGGAGAAAGGGACGACAGAGGATGAGATGGTTGGATGGCATCACCGACTCAATGGACATGGGTTTGGGTAGATTCCGGCAGTTGGTGATGGACAGGGAGGCCTAGCATGCTGCGGTTCATGGGGTGGCAAAGAGCTGGACATGACTGAGCGACTGAACTGATACCGATAATGAAGCATCAAAGTACAATATGATGCTCAACAGGTAATCCCCTCAGATGTTGCAAAGACAAAATTAAAAAAAAAAATCATTTGATGCAATCAAGCAGAAATAACCCATTACATACATGTTCTCAAGGTGAACAATAATTAGTCCTGAAGTAAGAGTATTGACAGCACCATTTTTCACACATAGTTTATTCCAGGCTCATCTGGTAAGATCAGGTGTTATCTAACTGGTGTTATGAAGACAAAAACAAACTTCTCATATTGCTGTAACATGAGACAGCTTTGTAATTTAGAAAAAAGTATCCAGTGCACCAGCCCCAAGCTTCCTGTATCCTGCATCGAACCATGGTATGGGGAGGGAGGTGGGAGGGGGGTTCAGAATGGAGAACACGTGTACATCTGTGGCAGATGCATGTTGATGTATGGCAAAACCAATACAATATTGTAAAGTAAAATTAATAATAATAATAAAAAAAAGAAAAAAGTATCCATAGAGGTTAAGCTCCTACCTTACCAAAAAATCTGGGATGTTGCAGTACTATCTCTTTAGAGGTATAGATTTCAGAGAGATGGCTCCCAGGTTTGAAAAAAGATATTCCTGGGTCATAGAGCTGACAAAAGGCTCATTTAGTTTCTGAAAATATTTACAACAATTTTAAGAGACAGTGAAAGAACTTATACTTGCAGGTTTTCTAAAGTAAATGATCTAAGAAGAGGACAGTAGAGGAAAAGTCTCCATCCTTCTTTATAAAGCAGAATTAAACTCTATTTGTTCTTACAGAGGGAGCATTCTGCTCCAAGGCTCTGCCTGCTTTGCAGATGACCATCATTGTTCTGTGTTTCTTCATAATCTTCCTTCATCCTTGTCTGTTTCTGTTTCCAAATTCCTGTTTTTTTATAAGGACAGCAGTTGTGCTGAATTAGAACCCAAACTAATAACCTTTTTTAATTCGATTACTTTTATACAGATTCCATCTTTAAATAAGGCCACACATGTAGTTTCTACAGTTTAGGATATATGTATAAAAGCCTTTGACTGTGTGGATCACAATAAACTGTGGAAAATTCTGAAAGAGATGGGAATAGCAGACCACCTGTTCTGCCTCTTGAAAAATTTGTATGCAGGTCAGGAAGCAACAGTTAGAACTGGACATGGAACAACAGACTGGTTCCAAATAGGAAAAGGAGTACGTCAAGGCTGTATATAGTCACCCTGTTTATTTAACTTCTATGCAGAGTACATCATGAGAAATGCTGGACTGGAAGAAACACAAGATGGAATCAAGATTGCCAGGAGAAATATCAATAACCTCAGATATGCAGATGACACCACCCTCATGGCAGAAAGTGAAGAGGAACAAAGAGCCTCGTGATGAAAGTGAAAGTGGAGAGTGAAAAAGTTGCTTAAAGCTCAACATTCAGAAAACGAAGATCATGGCATCCGGTCCCATCATTTCATGGGAAATAGATGGGGAAACAGTGGAAAGAGTGTCAGACTTTATTTTTCGGGGCTCCAAAATCACTGCAGATGGTGACTGCAGCCATGAAATTAAAAGACGCTTACTCCTTGGAAGGAAAGTTATGACCAACCTAGATAGCATATTGAAAAGCAGAGACATTACTTTGCCAACAAAGGTTCGTCTAGTCAAGGCTATGGTTTTTCCTGTGGTCATGTATGGATGTGAGAGTTGGACTGTGAAAAAGGCTGAGTGCCGAAGAATTGATGCTTTTAAACTGTGGTGTTGGAAAAGACTCTTGAGAGTCCCTTGGACTGCAAGGAGATCCAACCAGTCCATTCTGAAGGAGATCAGCCCTGGGATTTCTTTGGAAGGAATGATGCTAAAGCTGAAACTCCAGTACTTTGGCCACCTCATGCGAAGAGTTGACTCATTGGAAAAGACTCTGATGCTGGGAGGGATTGGGGGCAAGAGAAGTAGGGGATGACAGAGGATGAGGTGGTTGGATGGCATCACTGACTTGATGGATGTGAGTCTGAGTGAACTCCAGGAGTTGGTGATGGACAGGGAGGCTTGGTGTGCTGCGATTCATGGGGTCACAAAGAGTCGGACACGACTGAGGGACTGATCTCATCTGATATGTGTATATATATATATATATACATACATACACACACACACATACACAAATGTGGTTGCTCTTTAGTCATAAAGTTGTGTCCGACTCTTTTGTGATCCCATGGACTGTTGCCCACCAGCTTCTTCTGTCCATGGGATTCCCCAGGGAAAATTACTGAAGTGGGTTGCCATTTCCTTCTCCAGGGAATCTTCCCTACCTGGGGAATGAACCTACATCTGCTACATTGGCAAGCGGATTCTTTACTGTCTGAGCCACCTAGGAAGCCTCTCTCTCATATATATATATATATATATATATATATATATATATATATATTTGGGGAGGGGGGCAGAGTTAAGGCAATGGCACCTCACTCCAGTACTCTTGCCTGGAAAATCCCATAGATGGAGGAGCCCGGTGGGCTGCAGTCCATGGGGTCACTAAGAGTCGGACACGACTGAGCGACTTCACTTTCACTTTTCACTTTCATGCATTGGAGAAGGAAATGGCAACCCACTCCAGTGTTCTTGCCTGGAGAATCCCAGGGACAGGGGAGCCTGGTGGGCTGCCATCTATGGGGTCGTACAGAGTCGGACACAACTGAAGCCACTTAGCAGCAGCAGAGTTAAATCCATTACAGCATCATACAACCACCTGCAAAGATAAGAGACTGAAGAAATTAGCATTACACAAAGAGAAAGAAGAAACTGGTTGCTGGCTGGAAGTTCTGATCCAGCAGTAAAAGGAAAATTTTGTAGCCCATTTCGTCAGCAATAGGAAGTACAGAAAGATGAAAAGAGAGAGAAGGAAACAATTTCAGTGCTATTTACAAAAGAACTGGCACTTTTCTCATTCCTGCTACAGGAAAAGTGGAAGAAAAGAAGGGTTCTTGATCTTTCAGCTCAATGTTATCAATTAGTATAAGTAGCTTAAATAGAGATAAACTTTCGAATTTGCACCTAAAGCCTGGAAAGATCTGCAGTTCTTTCTGTAGATTGTCTCAAAATTGCAGCCAAAAACTTAGTTGATGAAATGTAATTAAGAATCAATTCTCTTACCCCAGAGTCCTGTGAAAACTATTCTGCCCTGAGGTAAGTGACCACTTGTTAGGGACAAGTATATTATAATCTTCTAAGGAGAGGATTTTTACTCATTACAAGATTGTAAATCTCCTTGTTTGATAAAACATAAATAAGGAAATTTGCCAACTTTTTATCAACCACAAACCAAGAGTTCTGTGTTTTCATATTGATATGTTATGGAGATACAATATGATGTGAAGAAATGTGAGGAATATCAATTAAATTTGCTATCCTATCTGCCAGTCCCTGGTGATTAAAAGAGTATCAGAATGGAATATTTTAAATCTACTGGAAGTACAGTTATATCACCTGAATTTTGAGTTAAGCCACAAATCATAGACCATTTGAATTAGATGCAGGGAGTGAGAATGGTGAACAGCCAAGTCTCCATTTCTTACAGCCAATTCTTGCAAGAACCATGACAAATTGTCACGTTAATTCCCTGCATATGAAATCTGGAGTTTTCAGTAGCCAATGCTTTTATGTTGTTCCAAAACCTTGAGTAGAATAATTCCCACTCAAGTTCTTATGGGAATGTCAAAATTGTGGATCAAATAAAGCTATGAATGCACTGGAAAGACAAAGTAAACATAAGTAAGAATGAGGGTCAGGATAACGGATAAATTAGAGGAGAAAGAAGAAGGATATGCAAGCACTAAAAGTGTTGAGATGTGAAAACCAAAGATTAAGAGCAAAAAAAGCAGATGAAGAGCAAACCAAAACCATAATAATTCCTAAAAGAAGTTATTTCAATCAAAGTTCAAATGGAAAGAAATGCATGTGCTTGAGTTATGTATTTATTTATTAAAAAAACAATATTTCCCAATTACTACAGTTTTTATGGACTAAATTTAAATAATCTGGAGTAGAACACTAAATAACATATTTTATTTTGGATTAAATTAAGTGCATTAACATTATATATTAATTTTATCATTGAAAAATACTTTTGAATCTAAATTAATTAACTATAAGTTCTCAGGTATCTCACAAAAAGAATAGAATTAACTATTAATATATGCAGTGTACAGTTTGATATGCTATTGTATAGAATGTAACTATTATACTAAAACAAACTGCCTGCTCTGTTTCAGATTCTTTTTTCTGGTATGTACTCCAAGTATAAAATGGTATAATATATGAGAAAGACATAAATTCAGAACAAAACAATTGACATCAAAGCATGACACAGTTCATTGTATGATTAATTAAAAAAAAATGATGGATCAGCAGAACTCAACAATCTGGTACATACAGTGTACAAAAAATACATATAGTATACAAAAACATGTTGAATAATAGGTTACCTGATGATAGTGTTTCCAAGCATATAATTAAAACATAAACTCCTCATAAAGAATAATTAGCTATTTAAAAGAGTAAGTTAGTTCTTCATTAATTTATTTGAATAGGTATATGTGATTCATCATTACCTAGAGGAAGTGTGTCAGAGGGCAATTTTATTAAACAATACATGCTCTGGCTTTGTAATATGTGTATGTAGATAAACACATACATACATGTATGGATCCACATACATATGAATGTATAATTTATACCTGGCTTGCTACATAAACTTAACTTTTCAAATTAAAAAACGTATTTACTTTCTAAATAAATTAATATGTATAAAAAGGCAACATGTTCGAGTTTTAAATAAATGAGATGGTGATTTTTGTTAGCCTTCACTTCCCTGCAAAGAACTTTTTTAAAATGGTTTCTGAGGAAAGATAATGATGCAGTATCCCTAAGTGAGTATCTCATCTTGAGAGAGCACAAGATTATAGTTTTTAAATGATAATGTGTTTGAATTAAATTTTGGCACAGTAATGAGTTTACACCATTCCACTCTTTGGCCTTGCTTCTTTCTCTGTTTTGTAAAGGAGGTATAAGGCTGTTAACAGCTAATATTGTCAGAGCAAATAATGGTAATAGAGACATCTTTTCTGAGGGATTTTGACAGAATCTGTACCATGGAAACAATCTCTCAGCAACAAAATCTAAATTGGGAAATAATCCCCAGGTCTACTTACCCTTTTTGCTTCTACTTTTGTGATTTTCTTTAAGCTCTTCTAATTCCCCACATTAAAGAAACTCCAGGGATAAAAATCTATGACTACATTAATGCGGTATTCTATTTGAATTAGAAAATCAAACTGCAGAATCAGGGCTTTGAATGTTCCCTTAGAAATAATCAAGAGTAGCACATTCATCCGAGATATGAGGAAACAAGTTCTAAGATGCCAGTGTGCATTGCCCAAGGCCAAGTAGCTAGTGAGTGGCAGAGCTTCCAGGGAAATGCAATTGTCCCTATTCCTTTGCAAAGACTATTGTACTTAAGCTGTAACAAAAACAGAATAAAAAATGAAGGAGTTATCCATACAATTAGGGATGAAGCATATTTTACAAAAATTGTATTAATTTTTAGAAAGCTTGATTCTTTAAAATATTTGCTTTATGAAACTTTTCCATTAATACTATTTAAAATTCATGTGATTAGAAATGTGATACTTAATTTAATAAACTTTAATGTGTAGTAAATTGAGTTTTTCAATATTACATTATGTATGTTATTTGTTGTAAAACACAGTAGAATTCCTTATATATAAGGAAATAATTATATTGTTCTCTATTGTAAAAGGAACTTGTTTTGAATTAGACCAAGACAATTTGAAAATTGAGCAATGATTTATGAGCAATCATTGGAATAAGTGTTTCCTCTATAGATAGATATACCATTAACCTAAATATATTTTGTTATTTAATTTTAATTTGCTTTATTTATTTATTTTTATATAACATCTATTTTCTTATATGAACAGCTGCCATCTGTTCAAACAAAAAAATGTTTGCAGAATCCTCTTTTAGCTTGTGCAATTCTGCACAATTGATTTCAGAATTGCTTCTGGCACCTTGCTTCTGTAGAGAAAAAGGAAGAAAAAAAAGCATGTTTTTGTTAGTCTAAAACCGGAATGTTTCTAATAAGTCTATAATGACTCTGTCTTTGGGACGTTATTATATATTCTATGGAGCATTATTGCTCTACATAAGTGTATCTGTGTACTTTTATTTAGCTATCCTCTCAGCACTATTTAATGGACATTCTATGAGCTCATTTTCAAGTGGACCTTACTAAAATAGGTTCTTCCCTGGTGGTTCAGACGGTAAAAGCCTCTGCCTACAATGCGGGAGACCCACGTACGATCCCTGGGTTGGGAAGATCCCCTGGAGAAGGAAAGGCAACCCACTCCAGTGTTCTTGCCTGGAAAATCCCATGGACGGAGGAGCCTGGTAGGCTACAGTCCACGGGGTCACAAAGAGTTGGACACGACTGAGTGACTTTACTCATTTACACTACTAAAATAATTGTGAACAAAGTACACTGCTGCTGCTGCTGCTAAGTCGCTTCAGTCGTGTCCTACTCTGTGCGACCCCATAGTTGGCAGTTCACAGGGTCTGCTGAAACTTGTGGAGTCCCTGTCTAATGAGATATCAAGTAATCAAGCAGATATTCACAAAATATGCAAATATATGTAAAATACCATAGCTCTGGTGAAAACAGTACATGTAACACTGAATCCATATGAAATAAATAAATAATGGACTTTGAATGTAGCGCTAGTAATAAAAAGCCCGACTGCCAGCACAGGAGATGTAAGGGACGTAGGTTCGATCCCTGGATCGGGAAGATTCCCTGGAGAAGGGCATGACAACCCACTCCGGTATTCTTGCCCGGAGAATCCCAAGGACAGAGGAGCCGTGTGGATAAACAGTTATTAAAACTGTGTTCGTCCCAACCAAATTTAATTCAACCACACTCTAAAATCCCCTTTCAAATATGACTCTTATGAGAATGAGTAATATGTCCATACATAAAAAAGAGTCAAACACACATGCAACTTTGAAATGGTGCAAAAGGAGCAGTTCTTTCAGAGAGACCAGGAAAATCTTCTCTGGAGATGTGACTTTTATGCTAAATTGGAAGGAAAAATATAATTTGACAAAGTGGAATAATGTGTGAGGCAAAGTTATCAGTGTCCCAGGCAATGAAGACAACTAAGTGCCTTTGAACGGAAGCACGTCATATTTGCAAAAATATAACAAGGACAAAATGGCTAATATTCAGAGAGAATGGGGAGTGTATCTGAGTCAAAACTGGAAAGGCATATAAGAGCCGGATCTTCTGTGTCATGTTAAATAATTTGAGAACAATGGGAATGCACTGATCTTTATTTTTAATTTAATTTAATTTTTAATTTTTGGGGATATGGAATAACATAAATAAGATTTAAACTTTGTGTAACTATTCCTGAATACAGAATAAATAAAATGGTTTGAAAGAGGCCAAGATGCTTGGAGGCAAATTAAAAGGCTATTGTAGAAATCCAAGCAAGATTTGGCAGTATTTTGGAAAAACAATGTAGTTTTGCATTTGGTAAAAAAAAAAAAAAAAAGGAGACACATTTAAACAGTGTTTAGCAGAAAGCAAAACTGACAGAAATGTGGCGATGGATTAATTAAGGAAGAATGCAGGAAAATATGATATTGTGGCTTCTGGCTTGTATCATTGTTGGGTTCAGTTGTCATTTACTAAGACAGGGAATGCTGGAAGATAATCATTTTTGATCGTAGAAAGATGGTGACTTATTTTGGTCTTGTTCAGTTTAATTTGTCTTTGAGTCAGCCAGGAAGTGATTCAAGCAGGCATGTGGATTGTAGGTCTATGGCTAAGAGTATTTTATGATAAAGAGTTTTATATATGGAAGTAGATTTGGCTAGAAGTAATTTTTAAAGTAATTTTGGCTGACAATATAGAACAGTTATTAAAACTGTGTTCGTCCCAACCAAATTTAATTTAATCACACTCTAAAATCCACTTTCAAATATGACTCTTATGAGAATGAGTAATATGTCCTCTATTCTGAAATTAGTGCTGATCTTTAAACTATTTAGGAACATATTTAAATTTTAAGTGAAAATTCCAATCTATTCGGGCACAAAACACAAGGTATCTGAATGGAATACTTCTATATACCTATATATTCAAGTATAGGCCAAAATAAAGTCCCTACTCAAGAGGAGAATGTGTGATTGATTTGCTTCATTAGTGAAGATTTAGGCTTGGGAAGCACCAAAGACATTTAAGTACTTCAAGTAGATTTTTAAAGACACTTCTGCTGAAACCCTAGATATCTGTAACTGTGTAAATAGTGCAATTTGGAATATTTCTTAGATATCACGCTGTGGGAACTGTCTGATATTTAAACTTATGATGAAGGCTTCAAATTGTATCTCTTAATACTTCATCATTGTATGAAATATCATTTGTCCCTTTAATGAAATATATAATAAGAGAATATTATGTGCAAAGCACTGGGCATACCATGAACTATAAGACCAGTGTTATAACCTTTGAATCACTTAGTCTATCAGAGTGAGACCAAGATAAAACTAATGTGCCAGAGAGTGTTACAGGAGGAGAACAAAATTCAGAGTCAAGTAACCTAAAAGAAAGGTAACCAAAAACAAAGAGTGGTAAATTCTACCTGGGGTCAATTCTACTCTACCAGTGCTTAGAGTCTTAAAAGGGTAAAAGGGAGCACATGCATGAGTGCATGCCTGCATGCTAAGTCGCTTCAGTCTTGTCCAACTCTTTGTGATCCCATGGACCATAGCCCGCCAGGCTCCTCTGTCCATGGGATTCTCCAGGTAAGAATAATGGAGTGGGTTGCCTTTCCATCCTCCAGGGGAACTTCCTGGAGGGAAAACTCCTCCAGGGATTGAACCTAGGTCTCTCACTTGTCTTACATTGACAAGCAGGTTCTTTACTACTAGTACCAGCTGGGAAGCCCCAAAAGAGAGTAAGTGGTCTTATTTTGGAAAAAAATTAATTTAATTCGATTTCAGAGATGCACTCTTAGATACCTATGTCACACCTTCTCTTCTATCCTTTATCATTTAAGACTTTTGTTTCCTTGTTTCAACATAACTTTAGCTCTCTTCCACTGAAAAAAATGGAACCACTGAGAAGAAAAATTCTACCTGCATTTACCACCAAAACTATCAAATCTATCTGAATCTGTTCTTTGTTTTCCTTCTTATGACAATGGATCACTGTTTTCAGTCTTTCTTAAGGCAAAAATATCCACTTGTGGTTTGTATCCCTTCCCTTCTTTATCATCACTTCAGAACTTATCTCTGCTTTCTACTTCCTCTATTAGCAAGCTTTTGTTCTTCTGAATCATTTTTATCAACAAATACTTGGCTTTAATATCTCCCAACTTCAAGACTCTCCTTTGACTCTGAACACCTTCCAATTAACATAAATTTTGTTGACTTGTCACTTAGAGAAAATGATTTAAATTTGATTTTTTTTAAATTTTCTGGTTTAGTTTTCCCTTTCTCTTGCAAAACCCATTCATTCATGCTTCATTCCCCCATGATTCCACTGACATGCTCTTGAAATCATGAATAGACCCTGGATGCCAAATTCAATGGACAGTTTGAAAACTTCATCTTTCTCAACCATCAGCAGTGTCTGACAAACTGATCTTTATTTAGATAATCATATTCAGTCTCTACAATTTTAAAATGGTCTATACACTGATGAGCTGCAAAGTCATATCTCCAGCCTGAAGTCTACTCATTAACTCCATGAAAGTATGTCCTTATGTCTTAAGGACTTGTAGTTAGATGCCTAAAAAACACTTTAAGCTTAATGTGCAAAAAATGTAACTTTTCATCATCTCTCAATAAACTAATACCTTCTACAGTATTCCAATTTCATGAAAATGACACTTCTACTTGCCCAGATCAAATGTGGCAAATCATCCTCAAGCCATCTCCATCATATTTCATACCAATACATCAATGACATTGATGTCCATTGAAATGTACACCTTGTCTGACCACTTCTTCCCACCTTCACTGCAGCCATCCTTGTCTTTAACACCTAACTTGATTCTTCGAAAATACATTGCACAATATTGCTCAAAAATTTCCAGGGTTTCCTAATGCTACTCAGACTAAAATCTAAATTCCATGTGGCACTCTTTCAGCATGTATGGATCTGAGCCACGGCTATGCTTATAACCTTATCTCTTAACTCTTCCTCTTTGTCACTTTCATTTTGACACACTGGATTTCTTGTTATTCCAGAGATCATGCCATACAAATTCCTGTTTTGGTGACTTTGCATTGGTTTTTCTCTCTGCCTGGGAAACATTCCTCTGGGATTTTCAAGCATTTTTTTTCCTCTCATTTTTTTAATCTAATGTCTGTCTGCTCTAATATTACCACATCAGAGGGACTTTTACTAATACCCTTATATAAAATAATACACATTTACCAAAAAAAATACTTTTCTTGCTTAATTTGATTTATTTTCTTCAATCAACCTTCCATTATACTCCTCAATATCTATATATTTGTTTTTATCTATTGATTAGAATAGAAGCTGCATACACTAGATTATGACCATGGTAAAGTTGTTCATTTTTATTCATAGCTGTATTAATGATACATAAATTTGAGTGTAGCACATATTAATCCCACACTATTTTCCAAATAAATAATTGACTGAAAAAACAAATGGATGAATAATAAATGAAAGGAACAATGTGATTCATTTCAGAGGTTATAGAAAACCCAAGTATGTCTAGAAATATGCAAACATTAAAATACGATTTCAGAATATAATTAAAATGTGTTTGCACAGGAACAATTTAGCATGGATAATCATTGTTTTTCCAGATAAGGAATCAATTACTGTTTTTCTATGTTCATTTATAAAATCTTAAAACTCAATTTTATTCAAGGTTTCTTGATATAAATGAGTAGTTCTGAGTGTCTGTCATATGTTTGGCATCACAGTAAGTAATTGGTATACAAAAATCAATGAAGACTACATATCGTTGACTAGGGAAAACAACCATCATACAAGTTTCTATATAGAAAAATAAGTCCTATGATTGGAGAGAGTAGCTTTAAAGTAGACTTAATAATCATTTCACATGGTCTTTATTGTAGGCTTTGCAGACTTAGCCATTAGATAAACTATTTACTTAAATCTTTTTTTTTTTTAAAGCATTAAAAATTTTGATACCTAAAAGGGCCCCCAAGCAGTTCTAACACTGCCTCAATGGTCTTGTTTCTTCAAGTGGCACAGATTGGAAAAGTCTTTAGCTACAATTTTCAAAGCATAAGCCTATATCTTTAATCTTATTAACAAAAATTCAGTATAAGAGTCTTTTGTTTAATGCCTGTGACTACATTTATCTAAAAACTGTGCACTACTGAATGCTGAGACATCTGCCAATGCAAATCTTAGATTATGCTGGACCATTTAAATCTTCATGGGGTGAATCATATAAAGTGAAAAGTGGAAGTATTCTTATTGTGTTTCCCTCCTTCCCTGAATCTAAGCATGTCTTTGATCTTGCTCAGGAGCTATAATTGGGACACTTTAGAATTAGTTGACCAGGAGTTTCATTGACAGGGGAGTAATTTTGTTTCCTGAAATTCTGATCATCCTTTTGTCAAAATCATCCTATTTTTCAAAGCATCATTTTTTTTTTAATCCAAATATAACGAATGGAGTCCTAAGGAAAATACATAGTGTTCTTACTGTGTAAAAAGGGGTAAAGTAACCATACTCCAAAATAAAGTAACAAAGGGATCACAGTACACTTGAGAATATCTATTTTTCATTGGTATTATTACATAAAGTAAGATGAAGATATAAGAACAAAAGTTCACAATAAGTGAGAGAAGCAAAATCTTCAAAAAGCAAAAAGAAAGCATGAAAAAGAAAGAGCAAGGGACATACAGTGTTTATAAATTTTCTCAGTAAGTGAAATGAAAATTTAATGAAGCTAATCAGTTTTACACACTGAATCATTTCAGAGAAATCTTTTGCTTACAAAGTATAGAGAAATGGGCAAAAGTCAGACCAGGAAAGGAATACAATTTGATTGAAGATGGCTCAGAAAGAAGAAAGAAACTTACTGAAATCATTCCAAGCATCTTTTCTGACCACAATGCAGTAAGATTAGATGTCAATTACAGGAGAAAAACTATTGAAAATCCCAGCATATGGAGGCTAAACAATACCCTGCTGAAAAACCAACAAATCACAGAAGAAATCAAAAAAGAAATCAAAATATGCATAGAAACAAATTAAAACACAACAAGCCAAAACCTACTGGACCCTGTAAAAGCAGTACTAAGGGGAAGGTTCATAGCAATACAGGCTTACCTCAAGAAACAAGAAAAAAGTCAAATAAATAACCTAAGTCTATACCTAAAGCAACTTGAAAAGGAAGAAATGAAGAACCCCAGGGTTAGTAGAAGGAAAGAAATCTTAAAAATTAGGGCAGAAATAAATGCAAATGAAACAAAAGAGACCATATAAAAAATCAACAAAACCAAAAGCTGGTTCTTTGAGAAGATAAATCAAATTGACAAACCATTAGCCAGACTCATCAAGAAACTGAGGGAGAAAAATCAAGTCTACAAAATTAGAAATAAAAATGGAGAGATCATAACAGAAATGCAGAGAGATCACAACACAGAAATGCAAAGGATCATAAGAGACTATTATCAGCAACTATATGCAAATAAAATGGACAACTTGGAAGAAATGGACAAATTCTTAAAAAAGTGCATCTTTTCAAAGTTGAACCAGGAAGAAATAGAAAATCTTAACAGACCCATCACAAGCACAGAAATTGAAACTGTAATCAGAAATCTTCCAACAAATAAAAGCCCAGGACCATATGGATTCACAGCTGAATTCTACCAAAAATTTAGAGATGAACTAGCACCTATCCTACTCAAACTCTTTCAGAAAATTGCAGAGGAAGGTAAACTTCCAAACTCATTCTATGAGGCCACCATCAACCTAATACCAAAACCTGAAAAAGATGCCACACAAAAAGAAAATTATAGGCCAGTATCACTGATGAACATAGATGCAAAAATCCTTAACAAAATTATAGCAAGCAGAATCCAACAACATTTTAAAAAGATCATACATCATGACCAAGTGGGCTTTATCCCAGGGATGCAAGGATTCTTCAATATCTGCAAATCAATCAGTGCAATACACTACATTAACAAATTGAAAAATAAAAAACATATGATTATCTCAATAGATACAGAGAAAGACTTTGACAAAATTCAACATTCATTTATGATAAAAACTCTACATAAAGCAGGAATAGAAGGAACATACCTCAACATAATAAAAGCTATATATGACAAACCCACAACAAACATTATCCTCAATGGTGAAAAATTGAAAGCATTTCCCCTAAAGTCAGGAACAAGACAAGGGTTCCCACTTTCACCACTACTATTCAACATAGTTTTGGAAGTTTTGGCCACAGCAAACAGAGCAGAAAAAGAAATGAAAGGAATCCAGATTGGAAAAGAAGAAGTAAAACTCTCACTGTTTGCAGATGACATGATCCTCTACATATAAAACCCTAAAGACTCCACCAGAAAATTACTAGAGCTAATAAATGAATACAGTAAAGTTACAGGATATAAAATCAACACAGAAAAATCCCTTGCATTCCTATACACTAACAATGAGAAAACAGAAAGAGAAATTAAGGAAACAATTCCATTCACCATTGCAACAAAAATAATAAAATACTTAGGAATATATCTACCTAAAGAAACAAAAGACATCATATATATATATATATAAACTATAAAACACTGGTGAAAGAAATCAAAGAGGACACAAATAGATGGAGAAATATACCGTGTTCATAGATCAGAAGAATCAGTATAGTGAAAATGAGTATAATACCCTAAGCAATATATAGATTCAATGCAATCCCTATCAAGCTACCAATGGTAGTTTTCAGAGAACTAGATCAAATAATTTCACAATTTGTATGGAAATACATAAAACCTCGAATAGCCAAAGCAATCTTGAGAAAGAAGAATGGAACTGGAGGAATCAACCTGCCTGACTTCAGTCTCTACTACAAAGCCACAGTCATCAAGACAGTATGGTACTGGCACAAAGGCAGAATTATAGATCAATGGAACAAAATAGAAAGCCCAGAGATAAATCCACACACCTATGGACACCTTATCTTTGACAAAGGAGGCAAGAATATACAATGGAGAAAAGACAATCTCTTTAACAAGTGGTGCTGGGAAAACTGGTCAACCACTTGTAAAAGAATGAAACTAGAGTACCTTCTAATGCCATACACAAAAATAAACTCAAAATGGATTAAAGATCTAAATGTAAGACAAGAAACTATTAAACTCCTAGAGGAAAACAGGCAAAACACTCTCTGACATACATCACAGCAGGATCCTCTATGTCCCACCCCCCAGAATATTGAAAATAAAAGCAAAAATAAACAAATGGGACCTAATTAAACTTAAAAGCTTCTGCACAACAAAATAAATTATAAGCAAGGTGAAAAGACAGCCTTCAGAATAGGAGAAAATAATAGCAAATGAAGCAACTGACAAAGAACTAATCTCAAAAATATACAAGCAACTCCTGCAGCTGAATTCAAGAAAAATAAAAGACCCAATCAAAAAGTGGGCCAAAGAACTAAAACAGACATTTCTCCAAAGAAGACATACAGATGGCTAACAAACACATGAAATGATGCTCAACATCACTCATTATCAGAGAAATGCAAATCAAATTCACAATGAGGTACCATTTCATGCCAGTCAGAATGGCTACTATCCAAAAGTCTACAAGCAATAAATGCTGGAGAGGGTGTGGAGAAAAGGGAACCCCCTTATGCTATTGGTGGGAATGCAAACTAGTACAGCCATTATGGAGAACAGTGTGGAGATTCCTTAAAAAACTGGAAATAGAACTGCCATATGACCCAGAAATCCCACTATTGGGCATCACACTGAGGAAACCAGAATCGAAAGACACGTGTACGCACCACAATGTTCATTGCAGCACTGTTTATAATAGCCAGGACATGGAAGCAACCTAGATGTCCATCAGCAGATGAATGGATAAGAAAAAAATGGACCAAAGAACTAAATAGACATTTCTCCAAAGAAGACATACAGATGGCTAACAAACACATGAAAAGATGCTCAACATCACTCATTATCAGAGAAATGCAAATCAAAACCTCAATGAGGTACCATTTCACGCCTGTCAGAATGGCTGTGATCCAAAAGTCTACAAGCAATAAATGCTGGAGAGGGTGTGGAGAAAAGGGAACCCTCTTACACTGTTAGTGGGAATGCAAACTAGTACAGCCACTATGGAGAACAGTGTGGATATTCCGTGTGGGGAGGAAGGTGGGAAGGGGGGTTCAGGATTGGGAACACATGTACACCCGTGGTGGATTCATGTTGATGTATGGCAAAACCAATACAATATTGTAAAGTAAAAAAAAGAAAAAAAAAAGATGCTAATAAAAACTAGCATGTAGGTGAAAAAAGAAAAGAAAAAAAAGAGCTGCCTTATGACCCAGAAATCCCACTGCTGGGCATACACACTGAGGAAACAAGAACTGAAAGAGACACGTGTACCCCAATGTTCATCGCAGCACTGTTTATAATAGCCAGGACGTGGAAGCAACCTAGATGTCCATCAGCAGATGAATGGATAAGAAAGCTATGGTACATATACACAATGGAGTATTACTCAGCCATTAAAAAGAATACATTTGAATCAGTTCTAATGAGGTGGATGAAACTGGAGCCTATTATACAGAGTGAAGTAAGCCAGAAAGAAAAACACCAATACAGTATACTAACGCATACATATGGAATTTATAAAGATGGTAACAATAACCCTGTGTACGAGACAGCAAAAGAGACACTGATGTATAGAACAGTCTTTTGAACTCTGTGGGAGAGGGCGAGGGTGGCATGATATAGGAAAATGGCATTGAAATATGTAAAATTTGTTTGAAACAAATCACCAGTCCAGGTTTGATGCATGATACAGGGTGCTCAGGGCTGATGCACTGGGATGACCCAGAGGGATGGGGAACATATGTACATCCGTGGTGGATGAAAGTCAATGTATGGCAAAACCAATACAATATTGTAAAATAAAATTAATTAATTAATTAATTAAAAAATACATCTCAAAAGAAAGAGTTTTACAAACTATCCAGGGAATACCTTGAAACAAAATTGAATATCTACACTTTTGCTATGATATATTTTTTAATTTATGTAGAATATATAGTATTTAATATAAAGACTTGATACATTTGAACATATATTTAACCATAAACTAAGTTCTTCATATTATATTCTATATTGGGTAAATAATATAGTATATTTTGGTTGGCTTAAACTGGGAACTTATGTCAATTAAAATAAGCTGAGCAAATAAATTTATTTTATTATTTTCCTATTGTCCATGGTAATCTGCATATTTGGGTTATTGATATTTCTCCCGGCAATCTTGATTCCAGCTTGTGTTTCTTCCAGTCCAGCGTTTCTCATGATGTACTCTGCATATAAGTTAAATAAGCAGGGTGACAATATACAGCCTTGATGTACTCCTTTCCCGATCTGAAACCAGTCTGTGGTTGCATTTTCAGTTCTAAATGTTGATTCCTGACCTGCATGCAGATTTCTCAAGAGGCATGTCAGGTGGTCTGGTATTCCCATCTGTTTCAGAATTTTCCATAGTTTATTGTGATCTACACAGTCAAAGGCTTTGGCATAGTCAATGAAGCAGAAATAGATGTTTTTCTGGAACCCTCTTGCTTTTTTGATGATTCAGCGAATGCTATCAATTTGATCTCTGGTTCCTCTGCCTTTTCTAAAACCAGCTTGAACATCTAAAAGCTTATGGGTCACATATTGTTGAAGCCTGACTTGGAGAATTTTGAGCATCGCTTTGCTAGCATGTGAGATGAGTGCAATTGTGTGGTAGCTGGAGCATTTTTTGGCATTGCCTTTCTTTGGTATTGGGATGAAAACTGACCTTTACCAGCCCCATGGCCACTGCTGACTTTTCTAAATTTGCTGGCATGTTGAGTGCAGCACTCTCCCAGCATCATCTTTTAGGATTTGAGAGAGCTCAACTGGAATTCCATCACCTCCATTATCTTTGTTCCTGGTGATGTTTCCTAAAGCACATTTGACTTTGCATTCCAGGATGTCTGGCTCTAAGTGAGTAGTGATCACACCACTGTCATTATCTGGGTCATGAGGATCTTTTTTGTACAGTTCTTCTGTGTATTTTTGCCACCTCATCTTAATATCTTCTGCTTGTGTTAGGCCCATACCATTTGTGTCCTTTATCGAGCCCATCTTTGCATGAAATGTTCCCTTGGTATCCCTAATTTTATTGAAAAGATCTCTAGTCTTTCCCATTCCATTATTTTCCTCTATTTCTCTTCACTGATCACTGAGGAAGGGTTTCTTATCTCTCCTTGCTATTCTTTGGAACTCTGCATTCAAATGGGTATATCTTTACTTATCTCCATTTCTTTTTGCTTCTCTTCTTTTCACAGCTATTAGTAAGGCTGTGAAATGAATAGTTCTGAGTGTCTCTTTGCTTTTTTGCATTTCTTTTTCTTGGGGATGGTCTTTCTTCCTGTCTCCTGTATAATGTCATGAACCTCTGTCCATAGTTCATCAGTCACTCTATCATATCTAGTCCCTTAAATCTATTTCTCACTTCCACTGTATAATCATTAGGGGTTTGATTTAGGTCATACCTGAATGACCTAGTGGTTTTCCCTACTTTCTTCAATTTAAGTCTGAATTTGGTAATAAGGAGTTCATGATCTGAGCTGCAGTCAGCTCTTGGTCTTGTTTTTGCTGACTGTATAGAGCTTCTCCATCTTTGACTGCAAAGAATATAATCAATCTGATTTCAGTGTTGACCACCGGTGATGTCCACGTGTGAAGTCTTCTCTTGTGTTGTTGCAAGACGGTGTTTGCTATGACCAGTAAGTTCTATTGGCATAATTCTATTTGCCTTTGCCCAGCTTCATTCTGCACTCCAAGGCCAAATTTGCCTTTTACTCCAATGCAGATGACACCACCCTTATGGCAGAAAGTGAAGAACTAAATAGCCTCTTGATGAAAGTGAAAGAGGAGAGTGAAAAAGTTGGCTTAAAGCTCAACATTCAGAAAACAAAGATCATGACATCTGGTCCCATCACTTTATGGCAAATAGATGGAGAAACAGTGGAAACAGTGGCAGGCTTTATTTTGGGGGACTTCAAAATCACTGCAGATGGTGAGTGCAGCCATGAAATTAAAAGATGCTTGCTCCTGGGAAGAAAAGTTATGAGTAACTTAGACAGCATATTAAAAAGCAGAGACATTACTTTGCCAACAAAGGTCTGTCTAGTCACGGCTATGGTTTTTCCAGTAGTCATGTATGAATGTGAGAGTTGGACTATAAAGAAAGCTGAGTGCCAAAGAATTGATGCTTTTGAACTGTGGTGTTGGAGAAGATTCTTGAGAGTCCCTTGAACTGCAAGGAGATCCAACCAGCCCATTCTAAAGTAAATTAGCCCTGAATATTCATTAGAAGGACTGATGTTGAAGCTGAAACTCCAATATTTTGTCCACCTGTTGCAAAGAGCTGACTCATTTAAAAAGATCCTGATGCTGGGGAAAATTGAAGGTGGGAGGAGAAGGGGATGACAGTGGATGAGATGATTGGATGGCATCACCGACTCAATGGGCATGAATTTGAGTAAACTCTGGGAGTTAGTGATGTACAAGGAGTCCTGGTGTGCTGCAGTCCATGGGCTTGCAAAGAGTCAGACATGACTGAGCGACTGAGCTGATCTGAACTGAACTAAATTGCCTATAGTTGTCATGGAATAAACCCTTTATGATGAATAACAACTTAGTTTCACTTTGGAGAATTTTTCAGGCCTGGAATTGGTGATTAATTAAATCAATATGCATTTTCTTATTTTTTCTATGAATTTTAAGTTAGTAATTTTAAATAATTATTTCATGTGCACAGATTGTCAGAGAGCCATCTGAAAAGGTGAAAGTAGACTTTTGTTGTCAATTAATGCAAGTGTTTTACTGTGAACCTGACTCACATTTATAGTGTTAGTTGATATATGATATACGTCTAAGAATTCAGAACAAGTCAGTCAGAATTTCAGGTGAAAATATCAAGAGAAATATTACAGAGCCCCACATTTACTTCTGAGGCAGATATTTGTCTTAATGATAATGATATTATGAAAAATGTTTATGGGTTAATGCAAAAAGTCTGATTTTACATGAGATAGGAAATGATTCTATTAAGCTGATATATGCAGTAACTTATGCATACTTTGGGGAAAACTTTTCTTTCAACTGAACTTGCAGAATCCTTTTGTCTTCTTAAATAAATACATTGGAACCCTTCCTTAAATAAATAGCAATAAAATCCCGTGAACCTCAAAGGATTTTACTTTTGGCCCTCACTCTGAAGTGTAATGGGCCAATCATTTTGCCCTGGACTTCTGATAAATTCACCACATGGGAAAAGAGTAAATTTATTTGAATCAGATCTAGGAAAAATATGACTATGGCTTTTAGTGTTCAGAGGTAAGTACATATCTCTTAGGTGCTGGAAAACAGTCTTGCCCTTACCATAACCTCTATATATTTTTTCTTCCTGCAGTATGATCTGACAGCAAAACTGAAATTGATTCAGTCCACAATCATATGCATATCCATTCAGCTTGATCACTTAAAATCATTGTGTTTGATGGTATATATCTAAAGAGAGAACAAATTGAATGGACATTGTCTGCTTTTTTTCTTTATTACTTTAAGAACGTTGTAATAATTACTAGCTCTTGAGAAAATGTATTAGGACTATCCTCTCATGTGTCTTATATTGAATTAATAAATTCAACATTATTTAAATAAATATAGTCAAAGAAAGCTATAGTTTTTAAATGAGTAGATTAAATGTTGGGTGACATGTCCATTCTCAGCACTGAAATCTTGACCTTATAATATGCTGGCATAGTGTGCATATCTTCATTGAATATGCACATAATTCTTCCTACACTGACCACAGACTATTTGCAATGGGTCTATGAATAGATATTTCATGAAATATATACTTTGAGATGTTCTGGAATGAACTATTTCAAAGTTTCATAATTTTCTCCAAAGTTTCCATTTCAGCCCTTCCCATGTAATACTCAGTAGAAAACATAAGCCTAGAACTAGACACTCACTCAAGTTCTTCTGAGAAATCTAGTAGGACTGCTGAATTTGCATGATTTAGTTTCATTCTCTCCAACCTTAAGAAACACTTCCAGATATGCTTGGAGCTCCATTGTGTCTCATCTTCTCAGAATTTTCTCCAATCTCAGTTCTTTCCTGTGCTTTAACTCTCAAATCTTACTCACTTTTATTCTTGTTCTCTAAGAGTTTACTCTTCTCTAAGATGTTAAACTGGAAACCCTACCAGAGGCATGGTGATATGAATAATGGTGTGATATCAACCCCAAGTACAAATTGATAAATTGTCAGAATTGTTGCCCTAACAGTCTGACATCAGTCTGAATTCCCTTAGATAGAAACTTCATGCTAAAACTTATGCAATGAACTTGCAAAGAAAAGTTAATAGCAATGATTTTTCTGGAGACAAATTGTTGTGCTTTATCCAAAATTTCAGTATGAAAAGGCAAAAAGATAGGACACTGAAAGATGAACTCCCCAGGTCGGTAGGTGCACTATATGCTACTGGAGAACACTGGCCCATGAAAAAGAAATGCAAAAAGGCAAAATGGCTGTCTGAGGAGGCCTTACAAATAACTGAGAAAAGAAAAGAAACTAAAGGCAAAGAAAAAAGGAAAGATATACCCATTTGAATGCAGAGTTCCAAAGAATAGCAAGGAGCGATAAGAAAGACTTCCTCAGGGATCAATGCAAAGAAATAGAGGAAAATGATAGAATGGGAAAGACTAGAGATCTCTTCAAGAAAATTAGGGATACCAAGGGAATATTTCATGCAATGATGGGCTCAATAAAGGACACAGATGGTATGGAGCTAACAGAAGCAGAAGATATTAAGAAGAGACAGTGAGAATACACAGAAGAACTATACAAAAAAGATCTTCATGACCCAAATAACCATGATGGTGTGATCACTCACCTAGAGCCAGACATCCTGGAATGCAAAGTCAAGTGGGCCTTAGGAAGCAGCACTATGAACAAAGCTAGTGGAGGTGATGGATTTCCAATTGTGCTATTTCAAATCCTAAAGATAATGTGAAAGTGCTGGACTCAATATACTATTAAATTTGGAAAACTCAGCAGTGGCCACAGGACTGGAAAAGGTCAGTTCTCATTCCAATTCCAAAGAAAGGCAATACCAAAGAATGTTCAAAACCCACACAATTGCACTCATCTCACACTCTAGTAAAGTAATGCTCAAAATTCTCCAAGTCAGGGTTCAACAGTATGTGAAGTATGAACTTCCAGATGTTCAACCTGGACTTAGAAAAGGCAGAGGACCCAAAGATCAAGTTACCATATCTGCTGGCTCATCGAAAAAGCAAGAGATTCCAGAAAAAAATATCTACTTCTACTTTATTGACTATGCCAAAGCCTTTGACTGTGTAAATTACAAGAAACTATGGAAAATTCTACAAGAGATCAGAATACCAGATCACCTTACCTATCTTATGAGAAATTTGTATGCAGGTTAAGAAGCAACATTTAGAAGTAAACATGCAACAGCAGACTGGTTCCAAGTCAGGAAAGAAGTACGTCAAGGCTGTATATTGTCACCATGCTTATTTAACTTATATGCAGAGTACATCATATGAGATGCTGGGATGGATGAAGCACAAGCTGGAATTGAGATTGCCAGGGAGAAATATCAATAACCTCAGATATGCAGATGACACCACCCTTATGGCAGAAAGTGAAGAAGAACTAAGGAACCTCTTGATGAAAGTGAAAGAAGAGAGTGAAAAAGCTGGCTTAAAACTCAACATTCAGAAAACTAAGGTCATTGCATTTGGTCCCATCACTTCATGGCAAATACATGGGGAAGCAATCAAAACAGTGACAAAATATTTTGGGGGGCTCTAAAAGCACTGCAGATGGTGTCTGCAACAATGAAATTAAAAGATGCTTGTTCATTAGGAGAAAAGCTATGATCAACCTAAACATATTAAAACATATTAACCTAAGCATATTAAAAAGTAGAGACATCACTTTGCCAACAAAGGTCTGTCTAGTCAAAGCTATGGTTTTTCCAGTAGTCATGTATGGATATGAGAGTTGGACTATAAAGAAAGCTGAGTGCCAAAGAACTGACACTTTTGAACTGTGGTGCTGGAGAAAACTCTTGATAGTCCCTTGGACTGCAAGGAGATCCAATCTGTCAATCCTAAAGGAAATTAGTACTGAGTATTCATTGGGCAGACCAATGTTGAAGCTGAAACTCCAATACTTTGGCCACCTGATGTGAAGAGGTGACTCATTGGAAAAGACCCTGATGCTGGTTAAGACTGAAGGCAGGAGGAGAAGGGGACAACAGGGGGTGAGGTGGTTGGATGGCATCACCTACTCATTGGACATGTATTTGAGTAAACTCCAGGAGTTGGTGATGGACAGGGAGGCCTGGCCTGCTGCAGTCCATGGGGTCACAAAGAGTCAGACACAGCTGAGCGACTAAGTTGAACTGATCCAAAATTTCATCAAAAATATTTAGAAAAGAAGCAGGATGGAAAAGTCTCTTTTACAAAGTAGGTCTAGATCGAAGGACTAAGTGGGACCTTTAGAAGAGACTGGGAGGTATCCATGAAATTTCTTAGACACTGTGGTCTGAACTTTGTTCAGAGAATAGCTATTATTTTGGCTACTGATTCACTAAAATCATTTATCTTTCTCCCTAAAATTATATCTAGATGCAGTTGCCAACTTCCTTTACACATGGCTGTTTGTTTACATTCTGGGCACCACAGTGTGGACAGGAGTTAGATAAAATACTTTCACACATTTCCCCAAAAGTTCCTCCTCTCTCTTTCTTTGTCTGTCTCTGCTTCCTGTCCAAGTGCAAAGGTTACTATAACTGTAAAATAAAATGGCCTGATTTATTTCATTTAATGGCTGTATGGAAAATCACCTTCAGTATAACCACTTTGAACTGATGAGCATTAAATGAACTTCACTTGTTAAGCCATTGGGATATGAAGACTCTTTCTTCCTTGTTAACAGAAGTAATTTTTGCCTAAGAAATTCAGAGGGCATAAGATTTATACTGATGAGATACTTTGAAAAAGCTGTATTGGGGAAGCCTTTTGCTACATCTGGAAAACAAATATTTGTGGGCAAAGTTCAAAGTGTATGTGTGTTTGTTTACATGTACCAGATGTGAACCACACAGAGAAAGAGCTTTTTATAGCAATCTTCTTACCTCCAATTTTCTTAACTTTTTATCATCCAAACATGGAAAGGTCAGGACTACTAGCTACCCACTGAGGGAGGAAATGAGAAATATGATGGGACTAAACTCTATAACAAATGATCAATCCACAGCATTCTGCCTTGACCAGTTGAGAGTATTTGGTGTTAAAATGAGTTCATAGTTTCAATAACTGTGAGGAATAGAACATTCCAAAAACCTATATCTGAATTGTCATTGTTGTTTACCCATTAAGATATATACAACTCTTTTGAGACCCCATGGACTATAGCCTGCCAGGCTCCTCTGTCCATGGGATTTCACAAGCAAGAATAATGGAGTGGGTTGCTATGCCATTCTCCAGGGGATCTTCCCAACCTAGGGACTGAACCCGTATCTCCCACACTGGCAACTTAATTCTTTACCACTGAGCCACCAGGGAATTGTCACCATATTTTCAATGTTTATTCAGCTCAGTTCAGTTCAGTTCAGTTCGGTCACTCAGTCAAGTCCGACTCTTTGTGACCCCATGAATCGCAGCATGCCAGGCCTTCCTGTCCATCACCATCTGCCAGAGTTCACTCAAACTCACATCCATTGAGTCGGTGATGCCATCCAGCCATCTCATCCTCTGTCATCCCCTTTTCCTCCTGCCCCCAATCCCTCCCAGCATCAGAGTCTTTTCCAATGAGTCAACTCTTCGCATCAGGTGGCCAAAGTACTGGAGTTTCAGCTTTAGCATCATTCCTTCCAAAGAACACCCAGGGCTGATCTCCTTCAGAATGGACTGGTTGGATCTCTTTGTAGTCCAAGGGACACCACAGTTCAAAAGCATCAATTATTCAGTGCTCAGCTGTCTTCACAGTCCAACTCTTGCATCCATACATGACCACTGGAAAAACCATAGCCTTGACTAGATGAACCTTTGTTGGCAAAGTAATGTCTCTGCTTTTGAATATGCTATCTAGGTTGGTCATAACTTTTCTTCCAAGGAGTAAGGGTCTTTTAATTTCATGGCTGCAATCACTATCTGCAGTGATTTTGGAGCCCAAAAAAATAAAGTCTGACACTGTTTCCACTGTTTCCCCATCTATTTCCCATGAAGTGATGAGGCCAGATGCCATGATCTTCGTTTTCTGAATGTTGAACTTTAAGCCAACTTTTTCACTCTCCTCTTTCACTTTCATCAAGAGGCCTTTTAGTTCCTATTATCTTGTGGCAAATATTTACAAGATAGAAATCGATCTCTTTATCATATAAAGTCTGAACTAGTATATTGATTTGTAATTTACACTTAAATATATATTTCTAGTTTTCCTGCATTAAATCCAGTGGAAAAAGCAGAGTATCATTCCAGAGGCTAACCACAGGAATCCTGCTCACATTCAAATGGTTGGTGTCAGTAATTTGGCCACACTTAACTGCAAGAAACACAGAAATATGACAGTCATTGTTCATTACCATTTGTTAAGCAAAAGATTACTACATTGGAGATAGACAGTAATAGATATTAGACAAAAAACAGTAGTTACAACCATATTTTACTACATTAATTTAAAAAAAAGCAATTGCATTTATATTATATACCATGACTCACCTTTCTTTAATATACCAACTAAATAAATAGAATAAAAAGATCCATTGTTTATCAATTCTCAAATTTTTATATGGAATATTTTGTCTTTCTCTTTACCTTTCATATTTTGAATCATAGTAACATGGTTCTACTGATACTATTGCACTGATTTGTTGTTGTTCAGTCACTAAGTCCTACTCTTTGTGACCTCATGGACTACCATATGCCAGACTTCTCTGTCTTTTGCTATCTCCCTGAGATAGCTCAGGAGCAATTGATTGCTCAAATTTGTGGCATCACCAACTCAATGGACATGAGTTGGTGATGGACAGGGAGGCCTGGCATGGGGTTGCAAAGAGTTGGACATGACTGAGTGACTGAACTGAACTGAACTGAACTGAGTCAGTGATACCATCCAACCATCTCATTCTTTGTTGCTCTCTTCTCCTCCTGTCTTCAATCTTTCCCAACATCAGGGTCTTTTCCAATGAGTCAGTTCTTTACATTAGGTGGGCAAAATACTGGAGCTTCATCTTCAGCATCAGTCCTTCCAATGAATATTCATGGTTGATTTCTTTTAGGATTGACTGATTTGATCTCCTTGCTATTCAAGAGACTCTCAAGAGTCTTCTCCAGCACCACAGTTTGAAAGCATAAATTCCTCATAAAGTACTCAGATATTTTTATGGTCCTACTCTCACATTTGTACATGACTACTAGAAAAACCATAGCTTTGACTATGCAGACCTCTCTCAGCAAAGTGCTATCTCTGCTTTTTAATACACTGTCTAAGTTTGTCAGAGATTTTATTCACACTCATAATAACAAAACAAAATCTCCTGTTTTCAGCTCTTGCTCCTTATAATCTTCCTGTGTTATAGCTCTATTGAGTACAGTTGTCAAGGTGACAAACAGAAACTGAATATAAGCTAGGCATTTGTTCATTTGTTGGTGTGTGTGTATGTGTGTGTCTGCATGTGTGCATGTTAGTGAGAGTGTGTGATGAATAGGATACTAAAGCTGGATTTCCAAAAAGAATTTACAAGTATGTGGCATTTCATATAAATTGTATGAGGATTGCAGTGTCACTGAGAATAAAATTTAGTAAATGTCTGAAAGTTAAAATTACTCCTAGTCTATATTTGAAGCATAATAAATAGATACTGTTAATCATATCCTTTTCTATAAATTGCAAAGAATTGAACTAAATTATTTAATAGTTCTGTTTCTTGGTCATAGTGAAGTGAGGCTGTAACAGAGAGATACAACAATAATTTAGTTACTTAAAATATAGCGATTTCTTTCTCTTTCATATTATAAATCAAGGTCAGTATTACAGTCAGTTGATAGTGCTGCCCCACAAAGGCATGGCACTTATTCTTTATGATCTCCAGCTCCATGAATTCTGGCTTATATATGCGGCTAGAATATCTTCATAATATAAATGATAATATTTAACTTATTCAAGAATGGTTTTCATCTTTAGATTCCATTATTTTATTTATTCTTAATGAAGCAGGTTTCGGGGTTGACCACAGCAAGCAGTTTAGAAATTATGATAGCTAGCTGGTAAGCTTTCCCTGGGTTATTATACAGTAGCTACATCTGAAAAATTTAGGGGCAAACTTACTGGAGAAGAATTCCAACTTAATTATTTATTAACTGTGAGAACCAAAGCAAATTATCTAATTTGTGTCTGCTTGCTTATACCAGAAATGCATGTCCTAGCTCAATGATAGATTGAATCAATTAATAGATTTAAAAAGCTGAAAAGAGTAGCAAAGCCATAGTCAATATTCAATAAGTATTATTGACTATATTGTCCACTAAAATAATAAACACCTTGAGGTAGGGTAACAAATAAGGTAAGGTGTCATCTTTTTTGTTTACTATTCTATCTCCAATGCCCAAAGTTGCTGGTATGGAGTAAGCACTAAGATATTTCTTGAGTTAGTAACTTTTCAGGTATTACACTAAAATATCTTTCATCACTTATATATTTGTGAGCACAATGAATTCAAAACTTAAAATATGATTTAATCTCATTGTTATAGCATGAAATTTATAAGCTAACAGAGTAGGATGAATTTAATTAGAATGCTGTATCTGCCATTCCTTATAGTTTTATAATGTGTGAGTCTCATTTATCTTACTAAGAAAATAGGATTAATACAAGCACATGTCTCTAATATTATCTGTAGGATCGTATAATATGATATACCTAAAGTGTTTAAGATGATGCTTCAAAAATGATGTAAACATTACTAGCAGTATTGTTACTAGTATCATCATGTACCTTTGGGATCATCATTAGATGTGCAGGGGTTCTCTTTATGCTATAGTTGCTATGTTAACATTCACCCGGCCTACTTTATACTTACGTTGTTTTGTCTTTCATTAACTTTTAAAATGCTTGTTTCCTCAGTAGACATCTTTCATACCATTTTATATTCCATCTGCTCTCACTGGTATATGACTGCAATGAATGCCAACTGGTGATTCATCCTAGTGATTTAGAGAAACAATGTTCTTTAGATATAAAATCAAGTAAGTGTTTTGTCTGTGATGAATGACTCATGTCTTACTTCCTTAAAAGTGATATTATTTAACAGGGCTGCCACTCAGTAACCTCTCAGAAATCTGGTCTCCTCCAAATATCCTCTTCATTTAAATGAATTATTTTTTGTCATCATGTCTTAGAATAGCAATACTTCTCTCAGGCTTTTGTTCACTGATCCTGTAAGCACAGTTGCTAGAAGTTTTCAAAGATTATTTTGCAGTTATTGTCTTTTTGTTGATTCTCTTGCTGACAAAGGATAAGTCAGTGAGTTTGACTTTATTATTATTATTTAGTATATCCTTTTAGTGGAGGCAATCCTTTGGAAAGATCTGTGTCTGCCATTTAAGTTTCTCTCTACAAAATCACTTTGAATACCCTCTTAATTTTAAGAGGTAAGGTTTTTCTAGTTTGTTCTACCCTTTGAGAACAAGGAACATTCATACCAAACATTTTCATTCAGATAACCAATAAATGTATATAAACTAATTCCGGACTCTTGGTATGTACTATGTGCTAAAGATAAGCAAATGAGGATTTTATCTGTGTTCTCCTGTAGCCTCCACAATGGTGTAGTAGATGGCCATAGAAAAATAAAATGTAGCTAGTACCTTCAAAGCTTATATGAAAAGGATCTAATTTATTAAATTTTTAAAACCAAAAGGAAATATATACATCTCACCTGGGATATGAATTCAGTTTAATTTTGAACTTCATGAATGTACCATATTTTTCTGTCTGTATTTTAAGATAGCCTATTACCAAGAAATACGAGTTGTTTATTTTAGATATATAGGATCATTCTCTCATATTTTCTACTGAAATGGTGCAATGATGAATAAAGTACTATATCGCACTAAATTATCAAAATACAATATTTTTTGAGAATATATTAACTTCAGACTCTAGGAATATAATAATCCTTACATTTGTTTTACAAATTTACTAATATCAGTGTTATTTTTAGTTTTTTAGATGCCTCCAGGCTGTTCTCCATAGTGGCTGTATCAATTTATATTCCCACCAACAGTCCAAGAGGGATCATTTTCACCACACCTTCTCTAGCATTTATTGTTTGCAGATTTTATAATGATGGCTGTTCTGACAGGTGTGAGGTAATACCTCATTGTAGTTTTGATTTGCATTTACCTAATAATTGGCAATGGAGAAGGCAATGGCAACCCACTCCAGTACTCCTGCCTGGAAAATCCCATGGATGGAGGAGCCTGGTAGGCTTCAGTCCATGGGGTCGCGAAGAGTCAGACATGACTGAGTGACTTCACTTTTACTTTTCACTTTCATGCACTGGAGAAGGAAATGGCAACCCACTCCAGTGTTCTTGCCTGGAGAATCCCAGGGACGGCAGAGCCTGGTGTGCTGCCATCTATGGGGTCGCACAGAGTCGGACATGACTGAAGTGACTTAGCAGTAGCAGTAGCAATAATGGGCAAAATTCTCCATTCCAAGCTTCAACAGTACTTGAACCGATAACTTCCAGATATTCAAGCTGGATTTAGAAAAGGCGGAAGAACCAGAGATCAAATTATCAACATATATTGGATCATAGAAAAAGCAAGAGAATTCCAGAAAAAGCATCTACTTCTGCTTCACTGACTATGCTAAAATCTTTGACTAGGTAGATCACAGCAAACTGTGGAAAATTCTTCAAGAGATGGGAATAAAAGACTATCTTACCTGCCTCCTGAGAAACCTGGATGCAGTAAAAGAAGCAACAGTTAGTACTGGGCATGGAACAACAGAGGGTTCCAAATTGGGAAAAGACTACATCAAGGGTGTATATTGCAACCTGCTTATTTAACTTACATGCAGAGTACATCATGCAAAATGCCGGGTTGGATGAAGTACAAGCCAGAATCAAGATTGTTGTGAGAAATATCAGTGCAGATGACACCCCACCCTTATGACAGAAACCAAAGTGGAACTAAATAGTATCTTGATGAAGGTGAAAAGGAGAGTGAAAAAGCTGGCTTAAAACTCAACATTCAAAAAACTAAGATGATAACATCTGGTCCCATCACTCCATGGCAAATAAAAGGGGAAACAATGGAAACAGTGACAGAATTTATTTTGCGGGGGGCTCCAAAATTACTGCAGATGATGACTGCAACCATGAAATTAAAGGACACTTGCTCCTTTGAAGAAAACTGACTAATATGACTAACCCAGACATCATATTAAAAAGCAGAGGAATTAATTTGCTCACAAATGTCCATATAGTCAAAGCTATGTTTTTCTAGTAGTCATGATGTGAGATTTGAACTCTAGAAAAGGTTGAGTGCTGAAGAATTGATTCTTTTGAACTGTGGTGTTGGAGAAGACTCTTGATACTCCCTTGGATTGAAAGGAGGTCAAATAAGTCAATCATAAAAGGAAATCAATCCTGAATATTCATTGGAAGGACTGATGCTGAAGCTCCAATACTTTTGTCACCGGATGCCAAGAGCTGACTCATTAGAAAAGATCCTGCTGCTGGGAAAGATTGAGGATAGCAGGAGAAGGGGATGATAGAGGAACAAGATGGTTCGATGGCATCACTGACTCAATGGACATGAGTTTGAGCAAGCTCCTGGAGATGGTAAAGGACATGGAAGCCTGGCATGCTGCAGTCTATGGGGTCACAAAGAGTTGATCATGACTGAGCAACTGAATAACAACAACAATAATGGACAATATTGAGCATCTTTTCCTGTGTTTGTTTGCCATCATATATATGCACTGTATAAAATATAGATAGCTAGTGAGGAATCGGAGAAGGCAATGGCACCCCACTCCAGTACTCTTGCCTGGAAAATCCCATGGACGGAGGAGCCTGGTGGGCTGCAGTCCATGGGGTCACTAGGAGTCAGACATGACTGAGCGACTTCACTTTCACTTTTCACTTTCACGCACTGGAGAAGGAAATGGCAACCCACTCCAGTGTTCTTGCCTGGAGAATCCAAGGGACAGAGGAGCCTGGTGGGCTGCCGTCTGTGGGGTCGCACAGAGGCGGACACGACTGAAGCCACTTAGCAGCAGTAGCAGCAGCAGTGAGGAATCACTGTCTATATATAGCTCTCCACTGTATATAGCACAGGGAGCTCAGCTCAGTTACTCTGTGATTACCTAAAGGGATGAGATAGGAGGGTAGAAGGGAGTCTCAAGAAGGTGGGGATACATGTATACAGGTAGCTGATTCACTTTGTTGTACAACAGAAACTAACACAACTATTGTAAAGCAATATACTCCAATTAAACAAAATGTTATTGCTCTAACACTAAGATCTAATACTTCTAGTTTCAGGTTTAAAAATAAAATAAATTAAAAAAATAAAAAATAAAAAAATAAAAATAAATAAAATGACTTTTTTTGGTGTAGAATTTTTTTTTGAGTATAGAATAATTACTTAATCTTAGTTGGAACTTAACAGTGTTTTACAATGATAGGCTTCTATACATGTAGGATAATTTTTTTTTCTTAGATCTCTTTTATTATTCAGAATGTTATTATACCTGATATGGAAGTTTTTAATGCCATCCCAGACATATGGATATGCTCAGTAGCTCAATTGTGTCCAACTTTTTGTGGCCCTATGGACTGTAGCCCTCCATGGCTCCTCTGCCCATGGAATGTTCCAGGCAAGAATACTTGAGTGGGATGTGATTTTTTATTCCAAAGATCTTCCTGACCCAGGGATCAAACCAGCATCTCTTGTCCCTCCTGCATTAACAGTGGATTCTTTACCACTAATGCCACCTGGGAAGTCGCTTCCCAAACATATAGAATTGAAAATAAATTGCCAACTTTATTATAGAAACTGAAATCATAAGATTAATATGGATTGACTATTCTGGTAATATGGTTTTTCAAAAATAATTTGAAATTGTCTTCTCTTCAGATTATCATTTGATTTATAACTTATATGACAATTTCTTTTAAACTCACTGAAGCAAAGTACAATCTATTAAGTAATGCATTCAGGTTCATAGGAGATAATCTGCCTTGGGTTATGACAATGCTCACCATGATTGGGTCCTTTGAAATGGGTTGACACATTCGGTATTCAGCTTGTGAAGAATCCCTTTAGGAGATTCGTGTGACACCTGTTTAGGCCAATTGACTCAGTGACCTGCTGACTGAACAGTTACTAGGTATGTATTGAACAAGTTTTATTTTTTTTCCTTTTTTTAATTTAAATTTATTTATTTTAATTAGAGGCTAATTACTTTACAATATTGTATTGTTTTGCCATATGTATGCGAGACAGCAAAAGAGACACAGATGAACAAGTTTTAGAGTAAAGCACTGTGTTAGAGTTTTCTGCCAGATGTTAGCAGAGAATTCTTATGGAATCTCAGAGATAGAATGAGCATATCTATCTCTTCCAAGGACTGAGCATGTTTATATGGGTAACCCATGTCTGAATCTGCTCAATATTTGTGGGTAATGGGTATAAAGTGCTTATATTTCTAGATATTTAGGTTCCTTTGAAAACCTCTTTAACTTCTGCTAATTAATTTCAGTGGTGCCTTTCATCTCTAGCTTTCCAAGGCTGTCAGCATTACTTATTTTGCCAGTAATGATAATGTAAAATCTTTTGAAAGCAATGCAAAGAAGTGAATAAATCATATATTCTGGACTCAGGATGCATTTTGTTTGAATCCTCAATCTTATTCCTTTTAATCTCTGTGATTCTGAAAAAATAGCTCTCTGGATTTTGGTTTCCATAAGTGAGGAACAGGGATAATAATAATACTAATCTCATAATGTTTTCAAGAGGAATAATTGCATACATAGACATAAAACAGCACTATGCCTAGCACATAAGTTTATCCAGGAAACATTGTTTTGTTTTTTAAAATGTTTTAAAAGGTATTTATTTCTTTGGTTACACTGGGTCTTAGGTGTGGCATGGGGGACATTTCATTTTGTTGAGGTATGAGGACTTCTCTCTAGTTGTAGCATATAGGGCTTCACTTGTGAAACAGGGGCTCTAGAATGTGGGCTCCATAGTTGTGGTGCATGGGCTTAATTGCCCTGCAACTTGTGAGATTTTAGTTCCCTGACAAGGGATCAAACCTGTGTCCCCTACATTGGAAGGCAGATGCTTAACCATTGGACCACCAGAGAAGTTCCTAGAATTTTATCTTGACCTATAAATAGGGAGGAAAGGAAAATATAGGATAATGATAAGGCTTTAGCTATTTCTATTACATTTTATTTATTTAAAATACAAAAAGAGAGCTGAAGAAATAAGTTCAAATATTAACTTCAGGTCAATCTTTTTTTTTTTTAATTTTATTGCTTTTCTAACTTTTCATTTGTATTGGAATATAGCGAGTTATTAATTTATATGTATAGAGTGTCATTTATATTAGATGGAACTTGCACAAAGGTCTCATAATAGACCTTTTTTATTGTCTTTCCAGATAAATTTTCCAAATTTCTTTGATCTGCTGTGTTGACCTGTTCTGTTTTTCAGGATGCTAAAATCTAGTAGTGTGTGACTGCATCATTGGGCTTCCGTGTCTTTTAGCTGCTGAGGGTTTAACCAATGGAAAGCACCTGGAATAGCTAAGAAGGGAGAGATGCCAAAATATTGTTGCCCCTTTCCCCTTGACATAGGTGTGGTAATAGACAAATTTCTCTACCCACAGGTACTGACTAGGAATGCTATTCTAAATTCTGTTCCTGTCACATTGTTTTCCTCCTTATTCTCTTTTGAAATGGTAGAGGGTCTACTCATTGTCATTGGTCACTGGGCACTTCATTCTCTCTTATCAGTCTTCTAATTATGTCCACTCTCACATATAACCACTTTCTTCAGTTAAACATATTTAGTATATTGGGTGTGACATCTTTTTTGATAAATTAGATATAAAAGGAGGACAAAAATGTGTCATTAAATATTAATACCTCTGTGATGCTAAGAGACTCATAAAATGTCTTTACTCTTCAATCACCAAGCGCATATTCTTGATGTAGCTCTATGTGCTTAAGATTCCAGGGAAGCAGAGGGATGACATGAGATTTCAGAGGTTACAGAGGATCTTCTTTATGAAAAATTGATATTTTAGCTTGCCTCCTCAATGTGCAGGGTAGGAGATAAATTCTCCTTAGTGCCTCTGATTTTTTTTTTTTATATATATAATAAGCCACTCTAAAACTTAGCACTATAAAACAAAAGCATTTCATTTAGATCACTATCCCATGGGTTGTCAATCTGGCCTAAGTTCAGTGTGTGGGCATTTTCATATAGGCCTTGATATCGTTTTCTGGACCTGGTCCCAATACTGGGGTATTTGCTGGAATAGCCGGATGCTCTGTTCCTATGAGTGTGACCTCTTACCCTCCAGAAGGTGAGCCAGGCTTGTTCAAGCGGGGGAGGTGTAGTTCTCAGGGAGAAGGCAGAGCTCCAAGTTCTCCCTCTCGAGGAATAGGCTTGAAAGTTGTACTAATCCCTTCTTTTACATCTATTAGATTAAGTTGAAAGTCCGCTTTCAAGACATGGGGACACAGATGAAAACTCTGGTTTGAAAAGATGTAGAGAATCTATGTCCAATTTTTTTTTTCAGTCTATCATAGTCCTACCTCCCACAGTCAGATGAAGTGTTACTTCAAGAGAATCAAGTAAAATTCACACAAACAGGTTGGAGATATCTTTTTTTTTTTTTTTTTTGAGTTTTGTTAAATTGTCTTTATTTTTTTTTTTAATTTTATTTTATTTTTAAACTTTACATAACTGTATTAGTTTTGCCAAATATCAAAATGAATCCACCACAGGTATACATGTGTTCCCCATCCTGAACCCTCCTTCCTCCTCCCTCCCCATTCCATCCCTCTGGGTCGTCCCAGTGCACCAGCCCCAAGCATCCAGTATCGTGCATCAAACCTGGACTGGAGATATCTTTTAAAAAGACAATCTGGCTTCCTTTGACTCCTTCATTGGATGCTTTCTCAGCTTCTGAACAAGAGATTTGCTCTAGTGCTGTTGTTATCAAGGCAGAATAGAAAAAAATGGGCCAAGAGACTTTTTAGGGAATATCCAACATGTATCTCCTGATTTTGAATGGTGAGAAAAATTCTGGAGGCTCTTTCTACTACTGCTTATATTTTTAAGGCTATGATACTGAAATAGCCCATGATGGTGGGAAAAGAACAAAGTTTGGGATAACTATGCCTGTGGAAAAGATGGTGGCTGCCTCTCAGTTTCTCAATCCCACTGCCTTCCCCACTTTCTCCATGACCTTCACAGGGCAAAGAAGGTTATCTCAGAATTTTTGAAATACCATATGAAGGAGCACAGAAAGCACAGAGAATTTGCCTGAATTGAAATGACTAATATCCTTAGAAAAGGAGATCATTAGATTTGTGAGTATGAAGACAGTTGGTCAAGTCACTAAACAATTCTAACATAATTGCCAGATAAGAAGATGATTTGATGATAAATTTTTTTATGTTGTCTTGAGTTTTTTAATTCCTTTAGATGTGATATTAAACTTTTAATATTTAAAATTGTCTCAGCACAAAAATGTGACCATCATTGTCTTAGTGGGAATATATTTTGTATTAGACACAAAGTTATGGAGGTTTGAACCCTATTGTTATGTGCTTGCTTCTAAAACACATGTGCATGATAAAGTCCATCTTGAACGTCTACATCTTGGTATAGTATGAATTTTAGTTAATGGTCTTAATAATAACTTTTGTAATGCTTATATTTTTAAAGTATTTGTTTTTATTTTCCCTTGAAACTCCATATGAGATGCTAATGTGAGTATGATAAAATGCATAGTCTGATATATATCAGATATATATGCTTATACTTTATCTATTTGCCATTTGAAATTTTATAGTTGCTCCAAGGAAGTAAATTTCTAAGAAGTTTCATCAGGATTTTGATTCCAGAATTTATTTTGCCCCCTTATACTTGAAAGAGTTATAATATATACACAAGCATGTTCCTTTTCATTACATACATTTTCAGAGCTGAAGATTTCTCCTTTGGCTATGTATATTACTGAGTAAGCTAATGACGATAGACACTTAACAAATATAAAAAAAAAAGACATAGTAAAAAACATAATTTAAATAAGAGAAGCAAGGTAAACCAAGGGAAGGAGGCATGTTCTTTCTTATTTACTGTCTCCTTGCCTACTTATTTCTCTTCTGTCAATACACATTGATAGGCTTCATTTTCACAAAGAACATTTGTCTAGAAAGATGGTGAATGCTGTAAGAGAACATGAGAACTTTTATATGCGCATCAGTTCAGGTCAGTCTCACAGTCATGTCTGACTGTTTGCGACGCCGTGGTCTGCAGCACGCCAGGCTTCCCTGTCCATCACATACTCTCAGAGCTTGCTCAAATCCATGTCCATTGAGTTGGTGATGCCATCCAACCATCTCAACCTCTGTTGTCCCCTTCTCCTCCTGCTTTCAATCTTTCCCAGCATCAGGGTCTTTTCCAATGAGTCAGTTCTTCGCATCAGGAGACCAAAGTATTGGAGTTTCAGCTTCAGCATATTATTACCTAAATTGTTGTCATCTTGGTTCTCTGTGGATTCATACTTATTTTTCCAAAGTTGATTTTCTTTTAATTGGAATTTGATTTTAAGTTAAAATATAATGAGGTAATTTCCCTTTCCTCATAACTGAAGCATAAGGATAAGCTTTCTCCCTTTCATCTCAAAACAGTATTCTAGTCTTAAAAAAAATTCTGAAAATAATTAACATTTGAGGTTAGCCACGTATTTTTTAGCTTGGGGCTTTTCTTTTTGATCACTTACATTTACTGCTTTTCTTCTTGGAACCTTATGTGAATCTGCAAAAAGAGCTTTTCCTTCAAAGAGGAGCAGAATTTTCTCATAATCTTAAATTCACATCCTTCATCCCAATTCACATAGATGTTTTGCCACATATGCAGAAATATATCAACAATAGATGCCTAAAATTATGTACACATTTGCTTTTCTTCTGAAATAGTATTTTATTTACAGGCTTCTATTGCCTGATGACGTGCATATTTATTCTTAAAAGGAAGATGAATAGACTATTTAGAGAATAAATAGAACATATTTTTTGTTACGCTGCTGAAAATAGCAAATCACACTAATTAATTAATTTGTCATAAATGAACTCACAGCAAGAAGTTTAGCTCTACTAGTTTCAACTGAATTAGAGTCAGTTTTTAAATCAAAATTTTCGGGAATTCAGATCACTCTTCCATTTAACATAGATTTGCATTTAAATATCTTTCAACATTGTTTCTAAATTATTTGTTATTCAGTGAGAAAAACTGATGGTTATTGCACTAAAGTTTTAATGAATAAGGTTGAGAATATTTAATATAATTTTGGTGATAATAAGTATAAATAGATTATTAACAACAAATGCAGAATATGATTTTTCACAGTTGCTGGAAGGTTAAAGAATTCATTTTACAGACCATGAAATGGAAATAACTTCCCCAATATTTTATTAACTAATGCTTAGATTTGTATAATCAACTCCATTTTTCAGAGCATGTCTCTTTTCTTAGTGACACTAGATCGACATTTCCATCTGTTCATTAGGTTAATTCAATAAATAATACCCAGGTAAGAACTAGATCATACGATGATTAGTTCTTGATAAGATGCCTTATTTCATTAAGCAAATACATCAACATCTCTGAAACTGGAACAAGTGTGAATCTGTTTGCTTTATTTTTTTATAAGTTAGATAGTTTATTAGCATGATGGCATCAATACAGGAAAACAAGGGGATATTTAGAGAAGTCTAGCTTCACAAATAGCTGTTCCCCATTGATTAGACAGTTGTACTTTAAAGTATGCTTTTTCCTATGAATATTTAAATCTGAGTATACAAACACACTCAGATAATGTATGAGCAGTCCCGTACATTTTCTAAATATTCCATTATATAGATGCCAACAATGACTTGGAATCAATATGTGAGCTTCTGATAATTTAGCACAATATTATTTTAGCTTTACCCTTGGCAACATTTGGAACTTTGCATCAGTGGAAAGCTGTCTCAGCACTTGAGAAATATTTGGATTTAGACAGATTTAAAACATGCTGGGAATATGGGTGTAGGTGGTCCAGAAGGGAGGGCCATCAAGGGCTACCCTGGCTTACCTCAGTGATTTAGATGACTACACATAGCAATAAAATAGATAAATGAAAACATATAATTTATCCAGCAACCAGAGAAAGAGGTATGCACCTAGTGTCAGCATTATCCATTTCTCTTCTTTCATCCTAGTAGGAGGTGCTTAAGTTTCAGATTGCCCTCTTTAGAATTAGTATGGCTAAAGGCAGAAATGATGTACAACAACCATTCCTGGAGTTGGATTTAATTGTTTATAAGCCCCATATTTGGTTGTTCCACAGATTAACTCAGAGTGGTCTTTCAAATATTTCAAAGCATCATGTCGAAATTTAAAAGGTAAGGGCTCACTCTGACCTCAAATCCTTGTTCTTTCATTGTGTTTTCTCTGCCCAAATCCTGTGCAAGGAAACAGAACAAACTTCCCACTCTTACCTGCCTTCAAGTTCCTTTTAACAGAAGATTCAAAATAAACTATTTTAGCTTTTAAGGAAAAGTAGAACAGATATAAAAGAATTCTATACACATTTCCATATTACTTACTGTCAAAGGCAAAGTAATAACAGAACATACATAATTCTGCATGTTCTGATTGGAATTTCTCCCATCACATGTAATTTTCCCACTTGAGAAATGAACAGCAGAGATACTGTTCACATTTTCGCATCTTAGTTTTGCTCTCTGTGAGTTTTTGAACATTATCCTAGCATTTTGCTACCTTTAAATAATTAATGGAATATGTATTGACTTATTTAATTATTTTTATAAAGTAGAGATTATAATATATATTGTTACTTAATAGTAAACTTCCCAATGATGAAAGTTTCAATTGCTCCATCCACCTATCCTTGATGTTCATGCCATTAAAGAATGATAATGAAGCACGAAGACCCACTATAATTGCAAAATAAATGTTTGTTGTATGTACTCTACTGAACTGATTGTTTTATACTGTAACAGACTATACATTTTTAATATTTTGCTTTAATATATCGCAGTTTTGCTTTACTTTGCTTTTGTCAGATTTAGATGGCTTCAGTTTCAATATTATCATTATCTAGAACTTCTCTGTGTAATTTTAGACACCTCCAAGTTTCAAAACCTTAACAGACCACTTTGAATATATATATATACACACACACACACATATATACATATTACTCAGAATATTATTCAGACATAAAAATGAATAAAATCTTCCTAACTACAACAAATGGATGGACCTAGAGAGTATTAGGCTAAGTGAAATGTTGGAACGAGAAAGATAAATACTATATAGTTTGACTTTTATGCGGAATCTAAAAAATGTAAAAACAAATGAATAAATATAACAGCACAGAGTCATAGATACAGAGAACAAAAAGGTCATTGCCAGAGGGGAGAGGTTTGGCTTGGTGAGTAAAAACATAGTTGAGAGAGAATGAAGTACAAGTTTCCAGTTGTAAAATAAATGCATCATCGGTATAAAGTCTACAGTGTAGGGAATATAGTCAATAATTACATAATATTTTCATTTGGTGATAGGTAATAGACTTATCAAGGTGATCATTTTTAAATATTGAATCATTATTTTGTGTTATAGAAACTAATATAGTGTTACAAGTCAATTATACTTCAAAAACAAAAAAATGAAGAGATCAGATTGTGATTATCAGAGGCAGGAGGTAGGAAATGTGGAACTGGATGGAAGAAATGGCAACCCACTCCAGTGTTCTTGCCTGGAGAATCTCAGGGACAGGGGAGCCTGGTGGGCTGCCATCTATGGGGTCACACAGAGTCGGAACAAAACTGACATGACTTAGCAGCAGCAGCAGCAGTCAAAAAGTACAAATTTTCAATTATAAGATAAGTGCTCATGATACAATGTACAATACGATAAATATAATTAACACTGCTGTACATTACATATAAGGGACCTTGTGCATGGCCAGGCCAGCGCCAGAGCGAATGGGGAGTGAGGAGCAAAAAAGAAGTGACACCAATTTCTGGGGTTGCAAAGGGTGGGACACGACTGAGTGACTGAACAACAACAACATTACACATAAAAATTAAGGGACTAAATTTTAAGAATTCTCATATCAAAAAAGTGTTTTTTTTCTATTTATTTAATTTTGTATCTATATAAGATGACAGATGTTCACTAAAATTATTGTGGTAATAATTTCATAAAGTATGCAAGTCAAATCAGTATTCTGCACATCTTAAATGTATACAGTACTGTATGTTAATTAATCTCAATAAAATTGGAAGAAAATATAATGGAACTATAATATAGATATAATTAAGCGATGTCATCACTAGGTAGATATATTGGCCAAATTACTTTAAATGTGCTGAGAAGGAGCAAGGAAAGCAAACTAACATGGCATATAAGAATCAGGACTTAACTGTGAAGAATATATCCTTGAATGACCAGTTTGATCAAGAGAGAGGGTACCTAGATACACTTAGTGCACAGGACAATCAATCCACCCCAATGGAGTGGTTTAGTGACAGAAGGTGGAGAAGGCAATGGCACCCCACTCCAGTACTCTTGCCTGGAAAATCCCATGGATGGAGGAGCCTGGAAGGCTGCAGTCCACAGGGTCGCTGATTGTCGGACACGACTGAGTGTCTTCACTTTCACTTTTCACTTTCATGCATTGGAGGAAATGGCAACCGACTCCAGTGTTCTTGCCTGGAGAATCCCAAGGACGGGGAAGCCTGGTGGGCGACTGTCTATGCGGTCGCACAGAGTCGGACACGACTGAAGCGACTTAGCAGTAGCAGTAGCAGTGACAGAAGGAAAGATTTCTTCAAGGACTAAAGTTGGTCCCCTACTTTTTGTGCTTAAACTATTGACACAGAATTTGGAGTTAAACTAGCAATACAGACACACAGAAAACCAAGAAAAATAGCAAGGAAACTATAAATCATACCATACACTGTTTTGAGTATATTGAAATAAATTACAGTGAAAACAGAAGCCACATTTTTGTGAAAGTATATTTATAATATATATTATTTAAAACTTATTGCTATCAAAATTATATATATATATATAATTTTGATAGCATGAACTGGCAATTTCTGAAATGAACTGGTAATAAACATTAACTCACATAAACATTAGAGCAAGAATACTTAATTTCACTACTAAATTATTCAAGAAAATTTAGAGGAAATAATTGAAAGTATCTAGAATTTTAAATGCTGGCAGTAATATGGTGATTTTTATTCATGCTTTCAACCTAAGTTAACTAGCAATATCCCATCAAACAACAGCAACAAAGAGTGCTAATCAGATGTTGGTGCATTGCTATTTTGAAAATACAGATTTAAATAATTTGTGTTTCTATTCCATATAAATTGCCTTCAAGTGGTGGTTCTTCAAAAATATTATTACTAAGTTTATACATATTTAAATCAGAGAATGTTTTCTTAGATTTAGTCAGTTACTTTCACCTTCACTGTACTACTGAGGTGCCAGAAAATAGTCATCTGAGAACAGTATAGTGATTAGGAGATTGCAAAAATAATTAAAACAGAAGAAGAGAAATGTATTTACTCCTTTGCGTTGGCTTCTGTTTTGATTGGCACATTTGGTACTGATGGCCTAAAATCTAGTAAAATCTCACTACAAATTTCTTTGAGAAGCAAAGATCATTGCATGTAATTTTAGTTCATTGCAAAGCTTTTTAAAAGCAAAAGTGCTGTCCATCAGCAGATGAATGGATAAGAAAGCTGTGGTACATATACACAATGGAGTATTACCCAGCCATTAAAAAGAATACATTTGAATCAGTTCTAATGAGGTGGATGAAACTGGAGCCTATTATACAGAGTGAAGTAAGTCAGAAAGAAAAACACCAATACAGTATACTAACGCATATATATGGAATTTAGAAAGATGGTAACAATAACCCTGTGTACGAGACAGCAAAAGAGACACTGATGTATAGAACAGACTTATGGACTCTGTGGGAGAGGGAGAGGGTGGGAAGATTTGGGAGAATGGCATTGAAACAAGTAAAATATCATGTATGAAACGAGTTGCCAGTCCAGGTTCAACGCACGATACTGGATGCTTGGGGCTGGTGCACTGGGACAACCCAGAGGGATGGTATGGGGAGGGAGGAGGGAGGAGGGTTCAGGATGGGGAACACATGTATACCTGTGGCGGATTCATTTTGATATTTGGCAAAACTAATACAATTTTGTAAAGTTTAAAAATAAAATAAAATTGTAGTTGGAGAAAAAAAAGCAAAAGTGGAAAAATTATTAATTTTTTAAAAATAATTTTTAAAAGGTCTTTTCAAATAGTGACTGATGATGATCAAATGAAATTCAGTAAACAGTACTTAGATTTAAAACTCTAGGCTATAATCAATGTCATGTTGAAGGCATACACACTGTCATAAATTTGAGTATAATCATTTTTGTTTACATTTGTTTTATTTTAATCTTCTATGCATTTATATTATTTTATGCAATTAGATATCACATCTAAACATCTGACATTCCACATTTGTAAAATATTTGCTGCTTTTCAACAAAGTATAAGATACTAATCTAGACACATGGGATATTTTATTGAATATAATATATGAAATACCTTTGTTACCCAAAGGTACCAGTCATTGCTGGAGGAGGTTATCAAGAGGATGTGACTGCAGGTTGACCTGCACACTGGACTGGGCAATTGGAGGCTCTACATATATTCTACACCCTTGGAAAGCACCTTCCGCTCACCATCCCACATCAAGATGCTGTCTTAAAAACACAGCTTTGAGAGAGTAAGATATGTTGATACCATCTGGAGTGAATACATGACTAGACCCAGGTAAGTCTTCTATAGCAATGTCTAAGATTTTGGTGGGAGAGTGAGGAGATCTACTTATCTTACAACTGCAAAGGGAGATCTCATACATAAAATCCTTGGTTATTAAAACTGCCACCTATTAATCTGGACTTGCTTGCCTCTTTATTCAGTATCTCCTTGTCTTACATGCTATGAACTAAAAAAATAATTCTAGTGGAAATGAGCAGACAACAGTTAGATGACAAACAAATTGGGTATAATGTTGAACATTCGTATTTGCTGAGAAAATGTTAACTTTAACATAAGTGTGGAAAGAAGAAATGGGTTAGAAGGACTGCAGTTTTAAATACTAATAGATTGTTTAACAAGAGCTTCCCTCATAGCTCAGTCAGTGAAGAATCTGCCTGCAATGCAGGAGACCCCGGTTTGAGATTGTTTAATATAGTCCTCATCTAGAAAGTGGCATCTGACCACTTAAAGGAAGTTACTCTGTTAACTTCATCTATATCTGGGGAAAGATTGTTCTAAAAGAGTGATCAGTCAGTTCAAAGGGAAAGAGCTTAGCATTTTTAAGGCATAACAAGAAGCCCAGAATAACTAAAGTGACATGAATTAGGGAAATAGAGAAGAATAAGATCAAAGAGATAACATGGTTCTCAAATGATATATCATTTGGGAGGACTGACTCTCACTTTGAAGAGCAGTTGATAAATTTTGAATCAAGAGATGAGATGCTCACACTTACCTAATTGAAACAAATAAGCAAAAGTAAAAAGAAATGCAATCCATTTTGACTTTCAAAGTAGATGGCAGGAGCAAAACCACTTAGAAGCATATTGCAGTAGTCTAGGTAAAACTTTTGTTGTTGTTCAGTCGTTCAGCCGTGTCTGACTCTTTGTGACCCCATGAACTGCAAGATATCAGTCTTCCTTTTCCTTCACTATTTCCCAGAGTTTGCTCAAACTCATGTTCATTGTGTCTAAAAGATAAGACTTTTATACCAGGATTTTATCAGGAAGTGTGATGAAAAGTCATTATATTTTAAGTAAATTTGAAGGTATATTCAATAGGATTTTCTAAAATATTGAATATGAATGAGAGGGATGAAGGATCACTATAAGGTTTTGGCCTGGGCAAGTAGATGGATCAATTGCCATCAACTTGCATAAAAGAGGTAGAGAATAGGACAGATTTAGGAGTGGAAACTATAAGTTAAAATATGGACATACCTCACTTAATTAAATGCACAAGTGGAAATTTATAATAGCTTTATATATATATATTTGGATTATAAAAGAAGAGTTAAAGATAAGTGGAAATTTGGAAATTTTCCATTTATATTTGTAATTATTGATACATCTATATCAAGATAGAGATATGTATTTTATCCTTAGAAAAGAACATCAACATTTAAATAGAGGGGAAAAAAGGTTCAGGCTTGGATTACTCCTAAATACAGAGTTAGAAAGAACGAAAAGAGTAAAGTATTAAGAAAGCCCCAAATAATGAAGAATCTTGGGAGCTAATTGTGGTACTTTATCCAGAATAAAGGGAATAATCGACTGGGACCATTTCAACCCTGGCTAAGGTAAGATGCTGTTACTTTTTTTTTTTTCTTATTTATTAGCTTGTTTTTGTTGTTAATGATATTTTCTTTACTAAGCTTGATTTTTAAGCCATTGCATTCTATTTCCTTTGTCAGATAACAGGATTGAATGTGAAAGCATTCAGATTGTGTTAAAGTTCTAACAATGTAGATGGGTTCCCCTCAATGAAAAATATTCAGATATGAATATAGACAGATATTATATTTTTCTGAAAATTATTGAACATTAAAATAAAACAATGATTAAGCTTTATATTTGGAAAATGGTTATTCAAGTGGATTTTAATTTAATTCTACCTCAAGAGTAATTAATTATTTTTTTGAAAAGTAAGCACATGTTGTGTTAATTTTCTTCAAATAATACCAATGCCACCATCCAAGAGAATCAAGTAATGGAAACTAATATTATCAAATTTAATGTGTGCATTTAGTGAAATCAAATTAACCAAATTCAATAGGGTAAATATTATCAATATTTTCTTATAGAAGTTAGAAAATTTTTTACTTGTCAGTTTGGAAATTATAAAATCTGATCTGACTCTCAAAGGCATTATTTACACTGTAGGAATTTTAAGGATTACTGGAAAATTGTAGTAAGAATTAATATTACACAGACCTGGTAATTTCTTTGATTGAATCTGACCCTCTAATTTATAGCAGACACAATCATATGTCTATTTAAAATATGAAGTCTGTAGCTCTGTCCTTATAAAGACTCCAGTAATTTATCCGTGATTTTCAGATCAAGGAAAGGAAGAACCCTAAAACTGAATTCATTATTTAATTGCTGAAAAATGTAGTCAAATTAACAATTATTTGTAATAGAGCTTAAAAATTCAATATGTCTTTTCTATTATCATTATGGTTTTCTCACAGCAATTATAGATCACAACTCAAGCTTGGTTTATTGTGGTTTTCTTAGTATTTATAGCATGTAAAACCAGGCAGCGAATATAACTGCCTAGTCCTCTGGTTCTGATCTCACATAATCTCTTCTCTCTGAAGCAGACGTTACTCATACTGTAATTATGGCTCTCCTTAGAATATGTTTGCTTATTGTCACTTATCCTTCTAGTGATTATAGAATAAAGTGATTATGAGGCATTAATAGATATCAAATTCATTTTTTCTGACTACCTTAAGCCACTTATATAATCCTCCTCAAATATTTGTCTGATTTATGCTGGAAAATCTCTAGCAATAGGGAAAGGAATTATTTTTAAGTGAAAACTAATACTTTCTGAACTAAAAGTTTTCTGTTTTCTGGGCAATTCCAATGATAAGAAAATTTTCTCATATTATTTAAAGACCCAGTATATTTTTGTTTTCTTAGCATTAAATTAAATATTTAATACGTGTTAGCTATTGGTGGTAAAGTTATTGAAATAGTCTTTGTCTTTAATATTTTTCAATATAGTAACATAATAGAATACATAAGGATCTGTTTATAATTTAAATGTAAGCTATTTTATAAGACTTGGTAACAGACTAGTCAAAGCCAAACTTTTATATAAATTCCACCTAGGAAACACCCTGTGCATGACATTTGCTCTTCAAAGGAGTAATACAAAAGAAAGAAAAGGGAAATTCATGACACAGAAACTGGGTATCATGTAATCTCCTCATGAAGGTTGTTTTAGTTTGGGTTTTATTCTCCAGCCTAAACTAGGGCAAGTTTTCTGAATTGCAGTCTTTCAAAATTTGCAAATGATTATTACACACAAATTTCCCTCTCTATTTCCCATGCCTTAGGGTGTCCATATTCTGTTTTCTGGACAATCCCAATTATTAGCAAAATTTTACATTACTTAAGTTTTCTTATCTCCAATCTACATGTCACTCATTTTAAGATTTCCTCAAGTACAATGGCTTCCAACCTCCACAATAAAATTATCAGCCAAAAAACACCAATAATTTATTAATACACATTTTAAATATTACCCATATAATTAATATATTCCATGAATTATCTAATCATAAAAAGGAAAGTCAGAACTATAATTTCTCATTCTGAGAAATATACTATTGTTGAAGGAAGGTTTAGATGTTTTTAGGATCAACACATTACTGACACATACTTTACTCTCAGATAAAATTCACTGGTTGATCCCATAGGAAAAAAATATACAAAACTTTAGTTAATTATTCACAGATATATTTATAATATTTTATATTCCAAATGTCTCACATCCTAATCAATGGGTAGACATCAGTGGCTAGATAAACACTTGTCCATATTTGAGAACTGGAAGCAGAAAAATCACAATTTGTACCAAAGTTTTTTATAGTCCCATGATATTCTAGTTCTAAATTACATGCAACAATTTAGCTGCTTTTTCCCTGAGTAAATCATGTTTTATTTTTAAAGATGTTTAAAAAATGTTAAAAGCAATATCAGAAATACTAATAGGAATCAAATAAAATGAAATTTATTTTTATAAAGACTATTTTATTTCATAAAAATACAAAAATATAAATATACATTTATAAAAATATGAATGAATTAACACAAAGACATTCTTCAACTAAATAAATATGGCAGTAATAGTCATTCCTATTTCTTTAGGGATATATTTTTTATATTAATTTACAAAGCAGTTGCACAATGTTTCATTTAATAGTAAAGGTGACTGCAAGTCAGTTAAGAAAACATTATTTATAAAGTTCTTATATCTAAGAAAAGGCACAAAAAGCCTTTTATGTATATTTTATTGATTATTGATGTGATATACTTTTCTTCAGAGATTGTTAGGCAAAGAGGGTGAACTGATTATTATTACTTTTTAAAATCTATGTCATTCATATTCATTCACAGAAACTTACTGATTAAGCAAACTCTTACTAAGACAACACCTACGTATTGTTTGTAATTTTAACTTTTTAAACATTTCCTCCAAGGAAGAGAATGCAGGCCACTCCATCTAGTAGCAAAGAGAGTACTTCCACTGACATCCATGAAGTCATGCCATAATCAATCTCGGTCACTATCATCACCCCCATACATATCAGCAAGTTTTTTAAAACGAGGCCCCCAGTCGCTGAGGTAATCATAATCTTGGTTGCAATCTACTGTAAGAGATTCCAGAGAACTGAGGGAATCCGCTATGGAATCATTCCCTTCATAGGCGTAAGTTGCCAGTGAATCATAAGGAGGTGCACTTGGATCTGAGTCATTTTCTTTTAGTCTTCGATGGATAAAATCTTGTACGTCAATATTTTCCCACAGAGGTACAGTCCTCCTTATCTGAAAAATTGTTTCAGGCATTACATCCCTTCTAAGTTTATTATCTTCTCTTGCTTCTGGATTCCTTAAAGTGCCGATGTCAAAAGCTTGGGTATCTTCTTCCCCACCGCCTTCATCGTTATAGGTCACGATGTTGTCCCGGACATCGTCTTTTGAAATTATCAGAGGTTCCTTTTTTCTTTGCCTCTTCAGTGCAGCAAAAAGCACAACTAAAACTATTAACAAAAACCAAATATAACAAAGAGAGAGAAAATTGTGAGTTTCCATAATTCAGGCTTAAATACAGCATGCTCCTATGTTTGTGACCTTGATGTGGTGAAAGAGGTGTTAAGTTCATTTGGATATAAAGACTAACTACCCTGTACAAATACAGCATGATTTAGGCCAAAAACTGGATGTACTATATTGATAAAACAAAACAAAAAAGCAGATAATACAGTGCATTTTACTTGCTTTTGAGACTCAGTCTTCTATAGGGCTCAGGCATTGAAAAACTTTAATTATGGCTAATGCATTTAGCCAAATGAGTATATAATATCTGACTTTTCCTCAATGCACATTTGTCTCAAAATATTAAAATTCTAAAACTACAATCATTATTATTACAAGAGAAATTGAGCATAAATTTTATGTTTTCTTAATGACTCAAGGGGATATATGTAAAACATTCAAATGTATGCATATATATACATAAATGCCTTATATGCATATATGTGTCATATGTATGTATATACATGTAAATATGACACAGGTAAATGTGTGTCATATGTATTGTATATACATAGGTATACACACATTATAGATATGTGTATGTATATACATGTAAATATGACACATGTACTGGGACGACCCAGAGGGATGGAATGGGGAGGGAGGAGGGAGGAGGGTTCAGGATCGGGAACACATGTATACCTGTGGCAGATTCATTTTGATATTTGGCAAAACTAATACAATTATGTAAAGTTTAAAAATAAAATTAAAAAAAAATTTTTAAGTAAAAAAAAAATGACACATGTAAGTATATGTCATGTGTATTGTATATACATATGTATATACACATTATAGATATGTAAATGGCACTCCAGTACTCTTGCCTGCAAAATCCCATGGACAGAGGAGCCTGGAAGGCTGCAGTCCATGGGGTCGCTAAGGGTCGGACACGACTGAGCGACTTCACTTTCTCTTTTCACTTTCATGCATTGGAGAAGGAAATGGCAACCCACTCCAGTGTTCTTGCCTGGAGAATCCCAGGGACAGAGGAGCCTGGTGGGCGACCGTCTATGGGGTCGTACAGAGTCGGATATGACTGAAGTGACTTAGCATAGCATACACACACATCTATCATGGTTTCATCCATTCCCGTTATTGACCTGGTTTTGAAAGCCTGCTTAAAATCTGAAATATAATTCTATATGCTACAATATTAAATTCAAACTTACACTCATCCTTACCTTCTATTCATCTTACAGAAATTATCTTGTTTCTAAGGACTTTCTTGACTTATACAGTTGTATTCAAGCTTCGAGGCTGATATGTAAATTGTGGCCCCTCTGCATACACTATGAACCCTCTCCACATATGATATGCCTTCTTATTTCTTTTATACTAGTGAAATTTAAACTATTATGCATATATTTGACAACAAACATTTGCAAGATAAATACATTTATAAACTAAAAATTACATTTAAATATGTAAGACAGACTATTTGATTTCCAACAAAGTATGTTTTCCATTGAAATGGATAAAGTCCATAATTTTATATATAAGAAAAGTTAAAATTATATAAAGAAAAATTTCCCAAAGCATACGTATACATTGCTGGGGAGAAATAAGAGAAAATTTTCTCTCACTTTAGGAAAGTTCAAGTGTTTTTTTGGTATTACTGATGTTTCACTGAAAAATAAGAAAAGTGTTGGCTCAAATTCTTTCATTTTTTTCAATCTTTTTTTGAGATTATAGAAACTGATTTTCATTAAGACTGCACTTCACCATGGCCCTGATGCCCCTGTAACTCACCCTTAAGGCCTGTCCAATGCTATTGTTCTATTGACCAATGCACTTTCCTCAGCTTCTACTAATTGGTAGAAAGAATACAAAAAATCATTAGAAATATCTTAACTAACCTGCACCAAGCAGGCTTTTGGTGTTGAGCCATATTCAGAGTCATGCTGGACACATAAAAAAAAAAATCCATTAAAAATGAGACATATCTTTATTCTCTCCTATTAAAGGATGAGCATGTTAATTAAATCCAATATAGGTCTGAAATCCACCAATCTATTGAGCTATGAATTAGAAAAAGAGGGGTTCTTTCCAAGTTTAATATTGAATGAATTAATTTACATGTGTGTACTCAGTCACTCCGTCGTAGCCAACTCTTTTTAACCCTATAGACTGAAGCCTACCAAGGTCCTCTGTCTGGGATTCTCCAGGCAAGAATATGGGAGTGGGTTGCCCTGCCCTCCTCCAGGGGATCTTCCTGACCTGGGGATTGAACCCATATCTCTTACATCTCCTGGATTGGCAGATGAGTTCTCTACCACTAGCACAACCTGGGGAGCCCAAACTAATTTATAAATTTTCTATATGTGTAGCACAACTGTATCGTCAAATTGCTTTAAGGGTTTCTTAGGTAATGTTTATGCATTTTCACAAACAGCCTTTAGAATCTGCTCTGAGTATTTTCTCCTTTGCCAGGTCAAAATTACCTGCTTCTTTTCCCAACTGAGGTTATTAATCTGGGGTATGTGAATGCAATTCAGAGAAGCTAGGATAAGGAATAGAAAAAAAAAAAATGCATCGTTATTTTTACTAATTTGTAAACTGAATGTAGCACTTCCTGTCATAAATATCAGCATAAATTATAGTGATGGTAAGTACAGTGACTATCAAACTAGTAGAAATCATAGATACTTTATGTTAGGACATATCACAAATAATCATTAGACTTGCACTAACACAAAGCATATAAAGGCACATTTTGCTTTATGTTTTTTGTTTAATTTGGATAAATATATTTCCTTTTGTATTACATGTTTTATTTAATAAGTTTAAATTATTATTCTAAAATGGTCCATAAGTTTCATTTTCACTACCAAAGGTGTTCAAGGAACCAAAGGGGTTAAGAAGTCCTGCCCTAGGTTTTAACCCCTGCCTTGTGTCATGGATATAAACAAAGAACTACATTTCTTCAAACTGTGAAAGGATAGGCCTAAAATATCATGGCCCTTGTTATATCACCACCTTGCAGAGCCAACTCTCCTAACTACAGAAATATAGCAACTATATGCAGCCATTAGTATAAGGCTTGAAATAATGGCAAGTGCTTAAGAAACTTTAAAATAAAACCTTATGAATTACAACACATTCTGACTAAAAATAATAGAAAATAATTCCATGTTTAGATAATAATTGAAAGGTAAAATATAAGAAATGTGTGCCCTCCATATTGCCCAGGTCAGAAAGATGGCAAACTTTTCTGAATAAAAGAGCCTTCTAGAATTTCTGCATAGAGATTTAGTTAGTGTTATGATATCTAAACTTACTTTGGCAGATTAATATTATTCTCTCATATGCATGTCTTTTTGTGCGTATGTATTATATTAATATTGAAATTAAAAAAAACTCAAAATGTACATATTTCCATCTTGTCCTAAACTAGAGAAGTAGAACTATTTTAGCAAATAAAACAGCATGATATCAGTAGCACTGAGCTGAAAGGGTAAGCCAAAATTTAATCTCCATAGGGATACAAAAATATTTTACAGAGGAGTTGAAATTTCTAACAGCACGTGGACATGCAGACTGCTGCTGCTGATGGTAGTAGTGTGTATGTTCAACATCACTCTGATAAATTGTTTTTCTAAATAGTTGGACCATCATAACTGGGACAAATGTTTTGCCCTCATTTGAATCAGTTCCCTGCTGAAGTCCTGCAAGAATATCTGGCCAAAGGGATTTCATCCAGATAGGTTGAAGGGATTTGCAGTGAAAAGGAGCCAACACATAGGAGCATTGGAACATAAATTTGGCTAGCGCTCTTGCCCTAAGGATTCATTTTGGATGAGTATTTAATGGAAACAAGTTTGGGGGGAATGTTTTATAGTGGAACAACCGTTTAATTGAATTAAATTGTTGTCCTGTTAGGGCATACTCAAATAAAGCATTTGCAATTGGAAGCATGACTTTATTTAGAAAATATTGCTGAACTAGGTAGGTATGGCCACAATATCATAGTGATATTTTAAAAAATGAACTTAAACATTTTCTTTGGTGGATTGAAACTACATATAACAAATTTTATGAAAAAATGTCTATACTATTGTCACAACTTAAAATGTGCTGGTTAATTCCATATGTGAAATACATGGTAATATTAGGAATATTATTTGTAAAATAGTCTTTTGTTTTGAGGACAATGGTTCGAAAGGTGAATTCTAACAAAGAATAACCTGGGTTTGAATGATAGTTAGAACACTTTCTGAATGAGTGACTTTCTGTAAGTTATCTAACCTTCTGTACAAGAATGAAAGTATCTTATAGAGTTGACATAAAAATTTAATTAATTATTAAATGAAATACCCTTTGAAATGTGACAATATTAGTTCACACTAAACTCTATACATATATAAAATGTACTTTAAAATATCTGTATATATCATGTTATTATATCCTTGTTTTTTGGTCTCTTGTAAGCTAGACCTAGCCTTCATCAAAAATTCATTTTTTTTTAATTGGAAGAACTATTTTAATAAAAAGCTCAAATTTTCCCTCTTTAGCTATAAAGAAGAGTGTTTTTCAGTCCACAATCACTGGATAAGGAAGAAGAGAATTCCTTGAATTGAATGAGTATATCTCAGGGGCACATCACTCTGGGCACACTTACCAAGCAGTATGATGACACAGAGAAGGATAGCAATGAGAGCCCCAGTGCTCAGCCCAGCAGAGAGGACCAAGGCTTCGGCATTGCAGGACTGCATGTTTCCTTGATTATCACAAGCACACACACGAATGGTGAGTGTGCCAGTGCTGCTTTGAATCGGATAATCATTGTCAAAAATTAAAATTGGCAGCAAATATGTGCTCATTTTGTTGCGGCTATACCCATCTTTTCGAGTCATGATTCCTGCTGTATTATCTGTTAAAAAAAAAAAAAAGTCAGATCAGTCTTTTAAATTTTGCCTCTTAATGTTCCGTAATATTTGTCTTTAAAAATGCTCTGTACCTTTATTGTCTACAATGGTGAAGTTTGGATTGAGGGGGAATTCTGGCACTGGTTCAAAAAAGAATTTGTGGCCTCGGGGAGGATCATCTTTGTCCATGACACTGACAGTCTGAATCAACTAAAACCGAATAAAAATCAATTAAATAGAGCACAAAAAGCAACTCTTGTTATTAGAAGACATTTAAAATCAGCGTTTGGGCTTTAAATATATCACTGAAACTAAACCCAAAAAATTCCATTTTGAGAAAAATTTCCAGAGTTTTTTATAGCTCTGTCTAATGCAACTTATTTAATGAGGAATAAAAAATGTCAATCAAGTCTCAGTTTGCAGAGCACCTTTATGAATCATTGTCTGCTTCCTGGCCACTATTGTATCCAAGAAAAGAAATCCAAAATTAGACCTTTTGACTTGTTAATATATACTACCAGTCCATTTTATTATCGATTTGTTACCAACATCTTGCCTCCACTAGACAATGATTGTTTCAAAAGCCAAGAACATAACAGATGGATTTTTTTTAAAGTGATTATCACAACCACTCCTAGAGATTAAGGAAACTATAAATATAGTTTTGGAAAAATGAGCAATATGCCATATAATACCAGGAAGCAGAAGATTTTAAAGCTTTGGGGTGCCTTAATTACAATAAGATTGCATACTTTATTCAAAATGTTTGCTCTTCTTTTTAATGGTAGCTGCAAAATTTAGAATATATGAAAAGCTTTCTAAAGTTTTGTAATACACTGTTGAATTTGAGAAATTATAGCACCTCTCAGCTGTGCTCCCTGTAGGTCAGAGGTGTGCCACTGTGGGAAGATGGAACAGCAAATGACAGGTTGGGCAGTGAAATGCTAAGTGAGCATTTTATCGTGGATAAAATACAAAGCCACACATCGGGGTGCCTGTTTTCCAGTCCTGGGTCTGCCATCTGTGTGATTTGTAATCACAGTCATTTAATTACCATTACTTTCAAATCCTCTTCTACAAAAACAAATAGTTTCACCACTTCCAGGTATCACAGTCCAAAATTCTGTAATGAAGAATTAGCAGTGCTTTGCAGTAGTTTAATGTATCCTTCATTGCGGTTATTGTGTATTCTCTAAGTCCATACCAGGGGGCTCAGTGATAAAATACTATATTAATGTAAAAAGTGAACATATTTAGCATTTTCATAAAATTACTTTAGTGATGTCTCAAATATTGCTTTCTAAGATGACCTGGTAACTCTTGTACAATCTTTTTTATCTCACTAATATTAAAGCTGAAAAAACTGACAAAATATAACTAATTTCAAACCAAAATGACCTGATTGAGCAACTGAAAGTGGCAAATATAATCAGCAAGAAATTATTATGATTTCCTTTATATTAACACAGGTCAATTTTATTTTCTTACTTCATGTTTTGTTTAATAATATATTTTCATCCCATTCATGATTATATATCACTACCAGTATAATTATGAATCCAGGTAGGAACTTTTTATATATGTGATATCTATTATGTACCTGGTATATAAATTAAAGCATATATTCTAATTTTCCTATTATATCATGGATTATATAAAATATTTTAAAATTCATATTTTTAAGATTATTGTGAGTTGTTTTGTATGGGAGATAAAGAACTGACAAAGTGAATTGACAATAGTTTTCATGGAAAAAACAAAGCCCAAGTAAATTAATGCAATGTCATTTGCCTTGGTGAAGAGGAAACATTTTTTTTAAGTTTATAATAACTTACCTGCCCAGGTTTTGCATTTTCACAAACATATGTTTCATAATACATGGCAAATTCTGGAGCGTGGTCATTTATATCTAGAATTCTGATGAAGACAGGAATGTGGCTACTTTGTTTTGAGTTATCTGCAGTGAGAACATGTGTAAGATTTTAGTCTCATTTACAGAGTAGCAGTGGTATTGTTTGCCCCATTTGTAACTTAGCAACACATCATTTCTAGGGTATTCATTTTTTGATTGGATTGCTGATGTATATCTCAGCTTTCTTACATCGTTCAGATGAAAAGCATGATAGAATGAAGAGAATATAATTGAGAGTGAATATTATTGGTAAGATACTCTTTTCTTAGACTGATTATTTTATGATTAGATCATGTTTTATTCTAGATGTAAAAGAATGTAAAAGATGTAAAAGAAAACCAAGTTTAAAATGAATGAATATTTGGTAATCCTTAAAATAACTTAAAAATCCAACACACTCTAAGTAATTTCTCTCAGTTCAAATAATAAAAACATCCCACTCAGGAAAAAGTTTATTTAATGCTATTATTTTAAGACTTTGGTGAAAAATAATGTGTTCAGATGGATGTATTTCCAACTTACTTATTTCTGTAGCTGTGACGGTTATATTATGCCAAGGAGTAGATTCCCTGTCTAGAGGCTTCAAAGTGAAAATAGAGCCATTTTCTGAGTGAATACTGAAAATCCGGTCCATGTCAGTATGCCGATCAACAGAGTACCTAGCAGGAAAGAGACTCATCATTCCAGGCACTGTTTTAAGATTACAGCTCATCTACCATTTCATAAAGTTAGAGGCAATTCACGCAATGGTCTGATAAAGGAGACAAGTGAAATACTGATGATTTTCTTGAATTTTTATTTAGTGCAATTTTCATTTAGACAATTTGATACATTTGACTGATTTCATTATTACTATTCTATGATTATGTGTGCTTCAGAGTCATTATTGACATTTGTGAGTCCTTGTGGCAGCTTTTAAGTGAGTTTTTAATAGCCACTTGATTTATTTATCCTATCATAAACCTATTACAGTACTTGAGACATATTAAACAGCCATATTAAATTTGATAGAATCAATTCCATTAGATAAATTGAAATTAAGTTGCAAATAACACATGAAAATGTGTGTCCACAGAGTCCTTATAAGTGGATATTCAGAGGCTATTGTAAAATACATGGGTCTTGAATGGATCTCTTCAAGGATTATTTCAGCTGAATCAAATGTCCTCCTCTACTCTCTCCCTGTAACTTACTTCAAATAAAAACTGAAATGACAAAGGACCACAGAATTACATGACTCTCTCTCATCAGGTATGTATGTAAGATGTCAATCTAAACTTTGTATTATTTGGTGACTGGCAAAACAATGCCCACCCTCCTCTAATGGATGTCTATCGCCTAATCCCTGGAAGCTGTACATAATTTACTTTACATGGTAAAAGTAACTTTTCAGGTGTGATTAAGGTTAAAGACATTGAGATGGGAGATTAAACTTGATTATTTGTGTGTGTTAGTCACTCATTCTGATTCTTTGCAACCCCATGGATTGTAGCCTACCAGGCTTCTCTGTCCATGGAATTATTCAGGCAAGTATACTGCAGTGTATTGTCATTCCCTTCTCCAGAGGATCTTCCTGACCCAGGGATTGAACCCTGGTCTCCCTCATTGCAGGCAGATTCTTTGCTGTCTGAGCTACAAATTAATCCTATGAACCCTTAAAAGTTGAAGAAGAAGGCAGAAAAGTAAAATTCTAGCTTACATGAAAATCCTTTAGTTACATCAAGCCATGTTAGACTGTACTAGTTATCATTTTTGCATATTTTAAATTTCTGTTGTTGAATGTTTAATTGAACCATGTAAGAACCTAAATGCATCTCACATGTTAATGGAAATCTTTGTAGAACAGATTCTGATTCAGTAGATCTAGAGTGTGAACAGTTATTCTGCAATTCCAACAAGCTTAGGTGAATGCAGGTTGTAAGTCCATTGACAAGGTTTTGTATAACAAGGTTATAGACCATGAGATAAACTGGTCAGAATAAGGACAGCTAAGAGAAGAACAACAGCAGAGAACTAACAGACAAATCAGCATCAAGTGGCATCCTGATTTTTCTAGGTTTCTATTAAAGACACTTAGCAAAATGAACTCCCTTTTAATCTGGTGAATTTGTGAATTAACAACTCCGATTATGATTCTATAATATATCCATTATTGGGCACTTACCTTGACAAAAATTAGTAATAGATATTTAGGTTTCTAACATTGTGAAACATTGGTAATTTTTGACATATTGGATGGAAATGGATTTATGTAAAGGCTATGTTTTTATGTTTGGATTGTTATAATAAAATACACATAACAGTCTACTTTTATAAGAAATATGGTTAACTTAAGGGATCCATTAATAAATTCAGATTTCAAAAATAATTTTAACTATATAGTATGTGATGGTGCTTATGTCATTTATTTTCTGCTAAATTTTATAAATTTATTATTTCAAATCACAAATACATTTCAAAGTGAGTATTTGGGCATGGGGACATATACCTATTAATGTATATATATTGGATTTCATCTTAAGATAGAATAACTAAAAGCTTTGTATACTTGTTCTCAGATTTCTTTCTGTACTTCACTTCCCAGATATGAAACCACGTCAGTCACCTCCTTGTTATCCTTTGGACATGTTGTGCAATGGACAGTAGAACTATATGGAAATGGTAGTATCCCATTATTTTTGCAAATGGAGTAGGAAATGGCAACCTATGCAAATATTATTGCTTGAAAAATCCATGGACAGAGGAGCTTGGTGGGCTGCAGTATGTGTGTGGGTCACAGAGTTGAACATGACTGGACCGACTGAGCGACTGAACTGAACTGAACTGAAGCGACTGAGGACATTTTTACAATAATTATGATTGTAATTTTTATACATAGTTGTGTATGTATACATGTATGTGTGTGTATATATATATATATTATATATTTATATTTCTTAGAGACGAAAGTTATGTTGGGTTATAACTAAGAATTCATTGTCAGCAAAGGATCTGAGATAGCTCGTTTTTTTTTAAATAAACATCAGTATATTAAAATCAAGACTAAAAGTCATACGAAAAGTTTTCTTTTTAATTTTTATTGCTTGGTGGTGGCTGTGGTTTAGTTGCTAAGTCAGGTTCAACTCTTGTGACATCATGGTCTGTAGCCCACCAGGCTTTTCCATCCATGGGATTTTCCAGGGAAAAATACTGGAGTCAGTTGCCATTTCCTCCTCCAGGGGATCTTCCAGAGCCAGGGATTTACATGGAGTCTCCTGCTTTGCAGGCAGATTCTTTACTGTTGAGCCATCAGGGAAGGTCTTTTATTGCTTAAGTACTGTTAGAGTGAAGCAAGATAGAGTGTTTTCTATCTCTAGGTTTCAATTTTCCTAAAATTTAGCCCTTAATGTAGCCTGAGAGTTACTGGAACATTAAAAAAAAAAAAATGTTTTTCCTAAAATACTTGGACCAAATTTTACTTATCAATACAAACAATCCTAAAAGAAACACAAATAAAGTAAATAAAAGAGCACAACCCATCTAATCTATGTGTTGAATGAAACTCAGTTCATAATATTCACTTTTATATTTTTATCCCCATCATTGGAAAGTTCAGTAGCTAACTGTAATCTGCTTATTGCTGAATAGATCTCTGATTTCTTCCTATCATTTACATGAGAGATCAAGAGGAAAATAAAAATTTCTTCGTTCCCATTGTTACTTGCCCTAGAGATTTGTGTGAGAGTTTCTGTGATTGTGGAATAATTAATAATTCTTATATTACATAAATCTAGCTTTGACTTGGCACTTGTGTGGTATCAAAATAAGTCCGTGTTTCTGGCTGCCCCACTCTTAGGTTCAACCCTGAAAGGTACCATCTTCAAGTTAAGAATTCATGAAGAAGAATCACTTTGATGATTTATAAATAGTTCACTTTAATATTAACACTGCAAACTTCTGGGTATGTATTTATAAGTTTGCCCCATTGCAAATTTTGTCTTGCAATTTTTCAAAACCCAGAGATAATTTTCATTTATTTAGCAACCAATGTTCTATTTTGAACACAGAATGTGATGTTCTGGTTTACCTATTAATAATAAATACACCAGATTACAACAAACGACCAAAAGGAGTCTGATAAACAATGTGAGACAAAACTGTCTCTATGCCTCAGCAGATGGTTTAATAAAACACATTTTTTATTGTCTCTTTATATTGAATTTTTAATAATAAGTTTAGAAAATCATTGGCATGATTTTTTGAATGAATATCTTATGCAGAAACAGGAGCCAATCATACAAGCAGCAAAAATAACAAGGTCAAAAGGTCACAAAAAAGCTGAGACTGTGGAACCTAAGACCTAGTTCTAGTTCTAGCTTGTTTTCTTTGTTGTTGCTGTTGTTTGTTTGTTTGTTTTTCAAGTACTACAATTAAGGATCAAACACATACATGTATATGCATGGCTGAGTCCCTTTGCTGTTCACCTGAACCTACCATAACATTATTAATCAGCTATATCCCAACATAAAATAAAAAGTTTAAAAATAAATAAAATAGATAACAAATAAAGACCTATAGTTGTCACAGGGAATTCTATTTATATTCTGTAATGACCTAAATGGGAAAACATGAAAAAGAATCGATATATTTATAGGTAGAAGAAAATGTGCTTCCCTGGTGGCTCAGACTATAAAGAATTCTCTTGCAATGCTGGAGACCTGGGTTTGCCCCCTGGGTTGGGAAGATCTCCTAGAGGAGGGCACAGCAAACCACTCCAGTATCCTTGCCTGAAGAATCCCCATGGACAGAAGAGTCTGGCAGGTGACAGCCCATGGGGTTACAAAGAGTCAGACAGGATTGAGTGACTAAGCACATCATCACTCTTCCATACACCTGAAACTAATACAACATTGTTAATACTCCAACGTAAAAAAAAAAAAAATAAAAAAAAAATTCTTAAAAAGAAGCAAACACATAGAAGATCCTTGTATTTTCACCTACTACAAAAATGTCAGTTAAATTACAGATACCAGAACAAATCAACAAATCAGAAACATGCAGAAATATGTCAGGGATAGCATTCCTTTCCCTTTTCTGTATCCCAGGTACATCTTCCATTAAGTCAATATACTTAGGCTGTGAGTTTGCTAATCATTTTTTCAGCTACTGCTTTCCAGAAATGTGCCTTCCAGCTACAAATTGAAACCTTCCTTGAGAATGTGGCTATACTGCTTGAACAAATAATTCATAACATTTTTTGGAAATACCAGTGATGTAATTTTGAAATTATCATTATTTTACTTTCAGTAATGAAATCAAATATTATGAAAATACTAATATATATGAGGGCACCTAATCCAGTTTATGGTGGAATCATGTACCTTACTGTGATATAACTAAATTTCTCACCAGCAAGTTTGTTTTGTACTTCTCTGCATGACTGCTGTAGAGCTGAGTTTTTCTAAAATTTGTTGAATTTTAAATATGTTGAGCATAAAATAGGTGTGAAATGAGACAACATACTCTTTCAGAAACTGTAAAGCTATAATCAACCTTAAAACTAGGAAATCCAGAATAACTAATGAGGTGACACAGAGTTGACAACAGCTGCTAATTGTAACCAGAATCTTATGTTGCAAGTGGCAGCTGTATTTCAGAAAATATGTTTCACGGACAGATTTACTGTGGGTGGTAAATTACTTCCCAAACTCTCCCTGGTAAATGTTTCTCAATGATGTTTATCATAGCCTATTCAGGCTCTAGGGATCTGTCATCCTTCTCAAGGATTCAGACAAACAAAAGAGTCAAATATTACAATGTTGTCTTCTGGTTTTAATTACTGATCGTTTTTCACACTGTAATTGAATATCTAAAGCTTTTTTTATGTACATTTTTATGCTAACAAGATGAGTTTAATATTATATTTTCAGGCATGGCCCTATATTTTATCAGATTTGGCAGCATAATTTTAGAAGCATAATTTCAAGTTCATTTGTTCCCCAAATATTTTTCTTCCCTTTGTCACAATTCTTGAGATTTTACAGGTAAAACTACTGCTCATTGTTTTTTTAAGATGTAAGTACCCTATAAAAGTAAATATTTCTGGTAGAACTATGAATTTAAAAATATATCAGCTACTTTTATGTATCATAATAAAGGTTGCAAGTTTTACTATCAGTCTCTGACCAAGAATTTTTTCTCCTGAAATTGTATCATGTGGAAATTATCAGATATAATGTGTGAGATATAGACTCACACACTATGAGTCAGATATGACTGAGTGACTTTCACTTCACTGCATATATATGTGTATATATATACACATATATATAGACAATAGAAGTTTATTAAGAACGGTAATTACATTAGCAAATATTTACAATTAGTAAAATGTATAAATCCATAAATGTTATAGTACTTCTACTCAATAATAAATAATTAGGAGATTGATAATTTGTTTGAAAGATGAAATACTTGATGGAAATAGAATAAATAGCACTGGTGTATCTACCTAGGGGATAATTATAGACATCTTATTTGCTGTAAAATTATCTGTGCAATACATTTTTCTAAAATGAATGGCTATAATTATATAATCTTGAAAACTTGAAAGCTTGAAAAGATATGAATGTTCTCACATATAAAATAACAGGGACTATATTTACCACCTGTTTCCACACTAAAAGCCAGATGAAATATACGAAACAATTATTTTTGAAGTATTAGATACCAGGAGACAGAGAGGCTAGTTCCTGGGCAAAGAGGAAGAAATGATGCAATCCTCCAAAGTGGCTTTGGCCTGGGAGGGTTTCTAGGTAATAACGCAGGAAGTGGGAGCCCAGGTGGAGCCTGTTAATCCCTTGAGTTCAAGAGATGATTCTGAGGGTCCAAGGAGACTAATGTGGGCTACAATTTTCTGGGTAGAGGATTTCAGGGGATAGAATTTCACAGAGAACCACATAAATATGAAAAGAATCCCACTCAACTCTTCAGCTGAGTACTGGTCAGAATACACATGAGAACAAGTAAAATCTATGGCTTCTAAAGATGTAACCAATTATAAGGTCTGGCGGGAGCAAAATTGAACTGGCATGTGTCTGGAAATAATTCTCGTTCCCACCAGCCAAAGTGGAAAATTCATCATTCATGGGGCTTTGTTGGACTACTCAGAAATGTCTTACCTGATTTATGGGGCAAAACCAGTTATAGACAAAGGGCTGCTGAAGCAAAAGCTAAAAGGTTTAAGCTATTTCCAGTAACTTAGCCACACATCTGAATACAGTTCAAGAGTATTTATAAAAATGTAAAGCTGTCACACACTAAACACAGTATAAACACAATATTTTTTGTGCAATCATAAATCACAGGTAAGTATGGAATGGGAAATGTGACCGCAAACAAAAATTTGTCAACTAAAACTAACCTGGATATTACACAGTTGACAGAATTAGCTGACAATGATATTTTAACAGTTATTTTAAATGCATTCTGAATATTTAACTTGGAGAAGGAAATGGCAACCCATCCCAATATTCTTGTCCAGAGTATGCTATGACAGAAGAGTCTGGTAGGTAATAGTCTGTATAATCACAAAGAGATGAAAGAATAAGGATACACACACACACACACACACACATACACATATAATATATATATATATATATATATATATCCTTCATAAAGCTTCTAGAAAAGAAACTAAAGCCTGTGAGTTGAAAATCATCCTATGATGGAATTAAAGCAGGTTAGGTATTGCAAAAAAAAAAAAAAAAAAGAATTAGTAAACTTTAATAGAAGAATGAATAGGAACTATTTAAAATGACTAAGGTGAGGGAGATTAAAAAATTAGAGCACCAGTGAGCTGTGTTGCACTTTAAAGAGACCTAACATAATTAAAATTAAATGATCTGAAAGAGAGGAAGGTAGGGCAAAATTATTGAAGAAACAGTGGTTGAAAAGTTTTCCAAGTTTGACAAAAGCCATAAACTCACAGATCCAAGAAGCATAATAAACTTCAAGTACAAAATATATGAAGCATATTATAGAAAGTCACATCATAATCAAATTGCTTAAAGCTTTTGACAAAATTTGAATGCATCCTAAGAAACAACTAAGTTATTAAGACAAACTAAACATACAGACATTTAAAAATATTTACGTTAGGATCTAGAAAAAAGCAACAACTACCCTCAATCTAAAATTCTATACCAGCAAGAAAAGAATGATAAGATTAAAAAAGGAAATATTGAAGAATTCAAAATAAAGCACAGTATTAATCCAAACAAGGCAGAAAATAGGAATGATGAAACAAAGAAAAGATAGAGCAATTAGAAAACAAACAGAAAACAAGCATGAGGTATATAATAACTGAGATAAAAAATACACCAGAAGGAATCAACAGGTTATGTGATACAGAGGAATTGACCAGCAATCTGGAAGATAGAGTAGTGGAAATCATTGAAGATAAATAGGAAAAAGGAAAAAATATATATAAAAATAAAGAAGGAAAACTTGCAAGACTTCTAGTATAACATCAAGCACCATAAGATTCATATTTTGTGGTCCAGAAGAAGAGAAACAGAGAAACAGGAAGAGAGCATATTTGAAGACATGATAGCAGAAAAATTTCCTAACCCAAAAAGGAAACAGGCATCCAGGCCAGGAAGCACAGCGTCCAAAACAGGACCAATCCAAAGAGGACCACACCAAGACATATTGTAATGAAATCAGAAAATTAAAGAGAGGCTATTAAAAGCTGGAAGGGAAAAGCAACAAGATATATATAAGGGAATGCCAATAGGCTATCAGTCAACTTTTCAACAGTTACTACACAGGACAGAAGAGAGTGACACAGTATATTTAACGTGATGAGAGGAAAAGCCTACAAGCAATAATATGCTCCCTGGCAAGATTTCACTGAGATCTGATGGAGACATCAAAGGTTTTATAGACAAGCAAAAACTAAAGAGTTCAGAACCATAACACCAACTTTAAAAAAAAATTTAAAGGGATTTCTCTGAGTAAAAATGAACAGCAGAGCTAGAAATGTATAAAAAAAATCTCATTTATAAAGGCAACTATACAGTAGAGGTGGTGAATCAATGATGTATGACATTAGTAGAAAGGTTGAAAGACCAAAGTGGTAAAATAAAGCATATATGCAACGTAGTTAAGGGACACATAAAACAAAGTGACGTAAAATATGATGTCAAAAACATTAAAAGTAGAGAGGATTTGTGGAGTAAAAATGCAGTGCTGGCTGTTAAAATCTGTTTGAACTTAAGACATATGCAGCTTAAAATTTATATATATATATATGAATCTATAAAAATTTATATATATATATGAACTGATATATATATATATATATATATATATAAACCTCATGGTAACCACAACCTCATGATAACTCCCAACAAACAAAAATTCAGGAACAGATGTCTTCATAGCTGAATTCTACCAAACATTTGTAGGAATTAAAACCTATCCTTTTTAAACTATTACATAAAATTTTAAAGGAATGGATAACTCTGAATGCATACTAAGAGGACAGCATCATCTTGAACCACTCAAATATCCGTAACAGATACACTCATGCAAAAGAGAAAGGAATCCAAACCAAAGACTGAAGGCAAACATAAAATCAGAAAGCAGAAGAGAAAAGGATGAAGAAAGGAACAAAACAGCACTACAAAACAACCCCAAAACCATTAATAAAGTGACAGTAAGTACATAGCTATCAATAATTACCTTAAAGGCAAATGGACCAAATGAAAACAAAAACATAACAATACAAAACCTTTGGGACACAGTAAAAGCAGATCCAGAGGGAAGTTTATAGCAATGCAGGCTTATCTCAGTAAACAAGAAGAATCTCAGAGATAACCTAATTTTACACCTAAAGTAACTAAGAAAAGAAGAAAAAATAAAATCCAAAGTTAGTAGAAGAAAAGCAGTTATAAGAAGCAGCAATACATGAAATAGACACTAAAAAACAAGCAAACAAAGAAACAATAGGAAAGATCAACAAAACTAGGAATTAAGTCTTTGTAAAAATAAACAAAACTGATATACTTTTAGCCAGAGTAATTGAGAAAAAAGAGAGTGGGTCCAAATTAATAAAATTAGAAATGAAAAAGATAAGTTACAACCCACAACACAGTCCTCGATAAAACTAGAAGAAAAAAAAAAAATTCCTTATTATGGACAATGGAAAAGACAAGGAAAAACTAAACCAAATTCTGAGGGACAAAAGCCATGGGTTGCTTTTTGTACAAGTTCATCCTTGAGGCTCTGCTATGTACTACTGAATTCAGTTATATTAGTTTATGAATGTGAAACCTTGTTAATTATCTCTAAAAACCAGGCCTAGAAAGCAGAATATATAGGTTAAAGAATTGGCTGTGCATTCAGATCAACAATAGTTTGAATCCTCAGCCTGCCAGTTATTTGTATAGGGTCCTTGGTAAAGCTCCTTAAACTCTTTGCATCTCTATCTCTATTTATTTTTAATAATATAGATGTACATGTCAATCCTGAACTCCCGATCTATCTCTCCTCTTAGGCTTCCCCTCGAGAAACCACAAATTTATTCTCTAAGTCTGTGAGCTTCTCTGATGGCTCAGGAAGGAAAGAATCACTTGCAGTGCATGAGACACTGGAGAAGCGAGTTCAATCCCTGGGTTGGGATGATCCCCTGGAGAAGGAAATGCCAACCCGCTCCAGGTTTCTTGGAGAATTCCATGAAAGGAGGAACCTGGTGGGATATAGTCCATGGGGTCGCAGAGTTGGACGTGACTGAGCGACTAACACACACACACACATACATATGCATAACTGAATCACTTTGTTGTACACCTGGAATTAATACAATATTGTTAATCAACTATGTTCTAATATAAAATAGTTTATTTAAACAATATAGGTGATCATGATGTACTTGCCTTATACTGTTGTGATGAGATTTAAATGATCTGATACTTTGGATAGTTCCCAGTTTATAGCAAGGGCACAATAAATAACAATTACTTTATAGAGAAAAAGATAGACAAATATTTGAGTTTCATATCATGAATCTGATGCCACCATTTGAATAGAAAAGCATTTTGTTGCTTATCACTTGATTCAATGAAAAGATTAAAACCTTTGTGTAGAAAGGGGTGTTAAAATGATTAAACTTAATACAATCCTTGATGTTATCTAAATAAATAAACAAATATCCTTGGCAACATGGAAAATCAGCTTGCCTTTCTCAAGTTAATCAACATTCATTGAATTCCTATATGCAAGATATACCAAATGAAAGAGAAAGATTATTAAGAGGCTGTCTCCTTTATACTGCAGAATATCAGCAGCAGGGGAATTCAGTTCAGTTCAGTTCAGTCCCTCAGTCGTGTCCGACTTTTTGCCACCCCATGAATCGCAGCACGCCAGGCCTCCCTGTCCATCACCAACTCCCGGAGTTCACTTAAACTCACGTCCATTGAGTCGGTGATGCCATCCACTCATCTCATCCTCTGTCATCCCCTTTTCCTCCTGCCCCCAATCCCTCCCAGCATCAGAGTCTTTTCCAAGTAGGGCAATAAATTGTTCTTAATCTAAAACAGTCAATATCCTGTCACTTGTCTAAAATTTTCTAACAGGGGGTATTGTTAACTGACAAAAGGTGAAATCAATGACTGTTAAAAACATAAATGTGGAATTTTAAGCATAAATATTTGGTATCACAAATACTAGGTCTAAATGAAGGCACATCTAACACTGACTACTATGTTTTTGGAAACTGCAAAATCTATCAAGAATAGATATTTATCGAGCATTTATAGCTATTGGTATCTACAGTCCCTTATGCAATTTTTCCCCTTATGCATTTTTATATACATGGTGAATTATTTCTATTTCAATACTGCAAAGAACACAAAAACACTCTGAACTTCCTTTTGTTACTTAAAAAAATAAATTCACATATAAGAGATGCCAAAGCCAATCAGCCACACTCAATTTCAATAAAAAATAAATAAACATAATTTTGAATGTAAACCTGCTGGGACATACGTGTAGACCACTGGAAAACTAGATTACTTATTTCATTTTAAAAGGTTTGTTTTATACAACATGATAATATAAAATTAATACTCTTTATGCATGATGATATAAAAGTACAAATAATCTTTCATTCATTGGTATTATGTTTTAAAATTAATGTTGAATAATATACAAATATATGATTTGAACCTGAACGAGAGAAAGTTACATAAATTCTTTTCTAATTAACCTGAAACTAGACAAATTGTTCAAGCTAAACTCTGAGTACTAAGTATGGATTAAAATTTCATGAATTGTTTCTTTATTTTAAAAATATATTAATTAACCAACAAATTAAACTCAGTGTATATTTAGTGCAAAAAATGTTGCTTTGTAAATTAACATGAATAGTTATTACATCTAAATGTAATGCCTATATATTTAGAGTTGCTTTCATTGATTTTCTATGTATGATATATGACATGAATTGTAGGAAATTTGGGCATTCCAATACATATTTAATTATTTAGTTTCCTTAATTAATATTAAAATGTAAAAATTGTATGAATATAGTTCATTTTACAATGTGGTGTTAGTCTCTGGCAAACAGCAAAATAGTTCAGTTTATACTACATGTCAATATATATATTCTTCTTACACATTCCCATCCATTATAGATTATTACAAGATATTGAGTATAGTTCCCTATGCTACATGGTAGGTACTTGTTAGGTAAAAAAATTAAATTTTAAGTAAAGTATAATTTTAGGTATTTTATTATCCTAGTCACACATTAACAAACAATATAGTATTTGTTCCTTTAGTCTTCTTTGTCTTCATCAGCATACCTACCCATCTTCATCCACCCATCCTATTTATCAGTTAATATCACAATTACATTTATATTCTCCTTAAGCATAACTTGAGCTTCCCTGGTGTCTCAGATGGTAAAGTATCCACCTGCAATGTGGGTTCGATTCCTGAGTTGGGAAGATCCCCTGGAGAAGGGAACGGCTACCCACACCAGTATACTGTCGTAGAGAATTCCATGGATAGAGTAGCCTGGCAGGCTATACACTCCACAGGATTACAAAGAGTCGGACATGACTGAGTGATTTTCACTACATTTCACTTAAGCATAATTTATGGCACATTCGAAAGCTTTGAAATGGTTAATACAATCTTCAGATTTTGAGAAATTATTACACTATTCTGCACAAATAATATTAATTTTTAATAGTTTCACTGTTCTCAAATATCACTACTGTCTTTACCAATCCTGTGTGTTTTTAATAGAATATAGTTGATGTTTTGTTTCCCAAAAATTTTTATGTAAAGTGTGCCTAGGGACTAATTTCATCAATTTTCCAGTTATCTCTTAATAACTTTTCTAGAACATTTTTATAGAAAATTTTATTTAGATCTCTTATTATTTGAACTATGATTTATCTAAGAAGGACAGTGAGATAAGGATTACTTCAATAACTAATGGATTAAAACATGGACACAGGAGCCAGATAGCCTGAACCTCAAACCAGCTTTTCCAGTGACTAATTTTTTAGCATGCTATTTAAATGTTCAGTACTATAGTCTTATCATCTGCAGAAAGATAAAATAATAGGAGCTGCATTTTAAGTGTGATGTGCGTGTTTAGTTGCTCGGTCGTGTCCGACTCTCTGCGACCCCATGGACTGTAGACAGCCAGGCTTCTCTCTCCCTGGAGATTCTCCAGGCAGAAATACTGGAGTGGGTTGCCATGCCTTTCTCCAGGGGATCTTCTCAACTCGGGTCAAACCCAGGTACCCTGCATTGCAGGCAGATTCTTTACCATCTGAGCCACCAGGGAAGCCCAAAGTGTGATGAGTCAAAGGAATCAATATATCCAGAGCACTTAAAAGGCAGCACAGCTGAGTCTTTGTTATGGAAGCATTTGGTCTTATTACTGTACTTGATCACATAGTGTACATTTTTTTCACACAACTTGTAAATAGTGAGTGATTGTTATATATCTTCAAACTTATATTTTCTCAAAACACTTACTTTATTAAATTGTTCATGGCATCTGGGTCATATGCTGTCACCTGTCCAATGATGCTGCCTTCCTTTACATCTTCATCTACTTCTATCAAATAATAGACTTTACTGAACACAGGAGGCTCATCTATATCTTCCACAGATATTTTAACCACAGCTGTGTCTTTGAAAGGCCCCAGGTGTAAGAATCGTGGATCAGGGTGAGTGTTACTTGCATCCACTTTTAAAGTGTATAGCATCTTGTTTTCAAAATCTAAATTCTAAAGTGAAATGAAGTAAGAAAAATTAGTATAACATAGCAGACATAACAAGCAGAGAAAATATCAAAATGTAATAAACACCCCTCCAGTAGTTCTAGTAATTTTGGTTAAATAAGTTTCCCAATTATTGCTTCATGGGTATATCAAATGTTAGTACATTTTTAATTTTGCCTTACATGTTTATAAAGAGTAGTTAATGTAACAGTATAACATTAATATTTATTTGCACTTATTAATACATTTTATATTTTGGTGGTCACAGGTAAATGAAATATCTAATAAATAAACAGGCTATTTATTTATTACTATATTATGTATTATTATTTTAAAGTTATAAACATTTGAAATCAGCAGAAATATAAAGTTGAGATTTAGCAGGCTATTCATATAAGTTGCTTACATTTGTAAATGTACATGAAATAATAGTGTTGTTGTTGTTGTTTAGTCGCTAAGTCCTGTGTGACTTTTTGCGCCCCGTGGAACGCAACACACCAGGCTTCTCTGTCCTTCACTATCTCCCAGAGTTCACTCAAATTCATGCCCATTGAGTCAGTGATACTATCTAACCATCTCATCCTCTGCTGCCCTCTTCTCCTTTTGCCTTCAATCTTCTCCAGCATCAAAGTCTTTTCCAATGAGTCAGCTTTTCATGTGAGGTGGCCAGAGTATCACCATGGCAAAATAATGTCACGGAGAAATATAAAAATGACTTTTGAGATTACTTGATCCTAGTTGTACTTTTTGTTTACTCTAAGCAAGAGCTGTTGAAGTTTTATAGCAATTTTAAGTGTCAGTGATAAAGATGCTTAACTCACTTGAAGAAAAATCACAACTATTCCCATTTATGTGAAGGACAGAAGCATATAAAAGATGGAAGAAATAATCCTAGGCTTTCTTACCTAAAAAGCAAGAATAAACCATAAAATGCTCAATGAAAAAATGAAGACAGCAAGAAGAAACCTGTTTGACAGTTATAATCCCTTCCTGTGTATCCTTGTCAGTGAAGATATCGAACATGTCTGCTCCATCTCCTTCGGCAATGCTGTATTCCACCTCAGCATTTTCCCCCACGTCAGGGTCATTGGCTTTTATCCTTCCAAGAGGAGTTCCAAGAGGTACAGACTCAGGAGAATGAAATTGATACGTACCTGAAAATTAAATCAAAGCTGTTTCATCTTTAGATAACAAAAACTTTCATTTCCTCTGCTCTTTTTATTAAATTAATTTTAAGTTAGGAGAATTTTTCATCATATTGAATTGTAAGCTGTCAAAAATTTATAGATTTATTAAGTAGGGAAAATAATTTATAAAGGCAGAACTCTCTCATTTTGTAAATGAGAAATCTGTTCCAGAAAGAATAAATGGATATCTCAAGGTTATTTAGATAATAGATGGTAGTTCTGATATTAGAATCCAGAACTTTTTGACTTAAGAGGGGAGGAAAGCAATTGTTTACTGCTTATTTGAAGTGTTCGGTATTATCATTACACATTATTCATTTGCTAAATTATTTAGAACATACATTCATTCTTATATTCTAACTCAAGGACAGAAAAAAATAAATCCTTTCATGACAAGTTCACAAGGAGATCCAACCAGTCCATTCTAAAGGAGATCAGTCCTGGGTGTTCACTGGAAGGACTGATGCTAAAGCTGAAACTCCAATAATTTGGCCACCTTATGAGAAGAGTTGACTCACTGAAAAAGACTCTGATGCTGGGAGGGATTGGGGGCAGGAGGAGAAGGGGACGACAGAGGATGAGATGGCTGGATGGCATCACCGACTCGATGGACATGAGTTTGAATAAACTCCTGGAGTTGGTGCTGGACAGGAAGGCCTGGCGTGCTGCAATTCATGGGGTTGCAAAGAGTTGGACATGACTGAGCAACTGAACTGAACTGAAATTATTTAGAACATATATTTATTCTTATATTCTAACTCAAGGATAAAAAAAAATAAATCCTTTCATGACAAGTTCTTTCTTTATTTCCTTTTCTTTTTTGCTTGTTAATGTCTTTTATTGGGATATGAATGTTTCTGTCTCCTGAAATGTTTACATTGTGTTGTCCCCAAAAGCATTTAAGTTTGTGAGGGTTTATTTAAGAGATAATTGGAAAATATCACAATAAATATTAATGAAAGTTAGAAATGTTTTTAAACATTTAATATGTGTTGATGTCTATATAAGGCCAAAGGCCTCTATGTTAATTCATTTAATTCTAACATTCATCCTCATAGAATGAAGGCAGGTAATATTGTCCTCAGAGATAAGGCTCAAGGAAATCACCCTGTAAAATTGGGAAATGCAGAAGGCAAAACTAAGTCTCTCTAACTTCAAAGTCTGTTCTCTTTCCAATTTGCTTGGTTCTTAAGAAGAGAGACTTCTAAATCCAGCTACCGTGAATTTGAATTCTCATCACTGGGCAAGTTAGTTAAATTCTTTAACCCTTAATTTCCACATCTATAAAATCGAGATGATGATAGCAATTAACTCCTATGTTTGTTAAGTAGATTACATGAAATTATGTCATTAAGATGCTTAGTTCATTTCTTAGTTCAAGATCATTTCCACTATTACTATTACAGTTCCAAACCTTATGCTAAGAATTATAGAGTGGGAAGTCATTTGAGAATTCATCAGATCATACCCTTTCAGTTTATATTTAAGGAAACTGAATTCAAAGTTTAGATTTATGTTAATTAAGCTTATAATTCATATTCTCAGTGAAGTTTATTTTTTAACATTTATCGTATGTATATGTCCACCATCCAGAGCTGTATTATTAAGTATTCAAATTTGATTAGCTTGAAAAAATGCTTTATTGCATTGGAATCAATGTCAGAAATTGAATTGTCAGGGTCCTTAGTAGAGCATTTCAAGAAAGGGCCCCTTATGTTTTTATTTACTGCCAAATGGAAATATTTGCAGCAGAGAATCAGTCTATATTTATAGGTTCTCATGGCTTACAAAGAATCTATAGTTTAACATGCATACCTAAAAATGGCTACAACTGAAAGGCTATAGACTGGTGTAATTATTCACAAGTAGGTAACAGATACCAGAAAATGTTTAACATAGCTCAGATGTCATCACAACCAAGGTATTCCATAAGGCTATGGGCGAATAAAAAAGAAAAATGTGGCCAATTAAACTAACTTACATTGATTTTAATATAGTATTTGATTTCAGAGACATTTAAACATCAACAAACCTGTTTTATAATTGGATAAAAAAGGAATTATAGTTTTTATGTACAAACAAGAGAACTGAGGCCAATTACAGACATGGATTTGAAACCAAGTGGTCAGCCTTGAGAGTCCATACACATAAGCAGGGAAAAGATAATCACAAGAACTAGATTATCATAGAAATGTTGGGAAAGCTAGGCTGGAAAATTTTATAACTCTTCAAAAGGTAGGAAAGGATAATTAAAGTTGCCAAAAAGAACCTCATTTCCTTGTTGTCTCCATTAACTACTCAATGATAAAAATGATCGTAGTCACTTTGAAGTGATGCAGTATTAACAGCTCAGACGTGTCTGAATCTTTGCATCCTATGGACGGTAGACCACCAAGCTCCTCTGTCTATGGGATTTCCCAGGCAAGAATATCGGAATGGGTTGCCATTTCCTCCTCTAGATTGTCTCGCAACCCAAGGATCAAACCTGCATCCCCTGCATTGCAGGTGGATTCTTCACTTTAATATGAGGGAAATTGTGACATTCTGTTGAAGGAGGGTTTGTGGATTCATCTGTATGCATAAACTAGGAGCAAAAACATTTAACTGTTCACAGTGTGTTTGAGAAACTTTCCACACGATATCACTGAAAACTCTCTTACTCTGGGGAAATCGAGGAGGATTGTTGTTGACATCTGTCAGAGTGATGTTGACTGTGGTGGTCCCAGAAAGTCCTCCCATCTGGCCTCCCATGTCTTTGGCTTGTATAACCACTTGGTACTGCTCTCTGTTTTCTCTGCTCATATCTGGTAATGCAGTTTTTATTACACCTTTTGGAAAAAGTAGACACATATTTTGCAATTCAATCGAGTTTTAAAATTAAGCCATGCAAGATCCATTTTACAGAAATTAATCAGAACATGCAGATGATAACATGTCAGTGGACCTAGATAAATCTTTCAATCCATAACCAATTTAACATTAGTCACAGAACAGGCAAAAATTCTTCCATGGACAATTGTTTAGGAAACAGGTTTTGCTAAATCAATTTAATTACTGTTTTGATAAATCAATTTAATTACCATTTTGATTAAAAAAAAACTAACTTGAGCCAAAAACTTTAGATGAGTCAGCTTGTTTAATATTGATGATTGTCACATTTTTTAGGTTTTTGTAATTTCTAAGACACATAATGTGTTCAATCTCTACGAAATTCTATATTTTACATCATAAATTTAAACTCAATTAATATTAGTCTCAAGGGCTAAGGATTCAAATCTTTTTCAAAAATAGGAAATCCGCTTCTGTTTTCATGGAGTAAGTATCAGGAATAAATAAAAACGCAATACGTAAAAGATTGATTTTAAGTATATAAAAATCTAAAAATTAACTGTGCATCCAGATGTATTACATAATAAGAAAAAGGCCAAGTATTAAATGTTATTACCTGATTCTGGATCCACTGAAAAATATGGCTGTCCTTGCAATATGCTATAGACCACTTTGGCACTATTTCCGTAGTTGGCGTCATCTGCATCTGTTGCAGTCACTTGTATAACAGATGTACCTACATGAATTCCCACCCAAACACAGATACTTAAATACCTGGAAATTTGAAGCTATCTTTATGAAAACATATTACTGGGAATATGGTATCTTAGACCATGGTGCATTTTTCAAGATATTTGTTTAAATTATGCTGCTAAAATCACTCATCTTACATTTTTTTAAATTTTAATATTCCTGAATAATATTGTTATTGGGCTATCTAAACAATCAAAAGCAAAATTTATCATAAAGGTGACTATGCACTGTTTGGTTGAAAATTTTATGACAAAAAACAATTTTTCACTAAATACAGTGCTCATGCAATTCTCAATTAATACTTTTATTGCTAACTGGAAGTGTGGACTCAAAGATAAATCCAACAATGAAAGCACTCTTGCTGCTTTTATTCTAATAAATTAAATATATATGGTAAATTTAATGAAAATAAAGGGGCCCTTTTTTCATGAAGAAAGAAACAAAAGACATAAAATTGCCAACATTTTTGGTATGCAAGATTTATATGTGCGTTGTGTCTGTGTTTCTTTTTAAAATGTAGTTAACATTGTCATATATAATCATACCTATTGATATGCTTTGTATTATTTTCTACACATATGTAAATCAGTAGATATATCCTTCCAGAGTTAAGAAAGTGTATAATTGTCTCATATATAATACTATAATCTACCATTACTCTTGGTTACATTTTATTTTGTAAAATTTCAATTATTTTCTCTTAACTTCATCACACGTCATTATTTTTAAAAGATAAAAGAACTTTAAGGGAGCTAGTTTCAGGAGCTAAATATAATGTAATATATTGATGGACTTTTTCTCTATTTTCTAGAACTCTATAGAGATTCAAGGCATGATTCTAAAACTACCATTAAATAAATCCTACATGTATTCCTTGAGCAAAATGAGTTTGTAGAGCATTTTCTAGTATATTACATGCAGTTTTTCAAACTGTTGACTCTGATTCTTACATAGATTTTGAAATTCTTTAGAAAAAGTGAGTTCCATGTTGGTTCTGTCACCTACTTTAATATCCCACATACATTACACAGGCAGAGCTTGTGTAATGAGTTGTAGTGAATGCTTCTCAAAATTTGTGTGTATATGCAGACTATAGAAACTAATATATTGCACATTAAGATTGTACTAACAACTTTATTTTTCATCAATATATCTGAATGCATGAATTTAGCAAATATTTTTATATTTTCTCAAAACTAATTAACATGAGAACTTGATCTCTTCCTCTTAAAGCCTCTGTTTTCCTCCGCTGCAATGGAATTTGCATATCTTGTGAGAGGACACATTGTAACTTAGTCCTGCTGCTAAGTCGCTTCAGTCCTGTCCGACTCTGTTGGACCCTATAGACAGCAGCCCACCAGGCTCCCCTGTCCCTGGGATTCTCCAGGCAAGAACACTGGAGTGGGTTGCCATTTCCTTCTCTAATGCATGAAAGTGAAAAGTGAAAGGGAAGTTGCTCAGTCATGTCCGACTTTTAGTGACCAGGTGTACTCTTTTATCACTTAAAAAGCATCCTCTTATATTTGAGTTAGACCAAAGCAGAAATCTTTAAAGTGATTTCCACCCACAAGAACATTCAAAAGTTCAATTAGAGCTGTTTTCTGATTTATGTTTATTTTTATATAATCTTTTGTGCATATATGTTAGATTATTGTTTCCATACTTAAGGATTATTTGAAATATGAATTATTAAACATAACCAAGATGCTAAATTCAAATTGTTACTTCACTGGTTTCATAAATTTCTTTTCCTAGTAGATTCATTTTGACTGTGGTTATCATTTCATAATAAGTAAAAACACACCTCTATACTTTTGTGACACTTTTAGTATTTTTTGTTGTTAAGTTTGGTTCTGATCATTTGTTCTTTATCATGGGTATGTGATCTTTGAATCTACCCAAAACTATTTAACCTAAAAGCATTAAATAAATTAAGGAATGGAAATAAATGTGGTTAAATGCCACAAACACCCGTACAAAATATTGTTCCCCTTCTCAGAAGGAAACAGCAACCCACTCCAGTATTCTTGCCTGGAGAATCCCAGGGACAGAGGAGCCTGGTGGGCTACAGTCCATGGGGTCCCAAACAGTCAGACACGACTGAGCGACTTCACTTTCACTTTCTCAGAATCATAGTAATATTTAGAATGTTGTTAAACACTAATGAATACTAAGAGCATATCGCTAATATATTACTTATACTAGAAAAATGAACAAATGAGAAATATATAGTGTTCCAAACTTTAGGGAAAGGTCAGCTTTTTTTCTGGTTTGTTTGTTTTCTATTTCCATAAATGTAAGACTATTTCACAATTCATATTATTTAGTAATAAAATTAGTTGTTTATCTGCTTTTGTCCTAATTTTATAAATATTAGTTTATAAAAGACTAAAAGGGACTACATGGATTTTTACAGCCCTCTAGATTTTTGCAGCTATATGTTTCATTTATTCTCAAATAATTTAAAATAAATATTTACTTTTTTATTAAACAAACATTAAGTAAAATGTAATGAAACCTGAATGACAAATTCATGTCATTTGTTGCTTGTAGGTTTTTTCCTGTGTGATGTAAAATATCCTAAGGCAAGGACTTTTGTCTGCTTTTGTTCAATATTTTATCTCTAAAGCCCAACAGAGTTCCTAGTACAAAGTCATAACAAGATCTAACATTTACAAAATGCTTAATGTAGACTAGGCAGAGTTCTCAGTGCTTCATTTATGTTATTATTTTATCCTCATGATAAACTTGGGATGTAGACCTTGGGCATATTGAGGTTCCTCATGATCACATAGCTAGTAGGTGATAGGATGGGATTTGAGCTAGCCAGTCTGAAGAAGCTTCAGTCTAAACACTGTACTTACTAAATGGCCTGTCCGGTCATATAATTGAACACATTATTGAATCTACAGGCAGTGTAGATAGAAAAGATAGAGCCCTAGATTAGGACATGAAGCATCCATTGATGAGTTAATTGAGTGATCTGTGAAAAGCTACCAATACTTTCTTTGTTGGGGGTGATGGTGTGGGAGGTAAACTGGATAAGTTTTTGAGGGACCAGTTGGGGGAAATACCCAGTCATGAGAAGCCTCCAAATTTACACAGTAGGAATTTGCCTTGATGGAGATGAATGCATGCAAATATAGAAAGTTGATAGATAATCTTTAACCAAAGTATAATGGTCACAAAAAATGGAAAACATAAAATATAGGAATCTGCTACAAATATCTAAATCAAAGTGTATCCCATTTTCCTTCACTATATAGCCTCATGTATTACCCAGATTAGTGTTCTGATTAGAAGATGCTAATGTGTTTCAGATTTCAAGAGTTAATTGAAATCATTTGGAATTAATTGGAATCATTTGAATTTAGCTAATAACAAAATGTTTTGTGCAGATATGTTAGATTATTAATTGTTTTCATACTTAAGGATTATTTGAAATATGAATTATTAAACATAACCAAGATGCTAAATTCAAATTGTTAATTCACTGATTTCATAAGATTTATTTTGCTACCAGATTCATTTTATTTTGAGGTACATGATTCTGAGAACAAAAGTGAAATATGGCTTATGATTTTGACAGAAAGAAGAGGCAGAGGGAAAAAGCATGCAGAGGATTTGGTGAGAGAGAAAAAGAAAAGACAAATGTATGAAGAAATAACAAATAATCCAATAGAAGGGAACACTCTAAAGGAGAACATTGGGCTACAACATTGGAAAGAAAGATAAAATGAGAATAAAGAATTTATATACTTTATTATCTTAGGTTTGTGGCTGCTAAGTCACTTCAGTCATGTCCGACTCTGTGTGACCCCATAGATGGCAGCCCACCAGGCTCCGTCGTCCCTGGAATTCTCCAGGCAAGAACACTGGAGTGGGTTGCCATTTCCTTCTCCAATGCATGAAAATGAAAAGAGAAAGGGAAGTCGCTCAGTCGCGTCAGACTCTTAGTGACCCCACAGACTGCAGCCTACCAGGCTCCTCCGTTCATGGGATTTTCCAAGCTGGGAAATCTGGAGTGGGGTGCCATTGCCTTCTCTGATCTTAGGTTTAAGTTGCCATAAAAGTTAATAGCAGATTTTCAATTTTGGGGTTTAAATTAAAATCATTAATATAGTGAAAATAAGCTTACAATTAATAATAAGTTTATAATTAAATAATTATGAATTACTTCATTTAGAGAGAAGGCATTCTTTCTTATGTGATTGTATTTAGGCTTTAGCTGTTAACATATGGGCTACACATAACCTGACAAAGTTTCTAAATATCACCCTTTATATTTCTCCGTAAATGATAATTTGTATAGGTAAAAGCAGAGAAAATCACATCTATAAACCTATAATGAGTTAATCTTTATTTTCCTTTAAATCAGGTAGAAGAATTGCAAAGGAAAAGCACAAAAATATATACATATATACAAGAAATATATATATACATATATAGATAAATAGATCTAAATTCTTATTGTAAAATACAGTTTCTCCTTACCTTATTTAGATTTAATTTTTTGAGAAATTTGAATTAAAATAATAAGAAAAAAAATTCTACTTTCAAAGAGTCAACCTAATAAAATTAGAAGTTTTCCAAAGTACATTTTGCATAATATTCATAACTATTTTATAGTAGAGAAAAATAGGAAGGTATTTAAATTATCCAGCTATTTCTTCATTTTATTAACTTTTTTTTCCTTTTAAAAGATAGTGTAGTAACAATTTGTCTCTGTATTTTTTTGAGCAAGTCAGTTTAATTCTTTTAGACTCATTTTTACTCATTGAGTGGTAATTAAACCAAGTAAGTATCTTCCACACATATATATATATATATGATATTTATAATATGCACATTTCTGTTTAAAAATGCATACACATACAAGTCTATGAGTGGGGCAAGGAAGAATCAATTAGTGCAATAATGTCAATATTAGTAATAAAGAATAATAACTATCCTCTATAAAGGGGCAGGTTTCCCTGGTTAGCTCAAATGGTAAAGAATCTGCCTAATGCAGGAAACCTGGGTTCCATCCCTGGGTTGGGAACATCCCCTGGAGAAGGGCATGGCAATCCATTGCAGTATTCTTGTCTGGAGAATTACATAGGCAGAGGAGCCTGACGGGCTACAGTCATGGAATCACAAAGAATCTGACACGACTGAATGACTAACACTACTCCTCTCTCTATAAATGGGATCAAGTTTCACCTGTAGTTCTTAAATCTTTGTTTATCAGTACCAAAATCTGCAATTGGAGCCATACAGCCACCACCTATACACTTTTCTCAGTTTTGTTGTAATTGTAGACATGCAGGTAATGTTATTGGCAATGACCCAAATTCTTGTATTTAAGGTTTACAGTAATTAGAGATTGTACTGCCCATAATTTAAAGCTTATATAAAAGACATACAGATTGCTTTACATGAAGGGCTTTTTGGACAAGATAATCTGCAAGCCTTCTCATATGTATAAACTTATATATTCTATATTTTAATATAGGTTTGAACAAGTGAAAGTTTTGTGAAAAATAAATTAGAGAGGCACTTAGTCTAGTTCTGATCTTATCACACACTTGATAATATTAATAGAATCTAGATGATATTAGCATTTCATCTAATACTGATGAATTAGTATTTCATCTAATTCTAATGAATTTCATCAAGTTCAAAGATAGTCTTTGAATTTGAATTTGGTAGATAGATTATAAAAACATATTGAGTAGAAGATAATATCCCATTAAATAATCTAAAATAATATAGGAGAAAATACAGGTTGAGTTTAAATATAAAGAGTTTCTGATAAGTAAATATTCTGTTTTTAAAGATGAAATAATAGTGTGGAAATTTAAAAAGTCTTTTGGTTTTAAGTCAATTATCCAAATTTATTACATTTAAATACCTCTATCATATTAATTATACTTTTTACTTCTATGAAAGTGAAAGTGTTTATTGTTCAGTTGTGTCCAACTCTTTGCTACCCCATGGACTAGAGCCGGCCAGGTTCCTCTGTCCATGGAATTCTCTAAACAAGAATACGGGAGTGGGTTGCTAGGCCCATCTCCAGATGTTCCTGACCCAGGGATCAAATCTGAGTCTCCTGCATTGCAGACAGATTCTTCACTGTCTCAGCCGCTAGGGAATAGACTGCTATTGAAATGGCACTCAGGTTCAGTGTATTTTTGCTTGAAATGAAAGGAATGGTGTCAGCAGTTTTAGACATCTTTGCTTGCATGATTTTGCATAATCGCATATCCTATAGGTATATAAAATCTTTCTGGAGAAAAACAAGACATGAAAGTTTTTGTACTATTGGAGCTTCCCTGGTGGCTCAGACAGTACAGAATTTGTCTGCAATGCAGGAGACCCAAGTTTGGTCTCTTGGTGGGGAAGATCCCATAGAGAAGGGAATGGCAACCCACTCCAGTATTATTGCCTGGAGAATTCCATGGACAGAGGAGTCTGACAGGCTGCAGTCCATGGGGTTGCAAAGAGTCAGACACAACTGAGAAACTAACAGTTTCACTTTTTGTATTATTATGTGTCAAAACATCTGACAAAATAGCATACATACAAAAAAAAAAAAAGAAAAAAGTTTTACAATTGTTGAAGGGTATTAATCAGAAAACCGAACTGTAGAGCATACATCAATAGAAAGCTGAAATGGAAAACATCATTTTAGATGTATCTTTACCTCAAATATAAGCCTACAAAGAAACATGCTGTATATCTACATTAGCCCACTGGTCAACTTTTATGGACCAACCCAGTACTTTCCATGTAACCAAACCAAGCTAACAGATATTTTAAAATCTTACAAGAAAATACAACCACTCATATTTCATCCTAGGCTTTATGATTTCACAGGACTCCTTTCCAATTTGATTAGTGCTTTTCATTTATTGGAATTTATACCTGAAAAGGCAGATTTTTCCCCTCCTCAGGTGAGATTTCACCTCAGTTTAGAAAAAATAAAAACTTCTTTACAAACTTTTGGTTATTCTGGCTAGATGACACACATAATTAAAAAATATTTAACATCAATCACTCAGCAAAGGTGTACATAAGTTTGTTTTTCTTCTTTTATTTAAGACTGACCTAGATATTAATTACAACAATGTCAAAATTATATACGTGATTTTGAAATAATATTCAATTAAATATCAAAATTTGAAAATCAATCTCATGTTTTTCAGTGTTTTTATTAGAAATATGATTTGAGTCAGCTTTTACCATCTCATTAATAAATTTAACCTTACATATAAATATAGCTAAATGTAGTGACCTTTACAGATAAAAATATTGCATAATAACAAAAGGCATTTAAAATTATGGGCAGCCTTAAAGAATGAAATGATGAGTTTCAGTTTTTAGGACTAATCATGCTGTGTGGAATATAGCTAAAATAACATGAAAAAGGATTAGAATATTGTTGATATGCTGCCAGGTTATTTGATCTTAATTCATTTACTTAATCTTTCTGAATCCAAGGTTCCTAATTAACAGAATGGGGATTTAAAATTCTATTTCTCATGCCTATCACATGAAGTTGTTTCAATGATCAAATGAGACTATCAAAAGAAATTTGTCAAATGCAAGCATTTGTTGTTATTATGCAAAATAATGCAAGCAAAACTTTCTAAAACTGCTGACACTGTTCTTTTCATTTCAGGCAAAAATACACTGAATCTAAGTGCCATTTGAATGGCAGTTGAGTAGAGGTAAAGATTTGGTTGAAATTCAGTGGAATAATTGTTCTCCGTAATCATCTTAAATATCAGTTACAAAATAGCAGGAAATGTTAAGAAACACAACTGAAAATCATTAGAAGTGAGTTAGCTAACACTAATTAGTAGTTTCAGTTATAGCTCTTATCTTGAAAGAGATCACATCTCATAACTGTATGTCTGTAATAACTACCTTAGCAAAAAATAAAAACAACTTACTTTACATGAATTAGCATATACCTACCGACTCCAGACATTTCAGGAACACTGGCAGTGTACAAGTCTTTTGTGAATTTTGGTTCATTGTCATTGATATCATGAATTTTAATTATAAATTCAGATTCAGGCTCCACCTGCCGCCCGGTCTTTCTGTCTATAGCCTTGGCACGAAGAACGTAAAGGGACTTTTCTTCTCTGTCTAGTTTCTTTGCTGCATGAATATCTCCTGTGTTTTCATCTATGACGAACAGACTGCCAGCCCCATCTCCTGTTAGTATGTATTTTAAATTTCCATCTCCTTTATCTTGGTCAGTGTGAAGCTTCAGGGAGGTAGAAAGGAAGAGTCTATAAATATACGCATTGTTATTACAGAAAAAATAATTTTGGCAAATATCAATTTATCTCCACATAACATCACTAGAACAATGATTGAGGTGGTTATCTTAATTTTCACTGTGGAGAAATTAAACATTTTAATTTTATCATTCTCAAAAACACACATATATTAATTTGAAATAAAGTAAAATGTATCTTCAAAACACAGTGCTCATACAATTTTTTTTTTAATTGAATACCACCAAGATTTAAATGCCTGGCACATTAACAAGAAAATAATCTATTAGTCTAGATCTTAAGTGTAAAATATTAATATACTCTTGATTACACTTAAAATCACTGAACTCAAAGAGATAATGTGAGGAATTTCAAATCTTATTATGATAAGGTTAGGCTATATGCCATAATTTTAAACAATGTAACTTCTCTCAGTATAATATTGCTTCCAGATACACAGGCTCTGTCATCAGAGACTGACCAGAGATAGAATATTAATCTTAACCTCACAGATTTTTCTCTATATGACTTTAGAAGAGTACTCTTTCTACCAGAATGTTCTCATTTTTTTGGAAATGACAAATTTTAAGGACATTTGAAATTTCAAGGGATATAAAACTCACAGAGCTTTTCCATTGGCCATCTTAATAATCTTATGTATCTTCATTCTATTCTTTCTGATCTTAAAAGTAAACTTCTTAGTATAGATGGTTTTTCATCAAGTGTTTAAAACAGACACATGAATCGTGTATCAATATTTACAGAAACTTTCAGTTGGAAAAATTCCTAATGGTTTTGCAAAAGTGAAAGAGTTAGTCTCTCAGTCGGGTCTGACTCTGAGAGCCCAAAGACTGTGACCCCAAAGCCTGTCAGGCTCTTCTGTCCATGGAATTCTCCAGGCAAGGATACTGGAGTGGGTAGCCATTCCCTTCTCCAGAGGGTCTTCTGCACCCAGCGATCAGACCCAGGTCTCCTGCATTACAGGTGGATTCTTTACCATCTGAGCCACAGGGAAACAATGGTTTTTCAAACCTAACACTATTCTGTACCTTGAGTAATTTCCAGCCTATCCCCTGCTCTATTGTCCTCCATCATTTAGTTTGCAATTCCCAGTACATTCTTATTCCACCTATCTTTGGTATCTTATTACATCTTTGAACTATTTGAGCACTTGAATCTATTTTTTATGGTAGCAAAAATTACAGACTTGGGATTCATACTTTACTCCTTCTTTACTTTTAAGCCCAACATTAAAATAAATATATGCAGACTTTTCTTCTCTGAAATATCTCCCCGCCTATTCATCTGTCTCCATCTCTATGGCTACCACCCTGCACTGGTCTTATCTGGACCAATGCAGCAGTCTTCGGATTGATGACTACTTCCCTCTCATTCTACTCCAAACAATTTTCTGTACTAAAGAAGTTGATTTTTCTACATCACAAATGTAGTCATACTACTTTGTAGCAAAAAAATCTCCAACCAGGTACAGTACCTAAGAAATATAAATGTAAAATCTTAGAAATCAGGCTTAGTCTAATGCAAATTTCTGTTATATTAGGCAAATTTTCTGTATGTATGTGTATGTGTGTGTTTAGTCTAAGGCACTTCTATTAAAAGGGGATAATATTCTTTTATAATAATCTTTACTTTTATTGTTATTCTATTTGCTTGGACTCTATAGCCTTATTTATGCATTAATCATAATCTTGTTTCGTCTCCAGATGTGCTTCTGTCACCTTAATCCACTTTGCTATACATTCTATACATATCAATTGCTTTGTTTTACCTTGTTTTGTTTTCTTCATTTCTCAGAAGGCTTGTTCTAGCTTTTATACCTGATGCTTGCAGATGTTTCTCTCACCCTTTAACACCCTTCCTCTTCTCTACATTTTCCCCTAATTAAATGTTTATCAAATTTCATTTATAATTTTTATTCTTAGGGATGCTTTCCTTAACTCTCTGTTCTAAAGAGTCTAGTCTAGACAGTTAAGACACTTTGTGCTTAATCACTCAGTCGTGTCCAACTCTTTGCAACCCCATGGATTGTAGCCCATCATTCTTCTGTCCATGGGGATTCTCCAGGCAAGAAACTAGAGTGGGTTTCCATGCCCTCCTCCAGGAGATCATCCCAACCTAGGGATCGAACCCAGGTCTCCTGAATTGCAGGTAGATTTCTTACTGTCTGAGCCACCAGGGCAGCCCAATACACATTTATACACAGCAAAAAACAAATTTGAGATATTGTTCAATTATCAATATTGTCAAATATATTCTCAGGCTGAAACAAAGGTAACCCAGGGATAATGCTACAATTTATTGAAAATTGTGGAATATTAAATACTGTAGTGTAAATATTGTGCACTATGTCAGGGACCCCATCCCATGTTTATATTATGGAAATTATTAATAAGTAGCCAAAATAAAAAGCAGGAACGGGTTTATAGTATAAACTTTCAGTAGAAATTTTACATATGTATATACAAATGAAAATTAATTTTGATTTTTCTAAATTCTTCCTACTATTTTCCATACATTTAACATAAATAGAATAATACTATAATAAATATGGTGTTATACCTTTATTTTTTGCATTTAATAAATGTTTAACATTCTGTTGTGGTTATTAAAATGTGTAGGAAAATGAACCTGTATCTATCACACTGAATTATATATGAATCTACATCTTAGATTCAATCATTTATGGGAACAATTTACTCTTCAAAGATTTTATACTCATTCAAAATATTTTGAAGTCTAGAAAACAATTTATGTTGGATAGAAGCTATATATATTTTTTATATGATACTATATTCAATTTTTAAATTTTCAAGGAAAATGCTGTATTATATCATGCTGTTTGGACTACCAAAGGGAAATTAAAATATTCATGGAAATACAAAACTATCAGAATAGGTATTTTGTCTGAAAATATTAAATTTTAGTTACAAAATAAATATTTGCAATAAAACATATGATTATTTTAGTCATTCATATATTGAAATCATTACATTCAATTATGTAATAAATCATTGAAATAATTTTATTATTCTATTCCTACCTGTTCTAATCCGTTCCAATATTTCATAATATTCCTTATTCTGTTAATTTAAAATTCCACTTTAAAAGAATTATTTTACACAAAATCAAACACATTTTAATGGCTTTAATTCACAATTTCATTTTAAAAATGAAAATTTTCAAAAGTTATTCTCTGGTGAAATATAACAGAAACAAAAACCACTAAATTAAATTTTTCTTTATGTACATTATTAATTTTTAATTATATATTTAGAATTGATATAAATCAATAATAAAATGTATTCTACCATAGCTTAAATATAAATGACAAAAATAAACTTCAAAATTAGCATTTTTAGGATCATGACAAAATAGAAAATTTAAAAATATTTTTTATCTATTATAAAGCAAAGCCAACATAAAATGCCTTAAGAAATGAGTGCCAAATGTAATTATTTTCTCCAGACATCAACAAACCAAGTAGTCCTCACTTCTTCATCATACCTTTCTTGCCTCTTCTAGACTTAAATAAATACACTGAAAGCAAAATAAATTGTGGATAAATATCTCAAATGCTATTTTTTCCCAATAGTATTAGTTTTTCTCTGCTACAATATTTTTTACTTTCAAAAATTTGAAGAAATTAAACATACACATGCAAAATAGGCTAAAATTTTAGACTGATAATTACTTTTATAAATCAATTTAAATATTTGGTTTAACATAATTCTGAATGTATCTATGAGGATACTTCTGGAAGACATTAACAACTCAATCTGTAAACAGACTAAAGTAGATTGTCCTTTCCTTTTTTTTTTTTTAGATTGTCCTTTCCTAAGTGGTGTCCTCATCTAAAGCTGAATAAGGGACAATTACTGTTTCTGTGTGTTGTCTTCTATTCAGATTGGAAGTTACACCATTGATTCTGGTTTTCAAGTATTTGGAATTGGACTTAAACCAGTACATCAACATTCTAAGTCTCCAGTTTGCCAACTGCAAATCTTAGGACTTTTCAGGCTCCATAATCATGGGAGCCAATTTTTACATATATATGTTTATATGATAATATAATACAAATACATATTTGTCTATAATATATATATATGTTTATAATATAATAAAATAATAAATATATATATTTCCAGAGAAAGAATTGCTGCTACTGCTAAGTCGCTTCAGTCATGTCCGACTCTGTGCGACCCCATAGATGGCAGCCCACCAGGCTCCCCCATCCCTGGGATTCTCCAGGCAAGAATACTGGAGTGGGTTGCTATTTCCTTCAATGCGTGAAAGTGAAGTCGCTCTTAGCCACCCCATGGACTGCAGCCTACCAGGCTCCTCCATCCATGGGATTTTCCAGTCAAGAGTACTTGAGTGGGGTGCCATTGCCTTCTCCATATATACATTATGTATATATAAATTATATTTTATGTAAATAAAATCTGTATTTGTCTGGGTTTTCCTGAGGAAAATAAAGGGAGAATAGTCTTAAGGGAGATTGGAATGTTAGAGTAGCTTTGTTATTTAACATCTACTCACCCACACTGAAAGGGTACAGAAAACATCTTTCATCAGTATTGTGGGATACAAACCTATGAGGTAGCCCAGTCATCCTTGAAGAGCTTTGTTATCACTGTTTTCTGTGATACAATGGACCTGCTATCACTGAACTGGGAAACCTAAGTGCTGTGGGAATAATTGGATCCCAGAGTGACAGAGGTTAAGTGCACTCACCTGGCAAAAGATAGGTGGCAGGCTTATCATAGTGGTCAGCTGAGTCAAACAGCAGAATAGTTTGACTCATATAGATCTATGGCATTGGTTAACTGATTACAGTGTTCCTAAAAGTGGATAGGAGGGCTACTAAATTCACACTTAACCTATAAAAGCCAAAAAGTTCAAGGTCAAGAGAGCAAAGCACCAACATGAATCATAAAAACAGAATCAATCAGTTCCCAGGCTTGAGCCAACTTACAGACCCAGAATCCCTTGAACAAAAGGATGCCAAGTCTTCTTGAGGAAGGATCCCAGTATAAACCAAACATTTCTTATTCTTTCTCCAAGTCTTCCCCAAAAAAACCCTATGCCTTTTTTTTTTAAGGAGAACTGTACACTGGGGATGGAGAAGGCAATGGCTCCCCACTCCAGTACTTTGCCTGGAAAATCCCATAGATGGAGGAGCCTGGTAGGCTGCAGTCCATGGGGTTGCTAAGAGTCGGACACGACTGAGCGACTTCACTTTCACTTTTCACTTTCATGCATTGGAGAAGGAAATGGCAACCCACTCCAGTGTTCTTGCCTGGAGAATCCCAGGGATGGGGGAGCCTGGTGGCTGCCGTCTATGGGGTCACACAGAGTTGGACATGACTGAAGTGACTTAGCAGCAGCAGTGCACTGGGGATAAGAAAATAACTGAACAGTTTGGTATTATTAGACATTGAACTGATATCAACTCCAGGAGAAGCAAAGTATCAGTGTGATCTGCCAACCCAAATAGAGGAGTATGAAACTCTGGTGACCAATAGAGTTTTGCCTGCAGTTCATCTCATACTGTACCCCATGTGTCCCCAAACCCATCTTGTGGTAAATAACACATTGTCACTTCTGGCCCATCCTACAACCAAAAAAATAGCACAGTGGGTTAGTGGGCCTCTTCAGATTTTGGAGGCAGCATATTTCTCATTTGGGTGTTCTCTCCAAATCCATTTACCAAGTCACCTGAAAAACTGCTGGCTTTGACTGTGATAGGTCTGGGCTGGTTTGCAAGCTACTCCATCACTTTGGCCGTATAACCCTATAGATCCAGAAGTTCTTAAAGTAGCAGTGGCAGGTAGAGATTTTGGTTGGAGCCTGTGATAGGTGAATTGCATTACAGACCCTCCTGATTTTGGAACAAGGCCCTGCCATCCTCTGTGGATAACTAGTCTCCCTTTGAGAAAAACCTCTTGGCTTACTACGGAGGCTTACAAACTAATTTCTTAACCCATGGAGTACCAAGTGACCATGCAGTCCGAGAGGCTCTTCACAAACTGTGTGTTATCTGACCTATCGAGCCATAAAGGTGAGTGTGCATGACAGCATTCTATCCTCAAATGGAACTGGTTCATATGTGATTAGGCCTGGACATACCCCCAAAACTCAAGTAAAGGGACAGAAAGAAGTGACCCAAATGCCCATGGTCCCCACTTCTGCTACACTGACTTCTCTACCCAGCCTGCATTTATAGCCTCATAAGTTCCTTCTTCAGGTGACAGAAGAAAAATCTTGGGTCTGGTTTAAAATGTTTTCTTCATGATTTTCAGGAATCACTGAAAGTCGGACTGTAACACTACAATCATTTTCTGAGACATCCTTGTAGGATAGTGTTGAAAAGAAATACTCCCAGTGGACAGAACTTCAAGCAGTGTGTGTATGTGTGTGTGTCTGTGTATGTGCCACACACACGTATATAACCTATATAACATGTTATATGTTTTCTGTTTCTCTGAAGAACTCAGAATAATACAACATTTCGAAGCAAAGTTTGCAAAATCAAAGCAAATTCACTTATAATCACCTTTCCTTTAAAAATTAAAAATAAAGGTCTATTAATTGTTTGCTCACTTAATTTTTTGTTGAAAGTGCTTCTAAATGCAAAAGTAGGCCATATTGACCAACTCTTATAAATAATACTTATACATCCTTAAAATTATATTTGGAATTTTCTAACATTCTGCTCAAACTTTAGTGAGGAAAGCCAAAGAGCTCTTCCTGAGAGTTGCTAAAAAATAATTAATAACAACTACAATATATCTCTGATATTTTAATAATGTTAAAATACATCTTCAAAAACAGTACATTGTGTGTCAGTCTTAACAGTGGCTTTTTGCATATTTCTTTCAGATAAAACAACTTTTTAAATTTACTTATATTAGGTATTGGCTTCATGACTTTATGTTAATATCCAGTTCTATAATAAATAAAACCTAAATAGAAAGCCACTGATATGCAATATATTTACACCATAAAGATTTCTAGCTTAAGCTAAAATACATTAGTTGGACTTATACTCTCATAGTAAGCAAGTAAAAATCTGGACAAAATATATGAAGTTTCTGATTATAAGAACTGAAGAGCAGAGGGGAAGCAACAGAATAAGATATAGATTCACTCTAGCATTTGTTTGGGAAGAGCTTTATTGTAGGAATGTGTAGCCTGTATACAGAGACTAGCAATACTGCAGAAAAAACAGAGATCAGAATCCAGAGCTGCTATTGTGGCATGAATTTCCTGGAGAGGATACACAGAGGAGAGAACCAGAGAACCACAGAAGGGCCTAACCAAGGTAACTTTGTAAGATTCCTGCTAAAATTTATAGTAGAATCTTAATCTGTACATATACAGGGAGGAAGGCCCAGAAAAAGACATTTCTGGGAATCTAAGATTTTAACAGATAATGTCAGCCACTGCAAAGAATGGGAAGAGACAGGAGTTTGGACACAACTAGAATAATTCATCTTAAGTGAGTATCTTGGGCATTAAGACTTGAGAAAACCCATGCCTCAGGAGAAAGGAATGTGTTCTATGAATAAAAAAGCACATTCTAAGAAGAAAAGACTAACAAAGACCCATTCAAATAGTTTCTAGAATCAAAACAACAAGACAGTGTATCATCTATAATACCCACAATATAGTAATTTAAATTAATTAGTAAAGTAAAAGAAAAAAAAAATATATATATATATATACACACACACACACACACACACACATAATATTACATGGATAGATAGATATAAATAGATAGATAGATAGTGGCTCTCCAATTGGCTCAGCAGTAAAGAATCCACTGCCAAGCAGGAGAAGCAGGTTTGGTCCCTGGGTCAGGAAGATCCCCAGAAGAAAGAAATGGCAATCCATTCTAATATTCTTATCTGGGAACTCCCATGGACAGAGGATCCTGGCAGGTTATGATCCATGAGGTGGCAAAGAGTCGGACACGACTGAGGAGATGAGCAACAACAAAATCAGGGGAAAAATGTTATATATACATACACATATATATGTGTGTCTGTTTGTATCTCCATCTCAATGGGAGGAAACAACTCAGACATGTGAACTAACAAAAGTATATGTACTTAGAGAACCAATTAATATACATGTAGTTAAAAAGACAGGAAAAAGTATGGCAGAGAATAATTTTTAAAAGAGATAATGGTGATCATTCTCCAAGTTAGTGATGGGCATTGAGCCATATATCCAATTTCAGTGAATTTCAATGAAAATAATTACAAAAAATGTAAATGGGGGCACACGAAGGTTAATCAATGAAAACTAAGTTTTAGAAAATAAATTGATGTTTCTTAATTTTTATGATTTCCTCTTCAGTTATTGAGAAGTGTATTATTAATTTGCAAATGTTTTCTTATTATTTTTATCACTTTTAATCTGATTCTATTGTGAATAAAGAGATCTTTAAAGCATCCAAAAAAATAAACATATGCTCAGGGAATTAGAATTATTGAAATGCAAAATTGTTGAGTAAAATAACTTTCCAAAATAAAGAAATAATAACATTTCAGAGAAAAATGCTGAGAGAACTAACTATAATAGGACTTTCATTGCAAAAAATACTAAGTGGGTATCGTTAGGCTGTATAGAAATAATACTAGGTTGAATCCTTGACATAAGAAATGAGGAGCCTTGGAAAGGGAAAAACAGTTGGTAAATATGAGAATTTAGACATATTCCTTAAAAATAATTGATTGTTTAAATCTAGGATAATAGCAATGTATTATGAGGTTTCTGCTGCTGCTGCCAAGTCGCTTCAGTCGTGTCCGACTCTGTGCGACCCCATAGACGGCAGCACACCAGGCTTCCCCGTCCCTGGGATTCTCCAGGCAAGAACACTGGAGTGGGTTGCCATTTCCTTCTCCAATGCATGAAAGTGAAAAGTGAAAGTGAAGTTGCTCAGTCATGTCCGACTCTAGCGACCCCATGGACTGCAGCCTACCAGGCTCCTCCATCCATGGGATTTTCCAGGCAAGAGTACCGGAGTGGGGTGCCATTGCCTTCTCCATGAGGTTTCTACAGCACAGTAAAAGTAAATTATATAGAAATAATCGCCTAGTGTGTAAAAAGTAACTGGAATTGCACTTTTACAAAGTTACAATGTTTTGTAATAAGGCCATCATATTCTATTTGGATATAAATTAAGGATGGATACTTATCTTTATCTTTTAATTGTTCTATAATCCTTAGCACAACCACTATATACTATAAGAAGATAAAGCTGAAAATATCAGAGTGAAATTTAAACTATAGGGGAGAAAAAAGGGAAAAGAGAGACAGGAACACTGTTTCATAAACAAAGACAAGAAACAAAGAAGGAGTTAAAAAAAAGAATAAGTAGAACAAATATAATACAAATAGATCAGAACATATTAATAGACTAAAACCTCAAGTAATAAAGAGATTATGAGAATCCACTAAAAAATACTTAACTATTCGTATATTCCAACAGCCATTATTTCAATTTAATAGTACAAATACATTTGGAGTAAAGAAATAAAAGCATAAGAAATAATAATTTTAGGGGTATATGTGGGGCTATATTAATACTAAACAATATAAACTTTGAGAGATGATAATGAGGAATATTTTATAATGATAATAGGGAATTATCTTAAAAATATGTAACAATAACTATTGTGAATGGAACTAAAAGAAATTTTAGAACTACACAAAGGTAAAAGTCTCTCAGTCATGTCTGACCCTTTGTAACCCCATGGACTATACAGTCCATGGAATTGTCCAGGCCAGAATACTGGAGTGGGTAACCATGGCCTTCTCCAGGGGATCGTCCCAACCCAGAGATTGAAACTAGGTCTCCCGCATTGCAGGAGGATTCTTTACCAGCTGAGCCACCAGAAAAGTTCAAAATACATGAAGTGCATTTCATAAAACTTAAAGTCGTAGACAAATTGAAATCACAGTTGAATTTTATTATGGGAATGATCAGGTTTTATTTCTTCTATATATAATCGAAATTGTGACATTTTAGAATAGATGATCCCATTGAGTCATTATGCTGTCCACATATAATTAAAACAGCAAATAACAATTTAGGCACAAAGAATAGGTAGTTCACTTAATGCTGTACACTCATATTAATACAGAAAGTTCCCTACATACAAACAAGTTCCATTCAGACTGTGTTCTTAAGTCCTTCAAGTAGGTGAAGCATGAGTCCCACCCTTTAAATGTTGATAGAACATAGTGGCTTTCTCCCAAGAACACACTAAGGAAAGGGAAAAAATAGAGTATCTTTACAGAGGAGACACTGTACAAACACTAAGTCAACTAAGTTAACATTGACAGTAATACATCATTTTAAAATAATACCCTTGACATGATGTGATGAAAAGGCACTTTACCCCGCTTTACCCCTGTGGTCTTTTTCCCCAAACCACAGTCCTAGTATAATCTTGAAAAAGAATATGGAATACATCCTATTAGAGGAACATATTACTAAAGACATAACATGGACTCCTCAAATCTTTGGAGGTAATAAAAAATGAAAAGAGTCTGAGAAACAATCACACAACATAGAGAAGCCTAAGGACTATGAGGACTAAATGCAGTGTGGAAAAGACAAAAGATACTAGGTAAAAAATTCAGTTTGGTTCAGTCACTCAGTCGTGTCTGACTCTTTGCAAGCCCATGAACTGCAGCACGCCAGGCCTCCCAGTCCATCACCAACTCCCGGAGTTCACTCAAATTCACATCCATTGAGTCGGTGATGCCATCCGGCCATCTCATCCTCTGTCGACCCCTTCTCCTCCTGCCCCCAATCCCTCCCAGCATCAGAGTCTCTTCCAATGAGTCAACTCTTCACATGAGGTGGCCAAAGTACTGGAGTTTCAGCTTTAGCATCAGTCCTTCCAAAGAACACCCAGGACTGATCTCCTTCAGAATGGACTGGTTGGATCTCCTTGCAGTCCAAGGGACTCTCAAGAGCCTTCTCCAACACCACAGTTCAAAAGCATCAATTCTTCAGGGCTCCAAATAAAATGTAGACTTTAGTCAATAATAATTTGTCAATATTGGTTCATTAATTGTAGGAACTATGCTATAGGAGTGTAAGAGGTTAATAAAAGAGAAACTGGGGGTAAGGTATTTGGGAACTAACTGCTGTATCTTTGTATCTTTCCTGTAAATTAAAAACATATTCTAAAAATATTACAGGAAGTCCACTACATATGAACCTTCAATTTGTGAACTTTCAAAGATGAGAACCATTGATTCTATCCATGTCAAGCAAGAGTGAAATTGTAGCTTGTCCTCCATCTCCTATTGCTGATGATACTTCAGCTCTACAATCTCTCAACTGCTTTCCCTCCTCCTGTCAGTAACTCTTCTTGCCTGTTCGTTCAAAGTTGCTCCTGTTTGCCAGCTATTGTACTGCGCTGCTGTACTTTTCAAAGTACTATACTGTAGGATTAAAAAATGTTTTATTTATCTTTGTGTTTCTTGTGTATTACTTATGTGAAAAGTATTATAAGCCTGCATTGTACAGTACCATGAAATAAGGGGGCTTTCTGGATGACTCAGCAGTAAAGAATCCTCTTGCCAATGCAGAAGGCACCAGAAATGCTGGTTCAGTTTCAAGATCCCCCTGCAGGAGGAAATGGCAACATGGTCTGGTATTCTTACCTGGAGAACTCTATAGACAGAGGAATCTGGCAGGCGACAGTCAATGGGGTCGCAAAGAGTTGGACATGACTGAGCAACTGAGCAGGCATGCATGCACTATGAAACTAGCTGCATCTATATACAGTTTATTCTGAGATATATGTGTGTGTGTATATATATATATATATATATATATATATATATATACTTAGAGCCATAAAATTAAAAGATGCTTTCTCCTTGGAAGAAAACATAGACAACCTAGACAGCATATTAACAAGTAGAGACATTACTTTACTAACAAAAATCTGTCTAGTCAAAGCTATGGTTTTTCCAGTAGTTATGTAGAGATGTGTGGGCTGAATCATAAAGAAGGCTGAGTGTCGAAGAATTGATGGTTTTGAACTGTGGTGTTGGAGAAGACTCTTGAGAGTCCCTTGGACTGCAATGGACATGAGTTTGAGGAAGCTCTGGGAGTTGGTGATGGACAGGGAGGCCTGGCGTGCTGCAGTTCATGGAGTCGCAAAAAAATTGGACATGACTGAGAGACTGAACTATACTTGGATATTTTAAAATACTAATTTTAGCACTTAAAGAACAGAAAAACAAATACTAGTAAAGATATAAAACATTTGGACAGTGCTATTTACCAAATCAATAGCAATAATATTGTCCTAGAACAAAATCTAATATGTGCATAATATACATTTTTCAAGTGCACGTGGGGCATTCATCACATTTTGCTATGTACTACTGTGATGAGCTGGAATTAACCAACATCCCACAGCCTATTTATGTCTAATCTGTATTATATGATTCCTTCCCCTTCTCTGTATAATGTGGGCTTGCAAGGTGGTGCTAGTGGTAAAGAATGCAGGAAACATGAGAGACTAGGGTTCAGTCTCTCACTTGGGAATTTCCCCTGGAGTAGGAAATGGCTGCTGCTTCTACTGCTGCTGCTAAGTCACTTCAGTCGTGTCCGACTCTGTGCGACCCCATAGACGGCAGCCCACCAGGCTCCCCCATCCCTGGGATTCTCAAGGCAAAAACACTGGAGTGGGTTGCCATTTCCTTCTCCAATGCATGAAAGTGAAAAGTGAAAGTGAAGTTGTTCAGTTGTATCCGACTCTTCGCGACCCCATGGACTGCAACCTACCAGGCTCCTCCATCCATGGGATTTTCCAGGCAAGAGTACTGGAGTGGGGTGCTATAGTATTCTTGTCTGGAAAATTCCATGGACAGAGGAGCCTGGCAGGCTACATTCTATGGGACCAAAAAGAGTTGTAAACATACTATAAAGAGGCGATACTATCCATATCAAAATTCCAATAAGTATTTTTAATAACAAATTGACAACGAAATTTAAAATAAACATGAGAATGCAAAAAAAGTAGAGTAGCCTAGACAATTCTGAAAACAAAAGCAAAGAGAACTTATGTTACTATATTGCAAGATTTCCTACATAACTGTGATACTGAAACCAGTGAGGCATTAGAAAGACTAATAAGAACTATAGAAAATGTGGAAGTAAACTCACAGATATAGTCATTTGAGTTTAAAAAAAGGTGTCAATGCAATTTCATTGTGAAAGTATTTTCAATACATCCTGCTGTAGCAACTTGGTTATAATTATTTTAAAAAGATAAGAAACTCCATCTATATATCACATCATCCATAATAATTAATTTGAGATAAAGACATAAAAGAACTATACAAAAAAGATCTTGATGACCCAGATAACCACAAGGTATGATTACTCACCTAGAGCCAGACATCTTAGAGTGCAAAGTTAAGTGGGCCTTTGGAAGCAACACTACGAACAAAGCTACTGGAGATGATGGGATTTCAGTTGATCTGTTACAAATTTTAAAAGTGGATGCTGTTAAAGTGCTGTGCTCAATATGCCAACAAACGTGAAAAACTCAGCAGTGTCCCCAGGACCAGAAAAGACCATTTTCACTTCAATCCCAAAGAAGAGGGATTCTAAAGATACTCAAACTACTGCACAATTGCACTCATTTCACATGCTGGCAAAGTAATGCTCAAAATATTCCATGCTAGGCTTCAGTTCAGTTCAGTCAATTCAGTAGCTCTGTCATGTCTGACTCTTTGTGACCCCATGAACTGCAGCATGCCAGGCTTCCCTGTCCATCACCAGCTCCCAGAGTTTACACAAAATCACATCCTTTGAGTTGGTTATGCCATGTAACCATCTCATCCTCTGACATCCCCTTCTCTTCTTGCCTTCAATCTTTCCAGGCATCAGGGTCTTTTCAAATGAGTCAGTTCTTTGCATTAGGTGGCCAGAGTATTGCAGTTTCAGCTTCAGCATGAGACTTTCCAATGAATAGTCAGTACTGTTTTCCTTTAGGATTGACTGGTTGGATCTCCTTGCTGTCCAAGAGACTCTCAAGGTTCTCCAACATCACAGTTCAAAGGCATCAATTCTTTGGCACTCAGCTGTCATAAAGTCCAACTCTCACATCCATACATGACTACTGGAAAAACCATAGCTTTGACCAGACAGACTTTGACTTTGTTGGCAAAGTAATGTCTCTGCTTTTTAATATGCTGTCTAGGTTGGTCACAGCTTTTCTTCCAAGGAGCAAGCGTCTTTAAATTTCATGGCTGCAGTCACTATCTGCAGTGATTTTGGAGCCCAAAAAGTAAAGTCTGCCACTGTTTGCACTGTTTCCCCATCTATTTGCCATGATGTGATGGGACCAGATGCCATGATCTTCATTTTCTGAATGTTGAGTTTTAAACCAACTTTCACTCTCCCCTTTCACTTTCATCAAGAGGCTCTTTAGTTCTTCCTCGTTTTCTGCCATAAAGGTGGTGTCATCTGCATATCTGAAATTATTGATATTCCTCCCAGCAATCATGATTCCAGCTTGTGTTTTATCCAGGTCAGCATTTCTTATGATGTACTCTGCATATAAGTTCAATAAGCAGAGTGACAATATACAGACTTGACATACTCCATTCCCGATTTAGAACCAGTTTGCTGTTCCATGTCCAGTTATAATTGTTGCTTCCTGACTTGCATACAGATTTCTCAAGAGGCAGGTCAGGTGGTCTGGTATTCCTCTATCTTTAAGAATTTTCCACAGCTTATTGTGATCCAATATCAATAACCTCAGATATGCAGATGACACCACCCTTATGGCAGAAAGTGAAGAGGAACTAAAAAGCCTCTTGATGAAGGTAAAAGAAGAGAGTGAAAAAGTTGGCTTAAAACTCAACATTCAGAAAACTAAGATCATGACATCTGGTCCCATCACTTCATGGGAAATAGATGGGGAAACAGTGGAAACAGTGGCAGACTTTATTTTTGGGGGGGCTCCAAAATCACTGCAGATGGTGACTGCAGCCATGAAATTAAAAGACGCTTACCCCTTGCAAGGAAAGTTATGACCAACCTAGATAGCATATTGAAAAGCAGAGACATTTCTTTGCCAACAAAGGTCCATCTAGTCAAGGCTATGGTTTTTCCAGTGGTCATGTATGGATGTGAGAGTTGGACTGTGAAGAAAGCTGAGCGCCGAAAAATTGATGCTTTTGAACTGTGGTGTTGGAGAAGACTGTTGAGAGTCCCTTGGGCTGCAAGGAGATCCAACCAGTCCATTCTGAAGGAGATCAGCCCTGGGATTGCTTTGGAAGGAATGATGCTAAAGCTGAAACTCCAGTACTTTGGCCACCTGATGCGAAGAGTTGACTCATTGGAAAAGACTCTGATGCTGGGAGGGATTGGGGGCAGGAGGAGAAGGGGATGACAGAGGATGAGATGGCTGGATGGCATCACTCATTCGATGGACGTGAGTCTGAGTGAACTCCGGGAGTTGGTGATGGACAGGGAGGCCTGGTGTGCTGTGATTCATGGGGTCACAAAGAGTTGGACATGACTGAGCAACTGAACTGAACTGAACTGAACACAGTCAAAGGCTTTGCCATAGTCAATAAAGCAGATGTAGATGTTTTTCTGGAACTATCATGCTTTTTTGATAATCCAACAGATACTGACTATTTGATCTCTGGTTCCTCTGCTTTTTCTAAATCCAGCTTGAACATCTGGAAGTACACTGTTCACGTACTTCTGAAGCCTGGCTTGGAGAATTTTGAGCATTACTTTGCTAGCGTGTGAGATGAATGCAATTGTGTGGTAGTTTGAACACTGTTTGGCATTGCCTTTCTTTAGGATTGGAATGAAAACTGACCTTTTCCAGTCCTGTCACCACTGCTGAGTTTTCCAAATTTGCTGGCATACTGAGTGCAGCACTTTCAGAGCATCATCTTTTAGGATTTGAAATATGTCAACTGGAATCCCATTACTCTCACTGGCTTTGTTCATTGTGATGCTTCTTAAGGCCCACTTAACTTCGCATTCCAAGATGTCTGACTCTGGGTGAGTAATCACACCATTGTGATTATCTGGGTCATGTAGATCTTTTTTGTATAGTTCTTCTTTGTATTCTTGCCACCTCTTCTTGATATCTTCTGCTTCTGTTAGGTTCATACCATTTCTGTCCTTTATTGTGCCCATCTTTGCATGAAATTTCCTCTTGGTAAGTCTAATTTTCTTGAAGAGAACCTTGGCTTCAACAGTACATGAACTGAGAATCTCCAGGCATTCAAGCTGACTGTAGAAAAGGCAGATGAACCAGAGATAAAATTGCCAACCTCCACTGGATCATAGGTGAACCAAGAGGATTCCAGAAGAACATCAACTTCTGCTTCACTGAATATGCTAAAGCCTTCAGCTCTGTGTTTACAACAAACTGCAGAAAATTCTTAACAAGATGGAAATACCAGACCACCTTATCTGCCTTCTGAAAAATCTGTATGGAGATCAAGAATCAACAGTTAGGACCAGACATGGAATGATGGACTATTTTCCAATTGGAAAGCAGTATATCAAGGTTGTATACTGTCACCCTGCTTATTTAACTTATATCCAAAGTACCTCATGCCAAATGCTGGGCTGGATGAAGCACAAGATGGAATCAAGATTGCCAGGAGAAATATCAGGTATCTTGGTTATGCAGATGACACCACCCTTATGGTAGAAAGCGAAGAGGAACTGAAAAGTCTCATGATGAAAGTGAAACAGGTGTGTGAAAACCCTGGCTTAAGACTCAACATTCAGAAAACTAAGATCATGGCATCTGGTCCCACCACTTCATGGCAAATGCCTCTGGCAACAAGGGAAACACTGACAGACTTTATTTTCTTGGGCTCCAAAATCACTGCAGATGGTGAGTGCAGCCATGAAATTTAAAGATGCTTGCTCCTTGGAAGAAAAGCTGTGACAAACCTAGACAATGCATTAAAAAGTAAAGACATTAGTTTGCCAACTAAGGTCTGTTCAAAGCTATGGTTTTCCCAGTAGTCATGTATGGCTATGAGAGTTGGACCATAATTCCAAAGAATTGATGTGGTGTTGAGCTGTGGTGTTGGAGAAGACTCTTGAGTGTTCCTTGGACTACAAGATCAAACCAGTAAATCCTAAAGGAAATCAATCCTGAATATTCATTGGATGGACTGATGCTGAAGCTGAAGCTCCAATTTTGGCCACCTGATGAGAAGAGTTGATTCATTAGAAAAGACTCTGATGCTGGGAAAGACTGAAGGCAGGAGGAGAAGGGATTACAGAGGACAAGATGGATGCATGGCATCATCGACTCAATGGACATGAGTTTGAGCAGTCTCCAGGAGATGGTGAAGGATAGGGAAGTCTGGCTTGCTGCACTCCATGGGGTTGCAAAGAGTCGGACATGACTTTGCACTGAACAGCAACACAGACATGAATGTGATAAATGGAAAAACAAAAGAAGAATATTGGAAAAAGAAACCATGGCTTTATGACAAAAGGTAGGCAAATATTTCTTATAAAGAAACAATAGACCTCACCAATAAAGAAAATAAAACAATAGTTTTGATTTAGTAGATGCTAAAATATAGTCATCAAAAGACAATGTATTTTGATGTTATATGGTTAAGTGCATACACATTAACTATGGTTTTGTTTTCTTGGAGAACTGTCCTTTTTTTTCATTAAGTATTGTTCCTATTTATTCCTGATAAGAATATTGATCTGATATTTGCTGTGATTGAAATTGATATAGATAATTCAAAGTTTGATTACTACTAGCTTGGAATATATGTATCTCTTCACTTTAAACTTTTTGTATACTTATATTTAAAGTGAGTTCATTTTAAACAACATCTAGTGATATTTTGTATTTATTAATCATTCTCTATCAGTGGTATATTTAAGTCATTCAAACTTAGAAGTTTTATTGATATAGTTTGTTTAATATTTACCATATTCACAATTATTTCTACTCATATCCCTGGTTCTTTGTTTCTTTTCTTATATGTTTAATCTTTTTCTGCCCTTTCTGGTTATATTGAATATTTTCTGTATTTTCTCTCAACTCTGGAGAAATATATTATAATCCTTTAAAAAAGAAAGATAAACTGAAGTTTAAATTCATATTACTCAGTGAAACAAGGTAGTCTGAAAAGATTACACACTATATGATTTAAATATATTTTATTCTGTGAAAAGGCAAAACTTAAGAAATAAAAATATAGCAGAGGTGCCAGGGTCTCGGGAAAGTAAGGGATGAATTGTGGAAGTACGTAGGATTTTCAAATTCCACTGCTTTGTATGTCAAGGGTCTTCCCAGGTGGTGCTAGTGGTAAAGAACCTGCCTGTCAATGCAGGAGACATAAGAGATACGGGTTCCATATCTGGGTAAGGAAGATCCCCTGGAGGAGGGCATGGCAACCCACTCCAGTATTCTTGCAAGGAGAATCCTATAGACAGAGGAACCTGGCAGGCTACAGTCCATGGTGTCACAAAGAGTCAGACATACTGCAGCGACTTAGCAAGCACAACACACACTCTGTATGACACAGTAATGGTGGATTCTTGGATCCACCTGTCAAAACCTATAGAACTGTATGGTACAAAGAGTTAACTAATCTAAATGATGGGCTCTAGTTATATACAATGTTACAATATTTGTTACATCAATTTTAACAAATGTATGACACTATTGCATGATGTTAATAATAAGGTAAGCCATATGGAGTGAATGGAGAGGGAACTCTTTTTGATCCATTTTCAGTAAACACAAAAACTACTTTAAAAAATAAATTATTTTAATTAAAAACAAAACAACAAATACAAAGCCATAAAAAAATCAATGTAAAGAAAATAAAAATCAAGCTATAGACTGGAATAAAATATCTGCAGAATTACATACTTTAGGAAAGATATCATCTCTATAAAATGAAATACTAGGAATCAATAAACGAAAGACAAAGAATCTAACCAATACAAAATGGATAAAAGAACAACAGGCATTTCATAAAAGTAGTTGCTTGAACAGTTAAACATAAAAATATTTTCAACAATGTTATTCTTTATCAAAATGCTTCAATCTGGAACGCTTAATACTAAAATATTCCACAACACCTGAAATTGAAAGCTATATTGACAAAGATAAGCTATGCAAAACATTATCCATAATGAAGGGTAAATTATTTTATCAAAATGAGTCTGATAAACTCATTTTGCAGCTTTTAATAGAGTCAATTACATAGTTATCTAAAAACAGTATATGCACTCCTTGATATGTACCTGTGTATGATAATGTGCACTTAAACATTTGTTTAAAGTTTTTATACTGTATTCTTCATATTTATTTTATTTTATCAAATTGTTCAAAGATATTTTATTCAACATAATCTGATCATTAATAGGAGAATTGATAACAAATTACATATATCCATAAAATTGAACAGCACTCGGCATTTAACTACAAGATGCTGATGCATTCAGAAACATTTATGAAATGCAAATATAGTACAGTAACTAAAAAATGTCATATATGCAAATGAAACATACAAATGAACATCTTGTATGAATGCATTTATATAAAGTTCAAAATTAGGCAAAACTTACTTATGGTGATAGTAAATCAAAGCATCAGTAGGTTGATTGGAAAGATCAAAGTGGCACTTCCAGAAATGATAAGAACTCTATACTTTGTTCTGAGAAGTGGTCACAAATGTATGTGTGTGTGTGTGAGAGAGAGTACATGTAAACATATATGACATCACCAAGCTGTTAAGAATAGATAGTTGTTCTTATGTCTAACAGTTTTATTTTCATCGTATGTAAATTATGACTTAAAATCACTATGAAATGGTGTTCTTTAAACAAAACTGATAGAAAACAGAAGCTCAAGAAGGCAATGGAATGCTGGGGCAGTGCTCTAGGTAGATTTATGTGCTGTGCTTAGTCATTCAGTTGTGTCTGACTCTTTGTGATGCCATGGACTGCAGCACACCAGGCTTCTCTGTCCATGGGGATTTTCTGGGCAAGAATACTGGAGTGGGTTGCTATGCCTTCCTCCAGGGGATCTTCCCAACCCAGGGATTGAACCCAGGCTTCCCACATTGCAGGTGAATTCTTTACCAACTGAGCCACCAGGGAAGCCTAGTTAGATTTATAGAGCTAGTTATTTTGATTCACAAAATGAAAGGACATGTCAGGACTCAGTCAATCCCTGAAAGGTTGAGAGGTAACAAATTCCCGTAGCTCCCTACAAAATGTCTCATATGTCCAGAACTTCATCCAATATCAACTGAAAAGGAAGTGATTGAACATGGTTGTGGCTGAAGTTTCCAAGAATGAAGACATAGCTGATACCACACAACCTCTACTGGTAGCCCTAAGGGTTGCAAATATGAGTTATGCAGGCCTGACACCAGTTATTATTTCAGTTTTTCTAATCATGTAACAGACATACATCAGAGAATACAAGTCAAGCATTAGAACAGCAATTTTCCGTCAATGTGGCCTATATGGGTGTATTTCTTCTCTTCAAGCTACACAATTTTTACACTGTTACTACTGTACTGAAAGAGTCAGGGAGACATTTTATGAATCTATCAAAATACATATAACATGCAGAGATTTTCTCTAATCAATAGGCAATAGAAACGCTTGTTATTAAAAACAGGTGGCTAAAAAGACTATGGTTTGTCTTAATCATTCAAATGAACATGTCCTAACTTTGGGTATGAGAAGAAGTAATGCAAGATCCTCACTGAAATTGTTTGTAGAATCTAGTGGAATTGAAGGAATTGAAGGAATTGAAGGAATTGAAGAGTTAGGGACATTCAATTATAAAACACTCCAACTTTTCATCTAAGAAAAAATTTTCTTCCATTACTCCTCCAGTGATGCCAGACCCATTTTAAAATGTTGAATGTCTAAAGAATGCCTAAGATCTGATTTTGATGTTATTGAATTTACTGCACATATTTCTAAAGGTATTTTGGGATCAGTCATAATATCAACTCTTGTGGCCCAATTATGACTACCTATGAATGCAGTTCTATTACCAAGTAGCAAGGCTTGGCCTATATTCTCTACTTTTCAAATTCCTCATCTGCCTAGAGACAGGGATGAGAGTAACCAAGTGTTAATAAGACTGCTTTTATCACCAGCTCTATAGGTCCATAAGGAAACCTACTAAGCTTAAAAAATCATTCTTAGGTGGAAAGAAAAGTGATAAGTAGAAGCAGAAGACACAATAAATGAAAAGGTTTATCTATTAAAGGACTATAACACTAGAGAGTGATTCAAGTATGCAGTATCCAAATGAGCATCTCAGCACAGGGGAGGAATACTCTTAGTTATCCTCCTCCTGTCTAATGATGACCAAAGACAATAAGGGGAGAAACCTCAGGACTTGTTATCCCCACAGAAGAAAGACTGAACTCCTGCTCATTCCTTTGTGGTAACAACATATATGGTGACTTGATAAGCACCAGCCCCATTGTTTCAAATATTATGTGGGTGTGTTGGGATCTTGTTTGCAGAGTCTCAGTAGGATTGAAATAATAGCCCTAGAACATTGTCAGGATGATGAAAAAGCCTTTTTTTAACACCAATAAAGGCATTAGAAAAGCTATTTTCCAGGAGACCAGGAATGATTGGAAATTGGCCTCAAGAGAAAACAAAGCTCTAATTATATGGATTAATTTAATAATAACTTTAGCAAAGCTGCCGACAGTGGTGGCAGAGGGCTTATTCATTACAAGCACAGGGGATCAGATACAATCCCTGATGGGTTTAAAGGTCAGTGACTGTGTGTCTTACAGAACCAAGCAAAGGAAGTTCAATTGTGTGAATGCTATATTAAACTTTAGGGAATAGTGGTTCATCAGAAAGAAGTGTGGTATTTACCATTGCTTTCTAATACCCTGAATATCACAACTAAAATAATTGCAAGATTCAATTCATTGGGTTTGAATAAACAGAGGAGCAAAACTGTGCCATCCCTATTAGGTATATATAAACAGTGTAAAACACTGACACCTGGACACTGACATCCAAAACACTTTCCTATTATTGTTGGGGTACTGTTAAATTCCCAAATCAAGTGTATCCCAGAATTCACACCATAATGTTCTTCAGTTACCATCTCATCAGTCAAACAGTATGGTACATGGGGAAATTACTACATTAATCTCTATGACAAAGCTATACAAAGAACAAGTGCTTCAAAAATAGATTTATAGAATTAAAACCAGACTTGTGTAAATGATAATTCTTCAGAATGAGAAAAGATTTTTATGATCTTAATTGAAGCCACCACTTAACAAAGACCTGTGAAAACTTTGTCCAGAAAAGGAAGTAAAGTGGACCTTATAAAAATTAAACATTGAATAAAGGCTTACATCAGCATATATAAAAAACTCAAATGATTGTGTTCACTGAATGATAAGAGTAATTGCACTGACAAAAAATGTTAAAATAACTCTGAAGACATATGATGCTTAACAAGTTTCGCAAAGAAAATTCCTATTTATAAGTTAAAAAATCTCATTCATTGTCATGTTAGTAAGATTAATCTTTGTAGAAAATATAACACAAAATGTAAGACAGAAAATGAAAATGCGTCTATAAAACATACAGTGTGGAGATAATGACAGAGGACAGAAGATGACTAACAAATAGTTCACCTATAAAACGTTCTCTTTAATGAAGAAACACTCCTTAGGATGAAAGAACATGATCTAATCTCATTGCAAACTTGCTAAGAATAGATATCCTAAAAGCAAACTAATGGGGTTTAATAGGAGGAGAATACTTACCTTTAAAATGCTTTACTAGACTATACCTGGTTTAGTGTTGCCTTTGGTATTAAAGAATCTATGAATAATGTAACATACTCTCTGGAAAATACCATGTAAGCTATATAAGTATTAAATGGAAATGTTTCATAAACTAATTACACCATGTTTTATAAAACAAATGACTGTCCTTTTTACCTTGACCTATTCTTGAGAAGTAGGTTTGAGATGCATCTTTTAGGTATCTTGGAATCTTCACTAAGTGCCCTGCACCTTTCCATCTGTATTTTAGCATAGATTGTATGGTGTCCTTAAAACCATCAGTGATCGGACAATTCCCTATCTTAGCTTAGAAAGAGAAGACAATCATTTGTCATTTCTTAATCAGTGACATCCCAAGGCTATTCTCACAGATTCCATTTTTATTGATTCAAATATGCCTACAAAACTTTCATCTTCAATGAATAGGTTCAATTAAAAAAAAAAAAGAAAGAAAACAATTCCCCTTAAGACTAATGTTCAGGGAATTAACCCCAAATGTGTCCATTTCTTAAGGAATGAACAGATTAAGGAAAGAATAATTAAAGTTGAACAGTAAGGCAGTTTTCAAAATAATAAACTAAAATAAATTATGTAATTAGGAAGTGTGTTATATAATTGATATTCTATGGTATCTATACACTGCCTGCCAAGATTCTTCACCTTAACTTCAGTGTAACCTCAGTGTTTATAGAAGCTTTTATAATTCTGCTACACATTTCCTCATTTTTACTAAAAAACATTAAAATTCATACTCAGTAATATATCAAACATTCTTCCTTAGAAAACCTAATGAGACAGTAATTTGACACATATAGGCATTATATAGTTTTGATTCTATTATTGCAGATTAAATTTTAAAATTTGACTATCATTCTATTAAATTTTTTCTCTATTATACTTCAAAAATATTTTTAAAAGAAAACTTAGGCACCAGTGCACTGCAAGTGTGCTCATAAAGGATTTTCTCCTAGACATTGCCATGGATACTACCTGAAAGAATTTGTCATTATAATAAAAATGTCCATATCCCTGTTTTCTATTTATATTTTCTCCCGAAGTAGTTTACCTATTTGAATGTCTTTACATACCAATTTATGCAAATGGTATCACATGTGATATCTCCATGCTAAATTTTCCACTATCTTTTCAAACCTAGCATTGAAATGACTGCCTTTCATACCCATCAGTGTGACAAATAGGCCATTTAAAGCTTTATATGGCCCCATAGGAATTGTCTGTTTCTCTCTGAGTTATTCCCTCCTCATCCCCTCACTTTGCCTTTTCCAGTAGACTCCATTGTGGTCAATAGTGCAAGGGATCATGACAAAGGTATTTCCTCTCTTTTTCTCTTCCCCTTCATTCAATCTGTCTTAGTCCTATGGTGACTTTTTTTTTTTTTTCTTCTGTTAACATCTTAGTTCTGACCACTGCTGTTGATCGATCATCTGTAGTATTTCAGTGAATTGCTAATCAGTCTTTTTGAATCTCCTTCTCCTTTAGAACCCATGTTCCACACAAAAACCAGACCAATTCTTTTCAAAATAGAAGCAGTTATGTGAAAATCGCTTGGTTAAAGCACATTCATGTCTTTTCATCTTTTGATTGTGCTAAATTACACGTACACACACACACACAAATAAAGGCAAAAGGTTACCATGGCTTTCAAGAACCCACGTGACCTTGCTCTTTCTATCTCTCCAGATTTATCCAGGCATTATTTTCCTCCTTGCTCACTGTAACCGTACTTTCTTTATTCACCATGGATCTCAATATAATTGAGCACAACCCCTTCAATTTGGAGTGACAGATAAATTACTGTGTCCAAGGTCATGCTAACATTTTACTGCAGAATGTTATTTAAGCCACAATTTATTGACTCTTCATCATTGTTCACTCCTCTTACAAGTATGTAAATTTCAATTAACAACAACACTTTCCATGACTTTCTTCATTTCTGATTAATTAACAATTTTGAACATTAATTCTCACCCTAACTAGACTTAGAGAAATTTAGAGCTGAGAAGTTTAGAGCTTTTGTCTTTTTGGTAACTACCTAATTTTTCCCATTCTTGGAAAATTAAATCACCACTCTTTGGATCTTAAAAACCCACCTCCTGAGGTAAAGGTAGATAATTTTAATGTTATAAAGAATAATAAATGATAATTTTTAAATTATAATAACTTAAGCAAAGGTTCATGAAATCAAATGCTGACTGTATTATGTTTGTCATTATAAACTTCAAATTAAGTAACAAATTACAATGGGCTGTTAGCACATTACCATAACAAACACTTAAACACTTGTTATGGCTTCCCATGTGGTGCTAGTGGTAAAGAATCTAACTTTCAACGCAGGAGACACAAGAGATGTGAGTTTGATCCCTGGGTTGGGAGGATCTCCTGGAAAAGGAAATGGCAACGCACTCCACTATCCTTTCCCGGAGAACCCCATGGACAGAGGTGCCTAGTTTGCTACAGTCCATAGGGTCTCAGAGTCGGACATAACTGAAGGGACTTAGCATGTATGCAAACAGTCATTGTAAACTAAAACCAAACATCAGTAGTCTATCATTCAACTATTCTGTTCTGTTGCTGCTTTAACCATTTACCATAGTCTTAATGACATGAAGTAACACAAATTAATTATCTTCCAATTCTTACAGTTCTCTTAGTCAAAAGTCTAAAAGGTCTAGCTAGGTTAAAATCAAGATTCCATCAAGGCTGCATTCCTTCCTGGAACATAAAAGGGAGAATCCATTTTCTTGAGTTTTTAAGTTTCTTTTGCTTGCTTGATTCCTTGGCTTACAAGCTTTTCCTTCATCTTCAAAACTAGCAATGGCAAGTCAAATTATTTTCACATGGTATCTCTCTGAACTTTCTTTTGTGGTTGCATCTCTCTCTTTCTTTGTCCTTCCCTCTCCCTCTGACTATCAGAAGGATTCAAATTTTCTTTTGCCATATACTGTACAAAAATCACAGATTCTCAGCATTAGAATATAGGCAAATTTGGGACCATCATTCTACTTATCACATATTGTCAGGTACAGTTTATTACACTAATTATTCTACTGTATAATATATATATATATTATAGTATATATCTACTATATAAATATCTACTATATTATGTCCTACTATATTAGTAAATATACTATTTATATATCATACACTAAGCTGCACTAAGCATCAGTAGAGTGTAGTGAGTGGTTCAAAATATGTTCCTGAGAGGCAGACAGACTGGACCCAAATCCTAGATCTGCAAATTGGTATTGTGTGACCTTAGTAAGTGACTTAACATCTGCATCTCCATAAAATCATCCTAATACCAGCAATCACTTTTAGAATTGAAGAATAAATTCATTAAAATGTAGGAAAAACTTAGAAAATTTCCTAGACCATGGTTAGTGCTCAATGAAATATTAGACATAATCATAGGCATAATTCAATGAAGTTGTCCTTCCATGTCCTTTTTCTAATTTATCTGAATACATTTAATTAACTTTTTATTCTTAATCCATAGTTTTAAAATGTCCTTAAAATACTATAGTGGGATAAATTGAGTAATTTCTGTACATCTGATCCTTAAATTTCATTAATTTGTCCTTCAAAAATATCCTTTTATTTAACTGAATTTTAATATAACTTTTACATATATTTAGTGGATTTTAATATCAAATATAAAATTTTAAAAGGAGTAAACTTCTCTTTGAAATTTGTAGTCAGGTTTGCTGTAGGAGTGATATTGAGAACATTTTATATAGTATTGATGAGAAACTTTTACATATAAATGAGAAATGGTTCTTTAAATTTTTAAATATTTTTATTGAAATATTTGTAATGTTATGCCCATCTCTGTGGTACAGCAAAGTGAATCAGTTACACACATATAGATTTTTTTCAATATATTTTATACATTTTTATTGTGATTTATCACAGGATATTGAATAGAGTTCCCTGTGTTATCCATCCTGTTTGCATCTGCTAATCCTAAACTCCCAGTCCTTCCCTCTTCCACCTGCCTCCCCAATGGCAACTGCAAGCCTGTTCTCTATGTCTGTGAGTCTGTTGCTATTTGAAAAAATTGTCTTAAAAACATGTTGGGAATAATAAAGTCAACTTATTTTTGTTGTCAAATTGATATTCCCATAAATATTTGAAATTACTTAAATATGTTTTTCTTTGGTGGCATATTTAATGCACAAATACAGGCATGCTGAAGATTTCATGCTATACAAATTTATGCTTTCTCTACTTCAAATTAATTAATACATTCTGACACCTCTGATATTTTAAACAAAATACATTATTTTACATGTAGATTCTATTTAAAGATTATCTCAAAGTCATTTGGCTTCCCTAGTGATTCAGTTGGTAAAGAATCTGCCTGAAATGCAGGAGACCTGGGCTCGATCCCTGGGTTAGATCACCTGGAGAAGGAAATGGCAACCCACTTCAGTATTCTTGCCTGGAGAATTCCATGGACAGAGAGGCTGGCAGGCATGCGTAGTCCATGGGATGGCAAATAGGACATGACTGAGAGCCTAGACTGAGAGACTAACTTTCTTTTCACTTTCAAAGTCATTGAGACATTGAGTTTAAAAAGATAGATTACAGAAGCAAATTTAGTTTCTCATTCTTTCTCACAAGCCAAATGAAATATGAAAAAAAATACTCAAGTGAATGAATTTAGAGTAATATTGAGAACAAAGATGAATGCATTAGTTAATTCTAGCCAAGTCCTAGAGCAGAGCAAATAAGGGAAATTTACTAACATGATTCTGTAAAAAAAAAAAAGAGAGATCCAAAGAAAAACAAAAAGAACACTCTAGTGAGGAATGGAGAAGCTTGTTTAATTTTTGTTTCATACACACACACACACACACACACACACACACACTAAACCCTGAGATTAACAGAAAAGTGAAAATGAGAAGGTTGAATATTGAAAAACTTAATCAAATAATATTTTAGGCAATGGTATCATTGATTGGTTGATTTTAGTTACTCTTCTTCCCTAACCAACATGGGGGAAAGAGGCAGTTTACCTTTAGAATGAAACAAGAGATCTAAACAAGAGATTGAAACAAGGCTTTCTAAAAAAATCAGAACTATATCTTACACTAGTCTCCCTTGATTATTTAAGGAAGCAATGATCTCCTTGTTTGCCCTTATGATTCCCACAAGTGCCTCCTGAGATAAAGCCTGTTATTCTGTAGAGATCTTTCATATGCACAGAGGGAAAGATCACCTACAAATTCAGGAATAGTGGCTATAATAATATACATGAATGTGAACAGACAAAAATGCTAAGTTTGAAGAAAACTGGTGACTTAAAAGTAAGCAAATAAAGATTAGAAAACTGTACTCAGGAGATACTGTATCAGTACAGTGAAAACAAATTCACTTTTAAAAAATCTAAATTGTACGTTTACTATATTCAGAACTTACATACACCCTAGTAAAATATTTTACTATGAAAGTAGAACAATTAGAAATCCGGAAGTTATCTATTTAATAAGAACCTATGCAAAAATATTAATAAGAGTGACTGGACAAAAGTATGGGCAAAAGAGCATGGTGCCAAAAATTAGCTCAAGATTGATCAATGGCTTGAGTTTAAGAGCTAAAAATATAAAACTCTTAGATGAAAACATAGAGGTAAATCTCCATTACCTTGGATTTGGTTGTGGACTTTTATACAGGACACCCTTACAAGCAAAAAAAGAAGACTTAGATAAATTGAATCTCATAGGTAAATAAAAATAAGCAAATATAAGCTGTTGTGCATCAAAAGACACTATCAGAAAAGTAAAAAAAAAAGTAGCCTACATAATAGGAGCTTATGTTTTTCAAAACATATATTTGAGAGGTGTCCAGTATTCAGACTATGTAAAGAATTCTTGTACTTTAATACCAAAAGATGATACAATTAAAAATTGGGTAAAAGACTTGAACAAATTTTTAAATCAAAGATGATGTATGGAAGACCAACAAAATATGAAAAAGTTTTTGTAACAACCATAAGTTAAAAATATAATTTACCGTATGTCCAGAATTTTCACTCCTAATGGTATATCCTCCCAATCTGAAAGCACGTATTGAAACAAATACTTGTACCTAAATGTTCATAGCAACACTATTTACAATAGCAAAAAGTGGAACCAGATTCATTACTGGATGAATGGATAAACAAGATGGGGTATATTCATATAATGGAATATCACTCAATTAGAAAAATAAATTTAAACTGATCTCATCTACAGTGTGGTTGAACCTCAGAATTATTATTCCAAATTAAAGAAGCCAGAAATAAAAGAAGACATTGTATAGATTCCATTTATATGAGGTATCCAGAACAGGTTAGTGGTTGACAGGGCTGGAGGTGTGGGACTAGGTAGTGACTGCTTTGTGAATATAGGGTTTATATGGAGGGTAATACAATCGTTTTGAAACTAAATAGGAGTTATGGTGCACACTGAAGATGAAATAAATTCCACTGAAGTATATACTTCAAAATGATTGATTTTTATATTCACAATATTTCCAAAATGTTCTAAAACTGATAAAGTGATGAAACATAAGAATTAGGATCCTTTTACTTTTGATTTTCTTTCTCCTCTGTTATCATTAAATTTCATACCACTACATGAAGAAAAGATATCCTAAATGCTTCCAGTGAGGAGATCACCTGCTCAGGTATGTTCTCATCAACAACTTTGGACACTAAAAGATAAAGGAGTGATTGATGCTGTTCATGTTCCAGTTGAAGTTATTTTGAAAATAAATTATATACACAGTAAAGTTATTAAACAGAGGATAAAATCAAGAAAATTCATTCATAGACACAGAGTTTACCTTCCATATGTCATTATAAAACAATTAAAAAGTTTAGACATCACATTAGACTTTCCAATGGATAATATAGTTATGTGAGGCTTTATGTTGAGAAAGATATTGATGCATCTTTGTCAGTATAAAGAAGACAACCAATTACTTAAAAAAAAAAAAAGTAAGTTTCTGGAGAGTATTAGTAGTTCAATTACGAAACAGACTGAAACTAAAAGGTAGCATGATTTTAATGACTAGTACATATTAAGAGAAGTTTCCCTGGTAGCTCAGTTGGTAAAGAATATGCCTGCAATGCAGGAGACCCTGGTTCAATTCCTGGGTCAGGAAATTTTAAGAGAAGGAAATTCACATGATCTTGAAACTTTAAAGTTTATTCATTTGTTCTTTAGGTGACATACATTTTCAAACATACAGCTCCAGTTTTAAGCTGGGTATCAGCTGGTATCGTTTGATCTTTTGAAATTTTAGATAAAACTTCACTGGCCCCTTTTAATGTCTTCCGGAAATGCAAAGCCCTCTCCATTTAACTGAACACTTTTATCAAAGATGCCTATATTCTGTCGCTTTTACTCTTTCCCTCTTGTGTGTCTTCCAGATAATCCCATTTATAACACTTTGAAGTAAAAAAAGAGAAAATTAAATAAGAAAAAAATTTAATCCACTTAATTTCAACCCAAGCTAATTAATGAGCCAACCAATATTAAGTGAAACAGAAAACCAAATTCTGTTTGCGGAGCTGAATAAAGAATTTCACAAACTCTCAAACACACAGAGAAAGTTTATTTTAGAGGATAGAGATACAAAACTTCCAGCATAGACACTGAGAAGGGGTGAAATACCTGCAAAAGCAGTAATAAAAACAGTTTATATCTTTATTAGAATTGATCTGTTCATTTTTGTTTGGCTCAGAACCTGATGTACGTAATTTCTGACCAAGCAGTTAAATATCACAACATCCAGTTTATCATTTTTATGGCTTCTTTGGGTTTCCCGTTTCTCAGTTTCTCCAGACATTGAGTGCCAGCCCTCAACCCTTTCTCAAGACCCCAGACCATTATTTAGGGACCTGCTGCTGCTAAGTTGCTTCAGTCGTGTCTGACCCCATAGACGGCAGCCCACCAGGCTCCCCCATCCCTGGGATTCTCCAAGCAAGAACACTGGAGTGGCTTGCCATTTCCTTCTCCAATGCATGAAAGTGAAAAGTGAAGTCGCTCAGTCGTGTCCAACTCTTCGCGACCGCATGGACTACAGCCCACCAGTCTCCTCCGTCCATGGGATTTTCCAGGCAAGAGTACTGGAGTGGGGTGCCATTGCCTTCTCCATTTAGTGACCAGATGTATATTTAAAAGTTAATGATCCACCTTGAATTTTCCTCCTTGATAATTTGGACAGCAATTACCGATTGCTTTGTCCTGGATCTGGATGTTTTATGATCCTCAGACCAGAGCAGCATTCCTCTGAATGCCTAGATTGGAGCAACAAGTATAGCGTCAGGCTAATGGAGCAAAACGCTTATGTGAGAAAATGAGGTGAAATTTAAAAAAAAGAACTGAGGCCCCCAATCTTACACTGACTGCCTAATAATTCTACCTCATAACTACTAACAAATCCATACATAATTTTAACTTTGTTGTAGAAGATTATATTTATTGCGTGGAAGACCTAGCACAGAGTCACTCTGACCACTATACAGAAATTTAGTACTATGCGTTAATTATCTTAGAGTTCCTTTTGCTATCAAATGTAAGCTTTTGTTATGAACTTTTATTGACCTTTCATCAAAGCAGTTAGCCTTCTGTCACTAGTGGTCTCCTTACCTCTGTGCTCGACTGTTGTACTATTCACCAAAATGAGCAAAAAACTCCCAAACTTTCCTATTTCTAAAGCTTTTACTCCATATCTAATCTGTTTAACAATTTTTTCCAAACAAGAATTATTTTCTTAATATAAAAAACCCTCATAAAAACTAAGTCAATATGTTTCTACAAAAAAAAATCTGTTCTCTTTATACAAGTTAATCTGCAGTGATTTCATGAGAGCATAAAAGTAAAAATTTACCAATGTTATTATTTACAAATATAATCACTATGAGATATATATATATATATATATATGTACTGAATAAGAATTGATGATAGCTCAGTTAATCATATTAGAATTGATCATTTACAACGATCAGTAATAATATAATCTACAGCATTTTGACTTTTGTCCTTTTAAAGAAATAGTGCTTATTTTGCCTAGAGGAAAATGAGCATACAATAGAACCCAAATAATTTAAATCCCTTTGTAGGATAGCAGCTCATTGAGCCTCTGGCTCCAGTCCCCTTTGGAGTGCTCTCTGTTGGACTACTTTTAAGTCTATTTTGGAGAAATCACTTATATCTCAGACTCCCTCAAAATATATACAGAAAATAAGTCTAAGTACAAAGGCAGTGAATGTCAGTTCTGTCTTTTCTGGTTTGTGGTGACAGCAACTGTTCATTGCTGATATTTGAACCAAAACAGAGCATTACAGACCAATTATTACTTATAGATTGCTGCAAAGATGCGACATTAACACCAAATCAATCGTCACTCAGTCATTCAATCAAGAGCAACCATTAGCCTTCTTACAAATGTTTCTGAAATACAGAAACTGAGGAACTTTTACTTCATTATTGTATATATTATCCTAGAGTGATGGACACAAATGCAAGTTGAACTTTACCATGTATCATCTGATCATTACTGCATGTTGGTAATTACTCCTTTTAAAAATGATACAATATTTCACTGGACATTATGAAGTGATCCCTAGAGATCACTGGAATATATATATACATATATACATATACATATACATATATACATATATATATATATATATATACACATTCCAGGTCCCTAGAAGTGATCCCTAGAGATCACTGGAATATATATATATATACATATATATATATATATATATATATATATATATATATACATTCCAGGTATCTTTTTAGGCATTAGGAACCCAACAATGAAATACATGAATGAAAATGCCTACTGAAGGGAACCTACATACTAGTAAAGATAAATCATGAAACAGTGAATGATACTCAAATATGTATTCTAAACTACACCCAGCCTTTTAAATATCTATACTATTTCTTATATTCTTCTTTTATTTTTTCACTACATGCAAATTATAGACACTCTGTCTAGTCAAGGCTATGGTTTTTCCAGTGGTCATGTATGGATGTGAGAATTGGACTGTGAAGAAAGCTGAGCACTGAAGAATTGATGCTTTTAAACTGTAGTGTTGGAGAAAACTCTTGAGAGTCCCTTGGACTGCAAGGAGGTCCAACCCGTCCATCCTAAAGGAGATCAGTCTTGGGTGTTCATTGGAAGGACTGATGCTGAAGCTGAAACCCCAATACTTTGGCCACCTGATGCAAAGAGCTGACTCATTGGAAAACACCCTGATGCTGGGAGGGATTGGGGGCAGGAGGAGAAGGGGATGACAGAGGATGAGATGGCTGGATGGCATCACCGACTCGATGGACATGAGTTTGAGTGAACTCCAGGAGTTGGTGATGGACAGGGAGGTCTGGTGTGCTGCGATTCATGAGGTCGCAAAGAGACGGACACACAGAGCGACTAAACTGAACAGAACTGAACTGTGTGTCAGGATCTGTGTATTTACATTTTAGTGCAGTGTGAAACATACAAACAAAGGGAATATAAAATGATGTTATTGAAGTATATATAGAACTGTGTTGAGGGAAGAGGGGAGATTTGAGGAAACCTTTTCTGGAATTGGTGATGTATGAGGTAATTATGAAATATGAATAGGAGTTATATCCAGTTAATGGCAAACAAAAGAGATGGGAAATATTTCAGGACACTTAAAAAAGAACCAACCATTTACAAAACGCTGGAGGTATAGTTAGTTAAGTCGCTTAGTCATGTCCGACTCTTTGTCACCCGTGGACTGTAGCCCACCAGGCTCCTCCATTCATGGGATTCTCCAGGCAAGAATACTGGAGTGGGTTGCCATTTCCTTCTCCAGGGGATCTTCCCAACCCAGGGATCGAACCCAGGTCCTCCGCATTGCAGGCAGACGCTTTAACCTCTGAGGCAACAGGGAGGTATAAGAAGCATAATCTGATCTGAAGATAGTAAGGATTTTGGTATGACTAGTCAGTCCAATCTTTGGCAGGGGAAGCACCTAGAATTTAAAAAGAGTGATGGGGTCAAGTCTGGACAGGATCTCACATCAGGAAAAATTGGATACATGTTAGTACTTTTACTTACTATGAAATGAACATGTGATGATGATAAAGAATTAAGATAACCTGAAATGGCACCCCACTCCAGTACTCTTGCCTGGAAAATCCCATGGACGGAGGAGCCTGGTAGACTGCAGTCTGTGGGGTCGCTAGGAGTCAGACATGACTGTGTAACTTTCAAGTAGACAACCTGAGCGACTTCACTTTCACTTTTCACTTTCATGTTTTGGAGAAGGAAATGGCAAGCCACTCCAGTGTTCTTGCCTGGAGAATCCCAGGGATGGGGGAGCCTGGTGGGCTGCCATCTTTGGGGTCGCACAGAGTCGGACACGACTGGAGTGACTTAGCAGCAGCAGCAGCAAATATAAAAACAAAGTGAATATAAAGATAACATCTGTCCTCACCTTATTGATATGAAATATAGTCTAATATATCAAAGGTATAAATATGAAATATTAACTGGAGCTGTCTGTCCCCCTAAAACTTTATCTCCCATACTTTTCTTTCCTTTTTTTTTAATAGTAAATAATTTATCTCAGATAGCTTCTCATATAATTTAAAGTAGTTCCATATACTCATTTTACATTGTGGGGAAATTGTTCATTCTTATGTAAGCAACATTCAGTGAATGGATGTTCAGGTTGTTTTTGTTGTCATTGGCTATTGTATACAGTGGTATACTAAATGCCCATGTGCATATATCTTCAAATATTTCTGAGGTTGTATCTAATGGGTACATTTCTGGTGGGAGAATCACAGCATCAACTATTAACTACTATTTTGTCTTTTGCTATTTTTGGATACTGATAGCTGAAATACACTTCAAATCCCTTGCCAGGTCTCGAACTTTGTCATCTTTACAAGGCTCACTGGAGAACTATATTTAATAGTTGTTTTGATATTATTTTTATTATTGTGATTGAAGTGAAACTGTTCTTATGTTAATTGAACAGAAAAGATTTTAGGATGATGATCATTTAAAATTTTTAAAATAACAGTGTGACAAATTAGAGCAAGGAAGTAAGCAAAAGCAGAGATTCCAACAATGTTGTGAAAAACATTGAGCTTTTTCCCTTGGGTATATGCTTCTGATATCTATGTCACTGGACTATATGAATTAAGTAAACATTCATTGTAAACCTTAGGTGTCATACAGCATAGTGCTAGAACTAACAGATATCAATGCATAATTATAGAGTTCAATTATATTGTGTTAATACTTTAAAATTTAAAATTTCCTTTGCCTAATATATATTTTCTTATTTATTTTAATTCACTTTTTTCCTGTTTTATTGGCATATTTTAACACATATTTCCTGTTTTGCTGACATCAAGAATCTTAGATTTATATTTTTCTTGTCTTCTATTGATGGGTGGGATACAAATGTATATACATATATATGTATGTGAACACTAAATACATATACATCTTTTTCAAGGTAAGTCATAGTCTCAACTGTCTTCATAACAAAACCCATTTTAAAATTTAAGTATTTCTAATAACACTCAATAACCTCAGATATGCAGATGACACCACCCTTATGGCAGAAAGTGAAGAGGAACTAAAAAGCCTCTTGATGAAAGTGAAAGAGGAGAGTGAAAAAGTTGGCTTAAAGCTCAACATTCAGAAAACGAAGATCATGGCATCTGGTCCCATCACTTCATGGGAAATAGATGGGGAAACAGGGGAAACAGTGGCAGACTTTATTTTTGGGGGCTCCAAAATCACTGCAGATGGTGACTGCAGCCATGAAATTAAAAGACGCTTACTCCTTGGTAGGAAAGTTATGACCAACCTAGATAGCATATTCAAAAGCAGAGATATTACTTTGCCAACAAAGGTCCATCTAGTCAAGGCTATGGTTTTTCCTGTGGTCATGTATGGATGTGAGAGTTGAACTGTGAAGAAGGCTGAGCGCCGAAGAATTGATGCTTTTGAGCTGTGGTGTTGGAGAAGACTCTTGAGAGTCCCTTGGACTGCAAGGAGATCCAACCAGTCCATTCTAAAGGAGATCAGCCCTGGGTGTTCTTTGGAAGGAATGATGCTAAAGCTGAAACTCCAGTACTTGGGCCACCTCATGTGAAGAGTTGACTCATTGGAAAAGACTCTGATGCTGGGAGGGATTGGGGGCAGGAGGAGAAGGGGACGACAGAGGATGAGATGGCTGGATGGCATCACCAACTCAATGGACGTGAGTTTGAGTGAACTCCAGAAGATGGTGATGGACAGAGAGGCCTGATGTGCTGCAATTCATGGGGTCACAAAGAGTCGGACATGACTGAGCGATTGAACTGAACTGAACTGGATAACACTCTGAATTTTTAAATTAAAATATAGTTAGTAAATCTTTAATTTTTAATATTTTAAGAAATGTCAGGTTTTTGCTTCAAAAGAAATGTCACAAAATTAAGCAGTCACTGACTTTTTCTTTTTATGTATAATTGGAATTGTAGTTACAGACCTTAAATTACTGTTCAAACTTTTTCAAGTAGTCAGATGAGTAAGCAACCAAAAGACACAATATTTTACTGTAAAGAATAAGCATTATAGATTTATTTATAGTTCTTTTTTTAAACAAATTACCAAACCTAGAAATATATGAACAGTCTTATGGACTCTGTTGGAGAGGGAGAGGGTGGGAAGATTTGGGAGAATGGCATTGAAACGTGTGTAGTATCATGTATGAAACGAGTTGCCAGTCCAGGTTCAATGCACGATACTGGATGCTTGGGGCTGGTGCACTGGGACGACCCAGAGGGATGGTGTGGGGAGGGAGGAGGGAGGAGGGCTCAGGATGGGGAGCACATGTATACCTGAGGCGGATTCATTTTGATGTTTGGCAAAACTAATACAGTGTTTCAGGTTTAAAAAAAAAAAAAAAAAAAAAAAAAAAAAAAAAAAGAATTATATGAGAAAACGCAAACTCACCACACACACACACACACACACACACACACACACACAATATACATGACATATGTGGTTTCACATGCCATGTAAATGATTTTTCCAATATTGTATTGCTTGGATATTTATGACTAAGCTTCATTGTTCAAGTTATACCATATTTACTTGGCTTGTTAGCCTAAAATAAACAGAAAATAACTAAATCATTGCAACAACTCCAAAGCAGTATGACAGAATAATCGAGTACACTTTGAAGCTTTTTCATTAGTAATCTTCATTTTATGCATTCACTGAATTTTTCCATATATTTACATAGAATAAGCCTTATTTACTTCAGAAAAAAACTCACTTTTGCAAATTTGACCTTGTCTTGTATACCTGTATACATATAAATAAGATGATTTTTCTCATAAATGTTGCAAGTCCTACAGTAATTCAAATGTCTACTGTGAATATAATAAGAATGGTCCTCTTCACATATAATTCAAATTGAATACTGACATAAACTTTCATTTCCTCTACATTTTCTGATCCATAGCGAGGAAAAGAATGTTACCAAGTAAAAACCTCAAAAAATGCTTCTGACATAGAAGAGGCCATTCTTATCACAATTCACACATTTCAGCTACCTTTTATTCTATGAAATTCCTTGTGACATAAATGCAAACTCTGCTTCTTTTTAGGTTTACGCAAAGCTAAAAAGAGAGTCTCTATTTCTAGCCTTGACCGGAAAGTCAGAAAAGAGAATGTGTACTCTATGATTCCAGCATTATTCACCATAAAAATGGTCAAGATGAAGCACATAACCAGGAGTGAAATGACATGAGAGAAAATTAGGATTCACTCATCAGTCATATTATATCTCATAGAATACAAGTGAAGGTTATAGCCTTGAACACATCATTTTAAAGAGGCAATTTTTATACTCGGGGGAGTGTTAAATACAGCAATGTATTATCACTCTCACTATTTTATTCCAACTTTAGAGAAATACTTGTTTAGTAGGAACAACTTGAAACAGTATTATCCATTGTGCTCTCAGTGCATAAAATTCATTAAATATAAAAACCTGTGCGTCAAAAAGAAAGTTTAGATTGAATCATTGTTTTATATCATATTATTTGTATATGTTGCTAAATTCAACCACACACTTAAAATGCACTAACCACAGAATTCACTTTAGATTATTTGCTTACAAAGTTTAATATATTTACAAAGAAAGCTGTTCTTATTTCTCTAACACATGTGTGTGTTCATGTGTACATATGCCTGTACTATATTAAGATCATTGAAATTGAAAAGTAATTATTTTTTAACAGCCTGCACACAAATACATACACACAGAAAGAAATACAATTGTTCTATGATTTTAAAAAATGCTATAAAATATACAATAATATCAAAGGGAAAACAGTAACTTCTACATGGCAGATGGGTAAATCGATCATAAAGAGTGATATCAAATATAGACCTTTTAAATTGAATAAGATGATAAGCAGGGAATACAATGGAGAGTATAAATAAATTGCGGAGGGATGGATATTAAATGGAAAAATAAAGAGTGATTATGCCATGAATAATAGTGAATATTGGGCTCCCTAGTGGCTCAGTGGTAAAGAATTCACCAGCTAATGCAGGAAACAATCCCTGGATTGGGAAGATCCCCTGAAGAAGGAAATTGCAACCCACTCCAGTGTTCTTGCCTGGGAAATCCCATGGATAAGAAGAGCCCGGAGGGCTACAGTCCATGGGATTGCAAAAAAGTCAAAGTTGATTTAGCAATTAAACAACAACACAGTAGTGAATATTCAACTGTTAAGAGCTTTAAAAGAATGATGATCTCAACATGTGAGCATTTTTCCTAAGTAAGAACCATTTAAAATGTTTTGGAGAGGATAACATTGATACTCATAATTTAGAAAAAGTACTCTGATTAGGTATAGAAAAGTAAATTGTTAGAAAAAAAACCAATAGAGGGAGTAATCGGACTTTTTAGGAATTTAATAGTATAAGAAAGCTGACTAGAGACTTTTAAGAGACTGAATATTGACAGAAGCAACACATATGTCAACACACCTATGAATTTGGAAGATAAATCAATAGAACCAATTACACAAGAGAAATAAACAGAGGAGACATCAATGATAAACTCAATGCATTGACGTCCCTTGAATATATTTTGTATTCCTTTTCTACTGTATGCTTTTCCCTGTGAGGAAAAAATGTTAAAAGTATTCTTGCCAGGACTTGCAGCAACATGGCCAAACACTTAAAAATGTCTTCTGGCATGGCACTTGTGATGCAGGTGCAGGAAAAAGTAAACTACTAAGGAGTGAGAACGCTGAGTCTTATTCGTAGGACTGCTAACTGCAGCAAAGTAATATTATGCTATGCTATGCTAAGTCACTTCAGTCGTGTCCGACTCTGTGTGACCCCATAGACGGCAGCCCACCAGGCTCCCCCATCCCTGGGATTCTCCAGGCAAGAACACTGGAGTGGGTTGCCATTTCCTTCTCCAATGCATGAAAGTGAAAACTGAAAGTGAAGTCGCTCAGTCAAGTCGGACTCTTAGTGACCCCATGGACTGCAACCTACCAGGCTCCTCCGTCCATGGGATTTTCCAGGCAAGAGTACTGGAGTGGGGTGCTATTGCCTTCTGTAAAAGTAATATTAAGTGTATATATATATATATATATACACACACTTATATATACTTATATATTAAGTGTATATATATATATACTTATATATTAAGTGTGTGTGTATATATATATATATATATATATATAATCTAACTTTGAAATTATGTCTGCTCTCTATATTAACATATTTCATGATTTCAGGTAATGGTTTAAGAAATTGGAAAACCTAAGTTACCTGAATTAATGTGGAAGAATCTTTAGGTATCTGATTGCATAAATATATCATTTATTTTGTACTTTAGCTTATAGTCACTTTTATAACATCTATTTTAGATTTTACTCTTTTACTTAAAAAGTTCCTTGAAGATTAGCAGTGCAAGGCATATATATATATATGTATATACACACATATACATATATCCAGAGAAAGCAATGGCACCCCACTCCAGTACTCTTGCCTGGAAAATCCCATGGGCAGAGGAGCCTGATAGGCTGCAGTCCATGGGATGGCTAAAAGTCGGACACAACTGAGCGACTTCACTTTCACTTTTCACTTTCATGCATTGGAGAAGGAAATGGCAACCCACTCCAGTGTTCTTGCCTAGAGAATCCCAGTGACGGGGGAGCCTAGTGGGCTGCCGTCTATGGGGTCGCACAGAGTCGGACACAACTGAAGCGACTTAGCAGCAGCAGCAGCAGCATATATATATCAACTGTATTGATATACAGTTAAGAAAATTTAAACTCATCAAAAGCATATGATTATAGAACAATAACTATCAATTTCAACTTCTTTCATTACCAAAGTTTTGTAACAAGTTTCAGCGATCTGAGTGTGTCTCTCTACCTAATATACCTTCAATAACATGTTAAAATATTTATTTTGTGAACATTTTTTATTGTGATCTGATTTTCTGTTTTAATGTGTTTAACATGAATAAATTTAAGATTAAAACAATGCTTATAATGTATCTTTACTTTTTAAATTATGTTGAAAATTAACACAATAACATGTAAAGTTTATATTATTTCAGTTCAGTTCAGTTCAATCGCTCAGTTGTGTCCGACTCTTTGCGACCAAATGAATCACAGCTCGCCAGGCCTCCCTGTCTATCACCATCTCCCAGAGTTCACTCAAACTCACGTGCATTGAGTTGGTGATGCTATCCAGCCACTTCATCCTCTGTTGTTCCCTTTTCCTCCTCCCCTGAATCCCTCTGAGCATCAGAGTCTTTTCCAAAGAGTCAACTCTTTGCGTGAGGTAGACAAAGTACTGGAGTTTCAGCTTTAGCATCATTCCTTCCAAAGAACACCCAGGACTGATCTCGTTTAGAATGGAATGGTTGGATCTCCTTGCAGTCCAAGGGAGTCTCAGGAGTCTTCTCCAACACCACAGTTCAAAAGCATCAATTCTTCGGTGCTCAGCTTTCTTCACAGTTCAACTCTCACATCCATACATGACCACAGGAAAAACCATAGCCTTGACTAGATGGACCTTTGTTGGCAAAGTAATGTCTCTGCTTTTCAATATGCTATCTAGGTTGGTCATAACTTTTCTTCCAAGGAGTAAGTGTCTTTTAATTTCATGGCTGTAGTCACCATCTGCAGTGATTTTGGAGTCCGAAAAAATAAAGTCTGCCACTGTTTCCCCTGTTTCCCTATCTATTTCCCATGAAGTGATGGGACCAGATGCCATGATCTTCGTTTTCTGAATATTGAGATTTAAGCCAACTTTTCCACTCTCCTCTTTCACTTTCATCAAGAGGCTTTTTAGTTCCTCTCACTTTCTGTCATAAGGGTGGTGTCATCTGCATATCTGAGGTTATTGATATTCCTTCTGGCAATCTTGATTCCAGCTTGTGCTTCTTCCAGCCTAGTGTTTCAAATGATGTACTCTGCATATAAGTTAAATAAGCAGGGTGACAATATACAGCCTTGATATACTCCTTTTCCTATTTGGAACCAGTCTGTTGTTCCATGTCCAGTTCTAACTGTTGCTTCCTGACCTGCATATAGGTTTCTCAAGAGGCAGGTCAGGTGGTCTGGTATTCCCATCTCTTTCAGAATTTTCCACAGTTTATTGTGATCCACACAGTCAAAGGCTTTAGCATGGCTCAATTTTAACTATCTTGCATAATATATTTTAAAACTTAATTTTCTCCTTTTTTGCTCCATTTTGTTAAAATCATGTTTGATGTTAAGAAAAGGCCATCTTTAATGAGCTAAATAATGACTTATGTACCTATGAAAATGAATAAGTAAAAAGGCATGATATGTGATTTATTTTTCTTTTTGCAAAACTTCATTAATGACATTCAGTGGGTTTAGAAGCTATTCGCCTGTTCAACTTTAGCTCTATCTTGTGGTTAATCAGTGTAATGATTATAACAGCTGATGATACCCTTACAGTCCGGTGCTAAAAAACCTAGATTACTATCAACATGGAATTGAATGCTAATATATACCAGACACTGAACTAGCGGGGGTTGGGGGGAGGGGGAATCTATATTTTCAAGGACTAAACCAGCCTGAATAGATAAAATGGAACTATTTTTACAAAATGCAGTAAAACAAAATGGTAATATTTATGTTTATTTTACATAACTGTAACATACACAGTAGAAGAGTAAATAGTTTAAAAGATACAGGCTAACTATTGAAACTTGACTTTTGCCTGCATGCTCTCATTGATGTACTGGTAGATTGAGTGGAGCTGTTCAAAACTTCCCTGGAAAGAAAGGTCATTTATCACTTTTTCTTGTGGGGCATTTGATGTGTGAATGGAAAAGCAGAAATGTGACTCTAAAATAGACTTGCTGGTCCAGACAAGGCGTGAATAGAAAACACTTGCAAATGGTCATAGCAAATTTCCTTTCGAAGGTCTGAGTTCTTTTCCAGGAAGAAAACAGTGAGCCATCATGTTTCTTTACATGTCAGAGAACTTTAAAATGCCAAGGACTGTATTCTTTAAAGTGGCATATCACAGTAAGGAACTGATTCACACTATCACTTATGATGTAAAGCATTCTGACAGTCTTACCTAATATAATCAACCATGAAACAGAAATAATAAGTATACATTTGGGGAAAAGAGTTTACTTTGACTTAGAACATTTGAAACATTTTTAAGTCTTACAATATTATAATAAATCTTACTGGTTCATGAAACATGCATAGTCACATCATGAAGCATTTTCTCAAAATCAGTCTTGATATTTGGCATTTTATCCTCACAGGTAGCTGCACTGTACAAATATATCCACTAAGAATAATTATGAATGTATGACCCCAAGAAATATACAAACAGACAAAACTGCTTGATGACACAAACCACCAAGCAAAAGAGGTGGTACTGCAAAGCCTATGACTCTGAGTTAAATTTCTGTGGCCTAAACCACCACATTATTACCAGACTTTTCCTCTGAGGGCATTTTCCAGTGATAGAGTTAGGAATATTTAATTAGACCCCAGGAAGGAAGAAGTAATATCACTGGGCTGAGGAGACAGTGGTTGGAGTTTGGGTTTGCCAGAGTAGACAGAAACCGCAGAGCACAATCTTAAGGAGGAGATAGTAACAGAAAATGGAACCCTCAAGTCTCTGTCAACATCTCTAAGTTGATGTCTAAACTTCACATGAACAATATCTGACTTTAATAAACAGTAGAAAATGTCAGCAAGAAGGCTAAGGAGTTGTGGATTTCATCAGTAGGAAATGGAAGAGTTCAATATTGCCAAGTTATTTTGGATTTGCAACTACATCAAACCTCCTATAAAGCTCAAGAAGAGACAAATCCTAGAAGTAATGACAAACTGAAATGGTTCAGCCATACTATAAAGCAAATGAGTGATAAAACAAATTGGGTAAAGTAAAAACTTTCTTTTTCAAAATACTTGACCTCTATCTGATCATTTCATAGGCCCTTTTCCAGGAAGTATCTAACATCTTTTCCCATAATCTCATCTTCACTCTTTTGCTTTAAGTCCTACATCAGGTGCTTCCTCCTACATGAAGCCCATCTTCATTCTTCCCAGCTAGAATCTACTGTCAAAGTTATGAAGTCATCTATCAAAACTGTATTTATGGCAGAATTTTAATTATTTTTGTTTACTAGCTTATTTCCTATACACAATATGTGACCCTTGGGCTTTGAATTTGTGTTAGATTGTTTTTTTTTTATTTTCTCAAAGTATTTGACATCATATATTTACTCAAATTAACATTGAGGTGCTATCTCAATAGATTTTCATTGAGTGTTTATTAATCTGGGTCCTGAGAGATTGACACTATATATCACAAAAAGAGCAGAGAAAACATCAAAGAAATATACTTTATAATCACTTTTACTCCAAAATAATTACTACCTTATAAATTATACTGTAAATGGAATCAATATTATATATTTTATAATTGTTTACAACATGTTTATAATTAAAATAGCAATCTTACAACACTATAATCTCCCATGCCTGTAGGACTTTAGTTTTGTTATATATTTTCTTTCTGTATATATTGCAAATTGCTTTATACATTGCTATCATTTATTATTTAGGTATTTTATTACCAGTTTAAAAGCAAAAGATTTTTAAAAAATCATGTTATATTAAGTGATTCCCATTTCTAGCCATGCTTTTTATTTTCATGTGTAGACCTTAATTTCTGTATGTTGTCATTTCCCTTAAAACCAAAAACTTCCTTTAGCATTACTTCTAGTGTGTTTGCTGGAAGCAAAATTTTTTAGCTCTTTTTAATCTGAAAATGTCATTATTTCACTTTTATTTTTGAAAAAAAAATTTTTATTGAATATTGAAATATCAACTGATCTGAGGGGTGAAGGGTTGGGAGGTCCAACAGGGACAGAAGGGATGTATGTGTACAAATAGCTGATTCACTTTGTTATACAGCAGAAGCTAATACAACATTATAAAGCAACTATATCCTAATAAAAAAGAAAGAAATAGTGTGCAACAATTTCTGAGAATTAAACATTAAATTAAGTCAAGGGAAAAGTCTGTTTACTGCGGTGATAGCAGTGGTAGAGGGCTGGGGTATTCCAGTTCCGGTGGTGAGGGGACTGGTAGTCAGAAGGAAATGACAGCACTCTATTGTAAACGTAGAGTTGTATAGAATTCAGTATGAAATAAGCCTTTGTAGACTCTCCTGAGCACCTCATCTTAATGCTTAGTATTTTTCTCATATGTTCTCAGTTTTAAACAATGAATTTATAAAGAGCATTTTGGGATATAATGTGCCCATAGATCAGATGCAGTTGCTACCTGGACTGCATCATAAGTAATGACATTTTAAAACCTTTGTAAAGATCATTTATTTAGATTCAGAAAAAAACACTATAATGTTCTATAACCATTTATCAAATAGCCTTCAGGAAATTTCAGACTTTATTTCTGTCTCTGTACAAATCATACCGCCATCTCCTACCTAAAAGCCTAAGAGAAAATTGCCTACCCAAGAACACTATTTTATATTTTCTTGGGGGAAAGACACATATTTAGTGACCACATCAACCTGTAAAAGTGCCAAAGAGTTATTCCACCCCCTGATAAATGTAAATCAGATTCCTAACCATTTGACAATCGGTACTTCTGTTTTGCTTCATTTTTGTAAAAACCTACATCAATAGTATCCAGCTGTAACCAAGAGTTTCATGAATGTTAAAACTCTTTTCTAGTTTATAATTTTATGATTATATTTTGGATGATTTCAGCTATGGACTAGTACATGTTTTTGAATTAAACTATAAATAATTGAGAGCTATTTTGTAAAAAAGATAACTTGAATTTAGATGGTGACTATTAAAAGGCAGTTCAACAACTTCCCTGAGAAAAGTAAGCATAAATATTACATATCTTTGAATTAAAATATATTGGTCAATTAAGTTGATATATTAAAATTATTTTATGAATACTAAAATTTTGTTCAAAAATAATAATTGTCAATAATTGCTTTATCTGTAAATTTATCTCATCATGCAATAAATGTGTTCTAACAGCCAAATATTAAAATAATACAATTAACTTCTGCTCATTAAGTGTAGACATATGATCAATTGATTATTAATCCGTAAGTATGGATTTTTCGAGATCTAAACCTAATATATAAAAAATCAATTGTGTATGAAGTTTCTCTACAAGAATAGTAGGAACCTTTGCTATACTTTTTCTTAACTTTACTTTAATTATTCTCTTGAGCGATATTAGTACTGCCCAAGTATTTCAGTCACACATCTATTCACATTACTGAGAAATCACATGGCTATTGTTATGACTTTGTAATCTTCAAGAATAAGAAGCAAAGGTTTCCCTCATTGAAGAAAACAGAATCAGTAAACCTCAGCTTGCATTATTGTGGGAAAAAAAAATGCTTTTTATTTCAACATGTCTGACTTTTCTCTTGTATTACAAAGACATGAAATGACATAAGAAAATATTCTACAACATTTCCTTATAAAAGTATCCTCACAATGTATCCCTTAGTCCTCCACTACACCCTGACACTGAAAGCAAAATGATCATCCCAGAACTGTGCTCCACTCATGATGAATTTGTACACTAGTTCAACAGGGATTCACATCCCATGATGTATAAGAAAACATCACAGCATTGAATTTTCAGCATTTCATAGTAGTGGTCTAATTTCACCCTACTAAACTAGCTTTTATTTAGGGGTGTGTGTGTGTGTGTTTGTTTCTTGCTGTATGCAATCCCAACCCTTAGATTTATCCACATGAAATTTTAAAAATTTGTATTAGCACTTCCTAGCTACAGACTCAGCTCCCTTCCTCCACAATCCTAGAAAACAACAGGAATTTGGAGTTAAGAAATCTTAATGACATTTTAATTTAACCTAACAAGAATCTGAAGTTTGGGAAAGTTAGCTGACTTACAACTTTTGCACTGTTACTGAATGGCACAATCAGGACTGAATCTTGTAAGCTTTATGTTTGGTGTGTGTACACTTGTATATTTATTAAATTCCACAGCTGCCATTTTGTTTGTTCTAAGACTGCTGCTGCTGCTAGGTCACTTCAGTCGTGTCCGACTCTGTGCGACCCCATAGACAGCAGCCCACCAGGCTCCCCCATCCCTAGGATTCTCGAGGCAAGAACACTGGAGTGGGTTGCCATTTCCTTCTCCAATGCATGAAAGTGAAGAGTGAAAGTGAAATCACTCAGTCGTGTCCGACTCTTAGCAAACCTCATGGACTGCAGCCTACCAGGCTGCTCTATCCATGGGATTTTCCAGGCAAGAGTAATTGAACCCTAGATTTTACATCCAAGGATCAGATACACTTCTAAATTTCTATAATTCTATATCAGCTATAAATTAATATATCTTACCATATTCTGTGATACCTAGCTTCTGAAAAATAAGAAGAAAAAAAAAAAAAACCTTTGAAAATTTCTTCCCATTAGAAGCTCCTATTTTTTCCCAATCTTGATGCACGGTAGATACAGTAGGTCTTCACTCAGGGTACTGCCACTGCAATGGATTCTTGAAGATTCAGTTTAAGTTTACCCAGGGAAACCAGAGCAAGGTGGTCAAAAAGACAATATGTCTTGTGTTCAAAATATTAATCTGTCATCATAACTCAAGTGTTTGACCAAGTTCAAGGGTGAGAGCTGAGCTAGCTGTATATGCAAGTGAGCAATAATGTCAAATGCTAGGAGAGCAGATTAGGAGAGAATTTACAGAGCCTTAAGAGTTTAAAAGACACTTACTCCTTCGAAGGAAAGTTATAACCAACCTAGATAGCATATTAAAAAGCAGAGACATTACTTTGCCAACAGAGGTCCGTCTAGTCAACGCTATGGTATGGATGTGAGAGTTGGACTGTAAAGAAAGCTGAGTGCTGAAGAACTGATGTTTTTGAAATGCGGTGTTGGAGAAGACTCTTGAGAGTCCCTTGGACTGCAAGGAGATCCAACCAGTCCATTCTAAAGGAGAGCAGCCCTGGGTGTTCTTTGGAAGGAATGATGCTAAAGCTGAAACTCCAATACTTTAGCCACCTCATGCGAAGAGTGGACTCACTGGAACAGACTCTGATGCTGGGAGGGATTGGGGGCAGGAGGAGAAGGGGATGACAGAGGATGAGATGGCTGGATGGCATTACTGACTTGATGCATGTGAGTTTGAGTGAACTCCGGGAGTTGGTGATGGACAGGGAGGCCTAGTGTGCTGCAATTCATGGGGTCGCAAAGAGTCGGACACAACTGAGCAACTGAATTGAACTGAGCTGAAGAGTTTAATAGGGCTTCCTGGGTGGCTCAGGTGGTAAAGAATCTCCTTCGATGCAGGAGAACTGGGGTTCAATCCCTGGGTAGGGACGATCCCCCTGGAGAAGTAGATGGCAACCCACTCCAATATTCTTGCCTGGAAAATCCCATGGACCAGAGGAGCCTGGTTCCCTACAGTCCATGGGGTCACAAAGAGTTGGACACAACTGAGCAACTGACACAACAGAAAAGCTTGATAAATGCTAAGGAGTAGTTGAAATCACATTTTTATAATGAACTAAATAGGTGGTGACAGCATATCTAAGACAAGGTCTTCTTACAAAAGAGATAAAGTAGTTTTTCCAAACAGTGTTTTATTTTGTTGAAGATTTTCTTTCATATGAGTGTTGTTTCCATTGGTAATATAAAAACATTTGACACATAGTTTTGGTTTGAATATCCTCAATGGAAAAATTTTGCTATTTTAATGTGTTTTATATTTTGGGTTCATGATCTTGTTGAAACTTGTCCATGATCAAAGTGAGGTTATTTTCCCAAGTACCAAGTGACAAAATATTTTATTAAAAGTAATTTAATAAAAGCAGGTCCCACTTCACTATTTTTTGACAGATTATAGAACTAATTAAAAATGAACAAGGAGCAAGAAGATCTAAAGCATAACGTATATTTTTAAATGTCAGTGCAGTAATGGTGATCAGTTAATTAATGTGCGATCAATATTTAGAAGTATTTCTGTTTATGGCTAAAAATAAATGCTTGTAGAGGAGCCTTGATTACCTTAAGATTACTAGTATCTCTTTTTATCTGTATCTATTCTTCTGTATCTGTGAATCTCCAAGGATAAATCCCTTTGTGCAAGGCCCCATGAACTGAATCTGTCCTTTACACATTGCCTTAGGAACAGAATCATAAGGCAATTTCAAGTCCTCAGACACAAACATTTGTCAGTTGAACTTGTAATATCCTGATGTTAGTTATTAAATATAGTGTGAGAAGTGATGTTAAATGAGGGATGTTGGAAGGTGCCATGTGACTAACCTAAGGCAAAATAAAAGGGAAAAAAGAGTCAGGAAGTGAAATGCATGGAGCAAAATGAATATGACTTAAGGAACCAGAGGAGAGAGATATCAAAAGAAAAGGAAATAATAGGTTAAAAGAAGTTGCATTTGAAAAAAAAAATATCTACTGCCACATACAGAGAGTAAAGAATTAACCAAGATTTTGTCTATTTCACCAATATTTCTGATCTAATAGCAATAAGGATAACTTTTGTGATACTGGGTACTTTTCATGTTTTCCTTTTTGTCTGATTCTATCAGATTTGCCCAAGTTGCCAGTGAGTCAAACAATGTTTATATCATTAGAGTCACTTCTAGTGTCTTGTGCCACAAATAAAAAATAAATAAATACATGACTAATGGGAAATTTTAGTATTAATAATTATTTATTTTGTTTTCTGCTCAGAATTTGAAACTATCTCAGCACTGGGCACAAACTGGGGGATAATTCACAGTGAAAAAAAGGAATTAGTGTATGTGTGGAATAGAATGAATGTGATCGGTAAGAGGACAATAGATAATTAGAAAATTCTGGATGGCAGAAAGAATATGTCACCTATTTCAAGACACAGCAGAAAGAGGAGTGAGGCAATAACTCTATTTTGTCGAAACTGTATACAAGAAGGGGGTTATGTATTCCCTGCTGCCATTTGGTCGTGATTGTTAATGAGCAAGTTTTCACTTGCTGCAACTGGAATGGAATTAAGTCTGTCTAAGGGTAATGTCTTTTTTCTAGTTCTTTTTTTTTTTTTTTTTCTTTTCTTCTTCTCTCTGCTTTAAATCCTTTGGTCTGGATTATAGGCAAGATATAGTTCATTTTGACTGATTAGGAGACAGAAGCATCTAAAAGTATTCAAATTACTTGTTTTTCATATACAGCATACTATTCTTAATTACAACAAATTATTCATCAGCAGAGACTAATATATTTTAGTAACAATTGTATATTATACTTTTATTTGCTTTGCCTTATATAATGCATCAAATTATTTTTACTCATGACTTAATCTTTGAAAAATCTTTTAGATACATGCACATGAAATTATATCATATTTAGCTGATTAATAGTGAATTAAGTCCACAAATAGTTTGTTCTTTGAGGCTTACTATGAATACTGACCTAATCTAACTACCTAAATAAATCACATTCCCCACATTATCCTACTGAATGAATTGACAACATGATACCTCTGCATATTGCCATTAGTCAAATACTTTAAAATAATTATTAGTGACATGGAAAATTGATGTAAAAAATAACTATCACTTTCAACTTCTAGACTTATCATATAAAAACTCTTACCTTGCCTACGTATTGTGTGTCTGTACCTGTATACTCTTCCAACAAGAAGAACTGATTCCACATCCAGCCACGCTTGGTACGATGTAGCATTTTACCATCATCTTGTGTCAGACCCACTATCCTTTCACTCGGTAAATCACTGCTACCTTTTTCTTGAAATGGGATAGCATCAGTTGTATGATACATATAGGTCCAGATGAATAGTGATAGGCAATGATAAGTCCTCATTATCTGTGGCTTCTGCAGGAAAGCAAATTCAATGTACTGTCTTTTTCACCTGAAAAGTAGTAGGAGAAAAATAGTTTATTAGACTGTGTTTCTTTTCCATATAACCTGTAACCTGCAAAACTTTCCTGAAGTTATATTATTTAGATGTTATAAATAATATATTGACATATTTTTAGATATACATCAATGGATTGTCATTAAAAACTTATATTGATAGTAAAGGAGAAGTATATAGAAAACATAAACAGAAAACAGTTGAATTACTGCTACTGTATTATGACATGTACATGAGAATATATTCATATTTTAAAATATTCATTATTTTGAAAAAAAGTAAGCTCTATAATACACCAAAGATCATATTGAGTTCTTAAAGTCTCAAGACCAATGAAAGTGGAATATTTATTAATGTATAAATATATATGAACAAGAACACTATTTTCTGTCCACAGTCTACCAAATTTTATAAGCTGTTTCTCCTCCAGCACCTCTTTCTCTCCTTTCTCTTCTCTTTTCTTCTGTAACATGTTAAGATGTTGCCTCAAGGCAAATTAAATGATACCAAATATACTTTGGATTGTGCCTTTAATTACTTAGCAGTGTAAGGTTGATCCTTTACAGTCAATAACTTTTTTCCCAACTATCAGTTGAGTAAGTGAGGAGAATGTCCTCTCCTCCTGTTCTTTTATACTATCCTGTTTGATATTATAAAAAAACCACATATTTATTTCAAATAATAGTAATAACAAAAAGGAAAATACAAAATTGGTATTGAAAAATAAGATAGGCAGTTTTACCTATGAGATAATTTGATCCAGAATTTTGAAATGTTTTAGTATTTAAAAATTAATTTTATCTATTAGTACTTTGCTTTAATTTGAAACATATACAATCTAGAACATTTGAGATGTTGTTACTGATTATAATGATTTGAAAAGCAAGAAAAACCCATCTCAAACTAGTACAGGTAAAAGTAAATAAATAATTCATTAGATTATAACATCAAATTAAGTGTGGAAAGGAGAGGATGAAAGGAGAAGCAACTGGGCACTTTCTGCTCATGAAAACTGAGAATTAGGGCTTTGGGTACTGGAGTTCTTTTTTTTTCCCTTCTCTCTCTCACACACACTTTTCTCTGGCTTCAACCTAAGCCTTCTCAACCTGATGAAATCTGCAAATACATGAATTTCAGACTCAACATCTTCCAATTAAGAAAGCAACTGATAGTCTTTTCTATTTTGAGTTTAAAAAACAAAAAAATCCTAGAAATGGACTCCAATTTACCTGGCCTCGGCCAGATGTCCAGTACTAGACTATGTACCGTGGATTTAGTTGCGGTTATTAAGCCTTCCCTGGTGGCTCAGATGTTAAAGCGTCTGTCTACAATGTGGGAGACCTGGGTTCGATCCCTGGGTTGGGAAGATTCTCTCCTGGAGAAGGAAATGGCAATCCACTCCAGTACTATTGCTTGGAAAATCCCATGGACAGAGGAGCCTGGTAGGCTACCGTCCATGGGGTCACAAATAGTCTGACATGATTGAGCGACTTCACTTACTTACTTATCAAGTCATAAAAGTCATATATAACCCTCATGCTTGGCTTATCCCTTATTATCTGAGACTTTTGGATACTTACCTGCATCATGAGGTCTCAACTACTTCTTTTATAAAAGGAGAACAATCATTACCTGTCTCATAATGTAGTGGTATTTATTTTATTTTGAACATTTATCACAAAGTCATAGCTATTTATAATACAAAGATTAAATTTTTACAGTAGCATATACCTATGAGAACACTGAGGTGTGAAGAATTAAGTAATCTGACAAAATTCATACAGATAGTACATGTTGGAGTTAGTTTTTAGATTCTCAGCTTTAAACTAATTTTTACATAATACATGTAGCTCATAGTAAATCAGCACAGTGCTAGCATACAATTCCCCAATATGTTAGTGTTTTCGTTATCAATCAATGAGGTTTGCTCCCAATGTATACCAATATAATAAAGATGGATACTTGCTATGGTACAGACCTTGTCCACCTATATGTACTCTAATTTCCATACTTATTATTTAAAAAAAAAGTTCTTACTTAACAAAATACATATATGTAACCACAGATCTACACACTCAGAATGAGAGAACTCAAAGTCATGTTATTATTTTTTACTCTGAAAGCATGGGTGGTGATAATTATTACTGATGGGAGAAAATTTCACTTATTGAGGTTTGAGAAAGTCATTCTGGCTTATACCTGATTTAAGTTGAACTTTATGCTAATTAAAAAAGCCTACCTGTGGTCTATTGAACATACATTGCAAATCTGTTTTAACCATTTAAGAAGAGAGTACATTTGAAAACCAAAATGGAGTAATTGCGGTTTAGTCATCCAAAATGGACATAGTTTCAGACATGTTCCTGCATCACCGAGAACTTGAATGTCCTGATTTCAGATTCAACACCACCAGTCATTCTCAAATTAACATCCTATAGTAGCCGCAACATTATGGTTTCAAGGTCTTCCCTTTTAACTCTGCAACCATTTTGGACACCAACTTATCCTTGCTTAACAAGTATCCTTACTTCTTGCAGCTCCAATCCTAGTTCTTGATGAGCAGTTTATGTAATTTTTAATGCATAAAGGTTTTTGCCTTTATCAGTCATCACCATTTTGTAGTCCAGCAAAACACAATTCAAGTTCTTGTTTCTGTGTCTCTGGAGCTCTTGTGCTCTGTTTGGCTCAGAGAAAACCCTTTGTTTTTCCTTACAATAGATTGTTTATTACTTCCATCAACAACCTCATTATAGATTGTTCATTGATCATTCCTGTTGACTTTACATAGCTAGTAGTAATCTTGTAAACTACTGAAAACTGGGAAATTTAACCACAACCCATAAAACTGTGAAATAAATTTCAGAACAGTACAACAGCAAATAATGCATGGAAAACATATAATGAAAGGTATCTAATGGTCAATAGTTTAGAATATGCCCCACATTTTATCAGGGATGAAAGTGTAAGTGAAGTCACTCAGTCATGTCCAACTCTTTGTGACCTCATGGATTGCAGCCTACCACGCTCCTGTATCCATGGGATTTTCCAGGCAAGAACACTGGAGTGGCTTTCCATTTCCTTCTCCAAGAGATCTTCCCAGGGATTGAACCTGGGTCTCCTGCATTGTAGGCAGATTCCTTATCATCTGAGCCACCAGGGAAGTCCTTTATCAGGGATGGTGTGGTAGAAAATGAGCAGCCAGAGAATCTCAAGAATAGCTGTTAACTCACTTTGATAAATAATCACACTTCCTTAGTAGACTATACTGGGTACCCTGGTTTCTTCCCACTGGGAGATTTCCATGAGAAATTGAAGAGCATTCTTCATTTCCTGTCGTTTGTTCTGTGATATCTACTTTAGGTAGCATGTAAGTCTTTAAGCTGAAAAGTTCAGTTGTATTAGATGGAGCCAAAGACTTAGGCAGAGGCCAGCATTCCATAGGTCTCTATAATCTATCATAAGAAATTTGCTTTTGTTTCAGTGCAAAATGGAAAGCACTTATGCTTAGAAAAGCTCATGCTTAGAAAAGACCAATTTGGCTACAGATTGGGAAACAGGTTAGAGGATAGGAAATGGTTTGGGGAGACAGTCTATCACTGTAATCCAGAAAGTGATGATGATGGCTCACAGAGAAGTGGTTTGAAGTGGACACTGAATCTCTGCTCAGATAGCATTTGATTCTTTAATATGGCCACATACACACACTATATGCACTGCAATTTTGTATGCTTTGCTTCTAATGGCCTGCACCTGCTACTCTCTTTGAAGGACTTCCCTTGGTTACTAGAGACACTTTGCCCACAGGCACAGGGAGCCCAAAGTGCCTGCAAGTTTACAACTGTCTCTCATGGAATCCCTGAGCCACTGTTTAACAGGTGCAGAAATATTAAAAACCAACATGTTATTTGCATCCCGCAGCTCCCCTAAAGAATCATGCTGAGCCTGGACTGACTGAAATAACACCCTCACTTAGATTCTTTTTCTTGTCTTGTTTTCCCACTCTCTCTCACACTTCCTGACCTGGAAGCAATCTGTTAACCAATCACTTGCACCCAAATCCTTGCCTGTTTCTGGGGAAATGAAGACCAGAGCAAGATCTTCATAGTCAATATTCAAAAGAGAATGTTGATTGCATTGATTTAGTTCAGTTCAGTCGCTCAGTCATGGCCGATTCGTTGTGACCCCACGGGCTACAGCACACCAGGCTTCCCCATCCATCATCAACTCCCAGAGCCTGCTTAAACTCAAGTCCATTGAGTCAATGATGCCATCCAACCATCTCATCCTCTCATTCGCTTCTCCTGCCTCCAATCTTTCCCAGCTTCAGGGTCTTTTCCAATGAGTCAGTTCTTCATATCAGGTGGCCAAAGTATTAGAGTTTCAGCTTTAGCATCAGTCTTTGTATCGATTATAAAGTATTAAATAAAGGAGAAATCAATTATAATTCCTAGATTATTAGTTTGTGAACTAGGCAAATGATTGAACAAAATCTTGAGCCACTTGGAGTGTCATTTATATCGAGGAGGGGAAAGATACATTAGAAAAATTGTTTCATTTTTCTCCTTGTTCTTGGTCAAAATTAAATCTTTTTTTTTTTTTTTTTCCTACTGCTACTACTAACATTTCAGCATAATAATAGGAAGCAAAGTTATTCACTGGTCTACTGACTTTATATAGTTTAATTTATATATTTATGCAACCTTTTAAACTAAAGTCTTCTGTAACTCCTCATAGTTTTCATATTGAAAGGAAACTGAGGCACAGTTTAACTGACTGCACAAGGTCACATAAATAGCAACAGAAAGGCTGAAAACTAAAACTAGGCATTCACTTGCAGTTGGGTTCTACTGCTCCAGAAATAGACTACTAACATCTGTGATGCTGGCAACTTACATTCATTCCAACTTGCCTTCTGTGTTGTGGGCACTGTGCTAAGTCTTTTTTCAAACACAGTTTCTATAATTCTCCTCATAACCATATTACAAGGAAAGTATGACCATACGAGAAAGAGGGATAAACTGGAACTGAAGTAACTTGCTAATATCACAGAAAGTCAGGCACCTGTGGGAAAGTGAAAGGGTTTAGGATTTGAATTCTGTTGGACTGATATCAGGGCTCCTGATATTAAAATTGTACTGCTGTAAAGTAATATTACTGCCCATGCAACTTACCTGGAGGCCTCCTTTATGATCTTTAAATGCTTGCATAAATCAAGGTTTTTCCTTACTCACACTCTGACCTTGAACAATGTTACCTGGTTCATCCATAGTCAACTCCTTCTCATTATTTTCAATTTCTATGTCATATTTTGCTTTCTTTCAAAATCTTCCAAAATAAACTTTTCAAAAATAGCTTAGCCAACTTCAGTCTCTATTGATTTCCTTCATACCATCCATTTATTTCTTTCATATAATTTACAATGATTTTAATTATGTATTTCATTTAGTAGATTATATGTTTATTGACAGTTTCCTCTAGTTATAATGGATGGTTGTGGGATATTTTGTGTCCTGCATGAAACAATTATTGGCATACCATAGGTACTTAATATGTATTTGTAAAATTAAGTGATTAGTTGATTCATGCCTAAATTGGATAATCCTCATTTGAGCCTGGGATCAAATATGAGATTGATGATATCTGATTGCATAAGTATCTAATAAAGATATGGAAAGAGATTAACTGGGAGGAAATGTGCTTTTTAAAAGAGTTCTGGGTCGTCCCAGTGCACCAGCTCCAAGCATCCAGTATCGTGCATCGAACCTGGACTGGCAACTCACTGGGATGACCCAGAGGGATGGAATGGGGAGGGAGGAGGGAGGAGGGTTCAGGATGGGGAACACATGTATACCTGTGGCGGATTCATTTTGATATTTGGCAAAACTAATACAGTTATGTAAAGTTTAAAAATAAAATAAAATTAAAAAATAAAAAAATAAAAAAATAAAATAAAATAAAAAAACAAAAAAAATAAATAAAAAATAAAAGAGTTCTGGGGGGAAAAACTCTTTAAAAAAAGAGTTCTAGTGTTTTTTCTAACAAGTAAAACTCAAGCTGCAGTGAAGTAAGACTGATATTCATAAAAGTTTGCATAACATGGGATTAAGTATGAACTTCACAGTGATTGGTACAAATTATAGACTGTTTGAACAGTGAAGCCCTTTTGTTAAATATCTTCTTTATTTTCCTCATGATTCTAAGCATAATTCATTCACCTTTAGGAAAAATTAAATGTAACCCCTTGTGTGGCCATTTTAACATCTGTACATTCCTCAGCTCTTGAACAATAGCGCACATCATAAAGGGTTCTGTTGTATTTGTTTTTAAATTTAGCAAGCTCTTATCCCAAAGGGTTTATTACAAATTCTTCATAGCCTTTATTTACTCAATAGCAACAAGCTGATTACTAAATTTTCTATGGTTAATTATCTCTATCAGCCTAAAATACTCTGCATTTTAATCACATTTTTGTTGATAAATAAAAAACATCAGATATATTATGAAGTATAATATTTTAAGTTTGTTTTAATCTTGATTTTGTAATCAACAAATTCACTTGAATGTGGTTAACTTTAAAAACAAAATTATTTTATTATCATTCCCTTGTTCTCTTAATTATATTTCAATTGCATTTGAGAAAAATGACTGTTGGCTATTTGTGAATCAAGAAAAAATGTAAATTATTGTAATCAAGTAGGATGTTCATATAAAACTACCAGCCAGATTTGAATTATATCATTATTTCTTATCCTTAACTCAGACAAAGGAGTTTCAAATTTCCAACCATATTTTTCAGGCAGTTTCTGAGATAAAATGTACACACAAAACAAGATTGATTTTAGTATCTTATTTTAAGATTTGTAGTCAACAACTTACTTCCACACACATTAGCATATTTATCTAAAGAAAAACAAACAAACAAAAGAAACAACAAATAAATCCCTGGGTTATGGTCCTATATTCTGAATCCTTTTCCAGATGAGATATATAAGGTTTGGAGAGATAAAGAAAACTATTATTATTTCTGATTACCAGTTACTTTGTGGATTTGGCAAATGGCATAAATTTGTTGTTTTTTGCTTGGCTTGTGATCTTTCCAACACACTATTGTGTGTTTGGTGAGATAAGTCTAATAGTTTAGCTAGTTAAATGATGCATATACAAAGAATCAATACTATGAATGTGAATAGACACCAAAATTACAAGTCTTGTAAGTCTTGTAATCAAGGATCTATTGAATAGGGACATATAGGATTATACAATCTGAAGACATGTAAACAATCTATTGTCAGAATCTAAGAGAAATAATGGAGAAGGAAATGGCAACCCACTCCAGTGTTCTTGCCTGGCGAATACCAGGGACAGAGGAGCCTAGTGAGCTGCCGTCTATGGGGTCGCACCGAGTCGGATACGACTGAAGCGACATAGCAGCAGCAGCAGCAAGAGAAATAAAAGAAAATAAGAGAAAATGTAGAGTGAAAATAAGAGAAAGTGGAAAGTGAAAAAGTTGGCTTAAAGCTCAACATTCAGAAAATGAAGATCATGGCATCTGGTCCCATCACTTCATGGGAAATAGATGGGGAAACAGTGGAAACAGTGTCAGATTTTATTTTTTGGGCCCCAAAATCACTGCAGATGGTGACTGCAGCCATGAAATTAAAAGACACTTACTCTTTGGAAGAAAAGTTATGACCAACCTAGATAGCATATTGAAAAGCAGAGACATTACTTTGCCAACAAAGGTCCGTCTAGTCAAGGCTAAGGTTTTTCCAGTGGTCATGTATGGATGTGAGAGTTGGATTGTAAAGAAAGCTGAGCGCTGAAGAATTGATGCTTTTGAACTGTGGTGTTGGAGAAGACTCTTGAGAGTCCCTTGGACTGCAAGGAGATCCTATCAGTCAATTCTGAAGATCAGCCCTGGGTGTTCTTTGGAAGGAATGATGCTAAAGGTGAAACTCCAGTACTTTGGCCACCTCATGCGAAAAGCTAACTCATTGGAAAAGACTCTGATGCTGGGAGAGATTAGGGGCAGGAGGAGAAGGGGATGGCAGAGGATGAGATGGCTGGATGGCATCACTGACTCGATGCACATGAGTCTGAGTGAACTCTGGGAATTGGTGATAGACAGGGAGGCCTGGCATGCTGTGATTCATGGGGTCACAAAGAGTCAGACACGACTGAGCGACTGAACTGAACTGAACTGAAGAGAAATACTGTCTGTAAGAATAGTGTTCTAGATTAAAAAATAAATGATAATGGATGACTCTCTATGATTTCTGGAAAACACATCAACTTTCAAACAAAAGGAGATAGACAAGCATATTTTTCCCCAATATCAGTCCCCTAAATGGGACCAAAAAGATCGACACTTACATGTGACCTTCTATTACACAGATGCCCCGTTTATAGTTGGCCAAGATACTACTTATCTGTTCGGTTGAGGTACCCCCCTATAATATAACAAGATAAAGAAAAAAGAGACATGTTGGGGGGTGTTATTTTGGACATATTTTAACTAGGGGACCTGCCTTACAAGTGAATCATTTTAGTCAGGGTCAGAGATGGAAAAACTGTTAAGAGACAGTCATGTTCACAACTTGTTTAAGACTGTTGGCTAGTAAACAATTACTGGAATTTGATATCACAAAGAGGGACAGTTTTTGTTTCTGTGTTCTTAAACACTCAAAACTGGACAAAAAGACTTTCAAGTTGGTGTGGCAAAATGACATAACATGCAGCATAAAATTGGACTATACTAAGACTAAGGGAAATGCACACCATTTAATTAGCATAAGCACATACAACAACACTTTCACCTGAGGGAAGAATAAAAAACAAAGAACAACAGTGGGTCTATGAAAATGCAGGAAATCAGATAAAAAGAAGGCTTTCCATAGGAAATGATAATTATGCCCGTATAGAAGTTAAAAGTCGCCAAACTCAACACTTCTTACAACCTGTGAGCCACTTGTTTTTCTCTTCTTGCCCTTCAAATTTCTGCTGTTACATTTTTAATTCACCAATAAAGAATGAGAAGCCTTAGGCCCTCACTCTCCACACTAGTAAAAGCAGAACTCCAGAACTATGCACTGGCTAGCTAACTTACTCTTGCTCTCTCTATCTCTGTATATGTGTGTGTGTATCTCTTTCTCTCTCAACTCCTCCCCCCAGGAAATAGGTATGTGCGCTCAGGTGTGCCATGTGCTTTCCAGGAGTTGTGAGAATAAACCTCTGGGCTTTTTCCTTTTTTTCAAAGTTTTTTGATTTTTGGTGCTGAGAGTGTTTTGCAATCATAAAAAGAACTGTAAGGGATGATCTAGCCATGACATTGCTTATCAGTAGGCTCAGACTTGGAGAAGGAAATGGCAGCCCACTCCAGTGTTCTTGCCTGGAGAATCCCAGGGACAGCAGAGCCTGGTGGGCTGCTGTCTGTAGGGTCACACAGAGTCAGACACGACTGAAGAGACTTAGCAGCAGCAGCAGGCTCAGACTGGCACAAAATGTAGGCGAATGGGTAAACAAATCAGGATATACCTATATAATATTATTCATGGGCAAAAAGAGCTATCAAGTCACTCGCACAAAATTTAGAAAACAAATGTCTTGTGATAAGTGAAATGTTAAAATGCAGCGTTCAAGTTTGAAAATACTGAATCATGAAAACTGAATGACAGTCTGGAAAAGGCAAAACTACAGACACAATAGAAAAACCAGAGGTTGCAGCAGTTTGGGAGGAAGATAACAAGGATGAATAGTGGTACAAAGGGGAACTTTTGAACAGTGAATTCTGTATGATAGTACAACAGTGGCCTATGAGACATTATACATCTGTCAAAACCCATGCAACTTTACTCAAAGAATTAACTTTAATTTATGCACTTGAAAAAAATCACTTAGGAATTGAAAACTGCAGAGGTTGAATCCAAGAAGGAATGCAGACTACTACAAGAGAATCTAACATTGAAATTGTATGAAACCACCTGAGTGAAGGGCGGGGGAGGGGAGAGAAAGGTGCTGCTCTAAACAACTTTGGGAATGAGTCTCTAAGACTAAATGGAAAGAAACTGAACATATGCATTGCCTTCTAGCCAATAAGGTTGTTTCTTCCAAGAATATAGGTTAAGAATTATGCTGCTCTACATATATACTGAAATTGAACAATTAAGTAATTGGATTGCAGATACTGGAAGTCACATTTCTCACTGTTGTTGTGAGAATTTATGGATAAGCAAGGAAATGGGTCCCTTGGACTTCAAGGAGATCAAACCAGTCAATTCAAAAGGAAATCAACCCTGAATATTCATCAGAAGAACTGATACTGAAGCTCTAATACTTTGGCCATATGGGAAGATGGGATGGCCATGATGGGAAGAATTGACTCATTAGAAAAGACCCTGACGCTGGGAAAGATAGACAGCAAAAGGAGGAGGGGGAGGCAGAGGATGAGATACTTGGATAGCATCACCAACTCAATGGATATGAATTTGAGCAAACTCCTGGAGATAGTGAAAGACAGAGGAGTCATGTGTGCTGTAGTCCATGGGGTCACAAAGAGTCAGACATGACTTAGTGACTGAACAACAAAGGAAAGGAGAACAGCATGATCCATGTGGTAACAGATTAGAATTGGAGGCATCAGTGAAAACTTATGTACTTTAATGTAATCACAGATGTTTATATATTGAAATATTCATAGATATGGGTTACACATATGAGGTACATGTATATGTAGCCCTTACTTTATTAGTTGAGATGGCCTGCCAACAATACTATCCAGTACCAATGAACTCACCTAGTATACCGATCTTAGTTTCTAATACCATTTTCCAAATTAAAGGAACTGGGGCTTCTTGGAGAAATGTCTGATTATAGAACTAGCGCAGGAAACATACAAGATAAGCCTTTTGTAGTGCCAGTAAGTGACTGGTAGTGTTAGTTTCTCAGTTCTGTCGTACTTTTTGTGACCCCATGAACTGTAAACTTGCCAGAATCCTCTGTCCAGGGGTTTCTCCACACAAGAATACTGGAGTGGGTAGCTATTTCCTTCTTCAGGGGATCTTCCCAACACAGGAACTAAGCCAGAGTCTCCCACATTGCAAGTAGATTTTTTCACTTTCTGAGCCACCAAGAAAGCCAGAAAATGAGTCAGTGCTTAAAATAACACACACACACACACACGTGTGTATATGCACACACACACACACACCTCAAACATTCAGTTCAGTCACTCAGTTGTGTCTGACTCTTTGGGACCCCATGGACTGCATGCAGCATGCCAGGCTTCCCGTCCATCACCAACTCAAACTCATGTCCTTTGAGTCAGTGATGCCATCCAACCATCTTATCCTCTGTCATCCCCTTCTCTTCCTGCCTTTTCCCAGCATCAGGATCTTTTCCAATGAGCCAGTTATTTGCATCAGGTGGCCAAAGTATTGGAATTTCAGCTTCAGCATCAGTCCTTCTGATGAATATTCAGGACTGATATCCTTTAGGATTGACTGGTTTGATCTCCTTGCAGTCCAAGGGACTCTCAAGAATCTTCTCCAACACCACAGTTCAAACATTACACCATCCCCAATCAATTCCTTTAACCCTACCCATGCCATCTTTTGGGGCCTCCCTCGTGGCTTAGTGGTAAAAAATTTGCCTGCTGTGCAGGAGATGGAGGTTCAACTCCTGGGTTGATAATATCCTCTGGAGAAGGATATGGCTACCCATTTCAGTACTCTTGCCTGGGAAATCCCTTGGATTAGAGGAGCCTGGCAGGCGATAGTCCATGGGGGGTCCACAAAACCAGACATGACTTAGCAACTAAGCAAAAAGAACAACAAAACTTTTAAGTCCTTCACATTCATTTAGTATGTTGTTTCCTGAAAATATCCTGACAGAAACACTGGGGAAAAGGTAAAAATGAACTAATTGTCTAAGACTACAACTTACATGTAATATTAGATCATACATGAAGTCATCAAAAAATCCACTTAGTAATTCTTTCACCAAATATGTACAAAGTGCCTACTTTTTTTCTAGGCATTTTTCTAGGTCAACAGAACTGCAGATTCCTTAAAGAGTTTCAGTTCAGTTCAGTTCATTCGCTTAGTCATGTTGGAATGTTTTTGACCTCACAGACTGCAGCCTGCCAGGCTTCCCTGTCCATCGCCAACTCTTGGAGCTTGCTCAAACTCATGTCCATCAAGTTGGCAATGCCATCCAAATATTTCATTTTCTGTATTCCCCTTATCCTCCTTCCTTCAATCTTTTCCAGCATCAGGGTCTTTCCCAATGAGTCAGTTCTTCTCATCAGGTGGAGTTTATAGTCTAAGGAGTTTATATTCTAAGAATATGTTCTACATATATAACATGAGAAAATGTGCTTATGACACATATCTGAAGAGGTTACTGAGATTACAAGTGATTTATTGACTAATATTTAATCTATCAGGAAAATGAAATAAAATTATATATTTCAAATTTTTAATCAGTGGAGAAAGGTGTAAATGAATTTTATATTGGTGGTTTCATGTTAGCTTCCAGTGAACATCAGAAGCTGACAGATGCAAGTTAATAAGTGTCTCACATGCACCAGCCTACACTAAGTATTTCTCACTTAAGGAAGAGCACAGTGTTAAAAAGTGTCCATGTTTAAAACTATATTTGATTTTACACAGCTTTTCTCCCAAAGTAGCTCTAGAAAGCAATAGTTCACACCAAACTGCTGGCCAGCTTATGTCTTAGGGCAGACCAGGAGATTCCAGGATCAAGTGGGTGGTGGAATATGCTTGGAAGTACAGACGAGTACTTCCATAAGTAGTTATGGAAGAACAAATTACAAAACAAATATGCAAGCACTTATACTAATTACCATATACAGATACAGATGGGAAATTAATAGTTTAATCAAAAAATGTATATTATGGATTTCAAAGGCTTTACCAGGTAAAGTTTCAGACGGTAAAGAATCGGCCTGCAATGCCGAAGACCTAGGTTCCATTCCCGGGTACGGAAGATCAATTGGAGGAAGGCATGGCAACCCACTCCAGTATTCTTGCCTGGAGAATTCCCATGGACAGAGGAGCCTGGCAGGCTATAGTCCATGGAGTTTCAAAGATTCAGACATGACTGAAGTGACTTAATACACATACAGGGATTTTAAACAGGAAATTTAACTTCTTTTTTTTTTTAAATTTTATTTTATTTTTAAACTTTACATAGCTGTATTAGTTTTAACTTCTTTGTTTCATGAATCTTTCTATCAATCTGATAACAATATTTTAATGCATGAATTAAGAAATAAGATGTATAGTATTAAATGAAGATCAATTTTATTAAATTACAACTATTAATCTATTTTAAAAAAACTGATTATTATAAAATTGAGCTTCCTCAGTGGTGCTAGTGGTAAAAAATCTGCCTGCCAGTGCAGGAGACACAGGTTCAATCCCTGCATCAGGAAGATCCACTGGAGTAGCTAATGGCAACCAACTCCAGTATTCTTGCCTGGAAAATTCCATGAACACGGGAGCCTGGCAGGTTACACTCCATGGGGGTAGCAAAGAGTCAGACACAATTGAGCACATACACTCACACATATGATAAAATAATGCATATGCTTCTTAAATAATACCATAAATAATAAGATCTAGTAGCAGATCTGATTGGTTCCAAAGTTTACAAAGAAAAAATGAGCAAACATGATATTTAGAATGTTATTTTATTTCTATTAATGATAACGTCACAGATACCTCTAAAACTTCTGTAGATTGATACCTATAAACACAAATTTGGGAAACGTGAAACTTCAATAAACTTCTTTGGGCTCCAAAATCACTGCAGATGGTGATTGCAGCCATGAAATTAAAAGACGCTTATTCCTTGGAAGGAAAGTTACGACCAACCTAGATAGCATATTGAAAAGCAGAGACATTACTTTGCCTAAAAAGGTCCGTCTAGTCAAGGATATGGTTTTTCCAGTGGTCATGTATGGATGTGGGAGTTGGACTGTGAAGAAAGCTGAGTGCCGAAGAATTGATGCTTTTGAACTCTGGTCTTGGAGAAGACTCTTGAGAGTTCCTTGGACTGCAAGGGAATCCAACCAGTTCATTCTGAAGGAGATCAGCCCTGGGATTTCTTTGGAAGGAATGATGCTAAAGCTGAAACTCTAATACTTTGGCCACCTCATGCGAAGAGTTGACTCATTGGAAAAGACTCTGATGCTGGGAGGGATTGAGGGCAGGAGGAGAAGGGGATGACAGAGGATGAGATGGCTGGACGGCATCACTGACTCGATGGACGTGAGTCTGAGTGAACTCCGGGAGTTGGTGATGGACAGGTAGGCCTGGCGTGCTACGATTCATGGGGTCACAAAGAGTCGGACACGACTGAGCGACTGAACTGTACTGAACTGAAACTTCAGTAAGAAATTAGTATGGATAGTAATGTAATGTTTCCCAGTTTAAATGTATGGACTCCATATTTTAAAGTAACAGGATGTAAAATTTGAAAAAAAAATGTATTTATATTGACTTTATAGATGTAGGCAGAAGAGTAGAATAAACAGCAATTGTGAAGAGGGATATGGGTTAATATCCTGAGTTTGTAACTTTTTATGAGCATAGAGGAATTTATTAACTAGTCTTTATTTTCAACATATCTATAATAGGAATCATAAGTCTATCTTAAACAGAAGGTATAAAATCATATGCATAAAGAAACCTTGAAATATAGTCTATCTGTGTTAATTAAACTCTTTCATTCAAACTGACCTATTGATTAGGTCATTATATAATTATATTACATCAGTGTACAATAATGAAAACAACAGAATGGGAGAGACTAGAGATCTCTTCAAGAAAATTAGAGATACCAAGGGAACATTTCATGCAAAGATGGGCAGAATGGTATGGACCTAACCAAAATGGTATGGACCTAACCGAAGCAGAAGATATTAAGAAGAGGTGGCAGGAATACACAGAAAAACTGTACAAAAAGATCTTCATGACCAAGATAATCACGATACTGTAATCACTTACCTAGAACCAGACATCCTGGAATGTGAAGTCAAGTGAGCCTTAGAAAGCATCATTACGAACAAAGCTAGTGGAGGTGATGGAATTCCAGTTGAGCTATTTCAAATCCTGAAAGATGATGCAGTGAAAGTGCTGCATTCAATATGCCAGCAAATTTGGAAAACTCAGCAGTGGCCACAGGACTGGAAAAGGTCAGTTTTCATTCCAATCCCAAAGAAAGGCAATACCAAAGAATGCTCAAACTACCACACAATTGCACTCATCTCACACACTAGTAAAGTAATGCTCAAAATTCTCCAAGCCAGACTTCAGCAATACATGAACTGTGAACTTCCAGATGTTCAAGCTGGTTTTAGAAAAGGCAGAGGAACAGAGATCAAATTGCCAACATCCCCTGGATCATCAAAAAAGCAAGAGAGTTCCAGAAAAACATCTATATCTGCTTTTGACTATGCCAAAGTCTTTGACTGTGTGGATCACAATAAACTGTGGAAATTTCTGAAACAGATGGGAATACCAGACCTCCTGACCTGCCTCTTGAGAAACCTATATGCAGGTCAGGAAGCAACAGTTAAAACTGGACATGGAACAACAGACTGGTTCCAATAGGAAAAGGAGTACATCAAGGCTGTATATTGTCACCTTGCTTATTTAACTTCTATGTAGGGTACATCATGAGAAATGCTGTGCTGGAAGAAGCACAAGCTGGAATCAAGATTGCTGGGAGAAATATCAATAACCTCAGATATGCAGATGACACCACCCTTATGGCAGAAAGTGAAGAGGAACTAAAAAGCCTCTTAATGAAAGTGAAAGAGGAGAGGAAAAAGTTGGCTTAAAGCTCAACATTCAGAAAATGAAGATCATGGCATCTGGTCCCAACATTTCATGGCAAATAGATGGGGAAGCAGTGGAAACAGTATCAGACTTTATTTTTCTGGGCTCCAAAATCACTACAGATGGTGACTGTAGCCATGAAATTAAAAGACACTTACTCCTTGGAAGGCAAGTTATGACCAACCTAGATAGCATATTCAAAAGCAGAGACATTACCTTGCCAACAAAGGTCCATCTAGTCAAGGCTATGGTTTTTCCAGTAGTCATGTATGTATGTGAGATTTGGACTGTGAAGAAAGCTGAGTGCCAAAGAATTGATGCTTTTGAACTGTGGTGTTGGAGAAGACTCTTGAGAGTCCCTTGGACTGCAAGGAGATCCAACCGGTCCATTCTGAAGGAGATCAGCCCTGGGATTGCTTTGGAAGGAATGATGCTAAAGCTGAAACTCCAGTACTTTGGCCATCTCATGTGAGGAGTTGACTCATTGGAAAAGACTCTCATGCTGGGAGGGATTGGGGGCAGGAGGAGAAGGGGACGACAGAGGATGAGATGGCTGGATGGAATCACCAACTCAATGGACATGAGTTTGAGTGAACTCCAGGAGTTGGTGATGGACAGGGAGGCCTGGTGTGCTGCAGTTCATAGGGTCACAAAGAGTCGGACATGACTGAGCAATTGAACCAAACTGAATGTGCAATAAAACAGTATGCATTTGTCTAGAAAACTTATAATATGAGGTTTGAGAAGGTCAGTGTAAACTATCACATTAACCATTTTACAGGCATAAGCACATCCACGGTTTACTATAAGTGTTAACCTGGAATCTATAGAGGTAAATTCTATTGTGTTCCATGCAGATCTCATCGACCATGCCAGTCTACTTACCAGCCAGCTGCTGTGAGGTCTGGCTACTAACTGCCTACAGCTGTTCCCTTCTGAGAATTCTTCTGGACTGATGAGAACCATCAAGCTAGGAAGTTGTCTTCTTTCTCTTTCTCTCTCTTGCTTTGTTCCTCCCTTACAGTTTCCTCCTGAGAAGCACATTTTCAATTTAACACCCATACCCAAATCCGAGTCTCAGTTCCATGACTGATTCTAAGGAACTACCTACACAATTGGTCTGAATGAGCCTTTAGCATGTTAGAAGTAATCCATTCACCTATTCTTCAAATATTGTCTGGTGCCTAATGTTGCCAGGCATCAGCATGATTCAGGTGCTTGAGATACAAACAAAAGCATACAGAAAGTGACAAACACTATCAATAAACACAATGAATGTGAATAACATATAGTAGATAGAAAGCATTCAGAATTATTGGAAAAGAAAAAAACTTAGAGCAATACAGTGGGATAAGAATATAGAGGCTGGGCAAGGGAAGGGAAGTGACATTCCAGGTTGGTCTTATTAAGAAATCATTATTTGAGTAAATATTTGAAGAAATGGGAAACATCCAATTAGATATGTAGGAGATGTTCTTTCAATCATACACATACATGCACATGCTAAGTCACTTCAGTCGTGTCCGACTGTTTGCGACCTATGGACTGTAGCCCACCAGGATCCTCTGTCTACGGGATTTTTCAGGCAAGAATACCAGAATGGGTTGCCATTTCATACTCCAGGGGATCTTTCTGACTCAGGATGAAACCCGCATTTCTTATGTCTCCTGCATTAACAGGCAGGTTCTTTACCACTAGCACCACCTAGGAAGCCCAATCATAGTAATAGCCAAATCAAAGGTCCTATAGAAATTTTGTTGCTCAGTCATGTCCAACGTTTTGTGACCCCATGGACTACAGCACCCAGGCTTCCATGTCTTTCACTATCTCCCAGAGTTTGCTCAAATTCATGTCCATTTTGTTGATGATGCCATCCAACAATCTCATCCTCTGTCACTCCTTTCTCCTCCTGCCCTCTTCTTTCCCAGCATCAGGGTCTTTTCCAATGAGTTGGCAGTAGTGTGACTGGTTTGTTTCATCTGTGTCTATCTCAGAGAAATAAGAGGGGAGAGTATAGAAGAGGACAGAGAAACTGAGTGTGGGTGGAGGGAGGTTCTTGTAGCCCAGAGAGGAAAGCATATGAAGGAGAAGGTAATGACATCAAGCTAAGTGATCAAAAATATGGGGACAGGAAGCTGTCCATTGAACTGAAATCACAATCTTCACTATACAATTAATATTTTGCAATGCTTTTATTAGTAAATGCAGATTACATTTTACCTGGATTATTCAAATGGTCTCTAAATATGAAAAAAATTCAAGTGGTCTAGCTTTTAATTACTAGAAGGTGCTACAATATTTCTTATGAATATATTTGCAAATGTCTTAATACCTGCAATGATTTTATGTTTCCATAGAGTCAACCTTGAAAACTTTTCAAATGTTAAGACTCAGACTGTAACAGGTCTCATTATTTGAGGACATGACCTCTGAAGCACAAATGCCCGGTTTCAACTTCTAGCTAGGCAATCCTGAATGTGTTATTTAGTCATTAGCTCCCTAGTTGCCTTAGTGTGAAAGTTGTATTATCATTTTTTTAGTGTTTTGTGTTACATTAGTTTATATACATAAATTAAATGGAATAGTGCCTCACTACTGTCTTGAATGGGCTAGTTAATACAATGATAACATTATAGTAAAATAATAATATGTACCTCACATACACACAGCATTTTATCATGAGGTCAGTTAGTGAAGGTTGTTCTACCTCAACTTTATCAGAATTTCAGGCTGAAGGAGACCTGCTCCAATCTCTGATTCCACTTTTTCCAAGGAAGGAAAAAAGTAACTTTGGCATTCAGTCTCTTAAAATCTCCACCTAGTATTGACACACATCAATTCCACTTACTTATCATTGACCAAATCAGGTTTACTTTGTCTAACTTCAAAGTTATTAGTGAGGTGCCTTCTTATAAAACACTCAGAAATATTTGGTAAGTAACAAGGATAATCATTATGATTAAAGCCCTAGCTACCAAATGTAAGGCTGATTCTTCGTCCTGGAGAAAAAATATACAAAAATAAAATTTATGGGTCATATACAGACTTGTCATCAAGTTCAAAAAATACAACTTATGGGTCATATACAGACTTGTCATCAAGTTCAAATTGAGGGAGACAGTCTGTACACCAAGTCTGGATGAAGTGTCTCATGACCCAAGACCTATGAACTAAAATAGGGTATCTGTTCCCCGACACATGCAATAAATAATGGTGACATAGGGGCAATACAAACATAATAAATGTTTTTCTTCTGAAAGCCATGGTAGTTTTGAAATCATGTTTGCATGTCCTACTATCCTGCCAGTGGGAGAATCAGCCCATTGTCAGACAGTATTCTTCAAGTCTGATTCCTGAGATGGTATCCCTTGTCCACTGTTCTTTGCAGCTCTTCACCTTCCCAAATTCTTTCATATCTATTGACCTCACTGACCACATCTTAAGAAACCTGCATGGACCTTGAAAGTTTAAAAAAATTCTTAGTGAGCTTATGGACCATGGGGATTGATAGTCCAAAGATCATTTTAACAATGAGATCTGGGTTTTTTGGCCTGGGTTGTTGGTTTGGGGGCAGTACAACTCTTAAAAACAAAATGTTCTCTGTCTATTTGGCTCCATTAAATTTCATGTGCCAAGAGACACTCCATAGGGTATTTTCTGTTTATACACAATTAGATTTTCTATACTTATTTATTTATTTATTTTTACTGTTCCACATTTCTTGTTATTTGTCTACTTGATTTTAGTTTGTTTAATCTCGTTGGGCTTTACAGGACAAGCCACAGTCTTAGTGCCTTTAACATGAAAAATTTTGTCCAAGTAAAAGGATTTATTGGGAACCAAACACTTAGTTGGGTCCTGAATATTTTGCTGTAGAGTCAAGCCACACAAAATGTCTGTTCTCTTGCTCTCTATACATCCTCAGCTAGACCAATGCCTGCTTCATTTACATTACACTCACATGACTGACCTTCCTACATACTCCAGGCCCCAGATAATGAATGCTGGTTCTAACTTTAGATCATAACATCTCCACCATGATAGCCTATCAAATGGGTGATGAGGGGCATGCCCCTCTTTTGGTTTCGCTGGTAACCAATGAGCCAAACTGCCCTCAACTCCCCCTATAACTGGCAATCTCCCCTTTCCACTCTGGTGTGAAGACTGCCATCATGTCCTACCCTCCGTCTGCCATATATAGTGAGTTGTGGTGTCAGGACCTTGGTTCAGACATATAAGATCCCTCATCTGTTAAATGACTGATGTCTCTGATGCTGACTCTGGGCTTTCTTTGGTGTTAAAGCTGGGCAAGTACAGGCCTTGTAGGTCTGCAGGGTACAGCTGAACACTTGCTTATATAATTCATTCAGAAGTTTAAAAAATAGATGTATGACCATTCTGTTGATTTGCTTTTGCTAGAAAAGTTTTAATCAGCCATTTTCACACAAAATATTATTTCTCTTTTATGCAAGAGTATCAGAAAGTTGCATCTTCTTCTCAACCTGCTGGTACTCCATTCATGCCATCTCCTTTTCCTGCCAGCAAACTGGCATTGAAAAGTGAAAGTTGCTCAGTTGTGGCTGACTCTTTGCGACCCCATTAGTCTATGGAATTCTCTAGGCCAGAATACTGGAGTGTGTAGTCTTTCCTTTCTCCAGGGGTTCTTCCTAACCCAAGGTTCAAACCCAGGTCTCCCGTGTTTCAGGCAGATTCTTTACCAGCTGAGCCACAAGGGAAGCAATAGCTCTCTGAATTTATCTGTTTTTTATAGTACTTGGCTGACACAGCCATGACAAGTACACTCTACTGATACTCTGTTTTTCCACATTTCCACTCAGGCTACAAGCTCACTGGGCCCAGAATCTACCTTCCAAGTTATCACAGGTGATAGTTTTGCCAAATATTACACCCATGAATGAAATTAATTTCTACATTTTGAGACTCTGACAAGGCTTTCTTGACTGCTGAATGGCCAGGCTTTAAGTCAGTGTTACAAATTGCATGGGTTTTTGTTGTTGTTGTTGTTGTTGTTTGGACAGCATGAGTTCTAGCAAATATTTATTAATCAGTCATATTGTTCCATGGTGCCTTGGAGACAAATGCTTATTCTTGCTCAAGAGATACAACACTGTGGTTTTCCTGGGAGGCTGTGATAAACCTTGTCACCAGAAACCCAAAGCAAAGGACGTCCCACCTCCATGATCCAGGATTACCAAGAGAAGGAAGAAGGAAAATAGGGCCTCTCAGGCTGGCCCCTAGGCTGTACACACAGAAGAGGAACACTCACCTGCATGCATATTTTAATGTGCAAAACAAATTCCATAGTTACGTTTAAATTCAGAGGTTAGGAAGGAGGACAGTCTAACAATGTATTTGGGAGAAAGAAATCCAGAAATATTTGGTCAACAGTCTGGATGATTGCTTATGAGAGTGCTCGTTACATGTTGCATTGTGTTCACCAAAAAGATATATTCAAGTCCTCACCCCGGCACCTATGGATGTGAATTTATTTGGAAATTGGGTCTGTGAAGATGTAATCAAATTAAGATGGAGTCATTCTGAATTAGTGTGGGCCTTAATCCATCATGACTGGATTATAAGAGAAGAGACTAATGTAGAGAAAAAAGGACCCTGGAAAGGCAGATATAAATACTGGAATTGTGCTGCCACAGAACAGCCTACCGGAAGCTGGAAGAGATAAAGAAGTATGCTCCACTAGAGTCTATGGAGAGAGTAGAGACCTACAAATACCCAGACCTCAGATAGCTAAGTTTCATAATTGTAAAATAATAAATAATAAATTTAAGGTTTTTTTAAGCTACCCAGTTTATGTGAATTGTTAAAACAGCCCTAGGAAACTAATACAGTGCTAACTAAATATTAATATTTATTATCAATTTGTAAGATTTTCTTCACTGTATATGGTAAAGGTAAGAGATTTCTTTTTGATGCTTCAATATCAATGAGAACATAATATTCAGTGAAGGGAGTTAACATAAAGCATTTTTAGGACCATAAATTGGAATTGTTTCAGAAAGCTGTGCTACCTATTGGTTATCAGAGTGTAACTTTAGGTAAGACACTAACTTCTCTCTATGTCTTAGTTTCTTAATTTGTAAAACTTAATAATAATACTCATGCAGTTGTTGCTAATTCTCATAAAAAGCTTAGAAAAATGCTCAATTAAGTTTAGCTATCTTTAAATTACATATGAGTCTCTTTTTTCAGACTATTATTCAAAACCAGAATAGGCTTTTCCTGTCTTTATATTAAATTATCTTGCACAGAGCAGAGGAGATTAGAAGTATATGTTGAAGGATTAAATACTTTAATAGACTTAAAATATTTAATATTTAGTATATGGAATTACCTAGAGTGTACCTTCGGAGAAGGCAATGTCAACCCACTCCAGTACTCTTGCCTGGAAAATCCCATGAACGGAGGAGCCCGATGGGCGGCAGTCCATGGGGTCGCTAAGAGTTGGACACAACTGAGCGACTTCACTTTCACTTGTCACTTTCATGCATTGGAGAAGGAAATGGCAACCCACTCCGGTGTTCTTGCCTGGAGAATCCCAGGGATGGCGGAGCCTGGTGGGCTGCCGTCTATGGGGTCACACAGAGTTGGACACGACTGAAGTGACTTAGCAGCAGCAGCAGCAGCAGAGTGTACCTTAATTTCTTTTATATTTCAAACTGAAAATATAGTGTGATATTATGGAAGAAAACTATATGAGGTACTCTGATATCATTAAAATATCACATCATATATGAAATGTAGCAAATTGCATTTATGCCATTTTTATTAAAATCTATTATTTTAAGAACATATACACATGCTCTTTTTTCAGCACATATGAGTGAAAATACTAGCAAAAATTCATTTATATTCTTGAAATGTAGTATGAATTAATCTCTATCAGATCAACAATAAAGATTTCTTGGCACTGATGCCAATTTAAATGTTACTATAGCAATCACTATGGTAATGTTTTCAATTAGTGTTCACAGTCACAGCATAACATGAGTCTAATGTACCACTTGGCAGGTTCATAATGGATCTACAGATTATTTAATTTTACCAGTCAATAAAATCTAAACAGGCCAAAAAAAAAAATGAAAAAAGCATCGACCATGTACTGTCCCTAATTTTTTAATTTCAAGTACTCACTAAACTTTACAAATAATCTAGTGTAAAAATACATTAGCATTGTTCCCTTGCAAACCACCTGCTAAAACACAATAAAGTTACAAAGAAATTGCTTCATATGTCATTAACGGACACTGATATTAAAAATCCAGTGTTTATTTCATCTGGAAAGTTCATCTGAAAATAAACTCACATATGATAGGTAAGTCATTATTGTGAAATCTTATGGAAGGAAGGAAAATGAAGATAATAGTGTTATTTATTATTGTCATATCTAGCATTTATGAAACACATCTTATACCCCAGGCACTGTTTTAAGTGCCTCACAGTTTTGGTAATGTGTCTGTTCAGTTCACAAACAGTTCATTATACCAATTCTAGTCCACTGGGGTTGTGTTGCACTGCCATCTTGAAGTTCTTTATAGCTCTTTAGCCACTGAAGTTTGAGTGGATGTGATCTCTGGTCTTTCTGGAAGAAAATTTATGAACTGCTAAATAATCCTGCTACTATGTGTTTCCCTTTGCCATACCAAATAGCAGGACTTCCCAGTAGGACCCAAAATGAAGACCACAAGGAGCTCCCTGACATCCCCCCTAGGAAAACTGTAAACAGGGGGAGAGACAATTAAAATTTTTGTTTGCGCTCCCTGAACACCTTAGTCCTTTAGGACTGATGAATTTATCTTAAATCACATAACAGTCACAATGAAGTATTATATTATTCCTACTTTACACACAAAAAAATGAAAGGTTAGAGTGTTTAAATAAATTGCCCAAAATAAACATCCATTAGGTGATAAGGGAGAAAACTGAAATCAGCTCTGAGAGCTGACAGCTGGTATCTGCTCTGGCAACTAAGAAAAGGTTGTGGTTTCTTCTGCTGAGCACAAACAGTTTAACAGAATGCCATCACTAGATGAGCTCCCTCTATGAATGAACAAGACAAAATTCTCGGGCACTAGGCACCCTCAAAATGACCAAATATCTTCCTCTCTTAGTTACTATGTCTTTATCAAAAACATCTTCAAACTGTTTTCCCAGGTACCATGTAGAAAGTAACATACATGTACAGAATTGCCTCAATTTCCTGGTATTACCTAATCTAGTGCTGATCCCTGCTTTTATCAACACAGTCCAAATGCCCCAGCATACCCCCAAACTCTATGGCAGGCTTATCTTAACTCCCTCTACCCCAAATATCTCCAATTTCCCCATGATAGCACTATACCTTGCTGCAGGAAGTTAATATGCCAAATTTTGACTAAAACTGTGTTCCTGGCTGTCCTTTAGGCATTGGGCTGAAAAGTGAGAATCGAGGTTTATACCTGGCGAGTCTGGTTCTATTGTCCACCACACAACAACTATGCTGTCATTGAAACAGAGCAGTATGAATTTTGAGAATCAATGAGTTTACTTAGTTTAGTTCCTTTCTTAATATAATTCCATGATAGATAGTTTTTACTTTAAATAAATCAAAGGGTAAGATTAAAACAATATTACTGTCAAAGAACTGTTTAAATTGTCAAAGAACAGTGTAGTAAAACTGGCACAAATATGACATTTTGGGGTATGTATGTATGAGTGCATGTGTGTGTATACATACATACGAATTTATAAGGAAGGTTGTTAAAGAACAGACTCAGTTCTTACCTCAGTGCCCAACCTCAAGGGCAGGGGGCTGAATAAATTATACTCTCAGCTCATGGACTGTAATTATTATCAGATCATACAAGGACCTTCTCTTGTTTCTTGATTTATTTTTATTTTATTCCCATCTGCCATTCTCACCTCCCCCAGTTTTCTTAAGGATTTTTCAATAAATAATATAACCTGGGAATCAAAGTGTTTTATAATAAAATTAATTAACCTCATCATGTGCCCTAAGATTAGTGTAGAATCATGGTCTGATTTGGAGGAAGAATAATGGACTAAGAGTTCAAGTGACTCAATGCACTGAGTCTGTACATTAAGGAAGGGGATGTTAGGGAACAGCTAACTATAACAGACAATTTCAACACGTTATCTTTCATTCTACACATATTGCACATAATTGGATCTCATTTTTAAGGCACTGTAACATTAAAAATGCTAAAAATTTAGTTAGAAATACTGCACAGCCAATGAGGTTAATAAAGCTTTGAAGTATCTCTTAATCCACTGAATCCCAAGCAGAGAATATTTACTATTTTCAGTTTAAATTATCATTCATGCTACGTCACTTCAGTCTCACTATTAATCTTTATTATGCTATCTTTTCTTTGCTATAAGAGAAACTCCAAGAAGTAAAAATAGATCAGAAATACCTTCTAAAGTCAGGCCCTGTTGAGCTTCTTATTCCTCCAGCTATTGATCCTTCTCTGTAGGAAACTATTTTAAGTAAGATATATGATAAGATTAATTTATTTTTAATTTTTTTCTCTATATATTTGCCAAAGGAATATATGCCTGCTGCTTAAACAGTGCCATTAAGTATCAGAGATATGAAATACTAAATATAATATATTCGGTTCATTTCAGTTGCTCAGTCATGTCCAACTCTTTGCAACCCCATGGACTGCAGCATGCCAAGCCTCACTGTCTATCATCAACTCCAGGAGTTTAGCCAAACTCATGTCCGTTGAGTCGGTGATGACATCCAACCATCTCATCCTCTGTTTTCCCCTTTTCTTCAACCTTCAATCTTCAATCTTTCCCAGCATAAGGGTCTTTTCAAAAGAGTCAGTTCTTCGCATCAGGTGGCCAATGTATTGGAGTTTCAGCTTCAGCATCAGTCCTTCCAATAAATATTCAGGACTGATTTGCTTTAGGATGGGCTGTTTGGATCTCCTTGCTGTCCAAGGGACTCTCAAGAGTCTTCTCCAATATATTAACTAAAGTCAAGATGTCCTCAAATGTTTATCGCTTAGGAAGATACTTATTACTAGATATAAATTCTAATATATGCTCTGGTTTCTTGAGCATTAATAGTGATTCCCAGAATTAATTCATATTTCCATTGCATAATATTATAACTACATACTCTGCCAAACACTTAACCCAGCTGTCTTTTTTAATAGGATTCTGCTTATTAAGCATATGAGGATCACCTGTGCCAACACTGCACCTCAGAACATCCAGTATATCATTATTTCCTAATAATAACTTAGAGAACAACTACTTCTAGTCCATGATTTCATCATCATAATCTAATGAGACATCATCATCATCATCAGAACTAATGTAAGTACATAAATAGGAGGACTGAATAAAGACAAATTCAATGTGCACTAACATATCTTTGTATTAGTGAGATAGTCTCTCTGTGTAATTTCTGCATATTTTACAGGCTTGAACAGTTTATTATTTTCCTTAATTAAACCATCTTTAGATACTGGAACATTTCAATAAATCTATAACAGAGAGTACAGGTATTTGGTTAGCCACTATTCATAAACTTTATCTTGGATTTTTCCAGAACACTGATGGACTATCAGGTATGGGTTTTCACCATGCTTTCGAAACTCATTTCTGTTAATACAACACAGGATCTGAAATCAGTAGACTAGTAGATAGAGCAGCGGGATGCAGTTGAGAAGGACTTTCATTCAATGAAAAAAAAATGTACTTATCACAAAATGCTACTGTGTGTACACAAGTGGGGATATGTACACAAAAAGGTTAAACATTGTGCACTTTAGAGTCTACCATCATTTCAGAAAAGGAATTTATTTGGCAAATAAACTTAAAACACATATGATATTTATCTTATAAGATAAGAATGCTTATCTAAGTTTAGCTATTTGTGAACTTTGAATTTTTCAATGGTTGTGGTAAAAATATCTGAGGATTTGATTCTATCCGTTGTAGAATGGTTGGTCACATAATTTTCCCCGGAGTTGTTTTCAGGTCGCTAAGTCTAATGCTGGGAGGGATTGGGGGCAGAAGGAAAAGGGGACGACAGAGGATGTGATGGCTGGATGCCATCACCGACTTGATGGACATGAGTTTGAGTGAACTCTGGGAATTGGTGATGGACAGGGAGGCCTGGTGCACTGCAATTTATGGGGTCGCAAAGAGTCGGACACGACTGCGCGACTGAACTGAACTGAACTGAAGTCATATCCCATTCTTTGCGACCCTATGGACTGCAGCATGCTAGGGTTCCCTGTCTTTCACCATCTCCCAGAGTTTGCTCAAACTCATATTCATTGAGTCAGTGGTACTATCTAACAATCTCATCCTCTGGCATTCCCTTCTCCTTTTGCCTTCATCATTCCCAGCATCACTACAAAGCTAGTGGAGGTGATGGAATAACAGTTGAGCTATTTCAAATCCTAAAAGATGATGCTGTGAAAGTGCTGCACTCAATATGCCAGCAAATTTGGAAAACTCAGCAGTGGCCACAGGACTAGAGAAGGTCAGTTTTCATTCCAATCCCAAGAAAGGCAATGCCAAAGAATGGTCAAACTACTGCACAATCACCCTCATCTCACATGCTAGTAAGTAATGAGCAATGTTGAGCATCTTTTCATGTGTTTGTCAGCCATCTGTATGTATGTATGTATATCTTATTTGTATAATGTATATCTTATTTGGATAAATGTCTGTTTAGGTATTTTTCCCACTTTTTGATTGGGTTGTTTGTTTTTCTGGTATTGAGTTGTATGAGCTGCTTGTATATTTCAGAAATTAATCCTTTGTCAGTTGTTTCATTTGCTATTATTTTCTTCCATTCTGAGGGTCTTTTCACTTTGCCTATAGTTTCCTTTACTGTGCAAAATCTTCTAAGTTTAATCAGGTCCCACTTGTTTACTTTTGTTTTTATTTCCATTATTCTAAAGACCCCCCTGGTGGCTCAGATGGTAAAGCGTCTGTCTACAATGCAGGAGACTTGGGTTTGATCCCTGGGTGGGGAAGATCTCTTGGAGAGGGAAATGGCAACCCACTCTATTCGTGCCTGGAAAATCCTATGGATGGAGGAGCCTGATGGGCTACAGTCCGTGGGGTTGCAAAGAGTCAGACATGACTGAGCGACTTCACTTACTTATTCTATAGGAGGTGGGTCATAGAGGATCTTCCTTTGATTTAGGTCATTGAGTGTTCTGCCTATGTTTTCCTCTAAGAGTTTTATAGTTTCTGGGCTTACATTTAGGTGTTTAATCCATTTTGAGTTTATCTTTGTATATGGTGTTAGAAAGTGTTCTGATTTCATTCTTTTACATGTAGCTTTTCAGTTTCCCTATCACCGTTTATTGAAGAGGCTGCCTTTGTCCTATTGAATATTCTTGCCTCCTTTGTCAAAAATAAGGTACCCGTAGGTGCATGGGTTTGTTTCTGGGATTTCTTTCTTGTTCCATTGTTCTATATTTCTTGTTTTTGTGCCAGTACTATATTGTCTTGATAACTGTAGCTTGTAGTGTAGTCTGGAGTCAGGAAGGATTCTTCCAGCTCCATCCTTCTTTCTCAAGACTGCTTTGGATATTTGGAGTCTTTTGTGTTTCCATATAAATTATGAAATTTTTTTCTAGTTCTGTGAAAAATGCCATTGGTAATTTGTAATGATTGCATTGAATCTGTAGATTGTGTTTTGTAATAGTCATTTTCACAATATTGATTTTTCCTACTCAGGAACATGGAATATCTCTCCATCTGTTCATGTCATCTTTGATTTCTTTCATTAATGTCTTATAATTTTCTGTGTACAGTTCTTTTGTCTCCTTAGGTAAGTTTATTCCTAGATATATAATTCTTTTTGTTGCAATGGTGAATGGAATTGATTCCTTAATTTCTCTGATTTTCCATTGTTAGTATATAGAAATGCAAGTGATTTCTATGTATTGATTTGTATCCTGCACTTTGTTAAATTCATTGATTAGCTCAAATAATTTTCTGATACTATCTTTAGAGTTTTCTACATACAGTATCATGTCATCTGAAAACAGTGAGAGCTTTACTTCTTTTCTGATCTGGATTCCTTTTATTTCTTTTTCTTCTCTGATTGCTGTAGGTAGGACTTCCAGACTATGTTGAATAATAGTGGCAAAGTGGACACACTTGTCTTGTTCCTGATGTTAGGGGAAATGCTTTCAGTTTTTCACCATTGAGAATGTTTGCTGTAGGCTTATCATATATGGCCTTTACTATGTTGAAGCGGGTTCCTTCTATGCCCATTTTTTGAAGAGTTTTAATCATAAATGTGTACTGGGTTTTGTCAAAGGCTTTTTCTGCATCTTTTGAAAGTATCATATGATTTTTAATCTTTCAATGTGTTAATATGGTGTATCACATTGATTGATTTGCATATATTGAAGAATTCTTGCTTCCCTGGAATAAACCCATCTTGATCATGACAAGCTTTTTGATGTGTTGCTGGATTCTGTTTGCCAAAATTTTGTTGAGGATTTTTTCACCTATGTTCATCAGTGATACTGGCCTGTAGTTTTCTTTTTTTGTGTGTTGTCTTTGTCTGGCTTTGGTATCAGGGTGATGGTGGCCCCATAGGATGAGTTTGGAAGTGTTCCTTCCTCTTCAATTTTTGGAAAGAGTTTTAGAAGGATGGGCATTACTTCTTCTCTAAATGTTTATAGTATTCTCCTGTGAAGTCATCTGGTCCTGGGCTTTTGTTTTTTTGGAGATTTTTTTTTTTTTTTAATCACAGCTTCAATTTCAGTGCTTGTAATTGGGTTGTTCATAATTTCTGTTTCTTCCTGGTTCAGTCTTGGAAGATTGATCTTTTCTAAGAATCTGCCCATTTCGTCCAGGTTATCTATTTTATTGACATATAGTTGTTCATAATTCTTATAATCCTTTTTATTTCTGTGTTGTCTGTTGTAAAGTCTCCTTTTTCATTTCTAATTTTGTTGATTTGATTCTTCTCTCTTTTTTTCTTGATGAGTCTGGATAAAGGTTTGTCAACTTTGTGTATCTTCTCAAAGACCCAGCTTTTAGTTTACTATTGTTTCTTTCATTTCTTTTTCATTTATTTCTGCTTGGATCTTTATGATTTGTTTCCTTCTACCAATTTTGGGGGTTTTTCCAGTTGTTTTAGGTGTATAGCTAGATTGTCTATTTGATGTTCTTCTTATTTCTTGAGGTAGGATTGTATTGCTGCAAACTACTCTCTTCCCACCATGATCTCCTCCCTCACATCCCCTCAATCCATCTCTATGCAGTCAAGAGCAGCCCTTGCCCTGGGATGGCACCAGAATCCCTAAAAGCCAGCATCTAGCTTCTGCGCCTTCCAGGTAGGCATCCCTGTCCAGGGTCTGTATGGCTGCGGCAAGGACTGTCTGGTTCTCATTCCATTTAGGCTGCCACAGATCACCTGTTTCACATTCAGCTTTAAATGTTTCTCCTCTGACTCAGACAATTTCCCTGATGTGGGGATCTGACCCCTGCTTCAATTCCCTGACCTGCAGAGGGCAGGTTCATTCTTACTAACACTCCTGTTTTTCCCCCTGGTTCCTTTGAATCCTACCGAGTTTTGCATGGTTCTATATATTCTTTTCCATTGGTCAGGTACTCCTGTCTGCTCTCAGTTGGTGTTCTGCATGCACCTCTGCGTCTGAAGGTGTATTCCTAATGCATCCTTGGAGAGAGATCCACATCCACCTACTCCTCTGCCATCTTGTTCTCCTCTCTCAGCAAGTATTTTACTCCCCTGTTTCAACCTCATCAAAAGGCTCTTTAGTACCTCTTCATTTTCTGCCATTAGAGTGATATCATCTGCATATCTGAGATTGTTGATATTTCTCTTTGCATTCTGAAATCCAAGAGTAACTTAAATCCATTGTGGAAATCACTCATGAAGTAAAATTCTATTTTTTTTTTTCAATTAGCTGTCAAAAAATGCGTTTAAGAACCTAAACTTAGGATACACTAACTTTTTATGTATGGAGTTTTGGTGAAATTAAGAGACAATTAGGGAAGCATAAAGTTACAAAAATACATCATACCTTAATCCATAGAGAAGACAGACATACTTTTATTCATTGGAATTAATCCCTGATTGTTTTCCAAAGGGTTGAATGAAGATCATTTGGAGTTTCAGTCCCAGATTGTTATCAAGTTCTGTCATTAATTTCTTCTCTTTGTCTCCTTCAACATGATGAGCTTCAAGCTTAATAAATACAGGAACTCATTATTTATAAACTGTTATTATCTTCGTTCTATTCTTTGTTCTTTGATTTCTGACATACATGTGTCAAAGTGCTTTTCTTAAAATATTTTTCTGCCAAATATTACTTTTATCATAATAGACACATTCTTTTTAGGTATATTTCATCAAGACTCATAAAGGAATGCATATGAAAAACTATTATGGGTCTCTTATACAGAAATAAATTGGGCCTCAGAAGGATCAAATCACTCCTCTAGGACTGGAGTTAGAGCATGACTGGGTTGGAATATGAAACCACATGGTATCATTTCCAAGCACATTTTTGTAAATAAAGTATCATTTACTTGTTTGGACCAGCCTCTGGCACTGCCACCTAGATCAGGTTCAAACCCTGCCTAATTTTCAAAATTCCATTAGTAATCTGTGCTACCATTTTAATCTCAGAACCAACTATTTCTAACACATATGTTCTTCCTCTTTTGATGTGTTGTGACAGAGATTATATTATCTTTGTTTTTTTTTTAATTTTATTTTTATTTTTAAACTTTACAATATTGTATTACTTTTGCCAAATATCGAAATGAATCCGCCACAGGTATACATGTGTTCCCCATCCTGAACCCTCCTCCCTCCTCCCTCCCCATACCATCCCTCTGGGTCGTCCCAGTGCACCAGCCCCAAGCATCCAGTATCGTGCATCAAACCTGGACTGGCAACTCGTTTCATATATGATATTATACATGTTTCAATGCCATTCTCCCAAATCTTCCCACCCTCTCCCTCTCCAACAGAGTCCATAAGACTGTTCTATACATCAGTGTCTCTTTTGCTGTCTCGTACACAGGGTTATTGTTACCATCTTTCTAAATTCCATATATATGCGTTAGTATACTGTATTGGTGTTTTTCTTTCTGGCTTACTTCACTCTGTATAATAGGCTCCAGTTTCATCCACCTCTTTGGTTTTTATAATAAAGGCTGGCATTGGCTCTAATAAGGCTGAAAGACAGTGATTCTAATTTTTATTCATTTTTTAAAAGAAAGTTTAAGATTCATTATCTTTCTAAAAATTATTTGAAACAATTATTATGTTACAAATGTCATAAATGAGGATAACCAAAAAACAAACAAAAAAAAATAGAAAGCTATTCAAAGTGATTTGGGTTTCTGTTTATTTACAAGGCGAGATAAAGAAATTTGGTTTTCACATACTATATACAGAATTTTTCTCAAATTTATACCATCTTCACTTAACCACACAATAAGCATAAACATTTAAGTACTTTTATATATACCCAAAATTAGGAGGGAAAACAGTATAAAATACTTTTGATCTTTGGATAGTGATTAGTGACAAAATATCATTGACAAAGTTAATAGAATAATTTTTTAGATTATCTAATTTGAGGATGTGATTTGTCCTCATGCACAGAAAGCCTTGTAAGTCATGTAGATAAAGGTTAAGTGATGGTCTTGTGATTTCTAATGAGAAACTACAAATGCTCATGTGTACTCTTTAATAATGTAATTTTCAAAAATATTGGCATCTCTAAGATAATATTAGAGTAAATTATTTTGTTGTTGTTGTTTAGGTGCTAAGTCATGCCCAACTCTTCCGTGATCCCATGGACTGTAGCCTGGGAGGCGCCTCTGTCCATGGGATTTTCCAGGCAAGAATACTGAAGTGGGACGCAACTTCTGCCTCCAGGACATCTTCCCAACTCAGGGATCAGACCCATGTTTCCTGCATTTCCTGCACTGGCTAGCAGGTTCTTTACCACTGAGTCACTGGGGAAGCCCAAATTATTTCATTTAAAAAAAAACAAAAAACTTTTTCTATAGTCTGAGAAGAATTGAGGATTTGGGGCTTGCAAATGACATTTATTGTCAAGGCAATATCTGTTGGTTAGTCAGCAGGCTGAGAGCAAAGGAAGAATTCTTAGAGTCAAGTTCTGGGAAATTGCATGGACTATTTTGATTCATCAGTGAACTGCAGAACTTCCCACGTGGCTCAGCAGTAAAGAATCGACCTGCAATGCAGATGTGAGTTCAATCCCTGAGTTGGGTAGATCTCCTGGAGAAGGAAATGTCAACCAAGCCAGTATTCTTGCCTGGATAATCCCATGGATAGAGGAGTCTGGCGGGCTATAGTTCATGTGGTTGTAAAAGAGTCTAATACAACTTAGTGACTGAACAACAGCAGTGAAGTACTCTGTTGTAATTTTTCTTCCCTGATGTCTTTTGTTCCTTAACATAATCTTTGTTCTTCTATCTTTCACTGAATGTGTGTGTGCTCAGTTGTTTCAGTCATGACCGACTCCTTGCGACTCTATGGACTGTAGCCTGCCAGGCTCCTCTGTCCATGGAATTCTACAGGCAAGAATACTGGAGTGGGTTGCCGTGCCCTTCTCCAGGGGATTTTCCCAACCCAGTGATCAAACTCATGGCTCCTGCTTTGTAGGTCGATTCTTTACTGCTGAGCCACCTGGGAAGCCCATCCTTCCCTAAAGGGTGTTACATTATCATTATTGATATTATTATTAATTACTATTATGTCCTAGAATTAGTAGGGCTGAGAGAAAACAGCAGAGGCCTATTGGGGCTGAGATTTGGTCAGCTGAGAAACTTGATAAGGGATTCTAAGTATGTACTAATGGGTGAAACTCAGAACTTGGAAACACTCCCAGAAATTTTAAGGAAATATTTAGAGAGATGGACTCAGTTTGGTGTAATCATGAAAGCTGGAACTAGGATTAAGTATAGGTTATGAAAGAAAGCCACAAATATGAAGACTTGAAAAATGAAGCTAAGAAATATAGATGAGAATACAGATGAGAATATAGATTTGAAGATACAAGTTTTATACAGATTAGGAAACACATATAAGTGATATATACGCTCATGTTTTATTTGGAGAAATCATACTTTAAAATCTCAAAAATTAAGTAAATGCTATTTTTTAAATGATATGTTGTAAAACTGTGTCAAAATATATCTTTAACTTTAAAATGAAGTGTTCAGTAAATTAGCATTTAGCTATGTAAAAACAGTCCAGACATAGATTTGATTATTTTTGTTATAAAAGTAATTTAGATGTTTAATTTTATGCAGGAATAATGAAATAAGTACTGTTTCAAATATAAAATGACAGTAGAAATGAAAGCATATTAGAGCATTTCCTTGTAATTTTCATATTGCAATCTGGACCAACCAAAAGAGGGCGCTAAAGCATTGTGCTACGTAGCTTGGTTTTTTTATATAGATCAATTTCACTTAGGAATGGAAGGGATGTGTTTAGATGTAAATTTAACTAGGTCTGATATTGACAAATTAACATTGATATATTATGCAAACTCTTAAAAAAATGAGCCTTATAAAGAGAGAAATCACATAATCTTCAAGTAACTTGAATCACATGATTTTTATCTATACTTGTATGAAAGTGAAAGTGAAGTCGCTCAGTCATGTCCGACTCTTTGCGACCCCATGGGCTGTAGCCTACCAGGCTCCTCTGTCCATGGGATTTTCCAGGCAATAGTACTGGAATGGGTTGCCATTTCCTTCTCCAGAGAATCTTCCCGACCCAGGATCGAACCCAGGTCTCCCTCATTGTAGACAGATGCTTTACCGTCTGAGCCACCAGGGAAGTCCCTATAGTTGTATAAATAAGGCCAATAACATTGAGGTTGTTTTCATCTACATGAATACAATTAAAATAAAACAAAATATGATGGATTTTAAAAAGGACACCAAAAGTATATATTTTACATAACCAGTGATATCATTGGCAAAGAGATCTTATATACTAATAATATGTGAGTTTTATCCAGGACAGCTACTACCCATTTTCCCCACAGACTAGGGCAAGATACCATTATTAATAAAGGTTCATTGCCAAAGAAAAAGAGAGTCTGTAGTTCCTTATTACAAAATGTTACTTTACAGTGGGATTAACTTATTTAGTGTATAGCTTAATTTCCTTCTCCAAAACATCATAAAGAAATCTCTAAGTCCAGTAGGAAATCACAAAGAGATGAAATACTTTACCTATAAATAATTAATTTTCATGTAAATAGATTGTGAAAGCAAAATGTTTAATTGACTATCAAATACTTGTAATGTTATGCTTCCTCAAGACATTACATTGAAACAGAGGGTGTTGCTCCTTTGCGATTTGGGAGAACTTATCTTATACATTTATGCTTTTACTACTCTGATAGCACTATAAATAAAACATAGTTAAGGGTAATAAATTCTTCTAGGTTTAAATGAAGGGTCTAACATCTGAAATGCCTGACATATTTTTTGACATAAACCAATGGTATGATGATATCCAAGGACAGAATTATTGAAAGATATCAATATTTAAGTCTAGAAGAAATAACTGACCTATATTTCTTCCTTTAAATCTAGTCATTTACAAATTGAGTGTATTTTTAGGAATTCATTTGATATTAGAATTACATATTCTTTAAATGAATCCAATTGTTATCTTTGAAACTGGGAAACTGACATACTTTCTTTTTCCCAAAGATTGAGCTGTTATGTTAGCAAACTGTTCCATTTCAAGCAATCTTTGCTACAATACAGAAATAATAAAAATAAAAATAATGCACACACACACACACACACACACACACACACACGTGCTGTGCTGTGCTTAGTCACTTAGTTGTGTCCAACTCTTTGGGGACCCATGGACTGTAGCCTGCCCCGCTCTGCTCCTCTGTCCATGGTGAGCTCACCAGGCTCCTCTGTCCATGGGGATTCTCCAGGCAAGAATACTGGAGTGGGTTGCCATGCCCTCCTCCAGGGGATCTTCCCAACCAGAGATTGAACCTAGGTCTCCCACATTGCAGGAAGATTCTTTACCATCTGAGCCACCAAGGAAGCCCAAGGATACTGGAGTGAGTAGCCTATCCCATCTCCAGGGGATCTTCCTGACCCAGGAATCGAACTGGGGTCTGCTGCATTGCAGGCGGATACTTTACCAGCTGAGCTACCAGGGAAGTCCATATATAAAAATACATAAATAGTGTTAAATAATTTTATAACTACAGAAACATACATATAAGTTCAATCAAATGAGTAGATTACATTATATCAGTTATCTGAACAAAAAACAAGATAATTTATTTAGAAAGCTATGTATTTCTACATACATAGTGTATACAATAAGCTATGTATAGCTTACTGTATACAATAAGTTTTATACAAATACAATAGTTGCAAATATGCTTGAAAAAATACAATAGTTGTGAATGTGCTTGAAAAAACACAGAATGTTTGGGGCTATAAACATGATAAATTAATACATTTCTGAATATTTGTGACAATAATAAAATTCAAACTCATATTTTTTAATGCAAAGAAAGTCTTATATCAATGTGAAAAACTTAGGCAATATGGAGAATATCAATTGAACACAAACTATTACTCTAGTACTAGAGTGGACATCAACACAGAGGGATCCACATCTCAGGAAAGGCCTTCAAAAGGACCATGCATAAGAGCACAGTACCAGGTTTTTGGGTACTTTCAAACTGTTTTATTTCTATTGTTCTGTTTTTTATTTCCCTACAAGATGGAAGCTTGTTAGAGAAATAATAGAATGTTAAATATTAATATAACTGTTTTCACAAATTTAATTGACTTCAGAACTGAAAAGGCCCTTAGAAGTCTTCTTATCTCCATCAATCATTTTCAAAATGAAGAAATTCCAAAGTGGTAAATGAATACAGAGTGCCTATCTCCAGTCTTTTTAGCCCCATCTCTTGTTCTTTTAACTAGATTGTAATGTAATTCCAACACATAAAATTTTAGAAAGAGTTAGCCCTACTTTCATTCTTGCAGACAGCAGAGACAATTGGCATAAGGCTATTTTTCCTTCTCTATATGCAGAGTTGATTAGTTTTATCTGACTTGTTCTGTAGGGTTTATAGAGAAAGTCAGGCCCAACTACAGTGGTGAAATAAATGGCAGTCATTATTTATGTCTGGTTATTCATGCTTACTAATATGCCATATTTTACATGTAAAGGGTATGAATCAAAACTGATTTTTAAAAAATATAATGATTTACATTGATCAGTCATTCTTAATCACATGACTTATCCTTGGAGACCTAGATTCTATCCTTAGTTTTCTTGTCTAGGATCAGTTTAAGCAAGTTTTTCAAGGTCTTGGTATCCTTCCCTAAATGTCTGTTAGATTCCTTCTTACTGTAATAGTCCCTGGTTACATTGAATCAATCTTTTCTTAATTTAAAATCTTCTTTCCAAGAGAAAGATCACATTTTATAGCATAAACTTTTTTATTTAAAAATAGCATTAAAAATCATTATGACAACTTGGCCCTATTTTTATTAATAATGAAAACTGTAGAAGTGTTTTTCTAAGACCAATGTATTTTTCATGCATTTTCAAACATATTTTTCATCCTCTGATAATTGGGAGTTTTTTTAGTGCTCTGTGCGTTTTCAAAGTGTGATTGCTTACATAATTTTAAACAACATTTCTTCAATGTTTCCAATATGTTCTTATTGTTACTCCTACTCTCTGCTTTCATGATTGATGATATGGTATTTTTAAAAGTCAGTGAAGATTTCTTTTGAAAAAATATGTTGCCTAATCAAGTAAAACCCTAGCAGGGCAAAAGCATCTTTTCAGTCAATTATTCGAAGGTACAATTATTTTTCATTTTCTGCTTTATTTTAAAAGTTTAGACAGAAAAGTCCTGAAACATGTACAGAATTTTATAACTACATTTTTCCAAATACAAGGGTAAAATTCTCTAAAAACAGTATTAGAAACTGACAGTTTGAGTATTTTGTGAATATAACAAGAGTGTTAGCAAAATTAATATTTATTAAATGGTTACTATATAAGCACTTTTGAGGGAGGAGGTAGATGGCGACCCAGGGTAAAACAATGGGACGTTTTTCCCCTGTGGACCAGTACACCAAGATAAGAATAGCAGGACAACTGAGAGAGAAGCCTGGGCCCTGCCCAGATAGAAGATAAGAGACCACATATTTCTCATTCTCAGTCAGAAGATCTTCCTGACTACACATGTGCAGAAAGGCTCCTTGGGGTTCAAAAGGGGAGTGATGTCAATTGATGACACTACCCATAGACCTCTTTGGTAGAATCCATCTTGACTAGGTGATATGTACACACATATGGGAGGATCCTGAGTTATACCAAATATGGACTCTGAACCAAGCAAGTCAGAATTATTGGTCAAGAAAATGTGGAAGAAATGCCTCATAAAAGTAATTCAGGCCACCACAAGGGAATGACAGCAATTCTCTCTCTGAGCCCACCTGTGTGTCTGCCCACCCATATGTCTATCCACATGTACTGTACTTTTTTCTCTTGTAATAAATACTTTACTGTTTTCACTACTTTCCATCTTTGTGGGAATTCTTTTCTGCAAAGCTGAAAGGCCAAGACCCTTATGGGGTCCAGTGACTAGGATTTGGTGCTCTCATTGCTGTGACCTGACCTCAGTCTCTGGATGGGAACACAAGTCCTGCTTCAAGCCACTGCAAGCCAAAGCCTCCAGAGATCACTTTGATATATGCATTATCATAACCCCTCTTGCAATAATTTTAATGATTCAATTGTCCATATTTTCACCTGAGGAAATTTAAGTTTAGGAAGATAAAATAAGTTTCCTGAGATCACACTGGAGGCAAGAGATAAAGCTGGTGTTTCTGGCTTAAGAATCGAAGCTCTATTACAGTTAGCACTTAAGTAAATATAATTTGTTCCCTACTCTGTAGTTCAAAAGAATGGCAGGCAGATTTGTATTGGGAAAGGGAGAAGCAGGGATATAGGAAATATAAAGTTAGCATCAAATCAAAAGTTATAAATAACACACCTTCCAATATGGTATATGAATCAGTTTCATAATTAAGCAATGTAGAACTTATGGAAGGAATTATTTAGCAAAGCACAATTCACCCAATATACTTAAACCATTGTGTTTCTTTACTGAAAACATCCAATAACTTTTTATGATATAATCTTAAAAGTCTAAACTGGGTATGTTTTTATTTTTGTTTTATAATTGCAAATGAAATTTTAGCCAAAATGAACACAACTTTGCAAGATAAGAAGCATATTTTCTACATGTCATTTGGATTGAGAATCTTGTCATTATAATTGTTTACTTTGCACAAATGGTGTAATCTTATACATGTACATTGAGTACTGTGCTGACAGGTGCTTTTAAAGAAGGGTGTCCAACCAATCCTTGATGAGGTCAAAGGTCAATTTCTCCACAAATACATTGTATATCAGGGATCCAAGAGAATATGACTAGGATCAACTATACCAGACTACCTTACTTGCCCCCTGAGAAACCTATATGCAGGTCAGGAAGCAATAGTTGGTACCAGATATGAAACAATAAACTAGTTCAAAATTGACAAAGCAGTATGTCAAGGCTGTATATTGTCACCCTGCTTATTTAACTTCTATGCAGAGTGCACTATATGAAATGTTAGACTAGATGAGGCACAAGCTGGAATCACTATTGCTGGGAGAAATATCAACCTCAGAAATGCAGATGACACCACCCTTATGGCAGAAAGTGAAGAGAAACTGAAGAGCTTCTTGATGAAGGTGAAAGAGGAGAGTGAAATAGATAGCTTAAAACTCAACATTCAAAAACCAAAGACCATGGCATCTGGTCCCATAACTACAAGGCAAATAGATGGGGAAAAAGTGGAAACAGTGACAGATTTTATTTTCTTGGGCTTCAAATCACTGTAGATGATGACTATAGCCATGAAATCAAAAGATGCTTGCTCCTTGGAAGTAAAGCTATGACACACATAGACAGCATAATAAAAAGTAGAGACATCACTTTTCCAACACAGGTCTGTCTAGTCAAAGCTATGATTTTTCAAGTAGTCATGTACAGATATGAGAGTTGGACCACAAAGAAGGCTGAGCACCAAAGAATTGTAGCTTTGAACTTTGGTACTGGAGAAGACTTCAGAATCCCTTGGACTTAAGATCAAACCAGTCAATCTTAAAAGAAATCAACCCTGAACATTCATTAGAAGGACTGATGCTGAAGCTGAAGCTCTAATATTTGGCCACTTGATGTGAAGAGCCGACTCCCTGGTAAAGACCCTAATGCTAGGAAACATTGAGTGCAGGAAGAGAAGGAGATGACAGAGGATGAGATGGTTGGATGGCATCACCGACTCAATGGCCGTGAGTTTGAGCAAACTTCAGGAGATAGTGAAGGACAGGGAAGCCTAGTGTGTAGCAATCCATGGGGTCGCAAAGAGTCAGACATGACTGAGTGACTGTACAAAAACAACAACCTAATTTTGTTGGTGCTCAAAATACTGAGCACCAACTAAAAGATTGTCTAGGGTCCTGGAACAAAGAAATAAGAGTAATACAATTATCTCTGAAATTTTAACCACAGATTATCAAAAAAGAGGAAATGATTCAAATGTATTCTTTTTAATGGAGGCTATTATACAGAGTGAAGTAAGCCAGAAAGAAAAACACCAATACAGTATACTAATGCGTATATATGGAATTTAGAAAGATGGTAACAATAACCCTGTGTACGAGACAGCAAAAGAGACACTGATGTATAGAACAGTCTTATGGACTCTGAGAGAGAGGGAGAGGGTGGGAAGATTTGGGAGAATGGCATTGAAACATGTAAAATATCATGTATGAAATGAGTTGCCAGTCCAGGTTCGATGCACGATACTGGATGTTTGGGGCTGGTGCACTGGGACGACCCAGAGGGATGGTGTGGGGAGGGAGGAGGGAGGAGGGTCCAGGATGGGGAACACATGTATACCTGTGGCGTATTCATTTTGATATTTGGCAAAACTAATACAATTATGTAAAGTTTAAAAAATAAAATAAAATTTTAAAAAATAAATAAATAAAAAAAAGAGGAAATGAGTAACAAAAGAGAAACTGTAAATGTGCCAGAATCTAAAGGTAAGCATGACATAATAAAGTGATGAAAGTGGAACATGTAGGACAGCAGATCCTCGGGAGTAGAGAAAAAATTCAATCACATAATTAGACTCTTTCTTTTAGAAATTCTAGAGAAGTTTGAAAATCATGTTCAAAATAATCACACAGATAGGAATGTATCAACATTTAGAGACATTCAAGACAATTCTAGAACAGATCCTGCTGTCCCTAGTGCCTTCAAGAAGGATAGAATTTCCCTCAATATTTAGGAAAAAGGAGGATCAAACCTATTATGGAGTTCATTTTTCCCCTTTGGAGAATTGTAAGGTAACTGTCCCTTATTATAGATACAGAAATATACAGAGATATATACAGATATATATATGTCCTCCTAACAATAAGATACTCTTTCCTGCCTTAGTGTCAGTGAATCTTCAACTTATAACCAGGAGAAAAAAGAGAAATAAATATATTGGACACTAAGAATTAATATTTATATATTCTACAGTAGTCTGAAATTCCTGCCACTATAAAATAGTAACATTTAATAAAAGTCTAGCTTTGTATACATACAAAGATGACTATTATGTCAGAACCATTGATTTCATGAAGGAAGAAAAAAATTGGAGAATGCACATTGCTATCAATAGGTGAAAAATGGAAAATGTCAAGTTCACATTTTTATTATGAAGTTTATAAGCATCTAAGTATATATAATAATTTTTATAAATTAAAGCAGTTATATCAGAATATTATTAAAAAAGGGCAAAATTTCAACATACTAGAACTTTAGAACTTGCCATTCTTTCTACCTAAAATGATGTTTTTTTATATTTCCATTCAGAACCAATTTAAATATCACCTCAAAAAAAAGCTCCTGTCTACCCTAATAAGTTCCACCCCATCCCCCTCAGTACCTCTCTATCCCACTGCCTGTTTCCTTAGCATTCATCAGTACCATGTTTATCTTATTTATTATTTATATTACTCCCCAAGAAAGTACAATCTGATGACTAGAAACACTTTGTTTCATGTTTACTGCAATAACCTTAGCACTCAGAAAAGTGCTATCTGCATAGTAAATATTTAATAAATATAACTAAATAGTTTCTATATTTTATGACTATTATCTCCATTTTACATGGATTAAGAATAAACCATCAAATCAGTAATATTCATCACAAAGATAGCTTACAAGTTAATTTTAGTGAATGTCACAAGCCTGCAATCATTATTACCATTTTTATTTGAACTATATTTTTCAAATCATAGTAAAATTCTTATACAAGTAAACCATCTTTATAAACTCTATGCACTTTAAGGTCAAGAATGTCATTCATTTTATAGTTATTAATGTAATTCAAAGAATAAAAGGTAGAAGACCATAAAAATGATAGAAAAGGAAAATTAACTACCTGGCTAACATATGTGATGATATGAGTTACTATGAAATGTTATTACCATTGATTTAAAAGACTTTCATAACTCATTCACATCGTCAAGATCCATGTGTAACGTACTCATGCTAACTTGAAGCAATAAACTTTATAGTATTCAATCTATGACTGCAAATATTCTATCTTACTTTAAATATGGTATAAATTTATACCAAATAATTTTTAAAAATGTAAAATATTGTCATTGTATGCTCTGTAAACTTAAGAAACTATGTGATAAATATGCATATTTATATTAATAATGTATGTGACTTTCAGATTTACCTTATCTAATTTCAAGAACAATGAAAGTAGTCATCAAATTAAGCTAGGTCACTCATGCTTTTCTACATGGAAAGTTTCAATACACTTTACCTAGATATAACGAACCTGAGCAATAACATTCTTAATAATAATAACAGTGGTTGTTATAGTATCAATAACATCTCTTCATAATATACTGTCATGTAAGTATTGCTAATATCTTTACTCAGGAAGTTCCAAGAGCCCTGAAGCATTAAAAATCTTTTTCAACCTCATATATGAAGTATATAGTAAAACTACTTTTATATTTTAAATGTATGACTCCAGGACTTTGCTTGACCTTATGGCCATAAAATATTACCTATCTAAACTTCCTGCTCATTGCATTTTACTGTATATGAGAAAATTTGTACCCAGAACAGAAGATAACTTACCAATAAGACAGAACCTGTAAATGGAGCTGGGGAGAGATTGTATATTTACTTCCACCATCAGCCAAGTGCATTTTTGCTATTATTTTGATAAACTTGTATGCTAACTACAAATATTTTAACTTATAAACTGTTAAGCAGTCCACAGCTTTGTCAGGTCAATATGAAAAGTCCATAAATATCATGAAAGCTTTGGTCTTTCTTCCAGGGAACTCACACCAAATCATAAATATTTTTATAAGGATTCCAGGATAGTTCTGATTATTTGAAATGTATACTTTGTTCCCTTTAAGGCTGTGAACATACTTTTAAGATTCAAAATATAGCAGAAAAAATTAAAATATATAAACGAATTTCTGAAGACTCAGATCCAAGGCTGAGAAGTACTGATGTATTTCTAGACATGATGAAGGGTGAGTTAGAGGTAAGGGAGAAGGGGTTACTGAGATATATTCTTAATTTACAAGATTATAGTTTGTGGAATATCATTAATTAAACATACTAGAGAACAGACCAAGACTGGGATTGACATATATACACACTGATATGTATAAAGTAGATAACTAATGAGAACCTGGTGTGTAGCACAGGGAACTCTTCTTAATGCCCTGAAAAGAAAGTGAAAACAGAAAAGAAAGTGAAAGTGAAAGTCACTCAGTCGTGTCCGACTCTTTGTGACCCCCATAACTATACGCAGTTCTCCAGGCCAGAATACTGGAATGGCTAGCCTTTCCCTTCTCCAGGAATCTTCCCAATCCAGGGATACTTAATGCCCTATGATGATCTAAATAGAAAGGAAATTTTAAAAAAGAGGGGTATATGTAAAAGGAAAAAAAATTAAACATACTGTTGGGTAGGTGAGCAATTTAAATTTCTTATCTTATTAGGGAAAAGAGATATGAAAGTTTTCATAAGAAGACTGGTTGAAGGACAAGACAGTAAAAGATCAATGTAAGATATGACTAGTATTTTATCTCTTAGGATTTGGTATTTTGCCTTGTAACAGAATTACAAATCATAAAGACATTTTTTTCTATGTATGTCATTCGAAAGCAGTGAAGAAGAATAGAAAAATGGCCTTGGATTAACTTGGAAAGCAGCTTATAAAAGGGAGTTATAGTCCTACTTATTGTGTACTCCCTATTTCATATTAGGATTATTGATTTCAATTTTGGGATAATATCAAACAAGAGTTCAATTTGCACAGGGCAACTGGAATGGAATAGCAGTCTATAAAATGTTACTTATTTTAAAACTGAAGTAATGAGGCCTGTTCACACTGAAAGGAAAGTACAGGCTGGACAATGTTTTCTTTGAATATTTTTCTTTTAATACTTTTACATAATGGTGAAATAAAAATTAATACCAAGGAAAACTAAGAAAAAATAAAGAGAGACAGCAAAGATAAATGTTGCCACTTATGGTAAGAGGAGATTCTCTAACAACTGAAGCTGTTTGGAAATGAAAGTAATTTCCATGTGATGGTCTTCCCAGAACATGTCCCACAACAGCACAAGAAGGTAAAGTTGGGAGAAGTGGAATGGCAGAGAAGTGTTTCTATCAATAAAATCGTCCATTGAATATATTGACCAATTTTTATTAGCATCACATCTAAGGAGCTCCTTGAGTTAGAAAAGCTATTTTCTGTTACAGTTCACTGAATCATCTCCCTGAAAAGCAAGGCAAATTAATAATGAAAAAGCACTTGTGGTTAAACATATTCTGTCTTGGAATTAGAGAAGGTGTAGGGATAGGAAAAACAGAAGGTGTAGGGGTAGGTGGAAGGAGCAAAGCAGTAAACAGGGAAACAGAAATAGCAGAAAACTAAAACTTCAATGAAGGTAAGAAAGCTAAAGTAGTTAAAAGCAGCAAGAGAAACAAATTATTATAGGTCATTGCATCAAAAAAAAATCTGCCTACTATGAATCACTACAGATTTACATTCAATTTGGTAGAAATCAGTGGGAAACGTACAACTAAAATGAAGTCTATTTTAGCCCCAGACAATTCAGAATTCAAGCAGAAGTGAAAGGTTAAAAGAAGATGGATGTGGATCATTTTTTTTTCCTCAGAGATAATAGTTATAGTTAAAGGAGAAATATATTTAACACTTTCAGCACAATGCATGTCACCAAGCATATTAGAAAATTAATGCATTATATATAGTTATATACTTGCATTATATATAGTTATATACTTGCTCAGTGGCTAAGTCATGCCCAACTTTTTGTGACCCCGTGGAAGGCAGCATGCCAGGTATCCCTGTCTTTCTCTATCTCCCGGAGTCCTCTCAAATTTATGTCCATTGAGTCAGTGATGCCATCCAACCATCTCATCCTCTGTCACCCCCTCATTTAATGTATCTTATCAGTGAATTTATTCTTGAGAACATTTTAATCACATGTTAAAGACAAAAAGTTCTTTACATAATCTTAAAATATGGTTACTTTCCTATATATTAAATAGGTTAAGAAGCTACTTTTAGTGGGAATTTCCTAGCCGTCCAGTATTGTTGCCTGAGGAATCCCATGAACAAAGGAGCCTGGCAGGCTAGTCCATGGGGTCACAAAGAGTTGGACATGACTGAGCAACTGAGAATGTATGCACCGGTGACCAGTGGTTTCACTGTGTGCTTTCACTGCCCAGGGCAAACTGTGTGGCATGACCAAAATATATATATATATATATATATATATATACACTTTTAGTAAATTAACTAGTTATACTTAAAATTTTTCTAATCTTGGGGATAAAGATCAATTTCATATGCGTTCCATTGACATAAGTAAAAATACTGGATGAAAAGTAATAAAAACATTAAATGATTACATTTAGAAAAATAATATAAAGCTGTAATTTTAATAAAATGTGTATCACTGATAGTTTATAAACATCTCATTTATAGAAAGTCATTGAATTGTAAGACTATGTGTCTAATTTCTAGTTACTTATTTTCTAAAATCTGTTTCCAAATCCATATTTTACATAAAAATATTAGTTATAAATACATAAGGATATGTTTGTCAAAACCCATAATCTAAATTAAATTTTCATTCTGGGGTAGAATTTACTCAACACTCTTTCCATTTGGGTTGCTTACCTACATTTTCTTATTGTTTTAGAAGAGTGCAGTTTAAAATGTGTGTTTGTTGCTCAGTTGTACCCGACTCTTTGCAATCCCAAGGACTGCAGCCTACCAGGCTTATCTATCCATGGGATTTTCTATGCAAGGATACTGCAGTGGTTTGCCATTTCCTTCTCCAGGGGGATCTTCCCTACCCAGGGATTGAACCAGGGTCTCCTGCACTGCAGGCAGACTCTTTACCAACTGAGCTACCAGGGAAGCCCATAATTTAATATGGTTATGAAGTATAATGCAAGACATACACAATTGACATATTTATCATGAAGTAAATTTTATTCTTCCATGAAAATGCTTAAAGCTCAATTTCAATGTAAAACTGCAATAAATACAGTTCAGTTTTGAGTGAAATGGAGAGGAATCTCTACGCCTGTGTTTAAATAGAGTTACAGTGACTCCAAAGATAATGCTTCATTTGTCAGTACCAAACCATAAGAAGGTTTGGGGAGACATCAGACACGCATGATAGCATCATTATTAAATTATTGTGTGTCTCTGCTACTGAGGCTCCCATTGAATCTCATTACTTTTTTAGTCTCCATTCTGTCATTTGGTCCCCATCAGTTTCAGTATTCATCTTTGAGCATTTGTAATTATAAACTCAAGTAGTTTCCTGATATATATTTATTTTAAAAATTCTATTAGAACAATTGCCCACTTAATTTTCTGAAATCAATTTTCTAAATTTCCAAAATTGAAATTTTCTTATTCAAATAAAACAATCTTCCATATTTAGCTACTGAAAGCAAAATTTAACATAGGTCTCAAGTCCAAAGTAGTGAGCTTGAGACACATCATACATATATATTCAGTATATATATAGACATTTAAATATATAGACATAGATAGCATTGATTTTAAAAATCTTTATTTTAAAGAGTTAAAATAACTCTATATTAAAAATTTTAAGCTTATTATTGTTATTCACTATTTTATTTCAATAGAGCTCCCTATTCTAAACTGACCAAAGTTAATTTTAATTATATAAAAAATATTTATTTCCTATATGATAACATTCTTCATTGTTAATGACTGTATCAGGAATCTTAATCTAAGTTAAACATATAAGAAAGATGATTTTCATATGTATTATTACAATAGTATTAATTATTTAGTCTTCCGAAGATTTAAGTATTATCAGAAATATAAACCTGAATCTTATTTAATGCTCTTGTACTCAAAAAAGTGTAACTGAATTGAAAATACATATAAAATGTCACATCATCTAGATAAACTGACAAGATTTAGGGGGGAAGGAAAAGTATTGCTTTTATTATAATAGTTAAACCTATTTCAACCCTGCTCAGTGCATGCATAGTTAATTTGTAATATGCTGTTATAAAATTAACCTTAAAGGACTGTAAGTAATACACATATTTATCCTTCACTGATTTATTAAATTATTGTATATAAGTTATATGACATAAATCAATGGTATTTAATCTTAGTATCATATTTTTAATATAAAGAAAATTTGGATAAGCAAATAGTTCATTTACCCAATAATACAAGAAATATAAAATGGCTATTGACACACTCAACTATGGAAAATGACCAAATAAATCATTACGTGCTATGGCTATATTTTAAATAAATAATAAAGATCTTATTTTCCAATAAAAATAATCTAAGTTTTAACCAATATGGCTTGAGATAGCATTAAAATTCCTACTTTATTTTCTACCCACCATACAAGTGGGTAAAGAGACTATAATTTTATGAAGTCTTCAAGAATTTTGTACATTAAATGGAAAGTGATTATTTCTAGTTATGGTCTTAAAAAATGTACGTGTAACTCTGCCTATCTAAAAAAATCAGCCATAAACATGAACTTTGTTTTTAAACTTTTCCAATATTAAAATGTAGTTTTAACTCCTATTTTATCATTTGTTCATAATATCCATGATTGCCAATAAAACAGATTTTTACTGCTTAATATTACACCATTCTACTAATTTAAAGGCTATAATAATTTGTACATTGAAATGATCATGTTATTCCTTTCTATTTTTTTTTTATTTATTTTATTTTATTTTTTAACTTTACAGCAAAAGAGACACTGACGTATAGAACAGTCTATTTTTTCCATTATATATTTTTGGGTACACAAAAACACATGTACACAGATCTACCTATATATACAGAAAAAGAAATACATACAGATGGAGGTGTATAGATAAATATATAAAGATATAGATAGATAGCCCTGGAGGAGGGCATGGCAACCCACTCCAGTATTCTTGCATAGAGAATCCTCATGGACGGAGGAGCCCGGCAGGCTATAGTCCATGGGGTAACAGAAAGTCAGACATGACTGAGCAATTAAGCACAGTACACAACATAGATAGATAGATATTACTTTGTAATTTGACCTGTAAATGTTCTCCAGTGTTTCATCTGTGGTTAATTACCATTACAGTGAAAAGAGATTTGAATTGTGAAGTGTTTATAACACACAGATGTTAATATTTTGAAAAATATTTCAAGCAATTATATTAAATCATTTCAATAACCTGTTTTGCTAGGAAAAAAAATAGATGATAAAGAAATTATTTGTCTGAAGGAAAACACCCTTTGAAAACTTATAGTATTGAGGGCCTAGTTCATAAAAGCACTGTATTTCACATGATATCTTTTATCACAGGAAGTGAATGACTGGTGTTTATTTGCTAGATTACACACTGATATGCATTGTTGTCATCCTTATTAAACTTCCTTCCTGTAAATATTGTTTCCTGCTTTTTATGACTTTCCTAAGATCTTGTTTCAGTAAATATGAGGAAAATGTCCACTATTCATTGGATACTCTATTAATAATACATAAAGTGTAGTGATTTTTAACATATTCCAATATAAATTCTACCAGGTGTATCTATTTCTTACACGTTCACCTTCAAACTCAAGAATCAAATAACAACTACTAGCCACTACTATCTCCATTCTTTCCAAACTGTTCATCTCAGACTTTGATATAAGGAGTAGGTTTTTTAATTAACGCTTACAAAACAACCATATGCTCTGGTGTTTCATTGATTAATCAGAAAAACCAATAATTATCTTGCTCATGAATAGAAATATAGACTATGAGTACAACCATTCCTCCTGAAATTGATTTATAATTTAGCAAAGTGATTGAATATGGGCAAAAAAGGAAAACCTTGAATGTCACTTTAAGAAAATAGTCAGGTCTTCTCCCTTCTTCTTGTCCCCACCTTTTCTCTTAAAAGTAAATTGTTGTTCAGTTCTTAAGGTGTGTCCAACTGTTTGTGACCCCATGGGCTGTAGTATAAAGACATATGTATTATACACACACACACACATACCACAGCAACAATAACCTCATGAGATTTCCATTTGCTCGTCATAAGTAGTAAGATCCATTATTATGACTTTTATGCTTTGGGAGGTGTTTCTTGATAGTGTTAATATAAAATGTCTTGGTTAGGCTCCAGAGAGCCTTCTTTTATTCAGGCACTTTGCATTCTTAATGTGGCTATAAGACCATCTCTTAGTAGTAGTAAATTTAGGAATAAGTACATTAACATATTAGGACTGCTATGAAAATGTATAAGAGTGCTATAAAGATACTCTCCTCACTGTGCATTCCTTGCCTTATTTTATTGATGAGGATAATGGTAGTTCCAGGCAGAGGAATTTGAAGTGACTTATAAGAAAAAAAAAAAAAAACTTTTCAGGATGTTTAAAACAATCTAGTATTTTCAGCTAGTCACTCTGTGTGTGTGTGTGTGTGTGTGTGTGTGTGTCTGTCTGTGTCTGTGTGTGTATCCCTAATATGATTCTCATGACTCAACTTTCACATAATGTTCCCACGTAATGATATATTTTCACAAAATGTTGACAATTTTCATATATAATTCGACATCCTTGGTTATATAATCTGATTTTTCTAAACCTTAGTTTTCCTGTGCAGCATCAGAGTTGGAGGTGGTTAAAATCCCTTTTTTAAAGTTCTAGGATTTTATGTTAACACCTAAATAAGATGATAAGATGTTATAGACATTAAGAGGTTTGAGGGGGGTATATTTTAAGACAGCTCATTTTGAAAACAGATATGCAAGCTACAAAGAAAATGATTTCTTTACCTTAAGAAGTATTTTATTCTACAATAAAAATAATGTATTCATAAATTTACATTAGGTAAAAACAAAGCTAACTAAGACCAATACCCTTTGGTACCATTTAGAATATTTTCTTCTTTCTTAAGAAAACTTAAGTAGATAAATTAGCAAGTAAAATGCCTAAGAACCTAACCAGAGCTTTTATAAAAGAAGAGAATAATATATTATGTGTGTATATATATATATATATACATATATATATGATATATATATATGTGTGTGTGTGTCCTTGAAGTCAGAGGTGCAAATATTTAAAATATCACATTGAACATTTTTAAAGTATCATACTCTGTTTTTTAAAAAACATTAGATTTATTTATACTTTATATTTAAAATGCCTTTGAGAGGACAAAATTAGTATTAAAGAGTATAACAAGCTAATGATCTAGTTTATTGAAGCATTTGTATTAACACTAAATAATTATCCATCTAGTCCATTCACTTTCATAGAGAACAAGTTACAGCCAATGTTTATTCATGACACACATTCATATTTTTTTAATTAACAGAGCTTAATTTATATTTTCATGTGTACAATATATTTCCATATTACTCACATATTTTATTGTAATTTTAAGCATTGTCCAAAGCATTCTGATTAACTGCACCTCCAGATTGTGCAAAGATTATAGGGAATGCATGTCTGCCTTAGATCACTACTGATGTCTATAAAGATGTAACTCAGTAGAAAAAAAAAATATCAGATGAAGTTTTATTTAATTCACATTTGGGCCATGTACCAAAGAAGGGACATTAAACTGACTAAACTTTGTGTGTATGAGGGTCACAGTAAAATACCAAATACCCAGTGAAATCTTTTTATGCAAGGTGACATTCAGAAGAGCTTCTGATTTAACATGTAATGTATCAAGTAGAGCAACATAACATTTAAAGACATAATTTCAAAGCTAACTTTGATACCATAATCTTTTATACATAGGCAGTGGTACAAGACATTTTTATTTCAATTATACAATGAGTATAATAATGGTGGTATAATTATGTGAAACATTTCAAAATTGTTCTTAAACTATAAATAGTATAATAAGGGGAAAATCATTTTTCTATCCTAGAAAGTAATATGATCTTACATGATTTGCTTTTTCAGTCCTAACAAACCTTTCTGACTTAAAGTTAGTGAATTCTTTCTAAATTGATACTATTCTGCTTCCTCTGAAGCATTTTTCTATTCATTATTTCCAGAATTAGATTTGCTCATATAATGAGCTTTATCTTACATTTTCTCATGTTTCAAAACAAATACAGAGATGACAGTATTTCAGCACCTCAGCATATATCTATTAAGTGCATACAATTATTTTGTTCTCTTCATTTTAGAAAACTTCAGTTGAATCCATAATATGTTTGATGACAAGACCACAAATACACGCTGCTGGTGTTGAGTCCCATTTCTCTGCTGCTATGGGCTGGAATAGCATGTTATTTCATTTTCTTTATTTTTCAAAAAATATCTACCATTCAATCCTGTATTAAGAAGTTTTGTAGTTACACAAATTATGTCTACCCTTGACATAGCACTGCCTAGGTAATGAACCAGTGTCTCAGTCTGAAAATAGGATCCATCCTCTATTGAATGCTAGAGGTTTTTAAGTTGTACTTTTTTGCCAAGTTAAGAACATTGAATGATCAAGTTCATTCTTAGTTAATGGCTGAAGATGGGCAACATTCTAATTCCACAGACAAGTAGAGAGCCACATGAAGATTTCCTCCTGTCATGCAAAAGTTACCACCTTTGTCAGTTACAAAAATCACTCATTTTTTTATGCTACAGATTTCAAAGCCCTTGTTAAAAAATCTTGATTATTAATCTCATAGATATATAACACAATATTATATTACAAGTCTCCCAGAAAAGACTTCCAAAAGTTGATAATACAAATAAATGTGAACTTTACCACAGGTGATCACTGTTCCTTTGTGCACTTTTGTTATTTAAAATAGATTCTGAGAACATACACTGTTAACAGCATCTAAATGTAAGTGCTATAGAATATTGATAACCTTTTAATTAAAATTCATCATGGCTTTTTAGAGACTAGCATGCTTGAAAATATAATTGATGTGAATGGTTGAGTATGCAAGGTAAAAAAAAAAAAATGCTCCATTAAGTCATTGCATTTTCCATATCACTTCAAATAAAACACACCAATTTTGCCTTTGAAACTCCCTCCTGTGGTTTTCATCCAGTCTTTATTACATTAAGATACATTTGCCCAGAATAATGGAGAACAATTATAGCCAACAGATGTACACACTCAGAATGTTGACCTGAGAGAGAACCACAAATATGTGAAGAAACCTCCTTCACCAGGTAAAGTGATCACTATTATCCTGGCATCCTATGTTTATCTATATATGTGGTATTTTTATTATTTCTATGTCATTTCATTTTAATATTAAAAATAAATCACTTTTTAAGACACGATCAAGATGGCTTTGACAGTTCTGACTCAAATTATGTAAGCAAAAGTTATGAGAAAAACAGGAGTCTATTTCAAATTAATATAATAATAGTACACACAAACAAAATTAATATGTGTTTGAAAGCCACCCAAATCAACATGATGTGAAGTTTAGCTTTATTTTTTTAATAAAGCTCCATATGCAAATTTGAGCACTATAAAAAGAGCTTTGGTGGTATTAGTTTTGTAAAAGTGAAATAAGAAGCAAACATTGCAAGTTTTTCCCTGAGCATTTTAATACCTTATCCAAATACTAAAAAATGTACTCTTACCTGCTTTCAAATGTTGAGAGAGAGAATGAAAGAGCAAAATACAGCAACTAAGAGAAAAGCACTATTTGTATTATTACATTACAAGAAAGCAAAAATTAAAGAGCTTATAATGTCAAACAAAGTAAATGACATTTACCTTGTTCCGTAATGAAATTGAGTTTAGCCCTGCTCAGCGCTGACAATTCCGGTGTTGCTTCTCTCTCATTCCTTCCCTTCTCTTTTTATACTATCTTCTCAGCTGAATCTTCCTGAATCTCAGTGTGCCTTCCTCTTAGAGCGAGCATCACTTTTAACTCAGACAGGCAGGAAGCTGAAGCCAAAGGAACTCTCTATCTGATTGGTTTCCATTCAGCGTTTCTGATTAATAAGAGACGTCCCTCACATAAGACGATATTGCCGCTGATGGCGCTGCAGGGCTCCAGGTTTGGGCTGGGAACTAAAGACTCTTTAGGCACGGCGATTTGCAGGCGAATAAAGTGGGAGGGCTCAAAGAGGGCTTTGTCAAAGACTCCCATTAGAGAAAACAACCCAGTGTTTCCGTCTCCGTTAATCAGCTCTGCTTAATATGTTTGCAGTTGGGAGAGAAAGGTCACAGCATGTCTGTAACCTGTAAATCATCTGTAGCAAATATATATCACATGGACAGTTCTGATACTCAAAAGGAATTTTGTGTACAGTCCCCACAGAATTCATGACTATCTGTTTCAATTTCAAAAATTCAAGTTCAAGAAAAAGAATCTAAATTCTATTTATCAGTAATCATGAATTTTTATCTGTGTCTCTGAGTTTATAGACTAAAATAATCTTTCATTAACAATAATTTAACACATCTAATACCTTAACATGATTTTTCAGTAAAGAGAATGATTTTAAATGATTTCAGATTTCTATAACATTTTGCTTATCTTTTGATAATGCAGTTGATGTATTTTCACCTTTCTTGGAAATGTCCACATATAATTGTGACCATAGCAACATGATAAAAACTAGATATTCCACCTGTTAGATTTGCTGCTGTACATTGTACAACTATTAGAGAGGGTAAACTATAACAGAATCAAATCCTGTTTCAGAAGAGAAGTTTCTTTAGTACTTCTGGAAATGGTACAATAAGAGAAATATTGATTTGTAGATAAATCTTTCTGAAAAGAAGTTCTAGTAATAGTTGTATGAAATGCATAGTGGGAATATGGCTCACTTTATAACGGCTTGTTAAATCACAGTAAGTAAATAGCATATGTGCCAAAAATATCAATATTCTATTTGATGCTTCAAAGGAAAACTGACAATAGAAAATAAAAATAAAATTGCCACTTCTGCCCCCCCAGTGGTGAAGCTTATCCATGAAGTGCAGATAATAGATCTGCCTATCTGAGCCATTGTTATTTATATGCATTATAGAAATTCCTTTCTTAAAAAGGAAAACAAATACTTAAAAATACAGTTTCACTTGTCCCAAAATAAAATGTGACATAGCTAATGCATGATAATTTAAGTAGTACACAGTTTTTAAATACTTGTGAATTTAAAATGTAGGAAATGGACACCCCCCAGCCCCCCACCAAGAGATGGTTAGATAGGATTACCTACTCAGTGGACATGAATTTGAGCAAACTCTCCTGGAGATAATGGAGGACAGAGGAGCCTGGAGTGCTACCGTCCATGGGGTTGCAAGGAGTCTGATGTGACTTAGCGACCGATGGACAACAACAAAAAGGGACTTAACTTTGTTCATCTACAAATGAAAGAAGTGAAAGAAGAAATAAAGTATATTGTCCAGGACTGGATAGATCCAAGTGGTTAAGAACAGCTTAGTGAATTTTTCACGGAGGCTAAGAGAGTTTTCTTGAGGCAAAGACACTTAATATAAAATTCACATTCTCCTTTATATTCATTTCTTCCGGGTCTACTCGTTCCTTTAAATAAACATATTATAAAAGTCTCTCTGCTAATGCTGATAAAGTAATGCTTGTAAAGTGGGAAAAAGGAACCAAACAAAATATTTTATCATAGCTTAAGGTGAATGTTAACAAATAAAAGCTTTAAATCCCTAAAGTTGCATGCATTTCATTTCCCACTGAAACCCAACTGTAGGGAAAGGCTGTTTTGTGTGAATTCACAATCCAACAAAACATTCTACTGCCTGATTTGAAGTTAATTTTACTACTTCTAGAGGTGGGAGAGGGGAACTTGCCAAGTAAAAGAATGGGTATTATCTTACTATCTCAGAAATCCTCTATCTTTCACTCCTTTGTCATAGTGATTTGGAGCATTTGAAAACAAGGGGCCTAAACCTTGGGATTACTGAAAATTACTTTATATTATGTGTATGCCGCTGCTGCTGCTAAGTCGCTTCAGTCGTGTCCGACACTGTGCGACCCCATAGATGGCAGCCCACCAGTCTCCCCCGTCCCTGGGATTCTCCAGGCAAGAACACTGCAGTGGCATGCCATTTCCTTCTCCAATGCATGAAAGTGAAAAGTGAAAGTGAAGTCGCTCAGTAGTGTCTGACTCTTAGCGACCTCATGGACTGCAGCCTACCAGGCTCCTCTGTCCAGGGGATTTTCCAGGCAAGAGTATTGGAGTGGGGTGCCATTGCCTTCTCCTTATTATGTGTATAGCTATCTTTTCAAATATAAGTAGCATTCTGCATCATATAAAATAGCTTTTGATATTAGTATAATGTTTATAAATATTTAGCAAAAAGTTTGCACAAAACTAGTTATCATCATCATTATTAACAGTAGTAGGAGTATATTTCCTTTTCTAGTAAATGTAAAATGTTATTTGAATTATTCTTTTCAATATTACTTTAGCTCGAATTAGCTTTTCTTAATTGTTTAGTACTTTAAAAGTACTACCTTACTGCAAAAAAAAAAAAAATCCTTTTTTTTTTTTCTTTTCCTTAGTCTTTGAATATACTGTGCCTTCATACCTGGGGACTCATCTATATAACATAATTCAAAACAATTGACTTACTCCTGTATGATATTGTGGTATATAAGAAATATATATGTATATATTGACTCATCATCCTGGTTTCTGGCACAGAGCTCCTTAAAATCATTGGAATTGTCTAAGAAGTAAGATCCAAAAGGTACCTCTTCCTAGGTTAGTGAGGTGACTACTAAACTGCATCTAAGGATGGGGGCTGGATGACAGGATAACTGACGCCAAAATCTCAGTCTCTGTTCACCAGTGCCAAACCGAATTTCAGAAACAGAGTTTTGAGTGAAGTAGAAAAGAATAGCTTTATTGGTTTGCCAGGCAAAGAGGGGCACAGTGGGCTTCTGCCCTCACAAAGTCCCAACCCAGGGGGATTTAGTGAGAACTTTCATGACAATGCTTTAAGTAGAGGGATGCTGAAAGATTGGCACTTCCCAGGTGGTTCACTGGTAGAAAATCCGCCCTCCAGTGCAAGAGCCGCAGGAGATAAGGGTTTGATCCCTGGGTCAGGAAGATCCCCTGAAGGAGGAAATGGCAACCATTTCAGTATTCTTGCTGGGATAGTCCCATAAACAGAGGAGCCTGGTGGGCTACAGTTTATGGGGTTGCAAAGAATTGGACATGGTTGAAGTGACTGAGCATGCACAGTCTTCTCAATTAGCTTTTCTGATTACTTTAAGGCAACGTGAGTGGAAGGACGTGTCTTTCTCCGGTATGAAGAGTGTTAACCTCTTTGTTGTTGTTCAGTCGCTCTTTGCGACCCCATGAACCTCAGCACACCAGGCTTTCTGTCATTCAACATCTCCTGGAGTTTGCTCAAATTCATGTCCATTAAGTTGGTGATAACATCCAGCCACCTTATTCTCTGTTGCTCCTTTCTCCTTCTGCCCTCAATTTTTCCCAGCATCAGGGTCTTCTCCAATGAGTTGACTCTTCATAACAGGTGGCCAAGTTATTGAACCTTTGGCTTCAGCATCAGAAGCATCACATTCCAATGAAAATACAGGGTTGATTTCCTTTAGAATTGATGGGTTTGATCTGCTTGTTGTCCAAAGGACTCTCAGGAGTCTTCTCCAGCACCACAGTATGAAAGCATCAATTCTTCAGTGCTCAACCTTCTTTATGGTCCAACTCTCAAAGAGGTTAACCACTTAAAAGAGGTTAATTACGTTGTTATGTGTATCCTTCGAGGTCATGCCAGGACCCTACCTCAAGACAGCACTCTTTATTTCCTGGCTTGTTCTTCCATAGTCTTTGCCTCACTCTCCCTTCCTAAATTAGCAACTACTTGATTCTACCCTTTGGAACTCGAAAAAGGTCATTAAGGCTAGAGTCAATAAACAGGGGACAGAAAGATTTCCATGCTTAGGAATCCCACAGGGCCCTGCTTGAGTTCAGAACATGTGATTATAAGAGTTGGAGATTTTAGTCCCACTTCCCTGATACAGGAAGGGGAGAGAAGTTGGAGATTGACTCAATGGCCAGTGTCTGATGATTTAATCAATTATACCTATGTAATGAAGCCTCCAAATAATTGATGCTTTTGAACTGTGGTGTTGGAGAAGACTTTTGAGATTCCCTTGGATGCAAGGAGATCCAACAGTCCATCCTAAAGGAGATCAGTCCTGAATGTTCATTGGAAGGACTGATGTTGAAGCTGAAAACTACAATACTTTGGCCACCTGATGCGAAGAGCTGAATCATTTGAAAAGACCCTGATGCTGGGAAAGATTGAAGGTGGGAGGAGAAGGGGATGACAGAGGATGAGATGGTTGGATGGCATCACCGACTCAATGGACATGAGTTTGTTTAAACTCCGGGAGTTGGTAATAGACAAGGAGGCCTGGTGTGCTGCAGTCCATGGGGTCGCAAAGAGTCAGACATGACTGAGCAACTGAACTGATCTGACTTATTTCACTAAGTATAGTTTTGTCTGAATCTATTCACATTGCTGCAAATGGCAAAATTTCAATTTCATCATTTTTTTATCCATTCATCTATTGATGGGCACTTGGGTTACTTTCTTAACTCGGCTATTGTAAGCAATGATGATATGAACATTTAGAATTTCCCTGGTGTCTCAAACGGCAAAGAATCTGCCTGTATCTTTTCAAATTAGTGTTGTTTTTTGTTTTGTTTTTTCCAGCTGTATACTTAGATATGGAAATGCTAGACTATATGGTAGTTCTACTTTTTAGTTTTTGGAGGAGTTTCCATATTGTTTTCCATAATAGCTGCACAAATTTACCTTTCCCCCAACAATGGGTAAGGGTTCTTTTGTTTCCACATTCTCTCCAGCATTTGCTACTTTTAGGCTTCTTGCTGACAGCCATTCTGACAGCTGTGAGGTAATATCTTGTTGTTTTGATTTGCATCGTTTTAATAATTAGTGATATTGAACATCTTTTAATGTGCCTGCTAGCAATCTGCATTTCTAATTTGGAAAAAAAAATGTGTATTCAGGTACTCAGATTTTTTTTTTTTAATATTGAGTTGTGTGAGCTGTTTCTATATTTGGAAATTAACTTATTCTCTGTCATATAATTCAAAAAAATTTCCCCCATTTTGCAAATATTTTCTCCCATTTCATAAGTCATCTTTTGGGTTTTGCTATGCAAAAACTTTAAGTTTAATTAGGTCTCATTTATTTATTTTTGCTGTTAGATTTTGTTTTATGAAATAGGTCAAGACTATTTGTATGACTTATGTCAATGAATGTTCTGCCTATGGTTTCTTCTAAGAGTTTTATGGTTTCAGGTCTTACTTTTATGTCTTTAATCCATGTGGGGCTTATTTTTGTATATGACATGAGAAATACTCTAATCTCATTGTTTCACAGAACTAGAACAAATAATCTTAAAATGCATATAAAACCACAAAAGATCCTGAATTGCCAAATCAATCTTGAGAAAAAGAACAAAGTGGAAGTATTATCTTCACAGATTTCACACTATAATACAAAGTTGCGGTAATCAAAACAGCATGATATTGGCACAAAAAAGGACACATGTATCAATAGAACAGAAAAGAGAGTCTGGAGATAAACCCAAGTACATATGGGCAATTAATCCATGGCGAAGTTGGAAAGAATATACAATGGTGAAAAGACACTCTATTCAACAATTGCCATCATTTTTAATAAATTCAGCAATCACTTAGATTATCCAGACAACACATTGACTCTTCCTTGCTTTGATTTTCCTATTTTAATTCTTCCTTGAATCTTATGGCCACCATTCTAATTCTCCTTGTGATCTCTCCCCCACTGACCTCATATTTTCTTTCAATGTTTCTCACCCCTTTGTGATTTTTACTTCTCAGCTCACTCAGGTTTGATCCCAGGGCCCATTATCAAAATTATTTATTTGCATATGCTCTTGTTCTACTCTTGATTCATAACTGCATATACTCTGCCCCTTCTAGTGAGCAATAAGCAATACTTTTCTAAAGTATTGAAAAAATATATATAAAATAGAGGGGGGTTTACTATCATGTTTGTGGTAATGAAACATGAACTATGGACAGACTCTGGGATCTTGGATTGATGCATGTACCAAATAATGCAGCAGAAGTAGAATTCTGGATTCATTATTCATGTTGATCTTTGTTTTTCATCATAGTTTGAAGAACTTCAACATTTTCCAGTATTTATGTAGATGATGAAAATTTAGGAAGTTCTAAGAATCCTTGAAGTCTTTCCTTGGATATTCATAAACCATGCAGAACATGGATGACTTATATGAGTTCTTTATTATTTTTTTTAAATTCTGCTTATATTTATAACTGTCACCTGATTGTCACTGTTATTATTATTGCAACTGCTATTGCTATCACTCATAAAGATACAACTGATTATCATAATAGCAATGGCTGACTAATTCCATATTTGCATTAATAAATACAAGTATTTTACAAACATCTCAAATTTAGAAGATGAATGTTGATTTCACTTGATATAAGGATACTGACAGTCAATGAAATTGTCAAAATTTACTTAGCTAGGCAGTTGATAGAATCAGGAGTAGAAACCAGTTATACTTAAATTTAATGCCCATTCTGTTAAGCACTATACAGTCTCCTTCAACTGCTCATTGGCAACAAAACACATTACGACTCTAGGCACTGATGGCCAAACATAGCTGTAATATTGTGTATCCTTTGGAAAGATTTCTCATCCACCAAATTTCTATACAGCATAGAATTATACCTAAAATGTAAATTTTTACTATACTTATTTTATGATATATAACTTAGGAAATGTGTATCTACATTTAGAATAAGTTTTAGTAAGGAATTAGGTTAAAAGAACACAACAATTTATAAATGATTTATAAGTATTAAGCATATTTTAAAGCTTTTTATTATTTTTTCTGGCTCATGAGTAAATCTTTGGAAATACTTAGAAACGCTCATCCAGATTATGTTAGTCAGATAAGTATTCTGAAAATAATGTGTTATAACAAAAATTCCCTTAACACCTACATTAGAGAAAGATATATTTTAAAAATCCCTAGATTTTTACTCATCTTTGTATCTCTTTAGCATATGAAATAAAACTAGTTAGCCAGTAAATGCACTTTATATGTTTCAAACAAAATGAAAATTTAGTAAAAAGTATTGTTATTTATTTTCTTTTTTACTTAAAATAGTATTGGTATAAGTGGGCATATAACATAGTATGCTTATCCTAAAAGTCAAACAGAGATCACTCAAAAACGCTCAAATAAAAGAAAATTTCTAGTGCTATATTTTAGCATGTAACTTAAGTCACCAACACATTTAATTTTAAATAAATGGGATTATATCCTGTATATTATTTTTATCATGGAAACCTTACTTTTTTTTATACTTCTTCTTTTCCCCTTATTTTTCTTCCTCTCTGCCCTTCTTTTCTTTTCAAACCCCTTCTTTCAATGTAGGTACTAACATTAATAGCTTCATACAATTTTCTGTACCTTCTGTGATCAAATTTAAAAATCTATCTATTCATATTTTAATCTGTATATCTTTGTATCTATGCATTTATGTCTCTATCACCTATTTATATCTATCAATCACTCTGCCTATTAGTATTTTAATTAAAAATAGACCATATATTTTATTACCTTCTCGGAAACCTGCTTTACCATTTAATATATTGTGAAACATCTCTAGAAGCCAAATGATGAGCCATGCCGTGTAGGGCCACCCAAGATGGATGGGTCATGATGGAGAGTTCTGGCAAAACATGGTCCACTGGAGAAAGGAATGCAAACCACTTAAGTATTCTTACCTTGAGAACCCCATGGACAGTGTGAAAAGGCAAAAAGATTGGACACTGAAAGATGAACTCCCCAGGTCAGTAAGTGCCCAATATGCTGCTGGAGAGCAGTAAAGAAATAACTCCAGAAAGAATAAGAGACGGAGCCAAAGCAACACCACCACCCAGTTGTAAATGTGACTGGTGACGAATGTAAAGTCCAATGCTGTAAAGAGCAATATTGCATAGGAACCTGGAATGTTAGGTCCATGAATCAAGACAAATTGGAAGTGGTCAAACAGGAGATGGCAAGAGTGAATGTTGACATTTTAGGAATCAGCAAACTAAAATGGACTGGAATGGGTGAATTTAACTCAGGTGACATTATATCTACTATTGTGGGCAAGAATCCCTAAGAAGAAATGGAGTAGCCATCATAGTCAACAAAAGAGTCCATAATACAGTACTTAGATGCTATCTCAAAAATGACAGAATGATCTCTGTTCGTTTCCAAAGCAAACCATTTAATATCACAGTAATCCAAGTCTATGCCCCAACCACTAATGCTGAAGAAGCTGAAGTTCAATGGTTCTATGAGGACCAACAAGGCTTCCAAAACTAAATCAATAAAAGATGTATTTTCATTATAGGGGACAGGAATGCAAAAGTAGAAAGTCAAGAAATACAGGAGTAAAAGGCAAATTTGGCCTTGGAGTACAGAATGAAGCATGGCAAAGGCTAGTAGAGTTTTGCCAAGAAAACACACTGGTCATAGCAAACATCTTCTTCCAACAACACAAGAGAAGACTCTACACATAGACATCACCAGATGGTCAATACCAAAATCATATTGATTATATTATTTGCAGCCAAAGATGGAGAAGCTCTATACAGTCAGTAAAAACAAGACCAAAAGCTGACTGTGGCTCAGATCATGAATTCCTTATTGCCAAACTCAGACTTTAATGGAAGAAACTAGGGAAAACCATTAGACCATTCAGGTATGACCTAAATCAAATCCCTTTTGATTATACAGTGGAAGTGAGAAATAGATATAAGGGATTAGATCTGATAGAGAGAGTGCCTGAAGAACCATGGACAGAGGTTTGTGACATTGTAAAGGAGGCAGTGACCAAGACCATCCCTAAGAAAAATGCAAAAAGGCAAAATGATTGTCTGAGGATGCCTTACAAATAGCTGTGAAAAGAAGAGAAGTGAAAGGCTAAAGAGAAAAGAAAATATATACCTGGATGCAGAGTTCCAAAGAATAGCAAGGAGAGATAAGAAAGCCTTCCTCAGTGATCAGTGTAAAGAAACAGAGGAAAACAATATAATGGGAAAGACTAGAAATATTTTCAAGAAAACTACAGATACCAAGGGAACATTTCATGCAAAGATGGGCACAATAAAGGACAGAAATTGTATGGATCTAACAGAACCAGACGCTATTAAGAAGAGGTGGCAAGAATACACAGAAGAACTATACAAAAAAAGGTATTTATGACCCAGATATTCATGATGGTGTGATCACTCACCTAGAGCCAGACTTCCTGCAATGCAAAGTCTAGCGGGCTTTACAAAGCATCTCTATGAACAAAGCTAGTGGAATTCCAGTTGAGCTATTTTAAATCCTAAAAAAATGATGCTGTGAAAGTGCTGCACTCAGTATGCCAGCAAATTTGGAAAACTCAGCAGTGGCCACAAGACCCGAAAAGGTCAGTCCTATTTCCAATCTCCAAGAAAGGCAATGCCAAATAAGGCTGAAACTACCATTCGGTTGCAATCATTTCACACACTAGCAAAGTAATGCTCAAAATTCTCCAAGCCAGGCTTCAACATTATGTGAATCCTGAACTTCCATATGTTCAAGCTGGATTTAGAAAAGCCAGAGGAACCAGAGATCAAATTGGCAACATCTGTTGGATCATCAGAAAAGCAGAGAGTTCCAGAAAAAAAATTCTATTTCTGCTTTATTGACTATGCCAAAGCCTTCGACTGTGTGGATCACACCAAACTTTGGAAAATTCTTCAAGAGATGGGAATACCAGACCACCTGACCTGCCTCCTGAGAAATCTGTTTGGAGGTCATAAAAGCAACAGTTACAACTGGACATGAAACAACAGACTGGTTCCAAATCGGGAAAGGAGTACACCAAGGCTGTATATTGTCACCCTGCTTACTTAACTTATATGCAGAGTACATCATGAGAAATGCTGGGCTGGATGAAGCACAAGCTGAAATCAAAATTTCTGGGAGAAATATCAATAACCTCAGATATGTAAATGACACCATCCTTATGGCAGAAAGCAAAGACGAACTAAAGAGCCACTTAATGAAAGTGAAAGAGGACAGTGAAAAGTTGGCTTAAAACTCAACATTAAGAAAACTAAGATCATGGCATCCAGTCCGATCAGTTTATGGCAAATAGATGGGGAAACAATGGAAACAGTGACAGACTTTCTTTTCTTGAGCTCCAAAATCACTGCAGATGATAACAGCTGCCAGGAAATTAAGATACACTTGCTCATTGGAAGAACAGCTATGACAAACCCAGACAGCATATTATAAAGCAGAGACATTACTTTTCCAACAAAGGTCTGTCTTGTCAAAGTTATGGCTTTTCCAGTAGTCATGTATGGATATGAATGTAGGACTATAAAGAAAGCTGAGCAATGAAGAATTGATGCTTTTGAATTGTGGTGTTGGAGAAGACTCTTGAGAGTCCCTTGGACTGCAAGGAGATCCAACCAGTCCATTCTAAAGGAGATCAGTCCTGAATATTCATTTGAAGGACTGAAGCTGAAGCTGAAACTCCAATACTTTGGCCACCTGATGCGAAGACCTGATCTATTGGAAAAGACCCTGATGCTGGGAAAGATTGAAGGCAGGAGGAGAAGGGGACAACCGAGAATGAGATTGTTGGATGACATCACTGATTCAGTGGACGTGAGTCTGAGTGAAACCCTGGAGTTGGTGATGAACAGGGAGGCCTGGCATGCTGCAGTCCATGGGGTCACAAAGAGTTGGACTCAACTGAGTGACTGAACTAAGGTGAATTGAACTGATTGCTTCCAAGGTTGCTAAATATTTTATGTAATATTTATTAATTTTTTAAAGTTTACATTTATATTAAATTTCTCAAATGCAATTTTTGAATTTGCCTTGCTTAGTGAAACAGTAAAGCCACTTGTTTTCAAATTTTTTTTATTTATTTATTTTGCCTATGCTGAGATCTCAGTTTCCAGGCTAATGATTGAAGTCATTCCCCTGCAGTGGCAGCTCAGAGTCCTAACATTTGAACTTCTAGGGAATTCCTGTTTTTAAACTTCTGAATTTTAGTGACTACACTCTTCTGCTATTTTCTTCACTGGGATATGTTTCATTTGGGTATCAGGAAGGAAGCTTATATATATGTGTTCACTTCTCAGAGTAATGCAGGCTCTATGTTTAGGTTTGAGTTTATTGATTTATAGAAGAACATTTATAATATGATGGCATTTGCTCTACCAAACTTGAAAAGAAAAATATGAATTGAGAAAGTTTGATATTGAAAAGCATGGTATTAACAGTTTAGTTACTGAAAGCAAGGATTCTTAAATCAAAGAAATTTGTTATAAACAGTATCTCAAAGCTTCAAAAGAGGAGGCTGCTCATACAAATAACAGAAGCTGTAGAGAATTGAAAGAAGAAAAATGTTTCCTCAACAATGAATCTAATAGCTATTCTATGTGTGTCTAATGTTTTGATTTCTTTAATAGCAATTTCTAATTGGTGGTTCATAAGGATGCTTCCATCCATGCCGTTAATATAACTTGTCTTGCAAATCTTTCAGCTGCTAATGTCCTTTTTAACTTTTTTCCCAAGTCTTTTAAAGATAAATGTAACTTGTATTATAATTATTTTATATTTTTAGTTTTTTTAAGTTTTATATATTTTTAAATTTATATAACATTTGCAAAATTTTATATTATGTATTTTACAAAGTGTATGATATATCAACATATTCTGAAACATTTTACATAGTAGACATATTATATATTGTACAAAAATTATAGTTAACATATTTTAAGATACTATACATATATCTTAAATGCATAGCCAAAAAAGGATTGAAAGGTCTGAGTTGAACAGTGACTTTAAAATCATCTCCATAAATAAGCAAACCTTTAAAGAATATCTTCACACACAGTACTTTGCTAGAAGCACAAAACGCCAGAGTGGAAAGTTTGAGTTTCTTAAGATATGATAGGGATAATTTATACCCTGCAAAGTGAAGGTGACCTTGAGTTTTCTTTGAAATCAATAAAAAGGAAAGACTTTTGACTCTTATCTCCTGCCTGTTAGCATCTAAAACTGGTTGGAGTAACTAGATCAATGGTACTTGACCCTGTTCATGCATGAAAATCACCTGAGGATAGGTTTCTCATCCTGAGATTCTGCCTTAGTTGTTCTAGGCTGAATACAGCCCAGATCCTGGCAGTTCCCTTGGCTTCCCTGGTGATTCCAACTTCCCAGCCACAGGCTTGGGAGCTGATCTGAGAAAAAGCTTGCAGATTCACTCCTTGGTTAAGTTCAGGAGAGGGCCTAAGCATTTGCTGTCTTGACAGCTCCAAAGACTCTAGGTTCCACTGCTTCCAACATGATATGCAGTGCTCATGGTAGATGTAATTTTTCATACTTCCTTAATGAACTCCTTATTGTTCATTTGTTTTAAATACTTTGCATATACCATTCCTTCTGCCAGGGAACTCTTGCCACTCTCAGCATTTTTTTTTTTTTTTAATCTTTCAAAAGAGTTTAAATGTCATGTCCTCTGTCAGGGTAAAGGTAATGATTCACCACTCCTCTTTAGATATTACTAATGGGCATATGTTTCTTTCTGTCTCTCAGGGAGAAATAGACCCTGCTACCTCTATCACAAAGCCATTTCCTTAGAGGCTAAAATCTAGTCTTGTTTACACATTGTGGCATTACCACCACATACATTATTACATGCCTGCCACATAGGTAAGCTCATAAAAAATGATTGTCACTCAGTTGTGTCCAACTCTTTGTGATCCCATGGGGTGTTGTCCACCAGGCTCCTTTGTCCATGGGATTTCCTGGGCAAGAATACTGGAATGGGTATTCATTCCCTTCTTCAAGGGATCTTTCCAACCCAGGGATCAAACCCAGGTCTCCTGCATGCAGGCAGATTCTTTACCATCTGAACCACAAAGCTTATAAAAGGGGCCCTCTAATTTTTAAATTGGCCAATTGATTAATATATAAGACCTCAATTTTTTTTTCTAAAAGAAAGATCTGTCTTCAATCATTGTATTATCTGTAAAATATAGCTAACTTATATATACAGCATAATTTAACAGATAAAGCTAGAATAACATAGACATGTATTTATTAAAAATACACATTTAAAGGTAATGTAACATTAGTCATGGAGAAGGCAATGGCACCCCACTCCAGTACTCTTGCCTGGAAAATCCCATGGATGGAGGAGCCTGGTAGGCTGCAGTCCATGGGGTCGCGAAGAGTCAGACATGACTGAACGACTTCACTTTCACTTTTCCCTTTCATGCATTGGAGAAGGAAATGGCAACCCACTCCAGTGTTCTTGCCTAGAGAATCCCAGGGACGGGGGAGCCTGGTGGGCCGCAGTCTATGGGGTCGCACAGAGTCGGACATGACTGAAGCGACTTAGCAGCAGCAGCAACATTAGTCAAGCTTTGGTTTTATAGTTTCAACTATTGTGTATGAAGATTAGTATCTTAGTAACTATATATTAACTTTTGGTCTTTAAATGAAAAATGCACACAGGAATTAAAAAAAAAAAAAACACCATTATACTTACCCTTCGTTTTGCTTTAAGTATGATTCATGTTATTCTTTAATGACAGCTTGAAAAATAACCATGTTTGTTACTGCACTAGGTACCTTCTAAATTTACCTCATCTGATCTTCTTTTCTTGTGTGTGTGTGCTAAGTCACTTTAGTCATGTCTGACTCTTTGGAACCCTATGGATTGCAGCCTGCCAGGCTCCTCTGTCCATGGGATTCTCCAGGCAAGAACACTGGACTGGGTGGCCATTTCCCTCTCCAGCAGATCTTCCCAACCCACGGATGGAAACCATGATTCTTACATCTCCTGCATTGGCAGGTGGATTCTTTAGCACTAGTGCCAACTGGGAAGCACCAACTGAATTTTAGAAAAGGTCAAATGTAAAAACCAAATCACGCAGCTCATAGGTAGCTCAGCTGTGCTTGAACCCAGATCTGTTTTACTCTGATACTTTTGTTATTTTTAGTGCACTGGACGCAAGAACATCAGATGACATATTCTGAGTGCACTTATCTGGCTTCACCCTTTGAGAGAATGGGTTTGATAATTTAGATAATAATTCTGTGTTTTCTGTGTGAATCTGAGAGAGTTACCCAACCTCTTTCAGCCTCAGTTTTTCTTTTTTTTAATATAAATTTATTTATTTTAATTGGAGGTTAATTACTTTACAATATTGTATTAGTGTTGCCATACATCAACATGAATCCGTCACAGGTATACACGTGTTCCCCATCCTGAACCCCCTTCCCACCTCCCTCCCGATACCATCCCTCTGGGTCGTCTCAATGCACCAGCCCCAAGTATCCAGTATCATGCATTGAACCTGGACTGGAGATTTGTTTCTTATATATATGGAATTTAGAAATATGGTAATGATAACCCTGTATGAGAGACAGCCTTAGTTTTCAGACAACAAAGGAAGAAAGGAGCTCTATGAAGGCCCCGTGGGGCAATAGCATTGCTATCAGTTCAGTTCTGTTCAGTCTCTCAGTCGTGTCCAACTCTTTGCGACCCCATGAATCGCAGCACACCAGGCCTCCCTGTCCATCACCAACTCCCGGAGTCCACCCTAACTCATGTCCATCGAGTCAATGCTGCCATCCAGCCATCTCCTCCTCTGTCACCCCCTTCTCCTCCTGCCCCCAACCCCTTCCAGCATCTGAGTCTTTTCCAATGAGTCAACCCTTGACATGAGGTGGCCAAAGTATTGGAGTTTCAGCTTTAGCATCAGTCCTTCCAAAGAACACCCAGGACTGATCTCCTTTAGAATGGATTGGTTGGATCTCTTTGCAGTCCAAGGGACTCTCAAGAGTCTTCTCCAACACCACAGTTCAAAAGCATCAATTCTTAGGCACTCAGCTTTCTTCACAGTCCAACTCTCACATCCATACATGACCACTGGAAAAACCATAGCCTTGACTAGATGGACCTTTGTTGGCAAAGTAATGTCTCTGCTTGTGAATATGCTATCTAGGTTGGTCATAACTTTCCTTCCAAGGAGTTAGCGTCTTTTAATTTCATGGCTGCAATCACCATCTGCAGTGATTTGGGAGCCCCCCAAAATAAAGTCTGACACTTTCCCCATCTATTTGCCATGAAGTGATGGGACCAGATGCCATGATCTTAGTTTTTTGAATGTTGAGCTTTAAGCCAACTTTCTCACTCTCCTCTCTCTTTCTTCAAGAGGCTTTTTAGATAACTGCCTTAAGTGACTGATGTCAAATTTGTAATTTTGACTTTTAGGACGGACAGAAGTACACCTACAGGGATATGGCCCTCGTCTAGTTCAAGCATTCTTCTGGTCCCAGTAGCCAACTTATATCATCCTATTTGACACTGGCTATTTCTCTACTTTGGCTACTGGGTCAAGACTAAACATCTGGTTTTACATCATTTCACTGACAGCTGAAGTCTCAGGTGCCTGGTGTTTTTACTTTGGGATTCCAGAATAACATTGAGAGTTAACACTGACTAAGCCTATGCATGGAATACTAACTCAGTTATGCCAAGTGTGGAAAAGACTAGATGATGGGGAAAAATTCACTCTTGCATGTAGAGAAGAATGCAACACTGTTAAATAGAAAATCTAAAGGAGAAAATGCAAATGATATTTACTGAACCTTTGAAAAATGCAACATGAGAAAACATCTCCTAACCAGTAGGAAAGCACAGAAATAAAAAAATGGGGTAATAAGACACTAGTATTAGATTTGTACTTTATGTAACACACATTGTTAGAGTATGGCATGGTTCTGCTGGGTATGTCAGTTTCATATATAATTAATTATATTTAATGTGTGTATGTGTTTACAGCAATTTGAGTTACCTTTTTACAAATCCTGTGTGGCAATCTTTGTGTTTTAAAGTAAATATTTAGGGACTTCCCTAGAGGCCCAGTGTTTAAGAATCCATTTTTACAAGGCCAGGGACACAGGTTCGTCCCTGGTCAGGGAGCTGTCCCACATGCAGCGGAGCAACTAAGCGCATTTGTGCTTCAACTACTAAAGTCCAGGGTCTCTGGAGCCCAAGCACCACAACTGCTGAGCCTGCGAGTCACAACTAGAGAGCCCTAAGCTCAGTAACGAAATGTCCTGCATGACTCAACAAAGACCCCTCATGCTGCAAGTAAGACCTGATGCAGCCAAATAAATCAGCAAAGTGAATGTTTAGATAATTCATGTATAGCTAATACAGTTGAGTTCAAATCTACCATATTGCTCTTTGTTTTCTGCTTGTCATTTTCTCCTTATTCTACCTTTCTTGCCATTCTTTATATTGTGCTGTCTATAGCTTTCCAAGATGTACCCATGGTAAGGAGTCTACCTGTCAATGTAGGAGATACAGGTTTGCTCTCTGGGTCAGGATGATTCCCTCGAGGACAAAATGGCAACCTATTCCAATATTCATGCCTGGAAAATTCCATGGACACAGGAGTCCAGCTGGCTACAGTCCATGGGGTTGCAAAGCCATTCTTTATATTAGTTACTTGAAAAAATTTTCATTTATTTCATGTTCCATTTTCTACTAGCTCTTTCATTATACTGTTTGTTATGATCTCCCACTGGTTATCTTAGAAACTGAAAATGCAGTTTTAACATATTAGAGACAACAATATATATATATATATATACATATTTTATTTCCAGAGACAGCAAATTAGTATTTTTAAAACATGTAAAACAATGGAAAATAGAATTAAATAGAATAACCTCATGCACTGTGCCTACATTTTGTGCAATTGTTACCTATTCTACATTTTTAATAAAGCACAAGTATTTAGTATTACTTCACACAGTGAAGAGAATTTTATATTTAGTCATGTATTTACCATTTTTAACATTGCTTATTCCTTAGATTTATCTGCTTCCACCTGAGATATAGCATTTCCCATAGTGGAGGTATACTTGAAAATAAATCTCACCTTTTGTTTTTCTGAGACTATTTTTATTTCATCTTTATTTTTGAAGGATATTTTTGCTTTTTATAGAATTCTTTTTTAACTATTCTCTCTTATTTCATTACTTTTCTTTGCCTCCTGCTGAGACAAAGTTTCTGTTGAGAAGTTGGTTTTCTTTCTTATTGTTAATTATGAAAGATAATATTTCTTTATCTCTGGGTGATTTTAAAATTTATTCTTTCCATTTCATTCTCTGAGATTTGGTTATGTTTGTCTTAGGTGCCATTTTTTCTGTGTTTGTATGGTTTATTTATTCACTCTCTTAAACACGTGGTTTGATATCCATTTTTATATTTGAAAAATTATTTTTAATTATTTCTTTTAAAAAATGCTTCTAGCCCATTCTCCCTCTTTCTACTTGTTCTAGGACCTCAATCACATACATGTTAATTTTTGTATCATATGCTGCAATTCTCTTATATGCACTCTCTTTTTCAATTTTTTCTCTGTGTTTCAGAAAGGATATTTTCCCTTGAATAGTCCTCTAGTTTCTAATCCTATTTTTTTGTTTGCTAATATCAGCCTGGTGTTAACTTATTAAACCATTTTGTCAACTATTTCCTCTATTTAAAAAGCTAATCTTCACTATTTTGATGCTTGAGCTTGTTTCAACATCCGCGTTATTTTCAAGTGTAGTTCTGTTGACAGTTTCACCTCCTAAATATCACTTGACTGTTTTATCTCCTAACGTGTCTAGTTATTTTTATTGCATACTGAACATTGTGGATAATATGTCCTGAGAATTGGGATTATACTGTCTTCTTCTGAAGGGTATTGATATTTGTTCTGATAAGCAGTCTTATCCCCATGGAGCTCCTTGATCCTGTGGAAACTTGATTTTAGGCCCATGAGAACAAATTTATTTCTGTTTGATCTTGTTCCTACTGCATTTCAGAGCTTCAGCTGAATACTCAAAATCTTCACTGTTATGTCCATTCTGACTGGGTTCATATACAAATATAATTCAGCACTATGAACTCTCTGATTTTTCCATTTGACTCTGTCTGCCAGCGTTTGCTCTGTCCTAGGTAGCCAAAGTTTTCCAATGAATATCTATAGTCATGAGTATCAGCAGAATTTTTATATACATTTTGAAGAAAACTTGTATGCAGTTTTTGCCTGTCTTGGGTTCTTTCTTCAAAACTTTGTTGCCATGTCTACCTTAGTGCCCAATCTCTGTTTCATCTGCGTAGCAATATAGCTCCTTTCTTTGCACACTCCATTTTCCTAAGCACCTTTGGAAAACAGGCCCAGGAAAAAAGCTAAGATAAATGTGGAGCTCACTTTTAATGCTTTCCTTATCTCAAGTATCATAGCCCTGAATTGGCTATTGTCCTAGAGAAAAATTGGTGTCTCAATTAAATTAACCTCAAGTAGGGAAGAGGTAATTCACAGATCTGCGACTGTTACGTTTTTATTTTTTTCCACAGATGCCTTATGTGAATCTTTATGGTATAAAGTCTCATCTCTTGCACACATGCCTGAATCTAAGCCATGCGCTCTTATTTTCAGGTAGCTGAATATGGCAGTTTATTTTTTACTTCCTTATGTTGGTTGGTTTCTCTGTCTAGAAAGCTTCTAATTCAATTTAGTCTCTCTCTCCCTGCCCATGCTACCTTCAGACTCAATCTACCTAAAGAAAACATACTCAACTCTTGAGACATAGTTCAAATATCACTTTTTCTTTGAACTCTTTCCCTCCATGTTCAAGCAGAATTAAAAGCTTCTTGGTATATTTTTCAAAAGTCACTGAACATAATATATTTAATATATCACATACTGGGCTATATGCTTTTAAAGCAGATCATCAGATCAGATCAGATCAGTCGCTCAGTCTTCTCCGACTCTTTGCAACCCCATGAATCGCAGCACACCAGGCCTCCCCATCTATCACCAACTCCCGGAGTTCACTCAGACTCACGTCCATCGAGTCAGTGATATTTTTCCCAACTGTTTGTTCTCTCTCTTCAACTGTAACATGTGCATGGAAATGAAGGTAATTAATACTTGTTAGGTAAAGAAGAAATGGCCATGTGAATAAAATGTGTAATAACACATTTGATTTCATAAGCAATATTGATATGATATGCTTAGTGCATTAGGTAAAATATCTCTGATTATTCTAACCACATTCCAAGTAAGATTAAAACAAATGACTGAGGAAGAAAAAGTTTCCATAATAGGTAGTCATGAGTTTAGTAACCAGTAGTCTGTTTTTCTGAATCTAGACTTCATATTCTTTCCAGTAATCAAAGCTATTAATTCTTCATTTGAATGGATATTTCTGCAAAATTATTATTTTAAAATACACAGATGATATACGGCAGTAAGAAATAAGAGAAAAAATTTTAATTACGTGTTGTAATCCAGATTAATAGGATGGAATCATTAAAATAGATGTAATCTCTCAATTCACATATGCTGCTGCTGCTGCTGCTGCTAAGTCACCTCAGTTGTGTCCGACTCTGTGCAACCCCATAGACTGGCAGCCCAGCAGGCTCCACCGTCCCTGGGATTCTCCAGGCAAGAATACTGGAGTGGGTTGCCATTTTCTTCTCCAATGCATGAAAGTGAAAAGTGAAAGGGAAGTCGCTTAGTCATGTCTGACTCTTAGCAACCCCATGGACTGCAGCCTATCAGGCTCCTCCATCCATGGGACTTTCCAGGCAATAGTACTGGAGTGGGGTGCCATTGCCTTCTCTGTCACATATGCAGACATATACATACATTTATACATTTTTAGAAAATATGCATTACTAATTTCTTAAAATATTATCAAAATCTCAAGAAAGAAACATAACATTTTTTAAAAAAACGTAGTATATTCAGAATTTTCCACATTAGGAAGCACATATGAAAAATATGTTTGTATAAGTTGAAGTAGTAAACTTGTGACTACTTTACCATTAAAAATTTATAGAACTGTAAACTATATAACCAAGTGATGTCTTATAAATCTTTATTAACATGTACACATAATTTGAACCAAAATTTTCTCTGAAAGCTAAGTATGGATGATTTATATATACAAGTATAAAGTAATTATTTCATTTGAATAGCAATTTATACCATCTAGGTAAAATCATTCTTTTGTTAATCACTAATTTAGAAGTAGAAAAGACACTTGTGACAATGTATTTAATCACTGCAACAGTGAGACAAATTTAGGCAGAATTATACATCTCTATTTTTCTATTACTGTGAAAGTGGAATTGGGCTCCTCACTGATATTACATTAGATGACAGACTTATGTTTTCTGTTTCAAAGAGATTTTATCAATTACAATTAATAAATGAAACAGTTTCCAGTTTCAGAAGACTGAGAGTTTTCTCTTGCCATTATATAATACTTCTTATTAAACCAAAAATGCAGAAATACATTTTATAAGTGATTGTCTAAATTAAAATACCAAACACACTGAGACTACACTTTCTATTACATCTATTTTTCAAGTAGTGGAACACAGTTTCTAAATTCTTTGTGCAGAAGTGTCACTGTCTTTCCCTTTTACTTCTTTCTATTGTTTACCTTCTTCTTCACTCAGGTTGATTTCTAGTTTGGGACACATTATTGGCAAATAGCAACTAACCACGAAATCATTGCAACTATGGTGGCAGTTTAATTTCTATGTGCAAATAAAAGAGATTTTCCAATTCCTTATGTATACCAACTTTTGTACTAAGGTACAAAATGTCACAAAATTATGTTATTCCAATACTTTTGCCACCTGATATGAAGAACTGACTCATTGGAAAAGACCCTGATGCTGGGAAAGATTGAAGGCAGGAGGAGAAGACAGCAACAGAGGATGAGATGGTTGGATGGCATCGCTGACTCAATGGACTTGAGTTTGAGCAAGCTCTGCGAGTTGGTGATGGACAGGGAAGCCTGGCATGCTTGGGGTCACAAACAGTCAGATGACTGAATGCCTGAACTGAACTGAATCAACTATTTGGAAACTAGGAAACTAAAAAACTAGAAAAAATATATATTTTTAATCTTCCTTCTCTATAATCTTACTGAAAGGACACAATCTATGTAGAATTCTATAGAAACAGCTTCTAAGATATAGATAAAGAATGAAACTACAATAAAAATTAGTATACATGAAAAGATGAGGTTGTATTAGCCCTATTTAGTTCTTGAAATAGCAAAATACCAAAGGGAAATATCTGCATATCTGCCTAGCTGCAGGCTGTCTTGCCCCCAAGCAAACAGGAATGCCTTTTCTTCTATATTGCATTATTTATTTCCAAACTGTATGAGACTGACCATTAAATCAGATCAATTTATATATAACTATTCTTCTCCGTTGTCTTAAAGGAAACAAGCATTAAACAGTGATCTACCAAAAATTTTTGTTAGTTTGAGGTTCTTTGTAGCAGAAATGAATATTGTGCATCCGGATACTAAAAGCTTATCAGCAATTATTATACACTTAACTTTGTCATGACTATTATAATTCAATTGAAAAACAGTTGAAATTTAATGTTCTAATGCTGTAAATTAAAAGCAAATTAGAGAACCTAGGAAATGTTTCTTTTATTCTAGATCAGGTAAATTCTCAAAGTGGAATTTAAATGTGAATTTAGTTTTGAGTGTGAGCTTCTACATTTATTGAAATCTCTAACTTTCCAAAGATTTTTATTTTATTTTAATTTTTTAACTTTAAAATATTGTATTGGTTTTGCCATATATCAAAATGAATCTGCAACAGGTATACATGTGTTCCCCATCCTGAACCCTCCTCCCTCCTCCCTCCACATACCATCCCTCTGGGTTGTCCCAGTGTTAGTGAGATTTTTTTAAACAATTATATTGAATGATCTCATAGCCCTTTTAAGTACTAAAGGGAAAAAATATGTTATTTTTTAAAATTTATGGTTAAAATAAATTTTATAAAATGGTTTCACATAAATTTTGAGTCCACAAAGACGTATTTTTTTAATATGTAATTGTTGTCTACCCAATAAATTTAGAAGGAAAACATTTCCAAAAATCTTTATAATTTATTAAAGTGAATAATAAATTCAGTCTATTGCTTCTTTCCTTTGATATTTTTTGTAATTTTCTCTCTTCTCACTTCACATGTGGATAATAAAAAGATTCCCCAAAAACAAAGACTGATGGGTTTTCAGAGGTTGAACATGTCAAATGTTGACTATGTTTATAACTACATATTTGAGTGTGAAAGAAAGAAGCTTGTTTGCTCCCCTTAATCAAATTCTATATTTAAATGGAGATTCTAAGATCCATATAGTCAAAGGTATAGCTTTTCCAGTAATCATATATGAGTGTGAGAGTTGGACCATAAAGAAGGCTGAGTGCCAAAGAATTGCTGCTTTTGAACTGTGATGCTGGAGAAGACTCTTGAGAGTCTTTTGGACTGCAGGGAGATCAAACCAGTCAATCCTAAAGGAAATCAGTCCTGAATATTCATTGGAAGGACTGATATTGAATCTCCAGTATTTTGGCCTCTGATGTGAACAGCCGACTCATTAGGAAAGACCCTTATGCTGGGAAAGATTGGATGCAAGAGGAGAAGGGGATGACAGAGGATAAGATGGTTGGATGGCATAATGAACTCAATGGACATGAGTTTGAGCAAGCTCTGGGAGTTGGTTATGGACAGGGAAGCCTAGCATCTTGCAGTCCACGAGGTCGCAAAGAGTTGGACATTCAGTTCAGTTCAGTCACTCAGTTGTGTCTGACTCTTTGTGACCCCATGAATTGCAGCACACCAAGCCGCCCTGTCCATCACCAACTCCCAGAGTTCACCCAAACTCATGCCCATCGAGTCGGTGATGCCATCCAGCCAACTTATCCTCCATCGCCTGCCTCTCCTCCTGCCCCCAATCCCTCACACCATCAGTCTTTTCCAATGAGTCAACTCTTCACATGAGGTGGCCAAAGTATTGGAGTTTCAGCTTCAATATCAGTCCTTCCAAAGAACAGCCAGGACTGATCTCCTTTAGAATGGACTGGTTGGATCTCCTTGCAGTCCAAGGGACTCTCAAGAATCCTCTGCAACACCACAGTTTAAAAGCATCAATTCTTTGGCACTCAGCTTTCTTCACAGTCCAACTCTCACATCCATACATGACCACTGGAAAAACCATAGCCTTGACTAGACGGACCTTTGTTGACAAAGTAATGTCTCTGCTTTTGAATATGCTATCTAGGTTGGTCATAACTTTTCTTCCAAGGAGTAAGCGTCTTTTAATTTCATGGTTGCAATCACCATCTGCAGTGATTTTGGAGCCCCAAAAATAGAGTCTGACACTGTTTCCACTGTTTCCCCATCTATTTGCCATGAAGTGATGGGACCAGATGCCATGATCTTAGTTTTTTGAATGTTGAACTTTAAGCCAACTTTTTCACTTTGAAATTAAACTGAACTGAAATACCTTTATTAAGAATTCCATGCATACATTTTATTCACACTCCTGTTTTGCTTATATGTTTTAAGATTTTTTTTAAATACTCATTTAATTATTTGGTTGTGTTGGGTCTTAGTTGCAACACACAGGATCTTGGTTGAGGCACACGGGTTATTTCATTACTTTGTGTGGGCTTCTCTCTATTTGTTGCATGTAGGCTCCAGAGCTCATGGGCTTAATTGCCTCATGGTATGTAGTATCTTAGTACTTCTCTATTAGGGATCAAATAGGCGTCCCCTGCATTGGAAGGCAATTTTACCCACTGTTACACCAGTAAAATCCCTAGATTTTTCTTAAGTATGATTATGGCATTGATTTTTTAAGAGAATTCTGTCAGCCTTTCCTTATTTTGGCTCCTGAAAGCACCAGTTTGAGTACATTGGTAGCTATCTCTCGCTCTTTCTCTATTTTTTTATTTTTTTTCCCCTTGATATTTTTTTCAATTGTCTCTCCTCACCTGTCCTTCTTCCTCTCTTTCCCACTCCTCTGGTCCCTTCCTTCTCTTCTCTTGTATGTAATTGTGCAACAGCTTTTGTATTTAGCTGTGATTGCTGGACATGGATCTGTGGCATTACAATTCCATTGATTGGATACAGAAAAAGTCAACTATTTCTCACTGATGAACATCTAATTTCTATCTCATGTTCTCCCACTACAGTTTATCAAGGTATATACCTACTGTTATCATGTTTGTTGGAATTCTAAAAGCAGATTTGATGTGTAAAGATTGTTTATACTGCCAGATATTTTCTCAAAAGTTTGTCACAATTTTCATTCCCACCATGCATGACTGAATTGCTTTCCAATACTATTGCTGGTACTAGAAATTACCATGTGTGAGTAGGTGTGTGTGTGTATGTGTGTGGGTGCATATCTGATCAGCCATTATGCTCTACCTCCTAATATTAGTAGGCAAACTTCATGCATGATTAAGCAAATTTAAAACAGAAAAGTTAGAAGTTTGGACCTTAAAACTGGACACACCTCACTTGCCATAACTGTAAGCAATATTTAGACTGTAGTTACTGTATTCAAAAGGCTGTTTTTATTTATCTATAGCTAATAGAAAGACATCACTGACGTGATGGATGTAAGTCTGAGTGAACTCCAAGAGTTGGTGATGGACAGGGAGGCCTGGCGTGCTGCGATTCATGGGGTCGCAAAGAGTCAGACACGACTGAGAGACAGAATTGAACTAAACTGAATAGAAAGACAGCTCCCAGTTGGCACAGCTGTAAATCCACCTGCCAATGCAGAAGATGTGCGAGACATGGGTTCAATCCCTGGGTCAGGAAGATCCTCTGGAGGAGGAAATGGCACCCTAATCCAATATTCTTGCAGGATAATCCTGTGGACAGAGGAGCTTAGTGAGCTACAGCCCATAGAGTCTCAAATAGAAAAATGTGACTGAGAAAACAATAGAAAGAAACCAAATGAATCCTTAATTCTGCATCTCATGTTAACAGAAAAACAGTGGATTCCCTTTTTTCAAAACTTTAGGTTTGCTTCTTTACTTATTTCCTCAATTTATTGCTTATAATTAGTAAACTGATTTTCCTATGACATGTGTTACCAAGATATTAAGCTAATTTTGTTAAAAATCATTTTTCCCAGAGTTTTGTGTATTATATGTATACTTTGACTACTATATGTATACTTTATCACATGACTGTCAGCTGGCCCCCTGCATCAATGGGGTCCAATCTTCAGGTACAGATACAGAGCACCAACTTTACCAAGTCATTATATAAGAGACACAGATTTTATATAACATCCACAGATTTTGTGTTGGGGATGGGTTCTGGAACCAATAATGTCAATTCCAAGGGATAACTGTATACTGAAAATGTGTTATCATTAGTCAAGTGCCACTGTAAATTACTTAGAGCCTAATCCCACTGGGGAAGTCGAGGATACAATAAAACACCTACATAGGCATTATCCTGCTGAAAGGGAGTGAGCTACAGGATGCCTCTTCTGTCTTCCTTCAGTCTTTAGCTGAGCTCTGCTCCTGAGGAATGAGTGTCCATCCCACAGTGTTTCCAGGCTGTTGAATGTGTAGCCAAGTGTTCTCAGAGAAAGCATTCAGACCAGTAGTAGAAAGTTTGATAGGTGTTCAAGGAAGATGTGGCAGTAGTGATTAGACCTGGTGACTGAGAATTAGTAAATACCTTACATGCCTTATTTAGAAGCAACTATGAAAAAGAGTAAGAAATATGACCCATGAAATCAAAAGCTAACAAAGTTTCTATGCTTCTAGTGGTCTAGGTTGAGTTTCAGACTCTCTCTACTTTTTTAAATTTAATTTTCAGTACTAAATCTTAACTCCTTATTTGTCACTTAAAAAACTGGCCTCACTATCCAAGCAAATAAACTCAGCAAGAATCATTAGACATTTCCACTCTATTAAATTAGTATTTCATTCCTTTATTCAAAAAGTGTAATGAACTTGTTTTATGCTGGGAACTGAGTTAAAATCTGAAGATACAAAAATGAATAAGACCTCCCTTGTCCTCAAGAAGATCATGCTCTAATATATAAACCAGTGAGAAAACAAAACTAGCACGTGTGCTTAGCACAAGATCAATGATAAGCAGAGAAAATTATCATGTGAAATAAATGACCTGTCACTGAATTCATGAACCAAATAATAAATTACCCATTGGCTAGAGAACCAAATCAGATAATTCATCTGGCTAAAATAATTCTTTGCCTATTCCTGGCATAGAGAGTAAAATTAAATTCTCTACCTAAGCCTGCAAGAAAATACGTAATCTGCTTCCTTCCCCTATTTATAATTTTTATCTAGTATCTTAACCTTCCTAGGTATAAGGAACTCACTTCCCAATGCAGGAGACATAAGATTCACAGGTTCAATTCCTGGGTCAGAAAGATACCCTGTAAGAGGAAATGGCAACCCATTCCAGTATTCTTGCCTGGAGAATCCCATTGACAGAGGAGCCTGGCGGGATGTCGTCCATAGGGCCACAAAGAGTCAGACACGACTGAAGCCGCTTAGTGTGCATGCACGTTCCTAACCTCCACCAGTCTCTTCTCAGTTTCTAGAACCAAGTAAACTAGTTTTCCATTTTCTTTTTAAATGTTTAGAATTTTCTTTTCCTATAGCTAAGGGGAAAAATAACCAAAAAGTTCATTTGATTTTTTCATAGAAAGATGGAAGATCTTATGGAAAACCCTGAAACAACTTTTTGGCCCACCCAATAGCTATGCTTGATTTATCTACACAATTTATTCCTCAAATTAAATTTCATTATCAAAGAACTTATTTTTCTAACCACTCAACTCAATAATACCTATAAAAATATTGGTGTTGTCTGGTTATTACTATGGTACATCAATTGACACCATTCAGGGGAACACTAGAAACTGAAGGTGGTAAACAAGCAGTATGTTTCAATGTTTTTTGAAAGAGAGTGGAGGACACTTTTGCAGATTAATTCTAGTAGGCCCTTATCTTTTGTAGGAAGAGGACACCACTGATGGCATGTTCAGAATTTGACAGTTATAATTTCAGACTTTCAAAGATTGATTTGTCAGCTCAGACAAACCTGTTATGCTAAAGTCAGAGCCTTGATAGAGAAAACATGAGACACTTAAATATGAGTTGGAAACACTTGGATGGATCTCAATAGAAATAGGACTCTCATGATTCCTCTGAACCATTAGATTCTGAAGAAGAAATGCATCCTTTCCTAATAAGAAGTAGCACTGCCAAGGGGGATCTCTTGTGCACAAGAAAAGAGCTACTCTCACCCTCCTTCTTATCTTGCAGGCCTATAACAAATATTGAGGCAAAGATGTGCAAGCTGGAAGTATTCTGGGACTAATGAAGGAAAGAAGTGATTACATATCAAAGTAGCTAGCAAGTGGGTAGCACCAGCGGGATTGAATTTTGAGAATGGATTTAGTATGTAAAATTAAATGTGCAAGAGTTCATTGATTTGAGAACACTTTTTTGATATAGAAGATTTAACTCCCTAGCAGTGAAAGTTTTAGTCACTCTGTCATGGCTGACTCTTTATAACCCCATGAGCTGTAGCCTGCCAGACTCCTCTGTCCATGGAATTCTACAGGCAAGAATACTGAAGTGGGCAGACATTCCCTTCTCCAGGGGATCTTTCTGACCAAGGTATTGAATCCAGGTCTCTGGCATTGCAGGCAGATTTTTTACTGTCTGAGCCACCAGGGAAGTCAACTTCCTAGCAGAGACTCCAGCAAGTAAGGTAAACTCACTACTAGAGAAGCTCTGAGAAGTCTGGAGTAAGTAATGGCCTATACTGAAAGAAGGTGAAATGCTTGAGTTCTCATCTCAGATGAAGGCGAAAATGACCCAAGGATATAAGCATGCAAGAATGGACACGTTACATAGGGTCAGAAGAAACACCAGAAGATTTTGTTTCACAGGAAGGCTCAGAGAAATGACCATTTACTAAGGCCACCAGGATTATGCTGGCAAGAGGATATCAGCTTCACTAAGAAGTCTGGTGTTGGGTCTCTGCTGCTGGCCAAGGTTAAGTTTGGGAGATATAGTTTCTTGGCTCATTAATAGCAAAGGGGATTTTTAAGTTCTAAAGCAACTGAAGCCAGACTGTAGGCTGCCAGGAGTCAGAGGGCTTTGGTTACTTTAACAGCCTTGGAGGAACAACCAAATAGCTTAAGGAGTTCAGCTTCAGATCATAATTCTCTATGTGATCAATCAGCCTAACTATAGACAACTGAAAAAGCTTTACCTTGTAAGTCTCACAGGGGAAGATGCCCTTCCCATAGCAGATTTGGTGCACAGCTAATGCACTGCACACATTTTTCATCAATACCTCTGGCAGCCCAGGCACCTCTTCCTCATTCTGCTTTGTAAGCCTAATATTGAAGTAATTGAGCAAAGTGATATCCTTTGGGAGGTCCAGACAAGCCAAACTCTAAAGAGTCACGGGCCTTCCCCACAATGTCACAGATTAGCACCAATATTAGTCTAAAGAAGACAAGGCTGATGATCTCCATCATACCTGCATTTAACCCACCAGCCTGGTTACAATGGCAACCAGATGAATCCTGGAGAATGACTGTAGACTAGAAAAAGCTAAAAGAGTTTGCAGTCCTGATCTCAGACTCATGCTGAATTTAATATCATTGCTGCTGCTGCTGCTGCTAAGTCACTTCAATCATGTCCGACTCTGTGTGACCCCATAGACATCAGCCCACCAGGCTCTCCTGCCCCTGGGATTCTCCAGGCAAGAACACTGGAGTGTGTTGCCATTTCCTTCTCCAATGCATGAAAGGGAAAAAGTGAAAGTGAAGTCGCTCAGTCGTGTCCGACTCTTAGCGACCCCATAGACTGCAGCCTACCAGGCTCCTCCGCCCATGGGATTTTCCAGGCAAGAGTACTGGAGTGGGGTGCCATTGCCTTCTCCGAATATCATTGCTAATGTCAACTAAAAGGGCTTAAAGTCTATGACATATTCTATTGATTTGGCAAATATTTTCTTTCTATTCCAACCAGTGAAAAGCATCAAAAATAGCTTGCATTCATGGAGTAGTCAACAATGTTCTTTTACTATTTTGCTCTATAGCTATGAAACTCTCCGGTTTTCCTTTCAAAATGATCTGGCTTGTCTGGACCTCCCAAAGAATATCACTTTGCTCAATTACTTCAATAATATTAGGCTTACAAAGAAGAATGAACAAGAGGTGTCTGGGCTGCCAGAGGCATTGATGAAAAATGTGTGCTTCAGAGATGAGAGACAAACCTGAGAAAGTTTCACAAGCCTTCACTTCCATAAAAGTAAGACATAAACTTTTACTTCAAAGTAAAAGAGAAACAGCATCTAGCATCTTGCATCCTCTAATACAAAGAAGGTAGTGTGACATTTATAGGTTCTCTTGGTTTGTAAAACCAGTACATTTCATAGCTAGTAATTCTGCTCTGATTCACAATCTAGGTGGCATGAAAGATCTGAGAAAGACCAAATGACAGTAGGTTCAGGCTATGACCCCATCGGCCCTGTTGTTTTTAACATGCAACCTGGCTGAGCCTAATGGGATTGTCAGTAACACGAAATATTGCAATGTGGAGTTTATGAAAAAACTCTGGGAGAATTGTTAACACAGGTTCTTGAAAATCTGAAGCAAGGCCTCAGTACCTGCATCAGAGGATCCTATGTTTCTTCAGAAAGTTCCTGGATCCTACTGTAGGTAGCACAGATTTCTGCTTACCAAAACTGAGCTGGCTATTGCCAGAGCAATGTGACAAATTTACCAGCAAAATAGACTAATGCCAGGCTCCAAGTTGGGCCAGGGGCCCACTCTGACTAGAAAAGGTAAATATTCCAGGTGTGGATGTAGCCTTATATCAGGAAGAACCTCAGACAGCACCCATCTAGGGGCATATAGGATATCTGAGCCATAGACATGGAATTCCACAAAATATATCACTTAAACAGCAGACATATTTCACAACAAAGGAAATGCTACATGATCCAGAAGTAGATAGCTTCAGAATAGCGAACTATAGGAGCTGATGAGGCACCAGCTTGGAGGCAGCACTTTGTGAGGTTGAGATGTCATTCTCTAGGATGTAGCATATTCACAGCATCAGAAGCATTTGAATGGAGCAGTGTTCCCAATTGGAAAGAATCGATGGGAGCATGCCTAGGTCTACATCCTCCGCAGGTAATGCCCTGACAACTGAATCTGTTGGGAGTACTGATTTCTGAACATGTCTGACCAAAATAGGACTCCTCTGATGGAACATCTTTGCTTTTGAATTTTCCATCGTGCTGGCTCAGACATTCTCAGAGCTTTATTGCAACCAGAGTTCTTTCAATATTTCAATAGTCATCAGCCATATTTCAATAGCCAAAATTGATCGACTAATGTGCACACATGTTAAGTCGCTTCAGTCGTATCTGACTCTGTGCGACCCCATGGACAGCAGCCCACCAGGCTCCTCTGTCCACGGGATTCTCCAAGCAAGAATACTGGAGTGGGTTGCCATTTCCTTCTCCAGACTTGTCTACTGTACTAGAGCAGAAAGTTCTATAGGAATTGTGCTGATATAGAAGTGTTGAAATAATCAGTAATGATCAATCAATATAGAAAGAACCTTTCAAAGAACATACTCAAAATACTAAAAATTATAAAAATTTTATATAGCAGATAAAGTTATATTAACTAAATCAAAGAAAATCACAATGAATTCAGATTGTTCAATCAAAAAATATTTAAATGAAAAGGAAAATGCCCTATAGTCTTAACAATTTAGTATCATCAATATTTAGCAGCATCAATATTTGATAACACTGCTCAGTTAGCATATGCAATACCTCATGTCTTTTCATCTACTGTTTTAATTGTGTATTTTCTCTCTCTCTCTCTCTCTCTCTCACTGATATTCCTTTCTACTTTTTCTACCTAAATACCTGCCACTTATTTTACAGCCTTTACAATTCCATCTATCCCTTCTCCAGCTGATCTTCCCGATCCAGGAATTGAACCAGGGTCTCATGCATTGCAGGTGGATTCTTTAGCAGCTGAGCTACAGGGACGCCTACAATTCCATCAGCAATGTAATTTTGAGTAAGATGATAAAGACTTCTAAGCTTCAGTTCTTATGTTGATAAAGTGTAGGTAATATTAACCCTTGTGATATTTTGAGGATCTGAGTTAAATTATAATCATTTTTCACTCGATACATTTTTTATGAAGAACTAAAGTGTAGACTCCCATGAAATATTTCAATGCAGAGTATACGGAAAGCTAAATTTTTGAGGCAACTAAAGTTGATTTTTGGATTTGCCTTAAATAGAAAAACTTAACCTTTTTAGTGTTACTTATTGGGGGATAGGGATGCCAAGAGAAAGGAAAATTATGATGACAATTTTTAAGCCCTGAACTCTGAGGCAAAAGCAGCACATGCCAATAGAAATGTCTTACAAATTGGTTGAGAGATAGGAAACTAAGCCTCATGTATAATAAGGTCAATTATTATAAGAAGGCAATGGCACCCCACTCCAGTACTCCTGCCTGGAAAATCCCATGGATGTGGCAGCCTGGAAGGCTACAGTCCATGGGGTCGCTGAGGGTCGGACACGACTGAGCGACTTCACTTTCACTTTTCACTTTCATGCATTGGAGAAGGAAATGGCAACCCACTCCAGTGTTCTTGCTTGGAGAATCCCAGGGACAGGGGAGCCTGGTGGGTTGCCGTCTATGGGGTCACACAGAGTCGGACACAACTGAAGTGACTTAGCATAATAAGGTCAGGGCCAGTTGGATGGAGGCCATAGTAGTGAATATTGGGCAGTAATAATTTGGGGTTGTGAATCAGTAAGAAACTTTGTGTTAAAGCATAATTAAAATCAAGTTTAATAGAGTACATCAAATTTTTGTGTTTTTTGTTTTGAACAGTTCTGGCTCTTGTTCATCAGTAATATAAGGTATAAATAAAGTCTTTATTTACCATGGATATAAATATGCTACTATGGAAACAAATTCAGAAAACATAATGGCTAATATTAGATGGGAAAAATTAGCTCACTGTACTTGAGGAATTTACTTAAAATAGTGGATTGCTATTGATATTAATGAAATCCACTAAGATATTTGCTTGGATATTCAATGGCCATTGCAGAGAATTTGGCCTGATAATATTTATCATCAATCAGTTGTATTGCTTTCTCATGAGCAAAAATGACACCAATAAATATGGAAATTTTATAATACACAAAGAGGATATTATATTAATTTTTTGATATTCTTGGGGTTCTTTTAAACTCCATAATTAGTCTAATATTTAATAATATAAGAATTAAATATTTGATAGTGTAAATTTTTAGAGTGAAACTTGGTATGCTAAGAAAAATTTCTAATTCCTACCTGATACATAATTTATTAAAATTAATTTTAATAAAAGTAAAACTCCCACATCATTTTTATAAACTGGTCTTTCTCATATATATCTATGTTAATAAATAAATAAATACAATTATAGTCCATAAATATAAATTTTCTTGAGCAAAAACAAAACTCTTCTAGATCATTTCCTATTTCTGATTTTCTATACCAGTATGCCTCTTGGATCACACAGGAACAAAATCCCTCTTTCAGTTGCATTCTCAATGTGCTAAAGAACACTTTTTTTCCCATGTGACTTGTTAATGGGATGTTAACAGTGAATAATAACAAAGGTTTGCATATTCTGATTAGAATAAAGAATATCAGCAGGCTAGAATGAAATATGAATATTAATACTACAATTGACTACTAAAATAGTCTCTAATTTACACAAATAAATGTACTTCAAAATAACTTTATGCAGACCTTTTGAAATGCTAAATTAAAATATGAAATAAACTGAATTTTCTGAAGAAACTTTTAACTTACACAATAAAATTTATTGAAAATGTCAGCAATGTACATCATGTTTGGCTGAGAGTATCTACTTCAGAGGCATGAAAACTTGTTTATATAAATATGTATCTTAACTAAATACATTTTTCCATTACAAATCTTACACAGAGTTATCAATATTAAACACAAAAATTAGGGTTACCTGATGGAAGTAGTGAGCTTCCCAGGTGGCTCAGTGGTACCGAAGCCTGCCGCCAAGCAGAAGACCCAGGTTCTATACCCGAGTTGGAAGATCCCCTGGAGAATGAAATGGCAACCCACTCCAGTAGTCTTTCCTGGGAAATCCCATGGACAAAGGAGCTTGGTAGGCTATGGTCCATGGAGCTGCAAAGAGTCAGACATGACTTAGCAACTAAACCATAATCACAATGGGAATAGTTTCAGTTTTTTTCCTTCTTATGTTATAGACTCATCAAATTGTACAAACTATTATCAATAGATGTGGATGATAGTATGCATCATTCATAGTGTGACATGCAATAGTATTCTCACTGAAGGATGTACATTAATCATTAATTTCATAGAACCAGAATCCTTTTAATGAAGTTTACACTTTGCTAGCAACAGGATCTACACTACTAAATTATCATTTCTCTGAATTAAAATATTAATAAATATTTCCAATGAAAAAAACATTATTGCATTTATCTCTTCACCATACATTTATTAAGTCCATAGTATGTGCCAAGAACTTTGTTTGGTACCAGTTACAGGGTAGTAAACAAAATAGATAGGGTCCCTTTGCTACAGATATTATTACTGGTGAGGAAGCCATCCTCTAAAACAGTTATTAAACTACTTGTAGTCCTTGGACCAATCTGGCCCAGCCCCTGGTTCTTCCATAAAAATATATTTTAACACATCCAATCTATAATTCATTTGTATTTTACCTAAGGCTGTTTCACTTGAAAAAGCAGAGTTGAATAGTTGAAACAAACAGCATATTGTTCACAAGCCCATAATATATACTGACTCTTTAGTAAAAGAACTTTGCAAATGTTTACTCAGGAATATAAAATATATCTGAAAAACAATTCTTAGTCTATATTTTATTAAATTAAAAAAAAAAAACTCTTTCCCAATATAATATAAAGAAGAAAAAAGTCAAAGACTTGACACTACCCAACTTTAAAACTTATATAAAGCTTAATAGTCAACACAGTGCTGTATTGGCAAAAGAATAGGAAAATAGATCAATGGAACACAACAGAGAGCCCAGAAATAGACCCACATAAATACAGTCAGCTGATCTTTGAAAAAAAGAAAATGCAATACAATGGAAAAAAGTATTTTCAACAAACGGTGCTGGGACAACTGGATATCCGCATGCACAAAAGTGAATCTAGACACAGATATTACATCCTTCACAAATATTAACTCAAAATGGATCACAGACCTAAATGTGAAATGAAAAAATTATAATACTATTAAAAGATAGCATAGGCTAAATCCTAGGTAACCTTGGAAATGATGATTTTTCAAATACAAATCAAAGACATATACCAAAAGAAAAAATTAATAAGCTCAACTTCATTAAAATTCAATTTTTTACTCTGTAATAGCCATTGTCAAAAGAATGACAACAAGCCATAGACTAGAAAAAACATTTGCAAAAGACATAGCTAATGAAGGAGACTGATAACCAAAATATTCAAAGAACCCATAAAACTCAACAATAGGAAAAGGAACAATCCAATTAAAATATGGATAAAAGACTCAAACAGATACCATTTAAAAGAGATATGCAGATGGAAAATAAGCATATGAAAAGATATTCAAGATCATAGTCATTTAGGAATTGATATTGAAACATACCTATAAAGATGACAAAAATCCAAAACACTGGGCAGTTTCAAATTCTGGAAAGGGTATGGAGTTACGAAAACTCTCATTTATTTTTGGTGAAAATACAAAATGGTATAGGCATTTAGGAAGATAGTCTGGTAGTTACTTAGTTAAATATGTTCTTATCTGTACTGCATGCATGTGTGCTATGACACTTCAGTTATGTCCAACTCTTTGTGACCCATATGATCCATCAATTGTACTTCTTGTTATTTATCCATAAGAGCTGAAAACTCATATCTCTTCAAAAATTTCCACATGTATGCTTACAGCAGCTTTACTTATAATTTCCAAAACTTGGAAGTAAACACGATATCCTAAAATAGATGAATACATAAATAAACTTTGGTAGATGCAGACAATGAAATATTCAGATCAGATCAGTTGCTCAGTCATGTCCGACTCTTTGCGACCCCATGAATCGCAGCACGCCAGGCATCCCTGTCCACCAACTCCCGCAGTTCACTCAGACTAACGTCCATCGAGTCAGTGATGCCATCCAGCCATCTCATCCTCTGTTGTCCCCTTCTCCTCTTGCCCCCAATCCCTCCCAGCATCAGAGTCTTTTCCAATGAGTCAACTCTTCACATGAGGTGGCCAAAGTACTGGAGTTTCAGCTTTAGCATCATTCCTTCCAAAGAACACCCAGGGCTGATCTCCTTCAGAATGGACTGGTTGGATCTCCTTGCAGTCCAAGGGACTCTTAAGAGTCTTCTCCAACACCACACTTCAAAAGCATCAGTTCTTCGGCGTTCAGCTTACTCTGTACTAAAATAAATATGATACCAAGAAATGAAAAGACATGGAAGAATCTTAAATGAGTATTACTAAGTGAAATAAGTCAATTTGAAAAGGCCACATACTGTACAATTTCAACTACATGACAGTCTGGGTAAAGCAAACCAATGGGAATAATAAAAAGATTAATGATTGCCAGGAGGTGTCAGGAAGAAATGAATAAGCATTGTGTAAAGTAAATTATGTGGGGTTCCATGGTGGCTCGGGCTTCCCTCCTGGCTCAGCTCTTAAAGAATCTGCCTGCAATGCAGGAGACCTGGGTTCAATCCCTGGGTTGGGAAGATCACCTGGAGAAGGGAAAGGCTACTCACCAAAGTATTCTGGTCTGGAGAATTCCATGAACTGTGTAGTCCATGGGGGTGCAAAGAGTTGGACATGACTGAATGACTTTTTCTTTCTATTTCTCTTTCCCTAGTGGCTCAGATGGTAAAGAATCTGCCTGCAGTGCAGGAGACCTTGGTTCAATCCCTGGGTTAATAAGATTCCCTGGAGTAGGGCATGGTAACCCACTCTAGTATTCTTTCCTGGAGAATCCACATGGACAGAGGAACCTGGAGGGCCACAGTTCATGGGGTTGAAAGTGTCAGACATAGCTGAGCAACTAAGCACAGCACAGCACAGCACATGATACTCTAATGGTGGCAACACATCATTATACATTTGTCAAAACCTACAGAATGTGCAATACCAAGAGTGAATCCTGATGTAAATTAAGGGATTTGAGTAATAACTTTTTAATTGGAGAAAAAAAGTAGACCCAGGTAACAGGAATTACTTTGTATAAAAAGATAATTTCTCTAATTTTTGTTGAATTATTAATAGTATACTACCAATACACTTGTAAAAATAAAAGTGTTTATTTCTATTCATTAACAACTGACAGATATCATTTTAAACACAAGCTATCTATCACAATGTATATAAGACTTCAAAAAAATATATGCATAGCCCCAAACAAAAACAAAACAGACAAAAAAATCAGTATCAAAGAACACTTTTCAATATAAACTATTAACATGCTTATCTTCATTTTGAAAATATGATGTATTTCCCTTTTCTATGCATTTACCTTTCATAGGGCTGATATTCACATGATTTATAATAATTCTCACTTACCGACAGTTCATTATCAACATCTATTTTAATTTGACCATGCCTAATATCTTACCAGTCACAAAACTTTTAGTATAACCGTATTTCATGGTGACTTATTAGTTATTAGTTAAGTTATTGTAAAAACTTATTTACTATTGAAAGCAAAAATATCTTCTCCATTTGAAGAAAGGAACAGAAGTGGGTAAAAAGCAAACACTTCCCTGATAGATCTTCATGACTGAATAAGGAAGTTATTTCTCTGGACTAGTCAATTATAGCCTGGTGGGCTGCCATCTATGCGGTCGCACAGAGTCGGACACGACTAAAGTGACTTAGCAGCAGCAGTCAATTATAATCTCATTAAATCTTGAAAATTATCTCATATAGTCATCATAACAATTACACTATATCTGTATGATAGAAGGAAATGGCAACCCACTCCAGTATTCTAGCCTGGAGAATCCAATGGACAGAAGAACCTGGTGGACTACAGTCCACGGGGTCGCAAAAGTCCGACAGGACTTAGTGACTAAGCACCACTGGTATTATTTTACTTTTAGTGATCAAGAAATAAAACAGAGGGACTAGATTACTTGGAAAAAAAGTTATTTTCTAGTGCTTGTAGTTAGAACTAAATATGTTACTCCGAGTCTCAGTAGTTCAAAAATCTCTATGCTCTTGACTACACTATTAACACTTTTATACTGGTTGGAAATTATCTTAATGATCCAATCATTGGAAAGCTACTCTTCCCACTAGAATTTTTTTGTAATATATATATAAAAAATTTCTAAGAATATACTATTATATTTCCCTCATTTAAAGATACTGCCTGAGAATTAAAATATCCATCTACTAGAGATCTCAAATAAATGCATAATTTGCAGATGGATGCTGTATTCTGGGGACTTCCCTGGTAGCTCAGAGGTTAAAGTGTCTGCCTGCAGTGGGGGAGACCAGGGTTTGATCCCTGAGTTGGGAAGATCCCCTGGAGAAGGATATATTCTGGAATATGTGAATATTCCAGAAGGACTATGATTAATTTCTCATTTCCTTAAATTTAAATTCTTGTATTATATCTTGGAGTAATAGGAATAGAGGTAGTTAGATAGGACTATATTTAAAAATCTAACAATTCAGAAAACACATAATCATATATAATGTGCTCATTGAAGAAGTCTTCTTAGCTTATATGTGACAGATTTCTTTTCTTGGAGTCTTTTGAACTATCATATAAAGTCCCTAAATCTTTGAATCAACTTTTGTCTAAAAGTAGCAGAATGAGAGTGATAATACTGTGACCTCCAGAGAGTTGTCATCATCACTGCACTCTACTGAGTATACTTTTCACTGAACTACGGAATAAATTCAATTTTCCAATTTGCAGAATGACAAGCTATATTCTCTTTTAAAAAGATGATGAGTTTATACAATGGAAAGTCATTTTCTTGTTTTTTTTCTAAAGGAACTCTTTAGAGACCTTTCGAGAATATTAATATACAGAAAAATGACTAGTATCACCATTTATACATCACCACTTTTTAGTCACATTCCTAGCTCTGATGATATTAACACTGACCCCTCCACTTCAGCAACCTGGGGATTGGGTTCCCTATGTTTATTCAACAGAGAAATTCTGAAACCAATGTGTAATTTTTCACTGACAATGTGAATCCAAAAAATAAAATGAATAAAATTGGCTATCAGAAAGATTTCTACCCTGGAAAATTCCTTTCACACAAATCCAAATAGAAACTCTGTTCATAATTTCTAAAGGAAGTGGAATTAAAACATATACTATTCTAGTAAAAGTAATCTCTTCATGTTTCATATATTCATTGTACAACTTGCATGGAAACTATGCCCTTACCCTGTTTGATATTGTTAGTTTCTGAAACATTAAATTATGCCTATCTATATTTTTATTGCTATTATTTCTAAAAGACAATAGTAGGTTATTTCATTTGATTGACAGAGGAAAGCTATCCAGAATTAATTCTTTTGATAATTTATTAAATAAATGAATAAAAGGTTATTTTAAAATGCTTTAGAAACTAAATCCATGAAGCTACTTAATTTTTAAAGCATTTTAAAGAAATACTGTTGCTCTATTTATAAAGCACTAACAATTTTGTATTATATATGTGGAGTCACTCAAAAACTAGGAAGTAGTTGAGACACTTAATATAGCTACAGATTTCCTTAAATGACCTAAGAAGGATCCCTATAGTGCTTACTGTCTTAAGGATTTATATAGACACATTAGATGATCACATCAGCTGTATTACATAGGAGCTATTATTGGCTTCTATTTCTAGTTGATAATTTTTTACACAGAAGTTAGCATCTTTTCAAGATCATACAGCTTATAAGTGGGAGCAAGGGATTTGAACCCAGGGAGTCTATCCCCATAATAAACTTTTTCCACCACTATATATTACTGCCTCGCTCCAAATACCGCAAAAACCATTGCTGAAGAGGTATACCATGCATTTCCCAACCAGAAGTTTAAAGTGCATTTCTCAAGCCAGTAGGTGGGGGGTGGGGGGCGGGGGGCTGACCTATTCAGTGTCTTATTATCAAACATTTATTGAGCAATTATTGTATGGTAGGAATGTGCCAAGGACATAGCAGTGAACCAGGTAATGCTTCAGTCCTCAGAGATCCTAGGTTTGAGAGATGCATTTTCTATCTTCATGTTTACCCAAACCACTATTCAAAGTGAACTATTCTATCTGCCACCACCAGATCAGGGAAAAAAAAAACCTGACACAGTGATATTTTTAAAAAATCACCATCTACAATGACAGAATCACAGCCATGACAAAATTTACAAACTAATAAATAAGCATCTCTTGAATATAAAATATACAAAACAATTCAAGGTTGCAATGAAATTCAAATATGTTTAGCATTCTTTGCATATATGGAAATATTTTCTCTTTTTCAATTATATTTGCTCTATCAAATACAGAGCAAAAAAATTCAAGAAGAAACTGAACATTAGGGATAATATATCTCTGCTTAAACTGAACATTTTTCTCTTGTGAGGAAATCTTTAAAAATTAAAGAAAAGCTTCTTTTATTCATGATATTTTTGCTTAATTTTTAAGTTCCTATGGCCTTCTTTCTTTATAAATATAAGTAAAACAGTGGTTATATTGTTGTTATTATTGTTCAGTCTCTAAGGCATATCTGACTCTTCATGGTCCCATGAACTGCAGCACATTAGGCTTCCTTCACTGTCCACTAAATCCTGGAGTTTGCTAAAATTCATGACCGTTGAGTCACTGATGCTATCTAATCATCTTATACTTTGCCACCCTCTTCTTCTTTAGCCTTCAGTCTTTCCCAGCATCAGGGTCTTTTCCTATGAGTCAGCTCTCCACATCAGGTGGCCAAGGTATTGGAACTTCAGCATCAGTCCTTCCAATGAATATACAGGGTTGATTTCCTTTAGGATTGACTGGTTTTATCTCCTTGCAGTCCAAGGCCTCTCCAGAGTCTTCTTCAGTACCACAGTTGGAAAGCATCAGTTCTTCAATGCTCAGCTTTCTTTGTGGACCAACTCTCATACGTGTGCATGACCACTGGAAAAATCATAGCTTTGACTATACAAATCTTTGTCGACAAAGTGATGTCTCTGCTTTTTAATATACTATCTAGGTTTGCCAAAGCTTTCCTTCCAAGGAGCAAGCATCTTAATTTTATGGCTGCAGTCATCGTCTGCAGTGATTATGGAGTCCAAGAAAATAAAGTCTGCCACATCTTCCACTTTTCCCCTTAATATCTGCCATGAAGTGATGGGAACAGATGCCAAGGTTTTAGTTTTCTGAATGTTGAGCTTCAAGTCAGCTTATTCACTCTCCTCTTTCACCCTCACCAAGAAGTTCTTTAATTCCTGTACACTTTCTGCTATTTGAGTGGTATTATCTGCATATTTGAAGTTGTTGATATTTCTCCCAGCAGTCTTGATTCCAGCTTGTACTTCATCCAACCTGGCATTTCACATGATGTACTCTGCATATAAGTTCAATAAGCAGGGTGACAATACACAGCCTTGACGTTCTCCTTTCCCAATTTTGAACCAGTCAGTTTTCCATGTCTGGTTTTAACTGCTGCTTTTTGATCCACGTACAGGTTTCTCAGGAGACAGGTATGGTGATCTGGTACTCCCATCTCTTTAAGAATTTTCCACAGTTTGTTGTTTCTATACAGTCAAAGGCTTTAGCATAGTCAATGAAGCAAAGTGGCAGTTTTCCTTGAATTTCCTTGCTTTCTCCACAATCCAATTTATGTTGGCATTTTGATCTCTGGTTCCTCTGCCTCTTCAAAATCTAGCTTGGACATCTCGAAGTTTTCAGTTCATGTTTTGTTGAAGCCTAACTTGAAGGACTGTGTTAGATATGGGTGAAGATTTCTATTTTTATCACATTGATATATAGTTCAGTTAAGAATCTGTCCCCAGCAGAATTACATTGACAACTTTAGAGATTTTGTATGTGAATTTGTTGTGGGTCCTCTATTTTGTTCTATATATTCTATTTTTATTTCTACCTTTATGGTAGAAAATGATGCCTCATTCTCTTAATTATTGTGGCTTTACAGTAAATCTTGAAATGAAGTGGTTAGGTCCTCCCCATTTGTTCTTAATTTTTCATTTTTTTTCTAGAATCTTAACTTTAAATATGTTATCTTTTAATTGTTGTAATATGTTGATTTTATATCCTGTGACCTTGCTAATTAGAGTTTTTTCTAATAAGTTCTTGGAGACTTCTTAGGCTACTCACATAAATACTTAATATCTATTTGTGTGTGTGTGTGTGTGTGTGTATATATATATATATATATATATATATATATATATTCTGAAAGAGATGGGAATACCAGACCACCTGACCTGCCTCTTGAGAAATCTGTATGCAGGTCAGGAAGCAACAGTTAGAACTGGACATGGAACAACAGACTGGTTCCAAATAGGAAAAGGAGTATGTCAAGGCTGTATATTGTCACCTTGCTTATTTAACTTATATGCAGAGTACATCATGAGAAACACTGGGCTGGAAGAAGCACAAGCTGGAATCAAGATTGCCAGGAGAAATATCAATAACCTCAGCTATGCAGATGACACCACACTTATAGCAGAAAGCAAAGAAAAGCTAAAGAACCTCTTGATGAAAGTGAAAGAGGAAAGTGAAAAAGTTGACTTAAAGCTCAACATTCAGAAAACTAAGATCATGACATCTGGTCCCATCACTTCATGGCAAATAGATGGGGAAACAGTGGAAACAGTGGCTGACTTTATTTTTCTGGGCTCCAAAGTCACTGCAGATGGTGATTGCAGCTATAAAATTAAAAGATGTTTGCTCCTTGGAAGAAAAGTTATGACCAACCTAGACAGCATATTAAAAAGCAGAGACATCACTTTGCCAACAAAGGTCTGTCTAGTCAAGGCTATGGTTTTTCCACTAGTCATGTATGGATGTGAGAGTTGGGCTATAAAGAAAGCTGAGCACATAAGAATTGATGCTTTTGAACTGTGGTGTTGGAGAAGACTCTTGAGAATCCCTTGGACTGCAAGGAGATCCAACCAGTCCATTCTAAAGGAGATCAGTCCTTGGTGTTCATTGGAGGGCCTGATGTTGAAGCTGAAACTCCAATACTTTGGCCACCTGATAAGAAGAGCTGACTCATTTGAAAAGATCCTGATGCTGGGAAAGATTGAGGGCAGGGGGAGAAGAGGATGACAGAGGATGAAATGGTTGGATGCATCACCAACACAATGGACATGGGTTTGCATGGACTCTGGGAGTTGGTTTTGGACAAGGAGGCCTGGCGTGTTTCGGTTCATGAGGTCACAAAGAGTCAGACACGACTGAGCAACTGAACTGAACTGATAATATATAATTAAGTTATTTTATTACTCAGGAGATTTTATGTCTCATAATCTGCATCTTTATCCATGGACATATTCCTTTTCTTGAAGTCCACCTTTTTCTGGTATTGTTGTAGCTATTCTGGTTTTCTTATAGTCAGTGCTAACATGGTATACCTTTATTTTCCTAATATTTGTATCCAATGTATCTATATTTATAAGCAGCAAACTGTGATATTTTTCTTTTTTTCTCAGGTATAATGACCCCAGCCTTTTAGTTGTATCATAGAGTAACAAATATAGATACATTATGGGTAGAAAATGGAAACTCAAGGAAAGATATTTCTGTTAAACATCCAAAATTCACTGTTCTTTACATGGTTGTATTTCAAGATGTACTATATGGCCTTTTGGGCTTCTCTTGTGGCTCATCTGCTAAAGAATCCACCTTCAGTGTGAGAGACTTGTGTTCAATACCTGGGTTGGAAAGATCCCCTTCAGAAAGGAAAGGCTATCCACTCCAGTATTCTGGCCTGGAGAATTCCATGGACTGTATAGTCCATGGGGTTGCAAAGAGGCAGCCTCGACTGAGCAACTTTCACTATCACTTTCAATGGCTTTTTATTGTCAACCAAGTGGTAAATTTAATATGTCAGGTGAAAATGCTTATGAAATGTAGTAAGCTATTAAAATAATTGAGGTATAGTATCTTTTTTTTTTTTTTTTTCTGACATGAGCAAAGCTGTACTTTATAGAATCAAACCAATTATGGCAGGAAAATGTGATTACAGAAAAAAAAAAAAAAACTGGCAACAAAAACAAGGAAAATATACTGTAATTGCCTACTGTGATAATAAGAGAAGGACCATCAACAACAAACAAGTAGAGGATTCTACTCAAAATAAGGTACTCCGATTAAAATTAGTTACTCTTAGCTCTGTGATGACCTAGAGGCATGGAATAGGAGGGGAAAGAGGGAGGCTTAAGAGGAAGTGGATATAAATATATAAATATAATAGCTGATTCACATTGTTGTAAAGCAGTTATGTAAAGCAATTATACTCCAATTAAAAATAAAATAATAGTAATAATGAAAAGATGAATTACTCTTGTGACCGTATAGTTTAATTTCATATCAGGATCCAGGTGGAGAGTATGCAGCAGGAACTGGAGAAGCAAGTCTAGGATCCCAGCAGTGAGGATGCAGATTTAGGGATGACCCATGTGGGCTCCCCTGGTGGTTCAGACTATAAAGAATCCTGCTGCAATGCAGGAGACCAAGGTTAGATTCATGAGTCAGGAATATTCCCAGGAGAAGGAAACAGCAATCCACTCCAGTATTGTTGCCTTGAGAATTCCATGGACAAAGGATCCTGGTGGGCTATGTCCATAGGGTCACAAAGAGTCGAATAACTTAAACTTCCTACTTCCATGAAGGGAAGGGAGCCAAGCTGAGAGTTTGTTCCATGTGTGCCCATCCTGACAGAAGCCTGTAGGATAGTAAGTTAAGTCATTCAGACTTGAGTCAGGAATCCTCATAACTCTGGCTCATTTTGTGATTCATTGTGGACAAATGAGCACTCTCAGGTGGCAAACTAATACTAAAACATGATCAAGTGAAGTGAAGTTGCTCAGTTGTGTCCAACTATTTGCAACTCCATAGATTTTAGCCAACCAGGCTCCTCCATTCATGGAATATCCCAGGCAAGCATACTGGAGTGGGTTGCCATTTCCTTCTCCAGGGGATCTTCCTGACCCAGGAATCAAACCTGGGTCTTCCACATTGCAGCCAGATGCTTTACTGTCTGAGCCACCAGGGAAGCCAAAACATGATTAAGGGGTTGGATTACTTATGGGGAAAAAGGGGCCAGAGGCAATACAACCAGTTTCAAACACCTAAACACAACTTACAAGCTGATTCATCAAGAGTAACTGCAGAGTTCATGTTCCAAATCAGACACACAAAGTCCTCTAAAGGAAAATGCTCATAAAATGTACTAAATTCATAAAATAATTGAGGTACAATAACAGTTGAAGAATTTTTGCATTCCAGAATTCTGTTTTTCATTTAGTTTTTTTTAAATAAAAAGAGCTGTAGAAAAAAATTAAAGATTAAAGATGTCAACTTCAAATAGTTCATCTTTATAAAAAGAGCATTTCTTAATTACCATAATTAAATGTTCTTACTATTTACTAAAACTCTATTAAACTCATTCCTAAAATATAAATACATGTTTGGTTTAGTCAGTTCATTCGCTCAGTCATGTCCACTCTTTGTGACCCCATGAACTGCAGCATACCAGGCTTCCCTGTCCATCATCAACTCCCAGCTTACACACATCACCAACTCCCAGCTTGCTCAGACTCAAATCCATTGAGTCAGTGATGCCATCCAACCATCTTATCCTCTCTCATTCCCTTCTCCTCCTGCCTTCTATCCTGCCCAGCATCAGGGTCTTTTCCAATGAATAAGTTCTTTGCATCAGGTGACAAAAGCTTTGGCTTCAGTCCTTCCAGTAAATACCCAGGACTGATTTCCTTTAGGATGGACTGGTTTGATCTTCTTGCAGTCCAAGGGACTTTCAAGAGTCTTCTCCAACACCAGAGTTCAAAAGCATTAATTCTTCGGTGCTCAGCTTTCATTATGGTCCAACTCTCACATCCATACATGACTACTGGAAAAACCATAGCTTTGACTAGACGGACCATTGTCGGCAAAGCAATGTCTCTGCTTTTTAATATGCTGTCTAGGTTGGTCATAGCCTTTCTTCCAAAGAGCAAGTGTCTTTTAATTTCATGGCTGCAGTTACCATTCACTGTGATTTCGGAGCCCAAGAAAATAAAGTCTGTCACTGTTTCCATTCTTTCCCCATGTATTTGCCATGAAGTGATAGGACCAGATGCCATGTTCTTTGCTTTTTGAATTTTGAGTTTTAAGCCAGATTTTTCACTCTCCTCTTTCACTTTCATCAAGAGGCTCTTCAGTTCCTCTTCACTTTCTGCCATAAGGGTGGTGTCATCTGAATATTGGAGGTTATTGGTATTTCTCCCGGCAATCTTGATTCCAGCTTGTGCTTCATCCAGTCCAGCATTTCACATTTTTGGTTATATAGCACTCTATTTTATAATTTGTTAATTACTTATAAACTATTCTTTCCAGTTTCTTAAACCAACTATTTGAATATTGTAAGTAGAAAAGTTAATGAAAATATAAGCATTTGTTTCTAGAGTACAGAAAAGATATAAATTATTTTTTAGTGTAGTATTATTTGAATTCAATGCACTTCTAAGTGGAGAAGGCAATGGCAACCCACTCCAGTACTCTTGCCTGGAAAATCCCATGGATGGAGGAGCCTGGTAGGCTGCAGTCCATGGGGTTGCTAAGAGTCGGATACGACTGAGTGACTTCACTTTCACTTCTCACTTTCATGCATTGGAGAAGGAAATGGCAACCCACTCCAGTGTTCTTGCCTGGAGAATCCCAGGGATGGGGGAGCCTGGTGGGCTGCCATCTAGGGGTCAGACAGTGTCGGACACGACTGAAGCGACTTTGCAGCAGCAGCACCTCTAAGAAGACATTAGTAATGTTGCTTTTGAATAATTTATATAAACTAATAAAAATTTTGAGCCACATTAATTTTCACAATTCTTTGTTTTTGGATTTATAAATTGAAACAATAATTTGTAAATAACTGAAATGTATAAAGGATCTTAATGTGTGCAATGATAATTTATAATAATTGTTAATAAAATGATAATGCTTATGTTTTTCTTATCAACTGGAGGCTTGATGAAATAAGTTTATTTGAGCAAAAATGCACTGTTGTAGACTTTCAGTCACTTTCAGTATGTAGATAGCCAGCATCTTGGAAATAAGGAAATAAGCCAGCACCTTGGAAATAAGGAAATACATATATTCTTTCTTAAAATCTATCTTACTAACAATAGAGCTCTTTTTCTAAAACTTTTAAAATATGGGGTACACATTTAGCTATTTAAGTGGTTTTATTATATCCCTTAGTCATTATAAATAAACATTCTATTCTTATATGGAAAGTCCTTCATATATATTTTTTCATTAATGTTAAAATTAATAAAATATATTCATATGATTTTATTCACAATATCTTTTAATTTGATAATTTCACTTAAATTACAAACAGCTAAAAAGTAGTAAGCAAACCTCTCAGATAGGAAAACTTGATGTAGTTTTCAGAGATAGAAAGAACTGCAGAAATTTGAGAATTTGCGACTATCTATACTATTTTTTCCATGTTGAGGCATATTTTTTCCTTTTAGATCTATCATGACATTTGAATAATCACATTTAAGAATTATTTGTATTAGTTGGGCTTCCCTGGTGGCTCAGAGAGTAAAGAACCTGCCTGCAATGCAGAAGACCCAGGTTCGATCCTTGGGTTGGGAAGATACCTTGGAGAAGGGAATGGCTAACTCTCTATTTGTTTAAATACCTTCTAGCAGTGTCAAAATAGTGATGGCACTCATTACAGTTAAAAGTTTGAAGTATAAGCTTTGATAAGTACTATTACTTTAACTATTGAGAAAGCATAGCTATAAACTCCTTAACAGCATTGCAGAATTAACATGTGATATTCCCAAATCCACCTCTGATTGGAAATCTAGAAAATGGCCACATCTTTGCTGTGTGCAAGAACTGCTGGCCACAAAGCATGTCATTGGTTGGACTTTGGTTTCCCAAATGCTGTTTGGCTCTCGCAGTATTTTCTGTGTTGGCAGGAGTTTAATTCTAATGGTTAATAGTAGTCAGCTTTAAGATGAGGACAATTATTTTAATTGCATAAACGTCTCCCTTTTTTTATTTTCAAATACATGACTTCTTACAAATCTCTAGTTCAAGGTGTAGCAACATGATAGCCAGTTATATTATCAGTGTCAAATTTATGATAAATTGTCTGGAAACTCGACACCAAATTCCCCTGTGGTTAAGACTGTTAGCAATTACTGGGTTGAATTCCTCATGTTTCTTATATTCATATTCAGAGTCAAATAAATATTATAATATAGAATAAGAAACAAGGCAAAGTTAAATAAAAACACCTGTCTGTTTCATAATACAGAAATACCAATGTCTATTTTCAAATAGAAACCTATTCACAAATACCTAGCAGCAATATGAAAGACTTTTAAAAGTCTGAAGAAAAAAAAAATCGAGTATTCATTAGGTAGAATATTTTATATTGCAAGAAGTATTTTTACTAAGCATAACGGAAAGTAATCCTAGTTTCATGACATGCATTTGCATCTAACCTAAAATTATTTCTTCATTGTACAGAAAGCTTTGATAAGAAACCTTATTTTGCTTTGAAATATGTAAATTAGTAAAAATTTCAGATCCAGAGTTTGAAAAATATTTCTGAATCTGGTCCTTAAAATGTTAGGTAATCAGCAATTATTTTTAAAAAAAGAAAAATTCTAACTCATCGCCTTGTACTGAAACCTTCTAAAGACTGCTTTATGAGTGAATAAAAGGTTTCTATTAATATTTGTCTTTGATTTTAACTTTATCATTACTTATGATCAAAACACCCTTATGGGCTGGGCCAACCAAGTGCTATTATTCACACTTACAGATGAAAGAGAGACCCAGAAAGTGTTACTTTTTTGTTGAAGATCATATTGTAAAGGGCAGAATCTGGACAATCTTCTGCATATTACTGAAAATGGCCAAACCAGAATGTTAGTATTTGCAAATGCTGGAATTTCTCTTCAATCATGGTGAAAATGCAGAAGAGAAGATTAAAACTAAAAGATAGCTAATATAAAGACTATAAATATAAATAGAGGGAGGAGTGTTATAAGGTGAAGTGATGTATGAAAATTTTTAGGACTCATCTTTACAAGATGAGGAAATTAAATCGTGTCAAGGGAGGTTAATTATTGCCAAGTACTTTCTAAAGAGACAACAACAAACCTTGTAATCACCAATTATTGCTAACTAGAAAATGTGCTTATTTGAAACATATTTTGAAATATTTGAAAAGTTGATCCAATATAAATTAAACTCCTAATTCAAATGCAGTACCTTGAATGAGTTTAAAGACTGAAGTTCAGGACTTTGTTTAAGTACAAAAGAAGAAAAAAAAAAAAAAGATCACCAGCAAGGACTGTGATATTTGGAATATTTGTCATTTTCTTCTGATAATGTCTTAAGAACCAACTTGGTGCCATAACATTTCCCCAATTCAAGTATTTCTTTGTAGGATCTAGTTATAGTCATGAACACACAAAAAAACCACAAGTAGCCAATCTGTTCTCCACATCTATCTGGTGGGAGTGTATCCTCTCTGTACTCAAAACTAGGTTTTTAGTCCAGGCAAGTGGTAGATTCTGCTAGAAATATTTCATTCTGGATTTACTAAATCCCAAACAGATTGCACTCTACCTAACTACCTGTCTACTGGTAATGGTATTAGATACATAGGTTTCTGTACCTAGGAATCTTAACAATGAAACAGTGACATGGTTTCCCTAATATTCTTTTTAAAAGCCTGTGTCCAAGCACCTTTATGAATATAAGACAGAAATTCTGACTGCTAGATAAATTATCCCAAGTTTTAATTATCAGTACATTTTTAAATATTGAACAAGCCAAACAAAACACTTGTTAGACATATGGAACTTCTTTCCACCCGTTTGTACCTGAATTAATTCTTAGGTACTCTGAGCTAGTTAACTAAGCCATCTAGAACAATGAGTCAAGTTGACTCAATTAAAAACAAAATAAAAATAAATTTCCATGGAAATAGAGAGCTGCATTCACACAAATGCCAAAATAATATCTTATGAATAACATTATTACAGTGAATACAAATGAAATCATGATTTGCCATTTGCTTAATTTGTGCTATTAAATGCTTGAGAAGAATGTCAGAAGTGTTTTTAAAAATGCTCATTAAAGTGATTTATTATAATCATGAGGTAGAATTAATATTAAAGGATTAATATGAATTAGGCATGTAATAGGGAAGGATTGCATGGAAAATTATAAGAGATAATATGACCCTAAAACATAGATTATAAATACTTTTATGAAAATGTCACTTAAAAGAATATGGTTATTGATAAAATGGAAACATATTCTTTCTTATAAATGTGTATGTAAACCTAAGGAATAAATACCAATAAATAGTTTCATATTTTTAATATTTGAAGTTTAGATTATAGCAATGTACCATAGAAATGTATATTGCTACATAAGCATTTATATCATGTTTTGTTTTCAAAGAAACTTTATCATTAGCTATTTATAATTTATGCTTTAACAGTGTAAGGACACTTATCTTTGCAGTATTTTTAAGAAGTATTTTATATTGAAGGCATAATAAACACTCTACATGTATACGTATTTTTAGTTTGTGATATTCAATGTCCATTGCCCTTGAATTTTATGAGGAATTTTTAGTCTAAAATATTCTATTCTCTATAATTTAAGAGTTTTGTTTCTAGGAGGCATCTTCACAAAGAAAGTTAAAGGGAGAAGTGAAAAATTATCTGCTGAATTTGGCTCTTGTGTTTTGAAAAGCATCTTATGCAAGCCAACTCAAAATTCTTCTATCATCTGCTAGAATAACAAGCATGTTTTCACATATTGAATGTTTTAATCCTATTTGTCAGGTTGTTAGCCTGTGTTTCCAAATCTCTGATTTAAACTGGCCCACAGAATCTCTGGTTAACTAAAGTCTAGCAAAAGGAAATGAGTCTCTGTCACCAGCCTGTTAAAAGGTCAACAAGAGTGACAGCTTCACCATCTCAATTGCAGATTTGCAGCTAAAAGCCAACTGATGTCAAGATTAAGTCAAAGCTGAGACCTCATCATAATAAACAGATTGTCAAAACAGCAAAGCACTGCATAGCTTAAAATTGGAAGCATAGGAGCCTGGCTTTGTATCAATTTAAGGACATGACAAAAAATGGGAGGGCTATCAAAAATCCAGTCTACTGCTGTGTCATTCTAACACTGCTCTTAATCTTGAAGGTTTGCTGGTCTTCCATACATAATTCCAAAGAGAAACATTGAGAGAGGAAAGACTGTGTATTCATAGGTCTCTTGCTTTCAATTATCTTATTAATTTTCATCTATGTGTTAATAAAAGGAGTAGAAACATGCAGTAGAAATTTGGCAATAGTGAAGTGAAGTTATTTAGTCATGTCTGACCCTCAGCGACCCCATGGACTGCAGCCTTCCAGGCTCCTCCATCCATGGGATTTTTAAGGCAAGAGTACTGGAGTGAGGTGCCATTGCCTTCTCCATTTCAAACAACTACTTAGGTCAAATTGTATGCCACACCTAAGATGCTGGCTTATTGTCGAGTTTGCCTTCCTTTGCAAAATTCAGTTTGTTTTCTATAGTCAACATGTTTGGGCTATATTAGACATTTAATTAACAACTTTAGAATTTTACACTTTCACATAAAAAGCTTTATGAGGTGGTTCTCACTTTAGAAAATCTTTAAGAATATCACTTGTGGTAAAGTTTTCACAGTTACAAAAATGAGGGTTATTGCTGATGACAGGTCTTTCTCTAAAGAACTTCGCATTGTGGTGTACTATACACGTACACCCAAGAAAACTTCCAATATGTCTTCTGGATAATAATTACGGTAAACTGGAAAACCCATAAGGGAGGCTTTTCTATATGTGTGAGAACAATATTTCCAACAAGAAGCCCCTTCATATAAATATATGGAGAATCATAAATTGACATATTTGGCAATAGGTAATAGCAGAATCAGCAAATGGAAAATAAAATGGTAGTGGACATGAACACTTAGAATGAAATAATTTTATTTGTGAAAATGAAAGTCACTCAGTCAAGTCCGACTCTTTGTGACCCCATGGACTATAGAGTCCATGGAGTTCTCCAGGCCAGAATACTGGAGTGGATCGCCTATCCCTTCTCCAGAGGATCTGCCCAACCCAGGAATCAAACCAGGGTCTCCTGCATTGCAGGAGGATTCTTTGCCAGCTGAGCCACAATTTTATTTGTAGTTATTCTTAATTAAAGCTGTGCTTTGGAAGTTAGATCTCCAGGACAGAGACATAATTTTAGAAAGAATTTTTTTTTTAAATTTTTGAATGAATGTTAGATATTGGGAATGGACTTGTGGATAGATGTGCAGTTATAAAAGGATGGCATCATTGACACAATGGACATATGTTTGAGCAAACTTCAGGAGATGGTGAAGGACAGGGAAGTGTGACATTATGTATTCCTTGGGGTTGCAAGGAATCAGACATGACTTAGTGACTGAACAAGAATAAATATCTCAAAATTATACAATTACAAATGGAAACTTGAGGTCATATTCTATAAACCTGAGGATACTGTGCAATGAGAAATCTTGTAATATCATACATGTATATGTGTAAAGGCAATGGCACCCCATTCCAGTACTCTTGCCTGGAAAATCCCATGGACGGAGAAGCCTGGTAGGCTGCAGTCCATGGGGTCACAAAGAGTCGGACATGACTGAGCAACTTCACTTTCACTTTTCACTTTCATGCATTGGAGAAGGAAATAGCAACCCACTACAGCGTTATTGCCTGGAGAATCCCAGGGGAGCCTGATGGGCTGCCGTCTATGGGGTTGCACAGAGTCGGACACAACTGAAGTGACTTAGCAGCATACATATACATATAATATACATATACATATACATATACAATAAAATACAAACATATATTGAGGTCATATAATGCACCAGGCTCTCTTCAAGGCTTTTGAAATAAGAACATAAAAAAAATTCCCATCTTTATGATATTTACATTCTCACAGTTAGCTCGGAAGTGGTAAGAGTTCTATAATATATAGATGACCTAATAGAAATTTGTATGACTTCTGGGGAGATGGGGCTTGGGAAAACTGCAATTTTAAATTGAATAGACTGTTCAAGGCAGGGTTGACTGAGAAAATATTTTTGTAAAGATTGACACAACTATCATAAAAATCTTGACTAATAATTTTAAAACAATAACAAGATTACCTTTAAATGCATAAAAAAGAAGCATAGATGGAAAAGAGCTGGATTAATCAGCAGATATATGTTAAATTTATTGTTTAATCAATCTAAGATATTATAGCATAATATTAATGGTAGTTGGTGGGTGTTCATTGTAAATTTCTTTCACTGTAAATTTCAGAATGTTTGAATGTCTTCAAATATTAGAAAAATTATAGAAGAATTTTCTCTGTACACATATATTCTATTTAAAACCTTTGTTCCTTTCTATGTTTCTCTGCCCTTAGGCCTATACCTCTAAAAATTGCATACGATAAAAGGTACTTTAAGCTTTATTTTGTGTTCTGTTTTGACAACTATTAAGTTACAGAAGTCATGTTTAGTTTTCCATGTGATTTTGTATTCAGAAATTCATTTCTAAACATTAACATTTTATGTAACTTTTTTTTGCTAAATTTTAGAACATGGATTAGCCAGAGCAGAAGCCTCAGATAAAGTCATACTGGAAATTACATTAGAATGAAGTTTGTATAGCAAAAAGACAAAACCATGAACTCTAGAAATGCACAATATCTTTTTTAAAGATATACAGTAATATCTTCCTAACCACTACCAAATATTAGATAATTCTTTGAAATAGAGTGACTTCAATAAGTCAAAGATAGATTTTTCACATTCCAAACTCATAATTGCTTCTTCCAGCTTATTGAATAATATCCCTAAAGTTACATGCCTATATATTGTTATCAATCATTATGTGAGTTTAAATAAAAAGAAAAAATTTATTATTATACCAATGAAGTTCTTAAAGTTAAAGAGACGCTAATTAAATACAGAAATTCCTAATTTCTAAAAGTTGACTGCATTTAGCGCAAGATAATTTGTATGTTTGTCCCTAGTGCATAATAGGTGCTCACTTTTGTTGAACTACTTAACTAAGTAATTACAGCTCAAAATATGGGGTATATAGATCCATCAATCAATGCATTTTTGTGTGTTTCTCTCATTACCATCCATCAAGTCAATGCATTTTTGTGTGTTTCTCTCATTACTATATATATATATATATATATATATATATTACACTATCAGTTTGTGCAAAGGCAGTGACTTCTTGTTTTTTTTTTTTTCTTCTTTATGTGATTTTCCTTTTTTCTTTCCACCCATTCCTCCTGTTAGCACAATGGGTTTCATTGTTTTTAAATGGAAGCTTCTCAAGAGAATATGGGGCATGATCATATTCTCATATTTTTAGCTAAATGTCAAATTTCTTTATCCTCTTTATACCTCAATTTACTTATCATAGAAAGTGGATATTATATTGACCCTGTGAAAGATTGACAATAAGATATAATACAAGGATCCCTTCTCGGAATTCTCAAGGTTGGTCAATTTTACTGAATTCTATTATCAACATCATATGAGACATAGAAAAAATTAAAAATAGCATTTTCATTATTTAAAATGGGTGAAAATGTTCTGATCCCTTCCAATATTTAAGCAAATATTATACATTAAATATACATTAATATTATCATTAGATAATAAACTAAAGCTTTGAATATGCCTAAATTCATTAAAGTATTGTTGGTAAGGGCTTCCCTGGTGTCTCAGATGGTAAAAAATTCTGCCTGAAATGTGCGAAAACAGGGACTGATCCCTGGGTTGGGAAGATCCCTTGGAGAAGGAAATGGCTACTCACTCCAGTATTCTTGCCTGGAAAATGTATGGACAGAAGAGCCTGGTGGGCTACAGTCCCTAGGGTCGCAAAGAATTGGAAATGACTGAAGTGTTGGTAAATAGGAACTTGACAGGATAGAGAAAGATGAGAGCTTCCCTGGAAGTTCCTCTTAGAGGAAGAAAGGCACTTTGCCCAAGGCAAAGTTTTATTCTCAGTTCAATTCAGTCTCTCAGTCGTGTCCAACTTTTTGCGACACTTTGTGCTTGAATCACAGCACTTCAGGCCTCCCTGTCCATCACCAACTTCCAGAGTTTACCCAAACTCATGTCCATCGAGTTGGTGATGCCATTCAGCCATCTCATCCTCTGTCGTCCCCTTCTCCTCCTGCCCCCCAATCCCCCCCAGCATCAGAGTCTTTTCCAATGAGTCAACTCTTCGCATGAGGTGGCCAAAGTATTGGAGTTTCAGCTTCAGCATCAGTCCTTCCAGTGAATATCCAGGACTGATCTCCTTTAGGATGGACTGGTTGGATCTCCTTGCAGTCCAAGAGACTCTCAAGAGTCTTCTCCAACACCACAGTTCAAAAGCATCAATTCTTCAGTGCTCAGCTTTCTTCACAGTCCAAATCTCACATCCATACATGACCACTGGAAAAACCATAGCCTTGACTAGACGGATCTTTGTTGGCAGAGTAATGTCTCTGCTTTTTAATATGCTATCTAGGTCATAATTTTCCTTCCAAGGAGTAAGCAGCTTTTTATTTCATGGCTGCAATCACCATCTGCAGTGATTTTGTAGCCCCCCCAAAAAAATAAAGTCTGACACTGTTTCCACTGTTTCACCATCTATTTTCCATGAAGTGATGGGACCAGATGCTGTGATCTGTTTTCTGAATGTTGAGGTTTAAGCCAACTTTTTCACTCTCCTCTCTCACTTTCATCGAGAGGCTTTTTAGTTCCTCTTCACTTTCTGTCTTATTCTCAGAGAATCCCATATCTAGTGACTAATTCTGCTGGGGATTTAGGTCCTGATCTCCTTGGTTTGGGATTGACATGTACACACTGATATGTTTAAAACAGATAACCAACAAAGACCTACTTATACTACAGGGTGCTTACTAAGTCTCTTCAGTCATGTATGACTCTTTGCAACCCTATGTACTGTAGCCCATCAAGCTCTCCTGTTCATAGGATTCTCCGGGCAAGAATACTAGAGGGGGTTGCCATGTCCTCCTCTATGAAAATCTTCTGGACCCAGGTATTGAACCCCACATCTTTTTCATTTCCTACATTGGTACTTGGGTTCTTTACCACTAGCACCACCTACGACTTGGGACCTGGGAATCCCATACAACTATGCTCAATATTCTACAATAATTTAAATGGGAAAAGAATTTGAAAAAGTATAGACATGTATATGTAGACACATGTATATGTACTGATGTGAGAATTGGTCATAAAGAAGGCTGAGCACCAAAGAATTGATCTTTCCAATTCTGGTACTAGCAAAGAATCTTGAGAGTCCCTTGGACTGCAAGGAGATCAAACCAGCCAATCCTAAAGTAAATCAATCCTGAATATTCATTAGGAAGACTGATGCTGAAGCTAAACCTCCAATACTTTGGCCATCTGATGAGAAAAGCCAACTCACTGGAAAAGACCCTGATGCTGGGAAAGATTGAGGGCAGGAGAAAAAGGGGGTGACAGAGGCTAAGATGCCTGGATAGCATTACCAATTCAATGGACATGAATATGAGCAGACAATGGGAGATACTGAAGGACAGTGAAGCCTAGTATGCTGCAGTCCATGGGGTCACAAAGAGTCGGAGATGATTTAGTGACTAAACAACAAATATGTATAACTGAATCATTTAACTGTACACATGTAACTAACACAACATTGTTAATCAATTATACTTTAATATAAAATATTTTTAAATTGAAAATAAAAAAGACTTGATTAATAGCAAAGTCATATATATATATATATATATATAAACACTCTGCTGTACAGTGTTAATTAACACAGCATTGTGAATCAGCTATACTTCAACAACAACAACAGAAATATCCATTCTAGCTCCCAAGTGGAATTTTGGACCAGCTGAGACTTTTGTTGCTACAATATTCAAATCCCAGCCTCCACCTTGTTCAATCCTACTTCCCCTCAATACAGGCTCTTTCTGAAAACAGGTCTCAGAAGATTACCTTCCCACTGACCTCAGATCCTTAGATCTTATTTTCAGGGAACTCAAGATGAAATATTCTGAACAAAACCAAAAATGTGATATTTCTAAGGATTTTTGAAAATTGCCATTATGTTTTATATAATGATTGATAACTACAGTGAATTTATATTTTATCCACAATATTGAGGGTGATGTTTGGCTGTAATTTTAACTCAGCTAGTACCAGGAGTGTGGCCTTCTGTGTTACTATAACTTCTCTAATTTCCTTATATGCATAATGTATTATTCATAGAACAAACTCATGATATAATGAACTAAATAATGTGAGAAAGAGTACTTAATGACTTTTCTAACTTAGGTTAAACATTCTGAGTTGGGACATATTTTAGTAGACAAACATAGGATACATGCTCATCTTTTAATGACAGCTAGTATTCACAGATGGAATTCTACAAATTGTTTGCATTTGAAAATCAATCTCAGTTTCAAGTCTAAGACAAGACGCAAAGGAAAAAAAAAAAATGAGCTCCATATTTATACATCTCAAATCAACTGAAAAAACTCTGTAACCTGTAGGTGGCTTAAGAAAAACCAATGATGTTTACTTTTGACATGCCAGAACTTAAGATGCATTTATGAATTCCTATTCTTAATACTTGTAAGAATAACCTTCGTAAGAAAACCTCATTGTTATGCTGTCAACATTCCATTGTAAGCTATAATGTCAAAGACCACATAGTTTTTTACAGTACTAGGAAATGCAACACAAAACTAATAAGCGAAGGGAACATCAAAAGCTTGTAATAAATACTACAATCTGATTGTTTGCAAAACCCAATTTTTCTCAGAAGAAGAAACAAAAATTACAGGTGAGCTATTACAGTATTAACTTCTTAACAAAAACCTTGCTAAATAATAGCTTCTGGAAAACTTTTGATTTTACATTTTTCTTTTCACACTATGTGATTCTGTACTCTATTTCACAGAACAATGCTCCACTGAACACTGTCACTCTTGCAAATGGTATGGTAGCTGTCAGTGATTTTTCAAAGAAAGCTGAAAAATATGTACATATCTTATTTTAATGTGTTCAAAACACATGGACCTTTTTGGTGTTAGGGAAGAGTAAAGAATGTGACCATAAGGTGAAGCATGTCTCATGCTGTGACGCCAAGCAGCATGAAACCTCATGCTTCATTAATGATTCTTCTTGTAGCAGCTGGCCAATGGATCATGAAAATGAATCAAAATATTAGGGATTTTTTTCTTATTCTCATTGTCTGTATTCACAAACAATTATGAGCAGTTGGAGTTCAGCTTTCAGTGGATAGTATTTCAGTTCTCTGCTTTTTAACTCTATAGTTTTTTACTCTAAAATCATATGCCCTAACACATGCATTTGTTACAGATAACAAACCTATTTGAAGATCTTTATGTGGTAAAAAATGGATGTTAAGAAATATGCTTTTCTTTTAAGTGGAGAAGTCCCTCAATTGTTTTGAAGTATTATAAATCAAACTACTATTATTAAAAGCAAATTGAGCACAGCCATCGTGTATCTTTTACAAAAGAACAAATCAAGACCGTAAGTCACAGTCGGGCTTCCCTGGTTGCTTGGATGGTAAAGACTCTGCTGGCAATGCCAGAGACCTGGATTCTATCCCTGGGTCACGAAGATCCCCTGGAAAAGGGAATGGCTACCCACTCCAGTGTTCTCAGAGCCAATGTGTGTGTGTGCTCAGTCATTTCAGGTATGTCCAACTGTTTGCAACCCTATGGGTTATACCTTGCCAGGCTCCTCTGTACATGGGATTCCATAGGACAACAATACTGGAGTGGGTTTCCATGCCCTCCACCAGGTAATCTTCCTGATCTAGGGATGGAACTAGCATCTCCTGCATTGCAAGGTAGATTCTTTACTGCTGAGCCCCTGGGGAAGTCCCAGTAATACAATACTTAACTTCGTTTTTGAGAATTAAACTGCAGTTATCTCCCAAGACCCTATAGGACCAAAAAGAACAGGAATTTAAATTTATTAATTTGATATTCCTAAGTATCTTTTATATCATATGATCCATTGCTAAGAATTCTGGGGTTGGATATATGTATTCAATAGCATCTGAATGAGTATACGTTTAACATGTTATGCTCCATGTGTCCATCGTGAAGAGTGTCCATCGTGAAGGGGAGGGGGGAAGCTTCATTGCATCAAAAATATAAATTACTCTCATTAAAATGAGTCCTTACAATTAGTCACAGTTCCATTTAAAGGTAATCTTGAATCACTACCAACTGCCATTTTCTTTGGTTGGGTAGTGGTTCAATATTACCTACTCTAGTCAACAATGTTAACCAAATAAATTACTTAACACTGAATTTAATTGCAGATTAAAATTCCAGTCTTATTTGTTCTTTTAGGGTACCATTTAGACTTTCTGAATACAGTTGATGTAATTTGTATTCTCAAATCACCATAATAGTTGTAACAATCAAAATAAAACTATCTTAAAAACAGAAAATAGAACTAGTTGATCAAAGAAATAACTGATGGGCAGAGCTTTTACTGCAAGGAAAGTAACTTATTTAAAGAATATCTGGGATATTTTGAAAAATAATAGTTTTCCTGCAGTCTATTTAATTTACAGAGTGTCTTAATCCTTGGAAATGCCTGTCTAAACATTGATATACTCAAGAAAAAATAAATACATTTAAAAGAAATATATTGTTTAAATGGATTGAAAAATAAAACAGAAATTAAGGGAAATTATTACCTACTATTCTAAAGTACTGGATAATTTTATATATCATGTAATCAACCATGTGATATTCTCACTAACCAGCAGACTCACTTCATACATCATTTTCCAAGGTAATCATTTTACACAGTGAAGCAGGACTACTTATTTCACTTGAATAGTTATGATTTAACTTTCATTTCTGTCAGCGTTAACCTTTTTGCCTAGATGAATCTCTCAGGTTAATTATATAGGGCAGGATTTTCCTTATTGAAAATGCCATTGAAATTTCTCAAATAATGAAAGTTAGTACAAGCCAGATGAAATCTATTAACAATCTTTCTCAAACTTCTTTACTTCCGATTGTTTTAGTTCTTTCCTTTTTTTTTAAAACTAGCATCATGTATAATTTCAAATAATATTCCTCTGTCCTGTATTACAAAACTGTTCTTATCAAGGTTGTCAGTGATTTGCAATATGAAAAATCTGTAGACATAATACTGTTTTTTTTTTTTTTTTTTTAACCTTACATGACCTACCTATGGCACTTAATGGGATGATCACAGTTTCCCTCTTGAAATACACATACTTCCTATCTTCTGACATCATAACATTGTCAATTTCTTACCACTAACAGGATTTTTTGCTGCCTTCTATTCATTGTGCTAGAGACACTCAGAGCTTCATTTTATATCTTGAGTATCACTACAGGGTACCTCCTTAAGCCACAAAATAATATCTATATGAATATGCCTTCACACTGTACCCCCTAACCCAGAAGAGTGTTCTCAGCTTCAGACTCATGTATACAATGTCCTACCGGACACCTCCTTCTTGTTGTCCCATACATTTCTTAAGTATGCCATGTCCAAATTTGATTTCCTAATTCTTACTCTACCAGAGCTCAGTTCCTTAAAGATACCACAACCTACACAGTTGCTCAAGTCTAAAAGTTAGGATTCACTCAAATAGTCTAATCTCTCAAGTCTCATAATGTCTTTATTTTAAAGTTTTGTTAGGTCTAGCCTCAAGCATAAATATAGGTATCCAATAATAGCCCTTTTAAAACTGTTGGCACATTAGTCAAAGCATTATTATTGTCTTAACTAAAGCAATGATCAGTGCGTTCTCTTAGCAAAATTATATTAGCATTTTCCGTGCTTCATTCTGTACTCCAAGGACAGATTTGCATGTTACTCCAGGCATTCCTTGACTTCCTACTTTTGAATGTCCGTCCTCTATAATGAAGAGGACATCTTTTTAGGGGGTTAGTTCTAGAAGGTCTTGTAGGTCTTCAAAGAACCGTTCAGCTTCAGGTTCTTTAGCACTACTGGTCAGGACATAGACTTGGATTACTGTGATATTACTTTGATTATCATGATAGCAAACACTGTCTTTCAACAACACAAGAGAAGACTCTACACATGGACATCACCAGATGGTCAACAACGAAATCAGATTGATTATATTCTTTGCAGCCAAAGATGGAGAAGCTCTATACAGTCAGCAAAAACAAGCCCAGGAGCGACTGTGGCTTCAGATAATGAACTCCTTATTACCAAATTCAGACTTAAATTGAAGAAAGTAGGGAAAACCACTAGACCATTCAGGTATGACCTAACTCAAATCCCTTAAGATTGTACAGGGAAAGTGAGAAATAGATTCAAAGGATCAGATTTGATAGGCAGAGAGCCTGAAGAACTATGGGTGGAAGTTTGTGACATTGTACAGGAGGCAGTGATTAAGAACATCCCCAAGAAAAAGAAATGCAAAAAGAAAAAATGGTTGTCTGAGGAGGCCTTACAAACAGCTATGAAAAGAAGAGAAGGAAAGACAAAGTAGAAAAGGAAAAATATATCCATTTGAATGCAGACTTCCAAAGAATGGCAAGGAGAAATAAGAAAGCCTTCCTCAGTGATCAATGCAAAGAAATAGAGGAAAACAATAGAACGGGAAAGAGTAGAGATCTCTTCAAGAAAATTAGAGATACCAAGGGAATATTTCTTGCAAAGATGGGCTCAATAAAGGACAGAAATAATATGGACGTAACAGAAATAGAAGATATTAAGAAGAGACGGCAAGAATACACAGAAGAACTATACAACAAAGGTTTTCACTAGCAAGATAACCACGAAGGTGTGATCACTCACCTAGAGACAGACATCCTGGTACGTGAAGTCAAGTGCAACAAAGCTAGTGAAAGTGATGGAATTCCAGTTGAGCTATTTCAAATCCCAAAAGATGATGCTGTCAAAGTGTTGCACTCAATGTGCCAGCAAATTTGGAAAACTCAGCAGTGGCCACAGGACTGAAAAGATCAGTTTTTATTCCAATCACAAAGAAAGGCAATGTCAAGCAATGCTAAAACTACAACAAAGTTGCACTCATCTCACCCGCTAGCAAAGTAATGCTCAAAATTCTCCAAGCCAGGCTTCAACATTATGTGAACCATGAACTTCCATATGCTCAAGCTGGATTTAGAAAAGGCAGAGAAACCAGAGATCAAATTGCCAGCATCCATTAGACCATCAAAAAAGCAAGAGACTTCCAGAAAAGGACATCTACTTCTGCTTTATTGACTATGCCAAAGCCTTTGACTGTGTGGATCACAATAAACTGTGGAAAATTTCTAAAGAGATGGGAATATCAGACCACCTGACCTGCCTCCTTAGAAATCTGTATGCAGGTCAAGAAGCAACATTTACAGCTGGACATGGGACAACAGACTGGTTCCAAATCGGGAAAGAAGTACATCAAGGCTGTATATTGTCACCCTGCTTATTCAACTTATATGCAGAGTACATCATGAGAAACGATGGGATAGATGAGGCACAAGCTGGAATCACAATTGCCACGAGTAATATCAATGGCCTCAGATATGCAGATGACACCACATTTATGGCAGAAAGAGAAGAACTAAAGAGCCTCTTGATGAAAGTGAAAGAGGAGAGTGAAAAAGTTAGCTTAACACTCAACATTCAGAAAACTAAGATCATGACATCCAGTCCCATCTCTTTATGACAAATAGATGGGGAAACAGTGGAAATAGTGACAGACAGTTTCTCTTGCCATTCTTTACTTTTTTGTGCTCCAAAATCACTGCAGATGGTGACTGTAGCCATGAAATTAAAAGACACTTGTTCCTTGGAAGAAAAGTTATTACCAACCTAGACAGCATATTAAAAAAGAGAGACACTACTTTGCCAACATAGGTCTGTCTAGTCAAGGCTATAGTTTTTCCAGTAGTCATGTATAGATGTGAGAGTTGGACTATAAAGAAAGCTGAGTGCCAAAAAATTGATTCTTTTGAACGGTGTTGTTGGAGAAGACTCTTGAGAGACTCTTCAGCTGCAAGGATTTCCAACTAGTCCATCCTAAAGGAAATCAGTCCTGAATATTCATTGGAAGGACTGATGCTGAAGCTGAAACTCCAATACTTTGGCCACCTGATGTGAAGTACTGACTCATTGGAAAAGAACCTGATGCTGGGAGACATTGAAGGTGGGAGGAGAAGGGGACAACAGAGGATGAGGTGGTTAGATGGCATCACCAACTCAATGGACATGAGTTTGAGTAAACTCCAGGAGTTAGTGATGGACAGGGAGGCCTGGCATGCTGCAGTCCATGTGGTTGCAAAGAGTTGGACACGATTGAGCGACTGAAATGAACTGAACTGAATAGAACTAATGCAATTGCCTTATAAGTATTTTCTCTGATTCCACTATTGCCCCTCTATATACCAATTTATTCACAGCAGCCTGATCTCATAGCTGCTTTGATTAAGACATGCCAGTTGCTTTTTTATATCTGCAGTACCTCAAATTCATTCTGTCTTTTTAAATTTGAGAGTGTTAGTCTTCACTGCCTGAAATGTTCAACTTATTTCTTCATGTAGCAGACACCTCGTCAAGTCATACTGATACAAAGCAAGGTGATTGGCTTTCCCCAATCAATAGAAATTGACCAGAAGTCAGACTAGAAATTCAGACAAGTCTTGCAGCCCCTGTCACAGCAGTGGGGAACAAAACCAAATAATAAATCTATGGCTTGCTCCCTGAAGTGGGTACTGAGCTGCTTCCTTATGTGGGGTGAGGGCAGAGATGTGTTCTGGGGTCAGGCTGGTGAGGTGGTTTAGGTGTCTTGCCCACCCTTTTGGTGGTATTGAGTGCAGGTTTCATGCACAGTTCCCTGCTTTTACTCCTGTGACCCCGTTTTTGCTCCCGATTCTTCAGAAGTAACGTTTGTTTGTGTCTTTTTGTATCTTGTGATTCAAGCTGCAAGCATCCTCCAACTGTACATGCATGCAGTTTCATCCCCTGTACATTTGTTTGCATTTCCTTGATGGAAGAGACATCTGTTCAGGTCAAGCACTGCAGGAAAGGGCACCAGGTCCCAGCCTATCTCAGTATCACCTACACTCATTTTATTCTGTGTATTATCATTTGAGGTTATTATTTTACATTCACTATTTTTATTACCTACTTCTCCTATTAGAATCTAAACTATATCCCAACAGGTAACATGTCTTGCTCTGAGCACAACCCTCATTCCTTGAAAAATATCTGATTAATACAATGTATCCAATATTCATTTTTCAACAAGACAAAAGAAATATTTCATTATGTTTTCTTTATATAAACTAAAAATCACCAAGCAAGAGCTAGTAGTCCTACATGTTAATCCCTGTTCTAATAATGATTGGTTTTTCTCTTATAAATCTGTAGAAATCTTTTCACTTCTCTGTGCCTCAATTTTCCTGAGGGATTTGGTGAAATTGTACTTAAATTCTTTTCCAATATCTCTATCTCAATGATTAAATGAGTCAATAAACTATAATATTTATTTTATATCTTATTTCATTTCTGCTCCCTTATATTTGAAGCACCACAAGAAATTTCATCACAGGAATATATGAAAAAGTATACGCTTAGTTGAGATAGAAATACAGTGTTCATGTTTTTATTCTCTATCCTTATAGTGCAGCTCTTTCATTTTCCACAATTTTCTAGACATGCTGATGCTTAATGTCATCCCTGTTATTATAATGTGAAGTTATTTTTATCTTTCTATTCTTTAAGACTTTCTTAATAGAGAAAGTCTGCCAATTCTCACACAGGCCTCTTTCTCAATCGTTTCAAACAACCTCTCAATGATTTTTCTCAAAAATGTAAATGGAATTGTACCTTAATTGTACACAAGAAGAAGAAACTTATGTGATGAGATGATTAAAGTGTCTAGTATGTGAGAGCCTTTATGCTTAGGGCTTTGTCCTCAGAGAATGAATTCACTCTTTTGTAAAGCTGGATACTTTCCTACCTGTGTCATTTATCTTTTAATCCATGTATTTGTTAAAGGGGAAAAAAAAAGCTTATAAAAAGAAGAATCACTTTTTCTCAAGCCTATGCACTTTTTCCATTAGGTTCAGTCTCATGAGTATATGACTAAGTGGGTTCAGCCTTGGGAAAGGACAATCAAGAATGTTTGTCATGCTGCTGTATTTCAAATTTCTGATTTGCCAGAGCTGTTTTACAGCTACTTCTTATTAAAAGAGAATCAAGAAGCTCTTTTTCTGTTTCAAAATATTCTTCAGACTAACTATGATTCACTAGCAATAAGCATTTCACATGATGCTGCAATCATTATCAAAAGATTTGATTTGAACTCACAGTTGGAAGCTTCTTTTGGTTTCTCAGTTGCCAATTCTGTCATCTCCACTACCAGATGTTAATCACTGTCACAGAGCATCAGATTAAAAAGTGGATGAAAGAGGAATATATGTGTGTGTGTGTGTGTGTGTATTCTCCATTACCCCACCATAGAGCAACCAGAACTTACACAGGACTGGGAAAACAAACTCTTGGAGGGCTCAAACAAACCTTGTGTACACCAGGACCCAGGAGAAAGGAGCATTGACTCCACAAGAGACTGACCCAGACTTGCCCATGAGTGTCACATAGTCTCCAGCAGAGATGTGGATTAGTGGCCTGCTGCAGGGTCCCGGCATAGGACATTTTGAAGGAGATCTCCATGATCTTCATTACCTCCATCATAGTTTGGCCTCAGGACAAACAATAGGGAGGGAACACAGCCCCACCCATCAACAGAAAATTAGATTAAAGATTTACTGGGCATGGCCCCACCCATCAGAACAAGACTTCCATAAGCCTCTTATCCTTATCCATCAGGGGTCAAATAGAATGAAAACCACAATCATAGAAAACTAATGAAACTAATCACAAGAAACACAGCCTTGTCTAACTCAGTGAAACTCTGAAGCATGCCATGTAGGGCCACACAAGACAGGTCATGGTGCAGAGTTCTGACAAAACATGGTCTACTGGAGAAGGCAATGGCAAACCACTTCAGTATTCTTGTCTTGAGAACCCTATGAACAGTATGAAAAGGCAAAAAGATAGGAAAAAGAAAGATGAAGTCCCCAGGTAGGTAGATGCCCAATGTGCTACTGGAGATCAGTGGAGAAATAACACCAAAAAGAATGAAGAGAAAGAACCAACACAAAAACAACATCCAGTTGTGGATGTGCTGGTGATGGAAGAAAACACCGATTATGTAAAGAGCAATATTGCATAGGAACCTGGATTGTTAGGTCCATGAATCAAGGCAAATTGGAAGTGGTCATACAGGAGATGGCAAGAGTGAACATTGACATTTTAGGAATCAGTGAACTAAATGGACTGGAATGGGTGAATTTAACTCAGATGACCATTATATCTACTACTGTGTGCAAGATTCCCTTAGAAGAAGGAGCAGCCATCAGAGTCAGCAAAAGAGTCCAAAATGCAGTGCTTGGTTATAATGTCAAAAACAACAGAATGATCTCTGGTGTTCCCACGGCAAACCATTCAATATCACAGTAATCCAAGTCTATGCCCAGACCAGTAATGCTGAAGAAGCTGAAGTTTAATGGTTCTATGAAGACCTACAAGGCCTTCTAGAACTAATGCCCCCAAAAGATGTCCTTTTCATTATAAGGGACTAGAATGCAAAAGCAGGAAGTCAAGAGATACCTGGAGTAACAGGCACATTTGACCTTGGAGTACAAAATGAAGCGGGTCAAACACTAACAGAGTTTTGCCAAGAGTACTCACTGGTCATAGCAAACACCCTCTTCCAACAGCACAAGGGAAGACTACACATGGACATCACCAGATGGTCAACACCAAAATCAGATTGATCATATTCTTTGCAGCCAAAGATGGAGAAGCTCTATACAGTGAGCAAAAACAAGACTGGGAGCTCAGATCATGAACTCCTTATTGCCAAATTCAAACTTAAGTGGAAGAAAGTAGGGAAAACCACTAGACCATTCAGGTATGATGTAAATCAAATCCCTTACAATTATACAGTGGAAGTGATAAATAGATTCAAGGGATTAGATCTGATAGGCAGAATGCTTGAAGAACTATGGAAGGAGGTTCATGACATTGTACAGGAGGCAGTGATTAAGACCATCCCTAAGAAAAAAGAAATGAAAAAAGGCAGAATGGTTGTCTGAGGAAGCCTTACAAATAGCTGTGAAAAGAAAAGAAGTGAAAAGGCAAAGGAGAAAAGGAAAGATATATCCATTTGAATGCAGAGTTTCAAAGAATAGCAAGAAGAGAGAAGAAAGGCTTCCTCAGGGATCAATGCAAAGAAATAGAGGAAAACAATAGAATGGGAAAGATTAGAGATCTCTTCAAGAAAATTAGAGATACTGAGGGAACATCTCAGGCAAAGATGGGCACAACAAAGGACAGAAATGTTATGGACCTAACAGAAGCCAAAGCTATTAAGAAAAGGTGTCAATAATACAAAGAAGAACTATACAAATCATGATGGTATGATCACTCACCTAGAGCCGGACATCCTGGAATGTGATGTCAACTGGGTTTTAGGATGCATCACTATGAACAAAGCTAGTGGAGGTGATGGAATTCCAGTTGAGCTAATTCAAATCTTAAAAGATGATGCTGTGAAAGTGCTGCACTCAATATGCCAGCAAATTTGGAAGATCCAGGCCACAGGATTGGAAAATGTCAGTTTTCATTCCAATCCCAAAGAAAGGCAATGCCAAACAATGCTCAATCTACCACAGAGTTGCACCCATCTCATATGCTAGCAAAATAATTCTCAAAATTCTCGAAGCCTGATTTCAACAGTACTTGAACCGAGAATTTCCATATGTTCAAGCTGGATTGAAAAAAGGCAGAGGAACCAGAGATCAAATTGTCAACATCCCTTGGGTCATTGAAAAAGTCAGAGAGTTCCAGAAAAGCATCTATCTCTACTTTATCAACTATTCTAAAACCTTTGACTGTATAGATCACAACAAACTCTGGATAATTCTTAAAGAGATGGGAATACCAGACCACCTGACCCACCTCCTGAGAAATCTGTATGCAGGTCAAGAAGCAACAGTTAGAACTGGGCATGGGACAACAGACTGCTTCCAAATCAGGAAAGGAGTATGTCAAGGCTGTATAATGTCACCCTGCTTATTTAACTTATATGCAGAGTACATAATGCAAAATGCTGGGCTGGATGAAGGACAAGCAGTAATCAAGATTGAGAGGAGAAATATCAATAACCTCAGGTTAGCAGATGACACCACCCTTATGGCAGAAAGAAAAGAGGAGCTGAAGAGCCTCTTGATGAAAGGATAAGGGGAGAGTGTAAAAGTTGGCTTAAAACTATGCATTCAGAAAACTAATATCATAGCATCTGGTCCCATCACTTCATGGCAAACAGATGGGGAAACAATGGAAACAGTGAGAAACTTTATTTTGGGGGAGCTCCAAATCACTGGCCATGAAATCAAAAGATTGTTGCTCCTTGGAAGAAAAGCTATGACCAACCTAGAAAACATATTGAAAGCAGAGACATTATTTTACCAACAAAGGTCTGTCTAGTCAAAGCTACGTTTTTTCCCAGTATTCATGTATGGATATGAGAGTTGGACTATAATGAAAGCTGAGCACTGAAGAACTGATGCTTCTGAACTGTGGTGTTGGAGAAGACTCTTGAGAGTCCCTTGGACTGCAAGGAGATTCAACCAGTCAATCCTAAAGGAATCTTCATGGGGAGGACTGATGCTGAACTGAAACTCCAATTTTTTGGCCACCTGATGTGAATAACTGACTCATCTGAAAAGATTCTGATGCCAAGAAAGATTGAAGATGGGAGGAGAAAGGGACAGAATAGATGAGATGGTTGGATGGTATCACTGATGAGATGGACATGAGTTTGAGATAGTTGTGGGAGTTGGTGATGGTCAGGGAAGCATAGATAGCATATTAAAAAGCAGAGACATTACTCTGCCAACAAAGGTCTGTCTAGTCAAGGCTATGGTTTTTCCAGTGGTCATGTATGGATGTGAGAGTTGGACTGTGAAGAAGGCTGAGCACAGAAGAATTGATGCTTTTGAACTGTGGTGTTGGAGAAGACTCTTGAGAGTCCCTTGGACTGCAAGGAGATCCAACCAGTCCATTCTGAAGGAGATCAGCCCTGGAATTTCTTTGGAGGGAATGATGCTGAAGCTGAAACTCCAGTACTTTGGCCACCTCATACGAAGAGTTGACTCATTGGAAAAGACTCTGATGCTGGGAGGGATTGAGGGCAGGAGGAGAAGGGGACGACAGAGGATGAGATGGCTGGATGGCATCACCGACTCAATGGACATGGGCTTGGGTGAACTCCGGGAGTTGGTGATGGACAGGGAGGCCTGACATTCTGTGACTCATGGGGTCGCAAGGAGTCAGACACAACTGAGTGACTGAACTGAACTGAACTGAATGGAAGGGAAGCCTGATATGCTGCATTCCATGAGGTCACAAAGAGTTGGACACGACTGAGCAACTGAACTGAACAGAGGATATCCTACATTAGGAGGAATATAGGTATATTCTATAGTCATAAAGAGGCTTCCCTGGTGGCTCAGAGGTTAGAACATCTGCCTGCAATGTGGGAGACCTGGGTTCGATCCCTGATTCAGAAAGATCCCCTGGAGAATGAAATGGCAACCCACTCCAGTGTTCTTGCCTGGAGAATCCCATGAACGGAGGAGCCTGGTGGGCTACAGTCCACGGGGTTGCAAAGAGTCAGACACGACTGAGTGACTTCACTTCATAGTGATAAAAATTGCTTTATTTGTTGTTTTTTATTGTTCTTTAGTTGCTCAGTGGTTTCTCACCCTTCTGTGACCTCATGGACCCTTGCTTGCCCGGCTAGTCTGTCCATGGGATTTTTCTGGGCAAGAACCCTGAAGTGGGTTGCCATTTCCTCATCCAGAGGATCTTCCTGACCCAGGGACTGAACAGAAGTTTCTACTTCTCCTGTAATGCAGTCAGACTGTTTACCGCTAAGCCACAGGGGAAGACAAAAAATTGAATACTCTTAATAATGTAATAGGATACAAATTTTTCTGTAATGTATAGCCTTTTGTTTATAAATAACATGAATTTCCTCTAAAGTATACGACTAATGTTCTCTTCAAAAGTGTATCACAATCATATGATGATTACTTAGTATGCTAATTGACTTTTTAAATTATTATCACAGATAGTAGAGGTTAATGGCAACAAAGAAATGATAATATACAGAAACACATGTATTAATTCCTTCTTACAAATCAAATTGCTTAGATTTCTATTGAATATGTGTATGTTTTACACTTTTCTCCATGTTCATAAGTACACACAGACTCATACAAATTGACACACACTTTTTTTTTTTATGACATGTTTAAATACATGCACTTGCGTGTAGTCACCAAGTTACATCTGACTCTTTGCCACACCGTGGACTATAGCACACAGAGTTCCTCTGACCATGGGATTTTTACAGGTAATACTGGAGTGGGTCGCCATTTTCTCCTTCAGAGGATGTTCCTGACCCAAGAATTAAAGCCACAACTTTTTTTAAAATTCATTCCTTTATTGATGGATGGTTACTTCCACATACTGACTCTTATAAATAATGCTACAGTGAATATTGGGGTGCATGCATCTTTTCAGAGCATGACTTTCTCTGGATAAATGCTCAGGAATAGGATTGCTGGGTCATACCCATTTACAGATATATTTTCAATATTTCTGTGGATGGAGGTGAACTCGGATAAAATAGAAATTTTATTTTTTATAAATTTTTTAAATTATGAAAATATGATAACACATTTATAGGAGACTTGAAAAATACAGAACAAGGTTATATATAATTTTACTATATATTGCAATTATTTTAAAGTAGATAAATTAAGATTCTTAATTGGAGTTTCAGTATCAAATTCCAAAATTTAATAGAATGAATATACAGAGAAATAGAAAGATACAGTAGACCTGAAAAACACTATGAAACAATTCAACATAATTAAGATTTATACAATTTTTACACAACAGTAGGATACAAATTCTATTCAAGTTCCCTTAGACTACAAACTAGGAGACACTGGAATATATCCAGAGACATAAAACCAGATATAAAAATTTGATGGTCTAAAGATCTTGAAATCATACAGTCTGTTTTCTTATCATTCTGGAATTATGTTAGAGATCAATATAAAAAAAATATTTGAAAATAATCCACATATTTTCAAGTTCAATGTGAAATTTGCCAAGAGAGATTTTTGACTTAACCATTGAAAGCTTAAATAAAATTAGAAGATAAAAAACACAGAGGGTGATTAAAGAGAAGAAAGTATTTATTTGAATAAGAAATTAATATCAAAATAAGAAATTAATTTCAAAGAACTTTAAAAACCCCATGTATTTGGACATTAAATATCCACTTTTTAAATGATGAATATAATTACTAAGCCATAACAAGGAAATATAAAATATTTGCAATAGAATAAAATGAAGAGAGATTTTATTAGAATTTGTTGCCTGCAGCTGAAGCTGCTTAATGCAATTAAATACAATGTGGAGTCTTAAATAAGATATGGAAACAAATAATGGGCTGCTGCTGCTGCTAAGTCGCTTCAGTCGTGTCTGACTCTGTGTGTCACTATAGACGGCAGCCCACCAGACTCCCCCGTCCCTGGGATTCTCCAGGCAAGAACACTGGAGCGGGTTGCCATTTCCTTCTCCAATGCATGAAAGTGAAAAGTGAAAGTGAAGTTGCTCAGTCGTGTCCGACTCTTAGCGACCCCATGGACTGCAGCCTACCAGGCTCCTCCATCCATAGGATTTTCCAGGCAAGAGTACTGGAGTGGGGTGCCATTGCCTTCTCCAAAATAATGGGCACTAGCATAAAATTTTGTGAAATTTAAACAAAATATGCACTTTAATTAATGATACTGTGCTGTGCTTAGTCGCTCAGTTGTGTCTGACACTTTGCAACCCTATGGACTGTAGTCCACCAGGCTCCTCTGTCCATGCAGATTCTCCAGATAAGAATACTAAAGTTGGTTGCTATGCCCTCCTCCACGGGATCTTCCCAACCAAATGATCGAACCCAGGTCTCCTACATTGCAGGCGGATTCTTTACCATCTGAGCCATCAGGGATGCCCAATAGTATTGTACCATAGGCTAATTACCTGTTTGTTTGTTTGTTTGTTTTTCCTTAAACATAGTATTTCTTTATATTCTCAGAATAAATTAGAAATTTCAAGCCTCATAAGCTTCATTCAAAAAAAAATTATTTTTAATACATAAGATAAACTTTCTAGACTTTTAGCCTTTAACACTAGATGTCAAAATACATGGAACTGTATCAAAAGTTTTGAAAGAATATAAATGATAAATCTAGCATTCTATTCATACTAAGCCAAACAAGTGGAATTAAAATGTCATAAATATTTTAACTAATTTAAAGTAGTTAATTTAAATATTTTAACTAAAGATTAATGTTTTCTAATATTTATATTATATATATATATCATATATACATATATATATACTATATATGTCATATATACTATATATATATCATATATACATATATATATACACACACACACATACATATATAAGCTTTTCCACTACATTTGATAAAGGCTTGAGAAAGAACATCAAAATGAAGAAAGGCTTCCCTAATGGCTCAGTGACAAGAATTCTCCTGTCAATGCAGGATTCATGGGTTCAATTCCTGAGCCAGGAAATTCCCACAGGCCTTGGACCAACTAACCTGTGAGCCACAATTATTGAGCCTGCGCTCTAGAGCCTGGGAGCCACAACTCCTGAAGCCCATTTGCCTTACAGCCCATGTTCTACAACAAGAGAAGCCACCAGAACGAGAAGCCCATGCACTGATACCTTGCTTTTTTTCATGAAGCTCTTCAAATTTTCTAAGTTTTGTAGTTTTTAAGTGAGTCACCTTGGTTTTCATGGTATTTATTTTCATAGATGTTAATTATTCCTAATACTTTTAATGAATCAGATATGTAATGTGATTTTAAAATATCAACATGACATAAACATGAAAAAAATTTTAATGAACAGGAATTCAGTGAACTTATTGCCTTCAATAATTATAGTATGGAATTTCTTTCTCAACTATGGTACATATGTATTTTATAAGTTTTTTTTTATCAAATAAATGTGACAGATACATATAAAAAACTCTAGAAACAAAAGACTGCAACTAGATTAAAGTAATCTAGAATACTGTCATAGAATGCTATTAAAGGAAGATTAGGAGCTTTTCCATGTAAAATATAAAGTAAAATTAAAATATTCACTTGCTCTGCCCATTTTAAAATCATTTTTTGGTCTTGATTTATATGAAGTGTTTATGTATGCTGAATATTAGCTCCTTATTGGTCATATTATTTGCAAATATTTTCTCCCATTCATTAGGTTGTATTTTTATTTTGACAATGATTTTCTCTAATGTGTAAAAGCTTTTAAGTTTAACTAGGTCCCATTCATTTAGTTTTGCTTTCATTTCCTTTTCTTTAGGAGACAGTCCCCCCCCCCCCCCCCAAATATTGCTGTGATTCATGTCCAAGAGTGTTCTGCTTATGCTTTCCTCTGGAAGTTTTATAGTATCTGGTTTTGCATTTAGGACTTTAAGCCATTTTGAGTTTAGTTTTGTGTACAATGTTATGAAATGCTCCGTTGATTTATGCATCTGGTTTTTGTGCCAGCACCATACTGTTTTGGGTACTGTAGCTTTGTAGTCAAGTCTGAAGTCAGGAAGCATGAATCTTCCAGCTCTCTTAAATGCAGATGACCAACAGGTACATGAAAAGATGCTTAACATTACTAGCCATCAGGGAAATGCAATTCAAAATCACAATTAGATTCACTTCATGCCTGTTACAATGGCTATCATCAAAAGGAACACAAATAACAAATGCTGGTAAAGATGTAGAGAAAAAGGAGCACTTGTACACTGTTAGTGGAAATGTAAATTAGTTCAGCCACTGTGGAAAGCAGTTTGGAGATTTCTCAAAAAACTAAAAATTGACCTCCCATATGACCCAGTAATTCCACTCCTGGTATATATAAATGAAAAAACACTGATTTAAAAAGATACATGCATGCCTATGTTCATAGCAGCCATGTTTACAGTGGTTAAGATATGAAAGTAAACCAAATTTCCCATCAACAGATAAATGGGTAAAAATGATGCAGTACATACACACACACACAATGGAATACTACTCAGTTATAAAAAAGTAACAAACTTTTGAAATTTGCAGCAACACAGATAGACTTGGAGGGCATTTTTCTAGGTTAAATAAGTTCTTCTCTAAAGATAAATACTGTATGATATCACTTTATATGTAGAATCTAAAAAAATACAAAAAAATAGTGACTATATAGAAATAAAGCAGATTCAGAGATATAGAGAACAAACTCGTGGTTACCAATGGGGAGAGGAGGGTAGGGGCACTACAGCATTGGTGAGGGGTTGGAGGTATAAGCTATTGGGTATAAAATGGGCTAGTGGATGTATGGTACAGCACAGATATAGACAAAATATAGACAGTATTTGTGATAACTATTAATGGACTATAACCTTTAACATTCATATTAAAATTTAAAAAATAAATGATATAAGAAATTCTGAGCAATTCTGGGTGGAGGGGATAATCAAGCAGTCATACAAATACTGAATATGAATGAAATATTGTTGAAATACCTCAGTTTCAGTTCAGTTCAGTTCAGTCGCTCAGTCGTGTCCGATTCTTTGTGATCCCATGAACTGCAGCACACCAGGCCTCCCTGTCCATCACCAATTCCCAGAGTCCAACCAAACCCATGTCCATTGAGTCAGTGATGCCAACCAGCCATCTCACCCTCTGTTGTCCTGTTCTCCTCCTGCCCTCAATCTTTCCCAGCATTAGGGTCTTTTCAAATGAGTCAGCTCTTCGCATCAGGTCACCAAAGTATTGGAGCTTCAACTTCAACAACTGGAAGGAGCTTCAGTCCTTTCAATGAACACCCAGGACTGATTTCCTTTAGGATGGACTGGTTGGATCTCCTTGCAGTCCAAGGGACTCTCAAGAGTCTTTTCCAACACCACAGTTCAAAAGCATCAAATCATTAGTTTAGATCTTATCAAATAGCATCAAAAGCTCAGGAAAATAAGAAGAACTCAAGATTTTACTGAGAGGTTCATAAATGCAATTGAATTGCATTTTTATTCTGAGCCATGCTTTCATTTAAAAATGCACATTAACTTCTTAAAACATATTACTTTAAAATTTTGTCTTAATCTAAAATGATTTTAATGAAATAAAAATTATGTATCATTTGAACTTTCTCCAAGATATTATTCAGTCTGTAAAACAATTTTTCATGTTGAACTTGAAAGGAAGATTTTCATTAAACTTGAATATTTAGCATCTTTTTTTTTTTTTCATTTAATGTCCCCTCCCCCCCACATTAGAGTATATTTGCTTTACAATATAGTTTTAGTTTCTGCTGTACAACTAAGTGAATCCGCTATATGTGTACACATATACTCTCCCTCTTGGACCTTATTCTAATGCCACCCCCATCCCACCCAATCCTCTATGTCATAACAGAGCACTGAGATTAGCTCCCTGTGATTTACAGCAGGTTCCCATTAGCTATCTATTTTACAAATGGTAGTGTTAGTACGTTAACTCTAATCTTCCAATTCCCCCCTTAAGTAGGCGCATTTAATGTATTTTCACTTAAATTCTGTTTTTACAAATGTCAGTATGAAAGTTTTGCTGGCTTCTTGTGTGGTGTGCTGGCCATTCTTCTATTTGCTTAAACAGACTCCCTTCTGACACGTTTCCATTAGGAGGCAGTGGCAGGGCCAGCTTCAAGAGTCTGTGACCTAGGCAGTAGTACAGGACTCTCTTAGAAGGCCCTTGAACTAAATTTAATGCTCCACTGTGGAAATTATTAATTAAACATTATTTTTTATGAGAAAATGGTGAGATATTTTCTGTATCCTTCATGTGTGTGCTCAGCCATGCCCAATTTGTTACAAACCAATGGACTGCAGCCTGCCAGTCTCCTCTACCCATGGAATTTTCCAGGCAAGAAAACTAGAATGGGTTGTCATTTCCTCCTTCAGGGGATATTCCTGACTAAGGGATCAAACCCATGTCACCTGCATTGCAGATGAATTCTTTACTGCTGGGAGATAAGTTAATTCTGCATTATACTTTAGTTGTTTTCCCAACCACTTGCTGTCATACATCCTGCTCTCTCATATTTTAAGATATATACTGACATGAAATGATCTTGTGGGATGATATTTTTATTCATTTATTGTATGCTTCCACTGACTTCATCAAACCCTGTGAGAGAAGAGCCTGGATTCTTCTATCTATTGATGAAACCCTGGTGCTTAGAATTCTGCTTGACTAATTGAAGATGCTTAAGATTTTATTCAATTAATGAATTAAATATTGCTGGTGTCAGTATCCACTTTCTGTCTATAGGAACAAAGTTTCTACAAGTTAAGAATTTTTTTTTTTTATATTGTGAATGAGATAATTCTTTTAATTTTGCTCTTTTGAATTTGACATTTCATAAAGGTTGACACCACCCTTATGGCAGAAAGTGAAGAGGAACTCAAAAGCCTCTTGATGAAAGTGAAAGTGGAGAGTGAAAAAGTTGGCTTAAAGCTCAACATTCAGAAAACGCAGATCATGGCATCCGGTCCCATCACTTCATGGGAAATAGATGGGGAAACAGTGGAAACAGTGTCAGACTTTATTTTTTGGGGCTCCAAAATCACTGCAGATGGTGACTGCAGCCATGAAATTAAAAGACGCTTACTCCCTGGAAAGAAAGTTATGACCAATCTAGATAGCATATTCAAAAGCAGAGACATTACTTTGGCAACAAAGGTCCGTCTAGTCAAGGCTATGGTTTTTCCTGTGGTCATGTATGGATGTGAGATTTGGACTGTGAAGAAGGCTGAGTGCCGAAGAATTGATGCTTTTGAATTGTGGTGAAGACTCTTGAGAGTCCCTTGGACTGCAAGGAGATCCAATCAGTCCATCCTGGAGGAGCTCAGCCCTGGGATTTCTTTGGAAGGAATGATGCTGAAGCTGAAACTCCAGTACTTTGGCCACCTCACGCGAAGAATTGACTCATTGGAAAAGACTCTGATGCTGGGAGGGATTGGGGGCAGGAGGAGAAGGGGATGACAGAGGATGAGATGGCTGGATGGCATCACTGACTCGATGGATGTGAGTCTGAGTAAACTCCGGGAGTTGGTGATGGACAGGGTGTGGTCAGGCCTGGTGTGCTGCGATTCATGGGGTCGCAGAGTCAGACACGACTGATCGACTGAACTGAACTGAACTGAACTGAACTAAAAGCTTGACATGTCTGTATTTGTTATCTTGAATGTATATTCTGTATGTCTTCTCTTCCTCATTCCTGTGGTTTCCATTATTAAAAAAAAAAAAGTGTATACCTCATTTTGTGAAATATTTCTCAAGATAACAGTTCAATATCCAGTAAAGATGACTCCCACCTCAATAACTCTATTAATATTTTTAAAATTTGATATAGGAATATGTAACTTCTGCTGGGTCTGAAAATCATACAATTCAGTACATTCTTCAAGAAAAAGAATTATAATCAGAAGCACATATGAATTTTGTATTATAAATTTCAAGAGATTATAACTTATTTTAAAATATCTTGGATATTATCATAGCATTTAGGGTATGGATAAGAATATTATTATTTTAACATGTTGAAGTGATCAAGGATAAGGTTTCAGTCATGCTAAGTGCAATGTATTTCCAAGTGATTCAGAAAAGAAAAAAAAAAAGAAATGAAAAAGAAAGAAAGGTAGATGAATCAAGTATGGCAATATGTCACAAAATAATGAATTTTAGTGAAGATTATGAAAGATTATATCTTTCAAAATATATTTAAGGTTAAATCTTTCACAGTACTCAGTTGGAAAATAGATGGTATTTCTGGCTTGATGTTTCCACAAAATTAAGTAATATTGTAGTGTAAATGGAAACATTAACTTTAGCATGAAACATGACTTCAGTCCTTTAATATATATTTATTATGCAAATGTTCCTGGGGACTATGCTAGATCCATAGGATAGTAACAATGAAAAAAAATCAGAAATGTTCCTTTTCCTCAAAAAATAATTTGTACACAAAGTAGGGAAAACATTGAATAGATACACAAGTAAGTATTCAATTAAAAATGTTACAAAAAAGAAACTTTTTTTGTGCAACAAAGGAAAATGGAGGTTGTCCTAATCTAAAGCTCAGCAAATGCTATTTTAAGGAAATAAAATTTGAACTTAAAGAAGGAAGAATTGATGTAGACAAGGACTAAGTAAGTTTCTAGTGGTAAACTCTTTTCCAGGCTGGAGGAGAGCAATGAAAAATCCCCATAGCACAAATTAGTGGGGTTCATTTGAGAACAAAGAAATCTAGAGTACCGGAACTATCAAAAGTAAGTAAGGAGAAAAGTGTTATAGAATGAAAGGAAATTTGGTATGCTAGACTTGAAATCATTTGAAGGCATTGTGAAGAAATGATTGAAGTGAGAGAAGATGATGTCTACAGAGAGCTGTGAAAAGGCCACTGCCGCATTCATGAAAGAAAGGAGGAAAGAGTTCTGTAGCAATCAGCGATGCCAACGGTAATAAACAAATAGGAATAGATATAAGAAATTTCTTTCAGTCAAAGATGACAGGACACAGTGATTGGCTATAGTAAGCACAGAAAAAGTTGTTGAGATATGAAAGTTAGATTTCAGGTTTAAGAAATTGGTTGCATGGTGGCATTATCCATTGATATAAGTAAAAACTGAAGGCTGACTTTTAGTAATTTAGGATAAAAATGTGTTTGCACCATTCAAATGGATGTGTTGAACAGCCACATCTGGGCATGATCCTTAGGACATAAGTCTGGGCTAGGGATAATCCTTTGGGATACATGAGCATGGAGGCTTGGATGCAACTTGTGTTCTAATTCCAATTTTTTTTTTTTTTTAATTTTATTTTATTTTTAAACTTTACATAACTGTATTAGATTTGCCAAATATCAAAATTAATCCGCCACAGGTATACATGTGTTCCCCATCCTGAACCCTCCTCCCTCCTCCCTCCCCATTCCATCCCTCTGGGTCGTCCCAGTGCACCAGCCCCAAGCATCCAGTATCGTGCATCGAACCTGGACTGGCAACTCATTTCATACATGATATTTTACATGTTTCAATGCCATTCTCCCCAATCTTCCCACCCTCTCCCTCTCCCACAGAGTCCATAAGACTGTTCTATACATCAGTGTCTCTTTTGCTGTCTCGTACACAGGGTTATTGTTACCATCTTTCTAAATTCCATATATATGCGTTAGTATACTGTATTGGTGTTTTTCTTTCTGGCTTACTTCACTCTGTATAATAGGCTCCAGTTTCATCCACCTCATTAGAACTGGTTCAAATGTATTCTTTTTAATGGCTGAATAATACTCCATTGTGTATATGTACCATAGCTTTCTTATCCATTCATCTGCTGATGGACATCTAGGTTGCTTCCATGTCCTGGCTATTATAAACAGTGCTGCGATGAACATTGGGGTACACGTGTCTCTTTCCCTTCTGGTTTCCTCAGTGTGTATGCCCAGCAGTGGGATTGCTGGATCATAAGGCAGTTCTATTTCCAGTTTTTTAAGGAATCTCCACACTGTTCTCCATAGTGGCTGTACTAGTTTGCATTCCCACCAACAGTGTAAGAGGGTTCCCTTTTCTCCACACCCTCTCCAGCATTTATTACTTGTAGACTTTTGGATCGCAGCCATTCTGACTGGTGTGAAATGGTACCTCATAGTGGTTTTGATTTGCATTTCTCTGATAATGAGTGATGTTGAGCATCTTTTCATGTGTTTGTTAGCCATCTGGATGTCTTCTTTGGAGAAATGTCTATTTAGTTCTTCGGCCCATTTTTTGATTGGGTCATTTATTTTTCTGGAGTTGAGCTGTAGGAGTTGCTTGTATATTCTTGAGATTAGTTGTTTGTCAGTTGCTTCATTTGCTATTATCTTCTCCCATTCTGAAGGCTGTCTTTTCACCTTGCTAATAGTTTCCTTTGATGTGCAGAAGCTTTTAAGGTTAATTAGGTCCCATTTGTTTATTTTTGCTTTTATTTCCAATATTCTGGGAGGTGGGTCATAGAGGATCCTGCTGTGATGTATGTCAGAGAGTGTTTTGCCTATGTTCTCCTCTAGGAGTTTTATAGTTTCTGGTCTTACGTTTAGATCTTTAATCCATTTTGAGTTTATTTTTGTGTATGGTGTTAGAAAGTGTTCTAGTTTCATTCTTTTACAAGTGGTTGACCAGAGTTCCCAGCACCACTTGTTAAAGAGATTGTCTTTAATCCATTGTATATTCTTGCCTCCTTTGTCGAAGATAAGGTGTCCATATGTGCGTGGATTTATCTCTGGGCTTTCTATTTTGTTCCATTGATCTATATTTCTGTCTTTGTGCCAGTACCATACTGTCTTGATAACTGTGGCTTTGTAGTAGAGCCTGAAGTCAGGTAGGTTGATTCCTCCAGTTCCATTCTTCTTTCTCAAGATCGCTTTGGCTATTCGAGGTTTTTTGTTTTTCCATACAAATTGTGAAATTATTTGTTCTAGCTCTGTGAAGAATGCTGTTGGTAGCTTGATAGGGATTGCATTGAATCTATAGATTGCTTTGGGTAGTATACTCATTTTCACTACATTGATTCTTCCAATCCATGAACATGGTATATTTCTCCATCTGTTAGTGTCCTCTTTGATTTCTTTCACCAGTGTTTTATAGTTTTCTATATATAGGTCTTTAGATTCTTTAGGTAGATATATTCCTAAGTATTTTATTCTTTCCGTTGCAATGGTGAATGGAATTGTTTCCTTAATTTCTCTTTCTGTTTTCTCATTATTAGTGTATAGGAATGCAAGGGATTTCTGTGTGTTGATTTTATATCCTGCAACTTTACTATAGTCATTGATTAGTTCTAGTAATTTTCTGGTGGAGTATTTAGGGTTTTCTATGTAGAGGATCATGTCATCTGCAAACAGTGAGAGCTTTACTTCTTCTTTTCCAATTTGGATTCCTTTTATTTCTTTTTCTGTTCTGATTGCTGTGGCCAAAACTTCCAAAACTATGTTGAATAGTAATGGTGAAAGTGGGCACCCTTGTCTTGTTCCTGACTTTAGAGGAAATGCTTTCAGTTTTTCACCATTGAGGATAATGTTTGCTGTGGGTTTGTGATATATAGCTTTGATTATGTTGAGGTATGTTCCTTCTATTCCTGCTTTCTGGAGAGTTTTTATCATAAATGGATGTTGAATTTTGTCAAAGGCTTTCTCTGCATCTATTGAGATAATCATATGGTTTTTATTTTTCAATTTGTTAATGTGGTGTATTACATTGATTGATTTGCGGATATTGAAGAATCCTTGCATCCCTGGGATAAAGCCCACTTGGTCATGGTGTATGATCTTTTTAATGTGTTGTTGGATTCTGATTGCTAGAATTTTGTTAAGGATTTTTGCATCTATGTTCATCAGTGATATTGGCCTGTAGTTTTCTTTTTTTGTGGCATCTTTGTCAGGTTTTGGTATTAGGGTGATGGTGGCCTCATAGAATGAGTTTGGAAGTTTACCATCTTCTGCAATTTTCTGGAAGAGTTTGAGCAGGATAGGTGTTAGCTCTTCTCTAAATTTTTGGTAGAATTCAGGTGTGAAGCCGTCTGGACCTGGGCTTTTGTTTGCTGGAAGATTTTTGATTACAGTTTCAATTTCCGTGCTTGTGATGGGTCTGTTAAGATTTTCTATTTCTTCCTGGTCGAGTTTTGGAAAGTTGTACTTTTCTAAGAATTTGTCCATTTCTTCCTCGTTGTCCATTTTATTGGCATATAATTGTTGATAGTAGTCTCTTATGATCCTTTGTATTTCTGTGTTGTCTGTTGTGATCTCTCCATTTTCATTTCTAATTTTATTGATTTGATTTTTCTCCCTTTGTTTCTTGATGAGTCTGGCTAATGGTTTGTCAATTTTATTTATCCTTTCAAAGAACCAGCTTTTGGTTTTGTTGATTTTTGCTATGGTCTCTTTTGTTTCTTTTGCATTTATTTCTGCTCTAATTTTTAAGATTTCTTTCCTTCTACTAACCCTGGGGTTCTTCATTTCTTCCTTTTCTAGTTGCTTTAGGTGTAGAGTTAGGTTATTTATTTGACTTTTTTCTTGTTTCTTGAGGTGTGCCTGTATTGCTATGAACTTTCCCCTTAGGACTGCTTTTACCGTGTCCCACAGGTTTTGGGTTGTTGTGTTTTCATTTTCATTCGTTTCTATGCAAATTTTGATTTCTTTTTTGATTTCTTCTGTGATTTGTTGGTTATTCAGCAGCGTGTTGTTCAGCCTCCATATGTTGGATTTTTTAATAGTTTTCCTCCTGTAATTGAGATCTAATCTTACTGCATTGTGGTCAGAAAAGATGCTTGGAATGATTTCTATTTTTTTGAATTTACCAAGGCTAGCTTTATGGCCCAGGATGTGATCTATCCTGGAGAAGGTTCCATGTGCGCTTGAGAAGAAGGTGAAATTCATTGTTTTGGGATGAAATGTCCTATAGATATCAATTAGGTCTAACTGGTCTATTGTATCGTTTAAAGTTTGTGTTTCCTTGTTAATTTTCTGTTTAGTTGATCTATCCATAGGTGTGAGTGGGGTATTAAAGTCTCCCACTATTATTGTGTTATTGTTAATTTCTTCTTTCATACTTGTTAGCATTTGTCTTACATACTGCGGTGCTCCCGTGTTGGGTGCATATATATTTATAATTGTTATATCTTCTTCTTGGATTGATCCTTTGATCATTATGTAGTGACCATCTTTGTCTCTTTTCACAGTCTTTGTTTTAAAGTCTATTTTATCTGATATGAGTATTGCTACTCCTGCTTTCTTTTGGTCCCTATTCACATGGAAAATCTTTTTCCAGCCCTTCACTTTCAGTCTGTATGTGTCCCCTGTTTTGAGGTGGGTCTCTTGTAGACAACATACGTAAGGGTCTTGTTTTTGTATCCATTCAGCCAGTCTTTGTCTTTTGGTTGGGGCATTCAACCCATTTATGTTTAAGGTAATTACTGATAAGTATGACCCCGTTGCCATTTACTTTATTGTTTTGGGTTCGAATTTATACACCATTTTTGTGTTTCCTGTCTAGAGAATATCCTTTAGTATTTGTTGGAGAGCTGGTTTGGTGGTGCAGAATTCTCTCAGCTTTTGCTTGTCTGAAAAGCTTTTGATTTCTCCTTCATACTTGAATGAGATCCTTGCTGGGTACAATAATCTGGGCTGTAGGTTATTTTCTTTCATCATTTTAAGTATGTCTTGCCATTCCCTCCTGGCTTGAAGAGTTTCTATTGAAAGATCAGCTGTTATCCTTATGGGAATTCCCTTGTGTGTTATTTGTTGTTTTTCCCTTGCTGCTTTTAATATTTGTTCTTTGTGTTTGATCTTTGTTAATTTGATTACTATGTGTCTTGGGGTGTTTCGCCTTGGGTTTATCCTGTTTGGGACTCTCTGGGTTCTTGGACTTGGGTGATTATTTCCTTCCCCATTTTAGGGAAGTTTTCAACTATTATCTCCTCAAGTATTTTCTCATGGTCTTTCTTTTTGTCTTCTTCTTCTGGGATCCCTATGATTCGAATGTTGTAGCGTTTAATATTGTCCTGGAGGTCTCTGAGATTGTCCTCATTTCTTTTAATTCGTTTTTCTTTTATCCTCTCTGATTCATTTATTTCTACCATTCTATCTTCTAATTCACTAATCCTATCTTCTGCCTCTGTTATTCTACTATTTGTTGCCTCCAGAGTGTTTTTAATTTCACTTATTGCATTATTCATTATATATTGACTCTTTTTTATTTCTTCTAAGTCCTTGTTAAACCTTTCTTGCATCTTCTCAATCCTTGCCTCCAGGCTATTTATCTGTGATTCCATTTTGATTTCAAGATTCTGGATCAATTTCACTATTATTATTCGGAATTCTTTATCAGGTAGATTCCCTATCTCTTCCTCTTTTGTTTGGTTTGGTGGGCATTTATCCTGTTCCTTTATCTGCTGGCTATTCCTCTGTCTCTTCATCTTGTTTAAATTGCTGAGTTTGGGGTGTCCTTTCTGTATTCTGGCAGTTTGTGGAGTTCTCTTTATTGTGGCGTTTCCTCACTGTGTGTGGGTTTGTACAGGTGGCTTGTCAAGGTTTCCTGGTTAGGGAAGCTTGTGTCGATGTTCTGGTGGATGGAGCTGTATTTCTTCTCTCTGGAGTGTAATGAAATGTCCAGTAATGAGTTATGAGATGTCTATGGTTTTGGGGTGACTTTGGGCAGCCTGTATCTTGAAGCTCAGGGCTGTGTTCCTTTGTTGCTGGAGAATTTGCTTGTTATGTCTTTCCCTGGAACTTGTTGGCCCTTGTGTGGTGCTTGGTTTCAGTGTCGGTATGGAGGCGTTTGATGAGCTCCTGTCAATTAATGTTCCTTGGAGTCAGGAGTTCCCTGGAGTCAGGGTTTGGACTTAAGCCTCCTACTTCCAGTTATCGGTCTTAATTTTACAGTAGTTTCAAAACTTCTCCTTCTGTACAGCACCACTGATAAAACATCTACGTTAAAGATGAAAAGTTTCTCTACTGTGAGGGTCACTCAGAGAGGTTCACAGCGTTACATGGAGAAGAGAAGAGGGAGGAGGGAGTTAGAGGTGACCCAAATGAGATGAGGTGGAATCAATAGTGGAGAGAGTGGGCTAGCCAGTAGTCACTTCCTTATGTGCACTCCACAACTGGACTGCTCAGAGATGTTCACGGAGTTATACAGGGAAGAGAAGAAGGAGGCAGGAGACAGAGGTGGCCAGAAGGATAAAAGGGGGAAATGAAAAGGAGGGAGACAGATCCAGCCAGTAATCAGTTCCTTAAGTGTTCTCCACCGTCTGGAACACACAGAAATTCACACAGTTGGGTAGAGTAGAGAGGGGTTAGGGAGGAGATACAGGTGACCTGGTGGAGAAAATTGAGAGTCCAAAGGGAGAGAGAGCAGTCAAGCCATTAATCTCGTACACTAGTGAAAAATGGGTCCTGAAGATTGGGTTCTTAAAGGTACAAAATTGGTAACAAATACATAAAAACAAAAATTAGAAATCTAGAGTAGAGTTTGGAATTTCAAAAATGCGATGTTAATGAAAAGAAGAAGGAAAAGAAAGAGAGAAAAAACGAATAAAGAAAAACAAACAAGGTCGTGAAAGTAATAAAGAAACTACAGGTACAAAATTGATAACTAATACCAAAAAGCAAAAATTAAAAATCTAGAGTAGAGTTTGGAATTTCAAAAATACAACGTTTAAAAAAAAAAAAAAAAGAAGAAGAAGAAAAATAAAGAGAGAAAGCAAACAAACCAACAAAAACAATGTCACAAAAATTATAAAGAAAATACAGGTACAAGATTGATATCAAATACCAAAAAGCATAAATTAAAAATCTTGAGTAGAGTTTGGAATTGCAGATATATGATGTTATATAAAAGAAGAAAAGAAAGAAACAGAGGGAAAAAAAAGTCACAGAAATTATGAAAAAAACTATAGGTACAAAATTGATAACATATATCAAAAGGCTAAAATTAAAAATCTAGAGTAGAATTTGGAATTTCAAAAATACAATGTTAAAGAAAAGAAGAAAAAGAAAAAAGAAAAAAAAAAAAAAAACCACGGTCAAAAAATTATAAAATATATATGAAGTTTGCTGAAGAAGAAAAAAAATAGGGTCTTTTTTTTTTTTTTTTGCAAAGTAATAGTTATAAAAGTGAAATTAAAGGACAATAGAGGACTTAAAAAAAAATTTTTTTTTTTTTTAATTTAAAAAAAAAAGGAAAGAAAGATTGATCGTAAAAATAGTAAAAATATATCTAGGTCTTTCTCTGGTTTTGGTGTGAGTGTTGTGGGTTCAGTTCATTTTTGGCAGTTCCTTAGTCCGACATATTTCTCAAGATCTATAGGCCCCTTCCTATGTAATCCGTAGTAACCACAGGGTTTTAATCTATGGCCTGTAGCTTCCAAGGCGTTTCCCTCTGTTATAGCTTCTTCTGTTTGCTGGTCTCTTCAGTGTCTGGTTCCCGCCCTGACACAAAGGGGATGGTTGAGGACACTATTTTTTTTTTTTTTTAATTTAGGCTCACTTGTTCAGCCGCGCTGTGGGGAGGGAGGGAGGGATGCTGCAAACAAATAACAGTGGCGTGCGGTCACAGTGCCTCAGCCACACTGGGTCTGCCCCCGCTCACGGCGCGTGTAGCCTCCCTGCCCACACTGCTTGGGCTCTAGGTTGTTCCACCGGGAACAATCCGAGGCCGGCCCTGGGCTGAGCTCCCAGGTCCAAGCCGCTCAGGTTCAGGCACTCGGGTAGTCCTCAGAGGCGCAGACTCGGTTGGGCCTGCGTTTTGTGTTCTTCCCAGATCCGAGCAGCTCAGGTGATGAGGTGTTTGGCGGGCGCCAATGCTGCGACTTATCGCCTCCCCGCCACTCGGTTATCTGGGTGTAAAACCGGCACACCTTCTCAGGCAGACGTTGACCGTCCAGACCCCCAAGAAGTTTTAGTTAGCAAAGAAGCCTGCTTACAGTTTTATAGATAGTGTCTCTCTGGGGCTGCGATTGCCCCCTTCCGGCTCTGGCTGCCTGTCACCGGAGGGGGAAGGTCTGCAGCCAGCTATCTCTGTTCAGTCCTTTGTTCTGTGCGCGGGCCTGGCGGTGTCTTAGGTTAGGGCTGGCTTTTCGCGTGGTAGATATCCCACAGTCTGGTTTGCTAGCCCAAATTATTTCGCTCAGATAGCGCTCAGGACATTCGGCCCGATTCTTACTCTAAGGGACACAGCCCGCGCCGCACTTCCCTGCCCAGCCCCCGCTTGCTAATGCCATGTGCAGGCGTCTGCGCTGCTTCTCCGCTGGGGGAGTTACCGTAGGGCTCACAATCCGCGATTTTTAATTGTTTATTTTTTTTCTCCTCCCTTTTATGTTGCCCTCTGTGCTTCCAAAGCTCGGCACAGATTCGGCAGTGAGAGGGTTTCCTGGTGTTTGGAAACTTCTCTCTTTTTAAGACTCCCTTCCCGGGACGGAACTCCGTCCCTCCCTCTTTTGTCTCTTTTTTTGTCTTTTATATTTTTTCCTACCTCCTTTCGAAGAGTTGGGCTGCTTTTCTGGGTGCCTGATGTCCTCTGCCGGCATTCAGAAGTTGTTTTATGGAATTTACTCGACGTTTAAATGCTCTTTTGATGAATTTGTGGGGGAGAAAGTGTTCTCCCCGTCCTACTCCTCCGCCATCTTGGCTCCTCCCCCCCTCTAATTCCAATTTGAATTCTGATTTTGAGACTTAGTGACTGTGCGAAGTTAGAAGATTCAATTATCCCATTTGATCCAAAGATTACTCATCTTTAAAACAGACTTGCAATTATATATGAGCTAAACCTGCTCTATTTTAACCATTGCTGCATGAGACAAAGCACAAATTTTTACAAAACAAGCAGAATGGCACTTAGGTTTTTGGACTTTTTGTTTTATTTGGCTTGGGTTTTGGATACTATGTAATCAATGATCAGAAAAGAGTGAATGATTACAATCTCATTTCTGTGTGGCTGTCAATTCTGTCTAAGGTGTAGGTGGCAGTCTGTCTCCCCAGCCAATACCAAGGGAAACAGTGATACATACAAAAACAAACATGAACTTCAACACTTTGTTTTGCTTTCTAGGCCAAGCAGAGGAACAAACAAAGCAAACAGAGAAAATAAATTCATTTAAATATTTTGTGTATAGTGCATGAAATTTATCAGTTGTCTCCTTAAATATTAAATCATGGTCTATTTATACTTGATTAAATATAATTCTGGGGCTTCCCTGGTGGCTCAGATGGTAAAAAAAATCAGCATGCAATGCAGGAGACCAAGATTTAATCCCTGGGTTGGGAAGGTCCCCTGGAGAAGGGAATGGCTACCCACTCCAGTGTTCTTGCCTGGAAAATTCCATGGACAGAGGAGCCTGGCAGGCTACAAGTCCATGGATCACGAAGAGTCATACACAATATATAACACAAATATAATTCTATATACTTGTTTCCTGTTTATATAAATTTTAAAAAGTGCAATTGCTACATTTACAGAAAGAGAAGGATGTGAAACACTTGGAAAGCACTACTATGTGCTGAATATTTGATGGAAGAAACAGAGAAAAACATACTCTAGGAAATTGTCTCTCTCTCTATATATATCGGTTTGGGGCCAGCTGGTGAAAGGGTAAGCGTCATAAATGACTTATTGTGCTTAGATTGTCACCCTATAAAACAGCCCTAACACATAGTTGAACCAGGAACACAACCTACTCTTATGAGGAGAGTAAAAAAAAATGAGTATTTCCGAGGGACAAAAAATGTATATTTTATTTCCTGTTTTCATTCTTATCAAGCACTACATTTCCTTTCACATTTTACACTTAGGAAAACCAGTGTAATTAACATCACATATTTATTCTTACTTCATTAGTGACATTTACACCTGCACTATTAAAAAATGTGCTAATGTTTTATTTATGATTTTTTATAGTCTTACTTATTGCCATTCACGTCATTCACATTTAACAAAGACAGGAACTAATAAAAGCTAGGTATTAGGTATTATTTATCCTTGTCCCTGGCATGATAACAGCTTTAATGAAAAAAGGAATAAAAACTTAGCTGTTGGTAATTACTCCAATCACAATTACTTCACAATGCAGATGGAGTATAATGCAGTCAGTTTTTATGCTGTGTCCTTCATGTATTCACATCACAGTGAAAAATACACAGAGCTGTCACTAAGCATAAGTCAAGCTGAACAAATGGATTTTTAATTTGCACTAGAAAATACAGTCAACCCACTGTACCTGATCTTACATGGAAGGACATTGCAAAGACATATGAGAGGTTAAAGCATTTAAAATAGTGAACTCAAGGATATTTGGTGGGGGGAAAATAGGTACTTAATGTGAAGCAATATAACAACACACCCACACATCAATCAACAAGAATATTTTGCTATGAAAATTCATACTAGAAAAGGGGCATGACAAAAGAGGTGCAGATTGAATGCAGATCAATATGCTTAAAAGGAGGCAATAATAAGTCCTAAAGAGATTAATGATTTAGATTAAGGAACCGATCTGAGAGAGTAGAATAGTTAAGACCATGCACTTGAAAATCAGGATGGCTGATTATTGCAATCATTAATCTGTTGAATCTGATTGAAGGCAGTCACAAAAAAAACGGCAAGTTCTTTTAACAAATGGGCCTATGCTGTTTGTGACAAATGTCTATAAATCAATGATGCATGAAAAAAAGGGCCTACACAGAACTAACTAGAACTAAAGTCTTTAACTTGAACTTGTTAAAAAATGCTATCATAATTTTAGAACACATTTAATATATTATGTTTAAATATGTTCTTTTATCAAAAGTGTGTTGCTTTTACAAAGGCAAAGTGAAGGTACATTATTTAAATTTCAGGTTTTTTTCTATCAAAATATTTCCTTAATCTTAGGATATACAGAAAAGTATAGTAGCATTGATACAAAATGCATAGTAAATAAATGTGTTACTAATATAGATAAGGCAATATGGTAGGTATTCTATATATCTTATCATATAACAATTATCTTGGAATGGGTATTAGTTTCATATGCAGGTGACAAACTGGGGTTCAGAGATTTTGAGTTGCTTATTAAATGCCATGAATCTATTTTAATCCAGATTTTCAGACTTCAAGCTTAATGCTCTTTGACTTAACCCACATTACCTTTTGAATGTGCTGAATTATGGGCTGAACTGTGCCCCTCCAAATTCATACGTTGGATTCTTAAACCCCAATACCTCAGAATGGGACAGTACTTGTAGATAAGGGCTTAAAGAGATACTTAAGTTAAAATGAAGTTGTTAAAGTGGGACTTAATCTACTGACTGGTATTCTTTTAAGAGTAAATTTGTACACAAAGAGACATTAGGGATGCTCACATACTGAGGAAAGATCATGTGAGGACACAGTGCAAACGGGATACATCTCCAAGCCAGGAAGAAGGGCCATAGAATGAAACACAACCGACCTGCTGACACCTTGATCTTGGACTTGTAGCATCCAGAATTATGGGAAAAGAAATTTCTCTGTTTAAGCCACACAGTCTATGTGTAAGCCACACAACCAACTCATTGGAAAAGACCCTGATCCTGGGAAAGATTGAGGGCAGAAAGAAAAGAGTGACAGAGGATGAGATGAGTGGATAGCATCACCAAGTCAAATGACATGAACTTGGACAAACTCCAGGAGATGGTGAGGAACAGGGAGGCCTGGCATGCTGCAGTCCATGGGGTCACAAAGAGTCAGACATGACTTGGCAACTGAACAACTATAGTATTTTGTTATAGCGGCTCCAGCAAAATGACACCTTCAGATCAAGAAAATAGATAAAACATTCTTAAATGTTATACCTTTTTACAGTCAGATAATTTTCATTTTTTGTGACAGTAGAAAGAAAACTAATTTTGAAACCCCATAGATTGAAATTGACTCTCAGCTCTCTAAATTCTTAATATCTTGGGCTACTGAACTGAACTGAACTGAACCCTTTGTTAAAGAATTCACCTTTAAATTTAAAGAATTCAGTTCAGTTCATTCACTCAGTCATGTCCGACTCTTTGTGACCTCATGGACTGCAGCATGCCAGGCTTCCCTGTCCATCCCCAACTCCCGAAGCCTACTCAAACTGATGTCCATAGAGTCGGTGATGCCGGCCAACCATGTCATCCTCTGCCGTCCCCTTCTACTCCTGCCTTCAATCTTTCCCAGCATCGGAATCTTTCCTAATAAGTCAGTTCTTTGCATCAGGTGGCCAGTTGGATTTCAGCTTCAGCATCAGTCCTTCCATTGAATGTTCAGGACTGATTTCCTTTAGGAGGGACTGGCTGGATCTCCTTGCAGTCCAAGGGACTCTCAAGAGTCTTCTCCAACACCACAGTTCAAAAGCACCAATTTTTTGGCACTCAGATTTCTTTGTAGTCCAACTCTCGCATCCATACATGACTACCGGAAAAACAATAGCTTTGACTAGATGGGCCTTTGTTGGTAAAGTAATGTCTCTGCTTTCTAATATATTGTCTAGGTTGGTCATAGCTTTTCTTCCAAAGAGCAAGCATCTTTTAATATCCTGGCTGCAGTCACCATCTCAAGTGATTTTGGAGCCCTCAAATCTTACACTCCAAAAGCGTATTGCCTTTTCCTTACTCATTTATCCCACTTCATGGATTCTGGTTCTAGTGAGCTGGAGCCTAGCCTTTAGCCCAAAAGAGCATATCAGTAAGTGAATCTGGCAAATTAATTTTTTTCTAGAAATTACCCCTGCCCAATCCAGGTCCTCATCCCAATGATATTTATGCACTTGCTCTCCTGTATCATATTACTCTAAGTCTGTGAAGAAGAGTTTTTTATGTCATACTATATAAGAATATTAAAAAATATTTCTGAGATGTTTATTGCCTGTTCATCTGTCAGGATCATTTTATTTCTTGTAGCATTAGATGAGATTTTTGCAATGTAAATAACCTGGAATTCCAATGATTGAAATGCCAATGATTTTTCTCTTCTTTTGAAAATTGTGTGGGTAATGTGGGAGGGAGAGAGAAACTACAATAGCCTTTACAAAAGCCTTCTTTGAAAACAATCTCCCAGATGAAAAAAGAAATTAGAAAATAAAATGAAATAGAAGATGCCCAATAATGAATTTAGAAAATGAATCATCTGTCTCAGCTTATTCCCGCCCTGCCCCAGCCAAAAAAGAAAATGCAAAATTAACACAGATGAACTTCCTGAAAGAACACAATTATTTGATCCACTTCAAGTTGATTGGAAAGACCACATGCTATAGTTCACAAAATAGAAAGTACACAAAATGACTTATGAACACTAAAATTCATAAAAAAAGACATAGGAAACCAGAATAGAGTTTTAAACACTAGCTACTCAGGATAAGTATATTAGTGGTTTTCATGCAAATTTTGAGATTCTAACCTGTATTATATTCCTTTAGAAACTTTAAACTTAAAATTTATTTACAGTCTTTGGAATTCAAAAGTAACTATCTGTCAGTTATGTTATTAATCAAAATCATATAGCTATTTCTGTGGAAATTTAGGTGGCATTTAGTAACTGAATATTATTCATACCTATACATTTTTTAAAATAAAGAACTAAATTCAGGGTTTGGACTTAAGCCTCCTGCTTTCAGTTATCAGTCTTATTTTTACAGTAGTTTCAAAACTTCTCCTTCTATACAGCACCATTGATAAAACATCTAGGTTAAAGATGAAAAGTTTCTCCACCGTGAGGGTCACCCAGAGAGGTTCACAGTGCTCCATGGAGAAGAGAAGAGGGAGGAGGGAGTTAGAGGTGACCTGAATGAGATGAGGTGGAATCAATAGAGGAGAGAGGGGGCTAGCCAGTCATCACTTCCTTATGTGCACTCCACAACTGGACCACTCAGAGATGTTCATGGAGTTAAACAGAGAAGAGAAGAAGGAGGAAGGAGACAGAGGTGGCCAGGAGGATAAAAGGGGGGAATGAAAAGGAGAGAGACACATCCAGCCAGTAATCAGCTCAATTCCAGAAAAATAAATGACCCAATCAAAAATGGGCCAAAGAACTAAATAGACATTTCTCCAAAGAAGACATACAGATGGCTAACAAACACATGAAAAGATGCTCAACATCACTCATTATCAGAGAAATGCAAATCAAAACCACTATGAGGTACCATTTCACGCAAGTCAGAATGGCTGTGATCCAAAAGTCTACAAGCAATAAATGCTGGAGAGGGTGTGGAGAAAAAGGAACCCTCTTACACTGTTGGTGGGAATGCAAACTAGTACAGCCACTATGGAGAACAGTATGGAGATTCCTTAAAAAGCTGGAAATAGAACTGCCTTATGACCCAGCAATCCCACTGCTGGGTATACACACTGAGGAAACCAGAATTGAAAGAGACGTGTACCCCAATGTTCATCGCAGCACTGTTTATAATAGCCAGGACATGGAAGCAACCTAGATGTCCATCAGCAGATGAATGGATAAGAAAGCAGTGGTACATATACACAATGGAGTATTACTCAGACATTAAAAAGAATACATTTGAATCAGTTCTAATGAGGTGGATGAAACTGGAGCCTATTATACAGAGTGAAGTAAGCCAGAAAGAAAAACACCAATACAGTATACTAATGCATATATATGGAATTTAGAAAGATAGTAACAATAACCCTGTATACGAGACAGCAAAAGAGACACTGATGTATAGAACAGTCTTATGGACTCTGTGGGAGAGGGAGAGGGTGGGAAGATTTGGGAGAATGGCATTGAAACATGTATAATATCATATATGAAACGAGTCGCCAGTCCAGGTTCGATGCACGATACTGGATGCTTGGGGCTGGTGCACTGGGACGACCCAGAGGGATGGTATGGGGAGGGAGGAGGGAGAAGGTTTCAGGATGGGGAGCACGTGTATATCTGTGGCAGATTCATTTCAATATATGGCAAAACCAATACAATATTGTAAAGTTAAAAAATTAAATTAAATTTAAAAAAAAACAAATTCAAAGAAAAAAATGATGATTTTCCTTGTAATAGAACTCCTGGAAAAGTTAAAGCTTATAAGTTCCTAAATATGTACCACAAGTGGGAAAGTATGTAAAACATTATTGAAGCTACCTTGAATAAAACTCAAGACTATAGGAGTTAATTTTTACACACTAATTATTGTAAATATAGAAAAGGCATAAGTACATATTTGTAAATCATTCTGCTCTTCCAGGGGATCTTCCCAACCCAGGGATTAAACCCAGGTCTCCCACATTGCAGGCTGATTCTTTACTGTCTGAGCCACCATGGAAGCCCAATACAAAACAAGACTCTTCTTTAATTATAAGAAGAATAACCCTGTGTACGAGACAGCAAAAGAGACACTGATGTATAGAACAGTCTTATGGACTCTGTGGGAGAGGGAGAGGGTGGGAAGATTTGGGAGAATGGCATTGAAACATGTGTAATATCATGTATGAAACGAGTTGCCAGTCCAGGTTCGATGCACGATACTGGATGCTTGGGGCTGGTGCACTGGGACGACCCAGAGGGATGGTGTGGGGAGGGAGGAGGGAGGAGGGTTCAGGATGGGGAGCGTATGTATACCTGTGGCAGATTCGTTTTGATGTTTGGCAAAACTAATACAGTGTTTCAGGTTTAAAAATAAAATAAAATTAAATTAAATTAAAAAAAAAAAAAGAGCACCTTGTACAAGACACACACACACAAAAAAAGAAGAATAAATGCTACAAAGGATGAAGTGTCTCTAGAATATCTTATTTAAACCAGATAACTAACCAAATGAAAGCATGATTTTAGAGATTATAGAAATGCCAAGATTATTGAGAACCATTTCACAATTTAATTTTATGATAGAGTAAAATGAGCTCAAGCTATGCTTTTATGTAAACTTTTAAACTTGGGTATATTTACGTGTTGGTATAATAAAGTTTTCTAGTTACAATATGTTACATTAGTTGCTTAGTTGTGTCCAACTCTTTGCAGACCCCATGGACTGTAGCCTGCCAAGCTCGTCTGTCTGTGGGATTCTCCAAGCGAGAATACTGGAGCGGATTGCTGTTCCCCTCTCCAGAGGATCTTTCCCATTGAGGGATTGAACCCTGGTCTCCTGCACTGCAGGCAGATTCTTTGCCATCTGAGCTACAGGGAAGTCCAGTTACATATCACTATCTTAATAATTGAGAACACTGTGCTACGAAACATACAACACCATCACACTGTTTTTAATGAGGAAAATTGGGGGGAAAAACATTGTTTTAAGATTTAATAATTCTTGAAATTAAAATAAAGTTATAATATGTAAAATAAGTTGATACCATGGCACTCTAAAACATAAGAGAGCTCAGTGATGTAGCAAAAGGAAGCCTAAAGTGGGAGTTAAGTCCTAGGATCTAGTTCTAGTTCTACCATCAGTTAGGTGACAAGGACATGTTAGTTGACAGTCACAGTCTTGTCATCAGAAACAGTAACAGATAACTAAGGTCCATTACAGTCTAGGCTTGTATAGTATATTCCTACTTCAGTAGAATATATTATTTATAAAGTTATCTCCACTTTTAATACACAAACTTCTGGTTCTAAGTTGATGATTTTAGCCTTCTAAATTTCCTCTGAATTAAAAATTATTGTACATCCATGAAAAAGCAACATATACTTCTTATAATATATTCCTCACTTGAACTGAAAATGAGGCATTGCCAATAAGATATTGCATTTATGCAAGAAGAATATATCTTTATAAGGAATATGTGGCCTTTATATATGTTTGACTACATTAATGCTTAATATTCTAAGAGCATTGAAAAATATAATATATATAAGATTACATTTTATAAATATTAAGAACTAAAATTTTATTCTGGTTTATTAGTGATATATAGCTTTTAAATATAACTGTTTTGTTATAATTGTTTCTTTCAAGTTTTTCTATTTTGGAAAAAAAAAAAAAAACCTCCTCCCTTATATGCTGTGTATATAATTAGATTTTGTCCTGTGCCTGAAAAAAAATAGTTATTATAAATTTTAATTATCTCAATAGATATTACAGTATTTCATTGTGGATTGCATGATAAGATTTTACTTTTTAGAATGTAGTTTATTGTTCCCTACACATCCTTATCTTGTATTTGGAGGGAGGCAGAGTCTCGGGTCACTTGCTTTTCATTTGTATTCTTGCAGAAATCTTTTAAATGGTTTTTTGTGTTTTTTTTTTACAACATTTCACATCCAAACTCATACATTTTACTCACAGAACTATTTCTCTTACATTTTATTAAAAAGCTATTTAATGAACCATGTCATTTTTCTGCTCATAAATCTCCAATGATTCCTTGATGCCTGCATCAGAGTCCAAACTCTGACCTATGGCTGTAATCGGACTCAGCACACCACTTAGGCTCTGGTTTTGTCCTTCTATCTCACCCATGACTTCCTATTCTATCCAAAATAAGATCAAACATAGTTGAATGATATTTAAAACCTTGCTCTGCAAGCATGTGTGCGCACACACACACACACACACACCAGTAAGATGACTACAATCTAACCTTCTTTATTTCTCATGATACTCTCTTTTCCTTTTCTTTTAAGACCACAGTGAATTTCCTACCAATATCCAAATCTCCTCAAAACATATTTGCTCTGTCTCTATGTACTTCACATTTTTATCCTTGTATCCTTACTCATCCAACTCTGGGGTTCAAAATCCTACATATACTTCAAAACGGGGCCTATATGCAATCTTTCTGTGACATTTGTTCTAATTATTACTGCCAGAGTTGTGCTTCCATGAGACTTTATTTTTTTAAAATAATTATTATAGCTACCACTAATTATTTTGATATCTTAGTGATAATTTCACTTGTCTCCACCAGAGATTGTAATCACTGTGAAAGAAGAAATTATTCCACGCATTTTACACTTCTACAATGTAATAATTCAAATGTTGAATGAATGAAAAGGAAGTACATATATTATTTATCTCAAACAATTACAGAATCCATATGATTTTATACAATCAAATACCTTTTGGAAGTAAATAAAACTGAAAACAATTATGGAAACTATATGTATTTCAAAAGAACTTCTTATATTTTATTTAGAGATGAAATGATGTTGACATCAAGATGATTTATTATGAATTCACTAGAGGACTGAAGAATGTACCAAAACTCTAGTCTTGGTTCTCATTAATTCACATAAATTCTTTCACCACTGGTTTTTACCTAGCACTCAAGATCTAGAGACATTGGGAAGGCAATGTGTTGAGTACCTCAAATCCAGACCAAATGTTCTGAAAAACTGCTTTGCACCTCCATCCCTTAAATCAACTATCATAACTCTTCTCCTCCTAAATCATACAGCTCCACTGAAGTCCTGGCTTTCACATTTCTGATAAGCCAGTCCATATGTCTCCAAATTTATCACTCACTACTTCCCTAAGTGAATTCTTTACTTTAGAAAATTGATTTACTTTTCCCCATAAAATAGGCTGCAAATCCCTGGCCTGACTCCATTGTTTACTTCATTCCTGCCACCTGGAATGTCCTTGCCTTTTCTCTCCTCTCATTAAAGTTGAACTCTCCATGGAAATTTCACTTAACTGGAGTAATCCACTGTGATATTTCTCTTCCCTGAACTCATAGAATTTATTACCTGAACTACTAATTAGTCAAACAAACTATGAGTACTGCATTGTAATTCAATCTTTTTTCCCATAGAAATGCTTTTTCTGCTCAAATTAATTTTTAGCAGTAATTTTTAAACTTTTCTATCTACAACATTTTCAACATGATACTTAACATACAGCTTTAAGTATATATTTGGATAAATGTAAGCATTTGCTGTAAAATATCTGAGAATAAGATTATTTCTCTTTATACTTTTATATGCAATTTTTTCAGAAGTAGCTACTGAAAATGAGACATGGACTCTGTAAAACAAGAATTCATTGTCTAACAGTAAGAACAAATAAATTGAAATCAAATAATGAAAGTCATAATAGCTGTGCATGCAAGCTATACTAAGGTTAACTTGAATAAATTTCATAAGTTTTGGAGGGAGGAAATGCTTGTGAAATTTTTAAATGAGTCTACAAATGTCATTTATCAGACAAGTAAGATGAGAAAAATAATTTGATAAGAAGTAACAAAAGTAAAATGAGAAAGGGACAAGAATAATCAAAATCAGATGGTTGTTTTGTTCAAAGACATATGTACTTCCTCACATTATAGTGCATTGTCTGGCACATAGGTAGTCAATAACTGATAATTGAATGAATAAAAGCATAGATTACAGGAGGTTTTTGCGGGGTGCAGATAAAATAAACTCATTGGACAACTTGTTGCAGACTCTTAAACTATATTATGTTGTTTATAACTCATCACATTCTTGTCAGATATGTATCTCCATTTTATAGTTGGAAGACTGAAGCCCATAGAAATGACCTTGATCTAGTTATAGGTAAGATGCAGAGTCAGGATTTATATTCAGGTTTATCTAGACCTTGATGGTTGGATGGCATCACTGACTCAATGGACATGGGTTTGGGTGAACTCCGGGAGTTGGTGATGGTCAGGGAGGCCTGGCGTGCTGCAGTTCATGGGGTCACAAAGAGTCAGACATGACTGAATGACTGAACTGGAACTGGATCTGGAATGTATCTTTACTATATATCATGTGCCTTCTCAACTTGACATGGAATTGTAAAAGAGGATCACTTATACAGGTAAATACAAACAATTAAGCCCCTGTTTGATTATATTAAGAACAAAGCCCAGAGGTAAAAGCAGATAGAAAAAAATCTGCTCTTTTTTCTATAGAAAATATCACATTGTGAAGCGTTGTGACTGCCAAGACATGAACTTTATTATTTAGAATGTGTTACCAAAATGAAGAATTTGAAGGAAATTTATGTATTTTAAATCTCACTATTCAAGTTGTGTGAAAAGGACTAGTGAGGGAAGTGATTGGGATGATTGCTGCTGCTGCTGCTGAGTTGCTTCAGTCGTGTCCAACTCTGTGTGACCCCATACATGGCAGCCCACTAGGCTCCTCTGTCCCTGGGATTCTCCAGGCAAGAATACTGGAGTGGGTTGCCATTTCCTTCTCCAATGCATGAAAGTGAAGTCATTCAGTCGTGCCTGACTCTTAGTGACCCCATGGACTGCAGCCTACCAGGCTTCTCCATCCATACAATTTTCCAAGGAAGAGTACTGGAGTGGGTTGCCATTGTCTTCTCCAGTGGGATGATTGGGAAGAGTAAAAAAGTTCAGAACATATAAAAAATGTAAATAGCTCTGGGAATAAAATAATAAGGGTATAATTAAAGTTTGGACTTCCTTGATAGCTCAGTCAGTAAAGAATCTGTCTACAGTGCAGGAGACCCGGGTTTGATCCCTGGATTAGGAAGATCCCCTAAAGAAGGAAGTGGCAAAACATTTGCACATTGTTGCCTGGAAAATCCCATGGACAGAGGAACCTAGCAGGCTACAGTCCATGGGATCACAAGAGTTGGACATGACTTAGCAACTAAACCACACCACCAAATAAAAGTTAAACAAGTAGAAAGAAAAAAATAGTCATGCTACTTAAGCAGCAGAGTGCATAGAATTGTGAAACAGATTGGCTGTTGACAACCCAGAACATGAATTTTAGGACAATGGCCAAATTTTAATCTATCTATGTGGCAGTAATGTCTTTAATTTAGAAAAGGACTATAGGTGGAGAGAGGTAGATTTTAGTGTTTTAAGATGTGTTAACTTATAGGGGATGATAGGATAATAAAGGACACTTCTAGGTACACTGGGGAAATGAGGTCCTGTATCAAAGGAGAATAGAAATAAAAAGATCCAATGGGAGAATCAGGAGTATATAGAGAAAACGTGCTTCACGATCATCTAGATTTTAGTTCCTGAATAAATTGCTAAGATGTAGTCAAAGTAATACGTAGAAATAGAGAGGTGATGATTTCATGCAAGAGAAATTGTAATATGTTTCAAGATTGAATTCCTAAACAGAGTAAGTAGTAGTAATTTTGATAGAAGATGGAATGAAATTTAAAATAGAGAAGTTTTAAAGGGTATTTAGTGATTGCGGGGAAATTGTAGGAACAAAAAATCGAATGGCAAGGGTGGAGTCTATCTATAGGTAGAATGTCCTTTGAAGCAACTCGCATATAGAGAATAAACAGGGATTTGTCCAGATTGGCATTAGAAAAACGCAGAAAGAATGGAAATATAACCTCATAAGTACCAATCAGACCATAGCATGTCATCCAAAAAGAGTACATGTATAACAAATCTGATGTCTCAGTTTTCAAAAGTATGACTGTTGCTTGCTAGTTTATCAACAACTAAATTTCTACAATGGATAAAAGAATTATGTTGACAATATCTTTACATCACTTATTCTATTAATATATTATATATGCTATGTATGCTATTGCTGTGATGTTTATATTCTTTTGGGCTGCTCAGAATCTGAACCTCCTTGCTATGTGTGGAGATTTCTTCACCTCAATTGAAGGCAGAGTCTCTAAAGACTAGGTTATAACCATTAGACCAAGACTCAGTTCTTTGCTTGAGCAGGCCATGAAGATTCACTCAGAATCTAGTGACACAAAAAAAGAAGGCACTGAAGAAATACGTATTTGTCAGTGGTGGCTATGGTAACAATTTCAAGTTTCCAGAGATAGCATTAGAATTGATGTATGTTACGCATTCAGTGTTAGATAGCAACTATGTTGGCAGCAGAATGAAGAGTATTTGTACCTGTGGATGCTACAATAATTCTCTAATATAATTTCCAGTATTAATTTAAGTTGTTTCTGAAATCCCTATTTTATTTCTGTTAAAGTAGCTAAACATGGCTTAACTTACTTGAACCTAAGAAGTTTAACTAATCCATTTTTTTCTTTAAAGCTAATAGACTAATACTTGAGCAGTTTTAGGTTTATGAGAACATTGAACAGAAAGTATAGAGTCTGTATGTCCTCCTCACACCACCAAATTTCCTGCAAGGCTGGTATAAGCCATTTACAGAATTCCTAAATGTTATTATATGTTACATAAATTAATTTCCATTACTAAATTCAACTACATCATTGAATTCTCCTAATAAATTTGATGAGGAAACTATGACTCAAATATATTAATTAACTTTCTGAAAGTCAGATGGCTAAATAATTGAAAATCAAGCTTGTTACTTTGTTCTATTTTTCCATACGCTGTATTACTTCTCAAGCATATATACTTAAGCTTTTGAAATTGCATTGAATTGGAATTCTTTAACTAGAACCATTCAGAGTTCACGTCTGTCAAACCCATTTTGGTAAGTCTTGAAGAGAATTGGAAGATCAGGTCATCATAAGTCGTTCATTATTGGAACAATGTCTACAAATTAAATCTGAAGCGTGTCTTCTTAACCTGAACTATATATTCTGAATTTTAAATTAAGGAATCTCAGACTCAACAAGGGTAATTATAGAGCTAAAAAAATTAGATATCAAAAATTTCTAAGAAATTATGTTGTACTTGTCATTGTTTTAATTAAAGAACTCAAATATTTTAAAAATGTGAAATAAAATTTATTTCTAAATAATATATTAATATTTAACATATTTGATTTAAAATGTGTATGTGTATTTTAAAAGAATTTGATGGAAAATTTAACCGAAAACCCTAACTTTTCTGAGTGTCTAGTATTTAAAGACGCTACTGTTATTCTTAAAATGACAACCTCTTCAGTCACATTAGCACTTAAAATATGATTTCTTCTTTCATGATTTGCTTCAGATCTTGTGCTTCCAGAGAGATTAATCCTATAAAGGGTAGAGATATTCTAAACCTTTGACAGTTCTGCTGAACTTGTTGTTTCTCCCACTAGAGTTTTATAATAATACACTCAATTAGTTTCTTTGTCCCAGATTTCATGGAATAATTGCTAGAACTTTATCTAGTGCTTATGAGTCAGAAATGTTTATTCTTCAGAGAATGTTTTCTGGACATTTTTGTAGTTCCTATGCAAAGTAAAATAAATTGAAATTAAAGCACAACTACTAGTTTCCATTTTTAAATTACTGCTCCACATTTTAGTATATAAAATACATAAGATTTTCTTATAATAATGCCCCATTCATATCCTATTAGCACAATTTTACTAGCAATTTTCTCCATTATCTTGACTAATACACATTGTTCACAATCACTTGATTTTTAAGGCTGATTTTATTATTTTCAGAGACAGTTTTATTAATAAATATTATTCACATTCATTTGCAACACCGGGTATCTTATGAATTGAATTTCAGTTAAAAAAAAAAAAAGATGTCTTGATGAAACACTTCAATGGATATATACATACATTAACATCTAATCTTATTTGCATTTGTCATTCTAGAAAAAAAAAAAATAACAGCTAGTTGATGTTTAGTAACCCTCTATAAATAAAGATTGATTTTCAAAGCCTCAGTAAACATTCTACTCCCTTAGTAAGCGGGATGCCAATTTTATAAGTCATAAAGTTTAATAGAAGTTTTACTTATTAATAAATGAAAAGAGTTGAGGGACCAAAATATGCCTAAATTAGGAGAAAAAAATATGATCCTATATAAAGGCAGACATCATTTATAAAAATAGTCTTATTAAAACTTTTTTTTCCATTTCAAAGAGCTAGACAAAAGAGCTACAGGAATATAAAAACTTATCTCTTTCATCGGTGGAAAAAATTATACTAACTTGTAAAGGAAGGATATTTTAAACTTTTATAATTAACAACCATTTTTAATTAGTATCACTGTTGCTGTTAGGAAAAATGAAGACCTAGAGAGAGTTCAGAAAGAGATGAACTATCCCAGTGTAATTACCACAACTCCCAGCAGGGTCTTCTCTCATCTGATTAACACCACAGCAGGAGAGTCATTCCAGCACACAGCTAACTGCCATAATCATGAGGAACATAATACGGGTGAGAAGACTCAAAAAAGAATTTCTCTGACATGTAAAATTAAGACTCCAAACTTCTTTAAGTTGCTGTGCATGAACTCATAATTCCAAACATTTGTAGAAAATCCAAACCAACTGTAAAGTCAACCAATACTAAATACATTTAAAAGACCTAAAGCTGACACTTGCAATAAAACAAAATAAGCTATGTAAAAATGTTTCATTCCTCTCATATCAAAAAGCTATTTTAACTACTAGTTAACATTCTGTTGTGGTTCATTGGCATCTCTAATCAAGATACTGATTGAAATAATTTTTTCAATATTTGATAATCATGGATGTTACAATCAGCTTTATAGAAGATTTGAGTATTTTTCTGCTGGTGTATATTTGGAAGATTTCACAGATATTTAAATATATATTCAAAAAATATGAGTGGCATTTCCATTAGTTATCATTACACTACAGTTAATGTTTTGCTCCAGGTTAGTCTGGTGTTACTTAAAAGTCTGATCCAGAAGGTTGTTTTTTTTAAGTTATTCTTCTTCATTTTTGTTTTTGTAAATTATGTTTTATTGAGTATTTTTGATTGTTTAACTATCAGTATTGTTCTTTAATTTTCAAGGTGACAGTTTTAATGATGTGTTGTAGGAGTACTAGCCAAAATATTTAATGACAAGTGTGAAATATGCATCGGCCAGTTAGAAAAGATCCTCAACAAAATATAATGGGCAGTGCCTAGTCCACTATATTGCTATGTATTAGTTGAGTTTTCAATATACATGCTTAGGGAGGTAAAGCTTCCTAGGCTATCAAACTAAGGTATTTTTATGATATTCCCCAAACAAAAGCAGAAAACAAAATAAGATAAGGTGCAATACAGATGGATTTGCTGATACTGGGGAGGGGATCTATAGCCCCCAAACTTAGAGCAAGTTGTGACCCAAACTAGATGAAATGTTATCATTAACTTCTGTTTTCTTGGGCACTCATAACAAAGTTGGAGAAGGCAATGGCACCCCACTCCATTACTCTTGCCTGGAGAGCCGCATTTACAGAGGAGCCTGGTGGGCTGCAGTCCATGGGGTCGCTAAGAGTCGGACACAACTGAGCGACTTCACTTTCACTTTTCACTTTCCTGCATTGGAGAAGGAAATGGCAACCCACTCCAGTGTTCTTGCCTGGAGAGTCCCAGGGACAGGGGAGCCTGGTGGACTGCCGTCTATGGGGTCGCACAGAGTCGGACACGACTGAAGCGACTTAGCAGCAGCAGTGGCAGCATAACAAAGTACCACACACTGTGAAGCTTAAAATAAAAATGTATTCTCTCATAGTTCTGGAGTTAAAAGTCCAAAATCAGGTTGTTGAGCAGATAGTGCTCCCTCTGAAATCTCAAGTGAATATTCTGTCATTTGCTCTTAGTTTCTGGTGTGGGGCAATCCTTGGCATTGCTTGGCTTGAGCTTGCAGATTAACTCCAATTTTGACCTCAATTATTACATGGCATTTTTCCTGTGTGTCTATCTCTTCCCTTCTCCTTCTCTTCTCAATCATATTGGATTACAGCACAACTGAATTCAGAATGACCTCATCTTAGCTAATCATGTCTGAAAGTACCCTAGTTCCACATAAGATCACTTCCTGAGATGGGGAGTACGAGTTCATTATATCATTTGAGAGACACAATTAAAGTCATAACAACTGGCTTACTAATACAACCTTGCAAAATTTATACCTTTTGGCTATGATAGACATCTTCAGAACATTAACAATTCTACATGTGGATATCTAATTTAATATATCACAAAGAATACAACGAATTAATAATGATATGAAATTGCATGATAGATAGCATAAGGCATGAATTACTCTTAAGAATATTTCTTTTTTAAACCACACTATAAAGTACCCTGTACAGGTCTTCAATCTTTCCATGACCACCCGGATTTACCTGAGTACTCCTATTGCACAACATTATAACTAGCTTTTTGAATTGCTTATCAACATAGAAGTCTCATAGTAGGCCTTGTATGTTTCATGTTTATGAATGAATTGAAGAGAAAATCTTTCCTAAAAGTGCAACTACATCCTATGTGGAATGAGACAGTAAGTGAAAAATAATATTATTCTGAGTCACTATAGGGAAGACTCTCCAAAAATGACAATATTATCAAAAAGGAGAATTCTCATGAGAAAGAAAATAAGTGATATGGACAGATTTTAAGATAATAAGCTGTAAAAAGTATTGCTCCAGGGGAAATATATATATATATATATATATGTGTGTGTGTGTGTGTGTGTGTGTGTGTGTGTGTGTGTATTTTTTAAGAATCAGAAGTTATGGAGGATGCTGAATCCAAATAAGTAAAAATAGAGGAACATAGAAAGAAGAATCATTAAGGGAGTAAAAAAGCTAAAATGTTATATGAAAATGAACTTGAAGACAGGTGGAAAAGAACATTCTTTTAAGAAAAGGAGATCTTCATTTTAAAGATGCTAATTTTTACCTAATTACTTTCTAAGAAAGACTAGATGCCATACTTCTTCAAAGCTCTGTGACTAAGTTTTGTGATTATATGGTACACATCAACTGCAATCAGCCATGAAAACTTTAATGGGAACCCTAGCTTAGAAACAAGTAGTTTTTCAGAGGATGATGCAAATTCAAATGGAAGAAGTGCAAACTGTACAGAGCAATCATTTTAGAAACGAAGAATTTTGCAAAACATCAACAGGTGCAAATCATGCATGATGATATGGAATCACACTGAAAAAATATGCAGTCTTCTGGAGAAGAAAAATAACGATTTCTATAATGATAAATTTTTCATATATTTTGTTTTGAAACAGATTTTCACTGAAACATTTTCATAATTATGTACAGATTTCATTTCACTAAACGAAGGCTTTAGCCATAGCTATGAACTGGGAGAACCTTTTAAAAATAACAATTTCTAGGCTTTGCTTGATGTAATAGGCAGAGTTAATCAATTTTGGAGTTTGATCCTTATTTTATAATTTAATGTTTATATATATTACTTTACAAATCACATGTTTTCTTATTTTTTAATATGAATAATTGTATCAGACAGAATGAATTCAGTTATGCTGTCATGGGAATCATAAAAATTCCAGTAGTATGGTAAAACAAAGCTTATTTCTTGCGTCTTCAAATTTCAAAGTGTCCAGATAAATTTCTCTTCCATTTTCCTTCATGTAGTGTCTTGGTATTTTAAGATGTATTGATATATTTGCACTTATATCTTAATAAGGGCTTCCCAGATGACTCGGTGGGTAAAGAATCTGCCTGCAATTCTGGAGACAGGGGTTCAATCTTGGGCCAGGATGATCACCTGGAGGAGGAAAGGGCAATCCTCTTCAGTATCCTTGCCTGGAGAACCCCATGAGGAGAGGGTCTTGGCCCACTACGGCTCATACAGTAGTAGCAAAGAGTCGGACATGACTGAAGCAACTGAGCACTCATGCACATATCGTAATACGGAGTTTAAAGATCATTGGGGCAGGGAAAAACGTCATGGAAAATTATAAAATTATTAAGTCATTTGTTCCCAGAGTCTCCCAGATACTCCCATGCACAGTCTCTTGTTCAGAAGAAGTAGCATGGTGCTACCCAAATATAACAAGACAGACTGTATACAGCAAGTCTACTTTTACTTCTAGAAATATATTAGCTCCGGTCCATTATTTTGAGTTTTTATTCAGGAAAACCAATATTACAAATATTCATCCTTCTTTGCTTGTCTTCCATCTCAAGAAATTTGCTCTGGTCCTTTATATGTGTTTTTATAAATCTCAAGTTTACTATCTTGATTTATTTCTTGTTTTGATTCAGTGTTCTTTATTAAGGATTCATTCAGATTTATTCTGTCTTGAGTACTCAGAGTAATTTTGTCTTAATTTTTTATATAATTTTGTCTTCACATATGTGTCTTTCCTGATTTAAATCAACTTTCATTTTCTTTAACTTATATGTGTATATATATATATGGGCTAAATAAAATGAAAGAAAAGTTGATTCAGATCAGGAAAGAAGTACACACACACACACACACACACGACACTTAGGCTTTGTATGTCTTATTCAAGCTAAAAGTTCATATTTCTAATGTATTTTGGGGGGATATTTAGTTTAACTTCAAATGTCATCTGAGTTTTCTTCAGCTTTATGGTTCACTTATTGTTGAGATTTTCTACCAATACAAAATCTGTATTTTGCAGCATCTGAATTTCTGTAGTATTTTTATATTGAAGTTTTGTATTGTATTCTTATTTAGAAAAAATAAACTAGGAACTAACAAAGACAATTGCTTCTTAGAAAAATAGCTGTGACAAACCTAGACAGTGTATTAAAAAACAGAGACATCATTTTGCCAACAAAGATCTGGATAGTCAAAGCTATAGTTTTCCCAGTAGTCATGTATGGATGTGAGAGTTGGACCATAAAGAAGGCTGAGCATCAAAGAATTGATTCTTTCTAACTGTGGTTCTGGAAAAGACTCTTGAGAGTCACTAGGACTGGAAGGAGATCAAACCAGTCAATCCTAAAGGAAATCAATCCTGAATATTCATTGGAAGGAATGATGTTGAATCTGAAGCACCAGTACTTTGGCCATCTGATGTGAAGAGCTGACTCATTGGAAAAAACCCTGATTTGGGGAAAGATTGAGGGCAAGAGGAGATGGGGGCAACAGAGAATGAGATGGTTGGATGGCATCACTGACTCAATGGACATGGGTTTGGGTAGACTCCGGCAGTTGGTGATGGACAGGGAGGCCTGGCATGCTGTGGTTCATAGGGTCGCAAAGAGTCAGACACGACTGAGTGACTGAACTGAACTGAATTGAACTGAATATGAAGTAACAGTTCCCAGTCTATGTTCAGTATGTTTATATTTATTATTTTACTTTTTCTGAGAACGATTTTGTGTTTCCTGTCAGTCCTCTGCTCCTCTCTGTTCTTTGTCATGAAGTCCTTTCAGCCTCCCTTTTCTTGCTTCCTGTACCCACAGGTTGAGAACAGACATGGAAAGGTGGTTGATGTTCAGATGGGATTTTTTCCCCCCATTTCTTTGACTTAGAAATCACTAGGGTTGTGGTGTTTTCTGTCTGCTAGCAATGTTGAAAGCATGTTGATTTTATCATTGTTTCAGAAGAATAAGAAAGAAATTCTGAATTAGACTGTTGCTCTTGCTAAGTCCAGATATCTTTACTAAGAAAATATCATCTTAATGGATGATTGAAACTGGAAGAAATTATAATATTAAGATGTAGGCATTAGGATCACACATAGTTATTAATGCTTAGCACCAGATTTGTTCCTGAGTTTCTTGCAACTGAAAATTTAATCAATTAAATTATTTTTATTGTTTATCAAGAAAAATAGTATATTTTATACCTCAGGAAAAAAATCAGCTTTCACAGCGCCTAAATCTGAAATAAATTTCATACAAAATGTTTGTATATGTTATGTTGAATAACAAAGTGACTAAAAACATCTGTAAGTGAAATTGTTACTCAAGGCATGTCTGACTCTCTGTGACCCCATGAACTTTAGCACACCAGGCTTCTCTGTTCATGGAATTTTCCAGGCAAGAATACTGGAGTGAGTAGCCATTTCCTTCTCCAGGGGATCTTCTGGACTCAAGGATTGAACCTGAGTGTGCTGCATTGCTGGCAGATTCTTTACTGTCTGAACCACCAAGGAAGCCCAAAAATGTCTAGATCAACCCTTTTCATATTATTTATAACATAGGACTTAACTACAGGACCCAATTGAATTAATATTTTTAAATTATATTGCAGAAATCTAATACATTGAGACACAATAATTATCTATCCTTCACTTTAAGAATACTTTGCTCTCTCATATCCCCTGCCACCTATAGATTTGTAATGGATTATGTCAAGATTTTCAAGAATAAGTTTGCTTTAACAGCCCATCTGCATATTTCTAGCTGCATCACCACAGTGATGTGTTCCTGCTTAAGTCAGTAAATCAAGTGAGCACGTGATGACCTGCAGTTTCTTCAAATTTTAGGTGGGAGGTATTTTTTCTTCTAAATATGGATGATTTAACTCATGCCCCTGAAATGTAAACAATCATTGTGCAACCACAAAGATTCAATTTAATACTGAAGCCAAGGGAGAAAGAAGTGAAGATAACAAATATTTAATACCACCTCAAAATGGCTATAGATTCCTCTCTAAAATGCTAGCATACTCCATAAATTCTCATATTGATTATGCCATTTTCAGCCTGGTTTTGTTCTTAGTTGCATTTAAAATAATCCTAAATGAAACAATAAGAACTGTATTATATTTAGATATAATATAATATTTTATAAATATAAATATTACAGGCTTAACAAAGCATCAGATCAGATCAGTCAATCAACATGTCCGACTCTTTGCAACCCCATGAATCGCAGCACGCCAGGCCTCCCTGTCCATCACCAACTCCCGGAGTTCACTGAGACTCACATCCATCGAGTCAGTGATGCCATCCAGCCATCTCATCCTCTGTTGTCCCCTTCTCCTCCTGCCCCCAATCCCTCCCAGCATCAGAGTCTTTTCCAATGAGTCAACTCTTCCCATGAGGTGGCCAAAGTACTGGAGTTCCAGCTTTAGCATCATTCCTTCCAAAGAACACCCAGGGCTGATCTCCTTCAGAATGGACTGGTTGGATCTCCTTGCAGTCCAAGGGACTCTCAAGAGTCTTCTCCAACACCACAATTCAAAAGCATCAATTCTTCAGTGCTCAGCTTTCTTCATACATCCTAAACTCTGAAAAATACTAATTTTTTATCCAAGAAAAATATTTCAATATAAGAAAAGATTTTTTACAATAGGCTTATTTTTTGCATTGATATACTAATATGTACAAAATTATAGCAGTTTTGAATTAAGATCCATTCTTTCTCAGCACATTTGCTGTGCAACTTATTTTAATAAATGATTGAAAATATATATACTTTACATACACAGAATACTTTACCTTAAGTTAAAATTTACTTAAATAATTCAGTGATTTTAGTAGTCTAAAATTTTTAGAAGACTATTTTCAAATAGGAATTTATTATAAGAAAGTATATTTTGAGGATCTTAAAATTAATCACATGAATATTTACTATGAGTAGCCACATCTATTTTTTCATCTAAATTTTTGAAAGTATTTGTTGAACTTAAAATTAAAAAGATCTTATTTATATAGTAAGCCTTCACATTTGAGTCACTATATTTATGAGAAACAAAGAAACAAACAAAAATTAGCCAAAGTTTTCATTATGTTTTCTAACAATCATTCAAGCTCATTGATACCTTTTTTTTCATTTTTGTCCCAATCATATCATAGTGGATTAAGGGGATTCATGTTAAAACACTGGTTTGTGTATTTAGTTATATATTTTTAAGTTTGTTGTCTAAACTTATTTAGATAGAAACAGCTTCCGTGGTAGCTCAACTGGTAAAGAATCCACCTGCAATGCAGGAGACCCTCGTTTGATTCCTGGGATGGGAACATCCCCTGGAGAGGGAATGGCAACCCACTCCAGTGTTCTTGCCTGGAGAATCCCCCCCATGAAAAGAAGTCTGGCAGGTTACATTCCATGGGGTTACAAAGAGTGGGACACAGCTGAGCCACAGTGAGGATCAAATTATTCCAGAATCCAACTATGCACAAAAAGAGTGTTCTGTGCTGGGAGCAATTAAAAAGAACTTCTCTTTTCTTCTGTCATCCCACACATTGAAGAACCTTTGAAATAAAAGAATAAAACTCCTCACACATAATCAGCCAGTACAAACTGATGAAAGAATTAAATAAGGTGTGTTCTGCTTAAAGACATGATCATCAGTCTGTAACATACTCCATCAGTACTCAATTGTAAATGTAATGATTTAGTCAGATCATCCCATCCTCCCACACCACTCTTAAGGGGTAAAAATGAGAGTCTTAATCTTTAAATATAGTTACGTCAGCTTAATTTGTTCAGTCACAAAAAAATACAAAGGACTAAAAAGGATTTATAAGGCTTCAATAGAATTTGCTAAAAATACTAAACTTTTAAATGAAATTGCATATTTAGTGACTTTCTAGAACAAAATTTTAATGTCTGAAGAAAGTCAGTAAATTAATGAACAAAAGTTCAATAATTTATCATTGATTGAAGTTGAATTTGGAAGCAATAATTTTTAATATTGAAGGGATTTTGACTATTGGTTAGTTGACAAATGCTCACTATATTCTTAACATTCACAATCCAATCAAGGGAAATTTTTTCTTTAATTAGAGTATCAATCAAAGCTGTTAATTGTGGTAGGCATTGTTATTTTGATGTGATTTTAAGAAACTAGCCATGCTAATACATTATATATAGCCTCATCCTTTCTCTTTATATGTATATCATGTATTTATATGCATTGATTTTATAAATATATGAATGTGTATCTAGACCTATAGATCTCTATTATCTATTTTTATTTATCTACTGTATCTATCTTTCTATCTAGTAGAGATTTAGCTTATACCATTTGTCATAAGAAATGATATGCAGCAAACAACCAAAAAGCTAGGTACTTAAAACAAGTAAATTTTGTTGATATGAGCATGTAGATTGGCTGACTGTTGACTGTTAACCTGGACTGGAAGGTCTATTGATCAGCAGTACACTTACCCTATGGAGATTGGGTACGATTCTGTCTAATGTGTCTCTCATCTACCTTTTGGGTCAAGTAGACTAGCTGTGACATTTTTTATAGAAACAGCTGCAACATAAGAGAGAAAGTGGTAAAAGATAAGGCAAAGAGTCAGAATGGATTTTCATAATTTCTGCCTATTCTGTTAACCATATGAGGTCACAGGGCTGAACCCAAAGTCAAGGTGAAGGGCAAATCACTTCATCACTGGATCACACATCGTAAGGTCTGGTACTGTGAGGTCAAAAGTGTAATAGTTTCAAGTGGATTAGAGAACTGATATGTAATGCACTCTGATTGATTTCAAATAACTGGTTTCCAGTGCTCTGATAAATAGACATAAAAATCCAAGTTGCTTTTATTATTTGCTTCCTCAGTTTTCATAGTGTTTATTAAGAAATCAGTTTGTGTTCAATTGTAATTTACTCAAAGTTCATAATAGAGATTAAAATTTAATTCTATTTTTAAGGTTCAGAGAGAGAAATGCACTTGCTTGGGAGAAAATTGACACAGGCGTATTAACATTCCCACAATAATAATTGTTAATAGTGAACACTCTAGTACCAAGAGAACCTACAAGTGCATTATCTTACTTAATTCATCAAATATAGATATTATTACTCTATTATCCTACCCTATTATTTCCCTTAGTGGGAAATAAGTTCAGAGAAGAGGCTAAACAATGTTGACTGGGTTCATACTAATAGTTAAGAATCATAAGACTTGTTTCAAAACCAAGAGCTCTTTGACATCAAAGCCCATGTTTTAACTGCTAGAAGGCACTAACTCCCATAAACATAGAAACAAGCATCATCAGATGAACACCTTCAGTGAACTTTAATGTATAATACATGGGTTTAAAGTCAGCCCATGACTGACTTTCATTAAAGGCAGTGAAATCAATTAATTAATATTACTACTGTTACCTGACTGCTGTTACTATTAATCTGACTATACCAAAGAATTTGACTGTGTGGATCACAACAAATTGTGGGAAATTATTCAAGATATTGGAATACTAGACCACCTAACCTGCCTCCTGAGAAATCTGTATGAAGTTCAAGTAGCAAGAGTTAGAACTGAACATGGAATAAATGACTGGTTGCAAATCAGGAAAGGAGTACGTCAAGGCTGTATATTGTCACCCTGCTTATTTAACTTATATGCGGAGTACATCATGCGAAATGCCGGGCTGGATGAAGAATAAGCTGGAATGAAGAAAACTGGGAGAAATGCCAATAACCTCATTTATGCAGATGATACCACTCTTATGGCAGAAAGCAAAGAAGAACTAAAGAGCCTCTTGATGAAAGTGAAAGAGCAGAGTGAAAAAGTTGGCTTAAAACTCAACATTCAGAAAACTAAGATCATGGCATCTGGTCCCATCACTTCATGGCAAATAGATGGAGAAACAATGGAAACAGTGACAGATTTTATTTTTTGGGGCTCCAAAATCACTTCAGATGGTGACTACAGCCATGAAATTAAAAGACACTTGCTCCTTTGAAGAAAAGCTATGACCAAACTAGACAGCATATTAAAAAGCAGAGACATTACTTTGCTGACACAGTCAGTCTAGTCAAAGCTACAGTTTTTCCAGTAATCATATCTAGATGTGAGAGTTGGATTACGAAGAAAGCTGAGTGCCAAAGAATTGATGCTTTTGACCTGTGGTGTTGTAGAAGACTCTTGAAAGTCCCTTGGACTGCAAGGAGATCAAACCAGTCCATCCTAAAGAAAATCAGTCCTGAATATTCATTGGATGAACTGATGCTTAAGCCAAAACTCCAATACTTTGGCAGCCTGATACGAAGAACCGACTCATTTGAAAACACCCTGATGCTGGAAAAGACTGAAGGTGGGAGGAGAAGGGGATGACAAAGATCTCATAAGATGGTTGGTTGGCATCACTGACACGATGGATATGAGTTTGAGTAAACTCCAGGAGGTGGTGATGGACAGGGAAGCCTGGCTTGGGAGGTGGTGATGGACAGGGAAGCCTGGCTTGTTGCAGTCCATGGGGTCGCAAAGAGTCCGACATGACTGAGCAACTGAACTGAACTGAACCAGTATTATCCTAGATTTCAGGAAGCATATTTCAAATCTATCTAAACAATTTAATGAGAAAAGCTACAAAAATTTGCTATTGTATGATGGTTATTTATCCTTTTCTCTCAGGGAGAGTGATAGTGACTTTGGATACTAGAATCTAGTCTTTCATTGTGCCCAGCTGTACTTCTATCCTTTCCATTAAAAAAATGAAATAATAAATCTATCTTTAAAAAAGATAGAATTGGGTTTCAATTCCTTGAAGACAACTAGTTCTAACTCAAATATAGGTCACTGCCTATATCTAGAGCCTAAGGAATTTGTACATTTAAAATGTGGGAAGAAAATGAGGCCCCAGCAAAAGAGACTGAGAAATATCAACAAGAGCATTGGAGTGAAAAGTAAATTAGGATATATCTAGAAGTTATGTGAGCAAGAAGAGGAGGGTAATAATATTAGTTATCTTATTTATAACACAGAAACAGACTCCCTTGTAAATAAAATATACTCCGATAAAATTTCAAAAAAAAAATAGAAGAGGAAAGTGATGAACCATGTTAACTACAGTTGATAGAGCAGGTAAGAGCTAGAATAAGAACTGATCACTAAATTTATCATCATGGCAGTTTCAGTGACCTGGACAGATCTTATCTTTTGTTGTATAACAATATTAACCTAGAATAAGTAGCTTAAACAACACACATTGAGATTGTTACATATTCAGTTGAAAATGGCCACATATGACCCATCACCTTTTGCATATTGTAATGGTTAAAAGACATTTCTCCCCAATAGACTGGACAAGGATTACACAAGGACATGATATAAAAAGGCAGTGATTATGAGGATTTCTTTTCATCCTATCCACTAGAATGAGAGTAATTGTAATGTAGTAGGAGGTAAAAAAGTCTGATTTAAGCAAATTTAAAAGGAAATGGGAGAGGAACTGGAAACAATGGGAACTGTCAATAATTTCAAGGAATTTTACTGCAAATGCAGGCAAAGAAGTAGTGTTGCATCTGATAAGGAGAGTGAGATAAATATCTTTTGATTAAAAACTGTGGCAATGAAAATATTTCATAGAGGGAGGATTGTATTATGTAGAAAGGAGAAAGGAAGATTGCTGAAGTAACATTCTTAAAGAGATGAGAGGAGGGGAGTGAAGGGGTTTATTTTAGATAGATGCAAAGATACCCATCTATGAGATTCAACAATAATTCCGATATGTTTACACAGATATTGTTGGTGACTGTATTTTACAGAAAAAGCTTGTAGAAGGCATCTTCTTATATTTTCTGATGATTCTAATATTCTTAGAGTAATAGGAAATGAAGTCATCCTCTCACGGAAGTCTTTCTCAGGCTGAGACTGGATCATGTGTTACTGGTGGTGAGAACAGAGGAGGTACTGTGGATGGGAGAATAAGGAAGTGAATATCTTAGCATCTGTATTAGTTTACTAGGACCACCATAACAAAGTACCATAGGCTGGGAGGCTTATACAACAGAAATTTATTGTCTCATTGTTCTGGATGCTAGAAGTCCAAAGTCAGGGTGTCAGCCTAGTTGATTTCTTATGGGGCTGTGAGTGAAGTATCTGTTTCATGCCTCTCTAGTTGATTTATAGAATGGCTGTCTTTTCCCTGTATGTTTTCACATGGCATCTTCCCTCTGTGTGTGTCTCTGTGTTCAAATGTTCCCTCTTTACAAGGATACCAATCATATTGGATATTAGAGCCCACTCTAATGTCCTTACTTGAACTAATTGTCTATGTAAAAATCTTATCTCCAAATAATACCATGTCCTTAGGTACTTGGGTTTATTGCTTAAACATTATGAATTTTGGAGACATTAATTCAACTCATAAGAGAGACCTATTGTTTTATTTCTTGGTATTATAACTCATCTACCTGATATTTATGGCCACCCATTTGGTGACCATTGTGGTCAGTTCATGAATTGGTGCATCATTGTTCCCTCAAGCCATACCCATCTGCATGGGTAGAGATGAGAATAACCAGAGACAATTAGAATTAGCTCAGGCTACAGTATTGCCAAGTACATTTGACTACTGAGTAAGGATAAAAGTTTATCAGGCTGCTTCTTGTGGTCCTTATATCTATATATCTTATACTTTCAGCTTTGGCCACATTATTATTTGAACAAATACAATTTTATTGGAAGTGGCATATTCAACATAGCAGTAGGATCTTTTTAAGGCTGTTGCCTCAACGTGATATATTTCTTCTCTCTCTATCTTGGTGGACAAGTCCACGATATAGACCAATCTTGGCTGGCTAGAGGAGAAACCAAGGCAATAATTTACACATAATATAGGTAATATTCAAAGCCTTGTTTTGGGGAATCGCTAATATTTGGGCATTATCTGTTGCTGCTGCTGTTGCTAAGTCACTTCAGTCGTGTCCGACTCTGTGTGACCCCATAGACCGCAGCCCACCAAGGCTCCTTTGTCCCTGGGATTCTCCAGGCAAAAACACTGGAGTGGGTTGCCATTTCCTTCTCCAATGCATGAAAGTGAAAAGTGAAAGTGAAGTCGCTCAGTCATTATTACAGGATAATTTAGCCCAAACTGATACACTTGGACGCAAGCAAGGGAATAATTCCAATTTAAGATTTATAAAGACAGAGGTTTTTTCATCTTTATTTACTAATACATATACAATACTTAAAACCATGCCTAGCTGCTAGTGGATATCTGTTGAATTAATTAATGTGCATAGAATTAAAGCTGAGAAATGAAAAATATAGGACATCAAGTGAAAGAGGTGCAATGAAAAGGTAGTATCAATGAAATGAACTTGAAGTTTTGCTTATGGAATGATGTTGGGTGAATTAGAGAGAAGAGGTAGTGATCAAATTATAAAATACAAGAAACTCAGATCATAGAGATGCTGCATTCATTGGTAATCACAAGATTTACACTATGAATAAATGAATGAAAGGTTTTCACTCAGATGAAGACAAGAATTTGGAGAAATGAAGTTCAAGGAACAGAAGTGTCAGGGTTGAATGCACCGTCAGAGAATGAAAGCAAGGGTAATATTGGAACAAGTGTTAAAATTTTGAGCTATGACGGGAAATAAGGGAAATAAACCAGGAGGTTGAAAATGTCAGCAACAGTGGAGGTTAGTGAGTCACAGAATCTGATAATATGTGTGAGAATCATAGCCAGAAGTCTTTAAAGGGGAAGAGAAAAGAAGGGTATGGAGCTTGGAAAAAATTCTAAAGAAAATATTCAGGCTTACACATGAGGACTTCAGGAGCAAAAACTGGTAACCATTGAGAAGTCAGTAGAGAAAGTTATGTTCTCAGAGGAGATCCATGTTTCATCAGAAAAAAAAAAAAATCTGAAAGGATTGATCAAAGAAGAATTTTATCTCAGAATATAAAATATTTTCACACATATTATAAGGGTGTCAGGAACTCAAATGATAGAATAAGGGGGGGGAGGAAGGGAATTACAAAACTTTAAAGAAGATTGGATTTGGGGAGAGGAGGAATGACTGAGTCTAAGATTTCTTATGGTTACTACAAACAAAGAAAGTTATAATTGGATGGATCCTAATTAATCGAAGATAGAGTGTGTTGGGAAGAGTCTGGGTTTGGAGTGATTGTTTAGGGACCTCCTCTCTCCCTCCCTCCCCTGCCCTGCCAGCCAACTCACCAGGGTAGAAACATTACTGCTAACCTGGCTTGACCTTATTCTCAGTGACCTCTTTCACTCCTGAACTCTGTTAGGAAGGTGCTGTGTTATACTGAGCCACTCTTCATGCTGGTGATCAGAGTAGACTGCATTGAGTTTGTCATGAAAGAATGAGTATGCTTTATTCACTTGCTCACCTTGTGAGAAAGGTGAGACCCTTTCTCACCTTTGCTATTTCCTCAGCAAAAAAAGTTAATCTGGTAGAAAACAAAGTTGAGGTTTTCTTTTTCCCCCTTGGTTTCTTTGTTCTATTTGGGAAGAAAGGATCTATCTTAAAACTAGCCTTAGAGGTATGTGTAAATAAATGAAGTTGGTGTAGTTTAATGTGTTCCCTCAATACTTGTCACCACAAATATTAAAAAAACCTGGCGGAAGATACACTGTATGTTTTGTCCAACTATTTGGCTTCACATGCTGTCATATTGGTTATCTTCCACCACCTATGATTGAGCACATCAGAGCAATAAATAGCCTCCATCCCTAAGCAACAGAATTGTCAAAAGTGGGCAGAATATTCTCTTTTCTATGAGGATGATTGGATTGGAGGAAAATTAATGTAAAAATAAGGTACAATACCATTAGATATTGATAAATTGTCACAAAAATACATTACTTAGAGACTAGAATAGGAAGTAATAGAGAAGTATTATATATAATATTATATGTGATATTATTATGAAATATATTTATCCATATTTAATTATTATAAAATGTTATACTATATATACATATATTCACTAGACTTCAAATATGAAATGTGTATTTTTCTTATGTTTTGGCTACTGCATCTTTACAGAGGTGAGTTTGTGTGAAAATAGGATACAGGATTCACATCAACAAATGCCTTTTTTCAAAATGCTGCAGAAACCTAAAGGGGGATTTCACTAGATTTTCTCAGACTCATTGTAAGGAATATATATCCACTTATGCTGAGCATAAAAACCTGACCCAGAGGAAGCAGTTCAGCTGTTTTATCTTGACATCTATTCATCTAGAATTAAAACTGTTAAATGTTTAATCTATGATATTCTTGTTATGATGTATATTTAATATCTTTGTTGCATCATACATACATACACCCACTAAAGTGCATTCGCATATGAACAAATACGTACACATATCACTACAGTAATCCCTAACTAGAAAGTATTTGAACTGTCTCTGGTCCTGTTCATTTATTACTTAAGTGCTCATAGTTGTAATGCACAAAGAAGGAAACAATAGACATGGACAACTTAAATCTCTGTCCCTGAATTTCTCACTACGAATAAGAAGTTGTCACTTTACCCAGGTTAAATTCACACCCTATTATGTGGCCAATCCTCTTTGAAACAACATTTTAAAATTCATTTTTATCTGTGTTCAAATTAATAGGCTTTATTTTTAAAAACATTTTTAGGTTTATAGAAAATTGAGTCAATAAAAAAGAGTTCTCATATACCCTTGCCCCACCCCAAAACATAGTTTCCCTGGCTAGTAACATCTTATATTAATGTGATCCATTTGTTACAGTTAATAACTCAATACTAATTTAAATATTAACCAAAGTACATATTTTACATCAAGGCTCACTCTTTGTGTTGTACTTATTTATGAATTTTGACAAACCCATAATGCCATGTATCCACCATGAGGTTATAATTCAGTAATTAACCCTAAAATCCCTGTGCTTCACTTATCTGTTCTTCTGCCTTCCTTTCCTGACCCTCTTTGCAATCACTGATCATGTTACTCTCTTTATATTTTTCCAGAGTTATATAGTCAGCATAAAATTTGCAGATTTTTCACACTGGTTTCTTTTACTGAGCAATATGCACTTCAGTTTTTTCCATATCTTTTGACAGCTTGATAACTCATTTTTTTTTTAATCATAAGATGACATTCCACTATATGGATTCACCACCCTTTGTTTATCCATTCAGCTACTGCATCTCTTGGTTGGTTCCCGTTTTTTTTTTGTTTTTGTTTTTGTTTTTTTATATAATTATAAATAAAGCTACTATGAACATTCACATGAGGTTATTGTGTGAAATTTTAAGAAAATTTAAGGAACTAATACTGTCACATAGGCCTTAGCTTCTGATTTTTATATCTTTTTTCTAACTATGTATATTTTTCTCTTAATAATGCCCTCTAACAAAATAATTCTATGTAGTCCCAAGACTATAGCACTTCTGTCTGTAAACTTATATACCTGACCGCCCTTATGCATTTACCTGACTTTTTAAATATTGACTGCTTCCTGAAAGCCATGCTCAGCAACATTCACTGGACTCTTCAAGTTGATGAAATTCGATTAGTTTCTAGATATAGTTTTCCTTCAATCACAGTAAGTATAAGTAAAGTTATCATCCTTCCTTTAATATGTGCTATTAATAAAATATCCTAAAATAGTCATCTCTATGGACAAATACACATATTCAAGGAGTTTTATTATTTTATTTTTCCTTAGTAATAGAAATCAGCATAGATATGAGTCCTAGGCTCTCAGCTAATATCACTAGCTTCCACTGTCATCTTCAGTGTCTTATGCTGACTGTGTCAAATATTTCTTTTCTGAATGAATTGTATCAAAAGAAATGAGACTCATTGGTTGATAAATCTCAGACAGAGATGAACTGGTGTAAAAATAGCATATACAAAACTCAACATGCATTTAATGCCACAATCCAGAAAGCTCCAGTGACAATACTCAGTAAGAGAATCCTAGAATTAATGCATTGAATTCATTTGTTGATGTGAAGGGATTACTATAATTATGTGTCTATGCTACCACAATAACCTAATAACTGGTTTCCTTCAAGTGATTGTATTCTTCTTCAAATAATTGTCCTTCTATAGAAGGAGTGATCTTTCCAAAAACATGTATTTTATCATGTTACACCAGCTACTAAATAAAATTCAAAGTTTTCTTATTGCACTTAAAAAAACATAAGGATTCTTAACATAGCCTATAAAATGTAAGTGTTTTTTTTTTTTTTTTTACAGTCAACATCGTTTCCTAATATACACCTTTATTTTTAAGGTACACTGGGGTCCAAGTTGATTCAATGAAAACATTTTAACCAATTTGTTGGTTTCAGTTTTGTCACTTTTGTTGTTGTTTTCTGACCATGTATATCTTAAAATGTCCTTATTTTGCTTTTATTATTTTTACTTTTTATTGAGATGATGCTTTTGAACTGTGGTGTTGGAGAAGACTCTTGACAGTCCCTTGGACTGCCAGGAGATCAAATTTGTTAATCCTAAAGGAAATCAGTCCTGAATATTCTTTGGAAGGACTGTTGCTGAAGCTGAAACTCCAATATTTTGGCCACCTGGTGCAAAAAATTAATTCATTGGAAAAGACCCTGATTCTGGGAAAGATTGAAAGCAGGAGAAGGGGATGACAGAGGATGAGATGGTTGGATGGCATCACCAACTCTATGGACATGAGTTTGAGCAAGCTCCAGGAATTGGTGATGGACAGGGAGGCCTGGCGTGCTGCGGTCCATGGGGTCACAAAGAGTCAGACACGGACTGAACGACTGAAATGATATACAATATAATATAAGTTACAGGTATACAACATAGTGATTCACAATTTTTAAAGTGAATCCATTAATAGCTATAAAACATTGGCTATATTCTTTGTGCTGTAAAGTATAAACTTAGTAGTTTATTTATTTTGTACATTGTAGTTGGTAGGTCTTAATCCCTTGCCCCTAACTTGTTCTTTCCCCTCTGCTCTCCCCACTGTTAACCCCTAGTTTGTTCTCTACATCTGTGAGTTTGTTTCTGTCTTGGATACATTCATTTTGGTTTTTTTTAGATTCCATATATAAGACAGAATATTTGGTTTTATTATAAATTTTTACATTAAATAGAGCCAGTCCACAATTCTTCCTGTTCCTCATTTTCTCTAAATTTTTGCTGCCATCTCATCTTCCTTCCTTAATTCTTTCCTTTCATGATTTCAATATTTCATTAGATAGTCTTATTTCTTTACTTTTTCATGTAGATGTCAGAGCCATCTTAGAAATTCCTAATAAGGATTTTAATAAAATTTCTTTGGATTCATGGATTTATTTGAGATGAATTAATATCCTCATAGGTTTGAACTTTCCTAATATATATATATGCAGAATATATTTTCAGGTTTGTTATCATTATTGCATTTTTAATTAAAAGTTTTACATATAAAATCTGTTAAATATATACTAATTTTCTACTATGTGTCAAGATATTAATATTACCCTCTTACTAATACAGTTATGTAAAGTTTAAAAATAAAATAAAATTAAAAAATAAATAAATAAAATAAAAATTGAAAAAATCCTGGCATATGTGAAGTGCAAACTTTTAAATTTTAATAACTTAAAGAGATACAAAAATTTTGTTATCTCATTTGAGGAATTTTGTCTATATATAAATACTTTATAAGTATCAGTAATGTTAATTTACATTCCTTTTCTTCTAAATTGTAATATGAAAATGCACCTATGAATAAAAAGTTTTGTGAAATAACTTTTTATTAAGCCACAAAACTTATGGTCATTAAAGTATATTTTTTCAGGAGGATACAGAAAATAATTTACTAAAGTTTTAAAAATTTAGAATGCTACTTTGTAATCTATATCAAAGAATAGGATTATTAAGGTAAACTATAATAAAATGAGAAAAATATGAACTCATCCACTGGGAAGCATAAAAAAAGAAAACTAAATGGAATGTGTCAAACTGAAATATGGAAAATAACTAATACTATTTCAAATTTTCTGATTGAAATGATATCCCGCAGTCCTTATCAATGTTAAATGACTAAATTAATGATAAATTTTTAAACAAATTTATACAAAACAAATACAACTTATTTAGCCAACATTGATAAACTTTGCATTGTAAAATTGAAAATAATGTAAAATTTTCCTCTTGTGAATGAGGAAGTCAACTTTACATAATCTCTTTGAACCTCTCTTTCCATATCTCCTGCAATGAATACAAAATTACACATGCCCATAAACACAAGGCCTATGGTAGCCTTTCAAGAAGTTTATTTATATTTTTATATTAAATTCTTAGTAACAGTTTTCCAAATGCCTAGAGTATACCATAAAGAAAATAATTTTTCTCCTTGAGAACTCAGACACTTTATATATTTTTAGTGAAATCTAGAACTAGATTTTCAAACTAATAAATAAAAGAAATAAATGAACAGTAATTAATGTTCATAGATTCTAACACAGGACTCTGCTATGTCTCTAGTGACCTCAAATATGAAAATCTGTGTTTTCAACAGTGCTAGAGATTTTATGAACTATTACCTGAGATCATGTGTCCTTACATCATTATTTGATTCATATGCTAAACTGATATATTATTTGTCTTTTTGTAGTCATGTTCAAAATTGAGCTTGATCTGTAGAGTTCATCTTTGTTTACTACTTCTAAAACTTGCAGTATTGTTATATAAAGAATCGTCATGCTTTTCCTTAATCTTCTTTTCCCTTGTGGAGAGATTTTTGTCACTAAGATTTCTCAATAATTTAGAAGAATTGTCCAAAAAGGTCAGTGTCCAAAAACGTTTGCATTTTCAGAATACTAAAAATTTTATCCATGCTTTCACATCTGATATAATTACAAGGAAATGGATTTTACCCCTCATGCAAGCTAACATGTCAGCATGCCTCAATTCTATGGAAACTGACAAGAAACATGAATCTTCTGGGTCTGGGACAAATAATTATATCATTCACAGCACAGCCAATACTAGGAATGCTGAAGCATGCAAATTTCCTTTGCCCCCAAGTCTCAGGAGGTTACACATACGGTCAAATTAAGCCTGCACAGGTAGTATCTTGCAACTAAGGGACTTTTTCACACAGAGGGATATCTTGAGCTTAAGGAATCCTTCATTTCTATGGTAAACAACTTTACTTTTCGTCAAGAGAGACTTTTCTCACTTTCAAAATTTCTAGTTGCACAAACATCCAGAGGAATACAAATGACCTGTATAAAAATACTTTCAGAGCTTTCTAATCTCAGTATACTCAGATATGTAGTGCAAGAAGCTCTTGCCAATTGCCTCCCAACAGTAGTTTATTAAATCAAAATAAATACACATATATTAAAAAATGCAGTTGTGTAGTTTTACCACTTCTGAATCTTCTATATTTTTCATAATCCAATTTTTGCATTAGTGTCCCTGTTTAAAATCTTTGCAAGAGAGTAATTTGTGGTTTCAATTATTAAAACTAATATTTTGTTTACTGTGATTATTATTATGACTTTCATTTTGTTTCTTTATCTTAATAATTCTGCCTCTATCCTACTTAAAATCTTTTTTATTGCCTTTATTGCAAAGTTCACTTCAGTTGCTATGACAAATTATTCTTCTAGAACTTTTCACTTATTATCTCTCATTCTATTATCTCTTATTCATCTCTTTCTTTTCCAACTGTCTTGTAAATTCTGTCAAATATGAATTACTTGCAGTCCCTGAAAGTGTCATTCTCTAATTTTATTTTTCCCAAGTATACTGTACTTCTTGAAAGTGTCAATATTTGTTTACAACCCTTTTTTTTATATAGATCTTCTTAAGGTTTCCCCTAAGTTCAGTGTCCTGCTGTCTTTCACTTGACTGCACCTATAGGTACTTTATAGTCATTGGAAGGACTGATGCTGAAGCTGAAGCTTCAATACTTTTCCCACCTGATGTGAAGACATGACTCTTTGAAAAAGACCATGATGCTGGGAAAGAGTGAAGGCAAAAGAAGGGGGCAGCAGAGATTGAGATGGTTAGACAGCATCATCAACTCAAAGGACATGAATCTGAATACATTTCAGGAGATAGTGAAGGACAGGGTAGCCTGGTGTGCTGCAATCCATGGCGTCTCAAAGAGCTGGACACTACTTAATGACTAAACAACAACAACATAGGTTCTTTAAGCATTTTGTAATTTCTGGTCTTGGTCCTGGATGTATGTCCCCAAACATGGTAAATCTATTCTTTTATTTTTTTTAAAGCAATTGATACCAGAAATTTTATAATTACATTCTTTTTTCACTCCAGCTTCATTAAAGTATATTTGACATTAAAATCATATATATTTAAGGTGTACAACAATTTCCCAGTGACTCAGCAGTAAAGAATCCGCCTGCAATACAGGAGACATAGTTCGATCTGTGGCTGTGGGAGACCCCCTGGAGAAGGAAATGGCAGCCCCCTCCAGTATTCTTGCCTGGGAAATAACATGGACAGCGGAGCCTGGAGGGCTATAGTCCATGGGGTCACAAAAGAGTTGGACAAGACTGCGTGACTAAACAACAACAAGGTATACAACATACACTTTGGACATATGTATACATACTTCCGGAGAAGGCGATGGCACCCAGTACTCTTGCCTGGAAAATCCCATGGACAGAGGAGCCTGGTAGGCTGCAGTCCATGGGGTCGCGAAGAGTCGGACACGACTGAGCGACTTCACTTTCACTTTTCACTTTCATGCATTGGAGAAGGAAATAGCAACCCACTTCAGTGTTCTTGCCTGGAGAATCCCAGGGATGGGGGAGCCTGGTGGGCTGCCGTATGGGGTAGCACAGAGTGGGACACGACTGAAGCGACTTAGCAGCAGCAGCAGCATAATTACATCATTAAATAATTGCCACATTCAAGCTAAATAAAAACAGAAATATGGATCAATGACCAGAACAGAGAGACCAGAAACAAATTCATATATTTATAGTCAGTTGATTTCCAAAGCTTCCCTGAAGGTCCAGCGTTTAACACAATTCCAATGAAGGCTTTGATCCCTGGTGGATAAAATAATGTCCCATATGGTGCAGGGTATGATCAAAAAATAAATAAATAAGGAAAGACAATATAGTCAATTGATTTTCAACAACATCCTTGAAAGGATAGTCTACTCAATAAATAATGTTGGAAAAATCTAAATATACACATGCAGAAAAATGAAATTGCATCAAATTATAAAGCAATGCATTGCAAAGTATGTAAATCTAACTTTTTGACCATCACTGTATGTCCAATGCATAATTCAATAGCTGAAAAAAAAAAAAGTCCAAAGGGAAATCACTGAAATAATTAATTACTTTTACTTCCACTCTGAAGAGGTTAAAAAGAAATACAGTTGACCAAAATTACATTGCCAGTATGAATCTGAAAACACTTTAGAGTTCAAGTGTATTCCTATTCATATTTCCATTTATATTCACCTTTTTCTGATTTTACATATATATCATTATTTAAGATTATATTAACAGATAATCTTACTGGTTGAATCCTAAAAGATGCACCAGAATAAGGAAGATAAAAGTGAACAAGAAGAATGATAAAATATTATAGGAAATAAATATATTATATAATATATAAAATATTATTATAGAAAAATAAATATTTCTCTACTTTACATATGGCTGTAGCAGTCTTTTTGGCTTCTAATTTCTGAGTTTTACTCATTTTTTTTTTAATTTACTGAAAATTAGGACAATATTTACTTGTAGTACTATACTGGTTCAACATATAGCCCTACTCTTTTTCTGTATCACTTTACGAATTTATGTATATCAATAGAAAAGGGTAAAATAAAGAGAGGAATGCAGCCAAATATCTACTGAAAGAGAGAATCAGTATCTTAAGTGTGTTAATCTGAGAAAGATATAAAAAAACAGAAAGAAATAACTAAATATATAACTGAAAAAAATTGCAAAAAATAAACAATTAAGATTTTTAAATAGGAGAGAGAAAACATTACTATAACCAAAATAATTAGACTAACAAATAATTAGTCTAAAAATTAGACTAACAAAAAGAAAATTTATATGTATTCTATTTCATTTATGCAAAAAGAAATTCTAATTCTGATATTCAAATTTACAGGTCTATACTAGTCACATGACATGAAGACAAGCTTCAAGAGAAATGGCCTAAGACTTAACTATGTAGACAATGTTTACTACAGATCTTCTCTAAATAAACTAGGGAAAGTGGATGGTATAATACAGAAAGAAGGGGAATTCGAATCTCAATGGAAGGACATAAATACCACTAAGCAAAGAAACTGCAAATGCATACAGTTAGACTTACATGGTTAAGGGAATGAAATTTGAAGGTAGTCAGATTGGGTGTAAATCCTCCTTTTACTACCTAATAGATGTTGAGTATTCAGTGAAAAATTCAACTTAATTGTAAAATGCCAATAGAACAATAAATTTTATTATCATGAAGATGAAAAAAAAAGCTAATAACTTTAAGGCAATTAGAATAGTACTTGGACTATTAGAAAGTGTTGTATAGGTGTTTACACAAAAATGCATCAGTTCAGTTCAGTCGCTCAGTCATGTACAACTCAATGCGAACTCACGGACTGTAGCACGCGAGGCCTTCCTGTCCATCAGCAACTCCCGGAGTTTAATCAAACTCATATCCATTGAGTCAGTGAGGCCATCCAACCATCTCATCCTCTGTCAGCCCCTTCTCCTGTCACCTTCAAACTTTCCCAGCCTCCGTGTCTTTTCAAATGAGTCAGTTCTTCCCATCAGGTGGCCGAAGTATGAGAGTTTCACCTTCAACATCAGTAGTCCTTCCAATGAACATTCAGAATTGATTTCCTTTAGGATGGACCAGTTTGATCCCTTGCAGTCCAAGGGACTCTCAAGAGTCTTCTCCAACACCACAGTTCAAAAGCATCAATTCTTCAGCACTCAGCTTTCTTTAGAGTCCAACTCTCACATCCATACATGACTACTGGAAAAACCATAGCCTTGACTAGATGGACCTTTGTTGGCAAAGTAATGTCTCGGCTTTTTAATATGCTGTCTAGGTCATTCATAGATTTTCTTCCAAGCAGTAAGCATCTTTTAATTTCATGGCTGAGGTCACCATCTGCACTGATTTTGGAGCCAAAAAGAATAAAGTCTGCCACTGCTTCCTCTATTTTCTCCATCTATTTGCCATGAAGTGATGGGACTAGATGCCATGATCTTTGTTTTCTGAATGTTAAGCTCTAAAGCCAACTTTTTCATTCTCCTCTTCACTTTCATCAAGAGACGCTTTAGTTCTTCTTTGCTTTCTGACACAAGGGTGGTGTCATCTGCATATCTGAGGTTATTGATATTTCTCCCGGCAATCTTGATTCCAGCTTATACTTCATCCAGCCCAGCATTTCTCATGATGTACTCTGCATATAAGTTAACTAAGCAGGGTGACAATATACAGCCTTGATGTACTCCTTTTCCTATTTGGAACCAGTCTGTTGTTCCATGTCCAGTTCTAACGGTTGCTTCCTGACCTGCATCCAGATTTCTCAAGAGGCAGGTCACGTGGTCTGGTATGCCCATCTCTTTCAGAATTTTCCACATTTTATTGTGATCCACACAGTCAAAAGCTTTGGCATAGTCAATAAAGCAGAAACAGATGTTTTTTCTGGAATTGTCTTGCCTTTTTAATGATCTAGCAGATGTTGGAAATTTGATCCCTGTTCCTCTGCCTTTTCTAAAACCAGCTTGAACATCTAGAAGTTCACAGTTCACGTATTGCTGAAGCCTGGCTTGGAGAATTTTGAGCATTACTTTACTAGTGTGTGAAATGAGTGTAATTGTGCAGTAGTTTGAGCATTCTTTGGCATTGCCTTTGTTAGGTATTAGAGTGAAAAATGACTGTTTCTATTCCTGTGGCCACTGCTGAGCTTTCCAAATTTGCTGGCATATTGAGTGCAGCACTTTCACAGCATCATCTTCCAGGATTTGAAAGAGCTCAACTGGAATTCCATCACCTCCACTAGCTTTGATCACAGTGATGCTTCTTAAGGCCCTCTTGGCTTCACATTCCAGGATGTCTGGCTCTAGGTCAGTGACCACACCATTGTGATTATTTGGGTCATGAAGATCTTTTTTGTACAGTTCTGTGTATTCTTGCCACCTGTTCTTAATATCTTCTGCTTCTGTTAGGTCCATACCATTTCTGTCCTTTATCAAACCCATCTTTGCATGAAATGTTCCCTTGGTATGTCTAATTTTCTTAAAGAAATCTCTACTCTTTCCCATTCTATTTTTTCCTCTATTTTTTCTTTGCACTGATCACTGAGAAAGGCTTTCTTATCTCTCCTTGCTATTAACTGTAACTCTTCTTACAAAAGAGTATTTCTTGCCTTTTCTCCTTTGCTTTTGGCTTCTCTTCTTTTCACAGCTATTTGTAAGGCCCCTTCATAGAGCCATTTTGCTTGTTTGCATTTCTTTTTCTTGGAAATGCTCTTGCTCCCTGTCTCCTGTACAATGTTACAAACCTCCATCCATAGTTCATCAAGCACTCTGTCTATCAGATCTAGTCTCTTAAATCTATTTCTCACTTCCACTGTGTATTCATTAGGGATTTGATTTAGGTTATGCCTGCATGGTCTAGTGATTTTCCCTACTTTCTTCAATTTGGCAATAAAGAGTTCATGATCAGAAGCCAAAGTCAGCTCCTGGTCTTGTTTTTCCTGACTGTATAGAACTTCTACATCTTTGACTGCAAAGAATATAATCAATCTGATTTTGGTGTTGACCATCTGCTGATGTCCATATGTAGAGTCTTCTCTTGTGCTGTTGGAAGGTGTTTTCTATGACCAGTGTGTTCTCTTGGCAGAACTCTATTAGCCTTTGCCCTGCTTCATTCTGTACTCCAAGGCCAAATTTGGCTGTTACTCCAGGTGTTTCTTGACTTAATGCTTTGGCATTCCAGTCCCCGATAATGAAAAGGCATCTTTTTTTTTTCTTTCCATTTTTAATACTAGAAGGTGCTGTAGGTCTTCATAGAACCATTCCACTTCAGCTTCTTCAGCATTACTGGTAGGGGCATAGACTTGGATTACCGTGATATTGAATGGTTTGCCTTGGAAATGAACAGAGATCATTCTGTCATTTTTGAGACTGCATTGAAGTACCACATTTCAGACTCTTTTGTTGACTATGATGGCTACTCCATTTCTTCTAAAGGGTTCCTGCCTGTAGCAGTAGATATAATGGTCATCTGAGTTAAATTCACCCATTCCAGTCCATTTTAGTTTGCTGATTCCTAAAATGCATATTGCTATACTAATAAAATATGCCTTAATGCTTAAATTTATAATAATCAGGATCCAAAATCTCTAAATATTCTCTAATGGAACTTGGAGAGATAGATGGAGAAACAAAATGTAGTAAAGACTGACAAAATTCTTATATTTTTAAAAGAAGAGAGAATTTTTCATTATAGGTTTTTGAAGAAAATGTCTAAAGTATGCTTAAACATTAAAATGTAAAGGTAAAATGCTAAAATACAAATGACATATTGAGGTTAGCAAACTTTGGCCAGTAAGCTAATAATATTTTTACATAATTTTAAAGTTTTATAAAAGAGAAACATATTACCCAGGCTAAATCTGGTCCAAAAATTCTAAAATATTTATTATGTGGCCATTTAAGTAAAAGCTTTATCACTCTTATATAAGAGAAGTAAAGAAAAAGCAAGAAAAATATGAAAAGAAGAAAACAATCCAATTAAGAGAGAAAATTTATAGAAAGGAGATTATAGGGAACAAAAGAATACTATACATATATTCAGATATATCCTTCAGTTCATTTCAGTCGCTCAGTCATGTCTGACTCCTTGCCACCCCATGGATTGCAGCAAGCCAAGCCTCCCTGTCCATCACTAACTCCCGGAGTTTACTCAAATTCATGTCCATCTCATTGGTGATTCTCCAACCACCTCATCCTCTGTTATCCCTTTCTCCTCATGCCATCGATCTTTCCCAACATGAGGGTCTTTTCCAATGAGTCGGTTCTTCACATCAGGTGGCCAAAGTATTGGAGTTTCAGCTTCATCATCAATTCTTCCAATGAATATTCAGGACTCATTTCCTTTAGGATTAACATATTTGATCTCCTGGCAGTCCAAGGGCCTCTCAAGAGTCTTCTCCAACACCACAGTTTAAAAGCATCAATTCTTTGGTCTCAGCTTTCTTTATAGTCCAACTCTCACATCCATACATGACTACTGGAAAAAAAACATAGCTTTCACTAGATGGATATTTGTTGGCAAAGTAATGTCTCTGCTTCTTAATATGCTGTCTAGGTTGGCTATAGCTTTTCTTCCAAGGAGTAAGTATTTTTAATTTCATAGCTGCAGTCATCATCTGCAGTGATTTTGGAGTCCCCCAAAATAAAGTCTCTCACCGTTTCCATTGTTTCCCCTTCTATTTGCCATGAAGTGATGGGACCAAATGCCATGATCTTAGTTTTCTGAATGTTGAGTTTTAAGCCAACTTTTTCCACTCTCCTCTTTCATCTTTATCAAAAGGCTCATTAGTTCTTTTTTGATTTGTGCCATAATGGTGGTGTCATCTGCATATCTGAGGTTATCGATATTTCTCCCAGCAATTTTGATTCCAGCTTCTTATTCTCCCTTATTGTGAAGGAGTTAAACTTCCTGATTAAAAAACAGATAATTCCAGAAGTAAAGTTACATTAAAATTGATAAGCAAAAACAATAAAGAAATGCTGTACCTTACATATTCTAAATTACAAACATAATACAAATTGAAAGCCATTTAATACAATTTGGAAAGAGCAATAAAATATAGTTATCTAATATTCTTTTCATTTAGAAGATAAAAATGTAATTTGAATAGCTCACAGGCTAGATATTTTGATTATAAATTAGTCAGACATAACATAGAAGATCTGTATATCAAAACTCATGGGGTACAATAAACTCATTTTAGGCACAGGTTGCTTTTGTTTTTCAGTAACTCAGTCACGTCTGACTCTTTGCAACCCCATGGACTGTAGCACACCAGTGCTTCCACTATCTCTTGGAATTTGCTCAAATTCACGTCCATTACTCAAATTCATGTCCACTCGGTTACATAGGATCCAAATTTTATTACAATAAAACTTGAATTTTAAAAATATGGGTAATAAGGAGAATATAAAAACAACTCCAAAACATAAAAACCACACAAAGATAAAACGAAATAGTGTCTATAGAAAAGTCAGTTTCTAGTTTTACACAATAAACATATGAAAGCTCTTCAAAATCAGTCAAACATCAAGTTGTAAAAAGGAAACAAACGGACAGGAAACATGACTATACACCAGAATTTTTTTTAATTATATATAATGATAAGTTTTAAGCATTTAAGAGATTTTAATGTCATCATATGATTATATTCAAACTTATAGATACAGAGAACCTAAAAAATGAGTGCTTACCAGCGGGAAGAGAGAAGGAGAGAGAGAGTGTATAGGGGTGGGGAGTAAAGGTACAAACTATTATACAATGTAGGCTACAAGTTTATATTGTACAACACAGGGAATATAGCCAATATTTTATAATAACTATAAATGTAGTATAACCTTTAAAATTGTGAATCACTGTGCTATGCACCTGTAATGTTGTGTATCAACTATATACCTATATATATATATAAATATATATAACCATAAAAATAGAAAACCATAATGATTGGGCTTTAAGGAAAGTATAAATGACAAACTTTGTTCAAGACCAAGTAGAAAACATTATATTTAAACAGTAATGGGAAAAAAAATCTATCCCAGGTTAATCAAAGTTCCATCACACACTTAAGAAAGAGATTATATTCTTTAAATATTTTTAACTAATATATTAATAGTAACTGAAATATTGTCAATTAATTCAACTATATAAATATAATCCTGATAACAAATCTTATCAAGGAAACCAGTTACACCGAAGTTAACCAATAGAAAAAACTCAGCTCTTCATGTTTTTATAAAAGCTTATTTTAAATATTGAGACAAAGAAAATTTAACAGAATATTAATCAAATGTCCAAGCAAATTATATCTTAAGATTTTGTGAAAGTTCAACATTATGAGGTTTACTGAAGTATTACTGTTACATCATGGTTTTCCAGATGGCTTAGTGGTAAAGCATCCACCTACCATTGCAGGAGATGCAGGAGACAGTTTGACCTCTGGGTTGGGAAGATACCCTGAAAGAGGAAATGGCACCCCACTTCAGTATTCTTGCCTGGAAAACTCAATGGATAGAGGAGCCTGTTGGGCGATAGTCCCTGGGGTCACAAAGAGCAGGACACAACTAATCAATTAAGCATGCTCTCTCTCTCTCTCTCTCTCTCTCTCTCTCTTTCACACACACACACGTTACATTAATGAATTAAAGTAGAAGAGACAAATAAGTGGTACCATAAATTAACAAATCTAAAATAAACACACGTTAGAAAGCTACTAAAGATGATTGCATTTTGCCATTATCTACTAAAAATAGCACATTGAATTTTGCATTAGAACTGATTATACACATAACTACTTCTCTTTCTCTAGTTTTTTATATAGCATGTGCATGAACATGGATGCACTTGCTCATCAAATGTCAATTACATAAATGTTCAATCATTACCTTGAGCCCTGGAACAATACAAAACTGAAAACTCTAGTATCTAATTCTACTGGGAAATTTAGTAACAAAAGCAAAGAAAAAAGTCATTTTATTTTGCTCCAAACAGATCTTCTCCCCTCTGTGTACAAGTGAAGATAGTAACTCCTGAGTTTTCCTGAATTATGCCCATAAATTATTAGGAGTTCTAACACCTTTCTTCTAGATAATCATAGTAACATATGTAACCTATAGTATTAATTATAGTATGCTTTGGTATTCTATGATGAAATTCTGGGAAAGTGTCATATATGAAGTTGTTTCTTTAATTATTTAGGGGAAATAGTGTGCATTAATCACTACTGCAGTTTATTTATTGAATTCTGATAGCACTCAAAAAAAACAGCTTAATAAACTATTGAAATGTGGCTAAGTAATTAAGGAATAATTAGGAAACAATTAACATATTAAACATGTTGACTAAATCACATAAGGTACTGTGATAGAAATGAGACCTGGATATCAGGTTTTATGATTTCTTTTTACTGATTTTAAATTATTCATTATACCAGAGTAAGAATTTTTACATGGATAATCTCATTTAATTGTTACAACAGTACTCGAAGAAAGACTGTTATTATTTTTATTTTATAGACTGGGATGCTTAAACTTTGGTTACTTCAGTGTTCTCTCACAATTTTACCTACTGGTTATTAGGGACAGACTTGACATCAAGCAATTCAACCACATTTTTCTATCATCAGCTATTACTACTTTGGGCTAATTCATTCCATCAATGGGTTTTAGCAAATTCTTCATGAGTTCATTCTTTCAGTCTGACAATTTGTTAAAAACAACTGTGCACATATTCTAATATTTCTGATAAAGTTTCTACATATAACTTTCTTAAATATTTCAAGGCAACTCCAAAGCACAATAAATAAAACAGTGTATGTGTAGGAACACAAGCACAGGGTGGAGTGGTTGCAGAACCTTATTTCCTTCCATCCATCTTTGGGATGAACCTAAGATCTCTTAAAGTCATTCTGAGAATCAATTGGAAGCAATTCTAGAAATGTCACCAGAAACAGTACTTGTCTGTTTCTTCAGTCAAAACCCCAATCTTGCTGCGTGTAATGTGACTAAGACAATAGGATGACATTTCCAGGAGTATCAATTTGACTCTATGAACTTCTGTATGCATAGAGAGGAAACACATTCAGAGCAAGGGCTAATGGGTGAATTCTCTAGTTCTCTTTGAAGCTGACAGCCTCTCTTACCTCATCCTGCCCTGGAATGTTATCTTTTTGTTTGTTTGTTTTACAGTCAGAAACTATTCAGGATGCATTAAGTAAAAAACAAAAAAATATGAAACAGAAAGCAAACTAATGCAAGACTAGGCAGATTTCCATATATAAGTGTGAAACAGCAAAAAGGAAATACAGCATCGTTATCAAGTGAAGTCAAGCTGCTCAAAAAACACATATTTACAAACAAGACTGTTAAAGTAGATGCTATTATGTAAGACAGAAAACTCTTTGCCAGCACACGGAGCCCTCAAATCCCTCTCTCTCATACTCCATTTATTGATATGTTAATTAAAATATTTATTTATTAAGGCCATTACTTTCACTATTTTTTCCATTTATGTAGACTTCTTGAGTGAATTGGAGAGTCATAAACCTACATTTTAGGCACATCACTGATTCAGACTGATCTTTTTTTTCTAACTAACTCAAGTAAGTGGGGTATACTTTACAAATTATCTGTTATATGCTCACTTCTTAATATATGTACACTTTTAAAAAGAAAATATTCTGGATAAAGAGTTAGTTGCCTTAAGCTTCTGGCAAGCAAGTATTTCCCATGTCATTTTCCATTTCACAGCGAGAAATAATGCACATTTTAGAATTTAATATACATGCTTTAATTGATTTAGGAGGGGGGAAAGCTCTTATAGAAAAAAAAACCTAAAGTATCTTATTAATATTTAATTTTTAAGTAGTAAGTATTCAGGGTTTCAATATCAAGTACAATACCTACTTTAGAGGATCAATATATATTTCTGAAATTAGCACTTTTTTTCATTGTTTCTGATATTAAAGTAATGAATTACTAATATTAATACTGAATACCTACAGTGCTTCCTCTGAAGAAAGAGATTTTATCATGAGTACCTGGTTCTGAGAAATATTCAGATGTGTGTTCCCTAAAGTAATTCAATGTATGAATTCTTTACAAAGAATAAATGCACGTTTTCTCCAGACTATTTATAAGGATATCTGTGGCACCTGCTTATAACAGGTATATGGCAGATATTAAATGATACTTGATGATCACATAAAGGAAATAGAAAAGGTTTATTACCGGGAGCTTTAATATTTATTCTTCAGAAGATTATGGTCATGTGAATGGTTTAATGAAGGCCTGCTAGAGGGACTGTCCAAGTTAACACTGAGGCACTTGCATTATCTCCCAGAAAAAAATTAAAATGTAACTGCATTCTAATGAGACAATCCTACATTTGCCTTGGCTATAAAAAGAAATGCTATAAATTTCTATCCTAGTCATATTGGTGATATACATGAAAAGAAAGTAAAAGTGAAGTCACTCTGTTGCGTCCAACTCTTTGCGACCCCATGGACTGTAGCCCACCAGGGTTCTCCATCCATGGAATTTTCCAGGCAAGAGTACTGTCTATCTGAATCTCAGGTAGTTTGTGTGAAAAGGCTTTTTTTTTAATGGCCATAATTTGAGTGAATTATAGCAAAGAGTCTGGGACACATGCAAAAAGTCAGCTTTTGAAGGCATAGTCATTTTGGAAGCAGTAAGCGGTTCTCCAATTCTAGATTTGTCTCTTGACAGCTGTGCATGTTATCTGGGCACTTAGGACCTCAGACTTCATTTTACATATCACAAAATTCCTGGAATTTTGTTTTTTATATTTGCAGTAGAATGATGCATCAGAAACTATTTGAAAATCATCTATTGTAACTAACATATTGATAATTACCTTACACAGATATTGTATGCTATTTTTTTTTTTTTTGAACCACATGGATGCCAGATCTTAGTTTCCCAAACAGGGATCCAATCGATGCCCACTGTAGTGGAAGCGTGGAATCTTAACCACTAGAACACAAGGGAAGTCCCTGTATGTTATTCTGGTTGCTTTCATTTCCCTCACTGTCACTCCCCCTTTATTAAGAAAGACCAGAGAATGCATGATATGTATTGAGCAAGCCCAGCTATTTTTTAAATCAGTGTATGATATTAATGAATCATCAAGAAGAACTATATCAACACTGCCACTAACCCTTTGATATATGAAAAATATGATAATCTTAAGCAAGTATGAGTTTAGGAAGATCAACTATATCATATGTTGCAGGTGATAAATAATCTGAGGACAAGTTAAGAAAATAGCATTGACATATATATGCTGTGCTGTACTGTGTTCAGTCGCTCAGTCTTGTCCGACACCTTGTGACCGAATGGACTGTAACCTGCTAGGCTCCTCTGTCCATGGGATTCTCCAGGCAAGAATACTGGAATGCTTTCCCAACCCAAGGATCAAACCAGGTCTCCCTCATTGCAGACAGATTCTTTACCCTCTGAGCCACCAGGATGCCCAAGAATACTGGTGTGGGTAACCTATCCCTTCTCCATGGGATCTTCCTGACCCAGTAATTGAACTAATTGGGGTCTCCAACATTGAATGTGGATTCTTTACCAGTTGAGTTACCAGGGAAGCCCCCATATATATATATATGTTATCTTATGTAAAATATATAGCTAGTAAGAAGCAGCTAGATAACACAGGGAGCCCAGCCTGGTACTCTGTGTAACCTAGAGTGTAGGGGAGAGAGGCTGAAGAGGGATTATATATATATATGTATATATATATATATATATATATAAATAATATATACTTCATATATATATATAATTATGGCTGATTTCCATGTTGTGTGGCAGAAAGCAACAAAACATTACAAATCAATTATCCCCCAATTAAAAAAATAAATTAAAAAATAGTAATTCCAAAAGTAAGTAAGTAATTCCAAAAGTAATAATAAATAATAACAATCTGAAGACTGGGCCATTAGGCTTCTCAAAAGCTGCACTAAGCTATAGCAGATCCTAGCAAAAGGCCTTTAACTCTTCTTTCTTCCTCCCTTCCTACTTCTTTCCTCCCTTTGTTTTTTGTTTGTTTGTTTTATTCTTAGCATATACAATGGGTACAAGTTTCAGAATTCTGTGTATAGAGGGATATTTTGAAAAAAATAAAAAAGTATCAGCAGTTAGGCTGAAGAGTAAACTTCCTGAGAATAAGGACAAGTCTTTACCCCCATTAATTCACATACAACCCAATGCACAATACGCTGGAAAATGACTTCAACTGATTTACCTAATCAAAAAATGTTAAGTTGTAAGGACAAAGAAATTCTTAGATCCAAATTCTGGCCCAAGCTATAAACATTGATTGTACATAAACAGGCAGAGAGACAATCAAACTCTTCTGTTGTTCTGAGAAGCCCCATTCTCTGGCCTGACAAACTTAGCTCACCACGCCTGATATACACAGGTATAGCTGTATTTTGATACTTTAGAAAAATAGAGTCCTTTTTAAAATGGTATGTAGCATAACTCACGATGCTCACAATCTTGATTGCTATCCCAGTGTTACTAAATATTGAGTTTATCTGCTGTTATCTGTCTTATTCATTGACAAATAGCAGGACCTGAACACTTCTTAAATAACCTTCTATTTTGAGTCCCACTCATTTCACCAATGACAAGATAGCTCTAAAGTCAGTTATGTGAATTAACAAACACTTTCATGTAGATCATTTCTAATAGAATTTCAAATATTAAGCAATCACTTTCTAAAATGTTCAGACATTATAAAGGTACTTCAAATGCTGAATTAACTCAACACAACAGACCTAGAGATATTATCCTATTTGTATTAATTTTAATTTTTTAAAAACTTTACCTTTTTAAATAGTAAATTGTGCCATCATTTGAACGGAGAAGGCAATGGCAACCCACTCCAGTACTCTCCCTTGGAAAATCCCATGGACAGAGGAGCCTGGTAGACTGCAGTCCATGGGGTCGAGAAGAGTCGGACATGACTGAGCAACTTCCCTTTCACTTTTCACTTTCATGCATTGGAGAAGGAAATGGCAACCTAATCCAGTGTTCTTGCCTGGAGAATCCCAGGGACAGGGGAGCCTGGTGGGCTGCCTCTATGGGAGTGCACAGAGTCGGACACGACTGAAATGACTTAGCAGCAGTAGCAGCATAGTCTATGTTCATTTATTTACTTTGTTTTCTCCATTCTACCTCAGTGGCCTGTAAAGCAGATGCTTTCTCATAACATTTCTAATCCCTTAGGAAAACTGAAAAAACCATTCCCTTTTTACTGTTAACTTGTTAAGTTCACTTAACTCCAAGACCTTAAGTGAAAGCTGCTCAGTCATGTCCGACTCTGTGTGACCCCATGGACTACACAGTCCGTGGAATTCTTCAGGCCAAAATACCACAGTGGTAGCCATTCCCTTCTCCAGAGGATCTTCCCAACCCAGGGATTGAACCCAGGTCTCCTGAATTGCAGGCAGATTCTTTACCAGCTGAGCCACCAGGGAAGCCCAACTCCCAAGACATTCAGTTCAATTCAGTCCCTCAGTCATGTCCGACTCTCTGTGACCCCATGGACTGCAGCACGCCAGGCCTCACTGTCCATCACCAACTCCTGGAGCCTACTCAAACTCATGTCCATCACATCACTGATGCCACCCAACCATCTCATCCTCTGTCATCCATTTCTCCTCCACCTTCAATCATTCCCAGCATCAGGGTCTTTTCAAATGTGTCAGTTCTTCGCATGAGGTGGCCAAAGTATTAGAGTTTCAGCTTCAGTATCAGAGCTTCCAATGAATATTCATGACTGATTTTCTGTAGGATTGACTGGTTGGATCTCCGTGCAGTCTAAGGGACTCTCAAGACATTAAGGAAAAGTAAACAAAGTCGAAACTAACATACATAAGACCATACAGTTTTAAATAGGTTTAGAGTGTATAAAGGTCCCTTTTCTGGAGTATTTGACTTTCTATTGAAATGATTCCTGAAAGAATCACTGGTGTTTGCCCTTGTTGATATTTGAGGAGGAGGCTTGCCTGTGCCTTCCAGAAATCAGCTCTTTCCCTTTTTCTTAACCAAAGTCATGCCTCTGCTTTTGCCACCTACTTCCCCAAATGTATTAAATAGAAGTATCATCCTGGGAACTGTCATGGTTATCTCTGTCTCCAATTCTTATGATACCAGTTTTAATGGTTTTTTGTCTGGCTTACTAAGGAATGTCTCTGAAGCATTTTAAAATACTAATCTGAAGAATGGATGAGTTTTATATATAGATACATTTTTCCTTCTTTTTCTTTCATTGGCAAAATGGAGCTTCAGAAGATAGTGAAAATTCATTTACCTAACATTATGTACCAAATGAACACAAATTTTTAAAAATAAATTTTTACTGCTGCTGCTGCTAAGTCGCTTCAGTCGTGTCTGACTCTGTGCGACCCCATAGAGGGAAGCCCACCAGGCTCCCCGCCCCTGGGATTCTCCAGGCAAGAACACTGGAGTGGGTTGCCATTTCCTTCAAATTCAAGATCATTTATCATCCTTTGTACTTAGTTATTGATAAATACTTAGATCAAAATTGACATATGTTAGTCTAACCTTTTAAGTCAAATTATGAATTCTATTTTCTAATAGAGAATACTGATAAAGAAACAGTAAGTTAGTTTGAAGTGGATACTGTATTTAAAATGTTATGCTGATTATACTGTGATGGATTATAAAACCTCTACACTAAGTATGACAAAGGGAAGACAAACTGCTTTAGGTTTATAATTTATCCTTTACTGACTTTATCCCGACACAATGAAACATATCACCACTTAAGATTTTCTCCAGACTATCAATCAATCAATCAATAAGTGAGCCAAGGTATGACTGAAATCAGATTATTTTAAGACTGGCTTCAAAACCCATGATTTTATATTACTCCAACACATTTTACAATGATGACAGCAGATGATTACATAAAAGTCTATCAATAGAACCATAGGTATTTTTAATTAGTCATTAAAATTTGAGCTTGTTTTCCTAAAGAATTTAATGAAATTTCAAACTTATATGCAAATATAAGATAAAAGTGGGCTTCCCTGGTAGCTCAACTGGTAAAGAATCCACCTGCAATACAGGAGACCCCAGTTCGATTCCTGGGTCGGGAAGATCCCCTAGAAAATGGACAGGCTACCACCCACTCCAGTATTCTTGGGATTCCCTGGTGGTTCAGACAGTAAAGAATCTGCCTGCAATGTGGGAGAGCTGGGTTGGGAAGAACCCCTAGAGGAGGACATGGCAACCCACTGCATGGGGAATCCTTGCCTGGAATCCCCATGAACAGAGGAGCCTGGTGAGCCACAGTCCATGGGGTCACAAAGAATTGGACATGACTGACTAAGGTAATACAAATTATAATATGTGTGCTAAGTCGCTCAGTTGTGACCGACTCTTTTGCAACCCCTTGGACAGGTGCCCACCAGGATCCTGTTTCCATGGAATTTTCCAGGCTGGAATACTGGACTGAGTTGCCATTTCCTTCTCCAGGGATCTTCCCAATCCAAGCATCAAACCTGAGTCTCCTGTGTCTCCTGCATTGCAGGCAGATTCTTTACTATTGTGCCATCTGGGAAGCCATTATAATATGTACTTAGGCTAAATAAACATGTGATTCACATTTAGTAAGAAAATAATAAAGTTAATGTTATATCATTTGAAATATTTTTACTATTATTTTTGTTATTCATTTCCAATTTTACCAAATAAACTTTTGTATGCTTTTGCAAACTGATATTTTGCAGATATTTTTACATCATGTTTTTATTACAATTTCCTAAAACCATCACAAGAAGCTTAGTTACTTGGTACCAGAATGGGACTTTTCATGTTTACCAGCTATTAGTGATTTACGTGTACCAAATTATCTGTAAATAAAGTGTTTATGGCATCATCAAACGAATATCTTTATAGCAAATTTTATAGTTTTTTAGATTCTGAAACTATAACCTTAATATTTTTAGTAAATTCCCAAAGTATGCAACACAAATATAGATCAGAGTAAAAAACATAAATAAATAGTTCAAAAATATTTCAGAAAGTAAAAAAAAAAATCCATGCTACCAGTAGTCAAATCAGTAAATAATAATTATTCTTATTATGTCCAGTTTATTTAAATTTAATTTTTAAAATTTGATTTATTAGTAAACCAGATCACAAAATTCTCATTTGTAGAAATGTTTTTAAAATTGAAGTAAAAAAAATACCTTTAATTTTCAGGACTTCAACTCTTGCCATCTTCCTAAGCAAAGTTCAAGCTAAGCACCTTGCAAATAATTTGGAAAAAGTAAAAAAGGATTTGGAGACAGAAGATTCATTTACTTATGAGTTAGGTAAGGTAGCCAAGCCAATTAACCCCATTGAGTTTTGATTTTTTAATTTAATGATGATTAAATGAGACATTCCCTTTGCATATAATTTATAAACTACTTAATGATATAAAATAGATCCATTTAATAGAAATATATTGAGTGTGACGTATATAATTTTAACTTTCTGGGGGCCAATTAAAAATTTAAAAGAAACAAGGTGAAATTAATTTTGTTTTTTTAACCCCAAAATATCTCAAATGCTTCTTCCACACATCACCAATATAAAAAATATTCTTGAGACGTTTTATATACTTTTTTTGGTATTTAATATTTGCTATCCATGTGTGGGCTTCCCTGGTGGTCCAGTAGTAAAAAAAAAAAAAAAAAAAATCTGCCTGCTAATGCAGGAAATGCAAGAGATAGGGGTTCCATTTCTGGCTTGGTAAGCTTCCCTAGAGGAGGAAATAATAACTCATTCCAGTATTCTTGCTTTGAAAATCCCGTAAACAGAGGAGCCTGGCTTACAGTCCATGGGGTTGCAAAAGAGTCTGAAATGACTGACTAAACAACAATAACAACAATTCAGTGTGTATTTTACACTTCCAGTGCATTGCAATTATGACTGGTCACATTTTAAGTGTTCAACAGCCACATGGAGCCTGTAGCTATGATGATGAACAGGTACGAACATTGAGTTTTACTGAGAGTGTCTTGATTAATATTATTTTCTGTTTATAACAATGGAAGATAGTCAGTATAATCTAGAACAGGACAAGATCACACAACAATAAGCAATTTCAAGTGAGGTAAATTTAAATCTATTAACACATAACATAAATATACATTGAATATACAAAACAAACATACACTGAATATATATAATATAAGAAAAATTTCTTGATTGTACATATAAATTGAAATGCGTTATGCTATGTTCTGTTTTCTGGTTTGTACCTAGTAAGCAAAGAAAAGTCATACGTTTACCACGTAAGATAATGCCCAACACTTGAAGGGGAAAGAACTCAGATTCCTTCCTGCAGATACCTTATCTAATAAATCTGCTAGTGGATTAGAAGGTCTATGTAGTACCTCTAGCTGTATTTTCTGAGGGATACTCTTTTGCAAAATATTAGAATGATTCAAGCAATATTCATAAAGCAAGGGAAGATTATATAAGGTAGAAATTGTTCTAGAGCATTTTCTTCCTACTCTACAAGTCCCTCTAGGTTAGTACTTATAAATTTTTTCCCCAATCCCTGCATGTGGACCACGTTTATCTATATTGTAGATTTGATAATTTGCCTGAGAGCTAGTTATGTTAGTCTAAATAATTCAATTGTTTTGTGCATGTAAGTGTAGTCTCTAAGATACATTATCTGTAAGAAAAAAAGGTTAGATCTTTTCTTCTTTCACAAATGATAAATGCCAGTAGCAATTTGTTTTGGATAAAGAAAAGTGCTTATAAATAGGAAGGGGAAACCAGATTTGAAATATTTGAATAAGTACCTGATAACTATTTAAATTGATTCATTGCAGGGAAATAATAATCCCATTGGTAGTTTACAGAAAAGAAAAATCACAATGACTTTATTAGGAATCATAACAGACTGCATAAATTACAACTGACTCTGATTAAATATTTTTTACATCAGTGTATTTCAGGGCTACCTATTCTTCCTACTTGTTATACACATATATGTAGCTACAGATAAGACAATATTTATACAAATGAATCTAAAATAAATATTTGGTAAAGGAAACATAATCTTTGGCAGTAAATAAACACACTTTTTGAATGTAAATGCATAACATCCCTTTAAGGAAAATGCACCGCATTTCTTTCAATACAATTGTTATGAAAAAGCAAAACTTATTGGCTTTTTATTTACTACTATCTGCAACATTTTTATTCCATTAATAAAGAGATCTTGTTATTTACAATTTTAATGTTAATATTCTAGGTCAGAGGTATGAATCTAATTACTAAGTACTTTGAATAACATCAAAAACATATGCATGTTTCTATGAATATTAGTTTAGTAGAGATGTTTCTATTATATTAAATAAAACATTTATTTACAAAATTGCTTTAAATTAGTGTTACCAAATATGTTAATCCATTGAATACAGAAGAACAGAAAGATTACTAAACAGATGCATTTTTCATTTACACGTTGACTTTCATCTGACCAACAAAATTGGCTTTTTCCAAAACTGAGTAAACATAAGAATGGGAATGAAATTGTCCCCTAGGTTTGGGGGATTATATAAAAGTAATCAGTAGCATATAGGATTAAATAAAAGTATCTTTGAATACAAAAGTATAAGGAAAGAAATTGTTGCTAGTGTTTTTCAAGATTTTCCATGAGTAGTTTTAAGGAAAAAGCACGGAGCTTTTAAATTTGTGGATTTGAAATGACATTCATTTACTTGAGAATTAAGAAAAGTGATGGAAATTAAAAAAAAAATGAGGTTTGATTAATGTTAAGAGAAGTAATAGAATAGCTTTTATTTTTAAGCTTTTTATTTTATATTCAAGTATGTATGTGCATGCTTTGTTGCTCAGCTGTGTCCAATTCTTTGCAGCCTCATGGACTATAACCTGCCAGGCTCCTCTGTCTATGGGAATTTCCAGACAAGAATACTGGAGTGAGTTGCCATTTCCTAGTCCAGGGATCTTCCCAACCCAGGGAATGAACCTCATGTTTCCTGCACCTCAATTCTTTACCTCTGCACCACCTGAGTATGGCCAATGAACAAATACTGTTGTGATAGCTTCAGGTGAACAGGAAAGGGATTCAGCCATGTGTATACATGTATCCATTCTCCCCCAAGGGCTTTCCAGGTGACACTGAATCTACCTGGGAAATGATAATGGTAAAGAATTCACCTGCCAAAGCAGGAGATGCAAGTTTGATCCCTGGGTCAGAAAGATCCTCTGGAGGTGGAAAATGATTACCCACTCCAGTATTCTCGCCTGAAAATTTTCGTGGACAAGAGGAGCCTGGTGGGCTACAGTCCATGGGGTCATAAAGAGTTGGACGTGACTGAGTACACACACACATTCTCCCCCAAATTTCCTTCTCGCACAGGCTGCCACCTAAACTCAGACTAGCTTTAAAGCATGTGGTCTGTGGATTACCTGTTGTGGAGTTTGCAATAAGATGAGGAGTTTGTGGAATAAGATAAATCATCTGTGCTATGTCCTTAAGTGAACTGTATATATATAAAGAGTCCAAAAGTCAGAACACAGTATCACAGGGCTGATACAGAGAAACAGGTGCCAGCTGAGCCTCACTCCTTTTGAAGATTCTAGGGGAGAATCTATTCCCTGTTTCTTTCAGCTTCAGGTGTCTGTGAGAATTCTTTACTTTGTGTCTGCAACACCCCTATTTCTGCCTCCCTGATCATATTGCCTTCTACTCTTTTATATGACATATTCTTTCACCTTCTTCTTATAAGAAGAACACTGGTAATTACATTTGGAGTGCACCAAATAATATCCAGCATAATCTCTTCATATCAAGATTCTTAACATCTGCTAAATCTTTGCCAAATAATGGAGCATTCACTGCTTCTATAGATTAGTATGTGGACGTTTTATACAGAGCTGTTACTCAGACTTCCATAACAACTGATCAACAGTTTAATGGTAAAGAAGTAAAAAACAAAATATTTGTTTGTCATTCATTAACTTGAAAAATTTGAAGAATACAGTGGTAGAGCACTTTTTGTATTTTTAGTGCATTTTGACCCTTAGTAGTATGCAGAGTTTAAAAAAATTAAATTTTGATAATAAATTTTATGAGAAATTCTCATTGTTGAGTTGAACTCTAACTGCTAAGTATGTTTTATCAGTTTTTATATCTTATATTGCCAAATGATAGCTTATATGTGAAAGATTTTTGCATTAATGTAATAATGCAAGATCATTAATTTTATACACACATGCATATATGGTATAAATTCATTATGCTTTAAAATGTATTCTGGCATTTTGAGAAAACATGAGGCATGACTGTGTTAAACTAAATTCAAGAGAGTATATTTAAAGAACTAATTGACTTTAATAGACAATTTATGAGTTGGCCAGCATCACATCTAGTAACTGAAGGGTTTTCTAAATGGTTATACAAAACAGGAGGCTTTAATAAGCAGAAGTATAAAGTGAGAGAGCTATTAGCAAAAGGAAAAGAAAAGATTATTTTTAGGACAGAAAATCTTCTTTTGCAGGAGAATAGAACAGCAGAACAGCATGGGTTTTATCATGCAGATAGCATCTTTTTTTCTCTGGAGTGGTATAGAAAGGGCGCATATGACACATAACCTCTTTGGTACTGACCAGAAAATTCCACATGGTTGAGTAAGATTATGTTTCTGGAGAAGATCAAAACTGCAGTTATATTCAATATTAAGTCTAAGTTTGGTAGGCCTGTGATTTTCTTAACAATTCCCCTCCTTTTGATCAAAATTTTTGGCCTGAGCGGTATAACCAAAATTTAAGGTCTTAGCTTCACTCTCAGTTACAGCTCTGCTGCTGCAGCTGCTGCTAAGTTGCTTCAGTCGTGTCCGACTCTGTGTGACCCCATAGACGACAGCCCACAGCCTCCTCTGTCCCTGGGATTCTCCAGGCAAGAATACTGGAGTGGATTGCCATTTCCTTCTCCAACACATGCGTGCACGCTAAGTCCGCTTCAGTCGCATCCGACTAGTTACAGCTCTATAGCTTGTTAATCCTTAGGATGACATGATATTTTTGCTTAATCCCTATGACATTCAAAAGTCATGGTTCCAGGTTCAAAACCCATAAATCTGTGATTCTCTTTGCTTCTTTTCTGATGTTCCAGTCTTAGGGAGATTGTTTGTCTGGGGTGAGCCACTGCAAACATCTATTTAAAACTTCTGAGATGATACAATGTGCCAAGGGAATTATTATGATTGTAGTAAACAGAGTAATTCCCAATATTTGGAGTACACTTTGAAGTTATGGTCTCCAAGACCCAAGCCAATCAAAGAAAGACCCTGTTGAAGGAGTCATCTTTTTAAGCCAAGTGGCTGGCTTGCTTAATGATTTTACTTAACTAAGTTTCAACTTCCCCACAAATGTCAATCTAAGCACAGCAGCTGGTGTAGGCCACATAACAAATACCTTCTTATTCAGCTAAAAGATAATCCAGAACTCTCCTATATTCAAGAACAACTTTGGCCAGGCAGTTTAAGGATCTTTGTTGGGAAGCTAATGTTTTAGCAATTTGTATCCACTCCTAACAAAGGAATAGATTTAATCACAGGGATTACTGTGTCTACCCCTTCAATTAAGGAGTTAAACAAATCTTTAGCACATATGGGAACAGAATCTCCTACCTGAAATACAGTGTCATCCTAAATGCTTTGCAAAGATGGATGCTGTTCGTGAGATTTCTTAGAGAATGAGGGCAAACGTGATGTAGATAATTATAGATAGGTCTGAACCTATGACAAGTACAGCAATCTGAAAAGGTAGCCCCCTTTGCAATGGTCTGAGAGATACAGATGATGGTGGTGTCTTTCTAGATTTCTAGATCAATGAGAAAACAAATACACAAACAAAAAAGGGAGGGATATGTATTTAGCTAAGGCAGTAAGTCTTGATCCAGCATCTTGGGCAGAAGCAGTTTACCTGGCTGTCAGCTACTTCTCTTTCTTGTCAGGTTGAAGTCTTCACATTTGTACAGAACCAGGTATCACGTAGATTCCTCCTTAGCTGTGAGATGTATATCCAAGGCTCAATACCTTCTAGCTTCGCAACAGTGTCAGCGGTCAGTAGCACTTGGTAAGATCCCTTTAGAGTAGCACTTGGAAGGCTGTCTTCATTCTTAGTGATTCCCAAATCAGAAGGGTAGGGGAAAATTGGAAATACTAGTTTGGTGAGTCATTTGAGGAAACTGGAAGAATTATTGATCCAGTTCCAGTTTGCAAGTGTATAACAAAACCTCAAAGACAATTAACAGGGCTAGAATCTGAAGCCTACAGAGGTAAAAATGTAATTTTTCTCTTTACAATTACCCCCCATGTTTTACTAAAGATAATCACAGTAAAACTAATATGTTTATATTAAACTTGACCTGAATATTTATATTCTTACATGCAGCAAGAATAGTAATTGAGTATAAATTCTTTTTAAAGAATTTGCCAGATTTGCTTTGCCAGAACCTTGTAGGCAAGTTCCCAGGTTTATTTTTTCCAAGCAGTTTCTTAAAGCTGCCTGATCATATCTCAGCCCGTGCACATCTCTTTCAGACATGACATTCCTGTTCAAAACCTTGGTAGTATAGCCAATTCTATTTATGCCCTGTTACAATGAGAACAGATTATTACTGAGCTTATGCAGATGAATATACTGTCATGAAAATAAGAATATTGAGAGTTTCTGAATTCTGAAAGAATCAAGTGTAGATAAAAAATAAATAGTCTACCTTTGTTCACAAAGGTGTACTTTACCAAATTACTGTAAGTCATAGATAGCTTAAGTGAAAAAGTCTTTAAGTCTAGGGGAAAAAAAGAACATCCTTCTCAGTTCATATAGTCCCATGTAATTGATACTTGTTCTATTTGAATCCATTTTTTTCCATTGGTTGTCTCAATTTTGCCTGATGCTTGAGGGTTAAAGGAGCAGTGGTAATTCCAAGAAGTTTGTAAGATTTTCACAAAGACTTGTATGAGTAGCCCAGTGAAGTGGGTGTCTCAATCACTGGAGATTGTTGATGGTATTCCTGAAGTGGAAAATACATCTTCTAAATGTCTTTGCCACTATGAAAGCATCAGAACAGTGGAAAGAAAAGACTTCTACCCTTCCAGAAAAAAAAAAAAACATAGATACAATAAGATGTCCACACTAAATGGAAGTTGAATGATTTCCAACTGCAGATGTTCAAAGAGTCCAGAGAGAGGAGATCTGAGGCCTCTAGAAAGAAAGGTAGTTTTTGTTTGTCTTTGTTTTTAATACACTATGGCCAATGAAGAAATGCAAAAAAAAACACACAAAAACTGAAAACAGTTGTCTTGGATGTCTCAAAGCCCCAGTTCTTCATTTAATGTGTGACTATTGTTTATCAACATCAAATTATTTGATTCAGAATCAGACTTTCTCAATGTTGCAAGGGCACCAAGATGGCAAACATCTGGCAGTAAGGGTTTTGTTGGTTTTTTGTTTGTTTGTTTGTTTGTTTGTTTTTTGCAGAAGTAGAATTAACGTCATGTGCATGTGCCACAATTCTTCTCAATTCTGTTGCTACTGCTTTTGCATGCAAGTCAGCCAGGGTGCTTCCTGATACTCGGGTTTAGTCCTTTTAGTATGAGCGTCAATTTTGATGGCTGCAGCTGCAGAAAGAAAGAGAATAAAGTCAGAAAATCATTTAACTTTTTGTCCATTTCTAATTGGGGTCCCAGAGGATGATGTAAACATTTAAAAATAATAACTAGAATTACAGGTGATAACATTGTACTAAAACATATCATATTTCTAGGAATTCTACACAATTTTTAGAATATTTATATATTGATACAAACACATGGTAAATAAGGCTTAGTATTATCATACTTTGTCTTATTTGACAATGCTTTCTATGTAATCTAACATCTTATATAACCCTAATTAATTTAACAAATAAAATCTTACCTCTGAAAGAAACCTCAGAGGTATCCTACAGATTATTACGCATCCCCCTTGAGGAGGAACTAGGTCTCTGTTTTATTGCTGAACTATTGTCATTGTCTTTCTTGTTTAACTGCTTTTCCTTTGTTTCTGCACTGCTTCACTTCTCAAATCAGTAACTGACTGTGCCTGCTCTTTGGGACTCAGGGAAGGCCTGGGAGACTAAACCTTTTTCTATAAACAAGAAACAAGGAACTTGAAGGGGCTTTTGTACCTAGAAGGGTCCCTCAGGATCCACCAGCTTGGTTTCAGTATCAGGTATACATGAGAGAGACCCAGGAGAACTGAATAACTTCCCAAAATGGATAAAACCCTCACTTGTAATGTCATCTTCAGCTAAAGAAAAAGAGGATATCGGGGATAACGTTTTTGTGTCTTCAAAGGGAAGAAAGGTAATTCACATGGACATGAAGTGTTTGATGAATGTTTGTTGGACTAGACAGAGACAATTGGACACAGAAAGGGATTTTAGCAGATTTTGCTAGATTCCTTCCTGTCTTCCACATCTAGTTCATATTTTGGGTATTTGCGGTGACAGCATCCTTCCTGGAACAGGTCCTCTAACCTACCTTCTTTAGGGTACCTAAGGAGAAAGGTCTAAGATTTTTCTTGAGTCTTTAGTACCTGAAAAATAATCAGCTTAAATTAATCTGCAAATGTAATGGAATATCCGTTTGGGACTCAAATAGTTAAGTCTCATACATAATTACCCAGCTAAGATATCTCAGAGTTGAAATTGAAATCCAGGTCTGACTGCCACAAAAGACCATATTTCTGATTTAACATCATCCATTAAGATTCACTCACAGGCAATTTATCACTGTTTTAATTCGAAGACAGCTTAACTAGCAATGTGTTTCAGTTGCCATATATTCCTTGGCTATATTTTCTCCTCTTCAGGAACAATTTACTAAAGAGAGAGGAAAATTAGATATATATTCATTTAATCTAACAGATAATAAAGGAAAAAGTATGGTAAATTCATTTTTTAATTCCAGACCTAGGTTATAGATTTTTCTTATAATAGTTTAATAGAATAATCTGATCTTAGTTTTCATTTTAGATATTCTGTGTTATTAATCTCAGAGGCAAACCTGGGATAAGATTCCTAATGTAAGACAATAAACATTTTCAAAATGTCACAATCTGGGCCTGACATCATAACTGTTATTTTACCTCTTGTAGGCAATCTGTTATAATGCTTTAGTTTAAAAAAACACGTTATTACCTTTATCAAGTCCCGTTAAGTGTTGTCAATGACTTCTGCTATTATGACTTTTAACTCCATGAATGAAATGCATCTTTTAGGATTTTGTCCCTAAATTTCAAAATTAAATACATACTTCAGTAGTCTCTAACAGTTTAAAAATGTTAAAGATTGTGTAATGTAAATGTACTTTTTAATGTAGATAGAGAATAATAATCTTTCTTAAAAAATATAATATTAATAGTCTTTGTCAAAGATTTCTTTCTTTATTTTCCCCTTAATAAGTATAAGAAATCAAAGCTTATGGTTCCTTATATCCATGTAGGGATAAAAAACAACTTAAGCCCTTAAAGAAATTATACCCTCCAAAATGCATTTTGAACAGCTTATTAAAGGCAGAAAAAGGAGAAATAACGTGGCAAATAAAATCTCTACCATTACAGAGTAAAGGAGATTTTATTAGCAAGAGGAGTATGACTGGTTCTGGTTCCAAATATTCTTATCTAAAAAGAAATTTCTTCCAGCTCCAAGGAAAAAAATGAATCAGAAATACACAATGATACATGTTGAAATAATGGATAAATGAAGTATAAAGACCAAAAAAATAGGAACACCTTTTAATACAAAATGTATTTGGACTTGCTGAAAGAAAAAAAATATGGATATTAAAATACACCAATTTCTGCACCCAAACTTATAGCCCTCTGATTTAGCAAACTATGTTTTATTACCTGCATTCTTTTATAAAGTTGATAAGATGTTTTCTCCTTCCAGAAACTCTATTTTCCAGGCAGGCCTAAATTTGAGAGCTTTACCTGAAGATGTATTACTCATCTGTCATTAAACTGCCGTCACCACAATGATGTATAGTTCCAATACATCATCAGATTGCCATCACCCCTGTGATGTATTACTTACGCTGCAATAGCTGTCAGGAACAGGTGGTGGGAACTCAGCAACTTTTAATATATTCTTTTGAAAAAGATTATAAACATTTCTTTCCATGAAAAACTTCATGGTGAATAATGTTTGATTCAAAATAGAGTTTTATCTATACACTCTAGAGCATAATGCATCTCTTCTTAATTTTGGATATCCATAATTAGAACTTAAAACTGATAATACTAAAGTTTGTGAGGCTGCATACAAAAAAATATTTAAACCAATAAGTTTTGTTTCATTTAAAAAGCATTGCAAAATATGAGAATGTGCTATTCTCACTTTGAGGGAAATTACTATTTAATAGTAAAGGCATTTCCCAAACTGTGGTGCAACTGCTCTTTCTGCTTAGAAATTTTAAAAAGAATTGTCACAATACTTTATAATCTAACTAACTTTCAAAATATTGTACCTGGGAGTATAAGATATCCCTTTATTTATAACTTCATAGATTATTTGGACCATAAACAGTTTAATTACTGAATTTTTCTTCAGCAGACTTGCTTCATATTATCTGCAATTGTTTTCAGAAGACAAAATATTTTCTGTTGTATTCAATAAGCTTGTAATTTCAAGTAAAACATAAACTGGCTCAAGTCAAGAGAGGGTTTCTAGAATTGGAATATCAGTATCATATCCTGCTGCTGCTGCTGTTGCTGGTAAGTCGCTTCAGTCGTGTCCGACTCTGTGCGAGCCCATAGACGGCAGCCCACCAGGCTCTGCCATCTCTGGGATTCTTCAGGCAAGAACACTGGAGTGGGCTGCCATTTCCTTCTCCAAATCATATCCTAGGATTTCCTAATTCCCTAGGGAGTTACTTCCTGTTTCATGTGCATCTGTATATTCCCTTCTTCATTTGGTAAGAAAAACCAGTTGTCCTCTATTACTCCCCTAAGTAATATCATCTCTGATGTTATGTACCTTTACACTTATAATTCAGGTGATCATTATTTTCTATTTCTCAGCAGTTTCTTGAGTCAGAATTTCAGGGGAAGAAGCTTTGATTTATTTACTTCGGTTGAGTATCCAGTCTAATAAAATCAAATTCAAGTGTGCTGAGATATTCATTGATAAGTAGGTGGTATGAATGAGAAAGGGTGTTCACTAAAAAGAAAAGTCTACTATAAATCTAAATATCCATATAAACTGAGATTTTTTTTTCTAAATTTTCAGAATATCCAGAATAAAGTATCACAGCTCTGAAGACATTTTCAGAAAATACTTTCCAAAATTATTTTAAGTGTTACAGCTTTATTCAGATAAATAAAAAGCCTCTGAAGATTTATAATTAGTTATAGTAAGGATTCACCAATTTCTTGGATACATTTTTGAAAAATAACATTTTTTCCCCAAATCTATAGATTATGCCAGAAAGAACCTTTTGTTCATCCATGCATCCCTAACACAGTACCTGTCATAGGCTGAGTATTGAATACACATCTAATAAATGGAGGAGCAAATGGTGGAACGATGTCTGTTTAAAATTGATATCACTGCATGATAAAATTAGCATTGCATTCTAAATGTAGGAACTGATATTGGCATAGCAACAACCTTTTTGAAAATTCACTCAACAGCTGCCTTAATTGAATAAGACAATGAACATCTGAATTTAACATTCACCATATAAAATGTCACACTCTAAAGCAGACACACACACACACACATACACACACACATAATTTATGTCAAACAATAGTACAGTGAGATCTGACTTTTGGGATTAGGAAAAATATACTCATTTTTTTCACTCAAATGTAAGTAACATTTCTCCAGGAGAAAGATTTAACCTTAAACAAATGTTCCTTTGATTTGTGACAGCTAGTTTCAGCCAAGATAATTGTGTAGTAGGTAAAGGAAGTTAAATTTAATATTGAATAATGTACATTTTTACTTCCACAGCAAAACTAACTTTGGCATATTTGGGAAAACTAAAGTCAACGAAGGTTTTATACTTGGGATAAATTACAATGTAATGTAAGACTTGAAGACCAATTATATTTATCATAGCTGACCACTAGAAATCATATGAAAGGATATAGTTAGGTAATGGTTTGGGCACAGATACTGAAATTGTTACATGAAGTTAAAGCTAGGCCATGTTATTTCAACACATACTTTTATTCCTGCTTTTTATAACTGGACAAATATAAAAATGCTAAAAAGTTGTAATTTGAACATGATTTTACTTCTGTTCATTTTTACACATTTCTTAGTGAATATGGACATGACAGAAAGTATCTTTAAACTCATTTCATGTCTGAATTAGACACATCAAAATGTTGATACTTTAAATTTGTAAAATAATGCAATAAGTAAGTAATAATGATATTTCTATATTTACCAATCAGAAATAGTTAAATGTGCACAGTTAAAAAAAGGTTTCGATAAGGCATTCTATTCAGACTTTCAAGAAATCATATGAAATGTATTCATGTTATATTGGAATAGGTTATGTTGCTTAGATACAAGAACATCTATGTGGATTAGAAACAAATTCACCAACTGAACCAAACTATTAAACATTTGGGTAGCTTTTACTTCAACTTTTTGAACATTTTAATACATATTTCCAGACTAGCAGGAATAGAGTCAGATGGGACCTTCTTAGACACACGAATTCTTGGGCTCGTAATGAATTTTAAACTCTGGGGGCAGGTACAATAATCTAGAAGCTTTTGACAGGATTCTGATTCTAGAGTTTTGGTATCACAGGTTAACAGAATTCAGAGTCAATGAGGCCTTAGGTTTGTTGAATGACACATTGAGGAACAAGTGTAGGTCTTACACTTAGTAACAAAAACAGCAACAACAATTTAAAAAATGTGTATTTGTAGAATTGGTGACTGCAACCATGAAATTAAAAGATGCTTACTCCTTGGAAGGAAAGTTATGACCAACCTAGATAGCATATTCAAAAGCAGAGACATTACTTTGCCAACAAAGGTTCGTCTAGTCAAGGCTATGGTTTTTCCTGTGGTCCTGTATGGATGTGAGAGTTGGACTGTGAAGAAGGCTGAGCGCCAAAGAATTGATGCTTTAGAACTGTGTTGTTGGAGAAGACTCTTGAGAGTCCCTTGGACTGCAAGGAGATCCAACCAGTCCATTCTGAAGGAGATCAGCCCTGGGTGTTCTTTGGAAGCAATGGTGCTAAAGCTGAAACTCCAGAACTTTGGCCACCTCATGTGAAGAGTTGACTCATTGGAAAAGACTCTGATGCTGGGAGGGACTGGGGGCAGGAGGAGAAGGGGATGACAGAGGATGAGATGGCTGGATGGCATCACTGACTCGATGGACATGAGTCTGAGTGAACTCCGGGAGTTGGTGATGGACAGGGAGGCCTGGCGTGCTGCGATTCATGGGGTCGCAAAGAGTCGGACACGACTGAATGACTGATCTGATCTGATCTGATCTGATGCCAATGAGACTTAGAAGCAAATATGGAAAACAATGCTCAGGCAATACTAAGGAGTTTAAGATCATTGTATAACAATTGAAATAACAGTTGTGATAAGACTTATGATGAAGGACCTAGGGCTTTTCATTTGAATGGAGTGATAAAGTACCAAACTCAGAACAAAATGCTCTCCTGATAAGGCTGGGCATTTTTTTTCTTAATTTTACTGAAATATTTTAGATAAGTTAGTCTTCTTGCTGACCAGACTATAAATATTCTACAGATGAATATAAAGTTTCTGGAAAAAATCTATAACTGATGTTTTAATGGCTTATATTTATAGTATAGATAAATTCTAAATTTACCTGTGACCTCATAATGTTCAAGTGACCATGAATAGAAGCAATTTAGTAAGATATTCTTGCATCAAAATACAGAAATGCTAATATCAATAGATATTCTAATAGCTAGAAAAAACTTTTTGATAGTCTAGTTTTTGATTCATAAATATAAAGCAGAGAGCTGATTTCTTCCACTTGGAAAGTTATTTCTCTGTATATTTTTTATATTAACTAACCACATATCAATGGAGGTTAGTTCATATTTATGCTGCCTATAATATAAAATAAAATAATTGGATTTCCTCATTCTTTTGGATTCAGGTATTTATTCCTTTCCATAATGGAGTAAATAGAATAATGTGTTTCACATGAAAAGATGCTCAACATCACTCATTATCAGAGAAATGCAAATCAAAACCACTATGAGGTACCATTTCACACCAGTCAGAATGGCTGCGATCCAAAAGTCTACAAGTAATAAATGCTGGAGAGGGTGTGGAGAAAAGGGAACCCTCTTACACTGTTGGTGGGAATGCAAACTAGTACAGCCACTATGGAGAACAGTGTGGAGATTCCCTAAAAAACTGGAAATAGAACTGCCTTATGATCCAGCAATCCCACTGCTGGGCATGCACATTGAGGAAACCAGAGGGGAAAGAGACACGTATACCCCAATGTTCATCGCAGCACAGGACATGGAAGCAACCTAGATGTCCATCAGCAGATGAATGGATAAGAAAGCTGTGGTACATATACACAATGGAGTATTACTCAGACATTAAAAAGAATACATTTGAATCAGTTCTAATGAGGTGGATGAAACTGGAGCCTATTATACAGAGTGAAGTAAGCCAGAAAGAAAAACACCAATACAGTATACTAACGCATATATATGGAATTTAGACAGATGGTAACAATAACCCTGTGTACGAGACAGCAAAAGAGACACTGATGTATAGAACAGTCTTATGGACTCTGTGGGAGAGGGAGAGGATGGGAAGATTTGGGAGAATGGCATTGAAACGAGTTGCCAGTCCAGGTTTGATGCACTATACTGGATGCTTGGGGCTAGTGCACTGGGACGAGCCAGAGGGATGGAATGGGGAGGGAGGAGGGAGGAGGGTTCAGGATGGGGAACACATGAACACCTGTGGCGGATTCATTTTGATATTTGGCAAAACTAATACAATTATGTAAAGTTTAAAAATAAAATAAAATTAAATAAAAAGTAAAAAGAAAAAAAAAGAATAATGTGTTTCAGAAACTCATTCGAAAAACAATGCATTTTAATTGTAAAGTAGGACATACGTAGCTCATACAATATTCTGATATACTTCTGATGAGTTATGTGTGGCAAACTATAATTATGTTAATGTATTTCTTCCTGAAGATAAAAGTTTGCCCATGGCATTATACTCATTTGTACAAAGCATTTGTATACACTTTTTTTTTTTTTAACCTATCTAGATGTTGAAGAATAACTGCCTCAGAAAGCAGGTGCTAACTGTATCAATTGAACATCTCTTAGAGAGCATTAACACAAAAGGTAAACCTTTTCTCATGGATTTACTTTTTTTCTTGTGTTCAGTATTTAAAAAATAAAGAGTCCTGTGAGCATGTGTATTTAACTAGGACTTTGATTAATCTTTGAGCATATCCATATTGCTAAAAGTAATAATTATAACATTGTCAATGTACATTTCATTGGGAGTTCCCTCAACATTACAGTTTCTTTTTATACTGTATTAATACTCTGAAGAAAAGCCAAATCACCTGAAACCTCTCGGATAGAGTAAAATCCATTACCATCATGGTATTTTAGATTTCTAGTTTTGTCATTATTCGGTCTCTTAAGTCGTGTCCGACTCTTTGCGACCACAAGGACTGTTGCCCGCCAAGCTCTTCTGTCCATAAGGATTTCCAGCAAGAATCCTGGAGTGGGTTGTCATTTCCTTCTCCAGGAGATCTTCCTGGATCAGGGATCACGTCTATGTCTCTTGCATTGGCAGGCAGATTCTTTACCACTGAGCCACCAGGGTAGCCTGATTTTTTTCTTTAAGACAATATAATCTATATGGCTTTAAAGATTGAAATGTTGTTTGGCATAGCTCTGGCTTCCTTCATGCAATATACTTTCTTAGGTATTTTATTGTGCTACTTGAGTTCATGAAGACTGCTGTGAAGAAAGAGGGCTCTGATCATTTCAGTTAGTGCCAGATTATTAAGTCTCATGGAAATGAGGAAAAACAGGAAGCTTGAGGGTTTGGGTTCAAAGTCAAGAAGCCTATGTCCCCAGTTGATATACAACACCCTGTCCTGTTATCTTGTCTCTTGCCAGTAGATATACTTTATTCTTTACTGTAATGCCTTCATGACATTCAATCATTCTATTTTTGCATACACATCTCATGTATGCTCACGTGAAGTCTTTTTAAACTGAGTAATTTCATCTACTTGTAATGTGGTTACTATTTGCTCAAGACTGCTTTGCCTCATGACTACTGCTTCTACTGCTTATTGTTTTCTCTTGGTACTTCTTTGTGTGTTTGTACAGTTTTGTGTACTCTGATCTCTGTGTTACTTTTTGTATGTCACATACTCAGACTCCTGGAGAGACACTGATTGTGAATGCTTAAAATCCAGTGTGGAGCTGACCTTTTATTCAGCTTCTCATGCCAGTGTATCTCAAGCTATTGCCATAAGAAATTAATTACAGATGTATTGGAGAACTTAAAGATTGCCAGTGAACTACATATTTTATATATGTTGTGGTTTCTAAATTACAAATGAGAGTTTTAATACATAATGACAAAACAAACATACCACACACAAAATATAATGTAGGGGGTAAACAATATTAAGGAGGAGATGATCTTGATTAAAAATCAACATTTTTCTGACCCTTACTCTAGCATACTCCTTAAGTTAATGTCTCATTCACAAAACAAAGTCTCTATTACGATCTCTAAAGACAAGACTTTAATATTAAATAGATACATCAGGGAAGTTGGCATTAAAGGCACCCTCCCTGGTTTTAGTCATATTCAAACATATAAGCATACACAAACACAGCACTCAGGATAATATTTTTAACTTGAGCATTTATTTTCAAAATCCAATAAAATTGACAATCACCCAAAAGACTGAGCGAGACAGAGTTTAACAATTTTTCATTTTCACCAGGGCAGGGTAGAATGACAAAAAAATGTTTTGGTAGTGCTTGTGAGATATTCTGGATGATTTCAAGGCTTTAATGAGCCATGAGTCCCCACTGCATCCACCCCTCCTCTATAAAATCATGATTAGTGTGTGTCAAGATATATTTATTTCTATGTCTACTAAGAGCATCTAACTGTAAAAGCTGTCATATAGCGAAAAGAGCATGCGTTTTGGATTTGAAATGAGCTGGATTTGAATCCTTACACTAACAGGCTGTTCAGTCTTCTCTCTCAAGTAAACCCCTTTGGTTGTTGGTTGCCAGATCTTATCAGATATTATTCCTAGCATGCCATTCATTGTCATTTAAGAAGAAGGCTTAAAACATGATTGCATCATTTCTTCTGCCTATTCTACATGAACTTTCAGTGCTTCGATCTCTCCAACCACTACTTCAGAATTCACTTGTGATTAATACTGCCTACCTTGTCTACCTTCGAGGGTTGTTGAGAGAAACAAATGAGACTCACTGGAGAAGAGTGAATGCCTCCAGGAAACATAATAGCAATTCAAACACTCAGTCCATAGGCTTGGGAAAGGATCAGCCACACAGAACCTAGACAGAAAAACAGTAATAAAAAGAACAGGCCAAAAAGACTTGAAGATTGTGAATATGATATGACCTGAATTTTCTGCTCCCTATTATTAGTCAAAATTATGAAGAGTTTGTCTCAGTTATAAATGAAAACACTGAGGAAGGACAAAAGTAGAAAAAAGTTAAGAAGGTATTCAAGATAGAAAAGCAGAGAGAGCAGCTGTCAGAAAGTTGTACACTTAATTATTTTAAATGAACCTTAAGGAATATGGATATAGTCATTCAGTAATCAGACAGTAAGGGATACAGTGTAGAGCTGAGGAGCATAGAGAGAAAACTGAAAGAATGAATCAAGAGAAACTAAGAATCTCTGGAATGCTTTCTACCTGTATATGAGTCAAAAAATGAGTGTACAAAGAATGAAAAAGTAACATTTCATTTAAAATATGTATTGTTATATATTTATAATTTACATGTAAAGCCTATTGAATTTGGGATTTATATGGGAAGATGAGCAATATTATAACCATGACTATTACACATAATTGGATTAAAAAATGATAGTTAAGCTTTGAAAGATAAGCAAAATTTGTGTTATTTATTCTTTATTCAACATTACAAATAGATATGAATAAAACATAATTTTTGCCATGTTAGAAAAAGAAATAAAATGTAGTCAGTTATTGTGCCAATGTTATAACTAATTTTGTTAAAGTGCATATATAAAATGATAGGCTCCAAAAGAAAAAATTGATAAGTGATAAACATTTCTGAGTCCAAATGTAATTTAACTGTAGTAGTCAGTCCACAGTGGAAAGTAAAATAGGTTGTGGGTAACACTGATAAGAATATAAATAGAATTTTTCTTTATATGGATGAATCAGATAGTTGACTATAATTAACATTAGGTTACAGTAGATATATTCTGGATTTTCTGCACAGGTAACCACTCTTCTTCTAAGTTCTGGATTATTTTATGTCTCTTCACTAAGTTCATTTAGGAGTTGTGTTTTATGTGTTTCAGATCCCATGACCCATACTTGATTGGAACAAGGATGCTAGCAGTTATAATATGGATTAGTGAGTTTTTGTCTAAGGTTTTTGATATTGGGGCTAAAGCAACCTGTAGCTAATTTGACACGTGATACTAATGCACATGATACTAATGATAGGATAGAGAGCAAATAATCACTAGCAGAACACAACAGTGCCAAGAGCAAATTCTCAGATCTATCTCTGAATTCCATAAAGAGCTATTGCAGGTTTTGAGAAGTGTAGCATCAGATTTCATATCTATTTTAATAGGACCACCTTGTACTATGTTTTGGGCCAACTGTAGAGAATCACTGAACTGGTGGTAGGTGAAGTAGTGGTGGAGGAAGTGGGAGAATGAGTGGATTCCGGGAGTATTTTAAAGGTAAGCAAGATTTCTTGATGCAATGTCTGTGTTTATAAGGAAAAGAAGGGAAGTGACAATAAACAAATCTTATTGATTGGAGAAATAGGAGAGATGAAGCATCAAGATGAAGAGGTGGAGGTAGAGAAGGTTTTAATATGTAATCAAGATTTCTATACTGGCAATGTCAAGCATGAGCATATTCATGTCACTAGGGCTAACCTGGTTTCACCAACACTGCCCTCATTCCTTTAGAATTTTCAGCCTGCGCAGAATCTTTGTGCCTGAAAGAAACTTATTCCTTCAGGTATATGAACTTTCTTCAGGCTTTTGCCTGATTGTCATTTACTCCACTTATTCAGTAATGTCTTCTCTGTCTTGACTGCACATTGTTGTGCAGTCGCTCAGTCATGTTCCACTCTTTGTGACTGCAAAGAGTGATTGATTGCAGCATACCAGGCTTCGCTGTGCTTCACCATCTCCTGGAGCTTGCTCAAACTCATGTTCATTAGGTTGGTGATGCCATCCAACCATTTGGTCCTCTGTTGTCCCCTTCTCCTCTTTCCTTCAGTCTTTTCCAGTATCAGAGTCTTTTATAATAGTCAGCTCTTTGCATCAGGTGGCCAAAGTATTGGAGCTACAACTTCATTATCAGTCCGTCCAGCAAATATTCAGGACTGATTTCCTTTAGGATTGACTAGTTTGATCTCCTTGCAGTCCAAAGGACTCTCAAGAGTCTTCTCCAACACCACAGTTCAAAACCATCAATTCTTTGGTGCTCAGGCTTCTTAATGGTCCAACTCTCACATCTTGACTACTGGAGAAACCATAGCTTAGATTAGACGGACCTTTGTCAGCAAAGTCATGTCTCTGCTTTTTAAAATGCTGTCTGTTAAACAGGCTTGTCATAGCTTTTCTTACAAGGAGTAAGCATCTTTTAATTTTATGGCTGCCATCACCATTTGCAGTGATGTTGGAGCACAGGAAAATAAGTCTGTCACTTTTTCCATTGTTTTCCAAACTATTTGCCATGAAGTGATGGGACCAGAAGCCATGATCTTAGTTTTTTAGTGTTGAGTTTTAAGCCAGTTTTCTGACTCTCCTCTTTCACTTTCATCAAGAGGCTCCTTAGTTCCTCTTTGCTTTCTGCCATAAGGGTTGTTTTCATCTGCATATCTGAGGTTATTGATATTTCACCCAGAAATCTTGATTCCAGCTTGTGCTTAATCCAGAACAGCTTTCCATAGCCTTTCCATTCTCCAGGGCATCTTCCCAACCCAGGGATTAAACCTAGGTCACCCGCATTGCAGGTGGATTTTTTATGAGCTGAGCCATAAGGGAAGCCCAAGAATACTGAAGTGAGTAACCTATCCCTTCTCCAGTGGATCTTCCCAACCCAGGAATTGAACTGGGGTCTCCAGCATTGCAGGTGGATTCTTTACCAACTGAACTATCAGGGAAGCCCAAGGTACTCTGCATATAAGTTAAATAAGCAGGGTGACAATATACAGCCTTGACATAAGTTTTTCCCAACTTGGAAGAAGTATGATGTTCCATGTTCATTTCTGACTATTGCTTCTTGGGCTGCATACAATTTTCTTAGGAGGCAGGTCAGGTGGTCTGGTATTCCCATCTCTTGAAGAATTTTCCACAGTTTGTTGTGATCCACACAGTCAAAGGCTTTAGTGTAGTCAATGAAGTAGAAATAGATGTTTTTCTGGAACTCTCTTCCTTTTTCTATGATACAACAGATGTTGACAATTTGATCTCTAGTTTCTCTGCCTTTTCTAAATCCAGCTTTTCCATTTGGAAGTTCTCAGTTCATGTACTGTTGAAGCCTGGCATAGAGAGTTTTGAGCATTTCTCTGCTAGCATGTGAGATGAGTGAAATTATGCAGTAGTTTGAACATTCTTTAGCATTGCCCTTATTTGGGATTGGAATGAAAACTAACTTTTTCCAGTCCTGCCGCTACTAATGAGTTTTCCAGATTTGCTGGCATATTGAGTGCAACACTTTTACAGCATAATCTTTTAGGATTGAACTAGCTCAACTGGAATTTCATCACCTCCACTAGCTTTGTTTGTAGTGAGACCCACTTGACTTCACACTCCAAGATGTCTGGCTTTTGGTGAGTGATCACACCATCATGGTTATCTGGGTCATTAAGATCTTTTTTATATAGCTCTTCTGTGTATTTTTGCACCTCTTCTTAATATCTTCTGCTTCTGTTAGGTCCATATCTTTTCTGTCCTTTATTGTGCCTCTTTGTATGAAATGTTCCCTTGGTATCTCTAATTTTCTTGAAAAGATCTCTTGTTTTTCCCATTCTATTGTTTTCCTCTACTTTTTTTTTTTTTTGCATTGATCACTGAGGAAAGCTTTCTTTTATCCCCTTGCTATTCTTTGGAACTCTACATTCAGATGGATATAACTTCCCTTTTCCTTGCCTTTTGCTTCTCTTCTTTTCTCAGCTATTTGTAAGGCCTCCTCAAACAGCCATTTTGCCTTTTTGCATTTATTTTTCTTGGGGATGGATTTGGGGATGGATTTTCATGGCCTCATGTACAATGTTATGAACCTTTGTCCATATTTGTTCAGGCACTCTGTCTATCAGGTCTAATCCTTGAATCTATTTGTCACTTCCACTGATTAATCATAAGGAATTTGATTCAGGTCATATCTGAATGGTCTAGTGGTTTTCCCTACTTTCTTCAATTTAAGTCTGAATTTGACAATAAGGAGTTCATGGTCTGAGCCACAGTCAGCTCCTGGTTTTGTTTTTGCTGACTGTATAGAGCTTTTCCATCTTTGGCTGCAGGGAATATAATCAATCTGATTTCTGTTATTGGCCATCCAGTGATATCAATGTGTAGAATTGTCTCCTGTGTTGTTGGAAGAGGGTGTTTGCTATAACCAGTGAGTACTCTTGGCAAAATTCTGTTAGCCTTTTTGCTGTGCCTCATTTTGTACTTCAAGGCCAAGCTTGCCTGTTACTCGAGGTATCTCTTGACTTCCTACTTTTGCATTCCATTTCCCTATGATGAAAAGGATATATATATATGTATTTTTTTTTGGTGTTAGTTCCAGAAGGTCTTATAGGTCTTCATAGAACCATTCAACTTCAGCTTCTGTGGCTTTAGTGGTTAGGGCATAGACTTGGATTATTTTGATATCACATAATTTGCCTTGGAAGTGAACAGATATCATTCTGTCATTTTTAAGATCACACCCAAGTACTGCACTTCGGACTGTTCTTGACCTTGGCTGCTTCTCCATTTCTTCTAAGGGATTCTTGTCCACAGTAATAGATATAATGGCCAACTAAATTAAATTCACCCATTCAAGTCCATTTTAGTTCACTGATTCCTAAAATGTCTATGTTCACTCTTGCCATCCCTTGTTTGACCACTTCCAATTTACCTTGATTCATGGACCTAACATTCCAGGTTCCTGTGAAATATTGTTCTTTACAGCATTGGACTTTGCTTTCACCACCAGACATATCCACAACTGGATGTTGTTTGCTCTTTGGCTCAGCCTCTTCATGCTTTCCAGAGCTCTTTCTCTGCTCTTCTCCAGTAGCATATCGGTCATCTATTGACCTGGGGAGTTCATCTTTCAATGTCATATCTTTTTGCCTGTTCATACTGTTCATGGGGTTCTCAATGCAAGAATGCTGAAGCGGTTTGCCATTCCCTTCTCCAGTGGACCACATTTTGTCTGAACTCTCCACCATGCCCCATCTGTCTTGGGTGGCCCTACATGGCATGGCTCATAATTTCATTCAGTTAAACAAGGCTGTGATACATGTTTTCAGTTCGGTTAGTTTCCTGTGATTGTGGTTTTCATTCTGTCTACCCTCTGAAGGATCAGAGTAAGAGGCTTGTGGAAACTTCCTCGTGGGAGGGACTGACTGTGAGTAAAACTGGGTCTTGCTCCGGTGGGCAAGGCCATGATCAGTACATCTTTAATCAAATGTTCTGCTGATGGGTGGAGTTGTGTCCCCTCCTTGTAGTTTGGCCTGAGGTCAAACTATGGTAGGAGTAATGGAGGTAACTGCAACCTCCTTCAAACGATTTATGCCACCACACCACGGCGTTCAGGACTGTTTTAGTCAATGCCTCTAACCCCGCGACAGGACAGTGTTGACCCACACCTCTTCTGGAGACTCCTGGCACTCACCTGCAAGTCTGGCTCAGTCTTTCGTGGGACCAGGGCTCCTTTCTCTTGGGTCCTGCTGTGCACAAGGTTTGGTTTGTACCCTCCAAGTGTCTGTTTCCCTGGGTGTTTTCAGTCCTTTTGCTAGATCCTAGGTTTGTACTTCGGAGAAGGCGATGGTTCCCCACTCCAGTACTCTTGCCTGGAAAATCCCATGGATGGAGGAGCCTGGTAGGCTGCAGTCCATGGAGTCGTGAAGAGTCAGACATGACTGAGCGACTTCACTTTCACTTTTCACTTTCATGCATTGGAGGAGGAAATGGCAACCCACTCCAGTGTTCTTGCCTGGAGAATCCCAGGGACGGCGGGGCCTGGTGGGCTGCCATCTATGGGGTCGCACAGAGTCGGACACGACTGAAGCGACTTAGCAGCAGCAGCAGGTTTGTACTTAATCCCCTACATTAAACACCCCTTAAACACCTACATTTATCATCTTACTTTCATAATAATGTTGTTTTTTTTTTTCTCATCTAACATTGATCTCCAAAAGACTGCTGCAGTTTTTTTTTAATGGTTTATATTTATAATAGGAAAATAAATCATATTTGTTTAAATTGCCTTGGGTGAAATCCAGCCTCCACTACTTAAAAGGTGTGCCTCCCAGAGCAAGTTACCAAGCTTCTCTGTACTTCAGGTTTCATACCTCTAAAGTCAGGACAGTAATAATAACTAATGACAGTGTTGCTGCTAAAATTTCTTAAGTATTCATTTATGTTAGGCTACAGTAGCAAATTGGAAAATACTCTGATTCTGGGAGGGATTGGGGGCAGGAGGAGAAGGGGACGACAGAGGATGAGATGGCTGGATGGCATCACTGACTCGATGGAGGTAAGTCTGAGTGAACTCCGGGAGTTGGTGATGGACAGGGAGGCCTGGCGTGCTGCAATTCATGGGGTCGCAAAGAGTCGGACACCACTGAGTGACTGAACTGAACTGAGCACTAGCAAAAATGGCTGATGGAAGACATGAAATAAAATTCAAATAAGCAGCTTAGTTTTGAGAGTTGGGGAAAAAAAGATAATTCTAATAAAATTTTTTTGACAAATATGAGGGAGTAGAGAAGACTCTCTCATAGAGAAGAGGTAACTTTTCCATTCCCATAGCAACAGGAAGAGAGGTAGAATCATTGGCATTATACAGAGGAAAAGACTGTTTATCAAAGACGTCAAAAATAATTTATGTCTAATATAATGCAATTTAAGTATTTAAAGTAGGTCTGCCAATCAGAAGAGGTAGACGACACTTCATATGACATTTCATTAAGTGAAACTGACTTGCACAAAGAACACTTTTACAACATTCTACTTATTGATGCTGGAACAATGTGAAGCATAAACAAACAAATCTCTTTGTTAGTATGCTCAGAAATAGAGGATACAGAAGTATAAGGACTTGAAAACAAAATGAAATTGAAGATATTTAAATATTTGTCCCTTATTTTGATCATCATGAAAACACTATATTAAATATCACTTTGTACAGTTTGTAAACAGAAAGCTCAAGCAAATTGAGCTGGGAGACTAGAAGGGCAAGCCCTCACACGCTGAGACAAAAACAGCACAACAGGAAGACGATTCCCCTTCTTTTCTGGTTGAACTCATCCAGTGAAAAGCCATGGACTCTCTATTTGCTATAGCCCTCCCAACTTTATTTCCCCTCCACAAATGTGTCCTTCACTTGGCATGTGAGAACTTGCACATGGCTTCTCATGTTTGCAGACCCCAAGCTGCAATTCTCTCCTGATCCCCAGTAAATCATCTTTGCTGGAGAAATATCTTACAGTCTATTTGTTTGAGTTCAGCATATGGTGGCCTGTACAGAAAGCAGAGAATACTCATTAAGTCTCCAGAGTTGGTGAGTAAGGGTCTGATGCTCATAATAGACCCCACTGTCATTCACTAATTTTTTGTCAATCTTGGGGGTTAAGGTTCTTCTTTCTCCTGGATCTGAGCTCATAGACTTTTTGCATTTGAACCTCTCCAGGCTTCATTTCCCTGGTGGCTCAGATGAGAAAGAATATGCCTGCAATGTGGAAGACCCATGTTCGATCCCTGGACTGGAGAGATCCCCTGGAGAAGGGAATGGCTACCCAATCCAGTATTCTTACCTGGAGAATCCCATGGACAGAAGAGCCCGGCCGTCTACAGTCCCTGGGGTCACAAAAAGTTGGAAGACAGAATGCATGCAGGCTTTCTTTGGGATCTGTTTAAAACTTTTATCTTTCTGATTAAGGCCTTATTTTGTATATAAGTTCTCATTTAGTGATGTGGTCCAATCTTGAGGTCAAACTGTTTCAACTGAAGCTGTCTGGAAGTGCCTTTGGTCCAATAACTCTTGAAGGGACTGCTTTAAATGAAACTGTGTTGTTACAGACTTTGACCTAATCCTTTGAAGGGTGCATTCTCAGAAAAATGGCTGAAAATGCCTTCAACCTTTCTCCTCTAGGACCAAGCTGTTTTTTGTTTTGTTTTGTTTTGTTAACTTTCTGGTACTCAGGTTTGCAACCTGTTTGAACAGAGCTGTTTGTGCTGAAAATTGTTTCATCTATTAGAAAATGGCGCTTTCCTCTAGAGAAAAACCTCTGAGAAATGAGATTGCAGTATTCTAAATATATTTAGCAAGTTCCCTCTACAGAGTGTCTGATCAGTTTTATATTTAAAAACACCATCCTTCCTCACAGGTATTTGTAACTAACCAATCTGACCAAAAGCAATTTAGACTATCAATGGCCATCATGAGGAACTTTTGAAATCCCCCAATTTAATTTCCTTTTCAACTGGATTACAATAGCTCAAAAATTTCCAAAACTGAGTGAAGTGCTTATTTCAATTGATATTTTGAGGAGTCTAAGATTGTCTTTCTGTAAAATACGAATTTAAAATTCACTGAGACAAACAAGCTAAGAACAAGAAAGTCTTTGAGCTCACCCCACCGTTATAAAACAGCCCCTGCCTCAAAGTACTGAAACAGTCAAAGTTGTGAGGATCTCTAATGAACTAAAGGGGTTTCTCAGAAACAATACTCTTTTATTTACACTCTTTGAGAGATACACACTCTTTGCTCCTTAATTCCTCTGCCCCTAACCACTTAATTTGCTAAGACTTCTTATAGCAGTGTTTTGATAGAAATACTTACTCCCAAATAAAGCAAAAAAGTTCTAGAATTTGATGGTAGTCATCCAAGTCACCAACCAGGTGAATTAAATGACTTTTGATGCCCTTTATTGTTCCATCAATGACAGTACTAAAGCTGATTCTGAAAACACTAATTCTTTGTCCATATTGAGTCAGCTATCACCTTTCTCATGGGCAAAATCTCCAACAGATATTGGCAAAATTCACAGTGCAACTCCCTTCAAGATTCAAATAGGCCCACTAAGACCTCACCCTAGAATGAACTGATATCCTCTAAGTATTACATTTTGAATATCCTTCAAAGTATAAATCTCTTAATAAAATATTACAAGGCTCAAGGCTTCATTTTCGCTTACACTAACCCCCATAATACTATCCTTTAGCCAGGAGAAAACCAGAGTCAAAGGAGGAGGTTTGTCTAGGATTTCCAAGTAATAAATAACAATATCTCTCTTGACATTCTGTTGTTACTAATCCTACATTAGTTACTAACATCTATGTTATAGCAGATGTTCTAACATCTATTCCCACTAAAGTAAGTTCTCCAAGTGTAATTGATTTATGCATTGCATTCTTTAGTAATCCAGTTGATGAAGCTAGCCAGTGCCTTTTGTCTTCACTTAGCATTGCTTCAGGGTTTTGCTGCAAGTCCTTATTTCTAACAAATCTTGAAGGCTGATATGAATGATATAAATTTCCCCAGAGGCCCTGTGTTGTTGCAATATGTGGATCATCTGCTTTGTTCTTCTCAAACCTCTTCATGAGAAAACAGTTGTGAAGAGACATTAGCCTTAAAGGGACACAAAGTCATCAGGGAAAAACTGCAGCTTGCCCAAACTCAGGTTCAACCTTTAGGGCATCTAATATCAAGATAAGAGCTGCACCTAGATTCAGAACACACACATAAATGTCACTATCACGTACTCTCAGGCTAGTTTGTTATTGCCAAAATTGGATTTAACATTTCTCTCTTATTGTCAGATCTCTATATCTTAAACTAAACAATAGCAACTCCAGTCCAAATTTGCAAAGGTCTGGATGACATAGCCTTCAAGGTCTGAAAGGAAAGCTTGAAGTACTCACCTTCCTTGGACATCCCAGTTATGGATTCCCTTTTTCCTTTTTGAATATGAAAAGCAATTAAATGCCCTTGAAGTAGTTCCTTAAATAACCTGGGCCCACCATGGACTCATAGGGTGTTAGAGCTAGGAACTAGATCCTGTGACACAGGAATATACCCTCCTTTCTTAGAGTTATTATGGACACTTATTTTGGTTAAGGCTATTAAGAAAATTATTGTGAGATCTCCTTTAATAATTTTTTTATCACGTACAATGGAAGATTTCCTGAAATTTCACCACACTCAACATTTCTTTTCAGCTTTCTCACCACCTGTGTAGTCCTTTTGTTACTGTTTTCTTCTCACATAACTTTTTATGTTGCAATAACATTAATTCTTAAAGAAGATCAGTCCTGGGTGTTCACTGGAAGGACTGATGCTGAAGCTGAAACTCCAATGCTTTGGCCACCTCATGCGAAGAGTTGACTCATTGGAAAAGACCCTGATGCTGGGAGGGATTGGGGGCAGGAGGAGAAGGGGATGACAGAGGATGAGATGGCTGGATGGCATCACTGACTCTGTGGACTTGAGTTCTGAGTGAACTCCGGGAGTTGGTGATGGACAGGAAGGCCTGGCGTGCTGTGATTCATGGGGTCGCAAAGAGTCAGACACAACTGAGCGACTGAACTGAACTGAACCGTAACTCAACAATTCTTCTCTCCTCTGTCATGGAAAAAGCCCCTCACAACTACTTAATACTGACTGATTACTTCCTGACTCTGCTTTATATTCTACAGGAAATTCCATTGAGTAATGTCAGTAAATTTGGAAAATTCAGCAGTGGCCACAGGGCTGGAAAAGGTTGGTTTTCCTTCCAATGCCAAAGAAAGGCAATGCCAAAGAATGTTCAAACTATAATGCAACTATATTCATTTCACATGCTACCAAGGTAAAGCTAAAAATCCTTCCAGATATGCTCAGTACTATGTGAACTGAGAACTTCCAGATGTACAAGCTGGATTTTGAAAAACTAGGGGAAAAAGAAATCAAATTGCCAACATTGATTAGATTATAAGGGGGAAAAAGAGAGAGAGAAAGAGAATTCCAGGGGAGGCTGGGGGAAGAAGCTGGCTTAAAACTCAACATTCAAAAAACAAACAAAGATAGCATCTGGTCCCATCACTTCATGGCAGATAGATGGGGAAAAGTAGAAACTGTGCCAGCTTTTCTTTTCTGGGGCTCTAAAATCACTACAGATAGTGAGTGCTGCCATGAAATTAAAAATTCTCGCTCCTTGGAAGAAAAGCTATGTCAAACCTAGACAGCACATTAAAAAGCAGAGACCTTTTCCAGCAAAGGTCCATATAGTCAAAACTATGGTTTTTCCAGTAGTCATATATGGATGTGAGAGTTGGACCCTAAAGAAGGCTGAGTGCAGAAGAACTGATGTTTTGCAGTTTGGGTGCTAGAGAAGACTTTTGAGAATTTCTTGGTGATCGAACTACTCAATCTTAAAGGAAATCAACCCAGAATATTTATTGTAAGGACTCATGCTGAAGCTGAAGTCCAATACTTTGGCCACCTGATGCAAAGAGATGACTCATTAGAAAAGAACCTGATGCTAGGAAAGATTGAAGGCAAAAGGAGAAGTGGTGGCAGAGGATAAGATGATTAGATAGCATCACTGACTCAGTGGACACAAATCTGAGCAAACTCCAGGAGATAGTGAAGGATAGGGAAGCCTGGCATGCCACAGTTCATGGGGTCATTGGGTTGGACATGACAGCGATTGAATAGCAGCAGCAACGCTGACTTCTCATAATCTATGAATGTTGCTGCTACTGCTAAGTCACTTCAGTCGTGTCCAACTCTGTGCGACCCCATAGACGGCAACCCACCAGGCTCCCCTGTCCCTGGGATTCTCCAGGCAAGAACACTGGAGTGTGTTGCTATTTCCTTCTCCAATGCATGAAAGAGAAAAAACGCAAGTGAAGTCGTTCAGTCATGTCTGACTCTTAGTGATCCCATGGACTGCAGCCTACCAGGCTCCTCCGTCCATTTGTATTTAAAAGGTGATGGCAGCAAATATTGTGTTGAGTGTTCTATTACAATTTCATTTGGTGTTGTTGAGACAGCATCTTCGCCTATAACTACTTCGTTCAACAGGATGAATTATATGCTCTTATATAAGTTTGTGCTTTCAGATCAGATCAGATCAGATCAGTTGCTCAGTCGTGTCCGACTCTTTGCGACCCCATGAATCGCAGCACGCCAGGCCTCCCTGTCCATCACCAACTCCCGGAGTTCACTCAGACTCATGTCTATCGAATCAGTGATGCCATCCAGCCATCTCATCCTCTGTGGTCCCCTTCTCCTGTTGCCCCCAATCCCTCCCAGCATCAGAGTATTTTCCAATGAGTCAACTCTTCGCGTGAGGTGGCCAAAGTACTGGAGTTTCAGCTTTAGCATCATTCCTTCCAAAGAAATCCCAGGGCTGAGGGCAAAATTGTCAGTATTTACACTGATATTAGATATGCTTTCAGAATAGTGCATGATTTTGGAATGTTGTAAAATCTTTGATTCCAGGAAATCTTTTGAAACAGCTTTCCCAAGATATCCAGACCAGACCTGTTGGAAATTTATTGCCAAATTTGATGATGACATCGAAATTCAAATGACCTCCAATGCCAGTGGTGTAGATAACATATAGATTTCAGACAAAAAGTACTTAAATATTCTCTCTCCTACTTCTCCTTGTTACTTTAATGTGATCTTAATAAGTTTCCAATCTGTGCACTTTCTTTCCAACATGAGACACTACATTCAGGAAACATTCTTCCTGGAACTGAGGAATAAAAATCCTCTGAAAGTAGAAAACCAGACTCTTTTTTATAATTATTTATTTTTTAGTTGAAGGATAATTGCTTAATAGAATTATGTTGGCTTCTGCCAAACATCAAGATGAATCAGCCATAGGTATACATTTGTCCCTTCCCATCTCCTTCCCCACCCCACACCTCTAAGTTGTCACCGAGCCCCTATCACTGATGTTTTCAGATAAAGATCTTGATCAAAAGGGGGAAATATAAAATAAACAGAAACATCAATTAAATAGAATTCAGTTAAGTTCAGACCCAAAGTGGCAGCTCCTCACTCTGTAGCAATAGTAGAATCCAACAGAAAGAAAAGAGACTCCTCTTCCTTCCTGGCAAGGAATCATCCAATGAAAAACCATGGACTTTTCTGATACTATGGCTCTCTTGACTTCCTTTATTTTTATATAAAATTTCTGTTGCAGAATTTGAATTGCAATTCTCGGCTGATTTCAACTAAACCCATTTTTGCAGCAGAAGTATCTGACAGCGCTCTTGTTTTTGGTCAATATTATAGAATTTTATGAAGCACAGGAGAGTTTGTAATTAAAATAGAGTTCACAAAAGAACTATGAAATTATTAAATGATAACTCCTCTGAGTTGCTTTATTTTTTTTCTTTTTTGAGTCACTGAGAGACACAAAAAGTACTTGACATTTAAAATGTGGAAGCTATAGGCTATACTTTAATGTAAGTTAATAATTGTATTCTAAATATTGCTGACATTAAATTTGTTAAGAATTTAATCTCAAAATTAAATGCAATTGGCTATTATCCTGAGGGACAATTTACTTAGACTTTAATCAATTTCATCATTATCATGTCACTTGCTGTGTTTTTGAATAATGACAGGATATAAAAAAAAAAAAGCACAAATTTTTATGCAAAGGTCAGAAACTAATTGGTATCAGTTTTTCTTTGAAGTTGGTTTGGAAAGAATCTGTACTTTCTCTCTAACCATATACCATATAGGGTGAGTGTTATGTGTGTGAAAGTGGTGATGACAAAAAGTGGATATTTTAAAACACTTTCATCGGGGAAAAGCTAGTACTCAGCTTGCCACCCTACCAGATAATGGAGATTTGACAGCATTCTGCATTCACATTAAAAAAAAAAAATTCTACTATTATAGATTTTTAAAAACATGTTAATTGTAAACCCCAAGGAAGTCACTGAATTTTTCTAAAAAATATTTCTTATTTTAAAATATAAACATATGGGCTTCTGTGATAGCTCAGTTGATAAAGAATCCACCTGCAATTCGGGAGACCCTGGTTCAGTTCCTGGGTCTGGAAGATGGCTCAGCTGGTAAAGAATCTGCCTGCAATGAGGGAGATCTGGGTTGGTATCCCTGGGTTGGGGAGTTCCCCTGGAGAAGGGAAAAGCTACCGACTCCAGTATTCTGGCCTGGAGAATTCCACAGGCTGTATAGTCCATGGGGTCACAAAAAGTCGGACATGGCTGAGCCACTTTCACTTTCATGTTATTTTTGTTCACACCCCAAGTTGTCTACAAAACATACTATTGAACATAAAAGGGGACAATAATGAAGGAAGAAAAGAATGACAATATATGCCAGAAAAAAAGCAAAATGGCCAATATAAATCCTACCTCATTAGTGATTAAATGTCAACATATTGAACACCCCAATTGGATGACAAACATTGCAAGGATGAATTTAACTTTTAAATTTAGCCAATTGTACACTAGGTACAACAGACAAATGTTTGATTTGAACTTGAATTTAAATACAAACATAGGCTGAAAATAGAAAAATTGTACCAAAAAAGTATAGGAAGGATAAAACAATTACACCATGAAAATAGTAATGAAAGAATACTGGAATGACTAAAATAACATTAGATAAGACATAGTTTCAGACAAATTTTTACTAAAGACAAAACAGACATATTATAAAAATATATGTACCTAAAAAGAAGTAAAAATTGATAAGAGAAATAGATAATTTCACAATAATAATTGGAGACTTTAATATCCTACACAAAGAATAGCAAGGAGAGATAAGAAAGCCTTCCTCAGCAATCAGTGCAAAGAAATAGAGGAAAGTAATAGAATGGGAAAGACTAGAGATCTCTTCAAGAAAATTAGAGATACCAAGGGAACATTTCATGCAAAGACAGGCTCAATAAAGGACAGAAATTGTATGTACCTAACAGAAGCAGAAGATATTAAGAAGAGGTGGCAAGAATACAAAGAAGAACTGTACAAAAAAGATCTTCATGACCCAGATAATCACAATGGTGTGATCACTCACCTAGAGCCAGACATCCTGGAATGTGAAGTCAAGTGAGCCTTAGAAAGCATCACTATGAACAAAAATAGTGGAGGTGATGAAATTCCAGTGGAGCTATTTCAAATCCTGAAAGATGATGCTGTGAAAGTGCTGCATTCAATATGCCAGCAAATTTGGGAAGCTCAGCAGTGGCCACAGGACTGGAAAAGGTCAGTTTTCATTCCAATCCCAAAGAAAGGCAATGCCAAAGAATGCTCAAACTACCACACAATTGCACTCATCTCACACGCTAAAATTCTCCAAGCCAGGCTTCAGCAATACGTGAACCGTGAACTTCCAGATATTCAAGCTGGTTTTAGAGAAGGCAGAGGAACCAGAGATCAAATTGCCAACATCTCCTGGATTATTGAAAAAGCAAGAGAGTTCCAGAAAAACATCTATTTCTGTTTTATTGACTATGCCAATGCCTTTGACAGTGTGGATCACAATAAACAGTGGAACATTCTGAAAGAGATAGGCATACCAGACCAAATGACCTGCCTCTTGAGAAACCTATATGCAGGTCAGGAAGCAACAGTTAGAACTAGACATGAAACAACAGGATAGTTCCAAATAGGAAAAGGAGTATGTCAAGGCTGTATATTGTCACCCTGCTTATTTAACTTCTATGCAGAGTACATCATGAGAAACACTGGGCTACAAGAAGCACAAGCTGGAATCAAGATTGCCAGGAGAAATATCAATAACCTCAGATATTCAGATGACACCACCCTTATGGCAGAAAGTGAAGAGGAGCTAAAAAGCCTCTTGATGAAAGTGAAAGAGGAGAGTGAAGAAGTTGGCTTAAAGTTCAACATTCAGAACACTAAGATCATGGCATCTGGTCCCATCACTTCATGGGAAATAGATGGAGAAACAGTGTCAGACTTTATTTTTTTGGGCTCCAAAATCACTGCAGATGGTGACTGCAGCCATGAAATTAAAAGACGCTTACTCCTTGGAAGAAAAGTTTTGACCAATCTAGATAGCATATTCAAAAGCAGAGACAATACTTTGCCAACAAAGGTCTGTCTAGTCAGTGCTATGGTTTTTACAGTGGTCATGTATGGATGTGAGAGTTGGACTGTGAAGAAAGCTGATCACCAAAGAATTGATGCTTTTGAACTGTGGTGTTGGAGAAGACTCTTGAGAGTCCCTTGGACTGCAAGGAGATCCAACCAGTCCATTCTGAAGGAGATCAGCCATGGGATTTCTTTGGAAGGAATGATGCATCTGAAACTCCAGTACTTTGGCCACCTCATGCGAAGAGTTGACGCATTGGAAAAGACTCTGATGCTGGGAGGGATTGGGAGCAAGAGGAGAAGGGGACGACAGAGGATGAGATGGCTGGATGGCATCACTGACTCGATGGACGTAAGTCTGAGTGAACTCCGGGAGTTGGCGATGGACAGGGAGGCCTGGCGTGCTGCGATTCATGGGGTCGCAAAGAGTCGGACATGACTGAGCGACTGAACTGAACTGAATTGAATACTAAATAGACTAGGCAGAAGATCTACATGGAAACAAAACAATTGAACAATGCCTTAAGCTGTAAAATTAGTATATGACCCATCTATTTTTCTACCTGATGCATTCCACAACATAAATGAAACTTGGAAGCGTGATGCAAAGTGAAAGAAGCCAGAAGCAATGATTACATATTTGTATGAAATGTGCCCAGCAGTAATATCCATAGAGACAGAAAGTTTGTTGGTGGTTGCCAGGGCCTGAGAGGACCAAGAGGAGGAGGTGCTTTCTTTGGAGGTGGTGAAAATATTCTGGAATTAGAGTAGCAGTGATAGTTTCATAACTTTGTGAATACACTAAAACTCAAAAGCTGTATAAATGATGAATTTTTGATATATGAATTATTTTTTTTGTTCAGTTTCTCAGTGATGTCTGATTCTTTGTGACCCCATAGACTGCATCACACCAGGCTTCCCTGTCCTTCACCATCTCCCGGAGTTTGCTTAAACTCATGTCCATTGAGTCAGTGATGCCATCCAACCATCTTGTCCCCTGTCCTCCACTTCTGTCCTGAATTCAATCTTTCCCAGCATTTAGCCTGGATGAGAATTGAATATATGAAGTATTTTACTTTGGCTTCATTTAAACATATCTTTTCTTTTATTTTTAAAAAATTAATTGTTTTAGTTTTTAAAATATTAAATAATTGTTTTAGTTTTCCAGTGCTAACTTAATACAGAGCCACAAAGGCAACTGGCTGAAAACAGAACACATTTATTTTCTCAAAATCCTTTAAGTGAGAAATGTAAGTCCTCTGCTTAGAGTTTTGCAAAGCTGGGAAGGAGTTGTCGGCAAGGTTGAGTTTCTTAAAGTTTGCTAGGAGAATCTGTATTAGAGTTTATTAAAGCTGTAGGTTGTATGAAGTTGCTTGTAGTTCCAATACTGAATATCTTGTTTCCTTACAGATGGTCAGCAGAAGCCTCTTAGCTTCCTAAGGTCACCTAAATTCCTTGTCACACCCTTTATCTTCAAACCCAGCAAAGCTGGGTGGAGTTTTTCTCACTCTTTGAAGCCCCTTGATTCCCACTTCTCCTGAATCTCTTATGTCTCCAGGTGAAGAATGTACTCTGCTTCTAAGGGTTGATATAATTAGATTGACTTATCCAGATAAACCAGGATAATCTCCCTGTTTTAAAGTACTAATCTTAGTGTGATCTAGAAAATCCCTTTGGGTAACATAATCACAGGTATTGAGGATTTAGGGCATGGGTATCTTTGAATCCAAGGTCATTCTTCAGCATACCTTCAAGAGTTATAAATAATTTGTACAGAAATGGAAAACTTGGCTCTTAGTTATCAGTTTCAATTGCATCAGGAAATTACATAACAATGAATAATATTTATTATATCTGAGCATATTAATCAAATTATTTAAGTCATTTTTAGTTTTAAGACGAGATTATTTCTAAGAAATTAATGTTAAAGGAATCCAATATCAGGATTACAAAATTTTATCCTATATCCTTTGAAGTTTATAAGAATTAAAATTTACACTATAACATTATTTTATATAATTGAGCCACATAAAATTTTCCCTTTTTCTGTTTTCACTGTTATATTTAAACTAGTCTCATTGTTAAAAGTGTTTCTTTTTGTTAGCTGTTACTCATATATCTTTCTCATTACTTAATTTTCTATTTTTAGCTTTTTTTTTCAAAATTGTCTGTAGCATAACCATTAAAAAGCATGAATTCTGAAGATAAAAATACATAGACTTGAATTTCAGCTTCACTAATTAGCAAAGTGGCTTGGCCAAATGACTTTTTGTATATCGATTTTTCATCTTTAAAGTATGGATCATATATCACCTATCTCAGAGGGTAATATAATTAAATAAGTTTAATACAGATGTGTTTTATATGATCATATTGTTTTAGATGTTTGCCATACGCACACTCAAAGCATAGAATTTCTAAAGTTGTATTTACTTTTTCAATTTTTAGAATAAATTTAGAATTTTTAGAATTCAATTTTATTTTTTCAGTGTTTAGAATAAATCTGAGTCCCTTTTTAATGCTGGGTTTAGCTTACTCACAATGATTATATTTATTGATATAATGATTATATTTACTAAATTCTCTCTTTTATCAAGGATGCAAAACTTCTGACTCTATTTTTTTCCCTCATTTTATGAGGTAAGTAAAATTGTTTTGTTCTAATGCTATTTCTTTACTTGTTTACAAATTTTACATTATTTATGTTACTTCAGGAAACAGGTACTGTTTATTGCATCAAATATCAATTACAGAAATATTTTGAGTAACATATATATAGCCAGGTATTTATTTTTAGTTTTGGTAGGTTAATAAAATTCAAGTCATTCAATTAGCAAAACACTTTCTGATCCACCTTCCTCGGAAGTGCCAGGTCATCTGACTACAGTTAAGCAGGCAGTTTCCTTGCAAGTCAATTTCACCACGACCTCAACAGGAGAATTTTCTATTCATAGGTTAAGACAAAGTTTATCTAATCTTTTGAAGTACAGATCCCTATGAAGGAAAATCCTTGTCAGCATGATGCTAAAAAAAGAAATGTGTTTTTTTTTTTTTTCATTAAACTGGCAGAAATATTAGTAGTTTAATGTTAATTTCTCAAATACAATAACTAAAAGGTAGTTTTACTTGATTATCTTGATCAATAACATGTGAATTTTATATTTCAAGTTGAATGCCTACTTAAAATGATGAAGGGATTGCCACTTAGAAGGCAGTTAAAAAGAAGATGATATATTTCAAACACTAAAATTTTATTTCTATGTACCATAAATGCAAAATGACTTGCAAAGTGACCTCTTTGGTACTTCTTTAGAATTCAATATTTTAAATTTATAGTAATTTGTGCTGAATAGAAAAATGAACATATTTTCTTGGCAACTATATTTACTTTTATTTGATTGCAGTATATTTTCTATTTTTATGAATATGTATTTATATTTTTCAGATTAAAGTATACTTGTAGGTCAATTTTCTCACTACTTTTATAAGAAAGTGATTTAAAAATTCAGCATGAGTTTCCGTAATATATAATGTTGCATAAAACATCTTTAAAGATGAATAGAATTTGGGGTTATTCTGCCTTATTATTGTACTATGGAGGAGTCTGTAGCTCAGATTGGACCTTAAGGAAAAAATAAGAAGGTGGTAACTTCATATACTATGTTTCCCAACCTTCATATTTGATCCTGAATTATCCTAAGGCCTCTTATGATAAATGTGTAAAAAACATACCTTCTCACAACTGATTTCTCAACTGAGTGCCTTATACTTCTTGTTCCTAACTTCATCAAAACTTAACTATTCCCATGCCATTGTTTCTAAACCAAAAGTAATATATAGATTCATCTTATAAGAAAATAATTTTATTGGCCCTGAAACTGGCTTAAATGATTTTCATTTCAATAATATTGAATCTATACAAATTTAAAACTAAATGTAAACTATGGTGATATTCCTACAAACTTTTAAAACATCTTAGGTTATATTGCACTATTGTTGATTAACAATACTGTAATGATTTCAAATGTACAGGAAAGTAATTCAGTTACACTTGTATCTATTCTTTTTCAAATTATTTTCCCATTTAGATTGCTATATAATATTAAGCACAGTTCCCTGTGTTATACTGTAAGTCCTTTTTGGTTATGCATTTTAAATGCAGCAGTGTGTGAATGTCAATCCCAAACTCCCTAAATATCCCTACCCTCACCCATCCCTCATGCTAACTGTAAGTTCATTTTCTAAGTCTGTGAGTCTGTTTCTGTCTTGTAAGTAATTCATCTGTATTGTTTCTCTTTGGATTTCACTTATAAGTGAGATGATATTTCTCTTTCTCTGTCTGACTTATTTCACTCAGTATGACAATCTCTCAGTCTTGTCTATTTTACTGCAGATGGCATTATTTCATTCTTTTTAATGGGTTAGGAATATTCCATTTTTTATATGTGCCATATCTTTCTAATCCGTTCCTCTGTTGATGGGCATTTTGGTTGCTTCCATGTCTGGCTATTGTAAACAGTGCTGCAATGAATACTGGGATGCATGTAACCTTTCAGATCATGATTTTCTCCAGATATATGCCTGAGTGGGATTCCAGGTTCATATGGTAGCTCTATTTTTAGATTCTAAGGAACCTTCATACTGTTCTACATAGTGGCTGTACCAATTTACATTCTCACCAACAATATAGGAGGGTTCCCTGTTCTTCACAGCCTCTCTGGCATTTATTGTCTGTGGATTTTTGAATGATAACTCTTTTGACTGGTAAGAGGTGCTATCATATTATAGTTTTGATTTATATTTCTCTAATAGTTAATGATGTTGAACATCTTTTCATGTGCCTCTTGGCCATCTGTATGTTTTCCTTGAAGAAATGTCTATTTAGGTATTCTGCCCATTTTTTCATTGAGTTGTTTGTTTTGATGATATTAAGATGCATTAGCTATTTATTCTTCAATTCATGGATGTGGTGTATCTCATTGATTGATTTACATATATTGAAGAATCCTTGCATCCCTGGGATAAACCCCACTTGATCATGGCATATGATGCTTTTAATGTATTGTTAGATTTCAATGCCTAGTACGTTGTTGAGGATTTTTGTATACATTCACCAGTGAAATTAGCCTATGATTTTCTTTTTTTGTGGTATCTTTGTGTGGTTTGAGAACCAGGGTGATGGTGCCCTCAAATAATGAGTTTGGGAGTTTTTCTTACTCTGCAATTTTTTGGAACAGCTTCAGAAAGATAAAATGTTTGAAAAATTCACCCATAAGTCATCAGATCCTGGACTTTCATTTGCTGGGAGTTTTTAAATCACAGTCTCAATTACAATGCTTGTGATCCATCTGTTCATATTTTCTATTTCTTCTTGGTTCAGTCTTGGGAGATTGTACCAACAAAATATTTTAAAAGACATTTAATTGCAAAGAAATTGCAAACCAATATAATTCCAATTAATATCAATTTCATGTATAGAAATGATTTCTGAAAATTTCTGAGATTAATTGTTTCTCAATATCAATGCACTATTGATTTATGCAGAAAGTTCATTGAGTCTGGCATTCATATACAGACTATATCAATGACACATTTCCAAAATTTTTAGTTATATTTATTATAATTTATTTATTAAGAATATTCTGGTTTTCTTTTCCCATTAACTCATGTAATGTAGTACAACTTAGTATAAAATACCTATATAATTGGTTACAACAGGTTGTAACCTGTTGTTACAGGTTACAGGTTGTGACACAGATACGCTAGAATAATTCTATTGCTTTTGGATTACACTGAAATGAAAATAATTGAAAAAATTCACTTGACTCATAGATATCTCCATCTGAAGTGTTGCCTTCTGCCAACTGGTGGTGGATGGCTTAATTTGAGACACACTGAACTATGCAAAACACCAATCAAAACTTGATATGGATTCTACTCTGCCATTTCCTCCTCTGTTATAGCATATGAGTTTCTTACCATTATATAAATATATATATAACATTATATATACACATTATATACATATGTTATATATATAAAACATTATATATAAAAAACATTATAATATATAACATTATGTGCATATATATATATATATAAAACTAAAAAGTCAATGTAAACCTGAAAAGATTTAATCTCATAGAAAACTGAATATAAACACACACAGACAATTATATCTAGTGGGCATGTGTATGTGTCTAGTCTGTGGCACAATGTGTATCAATTTTGACACAAAGCAAGCATTTGACAAATGGTAGAAACTTTTTTTTCTATTACCACATAAAAATGAATAGCAATGTTGTTGATTAGATAAGTATTCTTCCAACAATAATAACTTGCAAAAGATTACCCCTTCCAGAGAACAAAATACTGCAATAGAACTAAATTATGAGAATCCTTAAGAAGGATAATTGCAAGACCTTCAAATAACCCTACAAGGGAGGTATGTTATTTAGGTTTGTATTAAGCTCTATTTACATTCCACTAGAGCAATTGTGTCTATTCTACATCTAGTTAGTTCTGTAGTTCTATTAAATATAAGCATTTGAGTGTGGATGTTGTTTTTTTAAATGATGTAGATTTTTGCATATCAATGAATGTTCAATTTTCACTGTGGTAATAGGCAGCTATACTAAAGAGTGAAATTTCTTTCATGATTCCTGCTATTTTAAACTGATCATTACTCATCTAATATGAATTGACATTTTGCTGTACATCAAAAAACTGTTATGGCTTTATTTGCAAGACTACTATCTCTATTTCACTTTACATAATTTCTGTTTACATATGTACATGGTGTATAGTACATTTCCAAAAAATGATACTTAGTTTTACTGAGAATTGTATTTTAATGTTTATATCTCAACATAATCTGACACAGTGAACTGCTATGAAATATGCATCTAAAATGAACATCTCTATGGAAAGTTAAGGTATAATTCAAACAGATATAAGCTGATAACTTTTTATACCTAGCACTCATATGTTTCAAAAACTAAAAAGAAATTTGGAGGTTAATCCTAGGCTTCAAGAAAATATGCATTCATGTTGAAACTATCAAACAATTAAAACTCTTTAAGACATTTTGTCTTTTGTAATTGTAGACCATTTGGTCAAACCAAGCTTCCTTCAGAAAACCTAGACAATGCAGAGGAAAAAAAATTATATATATTTTTTAATCTGCTTAAAAACATCAGAAGGTTTGAAAGGCTAAAATACCAGAGAAAAGGAAAGTCTAGAAACGGCAGGCCAACATTTGGTGCCTACATTCTCCTTAACAAAATCACCATATCTAAACTTGGAGGAGAATTTGAGAAATTAAGTTTTTCTGAGCTAAGTACAAAAATGGAATTTCTGGGCTGCAAAAATAAAGGGACCCTGGTAAAAACAAATTTAGTTGGTTTTGAGAGCCACTTACATAGGTACACAAAAAGTTAGCAACAAGACTCAAATCAGTTCATGCTATCTTTGCATTAATAAGACTTGCTCATAGCTTTACTGCTAGACATAAATGATACATTCTCTCATGAAGCAGAGGATTTTTTTTTTTGAGGGCTGGATACAAGATGGTAGTATAAGAATAGCCTGAACTCACTTCCTCCTGGGAACATGGGGAATCTATCTTTTTTTTTTTTTTTTTAATTTTATTTTATTTTTAAACTTTACATAATTGTATTAGTTTTGCCAAATATCAAAATGAATCCGCCACAGGTATACATGTGTTCCCCATCCTGAACCCTCCTCCCTCCTCCCTCCCCATACCATCCCTCTGGGTCGTCCCAGTGCACCAGCCCCAAGCATCCAGTATCGTGCATCGAACCTGGACTGGCAACTCGTTTCATACATGATATTTTACATGTTTCAATGCCATTCTCCCAAATCTTCCCACCCTCTCCCTCTCCCACAGAGTCCATAAGACTTCTATACATCAGTGTCTCTTTTGCTGTCTCGTACACAGGGTTATTGTTACCATCTTTCTAAATTCCATATATATGCGTTAGTATACTGTATTGGTGTTTTTCTTTCTGGCTTACTTCACTCTGTATAATAGGCTCCAGTTTCATCCACCTCATTAGAACTGATTCAAATGTATTCTTTTTAATGGCTGAGTAATACTCCATTGTGTATATGTACCACTGCTTTCTTATCCATTCATCTGCTGATGGATATCTAGGTTGCTTCCATGTCCTGGCTATTATAAACAGTGCTGCGATGAACATTGGGGTACACGTGTCTCTTTCCCTTCTGGTTTCCTCAGTGTGTATGCCCAGCAGTGGGATTGCTGGATCATAAGGCAGGTCTATTTCCAGTTTTTTAAGGAATCTCCACACTGTTCTCCATAGTGGCTGTACTAGTTTGCATTCCCACCAACAGTGCAAGAGGGTTCCCTTTTCTCCACACCCTCTCCAGCATTTATTGCTTGTAGACTTTTGGATCGCAGCCATTCTGACTGGTGTGAAATGGTACCTCATAGTGGTTTTGATTTGCATTTCTCTGATAATGAGTGATGTTGAGCGTCTTTTCATGTGTTTGTTAGCCATCTGTATGTCTTCTTTGGAGAAATGTCTATTTATTTCTTTGGCCCATTTTTTGATTGGGTCATTTATTTTTCTGGAATTGAGCTGTAGGAGTTGCTTGTATATTTTTGAGATTAGTTGTTTGTCAGTTGCTTCATTTGCTATTATTTTCTCCTATTCTGAAGGCTGTCTTTTCACCTTGCTAATAGTTTCCTTTGATGTGCAGAAGCTTTTAAGGTTAATTAGGTCCCATTTGTTTATTTTTGCTTTTATTTCCAATATTCTGGGAGGTAAAAAATATGGAACGCTTCATAAATTTGCATGTCATACTAAAATTGGAACGAGACAGAGAAGATTAGCATGGCCCCTGCGCAAGGATGACACGCAAATTCGTGAAGGAATCTATCTTTTAAATAAACAATTTCTCCTGAGAGAGAACTTAGGATTGATTGAACTGCTTCTGCACAACAAATGCTGGCAGAACCAGAGAGATGGATAGGAGAGACAGAGACCATCTCAGGACCTGCAGTAGGGAGGAATATCACTGAGCGGCTTGCACACAGACTCACCTGCCATAGGTACAGTAAAAATAACAGCAATTTAAAAGGCATCTACACTATATGTGAGGAAATCTACTTATTAAGCCTAAAAATGTCTGCTAAATGAGCAGGAAACTGCTGGGACTCAATCCAGAGTTGGAGGCATGGGAGAGTACTATTTTTTTTGCCTGCCCCCTACCTTGATAGAAGGGACAGAAAAAAAAAAAAAAAATGTCTAGGCAGTCTTATAGGTCTATCAGGACTATTCTAGCACACCCCAGGTCCCTGGCCCACATCAGCTCCAGCCATTCTGCCACTGTGGGCCAGGGACAGAGCTAAGGGACTCCTGGTCCATTACATCTCTAGTTTCAGTAAGGCTGCCAGAGGCAACCAGCACATGAGTCTACATCAAGGACAATCCTCCATAAAGCTATGCCTTCAAGACCAGGAGAAGTAGTTTTGCCTAATTCATAGTAACACACACAGAAAATTTTTAAAAATGAGGAAAAAGAGAAATATGCTCCAAATGAATGAACAAGGTAAAATTCCAAGAAAAAAACCTTAATGAAATGAAGATAAATGCCCTGATTTCAAACTATAGTACAAGGCTATATTGATCAAAATAATGTGGCATTATTAAAAATCAGTCATACATAAATGAAAGAGAATGGGCAATCCAGAAAAAAATGTACATATGGAAATTAATCTATGACAAGGAAGCAAGAGTATACAATGAGGAAAAACAGAATATTCAATAAATGGTGTTGGGGAAGCTGGATAGCTATGTGCAATATAATCAAACTGAACCACTTTCTTAAACCACAAACAAAATAAACTCATAATGTATTAAAGACTTTAAACATGAGACTTTATTCAGATATCTCTTAGAAGAAAACATGGGAAATATACTCTTTGACATTGTTCTTAGCAATATTTCTTTGTCAATAAAAATAAAATCAAGCTTTAAGAATTGTCATTATAATTTGTCACTCAAAATGATAAAAATTTGATAAAGTTTTTAAATATGTGACCTATAACTTGGAGAAAATTAGATTATAGCTTATGACAAGTATGTGTGATCATTACATCCAAAAAATTTTTGATGTATAAAATATGAATAAAAGACTAGAAAAATAAACAATGGTAATTTTGGAAATAAAGATTAAAATTATTAATTAAAAATAAAACTCAGAATGAGACTTCCCTGACAGTCTAGTGGTTAAGACTCCACACTTCCACTACAGAAGGCACAGGTTCTATCTCTGATCAGGGAACTAAAATTGTCACATGCTTCAGACTATGACCAAAAAAATCCCCACCGCCACAAATCTTAATATTTGTTTAAGCACATCTAAATAGCTACTGCATATCACAGTTTTAAAAATATTTGGGAATGAAAATTTTTAAGATTTGTATATTAAATACTAAATTATTTTGTATTAATGGAATTAGGTGTATATACATTTTTCTCCAATAAATATCCCATTCCTATAGTTTAGATGTTTTCTAATGCAAACATTCCATTAAACAAAATGATCAGAAAAACCTGCATTAATCACATGCTTATGTGGTTTTAAGCTCTTTACACTCTCTCTCTTCCCCTTATTTTTCTCTATTACACACAAACAGAAACATACTAATATAACTGTCTGCAAAACATATTCATATATTTTAATACTTAAGTTTGAGGCAGTCCATTGTGAATCCATTCCTTACCGCATCATTATAATAACCAGATGATAATAAATCCATTTCAGTTCTACAACATTATTGGGTAAGTAAAGGTGGATCAAATGTGAAATTATGTGGATTTAATAAAGTCATAATTTTAAAGTGAAGTGAGTTATAATGATATTCATTAGAGTAATCCCCTATATAACTGTAAGACATGTAAAGCTTTTCCATTGAACATGTAAAAATTGGAACCCAGGATACTGGCTAAGATCTTCTGAAGTTAACTTTCTCCTGATATTAATGATAAGCTTCAGTTCTACTGGCCCATTATTTCCATATTTGTCTGTAGGAGTTTGAAGTAAAAGATGATTTATATATTTGTGGATATAATTTGCTTACAGTCCTTTACTCAAAGCATTTTTATAGCCAGTTATACTATATTTATAGGCATCTAGTTATCCATTTTATTTTTGAAAATATTAAAATGAACAGTGAGTTCCTTTGCTGAAACAAGAATCCTAGGCCCAGCTGAACAATCTTTCTGTGTCTTTGAATAAGTAACTTAATAGAGCTGAGCCAAAATTTTTTTATCTGTAATATGAGAGACTTCTGTCTAGCTATAAAATTTTATCACCATGAGGCAAATCATGTGATGCTTTCTGCCTCCTCAGCAACTTGCTTGATATTGTATTTTATATTCACTTATAATTCAGATGTTTACTGTGATGAAATTGAACATTTAATGCTTCAATTCAACTTTGCAAAATATGTTATAAAACGAAGTGAGCCACTTACTATAAAAAAGAAGAAAATAAATTATCCTTTTGATGACTATTTGTATCATCTATAATTAGTTACATAAGTGATAGTGTAATATCCATATAGTGCATTAACTTTGGATAAACTAAGTTTACCAAACTCAGAATTTTGTTTTGTATTCTGACAACTGCTACTGGGCTGAGATGTTGTCTGGGGACAAATTACAGCATTTGGAGTTTCATATTGTCTATAATATTGTCTAAAATGAAGGAATATTACATACCAAGCTTATCATTGCCATGATGACTTCCTGCTTTCTGAATTAAATTAGGATTATAGCTGGTACTGAAAGTAATAAAAGAGAAGCCTCAATGCTTCCATAAAATAACTACTAATGTATACTCAACAGTAATGAAAAAAAAAATATTAAGATTTGTAAGATATAAACTATCAATCAAAAAACCCAATAACTCCTGAAGGTTCCTACCTCTGAAAAAGGAAAGGAAAAAGGAAAGCTAGAAGTCATTCATCTGTCAACTACTGTGACTTTGGATATCAAGCTCTGAGTAACACTGTTGCTTTTTTTTTTTTTAATTTTATTTATTTATTTATTTTACAATATTGTATTAGTTTTGCCAAATATCAAAATGAATCCGCCACAGGTATACATGTGTTCCCCATCCTGAACCCTCCTCCCTCCTCCCTCCCCATACCATCCCTCTGGGTCATCCCAGTGCACCAGCCCCAAGCATCCAGTATCGTGCATCGAACCTGGACTGGCAACTCGTTTCATACATGATATTATACATGTTTCAACGCCATTCTCCCAAATCATCCCACCCTCTCCCTCTCCAACAGAGTCCATGGACTAGTTTTAGTCCAAAATTTTAGACTAGTTTTTAATTTGAGAACAGCATTTATTTTGATTTGATGCCTCAAAATGAAACATCCACTTCTACTTTGATAAATTGGAGACTATTTAAAAGAGAATGTCTATTATGTATTGATTATTCTGAAATACCACAGCTTTAGATGAAATTTAAGCCTGAGAGGGAAGGAGAAAGATAAACAAACAACAGCAACAACAAGAATATTATAGCAATTTCAGATGCATTATAGATATTTTTGACTTTCCAATTTATAGACTTTTGTTTTAAATATTAGCTGTGTGTCTTCTTGAAAGTTTGCTACTTGTTTGTTTTCTCTGCTTACTCTTATCAGTGTTAGTTTGATACAGGTCAAGAATGGTTTCTAAAAGATTTAAGTCACAATGGTGATAGACTCTCCAAAAATAAACAAGAAAAGATGAAAATTTTGATATATGAAACTACACATAAAAGAGCTGATCACTAAAACTATTGATCAATCACGAGTTTGTTTTATACACAGTAATCTATAAATGAATAATATTAACAATGGCTTAAAGGTAGAATGATAAGACTTAAAGTATTCTTGAGAAAAATCCAAGTGCATTTTATAAGTCTATGACAGATGCTTATTGACTACTTTAACAAACTGTGTGAGTACCTGGGATTGACACATAACTTGAAAAACATTGACTGTTAGATTAAATTGTCTAAAAAGGTTAATGAGTCAGTTATTTGGGGGATTATATATTTATTGCAGTATTGTTTACAATATTATATTAGGTTCAGATATACAACATGATTCAATATTTTTTTAGGTTGCACTCCATTTAAAGTTATAAAATATTGCCTATATTCCCTATACAATTTATCCTTGTAACATTTATCTTAAAGATGATTGTTTGTATAATTTAATAACAATTTTAAACAAAATTTCATATTGGAACTGAAATGGTTCAGTCGATTTTAAGAATATGGATGTCACATTGGGGGAAATGAGTTAATTATATTTGCAAGTTTATTGTCATAAATAATATAATAGGAAGAGTCTTAGATATTACCCTTTAGCAAGTAGATCTGCTTATGTATAGGTCTAAAATGACTGTATCAGATATTGCTGATGGAATGATCTGTATCATTTCATTCTACCTCTTACATTCACCTACAGGTGTCATACCCATTCTGGAAGGCAGATAGCACAAATTTCATTACCACACTCCTCTGATTTTTTTTTTGCGAGTTCACTTTGGCCACAGAGCAGCTTGTAGGTCAGCGAGTGTAACTTCAATAAAGTGTCAGGAAAGTGATGTTCAGGGGCAACTCTTAACCAGTGAAAGATAAGAGGATACATCTTCCAATCCTCTCATCTTCAAGAGACTATTCTGAAGTGTGACCGACATGATTTTCAGGATAACCCAAACAGGACTGTGCCCAGGTATTCTCAATAGTAATTCATTCATTGACACACTTTACTGGTAACGGAGAGAGTTTCTTTCTCACCTGCTCCCTCCTTCTCCTGTTCTTCCTGAAAGCAAACTTTGTTGTTGAGTGCTACATTGTGTCCAACTCTTTGCTACCACCATGGACTGCAGCATGCCAGCTTTCCCTGTCCTTCACCTGGAGTTTGGTGAAATTCACCTCTGCTGATTTGGTGATGCCATCCAACCTCATTCTTGGTCCCCACCTTCTCCTTCTGCCCTCAGTCTTTCCCAGCATCAGGATCCTTTCCAATGAATCGGTTCTTTGCATCAGGTAACCAAAATATTGGAGCTTCAGTCCTTCCAATGAATATTCAAGGTTAGTTTCCTAAACAAACTACCTGCACAGAAATCTTTGTCTTATGATTGCTTTTGGGAGAACCTAAATTAAGGAAGTAGGGTTTATATACTAAAGGTGAAGTTGTGTGTGGGGGTTTCAGCTATACTATGTAACAAAATTTTATCTAAACTAAAAATCTTAAGAAATATTGGGTTAGGGTTTTTTGTCCTAACTTTCTATGCAATTTTTTCAAAGCCATTTAAATGTTTAGGTAATATACATCTTGAGCTTAAAAAAATATAAAATTCAGAAGTGAGGACAGTAGGAATAGATGATCTCTTAAATTGTCTGCAATTCAGATGAATTATACACTAGAAAACCTCTTATCTGATGCCATTAGGGCATGTAGTGCAGAAGTTAATTGAAAAGTTTCTTTAAAAGGATGTATAAAAATGATACATTCACAACTTATACAGTTTGTTTTAAACCAAATGCATGTATTTTACTTCAAAATTCTTGTGTGTTTCAAAGAACTTTTGAGTGTGGGCTGCCTTATTTTCTCTATTTCATAAACCACACCCACACTTTTGGAATTAAAGTTAAAAGACAATTTAAAGACCCTGTTGATAGAGGTGCTAATTATTGCTATAATGGCAATCATATTTTAATACATAATTTTATCATATAAGCACTATTATAAGACACTAATGAAGTAATTTCACTGAAGAATCCTTTCTGATTTTATATTTCCTCTAATATTTATCAAATGTATTTCCAATAATTAATTGAAAAGCATTTTGAGTCTTCTTGTTTATATCAGTCCTGTTAACATAGATAAAATATAAATAAAACAATTTATTTTTTGTATATTTCATTATTTTATATACTCAGATAATATAATTAATTTAACTAAGTAACAGATACAACAAGAAAATATATCCATGCCTCTCTCAACTGACTCTTGATGAAGAAGCAATGGGTTTGCGGTTAGTTTCAAGAGTTACCACCTAGATGTATAATTTCGATATACTATATTCTTTACTCTAAATAATTTAATCCAAAAAATCTGTATTATTAGTGTTAGCTAAAGAGTTGTGCTCTCTTAAGCTTCCAAAACTTCAAGTGAGTTTCAAAGCAAAAGTTAGCATGGATTTGGTAATCTTATGACCCCAGAATCTTATAACCATCTAGATGCATAATTTCAATATATTGTGTTCTTTAGTCTGAATAATTTAATCCAATAAATCAGTTATATGAGTTAATAGTATTTCTGCTAACTTAAATTTCCAAAGCTTCAAGTTTCAAAGCAAAAGTTAGCGTGACTTTAGCAATTTTATAATTCAGGAAAATGTAAGAAGCATCCACATGAGGGGCCCTTGGTTGTATTTATGCTGATATAAAGCCAAATATTCAATCAATGTCTAACCTTAAAATGATATCACCAACAAATGTTTTGAAATTTTATAATAAATCATCCACTTTGGAAAATATCTTGTCACCCAAGATTCTAGGCATATCATTAATGAATACTGAAACCCAGGTTTATACTTGAGCAAGAAGATACTGAATAAACAGTGCTCTGTGTTCTTTCTTATTTGCTCCGCTCAGTGAATCCAAAATGGTAACTGCAGTTCTTAGCTGTTGTATCAACTGACTTTGGAGATTACAGTTTTGCATTACAGTCCATAAGAATAAGAATGTATAAGCATAGTACTGAATGGTATATAGCCATAAAATATAATACATATGTAACTAATACAGCATTTCAAAACCAGATACAAGCTTTTTAAAAGATTGAGCGGAGTAATGAAAAGTCACAAGTATAGAGGTCTATATGTTTGTGTAGGTTGCAATTTCTGACATGGAGTCAGGATGAATGTCACTGAGAAAATGACATTTATCAAAGACTTGAAATTGCTGAAAAGGTATATTAGTTAAAATAGGTTAGACTATTCTTCAGTAACAATAAGGAACCAAATCTCACAGGTTTAAACCAGAAAGATTAAGGTCTCATTTGATACCTATTGCAGAATGACCTGCAGCTCTTTTTTGCCTCAGTCTCATCAGAACACAGCCTGACAACGCCTCTATAATCTGGAACACAAAAATATGGAAACATGGCAAATTGTGCACTGACTTGTAAACTCTTCCAACAAAAGATGACATATGGTAATCTTGTTCCCATTTTATTGGCTGAAGCAAGTCATGTGGACAAGAGAAACCTCAATGAAGCAGAAACGTACAACCCTCCCACATGTTCTCAAGTGGGAGAAATTCATCTGTGCCTTGATGGCCATCATTGAGAATGAGCAGTCCGGCCTCACACTCAGGGCCAGGACTCAGGTGAGGAGAGTAAGACAATCACCTCAAGTGCAAAATGTGGGGAGGCACCGAAAATTCACTAACAATATTTTTTTAAAATAATATTTTCAAAAAACCTCAAAATTAATGCAAAAATCCATGATGAGCAAATACACACCTTTTAAATAAAGATGGGATAAGTATACCATTCTATGTAGAGCCATATTAGAGCCTGAGGCAAAAGAAGAGATAAACAATAGTTTCTATTTAAAATAGTGATAATTAGCTCATCATGAAAATTTTGTATTGATATCATTTATTTACAATAATGAGTTAAATATTTTTAATTTTCATGATGGAGATTTGTGACACCACTGTAAATTTTGGAAAAAATAGATAACAAACATGCTATTTAAAGACCCATATTCTAATAAAGGGCTTCCCAGGTGGCTCAGTAGAAAAGAATCTTCCTGTCAATGCAGGAATTTGATCCAAACCGATTGATCAAATTGATCAAACCAATACAGGTTTGATCCCAGGGTTGGTAAGATCCAGGACACGGCAACCCACTCCAGTATTCTTGCCTGGAGAATCCCATGACCAGAGAAGCCCAGCAGGTTACAGGCCATGAGGTCACAAAGAGTCAGACATGACTGAGTAACTAAATAACAATAACTATATATTTCAGTCGTGAGACATGTATTTTACTTACATCATTCTAGACTTAGAGTGCATATTCCACAATAGTATTATCAAGGAAATTCTAAGTATAGTGCTTTAAAATATGTATTCAGGCTTCATATTTTCTAAACTTGAATCTTATTTTCATTTTTAAGGAGTTTTTAAACAGTTGCTTAACTTCCTACTCTAGTTCAGCCTCACCTTATTTGTAAAACAAGGTTGTACATATTCATAAGATCATTAATAAGACATTTTAAAAATATGCTTAGAACAATTTTAATAAATGGCTCCTACTGTGTAAATGCTATATGTTATTGATAGTTAAAATGCTATATGTTATTGATAGTTAAAAACAGAAAAAAAGTATATTTTTTAAATAAAGATAAAGTGTACTAAAAGAAACTTTGCAGGAGAGGAAACAAAACTGGATAGCATGAACATATATTTAATGAAATGTTTGTACTGCTGTTTCTAAGATATTTGCATTTGTATTTTAATGTATCTTCAGAGTACTCAAACATATAATTATATAAAATCCAGGCAAAAATAAGAATGCAAATTAGTCACTAGATTCAATCAAAGCAAAATATGGAGAAGTCATTCAGCCTGTTTAAATAGACTTACTAATATTGAGAGAGTAATTGAGCATAATTGGCATCACAGAATTCAAGGTAATAGGGCAAGTACAGAAAGTATAATAATAGAAGATTGTACCTTAATAATAATGCCAAAATTTGAATGTCCAATAAAAGGGATCTTCAAAATAAAGAAGTACTAGATGCATTTTAGCTATGTGATTTGGGTAGGAAGAATTACAGTACTAAAGGAAAACCGGGTCACTGAGAAAATATTAGAACTATTGGTACAGGAAAAGGATCATATACAGTACTTATACAGCTCAGTCTTAACAGTTCCATATTTCTCAAAGGAAATGCCTTTGGCACAGCAGTACAGAATAGTGAATGCCTTGTGCTTTATACTCAATTTTTCTATCATTAGTGAATTATTTGGCTAAGAATTTTTTCAAAGAGTTCTATACACTATCCTGCCATAGTCACACATGTTTAAACCAAAAGGCCTTTCTATGCCGCTTTGAAAACAAATTCCTGTCAGAAAGTCAATAGGCCAGGCAGAAAGAGGATCAAGTAAAATGAGGTGAGGAATGAAATGATAGTTTTCATTGGTAAAATAAAAAAAGCCCATCAAAATTCAATGACGCTTAAGAGTCATTGTAAATGATTTGAAGGAAAGCTAACCCATCTGTTTCATTAAAAGTTGTTAATATAAAAGAAGGTCAGTTCAGTTTCCATAAGTGGCTACTTTGTGGATTACTTTATCCTTGAGAAAAATAAAAGGAAGAAAGGATCAAGTAGGAATGACTGTGGAGACTTGCCATGTCAGATAACTGAGAAAGTAAATTAGAAAAATATTTGAACCTAGTATGTAATTTTCTAGTTAAAGTAACATTCAAATTATTTTAATTTACAACTTTGCTGGATACCTAAGATGATAATATGGCCTAGACTCCAGGGAATTTCTATGTTTTCATTATTATTATTATTATTATTATTAATGATCATGTATGGAATACTTGGACTTCCTTGTTAGCTCAGATGGTAAAGAACCTGCTTACAATGCAGGAGACCCAGGTTTGATCCCTGGGTCAGGAATATCCCCTGGAAAAGAGAATGGCTACCCACTCCAGTATTCTTGCCTGAAGAATTTCATGGACAGACTATGGAGTCAGAAAGAGTCGGACACGACTAAGCAAGTAACACTTTCACTTTCACAGAATACTTAAAATTAGCAACGTGTGCTAAATAATAAATGAGCATTCATTTATTTGATGCTCAAAATTAGGGAAGAAATGTATGGCTTTCATCTTGCATGTATAGAAATTTTAGCTTGAAGTATTGATAGGACTTTCATAAAGTTATACATTTAGTAAATGTAGAAGCACTGTTCTCATCACAGCTCTGAAGGTTAAGTGTTATTTAAGACTTGCCTCTTGAGAAGGCTATATGCAGGTCAGGAAGCAACAGTTAGAACTGGACATGGAACAACAGACTAGTTCCAAATAGGAAAAGGAGTATGTCAAGGCTGTATATTGTCACCCTGTTTATTTACCGTCTATGCAGAGTACCTCATGAGAAACGCTGGGCTGGCAAAACACAAGCTGGAATCAAGATTGCCGGGAGAAATATCAATAACCTCAGATATGCAGATGACACCACCCTTATGGCAGAAAGTGAAGAGGAACTAAAAAGCCTCTTGATGAAAGTGAAAGAGAAGAGTGAAGAAGTTGGCTTAAAGCTCAACATTCAGAAAACGAAGATCATGGCATCTGGTCCCATCACTTCATGGGAAATAGATGGGGAAACAATGGAAACAGTGTCAGGCTTTATTTTTTTGGGGCTCCAAAATCACTGCAGATGGTGACTGCAGCCATGAAATTAAAGGCACTTACTCCTTGGAAGGTAAATTATGACCAACCTAGATAGCATATTCAAAAGCAGAGACATTACTTTGCCAACAAGAGTCCATCTAGTCAAGGCGGACTTGTTTTTCTAGTGGTCATCTATGGATGTGAGAGTTGGACTGTGAAGAAAGCTGAGTGCCAAAGAATTGATGCTTTTGAACTGTGGTGTTGGAGAAGACTCTTGAGAGTCCCTTGGACCTCAAGGAGATCCAACCAGTCCATTCTGAAGGAGATCAGCCCTGGGATTTCTTGGAAGGAATGATGCTAAAGCTGAAACTCCAGTGCTTTGGCCACCTCATGCGAAGAGTTGACTCATTGGAAAAGACTCTGATACTGGGAGGGATTGGGGGCAGGAGGAGAAGGGGATGACAGAGAATGAAATGCCTGGATGGCATCACTGACTCGATGGACGTGAGTTTGAGTGAACCCCAGGAGTTGGTGATGAACAGGGAGGCTTGGCGTGCTGCGATTCCTAGGGTCACAAAGAGTCGGCGACAACTGAGAGACTGACCTGAACTAAACTGAACACATAACTTTTCTGGAAAATACATCTATATTTCCTTTATGTCTCAGTATAATATGTGTATATGTGAATATATATGTATGTATTAATTATGTATGTATATATCATCTATATGGGTGCTCAGTTGTATCCAACTCTCTGTGACCTCATGGACCACAGCCTGCCTGGCTACTATGTCTATGGGATTTCCCAGGCAGGGATACTGGAGGGGATTGCCAATTCCTTCTCCTGGGGATCTTCCCAACTCAGGGATTGAATCTGGGTCTCCTGCTTACTCAACAGCAAAGATCCTATACTACAACTCATCTCTTCAAATATTCTTTTTTGGAGACCAAGAATGTGCCATCCAAATAAATCTTCGGACAGTAGATACTAACAAAGCAAGACAAACGCTGAGTGTTTTACTACTCACTAGAAGGATCTTCCAAATTAATCATATAGAACATTAGTACTCTGAGTTTAAGTGAGATTATTAAATTTTTCTACAGTGGCTCACATATACTATGGCAACCAGAGAGCTTTTGATTCTTAGTGGACCTGGAGCTCTGCAAGGGGAAAATTGTTTCCAAACCTGGATCTCAAGCAGAGGGTGACATTTCCTAGAATTCTAAAATCTCCATCACTCAGAAAGGACAAAATAAATGCCTTATTATATTAGATGGAATGTACATTAAGAATTATGACAGAATTGAAAAGATTTTACAGAATTACACAAGGAAAGCCAGAATTTAAGATAATATATTGAAGAAAATTGAAGTTGCCATTAACACTGGAATATTTTATGCTTGGACTATTAGTAGTGTTTAAGTCTCAAAGACAGATTTTTTTTTAATGCTTTTGTTATTGTTGTTGATGCTAGTAATATCTAGTTAGGTTTGTTTTGTTTTATGTGTGTGTGTGTTCGTTTAGTTTATTATTTTAGCTTTTTCGTATTTCTCAATTTTATTTTTTGTCTTTGTAAATTCCCTAGCAAGTCTTGATACAGATATATTTCTGACTTATATGGATCATGTCAGTGTAATGTGTGTGTTTATGAAAATCAGATTAACAGAACCTTTGGAATAAGTGGCTCAGGTGATGAAAGTGTCTGCTTGCAATGCAGGAAACAAGGGTTCCATCCCTGGGTAGGGAAGATCCCCTGGAGAAGGCAATGGCAACCCACTCCAGTTATCTTGCCTGGAAAATTCCATGGATGGAGGAGTCTCGTAGGCTACAGTCCATGGGGTCACAAAGAGTCAGACACAACTGAGCGACTTCACTTTCATTTCACTTTCTTTGGAATAAGCTGATTTAACTAGCTGTATCCAGTGTAAATTTTAATATCAGTCTGATATACCATTGAAACATTGAAACTCTATTGGATTGTTAAAAACAAAATGATATTTTATGAATTGAAATCTCTGTATCGTGTACCATTGTATATTAATTATATGTCTGTACTCACCACTGGACTATGAGCTCCCCAAAGTTGGAGATTAAGTGATTAGTCATAAATAAATATCATTCTGACTTATAATATATATTATTATATGTTGTAATATATTATATACTTATTATAAGTATATAAAAGTTATGGTTATAAATATTTATAAGTACTATTCATTTTCTTATAAATTAGACATAAGGTACTATGTTTGGAAACTATCCTGAATTTATGATTATGCTTACCTAAATGTCTTGTTATATAGATTTCTCAAGTGGGCCACTTGATTTGGGAGGAGAAGGATATATATTAAATACTATGCATTTTAAGACATGTAGTATCTGACAGAAAATTTGGGTTATAGGAGATGTGAACAAAACACTGTTCTTATCGTATAGTAGAGATTTTGAACCCATGCCCCCTTTTTGAATTTCTGAAGCATCCAACACCTGTCAACACATGGATGTTTATCAAGAGTGGCTTTGAATGGAAAAGCCATCATTCACCCTTTCATAAAATATGAAATATAGTCATACTTACCCTTCCTAAATTCGGTCACTTGCTTGCCAAGTAAAACGTTAACATCAAAAATCAATATTAAAAGAAAAAATAAAATGAAAACATTGAAAATAAAGCTAAAAATTAGAAGGAATAAAATTCTGAAAATTAAATTGTATAAAAAAGAGAAAACTATATAAGATCAATAGGAATGAGTTAAAAACAAAATAATCTTTTTCAGGAAGATGATTTTTTAAAAAGCAGAGATTAATATTAGATATGGTCTCTGGGGCAGTACTCAATGGCAAAAGGAAAGCTGGGCTCTAGAATCAGATGAAATGGATCTGAAGATTCTGAACTGCCAATTTTTTTTTTATTTTTAAACTTTACATAATTGTATTAGTTTTGCCAAATATCAAAATGAATCCGCCACAGGTATACATGTGTTCCCCATCCTGAACCCTCCTCTCTCCTCCCTCCCCATTCCATCCCTCTGGGTCGTCCCAGTGCACCAGCCCCAAGCATCCAGTATCGTGCATCGAACCTGGACTGGCAACTCGTTTCATACATGATATTATACATGTTTCAGTGCCATTCTCCCAAATCTTCCCACCCTCTCCCTCTCCCACAGAGTCCATAAGACTGTTCTATACATCAGTGTCTCTTTTGCTGTCTCGTACACAGGGTTATTGTTACCATCTTTCTAAATTCCATATATATGCGTTAGTATACTGTATTGGTGTTTTTCTTTCTGGCTTACTTCACTCTGTATAATAGGCTCCAGTTTCATCCACCTCATTAGAACTGATTCAAATGTATTCTTTTTAATGAACTGCCAATTTTTAACTCTTCTGACTGGAAAAGTCGGCTTTAATTTGATGAATGAGTTTTCTTCTCCATTTTTAGTAATGAATTTCTGGTAAGTTGAAGATGATAAGCACTACAGTTTTATAGCAGGTATCAGTTAAGAATATCTTTGCATTTATTTGCCTTGCAAAATCTCTTGAATTTTTCATCAGCAAAGAATGATAAATAAATAACTAACTGAACATTAATTTATTTGTTCCTTTCCAGTTCTAATTTGTAGACAGCAAAATAAAAACCAGTTTGTTGATACAAGAAAACTCTATTTACATGTTCTTGTTGTTGTCATAATAATTACTGTTGTTTTTAACTTACCCTGACAAGGAGTTGAAACTATAAAGAGAGTGATGAATAATTTGCAATGAGTCAAAACCATGGATGTTGAGTATTTTGTGGACAATTTTTAGTTTAAAAAACTAGCATAATTTGCCATCACATCATTGTATTTATAATAGAAATATTATCTAAGAAGTAGTTACATCTATTATATGTAATTATTTCCTTTGAAAATCGATTTTACTAACTCTCCAAGGTAGCTGATATTTTGATTACTTCTTTTGTAGTGTTTTGTCATGTTTTTCATTTTGGTCAGCTATGAAACCGAGTATACCTGAAACGAACATCTCTGATTATCAAGCAAAGCATATGCTAATACATTTTTTAAATATATAAAATATAATTTTTGCTTGAAATGAATAGTACTTTAACCCTCAATGAATCTGCCCAAAATTGATCCACCATAAACATTATTTAAAATTTTAAAATCATTTAAAAATTTTGAAGCTCTATAATTATCAGTGAAATGGAATAATTGGACTTTAACATTACCAAGGAAAACCTCCTTCCTCTTGCTTACAAATTAAACTGAATTGAATCCCCTTCTATATTTTCCTTTTTCCAAAAAAATTCAGTTTAGGTTCTGCTTCTTAAATTGGAGATAAGGTGCTGTTGTCTTGTGAACATACAGAAACAAAGGATAAGTAGAAGTTAAAAATATGATAGAAAGCTTTAGGTTGCTACCAAGCCAATTATGATATGTGATGTTAAAAAACCTAGAAAAGAAGGTCAGAGAGGTGAACCTGATATGAGTATCATACTGAAAGCAGTGTTAAGGAATCAGAAAAGCTGCGCAAAGCTGAACAGAATCACACAGCTAAAGGTTGAAGTTTTTCAATCGCTAAGTTGTGACAATAATTCCAGATCAAAGGTTCCCTAAAACTATATAGTACTGGTTTAAAGATCACTAATATTTAATCATCAGCTTTTAGAAAATATTATGATTAATTTCCAGAAAGTATTTAATTCTCAGAATTCACAATGTTTATCATATGTAATTTTAATTTATAAGAAATATAATTTTCATACTTTTAATTTCACTTGTATTTTAAAAGTTTAATTACTACTTTAGCTATAGTTTTATTGTCTTTGCTTTTCTCTGCAATATTATTACATGTACCAACTGTTTCACTTTTAATATTATTAAATAGAATATAGGTTATATATGTGTGAAATAAAAAGTATGGGATGACCCAGAGGGATGGTATGGGAAGGGAGGTGGGAGGGGGGTTCAGGATGGGGAACATGTGTACACCTGTGGCGGATGCATGTTGATGTATGGCAAAACCAATACAATACTGTAAAGTAAAAATAAATAAATAAAATACATTTGGAAAAAAATTAAAAAGTATGAACATATTAGAATATTTTATACCTAATCAAAAATAGTATATTTACTAAAGCAATTGGGTTTAGGCAAACTATCAAGCCATTTATTTTATCACCTCTTTTTTTGTTCCTATTTTTTTTCTTTTCAATCATTTTTGGAAAACTCATAAAATAGATTTAATATTTTGTTTTCTCTATTGCTCAAATCTCAGATGCCAGAGCAATTGCTACAGATGCACTGAAATGCCTAGATCTTGCAAAAGAACAGAGCAAAACAATAGAATGGAAAAGGCTGGAGACCACTTCTAGAAAATTAGAGATCTCAAGGGAGTATTTTATGCAAAGATGGGCACAATAAACAACAGAAAAGATATGGACCCAGCAGAAGCAGAAGATATTAAGAAAAGATGGCAAGCATACACAGAAGGAAAAAAGATCTTAATGAGCCAGATAAGCACTATGCTGTGATTACTCACCTAGAGCCAGACATCCTGCAACGTGAATTCAAATGGGCCTTTGAAAGCATCACTACGAACAAAACTAGTGGAGGTGATGGAATTCCAGTTGAGCTATTTCAAATCCTAACAGATGATGCTATGAAAGTGATACGCTTAATATGCCAGCAAATTTGGAAAACTCAGCAGTGGGCAAAGGACTGGAAAAGGTCAGTTTTCATTCCAGTCACAAAGGAAGGCAATGCCAAAGAATGTTCAAACTACCACACAATTGTACTCATCTCACATGCCAGCAAAGCAATGCACAAAGTTCTCCAAGCAAGGCTTCAACAGTATGCAAACCATGAATTTCCAGAAGTTCAAGCTGGATTTAGAAAAGGCAGAGGAACCAGAGATCAAATTGCCAACATCCATTGCATCATCAAAAAGCAAGAGAGTTCCAGAAAGACATCTATTTCTGCTCTAATGACCATGCCAAAGCCTTTGACTGTTTGGATCACAACAAACTGTGGAAAATTCTTAAAGAGATGGGAATACCAGACCACCTGACCTGCCTCCTGAGAATTCTGTATACAGCTCAAGAAGCAACAGGTAGAACTGGACATAGAACTGGTTCCAAACTGGAAAAGGAGTACATCAAGGTCGTATATTGTCACCATGCTTATTTAACTTACATGCCAAGTACATCATGCGAAATGTCGGGTTCAATGAAGCACAAGCTGGAATCAAGACTGCTGGGAAAAATATCAAAAACCTCAGATACGCAGATGCTACCACCCTTATGGCAGAAAGTGAAAAGAAACTGAAGAGCCTCTTGATGAAAGTGAAAGGAGAGAATGAAAAAGCTGACTTAAAACTCAACATTCAAAAATGAAGATCATGGCATCTGGTCCCATCACTTCATGGCAATTGTGAAAACAATGGAAACATTACAGACTTTATTTTCCTGGACTCTAGAATCACTATAGAAGGTGACTGCAGCCATGAAATTAAAAGATGCTAGTTCCTTGGAAGAAAAGTTATGACTAACCTAGACAGCATATTAAAAAGCAGAGGCATTACTTTGCTGACAAAGGTCAGTCTGATCAAAGCTATGGTTTTTCCAGTAGTCATGTATGGATGTGAGAGTTAGAAAGTTAGAGAGTTAGAAAGAGAGTTATAAAGAAAGCTGAGCGCCAAAAAATTGATGCCTTTGAACTGTGGTTTTGGAGAAGACTCTTGAGAGTCCCTTGGACTTCAAGGAGATCAAACCAGTCCATCCTAAAGGAAATTAATCTTGAATATTCATTGGAGGGACTGATGCTGAAGCTCCAATACTTTGGCCTCCTGATGAGATGAGCTGACTCATTAGAAAAGACCCTGATGCTGGGAAAGACTGAAGGCAGGAGGGAAAGGGGACAACAGAGGATTAGATTGTTGGATGGCATCACTGACTCAATGAACATGAGTTTGAGCAAGCTCCAGGTGCTGGTGCTGGACAGAGTAGCCTGGCATGCTCCCACCCATGGGGTCACAAAGAGTTGGACATGACTGAGTGACTGAACTGAACTGAACTTCCTCTGTTGTATATTGACACTTAGTTTTATGATTTGTTATTTAATGATAATTCTGGTGGTTATATATGTGCCATTATGCTATTATAGTCTACCTAGATGGATATTGTTCCACTTTATATAAAATGTTATAATTTACAACAGTATAATTATCTTTCCATATCTTATAGTATTTAAGTATTGTAATATTCCTATTATATATTACTTCTACATAGTTATAAGCTACATTTTAATTTTTGCTGACAGAGTTATGTTGAAGGAAATTGGGAGAAAACACAAAAATAGTCTTTTATACTAACCCATATATTTACCACTTCTATTATACTGGCCCTCTCTTATGTAGATCTAAGCTTTTATCTGGTATCTTCTTCAACCTGAAGAACTTCCTTTAGCTTTTCTTATAGCGCAGGTCTACTGGCAATACATTTTCTCAGCTAACCAACTGCTTCTGGTTAATTTTAATACATTTCCTTATTTTAAATAGCATGGCCTTGAACATGTATCTTCTCTATCTTTGGTTATGACTCTTTACCTATGAGTTGCCCAGGTATGTGTGTGTGTTTAGATTTGTGTGCCAGAGATTTCTAGGCTTGAGCTTATGAAATTAGGGAAATTTTGAACTTGGTATCTTCAAATATATTTTCTGTTAGTTCCAACTAAATAAACATTTAAGACTTCAAATATATTTTCTGTTAATTCCAACAAAGTAAACATTTAAGACTTCAAATATATTTTCTGTTAATTCCAACTAAATAAACATTTAAGACTTCTTGTTGGGCCATGCACATGGTTGAGACACTCATTTTTTCTGATCATGATAGCCCATGGTGGCTTTTTAATCATGTGCTGGAATTTGGGGTTTTCAACTCATTTTTTTGTGTAAGGATTTCTTTGGGGAAAAACCTGAGTTTTTAGTTAAGGTTTTAGCTGCTTTAGAGGTATTTCTGTTTGTACCTTCCTGGTGCCACAAGGCCTGACCACTCAGGGACAATTTTTTTTTTTTTTTTTAATAATAATTGAGTGGCCTAACATTTACTAGACCCATCCAACAAAGAAAATTTGCATTCCCTTTTCCATCTGAAGCCAGGCCACAGATTAGTAATCATTAATGGAGAATACTTGGCTGATTGCCCCAGTTGTCTGGCCCTAGGAAACAGTTTTATATATATTTTTTTCTAGTCCCTACCTTTACTGATGGTTTATTGCTTTGAGAATTCCATCTTCATGCCAATTTCAGAAGTCCAGCATTCTAACTGGCATTATTTCACTGCATGTCAGTTAAAACCCCTGTCCTCACCAATATCCAGTTTGACAAACTTTCCAAAAGCATACCGTACTTCCATTTAAAAAATATTATTATGGTGCCTACTGATTTTACTTATGATTTTTCAGGTTCAGTGGTGCAATTAAAATGATATTTATACATGTCACACTTCACACGCAAGTCCTCTTTAGCAAGTGTTTTCTACTTTTGTCTGCCATATTCCCTGAAAAGAAGGCCCACCCTTATCACACAACACAATGTTATAACTTGTAGTGGAGCTATTAGAGTAATTTGAGATTCAATTATATGATAGCAGGCAAATAAATGCAGGAAAAGGTATTATGAGTTTAGGACTCTCAATTTCTGTCTGAATAAAATGTATTATTTATCAATGATTGTGTTAGCTCTGTAGTTGTTTTTTTTTAATATAATTCATGTTTAATGCAAATCAATTCCAGAGCATGAGAAGTTACTATGAATCATAGCATAAGTACACAGATACAATAGACAATCCAAAATAGATATACAACACTAAGGTATAAAACAAAAAGGAATGTTCATTCACACACACAGTAGGAATTTGCAAGGGTTTACTTTTGGTAAGATCTTTTTCTTTATTTTTCATATCCGTCTATGAACATCTAGATAACCTTTTATTTTTGTTTTTCCTTTATATTTGTTATATTTCCCATTGGATTAAATTTTGACACCAACTGCAAAAAATAATCTTATTTTAGAGTAACAATACAAAGTAGTTGTGACTTTTGTCTGTTTACTCATTATCCTTACATATTACCTTCTGTGTACTAACATGGTGACAGTCAAACTTAGACTCATATCAATAAACTTAAAACATGCAGAAAATAATAAATTTAGCAACACATTTAATAAACATTTTAATATTATGACATATATGCTTAGTCGCTCAGTTGTGTCCAACTCATTGTAGCTAGACAGGCTCCTCTGTCCATGGGGGTTCTCCAGGCAAGAATGCTGGAGTGGGTTGCTATGCTCTCCTCCAGGGGATTTTCTCAACCCAGGGATTAAACCCACGTCTCCCACATTGCTGGGAATTGAATCATTGATTAAAAATGGGAAATTTTATAAAATATATTTATAATTTTAATGCAGTTTTTATGAAAATCATTATTTACATATGTTTTTTCACACCTACTTAAAAAAATGCAGAAGAGTGTTACGGAGTGTCATGATAAAATAGAAAACACACATGGAGCTTTTCAAAGAAGGTGGTACATGCAGCCCAAAGTAGCATTGTATGTAACAGTGCAGACTTTTCATGAGTTTGCTGCTCATTATCACCCGCAGAATCACTATGTTCCAGATTTTTTTCTATTAAATGACCAGTTTTCATAGATGCATCACTTTGCATTTTTCCAGACTGAAATTCTTTATACTGCATTTTTAAACGTTCAATCTCTATAGTTTTAGAAGTAATAGTTCTATTTACCTACCTTACAATTTAACATGGTCTAAAAATGATTTTGAACGTGCTGTTTTCTTACCCTTCAGTATTGTTCACAGGGCTCCTCACTCAGAACAGACATGACTTACACTTCAACATTATTTTTAAACTTATTATGTCAGAGTATAGTTGAGTAACAGTGTTGTGTTAGTTTCAAATGTACAGCAAAGTTTATATACATTGCAGCATGTTCTTTGACTGTAAGGCAAGTGTGATTTATAAGTATGCTGTAAAACCACAGGATATCCTCATTTTTTTAGGTTATATAAATGGCAGTTATACAACATTTGGAAATGAGTGTATTTCCTTTGTTTCTTCTTCTTTCTCCCTCTCCTCACTTAAACAATGTTAGGTGAAGCTTGAATCTTCTCTATAATCTGAATATAGATAATTGCATTATTTTTATTGTCTACACATTTTATTGTTTATGAAGAAATCTATGTAATGCCTGGACATAATATTACTTTTGGAAGTCTATTTTTTTCTTTAAAATTTATTTAATGTGTATCAATTAGGATTTGAGCATTTCTATTATTTATATCTAAAGACAAATAATCCCCCAAACAAGAGTAATCTGTATTAACATGTACCCTGAAGATTACTGACATTTTTGTTTAATAGCATCTCCTAAATATATAATATTTCTTTGTAGAAACTGTGACATGTTCACATTTTACAAGAGAGTTATAACCACTAAATTTTATTTTCAGATGTGAATTACAGGCAAACAATAAATTTGCCCTTTTAAATTAGAAACAGTTTGAAACCAGATGGCAATATTATTAGAACTGGGAAGTTTGGAAACCAGATTGCATTACTGTAACTTGGAAAGTAACAGTTTTGTGGTTGTTGATTACTCAATAAATCCCTGTTAGGTGCCTAATGAGAGGGCAAAAATAGTATTACCAAACCTAACTTAAGTCCAGTTGCCCATTCCCTTTAAAGCCAGTCCACTGACACTGGGTTATGGTGAAGGAAAATACTACATTTATTGCAAGCACCAAGTAAGGAGCCCAGGGAAGCTAGTGCATAAAAGACCAGAACTCCCTGAAGGTTTTCAAGGACAGGTTTGTAAAGATAGGATGAGTGGAGATGGGGATGGTTGTGGGATATATGATCAGTTTATGGCATTCTTTCAATTGGTTGGAGGTGAAGTAATTGGGATTCAGCAACATCAGCCTTCCAGTTCCAACTGGTCTGTGGGCTATGTGCTTGTGGGGAGCATATAGTTAACTTCTTCCACCTTGTGGGGGTTTCAGTGAAAAACTGTTCAAAGGACGTGGCTCAGAATATAGGAAGAACAAAAGGTCTTTGCCTTTGGTTAATGGCTAAAGTATTATTATTTTGTCTTGCTTAACTATTTTACTTCTGCATTTTATCACTTGTCAGATTAAATTTATTCTTTGACTAAAGTTTTTCTACAGACTAAAGGCAGGCAGAGGACATGAGTGGGGATATATTTTAGGAAGGCCTCACAGGGTCTTGCTCAGTTACAGGAGAACACTATATCAAATAATTTGTACCAGTATAAGAACTATGGGTGCAGTATAAATACACAGTATCTAAAGAGTGAGTTGTAGAGGAGAGGTTAACAAATTATTAAGGTTATTCAAGGAGTATTTCATGCAAAGATAAATAAATAAACCTTTGTTCATGGTGTATAAAAACTATGTGTGGAACAGACCGTGAAGAAGTAGTCATGACCCTTGATACTCTCACACTTTCTGACTTGATGTCAAGTACTTATTAAACCTGACCATAACTTGGAGTCCCTGTATTCTGTCAATAGCAACTTTTACAGCTTCACCCTGCAATCTACAGGTATAGGATAATAATTTTTTAAATCAAATATATATATTGAGAATAAAAAAATATATAAATAAATAAATAAAAAGAATTTATTGTATACATGCCAAATTCGAGGCTTATAGGAACTACATTGAAAAAGCTCTACCATCCTATGTAACTATGACCTTTGATTTTGCACAGCTGGTACAATTCAGGAAGCTGCATCCCTTGTACCAGGCTTCTAAATATTTCCATTGAACAGGTTTTATCTAAAATCTGATGCAATAGGTGACCCAGTTCCGAAAATCCTGTAGCCAGAATTTCTAAATCTGTCTAGAGTACTTAGACTTGAAAAAGAAGATCTAGTAGAGACCGTTGTAGGCATAGCCATTATCTTATTTCTATCTGAGAATCAGCACACGTAGATCATTTATTCATATCTGTGTACCAACAGATAAGTTTTTTATCTCTGAAACCAGAGGATCAGATAATGAAGCAGGTGAGACAGTCTTCTTAAAATAATTAAACCCACACTCTTAATCTCTTTATTTATAATTTGAAGAAAAAAATAAGCTGTTGGACACATGCACAAAATAACTCCAGTCTAATGTTAAGCCATCTAGAGGCAGTTTTGACCTGTGTAAAATGCTGAAATTTTATGATGGATAATTCAGCACAATAAAAACACACAGTATCTAAAGAGTGAATTGTGGAGGAGAGGTTAATAAATTCTGATTAAGGTTATTCAAGGAGTATTTCATGCAAAAATAAATAAATCTTTATCTGGGCCATGATGTATACAAACTATTTGTGGAACAGAGCATGAAGAAGTAGTCATGACCCTTGATACTCTAACACTTTCTGACTTGATGTTTAAGTACTTATGAAACCTGACCATAACTTGGAGTCCCTGTACTCTGTCAATAGCAACTTTAAACACAAAATGCATTGTGTTCACTGTTGTTGTCAAGTCACTAAGTCCTATCCAACTCTTTGCGATCCCATGGACTGCAGCACACCAAGCTTCCCTCTCCCTCACTATCTCCCAGAGTTTGCTCAAATTCACGTCCATTGTGCTGATGGTGACATTCAACCACACTCTGTTGTCTCCTTCTCCCCCTGCCCTCAATCTTTCCCATCATCACGGTCTTTTCCAATGAATTGACTTTTTGCATCAGGTGGCCAAAGCATTGGAGCTTCAGCTTCAGCATCAGTCCTTCCAATGAATAGTCAGGATTGATTTCATCTAGGATTGACTAATTTGACCTCCTCGCTGTCCGAGGGCTCTCAGAGTCTTATCCAGCATCACAATTCAAAAGCAGCAATTCTTCAGTGCTCAGCCTTCTTTATGGTCCAACTCACATCCGTACATGATTAAAGCATTCTAAATAATCTGTTGTGAATCATTAAAACATTAAAGAGAATTTCATTGGCTTTTGGTGGCTTTCTAGTCAACATACCATTACCTAGGAAACCAGAGGTCAAGGAAGGTTCTTTGTATTTTGCACCACTTACCATCAGTTGTGTCATACAATAATAGTTACATTTAAAATTATTTATTCAGTATCTTACTATTTGTAAAATATACATTTGTGAATAAACATTTCTAAATAATATAAAAATTAACTTTAAAAGCCATTAATTTTTCCAATTTTCTCCTCCTCTTAAAAATACTGTCTATCCACTTACAATATTCACATTTACTTACAATTCACTGTATATCTTCAATAAATAATTCCTTTAATAATAACTTTGCATTTCCTCCCCAATATATTTCTGAAGGCAATAAAATAATTTGTATGTTGTTGTTATTCAGTCACTAAGTCATGTCCAACTCTCCTATTAGCAGTTAATTAGTCCCAAGCAGGAGTCTGATATTTTTATTAAAATTTGCAAGATGTAATACTGGTAATTCTAAGCACAAGAAGTAAGCTGAACAGCACTATACCTGAAATAATTGTATCCTGGTAGTATCATGGTCTGGCTCTTTTCTGGATGTGCCAGATACAGACATGCTAGAATCTGAAAGGTGATAACCTTTGACATTTGACCTTTGTGTGTTGGACCCTAGCATACTCTACCTACCTATATTTCCCTGCTGTTACATAAGCCTTTGTACCTGGGAATCAATAAGACTATCCTCAGCAAACTCGAATGAATAAGCATCTATCATCAAAGTAGTCTTCTTCAGAAGATATTTCCTCTTAAACAGATAACCCTCTTCTTCTTTGAGCTGAAGGTCTGTCTGTGTCCGTGCTCAGTTGTGTCTGATTATTTGCAATCTCATGACTGTAGCCCACCAGCATCCTTGGCCTATGGGATTTTCCAAGGAAGAATACTGGAGTGGGTTGTCATTTCCAACTCCAGGGAATTTCCCCAACCCAGGGATTGAAACTGTGTCTCTTGTGTCTCCTGCAATGGCAGGCTTGTTCCTTTACCACTGTTCCACCTAGGAAGTCTGAAAGAAGATAAGGAGAGCTAAATTGCTCTGAATAATACTGATGGGGGAAAGTCAGAGCTCTTCGGCCAACTACTAAAATCTCCTAAATGTACAAATTCTTTCTTTTTTTTAAATTTTATTTTATTTTTAAACTTTACAATATTGTATTAGTTTTGCCAAATATCGAAATGAATCCGCCACAGGTATATCTGTGTTCCCCACCCTGAACCCTCCGCCCTCCTCCCTCCCCATTCCATCCCTCTGGGTCGTCCCAGCGCACCAGCTCCAAGCATCCAGTATCGTGCATCGAACCTGGACTGGCAACTTGTTTCATACATGATATTATACATGTTTCAATGCCATTCTCCCAAATCTTCCCACCCTCTCCCTCTCCCACAGAGTCCATAAGACTGATCTATACATCAGTGTCTCTTTTGCTGTCTCGTACACAGGGTTATTGTTACCATCTTTCTAAATTCCATATATATGTGTTAGTATACTGTATTGGTGTTTTTCTTTCTGGCTTACTTCACTCTGTATAATAGGCTCCAGTTTCATCCACCTCATTAGAACTGATTCAAATGTATTCTTTTTAATGTCTGAGTAATACTCCATTGTGTATATGTACCACAGCTTTCTTATCCATTCATCTGCTGATGGGCATCTAGGTTGCTTCCCTGTCCTGGCTATTTCACGCCAGTCAGAATGACTGCGATACAAAAGTCTACAAGCAATAAATGCTGGAGAGGGTGTGGAGAAAAGGGAACCCTCTTACACTGTTGGTGGGAATGCAAACTAGTACAGCCACTATGGAGAACAGTGTGGAGATTCCCTAAAAAACTGGAAATAGAACTGCTTTATGATCCAGCAATCCCACTGCTGGGCATATACACTAAGGAAACCAGAAGGGAAAGAGACACATGTACCCCAATGTTCATCGCAGCACTGTTTATAATAGCCAAATTCTTTCTTTGAGTGATTTTTATTTTTTGTTGAAATTGGAAATGGAGCGGAGATTTAAAGTTCAGGTCAATGACTTGTATAATGGTGGATGGAACCAGCAACTCAGGAGACCCAGGAGGCAATGAAAATATCAGCCCATGTACTGGATGTGTTTGCATAAATCTGGGTTTTCACTCCCACAGTAGCTTAAAGAACTCTTCAGGTCAGTGAAGCTTAAGTAGATACCAAGAGGCAAGAATGCCTCCATTAAATTCTGGATTGTAATAAGCTGTAACAGTGCTTGGTCAATTTTCTGAACCTGTGAATTCTACCATTCACAGTACAATTGCATGAAAGCATTTTGTAAAAAAGATGTACTTCTGTATACTTCTATCTTCTGCCTGCAAAAGATGAGGATGCAGAGCTCATGCCAAATGGAAGTCAAGGTCTGTGTAGAAGTGATGTCTGGTGTAATTTTGTAATTCAAAAATCAGCAAGAGCTACCATCTGTTTTTCTGCAATATTGCCTAGCTTTGTACCTTTCTACTTCTTTTTTTTTAAACTTTCCATACATCTTTTTCAATTACTTGGTCAACAGTATTCTTCAGATGGATGACAACATTATCTCTTTTTTTTTGTTTTCATTGTTGCTTGATTTTATTTCACTCTGTTCCAATATTTGCAAGGACAGTTGACACCTAATCTCTGGATAGAATATGGATTTAAGATTGTCAATTTTCCTTCTAAACTACTGTTTATTGTGCTACAGCCTAGCTTATCTAAAATATAGGAAATCACACTACTTAAATGTCAGTCTTGGCTAAAACTTGAAAATTAAAAATGTATCCCTAAAGGTGGATGCATGCCTACAAAATATATTTTAAATTTATTTCCTACTTTTCACTATGAAAATGGCATACTATGTCATCACTTTAAAAGTCAGAATTATTTTGTACCCTTTAGCAGGCATTACCTGTTAATCTATTGCTGAAAAATTGCTTTAATAAAATGTCCCATTAAAATTTAGATGTTTTTAGTGTATATTAAATTAATAATCACCAATTCCACAGTTGCATTTTAATGAGAATTGTTTTGCACACTAGCTTAATCACTTTCTAATTGTGTGGTCTTTTGCTGTTCTTTAACCCTTTGAGTTATATAAAGATCTTTCATCTGCAAAATATTCTTGAAATGATGACATTAAAATACAGTATTCTGAAGATGAAGTGAGGTAATAGTAACAGTGCAGGGCAAGAGATTGTTAGAAAATATGCTCAGTATCACAAGCATGCACAGTGTGGCTTATTTTCCTCAAGACTCAATGAAGATTTATTACTAAATGTTATATGTCATATGGGCTTGCCAGGTGGTGCTAGAGGTAAAGAATCTGCATGCCAATGCAGGAGATGCAGGAGACAACAGAGATGTAGGTTCGATCTCCGGATTGGGAAGATCCCCTGGAGCAGCAAATGGCAACCCACTCCAGTATTCTTGCCTGGAAAATTCCTCAGACAGAGGAGCCTGGTGGGCTACAGTCCATGGGTCGCAAAGAGTCGGACACAACTGAGCAACTGAGTATAGCACATTATATGTTAAATAAAACTCTTGATGAATTTTTCAGCATCATTTTTATTGTTAAAAATTATTAGAAATGACATATCACTTCAAATTATAAATTATAACAAAAATACCCTTGGCTTTAAGATGTAGATAAGTGTTCTTCAAGCATCATTAAGGCATTTCTCTTTATATAACCTAAAGAGATCATTTTATGTTTGCTCTTCAACCCACAGCTGAACAGCAGGTGATGTTCCTGCATCATTGCTTTGGCTACTTCCATACCCTGAAGTCAAAAGCCTATGTAAACTGAAAGTCTATATTATTACAGAAGTTCTATTGGATTCACTCTGTTTCACATCATGTCTTTGCCATATCCTATAGTATTCTTCTGACATTGATGCCTTTGCTCCCTGATTCCCTGGCCAAGTTATAGCCTAGCTTTTCAAATTTAAATGAAAATAAAAAAATAGGTCATAAAAACATTAAAAATATGAAGAATGCTCAATGAATACACAGAGCAAGAGAGAGAGAGGAGTAGAAAGAGAAGGATTCAATTACTTTGAAATAATATATGTACATGTGTAATTTTATGATATTTATTGTAAGCAGAGGTTAAGAAAGAGACAGTTGGAATCTAGTATTCTGAAATATTGTGAGTTATGTGGACACTAGCAAAATAACCCCAAGTCTGAGGTTGTGAGAAGTTTTTTTTTTTTTTATTTTGATGCTGTATAAATTGCTGACTGATGCTTTATGCACAATTTTTCACAGTGTTTTCTATTTTCTCTTAGGCATAATTAATAACTCTGTATTTCAAGTTTCAATATGCTTAAATTTCACATAGACACATACTTATAAGCCTCTTGAATTTAGATACCGAAGGCCATAGCCTCAAACACTTATCTTGATTGGGAAAGGATTCTAATGTTTTCTTTAATAAAGAAATGATCCATTTTCAATAAGTCAAGGGAATTCTACATTTGTGCTGAATTCATAGGAAGTGTTTTTAGTTTTGACATTTTAAAATTTTCTTAATGTGGTACTCAGAGGAAGGCCAGAGAATCAGATAAATTCCGTCAACTACTTTCTTCAATTTTTAAAAACATTTTTATACTCAATATCACTTCTCCAAACAAATAAAAAGAGAGAGACAGAAAAAAGAAATATATACAATGAAACACAAAGAACAACTTGCATCAAGTTAGAATTGAATATTTAGGCTTCAAAACTCATCCAAAATGTGCAGTATCAATGGTTTTCTTGACAGAAGAGAGGCAGTAAGGTAGACAAGCAGGTAGGAAGGACAAAACAAGGAAATGAGAGTGAAGGAAGAAAGAAGCATCAGTTTCCTCATATACTCTTTCCTACATAAAACAAAGTTAAAAATCATAAAAGTTTAGGACAGATTTTTGTTGTTGTTGTGTGTCCCAGCCACAACATACACAGGATTTTTATTGTGCTTGCTTCTGATACAAATTTAGATACTTTCAGTTCAGTTCAGTTGCTCAGTTGTGCCCAACTCTTTGCGACCCCATGAATCGCAGCATGCCAGATACTTTACGTATGTGCAAATATTAGGAATGGAAATTGAATTTCATTTCAATTATGATATTTTTTCTTATGTTTATTCTGTAAACTTAGAAAACAAAGTCTAAACTCATTGATTTTTGGTCCATTGCTGGTCCATTGTTCCTTGCTACTGCTGCTGCTGCTGCTAAGTCGCTTCAGTCGTGTCCAACTCTGTGTCCTTAGGACCAAGTAAAGAATTAAATTAACTTTTCCTTGAAGGAAAGCCTAAGATCATCAAAGTCTTTAAGTGCTTTTCAATTAGGTGAACAGTTACATGTTAACAATGTGCAAAAAAAGAAACATATAGCAATTAGAAATTTCAAAATTCAGCAAGTGACTTCAACTTGTGTACAAAATACTTTATAAGCATATTTATAACATATTTGAGGCTATACTTTCTTTACATATGATATATGTGATGATATGAAGACAGTTTTACAAATAAAAAGATAAATTCTAGATTGCAAATTAATTAGTCATTTTGAAAGCATGTACCCTTGACATCATGTGATGAGAATGGCACAGTACTTCTGTGGTCCCATATCCGAAACATATAATCCCAGTGTATATATATGAGAAAAATGCTAGATAATCCTAATTGAAGGGAATTCTACAAAATACCTGACCAATATTCCTCACAACTGTCAAGGTCACCAAAAACACGTCTGAGGAACTGTCACAGCCAAGAAGAGCCTGCATTAAATGCAATATGACATCCTGTGTAAGATCTGGGAATAGAAAAAGATTATTAGGTGAAAAATAAGGAAATTCAAATAATATGTGGACTTCAGTTAATACCAATGTTTCAATATTGGTTCACTAATTTTGACAAATGTAACATACTAAATATAACATGTCAATAATTGGGACAAATGATCCCAATTTGGGATCTCCTGACTATCCTCACAAATTTGCTGTAAATCTAACATTATTACAAATTAAAACATTTATTTTTTTAAATGGATTAAAGGAGACAAAATTTGAAAAACAAAACAAGACAGGGGACTTTTAAGAGACTGTTGACATAATCCAGGAAACACATAAAAGTATATGGGTTACAGTTACATCAAAATATACGGAAAGACGTAGGAGGAACAGAATCACATTTTGGAGATAAAATGAACTTGATGTGTGGGATGGTGAAGATCATTTGAATGTTTTCAATGTGAATAACTAAAATGCTGCTGATATAATTTACTCTGATTTAGCAAATACATTAGAAAAGAAGAAGATTTGAGAAAATACTTGGCAGTTCTGTTTTGAATACATTACTATATTGCAGGTCACATATATAGATACTCTATAAGTAATTTTCAAGAGCAAAAAAAATGAGTTGTATATATAATTTTTGTGACATAAGAATGCATTTGAGTCATTTTTAACAAGGTGGATGAACCTGGAACCTGTTATACAATGTGAAGTAATTCAGAAAGAGAAGCACAAATATGGTATACTAACACATAATATATGGAATCTGGAAAGATGGTACTGATGAACCTATTTGCAGGGCAGGAATGGAGACTCAGACAGAGATAACAGATTTGTGGACACAGTAGGGGAACAAGCTTTTGCTGTTGTTGTTCAGTTGCTAAGTCGTGTCTGACTTTTTGTGATCCCATGGACTGCAGGACACCAGGCTTTGCTGTCCTTCACTATCTCCCAGGGGAAGGAGACAGTGGGTCAAATTGAGAGAGCAGCTTGGAAACATATACAATACCATATGTAAGATATATAGCCAGTATGGATTTGTTCTATGACTTGGGGAGCTCAAACCTGTGTTCTGTGACAACCTAGAGGGGTGAGATGGAGAAGGAGGTGAGAGGGAGGTTTAAGAGGGAGGGGACACATATACCTATGGTTGATTCACGTTGTTGTATGGCAGAAACCAACACAACCATGTAAAGCAATTATCCTCCAACTAAAACTAAGTAATTTTAAGTGAAAAATATGTTATTTAAATCGTGTTATTTAATCATATCATTTAAGGAAATCATGTAGAAACAGAAAAGTAGAAAATTCACAATGAATGTCTTTGGAAACAATGCATTAGTTTGTTACTTGGGGAAGGGAAAGGAAACCAAAACGAAAAACAAAAGGAATAATGGAGCATGTTGAAATCTTACAAAAAAAGAAGTATCACAGAAGCTAAAGAGAAGACACATTGAATCCGGTTGTCTGCTACTGGGAAATTAAACAGTGCAATTGTTTTTTTTAGGGTGGCTCAGATGGTGAAGAATCTGCCTGCAGTGCAATAGATGTAGATTCGATTTCTGGGTCAGAAAGATCCCCTGGAGAAGGGAATGGCTACCAACTCCAGAATTCATGCCTGGAGAATTCCATGGACAGAGGAGTCTGGCAGGTTATAGTCAGTCTACGGGATTGCAAAGAGTTGAACACGACTAAGTGATTTTCACTTTTCACTTAGAAGAAGAGGGTCATCACTTAGTATTTCAAATTATTTTAATTTTAATTTTTACTGAAGTATTTATTTGCACAACATTGTGCTAGTTTCAGCTATATGGCAAAGGGAGTCAGTTATACACACACATATATCCACTCTTTTTTTAAGATTCCTTCCCCATGTAGATCATACAGAATACTGAGTAGAGTTCCCTGTGCAATACAATAAGTCTTTATTAGTTATATATTATACATATAGTAGTGTGTAAATGTCAATCCTAATTTCCCAATTTACCCACCCCACCCCCATGTCCTCCTCTGGTAACCATAAGTTTGTAACCATAAGTTACATCTGTAACTCTGTTTTGCAAATAAGTTCATTTTTTAGATTCCACATATAAGCTACATCATATGATATCTATCTTTCTCTGTCTGACTTACTTCATTCAATATGACAATCTCTAGGTCCAACCATGTTGCTGCAAATGGCATTATTTTGTTCTTTATTATAGCTGAGTAATATTCTGTTGTATATATGTACCACAGTCTTTTTTATTCATTCCTCTGTCAGTTGTCATTTAGGTTGCTTCCACATCCTGGCTATTATAAATAACAGAGAACATTAGGGTGCAGACATACCTTTTAATTATAGTTTTCTCAAGATTTATGTCCAGGAGTGGGATTGCTGGCTCTATTTTCATTTTTTGCATTGCTCTCCATATTGTTCTCCATAATGGTTGTACCAGTTTACCTTCCCACCAACAGTGTAAGAAGGCTCCATTTTCTTCACACCTTTTCCAACATTTATTGTTTATAGATTTTTTACTAATGGCTATTTTGGCCAGTGTGAGGTGAAACCTCATTGAAGTTTTGATTAGCATTTCTCTAATGATTAGTGATTTTGAGCATATTTTCATGTGTTTGTTGGCCATCTGTATGTCTTATTCAGATATAAGGAGATAAAATTATTTTTAAATAAATTAATACTGATATTGGGCTTCCCAGGTGGTGCTAGTGGTAAATAACCCACCTGCCAATGCAGGAGATGCAGGACACGCAGGTTTGATCCCTGTGCTGGGAAGATCCCCTGAAGGAGAGCATGGCAACCCACTCCAATATTCTTGCCTGGAGAATCCCACAGATACTTCAGTCATGTCTGGCTCTTTGTGATTCTATGGACTGTAGCCCACCAGGTTCCTCTGTCCATGGTGGTTCTTTACCACTGGTGCCACCTGGGAAGCCCATGAGACTAGATAGAGGAGAGGAAAACTGTCCTTTTCAAGAAAAGAAAATGAAACAGAAAATGAACAACTGAGGAATCTGACTTTAGATTGTGAACACAAATCCATACATAATCCTACAACAACTTCTGACTTGATCATTTGGGGTGATACTCATAGGGTAGAAACAAGATTCATAATATTTGTGGAATGTAAATAGAAAAGTGAAGTTAGCATAGTGAAACTATAGGTAAACTCCCTTGTTTCATTAACAGGTAATGAGGCTAACAAAATAAAAGATTGTTGAGTCTGAGGTTGTTTTGGAAATTTGTATAGAAGACAATTTCAGTTACAAGGTGGCCAAGAATACTTGGTAAAAGGAGAAACTAATGTCTAGACAAAAATGAATAGGTTAATGAATGGTCAATAAGGACAAGTGAGAGGATGAAGAATGAACCATAAACATAAATATATGTATATATATTATATATATATATACATATACATCTGATAGGAGAGCTTGGTGGTAAGAAAAAATTAAAAGTGGAATCCTTAGTAAGCACTAATATCAAAGAATACTGTTTGTTTTTTTGTTAGCTTTTTTAATAAACAATGCAGTCTAGAAAATATTGAGAAGAATTTTAAAAATTCTGAACTTTATATCCATACAATTTCAACATTTGAATATGAGTATTTAAATATATATATTTATATATTTTTTTATTTTTTTTATTTTTTAAAGTTTTATTTTATTTTTAAACTTTACATAATTGTATTAGTTTTGCCAAATATCAAAATGAATCCTCCACAGGTATACATGTGGCAAGTATGCAGAAAGATGCAATTCATTGAAGTTTAAAAATAAAACCTACATACACTTCAAAAATGACATAATACTTGGCATGATATTTTTGGATAAAAAATTAAAACATCATATAATATAACATATTTGATGGCATCAGTTTAATTTCATATTTTAAGTTTTACAATGTGTTAAATACTCTCCCTAAATAGGTGAGAAGTATGTAAGCCAGGAGTGGTAGTATAAATTTGGATTAACAAATTAACAGTATTACTTGGAATTCTAAATATATTTTATATCTTTTATGAATTGAAATCAAATAATTTTATAATCAAAATTTAATATTTGGGTAGACATTTTTATTTTTCTTATGATCATTTGCATAATAATAACAAACACTTACTTCATGTCAATATGTATTCTAAACACTTTCCATATATTTTGATATTTAATTCTCAGCACAACCCTATGAGGTAAACACTATTTCAGCTTCATTGAAAAGAAGACAGAGAAGTTTAGTAAGGGGCTTCCCAAGTGGCACAGTGGCAAAGAATCCACCTGCCAATACAGGAGATGCAGGAAATGTGGGCTCGATCCCTGGGCCAGGAAGATCTCCTGGAGTAGGAAATGGCAACCCACTGCAGTATTCTTGCCTGGAAAATTCCATGGACAAACAGAGCCATGAGGTCGCAAAACGTCTGACACAGCTGAGTGACTGAGCACACACACTCAGTCACTAAACACACAAAGTTTAGTAACTTGCCCAACTTCACAAAGATAGCAATTGATGAAGCCAGATTCAAATCTAGATGGGAGAATTTGTTGTTCAACTCACTAATCCATATATGTCAATCATCAGATATGTTTGGACCTATAGTTTGTCAGTTCTATCCACTTTTTTTAGTGAAAAGTAAATGTAAATTATTTAGAAATCCATTTGTACATACATATTTATTTTGGTCACTTTGCATGTGTTATGGTGACAGCTTTCTAATAAATGAATATTAATTCAGCTGATCTGCAATGGTTATTTCCTACAATTTACACATGAACACATTTTAAATGTCTTTACAGATTGCTAGAGAAGTTAGCAAAACTAAAATAAAATTGACATGCAATCTTTGTGCAACATTGTTTGAGAAAGACATTAAATGCATTTGACAAATTTGGCATATAGCAAAGTTTCAGATTTCTCTTGAATAATGATAGTCACAAAAAAGTGTTTGCACCATTTGAAAGTAATCATGCCCAATTCTTTGTGACCCCATGGACTGTAGCCCACCAGGCTCCTCTGTCCATGGAATTTTCCAGGCAAGAATACTGGAGTGGGTAGCCATTCTCTTTTCCAGGAGATCTTCCTTACCCAGGGATAGAACCTGGGTTCTCACACACTGCAGGCAGATTCTTACCCTCTGAGTCACTAGAGAAGCCCAATTTATGCTTTATATTAAGTGAAGAGTTATTAAAATGTAGAATTATTATTTGCATTTCTTTTGCCCTTGCTTTTACTTAGGCTTGCTTGCTCATTGATAGTCCAACCACCCCCACCACCTCACCTTTCTCTTCTCTTTTTGATTTGTTTTATAATGTTGATCTTAACTCCAGGTATAAATAGAAATTAAAAGAACTGAAATATCATAAAACATACACACTGACCAAGGTATAACTGAATTAACGGTCATAATATTCTATATTTATTTACAAAATGTATTTATGATGCACATTTAAAATAACTGCCTGGTTGTTAGTCTCTAAGTCATGTCCAGTCTTGCGACCCCGTTGACTATAGCTTCTCAGGCTCTTCTGTCCATGAGGATTCTCCAGGCTAGAATACTGGAGTGGGTTGCCATATCCTTCTCCAAGTGATCTTCCTGACCCAGAGATCGAACCTGGGTCTCCTGCATTGCAGGCAGATTCTTTACCAACTAAGGTTTGAGGGAAGTACAATAACTGCCTAGGGCTTTGTAAATAATGCTGTTAAATATGACATTACACTTCCTGATCCCGTGAAGGACATTCATCTTACTTTCCATAGGATTATGATAAAAAAAAAATAATAAAAATAAACAAGATACTTCAGGTAAACTGTTTAGCCCATTGTCTAGATTTAGTCATCTCTTTGATAAGTTAGTACAGTCACTCTTATTAACCAAAAATAGTAGCTTAAGCTGTTATTTAAAGTATGGAAATAATTGAGCCCTATTACAAGAGCCCTATTACACATGCTGATATTACTCAATTAAGTAAAACCAAAGTGTTTCAATGTCTTTTATGTTTCATATGAGCTTATATAGAACTCAAATGATGTCCCTTTAAAATAATTCCTTAAGGTGGACTAATATGACCAGGTTACTGTAAATAGGGGTTGTCGACTCTGTTTTCAGATGGAATTCCTTAGAGATTTCTTTGCAAACACCTCCAGGAAAGGAATCATTGTCAGGAGAGTAGCCTGAAGGAGAACAAACAGGTAGAAATATTTGGGATTACTTTAGAAAATAGTGTGAGTGGAAGACAGTTAATTGCTTAATTGAAGTGAAGTCGCTCAGTCCTGTCCGACTCTTTGCGACTCCATGGACCGTAGCCTACCAGGCTCCTCCATCCATGGGATTTTCCAGGCAAGAATATCTACATAATGCTATCTTTGGACTTTCCATTCCATATCAGAATTAGTATATCTGAAAGCATTTAATTTAGTTTAAACAAAACTAGCTCTAACCTGAAACAAAGATTAAGGGTAAGTTTATGTTTTTACATTAAAAGTAAAGTAATTAAATGATAAATGCCACATGATTAGCAATTTATTGAACTATGTTTTTTTAAATTTTATTTTATTTTTAAACTTTACATAATTGTTTTTAATCCATTATCTGCATCTTTCTTAGACTGTAAAATAAAATGAGGTTAGATCAGCATAACCCTGCTTTGGAAAACTTTCAAGTATGAGACATTCAGTATTAGTGTGTGGTTAGTAACATTAATTCACAACATACATAATTAGTAATGAAGTTTAGAAGAATTTCTTATTTTGAACTGAACTATGGACACCATTAAATATACCTTATGTATGTACTTAGAATAATACATTCAATGTATCTTTGTACCTTAAATGGAAGTGAATTTTAAAATACAAAAAATAAGTTATGACCTGTATATTATATAATCTTGTATACTGTACAATCACATAAATATAATGTCATATGCTATTAATTTTTTACTTTATCAATTTTAAAAACACAGGAAACTCTTAATGTATTTCATCACCTACTTTTATTTCCAAATGCCACTAGACATTTTCTAGTTTTTAACTGGAGAATTTCCTTTCTATGAAATGCCATATGAATTTTCTTGTAAAGGTATACATATTATATATATATGTACATAATGGAACACAATTTGCAAAAATCAAATAATACTCAGCACAGTTACTATAAAATGGATAAAATCATTACAAAAGCTTAATACTGTTATAAAGGATTTTCTTCTTAAATAAATAGTAATGTTTTTGTCTTTTTAATCTGGAAACTGTTGAAATTTTGCAAATCTTATGGACAAATTCTATATTACAGTATAAATGTCCTAAAAGCAATATATTGTATTTAGAAATTCCATTAAATAAGAAATGCAAACACCTATGAGGAAATAATAGAAAATCAGCCATAGAGCAGTTGAAAATAGGGTTCCCATCTTCCCCATATATAATAAATGAGATATCTAAAGCATTATATGTGACCATGTGGATGAGACTTTGTTTTAGTGATAATTTCATGCAACTTATGGTACTACTCTGCAGAGGTTTTCTGATCTACTCTGAAACATGGGCTACTGTTTTATTCATAAATAGATGCATAAATTTTTTGTCCTCCTTCTGTGGGATTTAAGATATTTGGAATTTCTATAGTTAACTAAAAGATATCTAGCTTCCGGTTTGATTTTTGATATTCACCTGTTAAAAAAAAAAATCATGAGACTCTGAATGAATCCCAGTTGTATGGGTGTACACTCTATTTCTTATACCAAACATCTTTTTAGGTGATTGACAAAGAATTTTCTCCAGAGAGGAATTTTTTTCTTATTTTTATTTCTTTAGTTGAGATGGACACAATTTTACTCCATTCTTTTGGGATCAAAGTTGAAATTACAAGCCCTTATATTTAAAAGAAAATATTGTTAATTCTAATGCATAAATATTTGAGGCTTGTTCAGTGCTCAGCTATTAATACTCGAATATACTCTTACCAGACCTGAGACTTTCCTCAATGGGTAAAGACTGTTCAATCTGCGATGTTACTGTGTCTGTACATGTATGTAACAGATAGTGAGAAGTTTTTCTTCAAAGGAAATAAAGTTATTGTGCCATATGTGATTTCCAACAAAAGGAAAATTGATAATTTAAGTGTAAGGTAGAGAACATTTTCACATACGGGTCAAAATAGAATAGAAAGGGTAATAAAGGAGAACAATCCATTCAGTCCTAAAGAAAATCAGCCTTGAATGTTCATTGGAATGACTGATGCTGAAGCTGAAGCGCCAATACTTTGGCCACCTGATGCAAAGAGCTGACTAATTGCAAAAGATCCTGACGCTGCGAAAGTTTGAAGACAGGAGGTTGAAGAGGCAACAGAGGATGAGATGGTTGGATGGCATCACCGATTAGATGGACATGAATTTAAACAAAGTCCAAGAGATACTGAAGGACAAGGAAGTCTGGCATGCTGCAGTCCATGGGGTCACAAAGAGTAGGACGCAACTTATCTATTGAACAACAACACAATAAGTAAGAGCTTCAATGACACACTATATATTTCAGATGTTAATTGTAATAATTTAAAAACATGGAGTCTCTTTTTTTTTTTGTAAGTAGACTATTTTCTCCCTACATAGTATGATTTAGAATGCTGATGCCTAAAGTCTGAGTGAAAGGAGTAAATAATCCATTTGCTATTGCTTCATTTCTAGGTCTTTGAAGAATGAATTCCCATTGCAATCTGCAATTTTATTTAAACATATCATATGTTTATTTGCTTGTTAGGTAATGTAGTAATTTATAGTATTATAGACATTTATATTCTTATTTTTATAACAAAAAATTCCTTTAGACCAAATATCGTTAGTAAGTTTATTTTTGGAAAAGTATTTTCTGTAAACTTCTATTAACATGCTAATTAAATTTCATCAACAACATCCTCTAGATTTCTGGTTTCAATCACCATGTTCATTTACAATTTTTATAAAACCATGGTATGAGTAAGAAAGATATTAAATACATGTTCTTGCTTTCTTATTATTTAGGCAGACTATTTAATTTAATATGCATTTGCATATAGAAATAACTTTAAAACATCAATTCATGATAGATTTATAGCTCTGTAATTTTCTCAGTTTTACACATATCCCTCAGTTTTCTATTATAATATATGAAAACTTTGATTATTCTTCTAACTGGACAAAAGCACATGTATACTTAAGGAAAATGAAAAAGACTCTTGGCTTCAATTTTTGAATCATTCAGTCATTTAGCTGATAAAGCAATTATGCAGTCAGCAAATACATGGAGAATATGAATTGTGCTTTATTTTTCCAATGGAGAATTAAAGTAAATTTCTTGTTAACTTATAGTTCTGACAAACTACCACTCCAGCTGAATATTTTAGGAAGCTACAGTTTGGCTTGTTAGGAGCCTCAAAGGAAAAATAAAATCAATACTTGTCACAGCAGGAGATACTTTACTGTCAGTGGAATGCTGTAATATAGCACTAAGGATGAAAAAATACACCAACATGTCTCAGCTTGGCCTTATGTAATGAGCAGGCTTCTATGAAGAAAGCTAAATCACTTTTCCTGAGAATTTAATGCCCAGATCAAAAGGCTTAAGTGTTGCTTTGTAGTTCTATTTTAATGTTTAGTCTATTAAAAAAAAAAACTGGATATATAAAATATGCCAAACATTTTGATGTGCATGTGACATAATGCCTACATTATACTGTTCAGACAATTTTTAGTGGTAGGAAAGAAATTCAGCAACCCTAAAATATCTTAAGCATCAGTGCATTCATTCTCTGAAAGCATATCATATTTGATGGTCTTTTTTTTCTCTTTCTGCCTTTCCTTCTATCCTTCCTTCCTTGCTTTAAAGATAATTTTCTTAATTTCCCCACTTTTCTTAAATGCCTGAATAAAGTTTTGAATTCTAGCAAATATACATATAAATATTTGAAGACAAATTATCTTAAATAAGATGTTCTCTCTCATCTACATACATTTTAATTTTATGTAAAGATAGCAACAATAATTAAAGCTTATGTCACATTCTTAGGTAAGTGATCAATCAGAAGTAGACACTGAAGGTGAAGGGACTCTAAGGATGAATGATAGCAGAGGTGATGAATGTCAATATAAGGCCCTAGGAACACCTACAGAAGCTAACATCTTCAGTCATGCTACTAACTCTCAGTTCTTAAGCTTTCTTAAGGAAAAGAGGCCTAGTGGAATCTTGAAGGAGCTGGTCCCAAATATAGGAAATGAATCTTGTTGTTGTTCATTTGCTAAGTTGTGTCTCACTCCTTGCGAGCTCATGAACTGCAGCATGCCTGGCTTCCCTGTCCTCCACTATCTCCTGGAGTGTGTTCTAATTCACGTCCATTGAGTTGACGATGTCATGTAACCATCTCATCCTTTGCCACCTTCTTCTCCTTTAGCCTTCAATCTTCCCTAGCATCAGGGTCTTTTCCAGTGAGTCAGTTCTTCGCATCAGGTGGCCAAAATATTGGCGATTCAGCTTCAGCATCGGTCCTTGCTGATGGACTAGTTCGATGAGCAATGAAGGCTGATTTTCTTTAGGATCGACTTGTTTGATTTCCTTGCAGAGTTGTACCATCCAGTTAACTCTACAAGAAAGAAACACTTTCCCAGTGTTTTAAGTGTGGTCAAGCAGACTGCCATTCACTCCTTTGGCATTTCTGTCAGCTGCAAATAACTGACTTTGTCAAAAGCAGATCCCTCACCGTGTTGGGCCACCATAGGAAAACGCTGAGGGACTGTGTGTGCTGCAGAGATCTGGGTGGGCTAGACAAGACTTTTTGGGCTCACTGCACAGTGTGACTTCTGTTGTTGCCTAATCTCTCTGTTCCCCCTCCGCCACATATGTTAATCCCCAACAGTGCCCGGCACATGAGAATTCTTAACATATGCTCCCACCCAGCTGTTTCCCCTATCAGAGGGACAAACTGTTTTTCACTTGTTTTTTTTGTTTGTTTTTTTTTTTAAATAACCTAGCAGGTTTTATTCTCCAGCCAACCCACAAAATTACTCAGACAAGTCATCACATCCTTCTGCAGGGATCAGGGCCCGATTTACACTCTTGTTACCATAAAGCTTGCCTTTCACAGCTCCTGCTTGTTCTCTCTATTCCCAAATGAAACCTCTGAGTAGCCCTGTAAGAAGCAGTGTCCTTCTCCCCCAGGCTGTGAATACATGTAGCTAGTTAACTGCTGGTGATCTCATCTGCCTGGTATTGATGAGGGGGAAAAAAAAATATATATATATATATATATATATATTCTAATTATCTCCTAGTTACTGCATTTGTGTATTTATAATTTTATAATAATAGCTATTTTTATAATTAATTGTCAGAAACAGACTTTAAGATGGTGGGAAACTTACTAAGCTGAACAATAATATATATTGAAATTGAAGAGGAGCTCTTGAGGGTAAAAGAGGAGAGTGAAAAAGCTGCCTTAAAATTCAACATTCAAAAAACTAAGATCATAGCATCTGGTCCAATCACTTCATGGCAAATAGACACAGAAACAATGGAAACAGTGACAGACTTTATTTTCTTGGGCTCTAAAATCACTGCATATGGTAACTACAGCCATACCATTTAATGATGCTTCCTCCTTGGAAGAAAAGCTATGACAAACCTAGACAGCATATTAAAAAGCAGAGGCATTACTTTGCTGACAAAGGTCCATATGGTCAAAGATATGGTTTTTCCAATAGTCATGTACTGATGTGAGAGCTGGACCATAAGGAAAGCCGAGCACCAAAGAACTGATGCTTTTGAACTGCAGTGTTGTAGAAGACTCTTGAGTCCATTGGACTGCAAGGAGATCAAACCAGTCAATCCGAAAGAAATCAACCCCAAATATTCATTAGAAGAACCGATGCTAAAGCTGAAACTCCAATACTTTGCCACCTCATGCAAACAACTTACACATTAGAAAAGACCTGTAAAGTTTAAAAATAAAAAAAAAGAAAAAAAAAAAAAGAAAAGACCCTGATGCTGGAAAAGATTGAAGGCAGGAGGAGAAGGGGATGACAAAGCATAAGTTATTTGGATGGCATCACTGACTCAATGGACATGAGTTTGAGCCAGCTCCTGGTGTTGGTGAAGGACAGCGAAGTGTGGCATGCTGCAGTCCATGGGGTCACAAACAGTTGGACACGACTAAGCAATTGAACAACAATATACTCTTAGGGCCTGAGGGATTTCAATACCAGAGTCTGGTTCTAAAGACCTAGCTCATAAACATGGCACTATTACTTGCACAATTAAAATAAATTATTAACTGCATAACTACTGTGACTTAATTCATATCAGAAAATATAGTCAGCCATAAAGGAAAAGCCAAGCTTCAGGTTTGGTTTTAACATTAAAGAACCATGAACTTCCTGATGTTCAAGCTGGTTTTAGAAAAGGCAGAGGAACCAGAGATCAAATTGCCAACATCCACTGGATCATGGAAAAAGCAAGAGAGTTCCAGAAAAACATCTATTTCTGCTTTATTGACTATGCCAAAGCCTTTGACTGTGTGGATCACAATAAACTGGAAAATTCTGAAAGAGATGGGAATACCAGACCACCTGATCTGCCTCTTGAGAAATTTATATGCAGGTCAGGAAGCAACAGTTAGAACTGGACATGTAACAATAGACTGGTTCCAAATAGGAAAAGGAGTACGTCAAGGTTGTATATTGTCACCCTGTGTATTTAACTTCTATGCAGAGTACATCATGAGAAACGCTGGACTGGAAGAAACACAAGCTGGAATCAAGATTGCCTGGAGAAATATCAATAACCTCAGATATGCAGATGACACCACCCTTATGGCAGAAAGTGAAGAGGAACTCAAAAGACTCTTGATGAAAGTGAAAGAGGAGAGTTAAAAAGTTGGCTTAAAGCTCAACATTCAGAAAACGAAGATCATGGCATCTGGTCCCATCACTTCATGGAAAATAGATTGGGAAACAGTGGAAATAATGTCAGACTTTATTTTTCTGGGCTCCAAAATCACTGCAGATGGTGACTGCAGCCATGAAATTAAAAGATGCTTACTCCTTGGAAGGAAAGTTATGTCCAACCTAGATAGCATATTCAAAAGCAGAGGCATTACTTTGCCAACAAGGGTTCGTCTAGTCAAGGCTATGGTTTTTCCTGTGGTCATGTATGGATGTGAGAGTTGGACTGTGAAGAAGGCTGAGCGCTGAAGAATTGATGCTTTTGAAGTGTGGTGTTGGAGAAGACTCTTGAGAGTCCCTTGGACTGCAAGGAGATCCAACCAGTCCATTCTGAAGGAGATCAGCCCTGGGATTTCTTTGGAAGGAATGATGCTAAAGCTGAAACTCCAGTACTTTGGCCACCTCATGCGAAGAGTTGACTCATTGGAAAAGACTCTGATGCTGGGAGGGATTGGGGGCAAGAGGAGAAGGGGGCGACAGAGGATGAGATGGCTGGATGGCATCACTGACTCGATGGACATGAGTCTGAGTGAACTCTGGGAGTTGGTGATGGACAGGGAGGCCTGGCATGCTGTGATTCATGGGGTCGCAAAGAGTCAGACACGTCTGAGCGACTGATCTGATCTGATCTAATCTGAAGATTTTATATTGTAAAAATTTGTGGATACATATTAACAGTGGTTACTCTGTTCTTCCTATTCTTGACTGCCAAGTTTCATGTATGGTATATTTCCTGGGAGCTGAACATTTATGTTTCATATTTAGGCATTAATAGATCTGTCCACTTATGAATGCTTTAAAAGGCAATATTGAAAAATAAAATATTGCACAAAATGTTCTCGCACTAAGAATAAAATGATGGTAAGAAGTTTTGATGTGGAGAAACAAAAAGTAAATAGCAGATGTTTTCTAAGAAAATTAAAAATAAAACCTTTGTGTTTTGTTAGCTAAAATGTGGAAAAGGAAGATACGCAGAAAGAGAGAGAGAAAGAAAGAAAGGGAGGAAGAAAGGAAGGAAGGCCAGGAGGAAAGGAAGAAAAGAGGGTGGGGAATAGGGAGAAAGATGACAGAAAGAAAGCAAAAAAGGAAGAAAGAACAGAAAGAAAAGGAACAGACATACAAATGAATGGGCTGCTGTTGAATTCTAGTAATTCTAAATACATATCATACACATATTTGGAACAATTTTTAAGGCTTTAAGCAAAAAGTATGTGAGGAACAAGCTAGAAGCTGTGAGCCCAGGATAGGGGTGAAATGCCATATGTCTCCACTTAGCCAATATGCCAAATGAGGCCTTGGAGTTCAGCATGAGGTCCACAGACTTTTCTACATCAACCCACTGGAAACTGAAGAGATGAAATTTGAAACTTAGACAACGGTTTTCACAGTTGCAGAATGACAGCAAATGTAAGGCAGTAAGGATTGGACTGTGGGTGGTTTCACCCTTTAAACTACTCCAAGGATTTCAAATGAGAGAGGACCGAGAGATGATGGAGAGTAAGAATCCAAAATATTCATTTTATATAAAAAAAATTACATGATCTAGCTCTGAGAGAAAAATGTGACAGCCACAAGTCAAGGTAGGACATTCATCTCCTTAGGTTTTTGAAACATTGTATTCCTGTTCCCTGGAGGTTCCTGCCACCTAAGTCAAGACTTAAGTTTTATTTTTTTAAAAAATGATATTTTAAAGAAAAATATATGAATAAATTATCAGGAAGACAAACATAGATAAGGGAGAAAATATGTGGACACCCTAAAGTGCAATTACTACCTTAATTTCTCATGATTCACTCCTTCAGAACTTGCAGTTAATACAATAATTTTTTCAGTGGAACTATTGTAATTTTGAATCATCAACCATGAGCTAGTCTCTCAAATCATCTATTTTGTCATGTATTTATAGAGATATAATTTTGAATACTCAGCTCAAAAATGTTAAAATTCTCACTGTGGATGAGTGGTTGAGATATGTGATTTTCAATTACCTTTTAAACACTCCAGTGTAGCCCTTTTTATAAAGCGTTCCTGGAAGAATGCAGTAGATTATGCATATAGCTAAGACAGGTCTTACTGTTTTTGTAGAGCTAAAAGAAGATTAGAGAGTACTTTCTTCAAATCTCATGATTTATAGATGAGGCAACTGAAGCCCATGGTCAGTACAAATGACTTAATGTCACATCTAGACTATTTCAGCTTAACTGTACTATCATTTTGTTGTTGTCATTGTTCAGTTGCTCAGTCATGCCTGACTCTCTGCAACCCGATGGACTGCATATATTGACTCCTTGTAACCCTGCTGGGCTCAGGCTTCTGTCCTTCACTATCTTCCCGAGTTTGCTCAAAGTCATGTCCTTTGAGTCAATGATACAATCCAACCATCTCAACCCACTGTCTTCCCCTTCTCCTCCTGCCTTCAGTCTTTCCCAGCATCAGGGTCTTTTCTGATGAGTCAGCTCTTCACATCAGGTAGCCAAAGCATTGGAGTTTCAGTTTCAACATCAGTCCTTCCAGTGAATAGTCAGTGTTGATTTCCTTTAGGCTACATTTAAATATATATATTTTAAAATTATAGAGACATATTTTTTAAGGAAAAAATATAGGAGAAATTTAGAGATAATGTATTTTTTAGGATTGCCTGATTTATTTTATTTTGTAACTGAAAAAATTGAAACAGACTCTTTATATGTAAAAATAAAACCATACAAGTTCTATGGTCATATCACAAAGCTGTCTGATGAGGGCATGATATATTCAAATAGACATAATACACTATTTTAGCTCTTTTATATTTTATAGTCCAATTAATTTGTTCAAGTAATCAAGGTCACAATCTCTGTTAGCCCTTGTTGGCACAGAGATTAACCAGAGACACTTACTTTTTTTTTTTTTTTTTTTGAGACACTTACTTTCCTTCCAACTTCATTGAGACATAATTAACATACAGAATTGTCTAAGATAAAATTATTTGACTTATCACAAGTTTAGTGAACATCCATCATCCCATATAGATACAAAATCTAAAAAATAGGAAAAACAAAACAAAACTATTTTTCTCCTGATGACAACTTTTAGGATTTACTCTTAACTTTTATATATAACACACAATAGTGAGATCCAACCAGTCCATTCTGAAGGAGATCAGCCCTGGGATTTCTTTGGAAGGAATGATGCTAAAGCTGAAACTCCAGTACTTTGGCCACCTCATGCAAAGAGTTGACTCGTTGGAAAAGACTCTGATGCTGGGAGGGATTGGGGGCAGGAGGAGAAGGAGATGACAGAGGATGAGATGGCTGAATGGCATCACTGACTCAAAGGACGTGAGTCTCAGTGAACTCCAGGAGTTGGTATTGGACATGGAGGCCTGGCGTGCTGCGATTCACGGGGTCGCAAAGAGTCAGACACAACTGAGCGACTGATCTCTGATCTCTCTGATCTCTCTCATCATATCTCTAGTACTTAAATATCTTATAACTGGAAGTTTGTACCTTTTGGCTGCCTTCATTCAATTTCCTCTCACTCCCACCCTCTACCTCTTCTGGTACCAAAAATATTATCTTTTTTTCTATAGGGTTGTTTATTTTTGACCTATAACACTATGTTATGTTCCTGGTTCATCAATATTTCTATGCATTTCAAAATGATTATCATGATAAATTTAGCTACCGTCTGTCACCATTCAAAGATATTATATAATTACTGACTATATTCCCCATACTATACATTTCATACCAGTAACTCATTTATTCCGCAATTGGAAGTTTGTACATCTTAACTCCTTTACTTATTTCTCTCCACTCTCCCCCCACCCCATTTTATTCTCTTTAAAGTCTACTAAGCAGTATTGAAATATTTCCTTTCTGTCACAGGCATGCTTGCTACTATGCAAGTGTTTCTCTACTTCAAGCATTTCAACCATATTCGTAACATCATTTTACAATTATTCCCTGAGCCTGGACACTCTCTGCTCAATTCTCCATATATTGACTCCTTGAAACCCTTCTGGGCTCAGCTGCAAGGTCATGTCCTTGGAAAAGCCTATCCAACTCTCAATCACAGTCTCCCCTCTAATGGTCACTCATATCATTTGACCATCTAACTGAGCATCACTATCTGAGATTATCATTGTCATTTATTTGGCAATTGGATCTTCTCAAAAGGAACTTGTGAGGATTCTACCGAGGAAGAGGAGATGCTTGCACTGTTCATGCGCTTCCCCTATTAAACATATTCTGGTATAAAATATGCCTTCAATAAATATTAGTGAATGAAATAGAAGAAGACATCTAGGAAATCTGGAAGAAAAGTAACTGAATGGATAAATATAAGAGCTCACATCAATTAAACATTTTATATATTTAGAAAGTTTATGATGTATCAGATACAGTGCTAGGTATCAAAAGGTACAGATGTATGAAATGGATAGGTGACTACAGAGCCATCTCTCAACATAGAATTTACTGATAAAAACAGGTACGCACATAACAAGTATGAATACACAGGTGTGTAATGCTGACAAACTGAAATTGTAATGGAGTAATCACAGTTCAGGCCTCCCAGAAGGCTGAACTTCCTTTTTCTTTTTCTCATTTCAAATTTAATAAAACTACAAAAGTTCAAGTGATATCCCCTTACAGTATACATCAGTTGGCCTGGCTCAAGTCATTCCATCCAGAGGAAGAAAGGCTGGCGTCCCCAACCCCTGCAGCAAAGACCGTCCTGTCCCACACCACATCCTGGCAGAGTGTAAGATCATGGTTTTAAGCACAAAAATAAGCAAAAGAGGTTTGGTCTTCAAGGCCGCCTACTGCAGCCTTGCCCTAAAATTGCCGAGCACTCACTTCTGCTTAGAGAAATATTCTTTGCTCTTCTGGACATCAGGCTTGATGGTATCACTGCCGGGCTTCCAGCCAGCTGGGCACACTTCCCCATGTTTGTCAGTAAACTGGAAGACCTGAACTAGTCTCAGTATCTCATCCACAGAGCGGCCAACAGGAAGGTCGTTTATGGTGATCTGTCGAAGGATACCTTTATCATCAATAATAAAAAGGCCCCTGAATGAGATGCCTTCATCGGCCGTTAAGACCCCATAGTCCTGAGCAATGGTGTGCTTGGGGTCTGAATTCGCCTGCCAGTGCAGGAGACACATGAGAGGCAGGTTCAATCCCTGGGTCAGGAAGATTCCCTGCAGGAGAAAATGACAACCCACTACAGTAATCTTGCCTGGAAAATTCCATGGACAGAAGAGCCTAGCAGGTTACAGTCTACGAGGTCACAAAAGAATTGAGAACGACTGAGTACATGCAGAATCACAGTTAAGGCAGAAAAGAAAAAATAAAAATAAAAAAGGAGTCAGGTGGGCCATTGATGATCTTGTTTCAAATGTTTCTGCATCACTGAAACCTTGAATTTTCATTGATTGTACCATACCTAAGGACATCACCAGAGGTATTCAGTACAACATCTGCAGCTGGAAACTTACAGTCTCAAAGTCTCCCCTTGTATCTATGCAATCACTTCAAACCCTTCCCAATCTTTATTTAATAACTATCCTTCTTGCTGGTCAGTCTCTCAGTTGTGTCCGACTCTTTGCAACCCCATGGACTGCAGAACACCAGGCCTCCCTGTCCTTCTCTACCTCTGGGAGTTTGCTTAAACTCATGTCTGTTGAATCGGGAATTCAACAATTCTCTGTTGTTGCTTCTCCTCCTGCCTTCAATCTTTCCCAGCATCAGGGTCTTCCCTGCCAAAGAGTTGGCTCTTTGCATCAGGTGGCCAAAGTATTGGAGCTTCAGCTTCAGCATCAGTCCTTCCAATATATATTGAGAGTTGATCTCCTTTAGGATTGATTGGTTTATTCAGTTCAGTCGCTCAGTCATGGCCAACTCTTTGCGACCCCATGGACTTCAGCACCAGGCCTCCCTGTCCATCACCAATTCCCAGAGTTTACTCAAACTTATGCTCGTTCAGTCAGTGATGCCATCCAACCATCTCATCCTCTGTCATCCCCTTCTCCTTCCACCTTCAACCTTTCCCCAAATCAGGTTCTTTTCAAATGAGTCAGTTTTTTGCATCAGTCCTTCCAATGAACACGCAAGACTGATACCATTTAGGATGGACTGCTTGTATCTCCTTGCAGTCCAAGGGACTCTCAAGAGTCTTCTCCAACACCACAGTTCAAAAGCATCAATTCTTCGGCACTCAGCTTTCTTTATAGTCCAACTCTCACTAGATGGATAATTGTTGGCAAAGTTATATCTCAATTATTCAGCACCCAGCATTCTTTCTGGTCCAACTCTCCATACATGACTACCATAGCTTTGACCATATGGACCATTATTGGCAAAGTGATGTCTCTGCTTTTTAATACACTGACAGTTTTGTCATAGCTTTTCTTCCAAGGAGCAAGTGTCTTTTAATTTCACCCTTACTTCTTTTAATAACTAACTTTAGCCTTTTAAATACCACCCTTACTTTTTGCCAACTCCAAATATAACTCTTGGTAAATATGATGTAACCAACTGTAACCTTACATTTTTTAACTTTATTATCTCCCCCATACATTCTATAATGCTTCTTGAGTCTTTTGTCTCCCGGGCACCTAGCAAAACAGAATAAGCATCTTTCAATCATCTTGTTAAAATTTCAGTTAATGGTTATATAAGAATAATGATTCCTCAGAATGGAAAGATCAAATATTTGACAGTTGAATTGGACCACAGGAAAATGAATAATATTTTGGCAGGAGAATAGAGTGATAAAGAACAAAGTAAGGAATGAGAGAAATGCTGTATTAGTTTTCTATTGCTACCTTGACAAGTTGCCATATACTTAGCACTTTGTTTTTAAAGCAAAACTAATTTGTCATTTCACAGAGGCTTCTGTAGATCAAATGTCTAGGTGACCTCAACTGGTTCTTTGCTTAGGGTCTCAAAAAGCTGAAATCAAAGTGTCAGAAGGTTTTTATTCCTTGTGGAAACTCTGGGGAAAAGTCTGCTTCTAAAATCATGCAGATTATTGGCCAAGTTTAGATCCTCCTGGGTATAGAACTATTTCTTCCTGCTTTTCAGTTAGGGGGCCAGTCTTTGCTACTAGACACTGACCTCATTCCTTCTCAAGCTTTCCCTGGGGCTGCCCTAAAGCAATGCCAGGTTAAGTGCCTCTTAAACTTGGAATCTCTTTGACTTCCTCTTTTGTCACCTGCCAGAAAAAGCTGTTTTCAATACCTCAAGTGATTACACTGTGTTATGTAGTGGTTTGATAAGATTTCAAACACACTTGTCAGTGACAAAAAATTAAGTTGTTTTTAGGAGTGAAGTTGTTTTGATTTAAGAATGAAGTTGTCATTTTGATATAAAAGTGTAATTGTGTCAGGATGTCATCCAGTTGCTGATAAGCTCCTAAGGGGCCACTGTTGGGGGTTTAACAATAAGAAATGATGAAGAAGCAACTATGGCCGAGTGACACTTTTACACAGAGTCTGCAAGGATTATCAGTGTTTGGTCTCAGCAAGGCTACCCTTTGCTGATCTAAACAGCTCTCCAAAGAACTTGGGACCTTAGTTTCAGCAGTTGACAAGGTGACTCTTAGCAGCAGTGGTGAAAGACTTGCAGCCCCCTGGAAGGAGATAATCTTGCCCTCCAATACCAGTATCTTGGTTCCCTAGCAACCTGCTCTAGCAACAAGGAGCTTTGCTTTTCTCTGGCAGCTGGAAGTCAGCTCATGATTGGTTACACGGTCTCCTCTGAGAACCTACTTGTAGAAAGATACACCTCAAATAAATTTGAACTTTATTCATTTTATCTCCCTCTACCTGGAACAATAGTGTAATTAATCTACCATTGGAGTATGTGATTTCTTTATTGGCTTATTAAGAAACATCACCCTATAATGCTATAGGCTTGTGAAGTTATTATAATTCCCACAGTGAATCATGTTAAATAAAATATTGGACAAAGACAGTCTCAGTCTCCAAGTATAATTTTCTGTCAAATAAAATGCATTAGGTGTACCTAGATAATCCAGGATGGTTTTTCTACTCTTAAGTAAATGGTTTAGAAACTTCAATTACATCTGCAATATTCCTTTTGCCAGGGGGCATCTTCATGAACAAATTCATGAATGTAATACCAAGGACTGAAAATCACAGTGAAAATCACACAAGAGGCAAAATTCTTGCTATGAGAACTGTGTTCCTAAAAACTCTAGAAAAATCTAAATTACTGGTCATTTGCCGTATAGTTGCCCTGCCTTCCTAGTGATATATTTCATATATAAACAATAGGAGACTAATGGACCACGTAGTTTGGACCATTTTATCCTCAGAAATTTTACATAACTTCCAAAGTAAAACACAAAATTAAAATATGAGATTTTAAAAGAACAACTTGACGTTTGAAAGCCATATATTCCAATGTCAGTTCAGTTCAGTCACTCAGTCGGGTCTGACTCTTTGCGACTCCATGAATTGCAGCACGCCAGGCCTCCCTGTCCATCACCAACTCCTGGAGTTCACCCAGACTCACGTCCATCAAGTCAGTAATGCCGACCAGCCATCTCATCCTCTGTCGTCCCCTTCTCCTCCTGCCCCCAATCCCTCCCAACATCAGAGTATTTTCCAATGAGTCAACTCTTCGCATGAGGTGGCCAAAGTACTGGAGTTTCAGCTTTAGCATCATTCCTTCCAAAGAAACCCCAGGGCTGATCTCCTTCAGAATGGATTGGTTGGATCTCTTGCAGTCCAAGGGACTCTCAAGAGTCTTCTCCAACACTACAGTTCAAAAGCATCAATTCTTCACAGCTCAGCCTTCTTCACAGTTCAACTCTCACATCCATACATGACCACTGGAAAGACCATAGCCTTAACTAGACGAACGTTTGTTGGCTAAGTAATATCTCTGCTTTTGAATATGCTATCTAGGTTGGTCATAACTTTAATTCCAAGGAGTAAGCATCTTTTATTTTCATGGCTGCAGTCACCATCTGCAGTGGTTTTGGAGCCCAGAAAAATAAAGTCTGTTTGACTTTAAATAAAGTCTTTTAAAATAAAGTCTGACACTGTTTCCACTGTTTCCCCATCTATTTCCCATGAAGTGATGGGACCAGATGCCATAACCTTCGTTTTCTGAATGTTGAGCTTTAAGCCAACTTTTTCACTCTCCACTTTCACTTTATTCAAGAGGCTTTTGAGTACCTCTTCACTTTCTGCCATAAGGGTGGTGTCATCTGCATATCTGAGGGTATTGATATTTCTCCTGGCAATCTTGATTCTAGCTTGTGTTTCTCCCAGTCCAGAGTTTCTCATCATGTACTCTGCATATAAGTTAAATAAGCAGGGTGACAATATACAGCCTTGACGTACTCCTTTTCCTATTTGAAACCAGTCCGTTGTTCCATGTCCAGTTCTAACTGTTGCTTCCTGACCTGCATACAGAATTCTCAAGCAGCAGATCAGGTGGTCTGGTATTCCCATCTCTTTCAGAATTTTCCACAGTTTATTGTGATCCACACAGTCAAAGGCTTTGGCATAGTCAATAAAGCAGAAATAGATGTTTTTCTGGAACTCTCTTGCTTTTTCCATGATCCAGCGGATGTTGGCAATTTGATCTCTGGTTCCTCTGCCTTTTCTAAAATCAGCTTGAACATCAGGAAATTCACGGTTCACATATTGCTGAAGCCTGGCTTGAAGAATTTTGAGCGTTACTTTACTAGCATGTGAGATAAGTGCAACTGTGCAGTAGTTTGAGCATTCTTTGGCATTGCCTTTCTTTGGGATTGAGATGAAAACTGACCTTTTCCAGTCCTGTGGCCACTGCTGAGTTTTCCAAATTTGCTGGCATATTGAGTGCAGCACTTTCACAGCATCATCTTTCAGGATTTGAAATAGTTCAACTGGAATTCCATCACCTCCACTAGCTTTGTTCGTAGTGATGCTTTCTAAGGCCCACTTGACTTCACATTCCAGGATGTCTGGCTCTAGGTCAGTGATCACACCATCGTGATTATCTTGATTGTGAAGCTCTTTTTTGTACAGTTCTTCTGTGTATTCTTGCCATCTCTTCTTAATATCTTCTGCTTCTCTTAGGTCCATACCTTTTCTGTCCTTTATCGAGCCCATCTTTGCATGAAATGTTCCCTTGGTATCTCTAATTTTCTTGAAGAGATCTCTAGTCTTTCCCATTCTGTTGTTTTCCTCTATTTCTTTGCATTGATCGCTGAAGATGGCTTTCTTATCTCTCCTTGCTATTCTTTGGAACTCTGCATTCAGATGCTTATATCTTTCCTTTTCTCCTTTGCTTTTGGCTTCTCTTCTTTTCACAGCTATTTGTAAGGCCTCCCCAGAGAGCCATTTTGTTTTCTTGCGTTTCTTTTCCATGGGGATGGTCTTGATCCCTGTCAAGAACCTAAGTCCATAGTTCATCAGGCACTCTATCTATCAGATCTAGGCCCTTAAATCTATTTCTCACTTCCACTGTATAATCATAAGGGATTTGATTTAGGTCATACCTGAATCATCTAGTGGTTTTCCCTACTTTCTTCAATTTAAGTCTTCAACTTGGCAATAAGGAGTTCGTGATCTGAGCCACAGTCAGCTCCTGGTCTTGTTTTTGCTGACTCTATAGAGCTTCTCCATCTTTGGCTGCAAAGAATATAATCAATCTGATTTTGGTGTTGACCATCTGGTGATGTCCATGTATAGAGTCTTCTCTTGTGTTGTTGGAAGAGGGTGTTTGCTATCACCAGTGCATTTTCTTGGCAAAACTCTATTAGCCTTTGCCCTGCTTCATTCTGTATTCCAAGGCCAAATTTGCCTGTTACTCCAGGTGTTTCTTGACTTCCTACTTTTGCATTCCAGTCCCCTATAATGAAAAGGACATCTTTTTTGGGTGTTAGTTCTAAAAGGTCTTGTAGGTCTTCATAGAACCGTTCAACTTCAGCTTCTTCAGCACTACTGGTTGGGGCATAGACTTGGATTACTGTGATATTGAATGGTTTGCCTTGGAAATGAACAGAGATCATTCTGTCATTTTTTAGATTGCATCCAAGTACTGCATTTCCAATGTAGCAAATTATAATTCTCTTTTTCCAGTAGCCATGTATGGATGTGAGAGTTGGACTGTGAAGAAAGCTGAGCGCTGAAGAATTGATGCTTTTGAACTGTGATGTTGGAGAAGAGTCTTGAGAGTACCTTGTACTGCAAGGAGATCCAACCAGTCCATCCTAAAGGAGATCAGTAGTGGGTGTTCATTGGAAGGACTGATGCTAAAGCTGAAACTCCAATACTTTGGCCACCTTATGCAAAGAGTTGACTTACTGGAAAAGACCCTGATGCTGGGAGGGGTTGAGGGCTGGAGGAAAAGGGGACAACAGAGGATAAAATGGCTGGATGGCATCACTGACTCGATGGACATGAGTTTGAATGAACTCCAGGAGTTGGTGATGGACAGGGAGTCCTGGTGTGCTGCAATGCATGGGGTCGCAAAGAGTAGGACACGACAGAGCGACTGAACTGAACTGATTATTAGAGATCATCTATTTCTCAGGGTCCAATCAAGAAGAAAAGTTGTAACTGAAAGTCTTCCTTACCAAATGTTTTAAAATGAATGCAAAGCCACTATATAAGCTCAAGGGAATTCCTAACTTATTTTGATTCATCTTGCCTAAGAAATTGTGAATCGACAGGACAAGTCTGCATTTCAAACTTTTGAAAAAAGTCAAGGAAGGAGCTGAGAATCAGATGACAATAATAGAGTATTCTTAATATTAATTTGAGAATAAAATAAAGGAAATTCTGTTGTAAACAATTTGGCAATATAGGCCTCCTGGATTTATGAAAGTGTTAGTTGCTCAGTCATGAACGACTCCATGGACTGTAGCCTGTCAGATTCCTCTGTACATGGAATTCTCCAGGCAAGAATATTGGGGTGGGTAGCCATTCTCTTCTTCAGGGGAATCTTCCCCACCTGGGGATGGAACCCAAGTGTCCTGCATTGCAGACAGATTCTTAACTCTTCTGAGCCATCAGATATGAATATAATGCAATGACTTCTTAAAACACACACACACACAAGCAACTGAATGGTGTGTCACTTATTTTTGTCCAAGAAAGCATCTAAAAAAGAGGATTGATTTAGTGGCTATAAATCATAGATTTGGATCATTGTAATTATATGTAGCATTAAGTTGACAGACATGATTAGACCATAAAGGTACAATGAGTTAAAAAGAAACTGTCTTAAGACTATGGTAAAGAGTTTAAATTCAATCTGTAATAAGCAGAATACACCCAAGAAATTCAAGTAGTGATGATATGATCACATTTATACTGGAGGAGAAGGGACTGGTGTAGGAGAAGGAGAGAAAGAGACAATTCTTCCACTAATGTAATGTTCAGTTGAAGAAAGCAGTAACAGGGAGAGAAGTGAACAAATTACATTGTTAGTCTAGATAAGAAATGTTGAAATCCACTGTAAAATTCACTTAAAAGGAAAAATTTAACCAGAGGTTGCAACTGATTTGGACTGAGAATGAACCATTAGTTAAATAAGGAATACAGGAATATTTTGGAGTGAGTTGGTGAGTAATGCCATTTAAAAGAGATGAACCCTGTGTGGAAATTGATGGAAGGTAAAATAGTAAGTTTATTCTGGAAATGCCATGATTGAAGAGTTCAGTTCAGTTCAGTTCAGTCGCTCAGTCGTTTCTGACTCTTTGTGACCCCATGCATTGCACCACGCCAGGCCTCCCTGTCCATCACCAACTCCAGGAGTTCACTCAAACTCATGTCCATCAAGTCAGTGATGCCATCCAGCCATCTCATCCTCTGTCGTCCCCTTCTCCTCCTGCCCCCAATCCCTCCCAACATCAGAGTCTTTCCCAATGAGTCAACTCTTTGCATGAGGTGGCCAAAGTACTGGAGTTTCAGCTTCAGCATCATTCCTTCCAAAGAAATCCCAGGGCTGATCTCCTTTAAGATGGACTGGTTGGATTTCCTTGCAGTACAAGGGACTCTCAAGAGTCTCCTCCAACACCATAGTTCAAAACCATCAATTCTTCGGCGCTCAGCTTTCTTCACAGTCCAACTCTCACATCCATACATGACCAGTGGAAAAACCATAGCCTTCACCAGATGGACCTTTATTGGCAAAGTAATGTCTCTGCTTTTGAATATGCTATCTAGGTTGGTCATAACTTTCCTTCCAAGGAGTAAGCGTCTTTTAATTTCATGGCTGCAGTCACCATCTGCAGTGATTTTGGAGCCCAAAAGAATAAAGTCTGACACTGTTTCCCCATCTATTTGCCATGAAGTGATGGGACCAGATGCCATGATCTTCGTTTTCTGAATGTTGAGCTTTAAGCCAACTTTTCACTCTCCTCTTTCACTTTCATCAAGAGGCTTTTGAGTTCCTCTTCACATTCTGCCATAAGGGTGGTGTCATCTGCATATCTGAGGTTATTGGTATTTACCCCGGAAATCTTGATTCCAGCTTGTGCTTCTTCAAGCCTAGCATTTCTCATGATGTACTCTGCATAGAAGTTAAATAAGCAGGGTGACAATATACAGCCTTGACGTACTCCTTTTCCTATTTGGAACCAGTCTGTTGTTGTAGGTGAAATAAAACAATAACGTTAGTTCTGTTGACTGCTGTAAATTTTCATCAAGCATTAAGGGATGAGGTCAGACTAGATATTTTTTATAGTTTTAAAAGTGATATTAAAATAATAGATAAGATGACACTGCAACTTAGTTAGATTTTTAAACTGATTATAAGATCTCCAGTGTTAAGCTATGGAAATCTAACTTTCATCTTTAGCTGAATATCAATAGGAGTAAGACCCAACAGAGTTATTTGGTTTCTAAGGATGTTTGCAGTCAAAAATGAAAACCAACTGGAAAAAATGTAAGCTCAACAGGCAAAAAAGAACAAAACAAAAGATCTAATTTCTTGTGATTGTATTTGGGGTAGATATAATTGCCTGATTAAGTTCTGAAGAGGGAAGACAAAAGTGAGTTTTTTATCAGAGCAATAAAAATGGAAATTACATTTAGTGGAAAGGCACAGGGAGAAACTTGATCTCTAAAAGAATTTTATATTTACAAAAGATAGATTTCCTGCCTTAATATCCAAAGTCAAATGGAAATTAGGATTATGTGTATTTTATTTTTAATTGCCAGTTCAGGAAAGTGAAGCTAATTCAGGCCTGACTTTCAGCAACACACTGTTATTAAAGTCTTCTTCAGAATCAAAAAGGAAAGTGTGACAAAACCCAATTTTGTGTACAGTGGAAAAGGCAGCTTTGAAAAAGTGGCAGGTTGGCAAATTTGAGTTAATATTAAGTCACTGGGCAACATTTTAATTAAAAAATATAGTCTCTGCTTTGTTTCTTCACCATACTTTTTCTAAAGACCAGTGCATGCTTACATGAGAAAGAGTGATTTAATACATCTTTCAAAAGAGTTATCTATGAGAGCTAGAAAAAAGCAAAAAGAAAAATTTAAATCCACAGTAACCACATAAGCTATGTTTGCCTAAGAAATTAAGAGAATGTTATAGTAAAATTATAGGAAAAGTAATAATTCCTTCTATCCCAATATATTTCTCTTAAAAATGCCCTCAGAGAATGTCAGCTGGGCTATCATTTACCATATCTAAAGACCAAGTTAATAAATTATTGAGTTGTTTCACAGAGACTTCAATTTCCAATGCATTGTTAGATCAAGCTGCCAAATTCTCTGGGTAGTCATCATACTAAAAATATATTCCTCTATTGGGGGACTTTTACAGATTGTTATTATTTATTGGTGCAGTTTTGTTTTTGGCTAAATGAGCCATGATAAATTCTGAAAAAAAAAATGAGAATACACTTGTAGGGTTTTGGGTATTTTAAGGCAATGTAATCTATATTTCAATAATAGTTATTGGTTTATTTTTTGTGCTTTAACTTCTGCTTTTTTGGTCTGTATGAAAGTATATATCAGGTATCTGCCCATCACACAAATCTAGTCATGTGTCAAACTTGGTACCAAAAACTTTTTAGCAATTTTTTAGAAACTGGACTAAGCTAAAAGATGCTGAACAGAGCTTCTTTATAAAGAAACCTAAGAAAAGCTGGACTGAACTTCATGCAGGGCTAATTGAACCAAACATTTGATGATGAACCTTGGTGGTATTTTGGATTCATTGTTACAGTTTTGCAAAATGTTCTGATATTAAACTGTAGTAGAACTGTATTATTGATATCATAAAGATCATAATTTGGGGTAGCATATTCTGTCCCCTTCACTGGTAACAAATGGTGTTAAGCTGCCTCTGCTCTTTTAAATGCAAGTGAGATTTAAAAGCGAAGTTTCAATGGCAACTCACCCCAGTACTCTTGCCTGGAAAATCCCGTGGACGGAGGACCCTGGTAGGCTGCAATCCATGAGGTCGCTAAGAGTTGGACACGACTGAACGACTTCACTTTCAATTTTCACTTTCATGCATTGGAGAAGGAAATGGCAACCCACTCCAGTGTTCTTGCCTGGAGAATACCAGGGACCGGGGAGCCTAGTGGGTTGCTGTCTATGGTGTCTCATAGACTCAGACATGACTGAAGCGGCTTAGCAGCAGCAGCAGCATCTTAAAAAGAAGCTGAAAATTTTTTTAAGTTCTGTGGTGATTTAAAATTACTTTTTAGAACTGATTCAAATGTATTCTTTTTAATGGCTGAGTAATACTCCATTGTGTATATGGTGGATGAAACTGGAGCCTATTATACAGAGTGAAGTAAGCCAGAAAGAAAAACACCAATACAGTATACTAACGCATATATATGGAATTTAGAAAGATGGTAACAATAACCCTGTGTACGAGACAGCAAAAGAGATACTGATGTATAGAACAGTCTTATGGACTCTGTGGGAGAGGGAGAGGGTGGGAAGATTTGGGAGAATGGCATTGAAACATGTAAAATATCATGTATGAAATGAGTTGCCAGTCCAGGTTCAATGCACGATACTGGATGCTTGGGGCTAGTGCACTGGGACGACCCAGAGGGATGATATGGGGAGGGAGGAGGGAGGAGTGTTCAGGATGGGGAACACATGCATACCTGTGGTGGATTCATTTTGATATTTGGCAAAACTAATACAATTTTGTAAAGTTTAAAAATAAAATAAAATTGTAGTTGGAAAGAAAAAAAATAAATAAAATAAAATTACTTTTTATTGAACTTTGTTCCCTATCACTTTGTTCTTTATCATGTAGCCTAATCTTCATTTTGCATCTTTGGAAAGAAATATCCCACAATTTGCTGTTTTCTACTCAATTAAAAGATGCTTGCTCCTTGGAAGGAAAGCTATGATCAACCTAGACAGCATATTAAAAAGCAGAGACATCACTTCTCCAACAAAGGTCCATTTGTCAAAGCTGTGGTTTTTCCAGTAGTATGTATGGATGTGAGAATTGGACTATAAAGAAACTGAGAGCCAAAGAATTGATGCTTTTGAACTGTGGTATTGAAGAAGACTCTTGAGTGTCCCTTGGACAAGGAGACCAACCAGTCTATCCCAAACGAAATCAGTCCTGAATATTCTTTGGAAGGACTGATGCTGAAGCTGAAACTCTGATAGTTTGGCCACCTGATGCAAATAACTGACTCACTAGAAAAGACCCTGATGCTCAGAAAGATTGAAGGCAGGAGGAGACAGGGCTGACAGAGGATGAGATGGTTGGATGGCATCACTGACACAATGGACATGACTTTGAGTAAGGTCCAGGAGTTGGTAATGGACAGGGAAGCCTGACATGCTGCAGTACATAGGTCTGCAAAGAGTTGGACATGATTGAGTGACTAAACTGAACTCAACTGTACCCAATTTCACCTTGTAGATGTAGATGTAGATGTAGGTGTTTCCCTCACAGCACAAAGCAATCAGCAGTTGGATATCCACAATTTCAATCAGTTCTGACACCATCTACCTGGAGATAGTGTCAGATTCCACAGATTGAGGGTTTCAGGGCTCAGTCCCACAAGACTGCTCCCCTTACCTTGCAGACTTCAAATATCAGTTGCAAACCCAAGTTGTTACCTGAGCTTCTGACCAACTGACTATAAATCAAAGATTCCCATAGCCCTTTCCTTGGATTCATTTAATTTGCTAAAGAGGCTCACAAAACTCAGGGAAACTATTTACTCATTAGACTTTTGGTTTATTGTAAAAGGATATCACTGATATATCCTATGAGATGAAAAGGGTAAGGTATGGAGAAGGGACAGGGAGCTTCCATGTCCCTCCAGGCATGCTGCTATCCCCAAATCTTCATATGTTCACCAACCTGGAAGCTCTCTAAACCTCATCCTTCTAGGGTTTTATGGAATCCTTGTTATATAGACATAATGGATTAAGTATTTGACCATTGGCAATTGACCCAACCTCCAGCCGTCTTTTCTCCAGTGGTCAACAGGGCATGGGAAAAGTTCCAACCTTCCAATCAGCAGTTGGATCTTCAGGCAACAGACACCATCCTTAGGCAAGGTCCAAAAGTCACCTCATTAACATAACATTGTTACCCTAAGAGAAGCTTTTATTGCCCTGTCACTTAGGAAATTCCAAGGGTTTCAGGAGTTCTGTGCCAGAAAAGGGGACACACATAAAGACTACAGATATTTTTCTCATTATAAATTGAATGATCATATCACATTTTATAACACACTGGCAAACAAAGATCAGTGTCTTCTTCCTCATAGGCATTTTGTGAGGTTGTCCTAAGGCATTTGTTTTAATGACATAAGAGGCCACAGGCTGGTGGCATGAATAGAAGGCTCTAGTATATTATGATAAACATAGAAGATATGTTGCTATTAATAGCAAGGAAATAGCTGAGGATGTGTGGGTCTAAATTTGTAACAATAAAGCCAGTCAAGACTCATTATTTTCAAGTATGAATTAAGATCACACACTGGTCTGCTTATTATTATTTATTATTATTTAACAAAAAACATTTAAATAATACAGTAAGTTTCACTCCACTTGATAGATTTAACGTAGTCTTTATTTGGATCAATATTGCAAGCTGATAAAAACACTGTAAATTATTTTTCTAGGTTTTATGTTTTCCCATTAGCATTTTAATAAGCTTAATCTATGTAAGATGAAGGTTTCTTAAATTGACATTCTTTGTATAACTTATTCTCTATAGATTTTTATTTAAAAGCTCAACCTTTAATCATAAGGAGACATTTATTTAACTTTCACACATTAAAGCTTATGTGTTATAAATTTAAAATGCTTAGAACCTACTTTCTCCTGTCACTTTTTTTTTTCTTATTTTTGCAACTGGGTAAATATTATATGGGCTTCGCAGGTGGTTCAGTGGTAAAGAATCTGCCTGTCAATGCAGGAGACATGGATTTGATCCCAGCATCAGAAAGATCCCCTGAAAAACGAAAGGCCACTCCAGTATTTCTGCCTGGCAAGATCCATGGACAGAGGAGCCTGGCGGGGCTACAGTCCATTGGGTCGCAAAAGCGTTGGACACAACTCAGCAACTTAATGACAGCAACAACGAATATTATAAAATATGCAGCTGCTTATCTGAATGGTCTCCTTCTCTTAAAACATAACTTTCAGTTTAACTTACAGTGTGAAAACACATCATATTAATTATCAAGACAAATAGAAAGTTTGCACAATTATTTGGTAGGTTAGAATGCTAATGACACAATGGCGTAAAATTTGTCACCCCGAAATGCGTCAGGCATGTAGGTTGTTTCAAACTGAAGAAGACAATCAAGGCCTAAAAGACTCAGTGAGAACCTTTGACCTTCCCCCTAACTGCCTAAAAGAATTTAGACAGAGGACCTCTTCCAGGGAGAAAGCTATCACATTAATTAACTATTATATATTGATAATATGAACTTAGTATGTGGACAGAGAGGAGCCTAGCAAAGTGTGTTTGGTAAAATTTCCCTCTCTGTCCATTGTAACAAATGACCCAAAAACATTTGTTACCCAAAGTTTTGTCCTTTTTTAAAATTTTCCTATGAATTGCCTTTCTTCCCTCTAAAGTCCTAAGCCCCAACCAGTCTCCTCTCAGATGGCATATAAGCCGCAATTGACTACTTTCGTGGTGGGGTCTCGTATTCTCTGGAGCCCCAGTATGTATGTAACTAAATTTTATTTTTTCCCATTAATCTGTCTCATGTCAGTTTAACTCTAAGACCAGCCAGGTAGAAGAGTTTTTCTCCTCCCCTACAGTAGCCACAGGAATGGGTACTAAATGGTTAAAAAGCAATTTCTTCCTATTCTAGAGAGGAATTCTGGCTGCACAATAAGAACTCCATTTTCAGATATAACCTCAATAAGGAAGTGCTTCTCTGTCAGAGGTAATGCGATTTAGTCTTCCTCTTGACTACAGTGTGACAGAGAAATATCACTACATAACACGGAGACACACAGAGAACACTCAAGTTGGAGAGATACACTTTTCTAAGGTTAAATATAAAACCATCCAGTCAGCATTTAGCAAAGCATACAGAATGAAAGCCAGCTCACTACAAAAATGAATTTATACAGCAAGACATAAAGCAAACATAGAACTGTTTCATTATCAAAGACAGAGTACAGGGTCGATGCGTGAATTTCGCAAGCCTCAAATTCGGATTGCAAACATGTAACAGTATTTCAAGATAACTGGACTTAATTTGTATCACAAGCCCTCATTTCTACGTGATAGTAGAAACTTTAATTTAATCACTTCCATGTAGATTCTGTCAAATTCAATTAGTCTAAAGTATTAAACACAGCACATTTGAGGATATTGTATTTTCTCTCTATCTCTCACACTTTATCAAATTGATCCCTATTCTAGGACGTTTAATTAATTGAGCCTGAGCTTTGATACGCTGGTAGAAGAGATGTCTGTTAAGTGGGCATATTGGGTGCTATGCTCATTTCACTGAAATTCACAATTCTGTGTCTCCACACCAGTGGTTTCCTTCAACCCTACAATTCACTGAGTTCCGGCCCACACTGCTGTCTTGGGGTTCAGCATTTCATGTTCTGCCTTATTTTGCTATATGTTCCCTCTGCAAAATTTGGCAGTATTTGTGTCTAGTAGTTGTAACCTGTGAAATCACTATTTCACAAACCCCATCAATGAATTCAGATATTTTATCCCTCATAGTACCAGAATCTTATTCTAACTCAGCCAATACCACTATCTGCTATTTGGGAAGATCAGAGATGTCTCTTGGGTTGGCTGTTTTATAAAACATCTCAGTATGAAGTGCCTTCAACAACAAATTCACATTTTTCTTTGGATTCTGTCAGCTTGTCCCTCCTCTATGAAGGTGTCCTGTGGTAGATACAAGATATCAGGGTGTGTTGGAGTTATCTAAAGATCATTCTCATCAAAACTTCTACTTCTACTTCATAATGTCTTCTCTTTTTTCCTTTCAATCTGAAGGATCTTATCTAATATGGGATTGAAGGAGTGGCACACAAAAACAAAATGACTTTCTCAACAGTAAACTGTTGCCAAATATTTTTCTATTTCTTCTAGAATGAGTCTTTTTACCTAAAAACTCAGAATTTTATATATATATATATATATATATAATTTGTATATAATATATGTTTGTATATTATTGAGGAGCAGCCTCTTGCTCAGTCATGTCTGACTCTGCAACCCCAGACTCCTCTGTCCATGGTATTTTCCAGGCAAGAATACTGGAATGGGTAACCATTTCCTGTTCCATGGGATCGTCCCAACCTAGGAAGTGAACCCTGGTATCCTGTACTGCAGGCAGATTCTTTACCTGCACAAGGGAGGTAACCACAAGGGAAGCCCATAGTATATATATTTGTATATTATATATTTATATTATGGATTTCCCTGGTGGCTAAGCTGGTAAAGAATCCTCCTGCAATGCAGAAGACCCAGGTTCGATCCCTGGGTTAGGAAGATCCCCTGGAGAAGGAAACGGCTAACCACTCTAGTATTCTGGCCTGGAGAATTCCATGGACTGTATAGTCCCTGGGCCCACAAAGACCTGGACACTACCGAGAAACTTTCACTTTCAGTTTATGTGTATTATATAATATATATGTATATTATGTTATATATATTTATATATTATATATAACTTTATGTTTGTATATATATTTTTTTCTTTTATGTTTATTTTCTCCTTTTGTATTGCTGTAATTCCCTCTGAAATAGTGAGGAAGGGGAATCAGATAGTAACAAAGAAATTACAAAGAAATTATTGAGAATAATAGCAAAAGGCACAAAACAGTATACACACAAAATGTTTAGCTTCTCCTGCATGATAGTTACAATATAATAATCACAGATGTTTCTCTGTTCTGTCTGCTGAGAGGGCCTAGAAACATTGCCATTCCAATAGCAACAAGCATAACCAGTACCCAGAGATTAATATCTAACACTGTGTGTTTGCCTGTGTCCTCGGTCATTTTTGATTCTTTGTGACCCCAAGGACTGTGGCCCACCAGGCTCCTCTGTCTATGAGATTCTCCAGGCAAGAATATTGGAGTGGGTTGCCATTTTCTTCTGGTTTCTGGAGAAATGACTGATTCTATGAATGGAGCAGAAAATACACAAGATGAGGCTGCAATCTGTTGGAGTGTCACACATTAAGAAAATTCAAAATAGAACAGAAAAATTGTTTATGTACATGAAAGAGTCATGGAAGTCACCAACTGAAAGAGTTCTCAGTGGCAAAAGAGGAAACAAATTGAATCAAGTAAAGAAACTAGTATTGAAATATGACTTTAAGTAAATATCCATGAGCTTATACTGATATAAATAAATTATTGAATGAAGCCATACATGGGAAAGAATAGAAAAATTTTTCATGCATAAGAATTCCAATTGAATTGTGTAGATACCCCCACCTTTAGGAGATGGTGCCTAACTCCCCACTCCTTAACTGTGGACTGTGCATAGTGATTTCCTTCGAAGAGTATAGTGAGAAAGGAGAAATAGGAGTAACCGCCATAGAGAAAGCTGACAAACACTACTTCAGTCAGATAACTAATGTTATCAGTGATGTAACGTTGACACTTGTATCTCACATGGGCTTCCCAGGTGACTCAGTGGTAAAGAATATGCCTGCTAAGGAGGAGACTCAGGTTCAGTTTCTGGGTTAGGAAGATCCCCTAGAGAAGTAAATGGCAACCCTCTCCAGTATTCTTGCCTGGGAATTTCCATGGACAAAGGATCCTGGCAGGCTCCAGTCCATGGGGACACAAAGAGCTGGACATGACATAGTGACTAAACCATTAAAAACAATGACAATATTTCTCATATGATGGGATACAATGGCATTTTACCTCTGTGATTTTCCTTCAAAACCTGTATATCCCTATCTAATCATGAAAACACACACATACACACATAAATTCCAGTAGAGGAACATCTTATCTACCCAGTACTCCTCACAAGTGTCTAGGTCATCAAAAACAATGAAAGTCTGAAAAAGCCTCACAGCCAAGAGTTTAAGTAGGCATGGTAAATAAATGTGATGTGGCATTCCTGAAGGGAACCTGGAATAGAAAAAGAACATCTGGTTGCAAACAAAGAAACTCTTAAAAAAAAACAAAAACAAAAACTATAGCTTTAGTTAATAATAATACTTCAGTACTATTTAATTAATTGTACCAAATATACCATAATGTAGGATGTAAGTAGAGGAAACTGTATATGGGGCATATGGCAGTTCTCAATACAATCTTCACAAAATTTTGGTAAGCTGAAAGTTGTTCTATAGTTAATTTTTTTTTTTTTAAAGAAAGTAAAAGAAATAAGTAAGGAAGGCAGGAAGACAGAGAGGAAGCAAAGACAAGTTTGATTGATTTCAAACCAAATGTATTTGTTTGCTAACACTGTAGATGACATTTGTAGTTGGGGATTTTTCACAATCTGATCACATTATGGGTCCTCAGGAATTTCTTGTTGCTCGGCTTTGCTGATCATATTATCCATGGACGTCTTCTGTCTGTTTTTGTGTGATTCTGTGCTTGTGTGGTTCTGTGCTGCTGCCTTCCCTGTCTTTCCAGAATCAATAGTATTCTTCCACTTATTCTTTGAACCATACAGTGCATGCTCAGTCACAGAGTCATTTCCAACTCTTTGAGACCCCATGGACCATAGCCCACCCAGCTCCTCTGTCCATGGGATTATCTCGGCAAGAACACTGGAGTGGATTGCCATTTCCTCTTCCAGGGGATCTTGCAGACCCAGGGATGGAACTCGCATCTCCTGAGGTTCCTGCATTGACAGGTGGTTCTTTACCACTGAGCTATGTGGGAAGTCTGAAACATACAGTAGCTACATTTTATTAAAACAGTTTCTAAAGCTATAGTGTGATGAGGCTTTACTCTGTACCTGGTTTTTATCAAATGCCATAGACAATTATTCTCATGATATTAAAGATCAGATTGTTTTATATTTTCATATACTATCACACCTCCTTGCTCATCACAAAAAATTTTTGCAACTTGATGAAATAAAATAATACACTACATTTTAGTAACATTATTCTAAAATGTTCCAACTGTTCACATATCATATTTTTAATTACTGTATAAAACTTAAAACATGTTCATCACAATTGAACACTGTCTTGTAACCTTCTGTGTTTTTAATTTGATTAATTGTTCCATTAATACAATTGACAAATCCTTGATATGGAGATTTCCTGATACTCAGTAAAATGGAAAATCTAATCCAAATGTAATCATGGCAGATGAAAATATGAGACTTGAAAGAGAAGCTGCGGAGGTTTTAGACATTAGTTTTTACTTTGTTATGCTTGGGTTTGCTTGAGCTACAGCCTTCCTATATTTTCTATAGACTAGTATGGTACTTGATGGCTACAAGTTGTTGATAGAAAAAGAGTCCTATTGTACTTCATAGTTCACTACATCTAAGTAAGCATAGGACACATTTTAGAATATATGCTTGAGAAAAGCCAGAACACCAAAACCACACTAATCTTTATGAATATTTTAGCATTCATGCAAGATAAAATGCATATTGGACATCTTATGTTCATTGAGCTCCAATGGCAATTGCCATGACTAGAAAATGAATAAAAAATAATTGCATTTTAAAATCTAGAACACCTTACACATATATTAGAACTTTATACTGTGTGTTCACATTAATTGGGGGAATTTCAGAGCAGGCAGAGCTTCTTTCTGCTATGAACAACAGAAATACATTTTCAAAAAATAATTTAGCCCTAAGTGTCCCCTCATCTTGCAGTGTGCCACATGAACTCTGTCTCTTTGTTTCAGCTGTGATGGGAACAGCACCACTCCAAATTGCACAAGGTAACTCTCCCATCACATAGGAGAGTCAGCCTTATAGATATATATCATTGTGCCCAAAGAGAGCTTGTGAAATAGAAATACTAGAATACACATGGGTGGAAAGTGCACTGAAATTAGTGGCCCTGAATCAAATTTGTAAGACTGATGAGACATAAGAATGTTCATTAGAAATGTGATGCAACTGTAGATTTCAATAAAGCCAATGGCAGTGAAGTGTGTAAAGGAAATGAAATCATCATGTTTCTTCAGTGTTATTCACCAAAAAATTTCTGCAAGTGAAGTAAGGCTGTTCTCTAAATAAATAAGTCATCTGTCATAGAATTAACAAGTTTCAAGTTTTTCATTACGTTTTTCTTGAAAATGAAGTTTGAGAATCTAAATAGATTACTTTTTCCCTTCACATCCTTCAGGATGACAATCGGGGATATATAGATATTTATAGTTTTCCTCATATAAACAAGACATGTATAAAATATTCACTGAATAGGTCTTTATTTTTCTTCCTTCCATCTAGAATGACACCCATGCAGTCAGAATTACATTTCTTACAGCACTATATCTTATTCTACCAGTCTTCTGAATTATTTTTGAGAAATACTTACATTTATTTCCCTTCAGTTGTGAGCCTAAAAGCTAAAAATGTCTGGATATTGCTGAGCAGGTGGTCATAGCCAAGTCCTTGAGTAATCAGGGGCTGGCATGCCTTTATTGCCTGAACTACGTCCAGGTTCAAAATACTAACCAGAGAGCAGTACAAAAAGGCAAATTGAGCAGCCACATCCCGACTGAAGGTCCCCCAGGCATTCTTTAAATACTCTGGTGTACCCTCACCCATCCTTGATTATTGATAGCTTCATCATGTGGGGTTATTGGTACAGTGAAACAATGTGCTACCAGGAGATGGGAGCTACACAAATTCTGAAGCCACGACACCATCACCTTTGCAAAACACCCAGGGGGGGAAAAAAAAACATATTTTGAGCCTTTTCCATTTTCCCTGTAAATTGGATTATCTTTTAATATTAAGGCTTAGCAATGCTTTTGATCATTAATGTTAACAGTTTTCTTCTCAAAATCATTTATTTAACAGAGAGTTTTTGGCAGAATTTTTAGTAAGCATGAACAGCATTTTTTAAACCTCGAAAACTGACAGATTGTACATAATTTCTTCGCCACCCACAGCCACTCGAAGCAAAGCCAGTTTCAGTGCACTGTTATTATACACACAATATTATCTGAACCGCACAAATAGCAGTGTCAGTAGCGTTCAAGGACTTCAAGATGGACTCTGAAGAGTGAGCAGAGAGGCCCTGTTTGGGCACCAGAAGAGTAGCTGGGCTTTCAATTAACCTTACTTAACAAAAGGTAAATGAGATTCTTTAAGAAGGCATGGAGGAAATAAATGCTTCAAGGGCCAATACACTGCAATATTATGAGTGACTTTCTACTGCTACAAAGAATAATTGAAGTATGTAAAGCAATGGTTCTTACTAAAATAAATATGTATGTACAATTCATGTATATGGTCATATATATCAGTCAGTTCAGTCCAGTTGCTCAGTCGTGTCCGATTCTTTGTGACCCCATGGATTGCAGCACACCAGGCCTCCTTGTCCATCGCCAACTCCCAGAGTTCACTCAAACTCATGTCCATTGAGTCAGTGATGCCATCCAACCATCTTGTCCTCTCTCATCCCCTTCTCCTCCTGCCTTCAGTCTTTCCCAGCATCAGGGTCTTTTCAAATGAGTCAGTTCTTCACATCATGTGGCCAAAGTATTGGAGTTTCAGCTTCAGCATCAGTCCTTCCAATGAACACCCAGGACTGATCTCCTTTAGGATGGACTGGTTGGATCTCCTTGCAGTCCAAGGGACTCTCAAGAGTCTTCTCCAACACCACAATTCAAAAGCATCAATTATTCGGTGCTCAGCCTTCTTTATAGTCCAACTCTCACATCCCTACATGATTGGAAAAAACATAGCTTCGACTAGTCAGATCTTTGTTTGTAAAGTAATAGCTCTGCTTTTTAATATGCTGTCTAGGTTGGTCATAACTTTCCTTCCAAGAAGCAAGCGTCTTTTAATTTCATGGCTGCAGTCACCATCTGCGGTGATTTTGGACTTTGTGACCTTATGGACTGTAGCCCATCAGGCTCCTCTGTCCAGAGGATTCTCCAGGCAAGAATACTGGACTGGGCTGCCATGCCCTCCTCCAGGGGATCTTTCTGACCCAGGATCGAATCCATGTCTCTTTTCATCTCCTGTATTGGTAGGCGGGTTCTTTACCACTAGTGCCACCTGGGAAGCCCCATACATATATTCATAGATACATAAATAGTGATTATTTGTGTCCTGCATGTCAGCAGCAAAATCATTTGATGACTTTTTCATTCACATTCTTGTATCACCTAGAAATAATTTACTAATTTGAAGGAAATGGCAACCCACTCCAGTGATCTTGCCTGGGCTATCCCAAGGACAGAGGAGCCTGGTGGGCTACAGTCCGTGGGGTCACAAGAGTCTGACATGACTTAACAACTAAACCGCAGCAAAACAACTTTACTTCTCAAATATATGAAAAAACTTACATGAGTTTAAAATATAAAATTTAGCCTTAACACCAACAATGGTTTCATACCTATAAATGGATACGTTTTATTGTCCTTACACTGCTTATTTGATCTTTAAGCATCTTCTCCCTTTAAACATCATTAGTGTAGTTGGTAACAGTGGCACAAATAATATCAAACCTGTGAGTTTCTGTACAATTCTGACTACCCTGATATGTCCACGAGACTTTCCTTAGCATTATGCTTCAAACCAATGATTTCTAGGATTGACTACAGTCTAAGCAAATAGATAATTCATTTATTTTTGGAACAAGTGATGATGGTACAGATTTATGGGGTTTTGTTTTGTTTTGTTTTGTTTTCAAGGCAATTTGTCATGATATTAAAATGTTTAATCCAACAAATACTTGAACTCCACTTCTTATGCTGTCTCAAAAAAAGATACTTGCAAATAAGTACCAAAAGTAAAGATAAATCTCTCCAGCACATTCTTGATATCAGCAGAAACTCTAAACCACCATCCAGAGAATTGTGGTTAAATAAACATGGAAGCTTTATTCTATTAAGTACCTGTTAATAATAGGTAAGATAGCTCTATGAGTATTGGTCAGGAAAGTGCTCTAATATATAAGTAGATATTGCAAAGTAAAATAATTGCATAATACTTAATTTTAATCCATTCACCTCCAAATATTGCATAGTTTAATTTATGGAAGAATTTCCCCATGCAAAACCACCTTTGAATAGTAACTAAGGTTGGGATGTGAGTGATTTGTGAATAAGGTGTTTAAAGATGTTTTTCAGTTTTACTGCATATCCCATATATAATGTTTTAACAAGAAAGTTTTTAAAAATCAGAACTCATGTGGTATTATTCATTATGTTACCATGGATAATGATGTTAAGTACATTTAAACTTGTCCTCTTCACCATATTGTCATTGGATATTATGGAAGCCAACATTTTTTTAATTAAATAAAGGAAGCATAATCTCTATGCACATATATCGGACAAGGCAACGGCACCCCACTCCAGTACTCTGCCTGGAAAATCCCATGGATGGAGGAGCCTGGTAGGCTGCAGTCCATGGGGTCGTTAAGAGTCGGACACAACTGAGTGACTTCCATTTCACTTTTCACTTTCATGCATTAGAGAAGGAAATGGCAACCCACTCCAGTGTTCTTGCCTGGAGAATCCCAGGGACGGGGGAGCCTTGTGGCTGCCACCTGTGGGATCACACAGAGTCGGACACGACTGAAGTGACTTAGAAGCAGCAGCAGCATGCACATATATATTTTGTAAAGTATCATATTCCTTCTATCCAAAAAAAAATAACATTTAACTGCAGCCATGAAATTAAAAGACGCTTACTCCTTGGAAGGAAAGTTATGACCAACCTAGATAGCATATTCAAAAGCAAAGACATTACTTTGCCAACAAAGGTTCGTCTAGTCAAGGCTATGGTTTTTCCTGTGGTCATGTATGGATGTGAGAGTTGGACTGTGAAGAAGGCTGAGCGCCGAAGAATTGATGCTTTTGAACTGTGGTGTTGGAGAAGACTCTTGAGAGTCCCTTGGACTGCAAGGAGATCCAACCAGTCCATTCTGAAGGAGATCAGCCCTGGGATTTCTTTGGAAGGAATGATGCCAAAGCTGAAACTCCAGTACTTTGGCCACCTCATGCGAAGAGTTGACTCATTGGAAAAGACTCTGATGCTGGGAGGGATTGGAGGGGAGGAGAAGGGGATGACAGAGGATGAGATGGCTGGATGGCATCACTGACTCAATGGACGTGAGTCTGAGTGAACTCTGGGAGTTGGTGATGGACAGGGAGACCTGGCGTGCTGCGATTCATGGGGTGGCAAAGAGTCAGACACGACTGAGCGACTGATCTGATCTGATCTGATCTGATGTGTTTTGGGTCTGTTGGGGTTAATTGTTTTCATTTTTAATTTTCTGAGACGGTTTTAATGGTTTTTTTTTTTTTACTTTTTAAAGTTATTTTCACTGGGTGTATATATTTTGTCTTGAAATAGTGTTTGTTAATTCTTTCATCAGTTTAATATATTATTCCATTGTCTAATATATTACATGATAATATAACATATTGTTTCTGATGAAACTCATTTGATTATTTTATTTGTTTGTATGTATGTACATATATAATGTTTATTTTTCCCTCTGGCTGTCTTCAAATTAAAAAAAAAATTGTGTTCAGCACTTTCAATATGATATATGTATATGCATGTGTATACACATGTGTATTTTTTTCTGTGGTCCTCTGAACTATTGAGAATAATGTATGTCATTAATTTTGGATAATCTTATTCTTTTAAGTATTGATTTTGTTCTCACTCTTCTGGGATTCCAATTATAAGCATATTGTGAAAAATAATACATAAATATATAGTAAATTAGTTTGCTATTCATGCCATAACCTCTACCCACTGCTAAGCCCATGGGTGCTTTGTTTTATTTTTTTAACATTAAAAAAAAATTCCTTCAGATGGAGTACTTTTTATTACTTTATTTTAAAGTTTGCTCATTGTATCATAAATGGATGCAATGAGCAAACTTTAAAATAGAGTAATAGAAAGTACTCTATCTAAAGGAATTTTATTTTCTTGGGCTCCAAATCACTGCAGATGGTGACTGTAGTCATGATATTAAAAACACTGGCTCCTTGGAAGAAAAGCTATGACAAACATAGACAGCATATTAAAAAGCAGAGACAAAACTGCTGACAAAGGTTTGGATAGTCAAAGCTATAGTTTTTTTCCAGTAGTCATGTACAGATATGAGAGTTGGACTGTAAAGAAGGCTGAGTGGTAAAGAACTAATGGCTTTAAATTGTGACGCTGGAGAAGACTGTTGAGAGTCCCTTGAACAGCAAGGAGATCAAACCAGGCAACCCTAAAGGAAATCAACACTGAATATTCATTGGGGGACTTATACTGAAGCTGAAGTCCAATACTTTGGCCACCTAATACGAGGAGCTGATTCATTGGTAAAAACCCTGATGCTCAGGGAGAGTGAGAGCAGGAGGAGACAGGGGGTGGGGTGCGACAGAGAATGAGATGGTTGGATAGTATCACCAACTCAATGGACATGAGTTTGGGAAACTCCAGGAGATAGTGAAGGACAGGGAAACCTGGCATGCTGCAGTCCACAAAGAAGCCCAAAGAGCTGGAAACAACTTAGAGACTGAACACAGCTTGCTGCTGCTGCTACTGCTGCTGCTGCTAAGTCGCGTCAGTCGTGTCTGACTTTGTGCGACCCCATAGATATCAGCCCACCAGGCTTCACCATCCCTGGGATTCTCCAGGCAAGAACACTGGAGTGGGTTGCCATTTCCATCTCCAATGCATGAAAGTGAAGTGAAAGTGAAGTTGCTCAGTCGTGTCTGATTCTTTGCGACCCCATGGACTGAAGCCTACCAGGCTCCTCTGTCCATGGGATTTTTCAAGCAAGAGTACTAGAGTGGGTTGCCATTGCCTTCTCCGGAACACAGCTTAGCGAGGAACAAAATTGTATCCTCCCCTAAAGCATTAAAGGCATTCTTCATTTCTGACCTCTCTTTATCTTTATAGAATAATTTTTATAACATTTCTTATTCTATTTATGTTAATTACTTTGCCTCTTAGCAATGCTTTTGTTTTTTACTGTTTTTTTTTTTTTTATTTGCCTCTCAATCTGACATCTTTTTAAAGATGGTAGATAGATCTCTACCTGAAATTGGTAAGAGGTAAGTATATCTCATTCCTGCAATTGTGCACATCTTTCCACTTGCTAAGTTTTGAATGTAGAGTTCACAGTCAATGTGTTCAGTGGTTGAATTTGTTTGGGGTCTGCTGTTGCTATGCTTACCCTTAGTGTACTGCAGATTTCAAATTCCCAATCTTGTTTTTAAGATGGGGTTTCCTTACCAGAGGGGATTTATGAGTGTCTGATCCACCTTCTGTTTTGGGTCTTTTTTTGCACTAAAACCTAAGAGGATTTCTCTCAGTGGTGCTCTAATTGTCTCAGCAGTATTTTGCTAGCACTTGACCTTGAAGATTATTATCCTGGTGATGAGGGAGCAATACTATTTTCCTATGTTTATATGCCAAGTGGAAACTAGAAATGGCAGCAGTTTATTTTAAACTGGTTTCATTTATTGTACTTATTCTACTATAAATCAAGTTTTGTCTTCTTTTAGAAAATGCTGTGAGTCCCTAAATGTGGACTGAGGCAGAGGGAGCTTTGCAAAATAGGTAAACAATATGAAAGTACCTGGAGCAGTTATTCATGAATTTTCTCATGTCTTCTGGACCTACTCACACCTACCCTGAATGTAATACTTCCATTACAAAATGGTTAGTGTTGCATAAGCCTCATCATTTGACTTGGGGAGCTCAAATGTCACATAGTCACATGAGGAGCATTCACAAATATCTGTCTTTACCAAGTCTTAGTAACAAGCCTGTATTTTTTTTTTTCCCTTTCCTCACACAGAGTAAATTTCTCTGATACCAGTGTCATGGTTTTGAATCAGAACTCTAGGGGGTCTTTGCCCCAATTTGGCTTGTTAGAGACTCCACACACATCTTTATTGGTCACTTACCTCTACCCCATCTTATCCAGTGGGTCATATGACCCAGTGGCAGAGCGTATCCACTTCAAGCTTCCCCTGATGCAGAGCACTCACACATTGTGAGGTATACAAAACTGTCAGCCTATCAGGACACATGATATTTAGTAGTGAAGTCATTTTCCTAAGTGCTCTATGATCTGCTTCTAAAATTCATGTAGCACAAAAGAACATGTTGACACTTTTTACAAGTGGAAGAAGTCTGACATTCACCAGTATGCCCTTTACCTAACAAAGAGATGCTCTCAGGATGCTTCAGATGAGTGGACCTTTAAAATCTTCACTGATATAACAGAACCCAAAAGGCTCATAGAGGCTGTCTGTCACCCTCTGGTATGCATTTGCTTTATGAACACATTTACCTCACTTGCCATAGACTGATTATTAGGTCTAATCCACATGTGTCAAGGTACTATCCTACCCTGTGAACTCATGACAGAGCCCAGGAAAGTTTACCAAGTGATCAGGCAAAACAAAAAATATATTTAAATATGACTGACTTTCTCACAGAAAGAAGATATGCTTTTGATCTTCCCTAGTGATAAAGGTTGAGAAGAGAGCATCTGTGTTATCCTTGATATGTATAAAGTACCAAAGACCGGGTTAATCTAATCCTAGAAAGATTATATTGAGAACAGTGGCTGAAACTGGGGCAAAGATATGGTTAATACATATATCAGTGCACTTTCATTTGCCATCAGTCATGTCCCTTCTGGTTTCTGCAGAGGACTGACATGGTGAGTTGAAAGCATATGAAGTAAGACCGTCTCCACTGTGTTCTTCGATGTTTAATAGTGGTGCTCATCTCTGCATTCCTCATATTTGCACTAGTGCTTCTGATTCTGATTTCCTTTCTTGACTAGAAGTGAGGGAGAAGCTTCAGGGGCTCCCACTTAACCTTCCCTATCACAATAGTCATATTCTAGGTTTCTGGAAACCACTATGAGGCTTCTGTCTGATTCTAAGTACGTGTAATCCATCCAAAATTGCCATAGAGACATGATTTTATTTGAAAAACCCAGGACCCTCTTTTCATAGCTTTATGGATCCACTGAATGTTACAATCTGTTACAGACATTTTGACATCCATTGGAAACCCTCACACATGATGACCAAGTTATTATTCATACTGAAGTTTGAATGAGTTAGAAAACAAATTCCTTTGTTCCAAGGCCTGCTAAAAACTTAAAGTCTGATAAAGGGATCAGAGCAGGACAGCCACATCTGTTATGTTTTCCTGAATATCTGATGATGCTCATGAAACATTTCACATTTTTCTTACAAGGAGTGATGGCAAGGTACCACTGCATGGCCTTTATTTTGCAGAGGGTATATTGATATATCTCAAAACCTATGCCTTACCAGAAACTTCTTAAGGAATACAGTGCTTGTTTTTGTGGAGACTTTATCTCTAATCCCAAGGTACAGATATCTGTTACCAGATCATGCGGGTTGATTGCTACTTCCTGATCCCCAGTACTCATCAGCTTATTGATACCAACATGCCAGAGCAGTGTGATGTCCTGTAGGATGGTAAGAGAGCTAGGCTCGTTGCAGACTGATTTGTAGCATAGAACCGGAGAGGACAATGAGCCTTGCACAAGCCTCCTTTTCATTTTGGGTACACAATCTTTATTAGACAGAGAAAAGAAATATTTGACAAATCAATGACTACACAAGAGGGTAGGAGATCTCTGTTTGCTAGAGGAAAGAGGCCATGTATACAGTGGCACTGATTGAAATAATTGACTCTAATTCTTTAAGATCATTTTATCTCTACAAGCAGGTTAGTTAAGCATGTACACTATAAGATTTCCCATAATATTCTTTCAAATCATTGAGGATGGCACTGATCTCTATCATTCTCCTTGATGACACAATTTCCCTTTTATTAATATTTTTAGAGTGCTATTCGGCTCCAGAGTGTTTTTGCCTTCTTACCATGAGTGTTTAAAAAAAAATTTATGAGGATATAATGCTAGGATTTTGTGTGTGTGCTCTGAATATCTGTTAAAACTATATATTTGGCCTAAATTAAGTAGACTGGAAGCAATAATCGCATGGATCGTTCAAACACCACAAGTCTCCCCTCTGTACAGAGGGCCATGGTGATACTTTCCCTCAGGTATTAACTTCAGTTCAAGGTCAGTGTATGCTAATTCCCCTCAATGCATAGGATATTGGTACTTTTTACTATTTAGGCTCCATGCTAAACATCAGTATGGTGCTCAAAGTGCTCAAATATAAATTGACTAAAGTTTTATGTGTAGAACTACTATTTCCTGTTATCCAGCTCAATCTGGCATCTACTTAATTTTTGCTTTTGATAATGCTATTACACATGAGAAGTAGAGCTTTAATCCGTTGTCTATATATTTTTATTCTAGAGATCTACATGGCTAACCCCAGCCAGTTTTTATTTCAAACCAAGTTGATACTTCTATTGCTATACTGCCTCTGGGGAAATCATACCCATAGAGCCACCTAGAATTTATAGTGATACACAGCCTCTGCCTCTGACCCATTCATTCTACAGTAAAAACATATTTGCTCTTATGCTGGACACTTGGAATGGACTGACAGTCCAGAAGAAATTTAGCTTGTTTTAATTTTCCTTCAGGTAGAATGCATCAATATGCCTTTGGCTAGTTAAAAAAAAAAAAAAAAAAAAGAAATAGTAAATAGGTAATCATGTGGTATGCTGTTGGTCAGTTGCTAAAATCATGTCCGACTCTGTGACCGCATGGACTGTAGCCTGCCAGACTCCTATATTCTTCACTATCTCCTGAAGTTTGCTCAAGTTCATTCCATTGAGTCAGTGATGCTATCTAACCATCTCTCTTCTGCCACCCTTTTCTCCTTTTGCCTTCAATCTTTCCCAGCATTAAGGTCTTTTCCAGTAAGTTGGCTCTTCCCATCAGGTGGCCAAAGTACTGGAGATTCAGCTTAAACATCAGTCCTCCCAATGAATATTCAGGGTTGATTTCTTTTAGTATTGACTGGTTTGATCTCCTTGCTTGGAGTTCAAGGGACTCTCAAGAGTCTTCTCTAGCACCACAATACAAAGACATCAATTCTTTGTTGCTCAGCCTTCTTTATGATCCAACTCTCACATCCATACATGACTACTGGAAAAACCATAGCTTTGACTGTGACTGCATATCATGTGCTATAAGCACTAGGTTTTACATGTGAAAGAGAATAGTTGATGAACATATGTTTGTCAACTCTTTATTATGATTGTTCTTTAATTCAGTTAAATTGCTGAGTATTGTTTAAGAATGCAGAATAATTAATGGTTTCTAATTCTCAAATATACCCAGTTCCCCTTTTCTTGCAGGTACTTGAGAGTCCATACGCAAGCCTTTGAGTTGGGAGAAGATTCTAGGTCTGGTGGTTGAGCTCTGAGTGACACATATTTCCTGAAGCACTTTGTTATAGGAGAATTCTTGCTCTATTGGGACAGCCCTTGAAACTTCATGTTAAGTGGTGGCATTTTAAGAAAGTAGAATTTCCCTCCAATTAGGTTTCTCTGTCATGAGCAGAAGTCTTACACTGACTTGAACATGAAATATGAGCCAGCAATCAATTTTTTGACATTTTCTAGTTCATTTTGGGCTTCCCTGGTAGCTCAGATGGTAAAGAATCCACCTGCAATGCAGGAGACCTGGGTTTGATCCCTTGGTTGGGCAGATCCCCTGGAGGAAGGCATGGCAACCGACTCCAGCATTCTTGCCTGGAGAATCCCCATGGACAGAGGAGCCTAGTGGGGCACTCCATGGGGTCACAAAGAGTCGGACATGACTGAGTGTCTAAGCGTAGCACAGCACTGTGCACTTTATTATCGTATAGCTTAGACTACCCTAGTTAGTTGAGCTCAACTGGCAAGCATCCACAGAGAATCATGCTAGCTAAATTAAGTAAAATCAAATTTATAGAAAGAATGTTAGGGGTTAAATGGTTTGTTGAGAGGCTGGAAAACACACCTGCAAATGAGTTTGAGGAGATTCTAGGGGGTCCAATGTGAAGATGAAAAACCTTATGATAACAATAGCAATCTGGGTGTATGTTATAAGAAAGAGACAACTGTTTACTTCTTGAATTATTATTTCACAATACTTTTTCAAGATCTGGGATGAAATATTATGTTACATGTTTTTCCTTGGCTTATTGAAGGTATTGGGGTTTACTTTCCCAACAAGATTAAAAAATTAGGATGAGGTAGTGATTCTTCAAGAGGAAATAAGATGTCATTAGGAAGAAAATGCTGACAGATGCTTGGAAAGGGGTTAAATCTAACAGAAATTCACAACATACAGTTTTTATTTGAAAACTGGACATAGATGACTCTACAGCCATCAGAACAGGATGGTTCCCATATGGCATTAAACATGAACTTGTTAAATGCAATGTAAAGAGCCTTTCTTGTATAATCTTTTTTTTCCCCTTCAGTGGAAAACATTGTTAAAATGTTTATGGCCTATATTAAATGTTAATTATTAGATTAGGAGAAAAAAGTCATTTTAAGGTGATTTGTTTTTAAAAAAGATTCTGTTTTTGTGTTGGATTTTTATCCCCAAGAATTCTTATGGTTGTAAGCATTAGTATTCTTTATTGGTGGGAAACAATATAATTTAAGTATTTCTCTCAGAATGTATTAGCCCAAGAATATCACAGTGATATATTTTGGTAATGCTCAGGTATTGAATGCCAGAATTATTAAATTCTTAGTTGCTTTCATCATATTATGTTCCATAGGGACAGAACTCCAGTGTGAGCATCAGCTAATGCGGTGATTATCATTTACCTTTGTGTTTCTTATTATTTTACATGATCTGATTTTATCAAACACTTAAATTAGAAAAAGCTGAAACACTGAAAATGGATATAATTAATTTCTAAAAAAATCTACTTCATATTGGATTCACAATTTGGAAAGTAAAAAATATAATACAAAACTACTTCATAAAACTTTGACTACATTATATGAGAAAAATAACAATTTAGTTGAGTGGATTAAAACTGATTTAAAGTTATCTGAATGGAGAAGTCAGTTTTTTTTTTACAGTGAATGTAGATTTTCATTTTGTGCCCTGGAGTAAGTGAACCTATCATTACCTCCATTCTGATATAATTTCTAAAATAATTTGGTCCTAACCAAAATTTACATAAATAGAAAATTTACAGATAAATCCTAATATTTTTTATTTTCTTTTCATGATTTAGTATTAAAAGTATCATTCCTTTATAGTGAATATGATTAACATAGACAATTGTGCAGAAAGCTGGCAAATGATTGGAAAAATTATAGATCATTATAGATCAAATTTTAGAGGTAGCCAATAAATAAAATGTAAAAAAAAAATTAAAAATGAGATTGAATTAATGAATCTTTTGACTTATGGAGGAAAATGCATCTAATGTACCTTTTTAATTTTCTTGCTGCATGTTGTTCTGGAGTGTAGAACTCACCACCCAGAAGTACACTACTAAGAATCTAGTGAAAACTAGAGATACTTGAAAGGAAAATTAAATGCAAAATCCTTGGAAATACATGATACTTCAGAGAAATGCATCTCATCTTAGACTTACAACATTCATTAAGCAAATTATGTATAAAATCCTCTTTTACCAAAGCATTTAGTATCCCCTTCCTTTATTTATGGTAGACAAATATACAGTACATCAATTCTATAAGGGTGTGCCTATTTCTAAAACCATCTTTTAGTTTTATTTTGCATTCTATTAAGCATATTTCTTAAATATATAAAATTTTGTGCCATTGTTATTTTTAGTTATAACTTTGTTCCAATTGTTCCTATTATGGTCTTAGCCATAATACTACAATGAGAATAATTTGTAACTGATACTCATTTGCCCATATAGTAAGTTACCAAGCTCAAAGTGCTATTTTCATGTCTGAAATATTAGAAATCTCCAGGATTATGTTTATTAAAGGTATATAGTGTGCTGTTACCCTATCCATTAGCTAATTTTAACAGCATCACTCCCTTAAAACAACTTTTACATGTTTTTGATCAGCTTGAAATTATACCTCTAATATATTCTTAGAAGTGTTAAATAATTCCATCTCATGAAATTTTTCCATTTTTTATTTTCCAAATCTGTTATTTGCCATTCCTCATACACAAATTTTATTTCTGTAGTTACACACAAGTATGCATATGTATATGTCAATACACATTTAGACACACTCACTAAACACACATATACACTAACAGGATGTAAATTCCTGTATTTCCTACATAAATATTCATTCTCTAAATTTGAACATTCAGGTCCTTTGAACTAAATTATTTTTTTTCCCAAATATACTAAGCAACACTGGGTAATAGCCAGTGACTGATTGAAATGGTTTTCTAAACTAGTCTAAGTGAATTTTCAGAAAACATATAACATCTTTTAAATAAAAGTACTCAAATTATATTGCATTTTACACTTTGTGAAAGATTATCACTAACGATCTTCAATGTGATTTATTTTATTTTGGCTGGATATAGTAATAAGGTAATAAGGTTTTTAAGAAATTTCCTTTATAATTTTACTATTATTACATTAAATAAAGTTTTCCTTATTCCTCAAATACATCTATACTTATTCCCACTACTATGACCACTTAGTTTCACATTCTATCTGTTGAAATAATTCAAAAAATATTGATTGAGTGGATACTCTCAGAGAGGTGCTGTTCTAGATGTAGTAAGATGAACAGATAAATATACATACAAGCAAATATTGAAAGGAAACATGTGTTGTGAAAATACTAGAGGAGATTACAGGTATTAGAAAATCAGCATCTGAGGAATGCAGACTTAATTGAGATGGTTGGTGTTGGGTTTATTGAAAAGGTAAAATCTGAGCAACAATTTGAAGTGAGAGAGTAAGTCCTGAAGATGCATGGAGTCTTATAGGCAGAGGAAAGAGAACCTATAAAGATTTTGAGATAGTTCTAAGCAGGTTTCAGTTCAGTTCAGTCACCCAGTGGTGTCTAACTCTTTGCGACCCCATGGACTACAACACGCCAGGCCACCCTGTCCATCACCAGCTCCTGGTGTTTACCCAAACTCATGTCCATTTACCAACTCTTGTCAGTGTTGCCATCCAAGTATCTCATCCTCTGCCATCCCCTTCTCCTCCTGCCTTCAATCTTTCCCAGCATCAGGGTCTTTTCAAATGACTTAGCTGCCTGCATCAGGTGGCCAAAGTATTGGAGTTTCAGCTTCAACATCAGTCCTTCCAATGAACACTCAGGACTGATCTCCTTTAGGATGGACTGACTGGATCTCCTTGCAGTCCAAGGGACTCTCAAGAGTCTTCTCCAACACCACACTTCAAAAGCATCAGTTCTTCGGCACTCAACTTTCTTTATAGTCCAATTCTCACATCCATACATGACCACTGGAAAAACCATAGCCTTGACTAGACAGACATTTGTTGGCAAAGCAATGTCTCTGCTTTTGAATATGCTATCTAGGTTGGTCATAACTTTCCTTCCAAGGAGTAAACGTCTCTTCATTTCATGGCTTCAGTCACCATCTGCAGTGATTTCAGAGCCCAAAAAACAAAGTCAGCCACTGTTTACACTGTTTCCCCATCTATTTGCCATGAAGTGATGGTACCAGATGCCATGATCTTAGTTTTCTGAATGTTGAGCTTTAAGTCAACTTTTTCACTCTCCTCTTTTACTCTCATCAAGAGGCTCTTAAGTTCTTCACTTTCTGCCATAAGGGTGGTGTCATCTGCATCTCTGAGGTTATTGATATATCTCCCAGCAATCTTGATTCCAGCTTGTGCTTCTTCCAGCCCAGTGTTTCTCATGATGTACTCTGCATATAAGTTAAATAAGCAGAGTGACAATATAAATCCTTGACATACTACTTTCCCTATTTGGAAACAGTCTGTTGTTCCATGTCCAGTTCTAACTGTGGCTTCCTGACCTTCATCCAGATTTCTCAAGAGGCAGGACAGGTGGTCTGATATTCCCATCTTTTTCAGAATTTCCCACAGTTTATTGAGATCCACACAGTCAAAGGCTTTGGCATAATCAATAAAGCAGAAATAGATGTTTTTCTGGAACCCTCTTGCTTTTTCGATGATCCAGCAAATGTTGGCAATTTGATCTCTGGTTCCTCTGCCTTTTCTAAAACCAGCTTGAACATCTGGAAATTCACAGTTCACATATTGCTGAAGCCTGGCTTGGAGAATTTTGAGCATTACTTTACTAGCGTGTGAGATGAGGGCAATTGTGCAGTAGTTTGAGGATTCTTTGGCATTGCCTTTTTTTGAGGAAGATCAAAGAACTCAGTGTGGCTGGAAAAGGATAAGTGATGGGCAGAGTAGCTGAAAAGCGAGTGTATTAGTTGCTCAGTCGTGTCCACTCTTTGTGACCCCATGGACTGTAGCCCACCAGGCTTCTCTGTCCATGGAATTCTGCAGGCAAGAATACTAGAGTGGTTGGCCATTCCCTTCCCCAGAGGATATTCCAGACCCAGGGATCAAACCCAGGTTTCTTGATTATAAGCAGATTCTTTACTGTCTGAGCCACCAGTGAAACCCAGAGTGGTTGATGATGACATCAAAAATGTCATTAAAGGTCCTTTGATTTTTACTGCAAGTGGAGGGTAAGATGGTACTAAGAGGTTTTGAACAGTTGACCATCTTGATGCAATTCATATTTTAAAAATGTACGCCTAGCTTTCCTTTAGAAAGCAAATGATAAAGGGCAGTACCCCAATTATCACTTGACTTTTCATTTTTCCACTCTAATCAGCATTGTTATTAAATTTCTTATCCACATTCTCAAGGATTACTTCAATAATTTACTACACTGTCTCTTGCTCTTGCCCTTTAAAATTCATTCTGCAAACCATGACTAATGTTTTTTCTTACAAATGTGGTGATATTATTTACCTTCATTCCAAAAACCTTTCATGATAAATTTCAAATTGTTTGACTGGCACGGAAATCTTTCATGAAAAGATTTGTGTATATATAAAGCACATTTTTTGCCATTTTCTGTACACACCACTATTGACTGTTACCTAGATATCAAATGCTATTGTAAACTTCTGTTCCTGGCCACATGTTTTCCCATTTATCAGAAACATTCTTTACTCTTAATAATTTTATATTGGGAGATTTTTGCTATATATCTGTGAATGTTATCCGATCATTGTAAAATCATTCCACATCCAGCAGTTTATGTTTGCTTGTGAACTCTCCATCATGTCTCCATCATGTCTCCATCATAGCATGCATTATATGTCATAATAAATAAAATATTTTATTTTTATCATTTCTCTCCCTCACTGAACTGTGAAGCAGTTCATCTCAATATTCTAAATATCTTCTCATATCTTTCACATTCAAGCCCAATTAAGTCCTTTTGAAGGCAGGAGGAGAAGGGGATAAAAGAGGACGAGATGGTTGGATGGCATCACTGACTCTATGGACATGAGTTTGAGAAAGCTCCAGGAATTGGTGATGCATAGGGAAGCCTGGCGTACTGCAGTCTATGGAGTTGCAAAGAGTCAGACATGACTGAGAGACTGAATTTAAGTCCGTTTGTATGTTTTCCATATCCAAAAGTTTTAATGTTTCCATCACGAGACATTTTATCTCCTTCATGTGGTTTGCCAATCACCCTGGACATAGACTACTACACTTCTAGTAGTCACTATGGCTTCAAGCTTTTTGCCCTAAATTATTTTAATTTTTATCAACCATTATAAAAATGTCATTTCCACTCCAGTATTTCGAATCACTCATTTGAATTAATTCATGTGGTCAAAATTCTTGCACTTTGTGAAATTATGCATGCTAATTAATAACTGGATAATCTGCATTCAGATTATCATTCCTGTTGGATGTCCTATATACTAATTTTCTCAACTCACCTTTCTTCGAATGTTTTGCCTTTTCAATTATCTCTACTATATGACAAAAAAATTCACTACATTTTTTCCAGAAATCTTTTTTTCATGTCTTCTTGAAAGATTTTATTCTCCATAAGAAAGCTAAAGCAGTAGTAGATGTATTTTCAGCAAATTCATTTTCTCATTTTGTAGAAACTTAACTTTGCATCACCAGGATATACAATTTGCTTATATCAGTAAATAGTTCATTTAGTGTACAAACTTCTAGAGTCACCAACTAAATCTTATGTGGTTCTCGCAGTAATTCTATTTTTAAGCACAGTCCATATTTTTATTTTTGTTTTTATTAATTCTTCTAAAAATTATTGATTTTAATAAGTACTTCAGTTCAGTTCAGTTCAGTCGCTTAGTCATGTCCAACTCTTTGCAATCCCATGAACCACAACACACCAGGCCTCCTTGTCCATTACCAACTGCCAGAGTCTACCCAAAGCCATGTCCACTGAGTCAGTGATGCCATCCAAGCATCTCATCCTCTGTCTTCCCCTTTTCCTCCTGCCCTAAGTCTTTCCCAGCATCAGGGTCTTTTCAAATGAGTCAGCTCTTTGCACAAGGTGGCTGAAGTATTGGAGTTTCAGCTTCAACATCAGTCCTTCCAATGAACACCCAGGACTGATCTACTTTATGATGGACTGATTTGATCTCCTTGCAGTCCAAGGGACTCTCAAGAGTCTTCTCCAACACCACACTTTAAAAGCATCAATTCTTTGGCGCTCAGCTTTCTTTATAGTCCAACTCTCACATCCATACATGACCACTGGAAAAACCATAGCCTTGACTAGACAGACCTTTGTTGGCAAAGTAATGTCTCTGCTTTTGAATATGCTGTCTAGGTTGGTTATAGCTGTCCTTCCAAGGAGTAAGCATATTTTAATTTCATGACTGCAATCACCATCTGCAGTGATTTTTGGAGCCCCAAAAAATAAAGTCAGCCACTGTTTCTGCTGTTTCCCCATCTATTTGCCATGAAGTACTTAAATTTGAGTTTTGCCTGCAATATGGGATAGCTGAGTTCAAACCCTGGGTCCAGGAAGAGCCCCTAGAGAAGGAATCGTTATCCACTCCAGTATTCTTGCTTGGAGAATTCCATGGACAGAGGAGCCTGGTGGGTTACTGTCCATGGGTCGCAAAGAGTCAGACATGACTGAGTGATTAATACTTTCACTTTTTAATACTTAGATTTGAGTTTACTCTGTTATTCTACCTTCCTTCTCTAGTGCATTTAACACACAAAAGGTATTTAGAAGAATCATTGCTCATTAACATTCAAATTATTTCCTAAAGCTAAACTAGATGTTTAATCCTCTTCTGGCTTTCCTACTTCTTTCCTGTCAAAATATCACTTTTTACTTTGGTTATAGCTATAGTCAAAATTCACACAGATTATCCCTGGATGACACTTTAATATGTGGAGTTGTAATAATTAAAACTACTTTCATAATTAACATAGCAAAGTGATACTGGACTGCTTTCTTTGTTCTTTTTGTAAAAGCCCATTTTGAAGAGAGTTATAGTTTTATACTGGAAGTAAATTTATTTTCATAGATGCAAGAGTTCTGCTGCTGCATTTGACAGTAAATACAGATGACTCTCATCTAACATACTAACCAAATGCAAGCTTGCTTATGTGTCATAAATGACATTACTGTTCAAAGGCAAAAGCCAAATCGATGGTTGGGAACTAAGTAACAAGGTGCAGAATCCACTTACCAAGAAATATATTTAAATTTGAAAACATTAAATGGATTTTACTTCAAAAGCCATCCATTGAACATATATTAATTCCATTTTCAGGAGCATTACTTTTGAAACTAACAGTTATTTTTTCAAAATGTTAGGTAGTTAGAATAGGAAAAAGGAGTCCAGAATGGTGGTGGCTAAAAGACAAAGAAGGGAAAACCCCCCAAAAATAGAAAAAAAGGAAGGTCAGAAGACCTGAGGGAGGACCTTAGGTAAAACCAATAGCCCTCCTAGCTAGCCCAATTTACATAGGCTCAGGGGGAGAAGAAAAAAACATATAAAAAGAGGAGCCAAAATTGAGCTGGGGGGTTTCTCTTATCTTCATGTCTTTTGGGTCGACCCGCCCTCACACTTCCAGGATGTATTTTCCTCTGCTTGCCAAATAAAACTGAGCTGTAATGCTGTTCCACCCGTCACTTCAGAATTTTGCTGCTGCAAGTCAAAACCAAAGAAATTACACCCTCCCCCAACAAAAACAATAAGCTTCAACACATTATTTAAACAGTCAAAAGTGGGTTATTAAAGTTTCATGAAGAGTTTTTAAAACTGGAAAAAAAAAAAAGGGAATAACTACAATTCCATAGAAAGATGTTACATATAGCCTTAGCTTTTAAATGTATAATCAATACAAAAATCAGTTACTTTACTATACTATAATATCAGTATAAAGTGCTACTTTATTTATCTGTTAAGGTTTGTAGAATATCTGTGTGTTCCATGTACATGTGTGCTAAAGTTGCTTCAGTTATGTCCTACTCTTTTGGAACTTATTGGACTGTAGCCAACTAGGCTTCTCTGTTCATGGTTTTCTCCAGACAAGAATACTGGAGTGGGTTGCCATGCCCTCCTCCAGGGATTGATCTCACATCTCTTATGTCCCCTGCATTGGCAGGCAGATTCTTTACCACTTAGTGCCATTTCGTAAACCCAGAATATTTCTACCCAAATAACTGTGACAGTCCAGCTGATATCAGCAAGTTAGTTGGTGGGCTGGATAGTCTAGGCTGATTTTGTTTGCAGAGGCCAGATCTTGACTATACTACCGGTAGACTCTGAAATTTAGCAGGTTAGCTGAGACCTGTCTTTGTAGTAAAAAGCATAGTGAGAAAAGAAATGGTCCTGTTATCATAAGCATAAAAATGCTGATGTGTCTGACAAAACATGATTGTTCAAATTTTGAATTTATTTTATTGCAAAGCATATATAGGATTTATTCATAATGTGAACTCAGATGTGTGGGAAAGGGAAATCAAAGTTGAATCCAAACTTTTGACTTGAACAAGTGGGTAATTTTGTCATTTACCAACTTGTGGAAGAGTGGGAGAGGAGTGGGTTCAGTGATGAAGGGGGGCAGAATTCACCACCCCCAAATATGTCTCTTTGACATAAGGATTGTCTTCAACTAGCTATTTTTAGGAAATAGAGACACAAGGGAAGCTCTGAAATCTGAGCAGAAGTTACCCATTTGTAAGAGACATTTATATTTATAAGGGAAATCTCCATTTGTAAGAATATGTTACTCTGTGCCTGGAAGAGGAGCATGACTAAGTCTCTAGAAATTCTTATCAAGGGAGAAGGTATTGACTTAAATCTGCATCATAATTTTGCCCTTTTTTATTGTGCTTTTCCTGGTCACCTCCCATAACTGGCCTCCCTCCCTCAACAGAATCGTTTGTCTTTAGATGCAGATGGTACTTCAGGTGATGGGCTGGCCTAATTCAAAGAGTTGCTAAGTTTTCCTTGGTATCTTCCTTGTATATAAGAGGTATACATGTTATTAAAATTCTATTTTTTACTCCTGTGATTGTCTTTTCTCACAAGGAAGTCTGTCAAGAATTTTGAAGGCTAAAAGGAAAATTATTCTTAGTTCCCTAGGATGATAAGGTTTTAAAAAGTGTTGCCCATCTTCCTAGTCCTACAAGGGTAAAGCCATTAGCCACACAAACCAACAGTACAACTGAAGGAGCTAAGGATACAGAACTCTATGTTTGGATATATGAGCCTCTAGATAGTTAATATGCATATCCAAGGAAGGAGATCAATGAGCTCAGATTGTTGCAATTTCCTATATATAAATGAGCTCTAAAATCATTATCTTGAGATATCCAGATGTGTGTGTGTGTGTGTGACTAGCAACAATCTTTCAAAAGGATGAGCCTTTTGACTACATGTATTTCCTAGTAAAAAAAATTATATATATATATATATATATATATATACACACACACACACACACACACAGAGACATTCCCCAACTTCTTCAGAGTAGTTCCTCAAAGCTACCTGAGAAGTTGGTGTCTGCACTTTAGTCCTCAGTAAGACACTGAATAAAATTCAACTCACAGCTCTTACACTGCACATTTTTTTTCAGAGTTAACAAGGTGGTAATGGCAAAATTGTTCTATTTTTACACATGTTTAGTAGAAAATGCATTGTAGACACATCAATATCAATTAGCCAGTTCATTATGAGTCGGAAATAAGACAAGGTCACACATGGAGGAATTTATTTGGGAATTATTAGTGCCTATTTAAATTAAATAGAAACTAACCTGATGTGAAGAGCTGACTGATTGGAAAGGACCCTGATGCTGGGAAAGTTTGAAGACAAAAGACAGAGAATAAGATGTTGGACAGCATCACTGATTCAATGGATGTGAATTTGAGCAAACTCTGGGAGACACTGGAGGACGGAGAAGCCTGGTATGCTATAGTCCATGGGGTTGCAGAGTCAGACAGGGCTTAGCAACTGAACAACAACAACAAAAAGTAAAGAGGAAATTCAATGTTTTGATAAATTACTTTGGATTTGAAAAATGAGAAATTTACAAAAATCCAACAGATAAAATAATCAGATGTCATTAAGCCCTAATCAATGCAAATATTCAGGGAACAAATGTAATTACAGTAACCTTCAGATTAGTAACAAATAACTATAAAGCTCTATGTTAAATTAACACAAATGTCATTTTCTGATTGAATTATATTGGATTTATACAATGTTAATATAGAGAGTTTCAGAGAAGGCAATGGCACCCCACTCCAGTACTCTTGCCTGGAAAATCCCATGGATGGAGGAGCCTGGTAGGCTGCAGTCCATGGGGTTGCGAAGAGTCGGATACGACTGAGCGACTTCACTTTCACTTTTCACTTTCATGCATTGGAAAAGGAAATGGCAATCCACCCCAGTGTTCTCGCCTGGAGAATTCCAGGGACGGGGGAGCCTGGTGGGCTGCTGTCTATGGGGTCGCACAGAATTGGACACAACTGAAGCGACTTAGCAGCAGCAGCAGCATGTTTACTGAAGCTTTGGAACATATGGAATCTTACCAAAAAACAAGACTTGGTTTTAAAGACAGCCTAAGTGTAAAGCTAGCCCAAAACTAATAGAATCACTACAAATAATACAAAGTTCAAAATAGTTACTGCATAATAACATTAAATGACATCCTTAGACTACTTTAGAAAAGATTCTGGAACATATTAACTTTTGTCAGCAAATAAATAACATGTGTCTTAGAGGTGTGTGTGCGTGTGCTAAGTCACTTCAGTCATGTCCAACCCTTTGCGACTCTATGGACTGTAGCCTACCAGGTTCCTCTATCCATGGGGATTCTCCAGGCAAGAATACTGGAGTAGGTTGCCATGCCCTCCTCCAGAGGATCTTCCCAACATGGGGATTGTGGTGTACTGGGAAAATTATGGAACAAAGATAAGTGAATGTATTTTTAACACAGCAATCTTGAACATATTACTGAAACTTTTTATTAAAAAAAAAAAAATCAACAAAGAGACCTCAATTAAATAGAGTCTTGAGGCCAGAAGTTGGAGAGATGATGATAGCAGAACCCAAAAGGAAGGAGAAAGACTCCTCTTCTTTCCTGGCAAAGACTCAGTCAATGAAAACCCTGGTCTCTTTCCTTACTGTAGCCCTCACAGCTTCTTTTCCCTCTATGAAATTGCTCCCCTTCCCTTGCTGTGTAGGGACTCACATGTGGCTCACCATGATTGTAGTCCGTATTGTAATTCTCAGCTGATCCACACACACACACACACACACACACACACACACACAAATCTTTCCTGTAGAATAGTCTGACAGTCCAATTGTTTTCAGTCAACATTTAGGTGGCCCATACAAAGACCCTGGTTGCTCAGATGGTAAAGTGTCTGTCCACAATGTGGGAGACCCGGGTTCGATCCCTGGGTTGGGAAGATCCCCTGGAAAAGGAAATGGCAATCCACTCCAGGACTATTGCCTGGACAATCCACTCCAGGACTATTGCATGGAGAGAGGAGCCTGGTAGGCTACAGTCCATGGGGTCGCAAAGAGTCGGACACGGCTGAGTGACTTTACGTTCACTTTCACTTTACAAAGACCCTGATGCTGGGAAAGATTGAAGGCAGGAGGAGAAGGAGATGACAGAAGATAAGATGGTTGGATGGCATCACCAACTTGATGGACATGAGTTTGAGCAAGCTCTGGGAGTTGGTCTTGGACAGGGAAGCCTAGCATGCTGCATGCAGTCCATGGGGTTGCAGAGTCAGACACGACTGAGTGACTGAACTAAACTGAACTGAAGAGTGACCAGTGAAGACCACCAACAGCTCCAGGGCTGGTAAGCAAACAGGAGAAGGACCCACAGTTGAGCCCATTATTACTCTATGGCCTTTCTCTCCAACTCTAGTGTTTGAAGAGTAGTCTTTCTCCTGGATTTGAATGTATGCCCTACCTGTATTTGAAGTGATTGGGCTTTATTTAGCATCTATTTTAAGGTTTATCTTTCTGTTTAAAGCCTTGTTCTATACGTGAGTACTTGTTTGTCTGATTTTGAGATCAGACTCTTACAAATGAAACTTTCTGAAAATGCCTTCAGCCCAGTTCCTCTGGGAATTAGGGCTACTTCTCTGAAACTCTGCAGGTTTTTCAGACTTTGGCCTATTTGTTGGGAAGGGGCTGTTCTCTGAAACCTGGCTGAAAAAGCCTTCATCCTGGCTCTTCTGCAACCAAGCTGTCTCCTTAGAACTGTCTGGTGTAAAGCCTGCAGGCTGTTTGAATGAACTGTTTGAGCTATAAGCTGTTTGAGCAGTTTAAAAATTGTTCTTTTACTCTAGAGAAAAACTTCTGAAACATGAGATCCCAATTATCTAAATATTTTGAGGGCACCACCCCTACAGAAAATCCAGCCTATTTTGTGTTTTAAAACTACATTTCTTTCTTATTCCCATTTCTAACTAAACAGGCTGACTTAACCAAAGGCAATTTAGAATATCAGTGAGGAACTTTTGAAATCCCCAAATATAACTGCCTTAAAACTGAATTGGACTATCATAACTCAAAAATTTCCAAAACTGAGTGGAATGCTTATTTTGATTGCTATTCCAGCATGATCAGTAGTCGAAAATTGCCTCCCTGCAAAATAAGATTTTTAAGATTCGCTGAGGCAAACAATTATAAAAAAGATTAAATGGCTCCTTAAGCCCCAAGCTCTTCTTTGTCTTCTTTGTCTCAGGCTTTTCATGTGGTCCCATTTTTTTCTCCTTCCCTTATATGCCCCCTATGCCTTGTCTATACCCTCAGTTCCCACATATTAATTTTCTCCAGACTTCCCCTTTTCCTGAAACTTTCACTACTCCCTTTTCTTCAGAACCTGTTCCTTTTTAAAACTAGGCCTTCTGAGGATCCAGAAGCTAAACTCTTAATTTCTTATACTCCCTGGACTAAAGTTGAACTGAGAGTCATAGCCAAAGATTTCCCCATAGTAATCAAAAATTCTCCCATATCTGCTGAGGAATTTAATATAGCCATTCAAACATATCAACCTGGTTTCTCTGACTTATATCAGCCAGTTCATATGCTTGTTGGCAAAGGTCATGTTGAGTGATAGATTTAAAAACTACTGGGAAAATCCTGAAGGGTCTCTATAATTAGAACCAGGAGACTAGCCTCTAAACTTATGATATGATCAGGCTTAATCACTAAGTGACTTCACTGAGTAATTCCTAGGGCTTTTTTGATCCTATTTATTGAAACAAAATTCAAATTTGTGCATGAAAATCTGATGCATCTGTTCATGATTATTATGATCAACTTTTGATTGTTTTTAAAGAAAATTCTAGTTTTCCCTCAGATGTTGATATCACCCAGGTAACTTTTAACTGTATGTTTATCAATGGACTCAAAGAGGATCTTTTCCTCTATTGAAAAGGACCAGGATGAAATGGGAAAAAATGTACACTCTTTGTTACTTGAATGAGACCTCAGTATTTTTTCAGTCTGTACACTTTTCCCCACATCTTGATCAAAGGAAGAAAAGTAAAAACTAAACAGAAATAAATAGAGTTGGAAGACCAGAAGGGTCTTCTCACAGTCTGCAATGACCATAGAGTCCAATAGGGAGAAAAATACTCTTCTTTCCTCTCGAAGACTCACCCACAGAAAGCTATGAACTCCGTTTAGGCCTTCCAACTTCTGTTTTCTCTCTGTACAAGCGTTCTCTTTCCCTCTTTGTGGGAACTTGCACATGGCTTGCCATGGTTGCAGACTCTAAGTTTCAATTCTCTGGTGATCTCAAATAAACCCATCTTTTCTGGAGAAATACCTTGTCACTATTTGTTTTAAGTCAACACTGAACTTCAATTTATGCATGCACATTTTCTAATATTAGGAAAAGCAATAGCTATGAAACCAACTAGTTCTTTTTAAATAAGCAAGTTATATCATTCCTCTAAATGTTAACACAAAAACACTCCATGGGGGAATATCTAGAAAACACAAATTTGTGTCCAGCTAGAATTAGAAGGTAGCAATATCTTGGAGACAACCAGAAAGACAACACCTTGTCCAGGTGTTTGGCTAATTCAGTGGCAAAAAGATGTTCATGTGGTCTTGATGAGGTCTACCTCTTGAAATTTGACTCTGTGCATGGTTGTTTTGCAAGATGAGGGAGAATACTAGCTAGAATAAACACTATGGGGAAAAAAACCAAAACTTTAAAAAATATTTCACAATTTTATCCAAAAAGATACAGTGACCTGGCTCAAGATTTATGAAGGTGACACTAAAGAATGAAAGCCAAAATCAGGAAAACACTGCCAGGTATTGAGCTAGAAAGAAATATTTTCTGCCATATTTATATAAGTAAATATAATTATCATCAGTGGGAAGTCAAAAACAATTTGAGGGAGGAGATGAACAGAATTAAAGAAACACATGGGCATATTTTTTACTGATTTATTGCCATCATGCAGATGGTCCAGGATGAATAACAACAACACATTTGTAGTGTACCCTTGAAACCATAGAGGGTTCCCCCCCATACTTTGATCATTAATTGTTCATTTCCATCATGGAAAATAAATTAATATGAATATTCAAATGATAGTTCCACTGACAAGATTATAAATATATGTATAGTTTTCCACCTAACTTGACATGAACTGAGAATAAGGTATTAGAGTTTGGGAGAGGGGTAGTTTTGTGTTTTTGGTATAATAATGCAGATACTATAATTGAGATTTTCTTTCCAAAAAAAGAAAATCTAGAAATAATGTAAAATCCCAAGCAAGAGAGAAGCTTCACTATTATTAAATGTTTTCTTCTAAAATCACTTAAGAAAAATGTTACTGTGTTTTCTCTAAAACATAGAGTATATCAAGTGTAACAGGCTGCTTGTATAAATAAATTAGTTTTTATGTGTAAAGGGATACTCTGCGGCAATAGTATGGCACGAGTACATAGATTTGCATTTCAGTGATTCTTTTGCAGAGTGATGACTCAATTCTGATGGCATTCTCATATTTCTGGGAGGGAAAAAAAAAACTGGATATAATTTAAAAGATTTTCCTGAATGCTTTCTACTTCATATTGCTTTGTATGATTCTATCATAGATTAAGGTCTAGAATATTTTGTGAGTAACTTATTTTTCTTTTCTTGTACTGCGTTATAATCCTACATCTGTGACAGATGGTGACAAAGTGGTCACTACCACAATTCTAGTTGCCATCCATCACCACACAGCTGACCTCTTGCAATCATTTCAGCCACATCCCCAACCCACTTTTCACCTGGTAACCACCAATCTGGTCTATCTATAAATTTGCTTTTGTTTATTTCATATTTTGTTTTTACATTTTATATATGAGTCAAGTAATCTGTCTTTTTCTGTCTGACTTATTTCACATAACATAATACTTCAAGACCTATCCATATTGTTGTAAATGGCAGAATTTCATTCTTTTTTTTTGGTGTGGTCTATTAGTGTTCCCTTGTGTGTGTGTGTGTGTGTGTGTGTATAAACTACTAAATTTTTGCTTGGAATCTTATTATCTCAGGCAAATATGCATTTGCTTATATTGTAAATATAGGGTTTGTAAATCAGATTTGAAAATTGTTTGCAAAACATTGTCTTGAATGTTCTAATTTAAAGAGTAATTAATTCTTTCTATATCATTTAATGGAGGCTTAATTTTTAAAAAAAGTAGAAACTTCAAAATGTGTAAAATAAGTAAGACACCAGTTTCTCTCTGAAAAAAAAAAAATCAAGGAAGGCAGTGAAGATTGTACTACTGCAGAAATACCTAATTAACCACTCTATTTTTCATCCAGCCACAATAAGGAACACCACAAATCAGGGAACCAGAAAAAGTAAATAATGCCTAAGCTTAATCTAATGAAGCACGCAATTAAGCCTTTATCACTAAGAGGAGGTTAAACTTATTGGTTACACACTTAATATACATGCATGGGGGGGAAATGGAATTTTTTAAGTTAATCAATGATAACACTTTAGAATATTCTTTAGAATTTTATATAACTATAAAAACTACTCATTATCAATTTCCCCTGCAGTTTATAACTTTTCCCTCTGTTTATGTGTTTTCTTATTTACATAACACAATATAGCATCAATGCTGAATAGCATGATTATGTGCAATACATAAATATGAACTTTTTGTACACATGTGCAGATCTAACTCAGAAACAAGGTACGTAAAATTGAAAGCAAAACTGAGTGCTTTAAGAATAGAAGTAAAAAAAAAAATGAGATGGAACACAGCAGCAAATCAGAAATTGTGCCTCGTGTACATGCTTAACTATTTACAGATGAAAACAGGCATTACTGCAACAATAATCTATTTGTGGTTTAGTCAGCAAGCCATGTCCAACTCTTTGGTAACCCCATGGACTATAGCTCACTAGTCTCCTCTGTCCATGAAATTTCCTGGGCAAGGATGCTGGAGTGGGTTGCCATTTCCTTCTCCAGGGGATTTTCCTGACCCAGGGATCAAACCTGTGTCTCCTCCGTTGGCAGGCAGATTCTTTACCACTGAGCCCCCAGGGAAGCTCTAATCTATTTATATATAAAAAACACTAGTTTTGTACATCAAAAAAAAAAAAAAAAAGAAAACCTTTCATTATAACACAGAAGTGACATTACCAGACAAACATCAGTGAAGAATACTGTCTCTTCTAGTTGTTACTGTACAATGCTGTAGATAATGTGGCCCATGCAATACCCCTAAGAATGCTAGAATTCTGCACCAAGTTCAAATTCAGTATTGTTACTATATATAGTGAACCTGTGTGCACACATTCCTATGCACATATAAGCATCTGTTGTCTACCTGCATCTCTCTTCTAATTTCTCATATTCAATTCACCATGATACGTTCAAACAGACTTTATTATCCATACTGCTTGTCTTTCATATGTTTTCTTTATCTTGGAGTAGGGCCTCAACACCTAGTTATTTCTCGGAATCATCATGCTTGAAGTGTTCTGAGCTTCATACATGTCATGAAATTCATGACAAACTCATACTTTGTAATATCCTCCAAACTTCATATGTTGAGACTCTAACCTCTGGAACTCCAGACTGTGACTGCATGGAAGATGAGACCTTTTAAGAGGTGATGATGGACAGAGAGACCTGGTGTGCTGCAATCTGTGGGGTCACAAAGAATTGGACACGACTGAGCAACTGAACTGAACATTAAGATGAGGACCTTTGGTTGGGCTTTAATCTAATTTCACTCGTGTCCTTATAAGAGAGGAACTTTGTACTCACAAAGATACACTGGACTTGTGCACCTAAAGCCCACGTGAGAACGCCATAAAAAGATGGCCACTTACAAGCCACACAAAGGGGCCTCAGGAGAAACCCAACTTGCTGACACCTTGATCTTGGACTCTAACCTCCAGGACTAATTTTTGTTAAGTCACACAATCTGTGGTATTTTGTTTTGGCAACCTGTGCAAACTAAACAGATTACTCTCATCTCTGATATTTAGTCAGCAAGACTACTTCTGCTTATCTTTTACAATCATCCTTTCCTTTCTAAGTGCCCCACAGTCGTGTCTTCCTCACTGGACATCTGAGTCACAAATATCAAGTATTGTCCTTCTTGCCTTGACCACCATTTATCGCATGCTGTCAGAGTTTTCTTTCTATGGTACATGGCTTCTCATTCATTCATAATAGAAATATTCAATAATTCCTCATCTGCTGTGAAAACTAAGTGTCTTAACACAAAATGAGGACTCCCACTACTTATTATTATCAGCCATGTGGTACATCTAGCCTTGAACTTCAGTTTCAAATGTAATCATCAGAGAATACACATCATTTGAGACACTTATTAAAAACATAATTCCCATGCCCCTTCTCTGGAGAATCTGCTTCATTAAGTCTGGATTGTGTCTTGGGAAACTGTATGATTAACAAAGCTCCCAGGTGATTCTTATTAGCAGCCAAGTTTATAAGCCATAAAGTATAATATATTCTTGAAGTCCTTTCCCAAGACATGTACTTCACTGAGACTTATGGTACTTTACATTTCCTAAATTTAATTGGTCCTTATTGAGGAGTAAAGTAGTTTCTTATTTCAAAGCAAAGAGAGTGTGATACAGTTATTTAGATGTTACAGGGCCATCCTTATTATGGCAGTAGCAAAACTTCATTAAAATTGCTAAACACTATAATTGCTGTGCATAGGTCCTCATAATTTGATTTGGAGGTATGTGGTCAGCAAAGAAGATCAATTAGCAAGGACACTGAATATAGATAGATCAGATCAGATCAGATCAGTTGCTCAGTCATGTCTGACCCTTTGCGACCCCATAAATCGAAGCACACCAGGCCTCCCTGTCCATCACCAACTCCCGGAGGTCACTGAGACTCACGTCCATCGAGTCAGTGAGGCCATCCAGCCATCTTATCCTCTGTCGTCCCCTTCTCCTCCTGCTCCCAATCCCTCCCAGCATCAGAGTCTTTTCCAATGAATCAACTCTTTGCATGAGGTGGCCAAAGTACTGGAGTTTCAGCTTTAGCATCATTCCTTCCAAAGAAATCCCAGGGCTGATCTCCTTCAGAATGGACTGGTTGGATCTCCTTGCAGTCCAAGGGACTCTCAAGAGCCTTCTCCAACACCACAGTTCAAAAGCATCAATTCTTTGGTGCTCAGCCTTCTTCACAGTGCACCTCTCACATCCATACATAACCACAGGAAAAACCATAGCCTTGACTAGACAAATCTTTGTTGGCAAAGTAATGTCTCTGCTTTTGAATATGCTATCTAGATTGGTCATAACTTTCCTTCCAAGGAGTAAGCGTCTTTTAATTTCATGGCTGCAGTCACCATCTGCAGTGATTTTGGAGCCCCGAAAAATAAAGTCTGACACTGTTTCCACTGTTTCCCCATCTATTTCCCAGGAAGTGGTGGGACCGGATGCCATGATCTTCATTTTCTGAATGTTGAGCTTTAAGCCAACTTTTTCACTCTCCTCTTCCACTTTCATCAAGAGGCTTTTGAGTTCCTCTTCACTTTCTGCCATAAGGGTGGTGTCATCTGCATATCTGAGGTTATTGATATTTCTCCCGGCAGTCTTGATTCCAGCTTGTGTTTCTTCCAGCCCAGCGTTTCTCATGATGTACTCTGCATATAAGTTAAATAAACAGGGTGACAATATACAGCCTTGATGTACTCCTTTTCCTATTTGGAACCAGTCTGTTGTTCCATGTCCAGTTCTAACTGTTGCTTCCTGACCTGCATACAAATTTCTCAAGAGACAGATCAGGTGTTCTGGTATTCCCATCTCTTTCAGAATTTTCCACAGTTTATTGTGATCCACACAGTCAAAGGCTTTGGCATAGTCAAGAAAGCAGAAATAGATGTTTTTCTGGAACTCTCTTGCTTTTTCCATGATCCAGCGGATGTTGGCAATTTGATCTCTGGTTCCTCTGCCTTTTCTAAAACCAGCTTGAACATCTGGAAGTTCACGGTTCACATATTGCTGAACCCTGGCTTGGAGAATTTTGAGCATGACTTTACTAGCGTGTGAGTTGAGTGCAACTGTGTGGTAGTTTGAGCATTCGTTGGCATTGCCTTTCTTTGGGATTGGAATGAAAACTGACCTTTTCCAATCCTGTGACCACTGCTGAGTTTTCCAAATTTGCTGGCATATTGAGTGCAGCACTTTCACAGCATCATCTTTCAGGATTTGAAATAGTTCAACTGGAATTCCATCACCTCCAGTAGCTTTGTTCGTAGTGATGCTTTCTAAGGCCCACTTGACTTCTTATTCCAGAATGTCTGAAATAGAGATAAGAGGAGGGGAAAAAAGAATGGAAAGAATCTTATTACAATAGTAAAATATTCCCAAAAATTCAAATACTTACCCAAAACTTTTAAGTATGAATAATACTTTCTCCAGTTAAAACTGGCCATAAAACATATGGCCACAGGGAACATATGTTTGTGTACACACTGCTGCTGCTGCTGCTAAGTTGCTTCAGTCGTGTCCGACTCTGTGCGACCCCATAGAAGGCAGCCCACCAGGCTTTCCCGTCCCTAGTATTTTCCAGGCAAGAACACTGAGTGGGTTGCCATTTCCTTCTCCAATGCATGAAAGTGAAAAGTGAAAGTTAAGTCGCTCAGTCATGTCCAACTCTAGTGACCCCATGGACTGCAGCCCACCAGGCCCCTCCATCCATGGGATTTTCCAGGCAAGAGTACTGGAGTGGGGTGCCACACACACACGTGCAAATGCTCACCTGCATACCAGCATGTGCCCTACATAAACTTGGAATTGAGATGTTTCTCTCAAATCTGTAATTCAACAGAATTGTGTAAAATCAAATTATCACATTTTAATTAGGCATCTCTAATGGTTATTATTTTGTGAAACTTTAAATCTATTAGTAAATAGCAAACTCATTTATGAGTGTTTGTTACTTTAGCTTAATTTTAAAAACTTGAAAGTAAAGAGCACAGTGGAAACAAGGTTTCTCTCTGCTGCATCTTGCCTCCAAATAGTAAATCTTGAAAACTCATTACCCAAACCAAATATGTTAGAAAATTATAAGAAAAAGCACAAATTTACTATTCAAACAAGTTAAACTGGAATATAGATTGCTACCACCAGGTGGCGCTAGTGGTAAAGAACCCGCCCGGTAATACAGGAGACACACGGGTTTGATCCTTGAGAGGGGAAGATACCCCCGAGGAGGAAATGCCAACCTACTCCAGTATTCTTGCCTGGAGAATCCCATGGACAGAGGAGCCTGGTGAGTGGGTTATGGTCCATAAGGCTGCAGAGTCGGACGTGACTGAAGTGACTTAGCATGCAGTAAATAACAAGAGAACTATGAAGTTATGTTGGCAGTGTTACACTTGATGAATTATATTCTAGTGACTTACCATGAGAACATTTCTCAGCCCTAGTCTCAAATTAAGATATGTGGAGATGATTTTGCAGTGCTCCCTGCAGCTGCTGCTGGTCCAAGAAGTAAATAGCAAGTCAGTCTGTAGCCTGGAACCTAGAGGCTGAAAGCCCAGAGGTTAGAGGCTGGACACTGGCCAATCTGCTGGCTATAGAATGATTAATATCACTCTCCTTGATTTAAGTCACTAAATCTGGGGCTGTAAATTTTGCCACAGCTCTTACTGTGGAAATAACTCACTAATTCTCTTGTTCTCTCTCCCTCTTGCTGTTTCTACCTAATATTTAATTTAGTTTCTTTAGACTTGACTCGGTGTCGTTTTTTCCTCTGAGGATGTAAATACCTGTGCTGCTGGAAAGATTATTTACAAACCATGCACAGCTGAATTTAGGAAAATTCTCTGGGGAAAAAAATAATCTAGTGAATGTTGGTGGTTTAGTCGCTCTGTCATGTCCATGGATTCCCCAGGCAAGAACACTGGTGTGGGTTGCCATTTCTTTCTCCAGGAGATCTTCTCGACCCTGAAATCGAATCCAGATCTCCTGCATTGCAGTCAGTTTCTTTACCAACTGAGCTACAAAGGAAGCCCCAAGGGAAGTGAATGTTGGGAAGTGCATATTGCAAATACACACATATGTGTTTGTGTTTATATGTCTGAAATTATATATAAGACATATAAACATATTTTAAAATGCACACAAAATATATTGGAGTGAATTTTTATATTTCTTTGGGGAATAGGAAATGTTAAACCCACATTTAAGTTTGTTTCAATTTATAATAGTTAAAAAAACAAATTAGAGGTTTTGTTTTTGTTTGCTGTTTGATTTTGTTTGGGCAGATATTAACATAGAGCTAAAAAATGGTATGATGTGTAGGCTTACCATTTTGTCTTTAATGATAAAGTCAGTCATGCCAGTAATAACCAAATTCTATAGTTTCTGAGAGAGTCTTATGAAAATGCAAAAATTCATTTTTACATTATCAAATAGTGAGAAGCATATTTCCCTTTAAATGGGCTTGCCCACTAGAAAAAAATAAAGTTTCACTGCTCTGGTGCATATCAAGCTTGCTGATATAATATCCATGCCTCTGATATCCTTAATTAAACAGTGATGCACTGTAGTCAAATATGATAATTTGTATCACCTCTGTTGTAGGCCCTGTACTTCCCAAGAGAAAACTCATGAACCTTTAAATATTCTGTTTTGATCCTGAGTTGCAGAGACTATAGAGAATTAGGGCTGATTTAGGGCTAGTGCTACTGTCTTGTCTTCCTTCTTGGCTCATTTTATATAACAAATAGGCCTGGTGTTAAAGGGGATTGAGTAACAAAGGACATTTGTATCCTGGCACAGGAGACAAACTAAGTTGATGGTGGTGGATATGGTCCACCATTTAGTAGATTTAAAAGGTAAAAGAGTAATTCCTGCCAGTAGAGGTGGTGCTGGTTGAACTCAGGACAGGCAAGGCCCTTCGCCTGTCGGTGGATATAGTCGAGGAGATCCTGGAATATGAGCAATGAGTCCATGACCCTGGGTTTGAGGACGGAATTTTGTTCCAAGATCCTTGGAAATTTATTCCTATTTTTGTAGCCTGTCTTAGGTCTGCTAAGGATTTGGCTATATCATGCCGATTACCTTAGCTAACACAGTAGATGTCTGCAAGCTAAAGCAACTATTTAAACATTTCATTGTACCTGATTTTCTCAGAAAAGTTTTATCTGTTTGTTTTTAAGTTTTTAACCCAGCTGTATTGAAGCATGAGTGACAAAAATTACATATACATATGTATATATTTAGCTTGGACATGATTTTTAAGGTGTATAATGTGATGATTAATATATGTGTACATTGTGAAATGATGACCACTGTCATATTAATTAACATATTCATCTCCTTACATAGTGGTCTTTTGTATATGTGTGTGTGTGTGTGTGTGTGTACACTTAAAACCTACTCTCCTAACATTTTTCAAGTATAATATAATATTATAACTAAAATTACCATGTTGAACATTAGGTCCCCAAAACTTATTCATCTCAAAACTGGAAGGTATTATCCTTTGACCTGCATCTCCCCATTTCTCCCACCCACCAGATCCTGGCAACTATCTGCATTTAATAATTTGTTGATGCATGTATGTGAAAGTAAAAGATAAAATGTAAATTTTCTCTATGTACACTTAAAAATGTCATTTTATTTCTCAAATATTTTATATATTTGCCTTGTATATTAAGAAATCCATAATTAGGTGGAAAATTACATATACAGGTAAATAATGGATATTCTTCAATCAAAACTGGATCTGGAAAAATGTAAAGTAATAAATATAGTATCTACATATAAGCATACACACATCCATTTGTACAGTTGGAACTCTCCAAGCACCATCACCTGACTAATGCTGTAAAGTGCAATTAAAACAAATTATTTTGAAGCTTTCTAGCCATTCTTAAAAAATAATGCTTCATTTTATTCATTTTATGGTGGATCTGATAACATTTAGCCAATAAATTATAAAGTAATATAAATCACTTTTTACCAGAGGTTGATGAAAAGGTAGTGCATTTTTTTAGTTTGTAGAATTTCTATACTCTTTGAGCCAAAAAAAAAGGAGAATAAGAATTTGGTTATGTGAGTAGGCTTTTATCAAAAAAAAAAAAAACTTTTCATTTTATATTCTGTCTGGATAGATGCTGAGACAGATTTTCCTCCCTTGTTTTGCACTAAATTTTGTAGATATTTATGCTATAAACTATGAGACAGTAGTAGAGACACCCGAGGCTTCATAACTCATTGCATTGTTTTAAAAATGGTGTACAACATGACCTCTAAGACACTTTCCATTCTCAAACTTTACTAAGAATTTGACAAATAGAAATTTGTATACCTTCATCAAAATTACAAATCTGGAAGAATAATTCTCAGAAGCTACTTCAAAACAGATGCATTAAAATAACTGTTATTCATTTGATTTACATTAAGAACTAAAATATGTAAGCTTGTTCAAATCCCGTTACTAAACATTTGCACACAATTTTAACAAATAGCCATCTTGATTGTTATGCCAGATTTAACAATATTTAGCACTGTTTTCTGTTTACCAAAGATTTTGTCAAGTATGTACAACATGAAGAGAAAGACATGCTTTGGTGAATAAGATTCTATTTTAGGAGACTAGATAATAAAAAATAACATTCATTGACCAAATGGATGAATATATTAATACTATTTTCTGTTTCTAAATATCACTGATTTGGAGAATTATTTATTCTTTTTATTAGCTGACTATATATTAGCTAGTATAATTTTTTTTCCAGCAAGTTTGCCTTCATCACTCAAAACACTATGCATAAAGTTCCTGAATTCATTTTCTCTTGCACTGCTTGATATATTATTTTGTTTCTTGGACTGTTTCTAACACCTAAAAAATGAAAGCAACCAATCACATAAAGACAACCTTCATCAAAATGTCACATTTACAGACTCTGCTGAGTAATGATACTGGGAAAGCAAATCAGGATTGCTCATGAATGCAAAACTGTCATTACTTTCAGTCCTAATACTTTCTACTCTTAATTTATTTCCTTATTTAATGTTAACATTGGTTTGTGTGATTCTTTTCACTGTATATGCCAATATATAATCCTGCCATGCTGATGTGTGATTGTATTCATAACTTATATAGAACCAGGTTAAATGTATTATGAACTCAGTGGTCTAATAGTATCCACTAATAATTTATCCACTAATAATTTTTTATTAGTAATAATTTATCCACTATAATAATATCCACTAATATTTGACATGGCTGCATTTTCTGTGCTTACAGGATATTAACATAGTCTTGCTTGCAGAAATACTAGAATGAATAAGCATTCTGAGGGAAAAAAGTGAAATTTAGGAAAAATATGAAGGTGCCAATCTCCATGTGCTTCAAGCAATAGGAAGAGCTTTGGAAGATTAACACATGAAAGAACAAAGTGAATTTTCTGGTGATAGTATAAATAAAGCACTTGAACATAAGGATGTGATGAACTATGTGTAGAAACAATGTTCATTTTGTCTCTACTTCCTCTGCCTATGTTTATTTCCTCTCTTCCGGCTATTCAACCCCTTGCTATAATCAAGATTTAATAATTTATCTTTTGGATCATAAATCAAGTAATTCAAAATTAAATATTTTTTTTACAATCTTACAAACATAGTGATCATAATTAATGTACCTATCTCAACCACTTTTAGACAATAATGGCTTCCTTTAAATACCTGATATTTAAGTAAATTTTGATAGAAATTGCTAGAAACTGATATCTGAGTTTTGAATAGGAATATCTCCAAATTTGTTTATATTGGCTATTAAAAAATATATAATATATAAATACATTCAGTTTATCTCTTTTTTTCCAAATTTTGTTTACCAATTAGATTATGAAAAGGTACATTTATATCAATTTTAGCTTAAATAGTTTTCATTTGGGATTTAGTGTTGGCTTAGCACTCTTGCCTGGAAAATCCCACGGACAGAGGAGCCTGGTAGGCCGCAGTCCATGGGGTCGCTAGAGTCGGACACGACTGAGTGACTTCACTTTCACTTTTCACTTTCATGCATTGGAGAAGGAAATTGGCAACCCACTCCAGTGTTCTTGCCTGGAAATCCCAGGGACGGGAAGCCTGGTGGGCTGCCGTCTATGGGTCACACAGAGTCGGACACGACTGAAGTGACTTAGCAGCAGCAGCATGACTTTTAAGGGGCTTTCCAGGTGGCACTAGTGGTAAAGAACCTGCCTGCCAATGCAGGAGACATAAGAGAGCCAGATTCAATCCCTGGGTCAGGAAGATCCCCTGGAGGATGGCACGAAAAACCACTGCAGTATTCTTGCCTGGAGAATCCCATAGACAGAGGCGCCTGCTGGGCTACGGTTCACAGGGTCACAAAGAGTCGGACACAACTGAAGTGACTTAGCACTCATGTATGCATGATTTTGAATGGAACAGAATTTGCCATCCCCAAACATACTTCTTTGGTATAAGGATTGTCTTGAGTTGGTTATACTTAAGATAACAGATGCAGAAGAAGCTCTAAAATCAAAGTAGAAGTTACTCTTTTATAATGGACTTTCACTTTTATAAGGGACATGGCAGTTTGGAAGGGTGACTCCCTGTCTGTACCAGCGAGAGGAGGGTAACTAAATCTATAGAAAGTCAACAATGGAGAAGAACTTGAATCTGTGTAACAGCCTTACCCTTTTTACTGTGTTTCCCCCCCTTAACTGGCCTTCACTGTCCCACAACCCCCAACCTCTCTTGTCTTCAGATGGAGATGATATTTAAGGTGATGATCTATGTCATTCTGAAGTTACTCAGTTTTCCTGGATATCTTTCTTGTATATAGAGGTATAGATGCTATTAAACTTACATTTGCTTTACACTATTAATCTGTCTTTTATTACCAGGGGTTCTTAGTGAGGAACCTAGAATGGTAGAAGGAAAATTATGCCTCCTCCCACCACTATATTTTCAGTAGTCAGTTTATTAGTTTTAACAGAAATGTGAGCACTTCACCTTATATTTTAAGGAGAGCAAAAGGAGTGTTATGAAAAAGAAATGTTGAATAAAAACAATAGTATATTATCAACAATGTAGGATCTAGAGTGAGACGACCTGGACTTTTGGCTGAATGGCCACTTGATAATGCTGTGGTTTTATCTCTTTGAACCAAAAGTTTTTTATTGGAAAAATGTGAACAGTTATAAAATCTTTCCTGACTATACATATATATCAAATATATAATATGTTAAGTCTATTCTGTTGACTAAATTTTTCAAAGGTAATATGTCTCAGGGATAAATATTTCTGAAGTGATTTTAAAATATTATCTTGGTAATTTTTATTTCATTTATGTGTATTCCATTATACAGTCTCTGAACATATTCATGTCTTATTAAATTTCAAATAAGATCTTCATCTCTAATTCCATGTTACAAGAAAGGATGTAAAATTTCTATTCAATTAATTATGTCAACTTAATCTCAATAAGCCTTTATTCAGCTCAAGGAGCCAAACTGTGTCTGAAGTCTTTTTCTTACAAATGAGCACATTTACTATTTCCTCTTTTCCCCCTGCTGTTTCTTTTCAATAAAGTTAAATGTCCCCAGTCAATCACAGTTAAATAATTTCCTCCTAAAGTAGTCAGTATCAATCAATTATGATAAATTAAGACTGACAAGGGATAAACCAAGGATTGATGTACGGGCAAATTGAAACAAAAGAAGGCTTCAGTGGAAAGGAAGTAGTTACAAATAGTGGAAAGTTACCCTTTATAAATTAAAAAACAAAATATTTTATTATAAAAAATCATTGTAATTATATATACACGTGTGTGTATATATATATACATACATGCACACATATGCAAATAGTTATTTTTCAATCTTCAAAATATTTCCAGCCTGCTACACTGGTATAAGTTGAAAATCAATAGGATATAAGCTTTGCTTTTTTTTTTTTCCATTTCCTATAAAATATATCCACTTGCTGCAATTACTTTCACCTGTTCTTTTGTAGATGAAAAATTAATCAGCTACTCTAAGAAAGCAGTGGAAAATTTTATTTGAGCCAAATTGTGGATTATAACCTAGGAACAGCCTGAGAACTGTTATAGCCATTAGGAGTTGAAGCATAGCTATACAAGTTTTTTAAGGGGGCTGTACATTAAATGACATTTTACTGGCAGTTTGAGCCTGGCATGCTGCAGTTCATGGGGCTGCAGAGTTGGACACAACTTAGCAACTGAACAACAACAACACAATCCAGATCTAAGCCTACAAAGCCAGTAGTGGGTCATGGGTCATCATGGCCCCTTCCAAGATTAAGAAGGAACATTATCTTCAAGGAGTGGTCTTGTTGGTGTTGAAGAAAGGTTGAACAGGTATTTCTATCTATGAGAAAGTCTGGTTGGTGCAAAATGCAGATACACAATACACAGTAAAGTCTGGAGAGGAAGCAAAAGGGAAGGGAATTTTTTTATGTTTAAATTTTTCTTGTCTTGCCATTAAAATAAGAATTTTATTTCACACCCTGGTCATCTTCTTACATACTTTACAAATAACCTTACTACTTAGACTAATTTCTTGTCTTTTTTCATATGGTTTCTTCTCAAAAAGAAATCAATTTTCAAAAGATATTGTAGTTTTATGTAAAGAATCTTAACTTCAGCAGTCAAATAAATGCTATCACCTTTTCTTTCTCCAACATGAGAGAAAAATTATCAAATGAGGTCAAAATTAGTTGCATATATGGTGTGTTTTCAAAGGTGCATTTTATGAATTATGTTACTTCCTTGTACAAATAATGAAGAAATTTCATTGAATTATATAAAATTAGAATATAATCATAACATGGATTTTACTTTATGAATAGTGATAAAGCATGGATGTTAGTATTGCAGTGTGTTTTCTGAAAGTTCATACTTGGTCTTAAATTTGGTTCAACAATTGTATAAGTTTATCAGAGTCACGGAATAGATACTGACAACCTACACCTGTACACAGGTAATATGTAACAGATGATAATGATACCAAACATTACTGCTAAGGAAATGAAGAAAATGACTTTTTTAAAGAAACAATTTTGCAAGTAGAGAATGTATTAGCTGTGATTTAGCAATGGGCTTAGAAAGGCTGAAGGGTTTTAGTATACACTGATAAATATAAGTCATCAAAGGACTGTGAGTACATAAATATGATTTCTATTCCTTTCAGTATTAGCCAAAATGTATTTTAATAATGGCAATAGTTTATATGTTAATGTTTATATTTTCAAAAGCCTGAATTGTGTGTGTAGTTTCTGAAATAATCTTCCTCAAAATGCTATGAGAAATCATTAACACCCTTTTAAAAGTGAGTGAACTACATCTCAGTAAATTTATGTACCTTCCTCTTGATCTTATTCATAATAATCTTTTCCCCTCTGTGCAATTTATGACATACACAATGACAGAGTGGGCTTGCCAAGTTGGCTCAGTGGTAAAGAATCCACCTGCAATGCAGAAGACATAGGAGACATGAGTTTGATCCATGGGTCAAGAAGATCCCCTGGAGGAGGGCATGGCAGCCCACTCCAGTATTCTCACCTGGAGAATCTCATGGACAGAGGAGCATGGCAGGCTACAGTCCATAGGGTCACAAAGAGTTGGACACAACTGAGCATGCATGCATGCACAATGACACATAGCTGCATTTAATTCTTCATGCCATAATTTAGAAAGGTCACAGAGAATTGGATGGCATTCAGAGGAGAGTGACTGGGGTGATCAGCAAAGTGAGAATACAGTCATCTCTCAGTATCCACAGGTGGTTGGTTCCAGAGTCCCCATGAATACCAAAATCTTCAGATGTTCCATTTTCTCATGTAAAATTGCATAGTATAATCTGTCATGTTTATCTGCAGATTCAAACAACTGTGTATCTTCCACAGTTAGTTGAAACTGTGAGTGCAAAACTCAGCTCCAGAAGGCTGTTTTTTTCAAGTAGAAAAGAGCGTATGCTGGGCAGGGAGTTGGCTTTAAAAAAATGTTTATTTAACTATCTACTTGCATTTTCTGCCTCCTTTATTATTTTTTCATGGATTTTCTTGTTGTTGTTTTTGTTCAGTTGCTCATTCCTGTCCTACTCTTTGCAACCCCATGGGCTGCAGCACGCCAGGCTTCCCTGTCCTTCACCATCTACCAGAGTTTGCTCAAACTCATGTCCATTGAGTCGATAATGCCATCCAACTATCTTATTCTCTGTTGCCCCCTTCTGTGCTTTGTGGTACATGGGATTCCAGTTCCCCAACCAGGGATAGGAGTGTGGTGTCCCAACCACTGGTCCACTGGGAAAGTCCCATGGGAGTTCTATTTTTTTTTTTTTTATTTGTTAATTGGAGGAAAATTGCATTACAATGCTGTGCTGGCTTCTGCTGCACCCTATGGGAGTTCTAAACTTACTCACATGCCACTTACTTGCCTCCAGGCTGCAGTGCAACTTCATTGTTCACTCTCTCTCTCACTTGATTCCTGTTTTTGTCCTGGCTTATCAAATTCTCCTGACTCTGCCAATGTCTTTCTGGACTTTTCCCTCTTTCATCTTAAGTCTTCATGTTCTGCTGCACATATGGATGGGTCCCTATGGTAAGATTATAATGAGTCCTAAACCTTAGATCAGAAATTCTCTAAAGATTCTTCATCAATAGAGCAGTCTTTCCTCTTGTATGAGGACATTGATCTTTTTCCTAAAGAATCTGTCATAGTCTCCCCTGAGATAGCTGCCTTGCAAAGAACTGCTGACACTTCTGAGGACCTAGTCCTCACACCTCTTATTTTTCTAGACCCTGTAACTGGATTCTACATATATAGGGAATAACTGCAAGATTTTGCCAACTTACATTGACCCAAATCTGGAGAAAACACATACAAGAATAGAGTCTAAAGGTTCTGAATCAGAATGCTGTGTTTAGTTGCTCAGTTGTGTCCAACTCTTTGCAACCCCATGGATGGTAGCCTGCCAGGCTCCTCTGTCCATGGGGGTTCCCCAGGCAAAAATACTGGAGTGGGTTGCCATGCCCTCCTCCAGGGAATCTTCCCAATCCAGGAATTGAACCAGGGTCTCCTGCATGGCAAGAAGATTCTTTACTAGTTAATCTGAATGGAAGAACACAATATTGTTTCAGACCAACTTTATTGATAGGGATTCACTAATCAGATTCTAGGATCAATATCTTAACTCAAAAGACTTTAGAGTAATTGATTAATTGAAAGTTGGATCCAAACAGTAACTTAAGCTAAACAAAGTTGAAGTGTCAGGACTTCCTTGATATATCCTAGAGAAAATATTCATTGGTCCCTTTCTGTGCAAGAGGATCGTCTCCTTGACTGTATGACAAAGCAGATGAGATTGATGCTTGAAGTGTCTATGGCAAATAGGGATGTTTATGGAGATTTTGACAGGTCCCTGTTGAAGAATCACAGTCAAACATTTAGGATTTTAGAGCAATTACTCTTTGAAACTCAAGTTTCAATGGAGACTGAATGCTTGAGCATATTCCTATAAGTTATCATGTGACCTAAATACCTAAGATTTGGGGCTTCCCTGGTGGCTCAGATGGTAAAGAATCTGCCTGCAATGCAGGAGACCTGGGTTTGATCCCTGGGTTGGGAAGATTCCCTGGAGGAGGAAATGGTAACCCATTCCAGTATTCTTGTCTAGAGAATCCCCATGGACAGAGGAGCCTGGAGGGCTACAGTCCATGGGGTTGTAAAGAGTCAGACATGACTGAGTGAGTAAGCACACAACACACCTAACATTTAGCAGCTTTGGCCTCATGGAGAATTTACTAGTTAACTGAAGCAATATCCTGAGGAATGAAAAGTGTTTTCAATGGTAATGAGACAATTAGCCATGAACAAAGAAATTAATTTAGACTCATATTTCACACCATATGAAAGTGTTAGTCACTCAGTCGTGTCTGACTCTTTGTGACCCCACGGACTACAACCCGCCAGGCTCCTCTGTCCATGGAATTCTCCAGGCAGGAAAAGTGGAGTGGGTTGCCATTCCCTTCTCCAGGGGATCTTCCCAACCCAGGAACTAAACCAGGGTCTCCTGCATTGCAGGAAGATTCTTTACTGTCTGAGACACCAGGGAAGCTGTATTTCACACCATTATTTCAAAATGCATCAAACAAATAAAAACATAAAACCTTTAGAAGAAAAACTGAGATATTCTTGACCTTGGATTAAGAGTTTTTTAGATACAACATCAAATGCACAATGCATAAAGGAAAAAAATAATACATTAGATTTGATTAAAATTAAAAGCTTGGTTTGTTCAAAGGACACCAATAAGAACCTAAAAAGTAAGCCACACCCTGGGAAAAATTATTGGTAAAGTCTTTACTTAGATTCGGCTGGTGTAACAGAATGCCGTAGAGTGGGTGGTTTATAATCAACAGAAATTTATTTCTTACTCTTCTGAAGGCTAGAAATCTAGACATAAGCATATTTGGTATACAGTGAGCAACAACTAACTGATTGTTATCTCAGAATATACGATCAATGATTAGCACAGATACAAGGGTTTTTTTTTCTTCTTCTTCTTCATGCAGCCTTACATTATCACATGACATTTTCACATATATGATCTATCCACTACATGAGAAAGGAAATATACATATGCATGTATTTGGTATACAGTGAGAACCTTCCTGGGTCATAGGTTGCTTTCTTTTCACTGTGTCTTCACTTATTGGAAAGGGTAAAAATGCTCTCTGATTTCTCTTTTTAAGGACACTAATTTTATTCATGAAGCCCCATCCTCATAGCCTAAACACCCTTAAAGGGCCCCACTTCCAAATACCATCAGATTGGGCACTAGCATTAAGCATATGAATTTCAGGGATTGACATAAATATTTAGTCTACAGCAGAGGTATCCTAGGTTCCTGGAGTCATTCTGTCCATAAAGATTGACAGCAGAATGTCAAAAGGAATAGAATATTAGCAACATCTTCCACGATCATGACAGCAGATACTTAAGAAACACAAGTCACATTATTTTTTTGAAATAGCAGAACTTCCCAAATAACTTCCAAGTTCATGTGCAAAAGAAATAACTTTTTGGTTTTTTTCTTATAGGATCCAGATGCAATCTCAATCTGAAATAAATATCAATAAAATTTGTTCACAGTTTTATGGGCTTATTAAAAACTCAATGAGTGCTTCATAAAATACACACAATAAATAAGCCTTTGTCTGACAAAATCTGGAATTAACTTGGTATGATGTATCAATAACTAAATGGATTAAGTGAATACTGATTATTATCTCAGAATATAAAATCAATAATTAACATAGATACAAGTTTTTATTTTTTTAAATCATGCAGCCTTACATTATTACATGGCATTTTCACATATATGATCTATCCACTACATAATATGAGAAAGGTGAAACATTGTAATTGTTCAAGAGAGACCTTCTAATTAAAAATATTTTAAGATAATCTTTTATCTTTTTTTTTTTTTGGTAAACTAATCTCAAAGATTTCAGATATTTACATTGTGGCTATTTGCTCCAACTGACAAAAAACATGCTATTTCTTATGACCCTTTCCACCTTTTCAAGGTGAAAAGCTTAGTGGACATTGGACTCATTTCAGGCTCAGTATCTGTTTTAGAAGTGAGACAATTTAACGATCGCTCCTGATTGGCTTCTCTGTGACAGACTCAGAGTGAAATCAATGCTGAATGACCAGAGAACTTAAACCCAAGCTGGCAGCAGCAATCTAGTGGGCTGAGATGAGGACAGCGTGTGTTCTTTCAGACCTTCCTTGCCAGCTGTGTGCAAGCATACTTCCTGTGGTTCGCTGTTATCCCCAAAGCCTTTTAGAAGTGTGAATATAGGACTACAATGAGTTGAAACCTTCTATTTGAACTGATGTCTTGGAAACTTGTCTATACCAAATTTAGGTCATATTTTTTTCCAGCTTTCAGAAGGTGCAAATTAGCTGAAGATATTTTATTTTATTTATATTGTTAATGCTTAAGGAGGTTTGAATTCTCTATACTGGTCATGTTTAAGCATCGTGCACTATATGCTTAGTGAATCACTTTTATCGAAGATAAACCATGTTGGGAATATTAAGAGAATCTCATTTCATGATCCACTTACTTGAAACTCAAAAATATCTCCTCCATGACTCATGCCCAACAGAGGTTTATAACAGGAAAATGAAAAAGGAAACAGAACTGCTACGCTGATGAATTGCTATACTTTATAGCTTCATTTGCCTATCAGAGTAAAGAAATATGCCCTAATTGACACATGATATTCCTGGACCATATATAGCATACACGTGCTGCGATTCATGGGGTCGCAAAAAGTCAGACACGACTGAGCGACTGAACTGAACTGATATAGCATACATTTTAAAACTTATTATAAGAAAAAGACTGACAATTAATTATAGACAGGACATAATTTGAATAATACATATTTTGTTTATTAGTACCATCCTAATATATTTATAAATAATTGCATATAGTTATCATTAATAAACATACTTCTTTGTACATCTTTTAGTGGGCAAATACAGAAAGTTAGAAAATCAATGCAAGCATGATTTGCCTTAAGAAATGTTTGCAAAAATGAAAAACCTTTTAGAATACATATATTGATTACAATAATTTTCATAATCAAGTGAGGTTTCTAGTAACAGACTTAGTATTTGAATGATGTAGTTTATTTTTATGGGAATGATACTAAGGTAAAGATTTAGATATACATCATTGCCAAAAACAAAACAAATAAATAAATAAAACATAGAGTAAAATAGCTGTATAGTTATCCATAAAACAAATTCATTACTTGCTTTTCTGGGACATCTGAATTATACTATCGTTGTAACAGAGTCATAGTTAAAAATGAGAATGGCACAAAATTCTTCTCAAAAATGGTTTATTGACATTTGTTCTCTGCGTATGTGTCTATTTCTGCTTTGCAAATGGAGTCATCTGTACCATTTTTAGAGATCTGACATATATGCATTAATATACGATATTTGCTTTTATCTTTCTGACAAATGGACACCAAAGGCGGACGAAGGGGTGGGATGAATTGGGAGATTAGGATTGACGTATATACTGTACTGTGATTAGTCGCTTAGTCACGTCCAACTCTTTGCGACCCTATCAGGGGTCTGTAGCCCATCAGGCTCATGAGTCCATGGAATTCTCCAGGCAAGAATAGTGGATGCCCTCCTTCAGGGGATCTTCCAAACCAGGGATCAAACCCAGGTCTTCTGCACTGCAGGTGGATTCTTTACTGTCTGAACCACCAAGGAAGCCCATGTATATACTACTGTGTATAAAAGAGACAGTGCATGGGAACCTACTGTGCAGCACAGCACAGAGAAATTCTACTCAGTGCTTTATGGTAACCTAAATTGGAGGGAAATTTTAAAAAGAAAGGATCTATACATACATAGCTGATTATCTTTGCTATATAGCAGACACTAATACAAGCTTGTAAAGGAGCTATACTCCGATAAAAATGTTATAAAAATTGTTTTAGGTTTTAATTTTTAAAATATCACAGCTATCGGTCTCTTAGAGTTCTACTTAAGGAATAACTTGATGACAATTAACAGAAGTTGAATTTTCTTTGTAACTCCTCTTTCCCCATGAAACCAACATAAGTGGTTGTGTATGGTTTCACCTAAATAGAGTGAAAAAGATAGATGTAGGGGTCACAAATAGTCAGACACAACTGAGCAACTAAGCACAGCACACAGGGAGCTAAAGAGAGCAGCGGCATGACCTCTCTTTAGGATATTCTGATACTGACTCAGAGGAAATGCCTAGTCCCTTCATACTTCCACCAGACTGTATCCTTCCCACTCACATCACAAGGGCCATGACAGTTGATACCATTTCCTGAAGGAAATCATGAGTGACAATACACTTTTCAAGAATAGTTCAAGAAAAAACATCATCATGTTGTAAAGTGAAAAGCTGTCAACAATCTTGTTTGCCATTCTATGATCATAGTATATCAGGCACACTGAACTCACCCTTAAAAATAATTGCATAAAGAATTATAAGGAAATTATTTGTATATATCAATTACATTTAATATATATTCACTGAGTAACATTTTATACACATATGCATGTGTGTGTGTTAAAAAGTAAAATGGAACTGAGTAAATCTGAAGACCTAACAAGTTTACTAAAGGATTCATGAATTTGGCAGGAGCCTCTGTCCATGGAATTTTCCATTCATGAATACTGCAGTGGGTTGCCATTTCCTGCTCTAGGGAATCTTCCCAGGGGATCAGACCCAGGTCTCCTGTATTTCAGGCAGATTTTTTTTTTATCATCTGAGCCACAGGGAAGCCCATGGTAAATAGAAAAGAGCTCCAAAGAACTATAGGGAAGGAAAGGATTTTAAGGACAGAGAGGTGCTGGGACAGGGGAGTCATAAATGAAAAGAGGATTATTTCAATCTAGGTCACCTTCCTTTGGAGTAAAAAGGTCAGTTACTCCTCTGGTGCTGACCAGGAAATTCCAAACTGACTTGCTAAGAGTACATTCTTGGGCAAGATTGAAACTGCAATTAGATAGGTATTAAGTCTCTGTTTGGTAATGTGTATTTAGCTCAGTCACTTCAGTCATGTCTGACTCTTATGAGACTCCATGGACTATAGCCCAGCAGGCTCCTTGGTCCATGGAATTTTTCAGGCAAAATACTGGGAATGGGCTCCCATGCCCTCCTCCAGGGGATCTTCCCGATTCAGGGACTGAACCCTTGTCTCTGTATCTCCTGCATCGGCAGGCAAGTTCTTTATTACTAGCACCACCTGGGAAGCCTACATTTAGCACAAATGACTCTATTTGGGCCTGCTGTTTCCTTTTTTTTTTTTTTTAACAATCCTCTGCTTTTTATCAAACTCTTGGCTTTGCTGAGAGATGTGGTCAACATTTAAGGCATTAGTACTGCTCTCAGCTACCTGTTGAAGGTCTTTTTTGTTTGTGGGGGGTGGATCCTTTATGTAATATCCATTGGTCAAGACATTTTTGCTTAATCTCTGAGGCATTCTGACATTCCACTCTTAGTGAGATCAACAGCTTGGTAGTTAGTAGATGTGCATGCACATGCATTTAAGGCTTTTGAGAGATAAACACACCAGGGATATTATTGTGATTATATTAAAAATAAGCAGGATAGTTCTCAGTTTGGCATGACATTCCCTAAGACCCAAACCAATCAAAATCAAGTGGGTCAAAGCAAAACTTCATTCAAGGAGTTACTCTTTTAAGTTAAGTGGCTTGCTTGATGATTTTATATAATTGAGTTTCAATACATGTGGAAGGATTACTGTAGATACAACAGGTAATGTTTGCTTATAGCCTGGACACTTCACTGCTTAGCTTACATATAAGCAAGGTACATCTTATTATTATGAACAACTTTGCCAGAGAGTTTAAGGATTTTCAACTTAGAATAAGATTCTGAAATATCAAGAGTTGAGGAAAGATTTCTTATTATATTTTCATTTACATTTACTTCTAGCCAGCCTAACCAGTACAATAAAGGAAGCAAATCTTGTGTCATGAAGATCTCCTGGTAGGTACTTTCTAACTCAACAATCTAAATCAAGGGTGTCCTAGTTCATTGGTTTATTGATGACTATTGCATGTGGGATAGCGCAAAACCACTAGAACATTCAGGTATGACCTAAATAAAATCCCTTATGATTATACAGTGGAAGTGAGAAATAGATTTAAGGGCCTAGATCTGATAGATAGAGTGCCTGATGAACTATGGAATGAGGTTCATGACATTGTATAGGAGACAGGGATCAAGAGCATCCCCATGGAAAAGAAATGCAAAAAAGCAAAATGGCTGTCTGGGGAGGCCTTACAAATAGCTGTGAAAAGAAGAGAAGCAAAAAGCAAAGGAGAAAAGGAAAGATATAAACATCTGAATGCAGAGTTCCAAAGAATAACAAGAAGAGATAAGAAAGCCTTCTTCAGTGATCAATGCAAAGAAATAGAGGAAAACAACAGAATGGGAAAGACTAGGGATCCCTTCAAGAAAATCAGAGATACCAAAGGAACATTTCATGCAAAGATGGGCTCGATAAAGGACAGAAATGGTATGGACCTAACAGAAGTAGAAGACATTAAGAAGAGATGGCAAGAATACACAGAAGAACTGTACAAAAAAGATCTTCATGACCCAGATAATCACAATGGTGTGAACACTCACCTAGAGCCAAACATGCTGGAATGTGAAGTCCAGTGGGCCTTAGAAAGCATCACTACAAACAAAGCTAGTGGAGATGATGGAATTCCAGTTGAGTTATTCCAAATCCTGGAAGATGATGCTGTGAAAGTGCTGCCCTCAATATGCCAGTAAATTTGGAAAACTCAGCAGTGGCCACAGGACTGGAAAAGGTGAGTTTTCATTCCAATCCCAAAGAAAGGCAATGTCAAAGAATGCTCAAACTACCACACAATTGTTCTCATCTCACACGCTAGTAAAGTAATGCTCAAAATTCTCCAAGCCAGGCTTCAGCAATACATGAACCATGAACTTCCAGATGTTCAAGCTGGTTTTAAAAAAGGCAGAGGAACCAGAGATCAAATTGCCAACATTCGCTGGATCATGGAAAAAGCAAGAGAGTTCCAGAAAAACATCTGTTTCTGCTTTATTGACTATGCCAAAGCCTTTGACTGTGTGGATCACAATAAAATGTGGAAAATTCTGAAAGAGATGGGAATACCAGAACACCTGATCTGTCTCTTGAGAAATTTGTATGCAGGTCAGGAAGCAACAGTTAGAACTGGACATGGAACAACAGACTGGTTCCAAATAGGAAAAGGAGTTCGTCAAGGCTGTATATTGTCACCCTGTTTATTTAACCTATATGCAGAGTACTTCATGAGAAATGCTGGACTGGAAGAAACACAAGCCAGAATCAAGACTGCCGGGAGAAATATCAATAACCTCAGATATGCAGATGACACCACCCTTATGGCAGAAAGTGAAGAGGAACTCAAAAGCCTCTTGATGAAAGTGAAAGTGGAGAGTGAAAAAGTTGGCTTAAAGCTCAACATTCAGAAAATGAAGATCATGGCATCCGGTCCCACCACTTCATGGGAAATAGAAGGGGAAACAGTGGAAACAGTGACAGACTTTATTTTTCTGGGCTCTAAAATCACTACAGATGGTGACTGCAGCCATGAAATTAAAAGACGCTTACTCTTTGGAAGGAAAGTTATGACCAACCTAGATAGCATATTCAAAAGCAGAGACATTACTTTGCCAACAAAGATTTGTCTAGTCAAGGCTATGGTTTTTCCAGTGGTCATGTATGGATGTGAGAGTTGGACTGTGAGGAAAGCTGAGCGCTGAAGAATGGATGTTTTTGAACTGTGGTGTTGGAGAAGACTCCTGTGAGTCCCTTGGATGGCAAGGAGATCCAACCAGTCCATTCTGAAGGAGATCAGCCCTGGGATTTCTTTGGAAGGAATGATGGTAAAGCTGAAACTCCAGTACTTTGGCCACCTCATGCGAAGAGTTGACTCATTGGAAAATACTCTGATGCTGGGAGGGATTGGGGGCAGGAGGAGAAGGGGACGACAGAGGATGAGATGGCTGGATAGCATCACTGACTCAATGGACGTGAGTCTGAGTGAACTCCGGGAGTTGGTGATGGACAGGGAGGCCTGGCATGCTTGGATTCATGCGGTCGCAAAGAGTCGGATACAACTGAGCGACCGATCTGATCTGATTGCATGTTGAGGGCTTCCCTGATGGTTCAGTGATAACGAATCTGCCAAGCAACCAGGAATGCAGCTGAGTTGCTTCAGTTTAGTCTGACTCTGTGTGATCCTATGGACTGTAGCCCCCAGCCTCCTCTGGCCATGGAACTCTTCATGCAAGAATACTGGAGTGGATTGCCATGCCCTCCTTCAGGGGATCTTCCCAACCTAGGAATAGAACCAGCCTCTTTTATGTCTACCTGCATAGGCAGGCAGGTTCTTTAGATGCAGGTTCTATTCCTAGGTTGGAAAGTTCCTCTGGAGAAAGAAAGAACAACCCACTCCAGTATTCTTGCCTGGGAAATCCCATGGACAGAGGAGTCAGGTGAGTTAGTCCAAAGTGTCACAAACAGTTGGACATGACTGAGCAACTAAGCATGAGCTGAAACAAGATGATTTCATGTGGAGTGAACTTATGTTTCCCAAAGAGGATACTTTAAATAGTCAGCAAGGATAGAAGCAATTCCTTAGGCCAAGAGAGTCCAGTAGTCTCAACAAGTTTAGAGATTTTAAGTTTTTGGATCCCATTAGTCCTCTTGACCTTGCCTGATGATTGAGGGTGATAGGATAATGGCAACTGCAAGAATTTTGCAAATTTTTGTTAAGGCTTGTACAGTTTGCCCAGTTAAGTGGTTGCCTTGCTCAGTGGAGACTGTGGAAGGAATATCAAAGTGAGAAACATGTTTTCTAACAGTTTGTATGGCATTAGCCTGAAGCCAGGGAAGGCTTCACTCCATGCTGAAAATATACACACAGTAACAAGAACATATTGATAATCCATCCTAAGTGTTTAGCTGAATGAGGTCAAGTGCAGTGTGCAAAGAGTGTGCAAAGGGTCCAATAGGGAGAGATTTGAGACCTCTGGGAATAGCTTTTGCAGGATTATGAACCTTGGTAGGTCAGACTTTAGTGGTGAACTGTTTTTGTAGTTTTACAGGTCTTCCCACTATTATTTATTAGTAATTTGAATAGTCAACTTAAATGTACCATAGTGAGTGAAGGAAGGCAAAGCCTAACAATGGGATTTGCTAGGGAGCCAGAAAGAATCAAACAGCCGTCATGGCTTCCTATTTAATTTATGACTATTGTTTGTTCATGTAAATTCATGTAAATTCTGATTCAGAAGCAGACTGCTGGCATGTTGCAAGGACATCAAGATGGCAAGAGTCTGGCAACAAGAGGTCATTCTTTTGTAGAAGCAGAATGAACTTCATCCACACATTCTACCTTCTGTATAGATCCTGTTTCTGCTACCTATAGATGAAAGTCAGTCAAGGTATTTCCCTGGTACTTACGTTCACTCTTTTAAAGCAAGCCTCAATGTTGATGACAGCAATTTCAGAAGGTGAGAAAATAGCAATAAGAAGATTGCTTACCTGTCCATTTATGGTTGATCCCCAAGAGTATGTAAGAAAACCCTTTTATTTCCATAACATTCCCAAATCATGCACAACCTCAAAGGCATATAGGATATTGGTTTCCATATTAATAGTCGGTCCTGACAACTGTGCTTCCCACGTGGCTCAATGGTAAGGAATCCACCTGCCAATGCAAGAGATGCAGCCTGGGTCCTTGAGTTGGGAAGATCCCCTGGAGTAGGACATGGCAACCACTCCAGTATTGCCTGGAAAATTCCATGGACAGAAGAGATTGATGGGCTACAGTCCATGGGTCATGAAGAGTTGGACACGACTGAGCAAACCTGAGCACCTGACAACTAGTGTTCTCTGGTAAGGGCATAGAGACCTACTTGTTGGGCTGATTTAGCTTGTGGGAAGTTTCCTGTTTCAAGTGGTTTATATTGGGTAGTAACAGCAAAACATCATACTATTCACAGGGTTGTCAAGGCAAGAATACTGAAGTGATTTGCCATTCCCTTATTTTAGACAGCATATTAAAAAGCAGAGACATCACTTGCAGACAAAGAACCATATAGTATTTAAAGTTATGGTTTTTCCAGTAGTCATGTATAGATGTGAGAGTTGGACCATAAAGAAGGCTGAGTGCCCAAGAAGTGATGCTTCACACTGTTCTAAATGAAATCAACCCTAAATGTTCATTGGTAGGATTGATGCTAAGGCTGAAGCTCCAGGACTTTGATCACCTGATGCGAAGAGCTGACTCATTGGATAATACTCTGATGCTGGGAAAAATTGAGGGCAAGTGGAGAAGGGAGTGACAGAGGATAAGATGGTTGGATGGCATCACTGACACAATGCACAAACTGAGTCAAACTCTGGTAGATAGTGAAGGACAGGGAAGCCTGGCATGCTACAGTCCATGGGGTCGTAATGACTTAGCAACTAAACAGCAACAGCATAACCATCTTGGAATTTCCCATTTTCATTTCTATAGTATGAACCAACAATGTACAACATTAGATAAGAATTAAAGGGGTATCTTGTAAACCAGAACTACATCTCACAAAGTGGGACATTATTACCTCAAAGTCATGGGGCTCACCTTCATCAGGGAGAGGTAGTAAGATAGCAGGATTAAGAACATTGTCACTTTAAGATGTAAATTAGATGGTCAAGGAAGAAGGATCTCACAGAAGGTTAGCTTGCTTGCAGAGAAATGTAAGAGAGTTAAGAAAACTTTGAACAGCATTTGTAATTTGCAAATAAGTACTATTTCCTACAATTGAACCTACTGAGGCTTCTACAAACTTTGCAGTTATGGTGGCTGTAATCTTAAGACTGCTATGATAAGCCTGAACAACTGAATTCATTTGTTTGCTGATAGGCAATAGGCCTGAGTTTATTACCATGTACTTGTGAGAACATTCTCAGAATTTGGTAATCTGTTTCATGCACAAATAAGGTGAATGGTTGTGAATAGTTAGGTAGCCCTTGGGCAGGTGCTTCTTATAGTTCTTGTTTTAATTTCAGGTTTCTCTTTAAATTTTTCCTGAAGTATATTTGGTTTACAATGTTATATTACTTTCTGGCATACAACTAAGGGATTCAGTTAAAAGTATACATATATTCATATTCTTTTTCAGATTCTTTTCCATTTAAGTTATTACAAGATACTAAATATAGTTCCCTGTGCTATGCAGTAAGACTTTGCTGCTTATCTATTTTATATATAGTATTGTATATCTGTTAATCCCAAACTCCTAATTTATCCCTCTCCCCTGCATTCCCCTGTGGTAATCATGAGTTCATTTTTTATGTCTGTGAGTTGTTTCTGTTTTGTAAATAAATTCATTTGTATCATTTTTTTTAATTCCATGCATAAGTAATATGGAATTTGTCTTTGTCTGACTTACTTCACTTAGTAAGATAATCTCTAGGTCCATCCATGTGGCTTCAGATCACATTATTTCATTCTTTTTTATGGCTGAACAATATTACAGTATGTGTGTATATCTATTTATGTCACATCTTCTTTATCCACTCATCCATCAATGGACATTTAGGTTGCTTTCATGTTTTGTCTACCGTAAATAGTGCTGCTATAAACATTGGCATGAGTGAATTTTTTCAAATTATAGAGTTTTCTTTGAATATATCTCCAGGAGTGAGATTACTGGATTATATGGTGACTCTATTTTTAGTTTTTAAGGAAATTTCATCCTGTTTTCCATAGTGAGTGACTAGACCAATTTACATTCCCACCAACAGTTGAGGAGGATTCCGTTAATCCAAACCCTCTCTGGCATTAGTTATTTGTAAACTTTTTGGTGATGGTCACTCTAATTGGTATGAGCTGATAGCTTGTTGTAGTTTTGATTTGCAATTCTCCAATAATTAGGTCAACTCTTCGCATGAAGTGGCCAAAGTACTGGAGTTTCAGCTTTAGCATCATTCCTTCCAAAGAACACCCAGGACTGATCTCCTTTAGAATGGACTGTTGGATCTCCTTGCAGTCCAAGGGACTCTCAAGAGTCCTCTCCAGCACCACAGTCAAAAGCATCAATTCTTCGGCGCTCAGCTTTCTTCACAGTCCAACTCTCACGTCCATACATGATCATTGGAAAAATCATAGCCTTGACTAGATGGACCTTTGTTGGCAAAGTAATGTCTCTGCTTTTCAATATGCTATCTAGGTGGGTCATTGGAAAAGACTCTGATGCTGGGAGGGATTGGGGGCAGGAGGAAAAGGGGACCACAGAGGATGAGATAGCTGGATGGCATCACAGACTCGAGGGACGTGAGTTTGAGTGAATTCTGGGAGTTGGTGATGGACAGGGAGGCCTGGCGTGCTGCGATTCATGGGGTCACAAGGAGTCGGACACGACTGAACAACTGAACTGAATTGAACTGAATAATTAGGTATGTTAAGCACCTTTTCATGTGCCTGTGGACAATCTTCACGTCTTCTTTGAAGAAATGTTTATTTAGGTCTTCTGCTTTTTCATCATTAAGTTTTGTTGTGTTTTTTTTTAAATATTAAGTTGTATGAGATGTTTTTATATTTTGGAAATTAATACCTGTTAGTCACACTGTTTGAAAATATTTTCTCCCATTCTGTAGGTTGTCTTTTTGTTTATAGTTTCCTTTGGGTGCAAAGGCTTATACATTTTATTAGGTCACACTTGTTTATTTTTACTTTCATTTCCTTTGCCTTAGGAGACTTATTTTAGATTTTTAAAGGCCTGTTCAGGTTTATCTACCCAAGGAAGGAGTTCAGGGGGTGAAATTTTGGTAAGTTCATAGAATGAGGAATACAATAGACATAAAATGGAAATCCTTAGTCTGTAGTAATCAGTTAGCCCAGGAATCCATGAAGCTGTAGGCCTAGGAAATTCTTGAATTAGCTTAATTTATTTTGAGATGGGCTTCCCTTGTTGCTCAGCTGGTAAAAAATCTTCCCACAATGCGGGAGACCTGGGTTCGAACCCTGAATTTGGAAGATCCCCTGGAGAAGGAAAAGGCTACCTACTCTAGTATCCTGGCCTGGAGAATTCCATGGACTGGAATTCCTTAATTCTATATAGTCCATGAAGTCACAAAGAGTCGGACACAACTGAGTGCCTTTCACTCTATTTTTGAGATAGCTGGATTCCTTTGGCAATTAGATTATGACCTAGTCAATGAACAGTACTTAGAGATAATTGTAATTTTTCTTTAAAGATTTTATGCCTCTTTTTAGGTAAATGCTTCAACAAATAAATGGAATTTTTATGGACACCTGTTTGGTAACTGAGCACAAGAGGTTGTCTACATATTTCAAATGGGTTAAATTCCCTGAGGAATTGGAGGGCACTTAAATCTCAGTGGAACACTTGGAACAGACAAGATGGAGCCTCAGAAACTCTTAAGGAATGATTGTTCAGGCCTACTGTTGATTGTTCTTAATAAAGGCAAATAGATATTAGCTTTTAGGATCTATAGAGATGCTGTAAAAGCCTGAACAAAGTCCACAACAGTGAACCATTTTGAATATCTTGTAATAAAAGGGCATAATGGTTTAGAAAAAAACTGAGAAGTAAAGAATAACTATCCTGTTAATTGTGCTCAAGTCTTGGACAAATTGTCATCCCCTCCCATTAAGTTTCCAGCCTGACAAAATCAATCTGTTCTAGGGATTGACATAGGGAGTGATCACCCCTGCACTAATGGGGCTTCCCTGGTGGCTCAGACAGTAAAGAATTCACCTGCAACATGGGAGACCTGGATTCAGTTCCTGGGTTGGGAAGACCCCCTGGAGAAGGGTATGGCAAACCACTTCCAATATTCTAGCCTGGAAAATCCCCATGGACAGAGGAGCCTGGTGGGCTACAGTCCTTGGAGTCACAAAGAGTCAGACACAACTGTGTGACTAAGTGTGCACACACAGACATTCCTGCACTATTAGATCTTCCACTTCTGGTGACTATGGAGAGTGTATGGCCTCAGGCTTCAGTGAATATTGAGGCAATTTAGAAAGAGATTTGTACAGGTTCAATACTTTCTATCCTTCCAATATCAGTGTTAGAATTAGCCCACAGATTTTTGAGCAGTATGATTAGTTAGAGGTTGCCTGTTGAAGTTTTCCTCTTCTATATGGAGGCTAAATTACAGAGACCATAAAAGATCTGCTTCAAGTTCATCAGATGATTTGAAGCCAAGGTCTCCATTTGAAGTAAAGTTATTAGCCCTTTTAAATTAGAACAGAGACCTCTACCTAATAGACTGGGACCATATCCCATAACAAAAACAAATGGTTTTCAGTGAAAGGTCCCAGAGTCATTTGAACTGTTTAAGAAAGGAGTTCTATTTTAACTTTATTAAATACCCCTACTACAGAAACCTTTTTTCACTCCAAGGGATTATTGCCTTACGAGAGTAGCTTTAAAGTAAAAAGTGTTAACTCCAGTATCAACTAGAATTTGGCAAGATTTCCCATTAATTTTAACTTTAGTTTCTGTGTGACTCTTTAAGGGCATTATGGTAACAGTTTACTAAAGAACACCTCTGAGTCCTATATGGAAGTCCTCAACTTGAAGAATTTGCTTAGGACCTTTGAAGACGTTCTTCTTTCTAAGTTCCCGGTTAATTACAGATGAATCAGTCTTTGGACCATGATTTTGATGAGTGACTTCTAGAAGGATGCCATGGGGCAGAGGCTCCAGGTGTTATTTCGGGCTCTGGCCTTGGAACCATTGTAGCTGTAAGACCAACAGCTTGGCAGATTTTTGCCTGCAGTCTATTTCCAAAGTCTTTTCAAAGTTCTCAGCTATTGTCATAAATTCAGATTGGCGACTTCTTATTCAATTTTCTGCCTTTTACAAACAGGGCAGCTAGAGGAGATTAGGGCTCCCCTTCCCAGGTGGCACTAATAGTAAAGAACCAGCTTGCCAGTACAGGAGACGTAAGAGACACAGGTTCAATCCCTAGGTAGGGAAGATCCCCTGGAGAAGGGCAAGGCAACCCACTCCAGTATTCTTGGCTGGAGAATCCCATGGACAGAGGAGCCTGGTAGGCTACAGTCCATAGGGGTCACAAAGAGTGTGACAGAACTGGAGCAACTTAGCATGTATGTAGAGTAGATTAGGGTTCCCCCTGACTCAGCAGTAAAGAATCTGCCTGCAAAGCATGAGACACAGGAGATGTGGGTTCGATCCTTAGGTCAGACAAAATACTCTGGAGGTGAACATGGCAACCCACTCCAGTATTCTTGCTTGGAGAATCCCATGGGCAGAGGAGCCTGGCAGGCTATAGTCTATACGGTTGCAAAGAGCTGGACACCACTGAACACAAGCATGTAACAGGACAGATTGATTGACCTGATTTATTGTATGAAACCTTGAATGCTGTAAGAAGTGGGTTCTGAGCAATCTTTAAAATCTACCACAGATTCATCTTTTTTGGTTTGCATGTTTGAATAATTGACCTATCATTATAGGCAGGGAAGACCCTAGGAATGACTTATAAAAGTTCAGTTGCTATTTTGCAATATTTTTTTGGTCCATTAAGGGAACATATTCAGAGAAGACAGTGGCAACCCACCCCAGTACTCTTGCCTGGAAAATCCCATGGACAGAGGAGCCTGGTAGGCTGCGGTCCATGGGGTCGCTAAGAGTCGGACAGGACTGAGCGACTTCACTTTCACATTTCACTTTCATGCACTGAAGAAGGAAATGGCAACCCACCCCGGTGTTCTTGCCTGGAGAATCCCAGGGACAGGGGAGCCTGGTGGGCTGCCGTCTATGGGGTCTCACAGAGTCAGACACGACTGAAGTGACTGAGCAGCAGCAGCAGCAAAGGAACATATTGAAGATTTAAAATTTCAAATATCATCCTGGATTTTTTCCTGTTTCCATTTTTGGGTTTCATTGGGTGCATAAACTGGTAAAGATCTGGAAGCCTTGGGTCATATAGTCCTTGACAGTGACTCTAAATTCTTCAAAAAGCCTTTGAGTTTCCTCCTCATGTTTAGAAAATCATTAAACTATGGCCCATAGTTTGATCTTTGATCAAGAGGTGAAAGATATCCATGGAGGTCCCTCTACCATTTAGGAGTTTTATTTTAAAAAATATATATAGTGTCTTCAGAGTGAAAAGACAGTTCAGACAAAGAATTAATAAAATGTGAGTCTGCAAAGTAAAGAGGGAAAGAGAGGAACAATAGGAGTCAGATTAGTCCTATTGTCTTTTGTATTAAGTACTTCTAGTGTCTTTAATTTTCATTAGCCTTCTATACTAAATCTTTAAATGAGATATTTTGGACTCCTGAAGTCTTTTGGAAGCTTCTTCAGGCCAATTAAAATAGGTATCCCATTGTTTTTTTAATTTGGAAACCATTACTATCCAGTGAATTTCTTACATGAATAATCTTGTCTAAATGGAACCTTTCCCATAATGCAATTCTAGTTTGTTTTTAGTAAGATTTTGCCATTTTTGTAGATATCTACAGCTTCTGCACTATATTCCTGGGACATAAAATAAGCAGGTGTGCCAGGAGGTGACACACCTGACTTTAGAATTTAAAGATTTCATTTTACTATTATATATTTATTTTAGCTAAGCCTTTTTTTTTTTTTTTTTTTTTTTTTTGGTTTCTCAGAGCCAAACTAAGACCTGATGTGGGAGATGGTGTACAGTGTTTTATCTGCACCTCTTGCATGGAAATATTATTGAGATTGTGTTGACCTAGTGGAGAAGGCAATGGCACCCCACTCCAGTACTCTTGCCTGGAAAATCCCATGGATGGAGGAGCCTGGTAGGCTGCAGTCCATGGGGTCACTAAGAGTCAGACACGACTGAACGACTTCACTTTCACTTTTCACTTTCATGCATTGGAGAAGGAAATGGCAACCCACTCCAGTGTTCTTGCCTGGAGAATCCCAGGGACGGGGGAGCCTGGTGGGCTGCCATCTATGGGGTCGCACAGAGTCGGACACGACTGAAGTGACTTAGCAGCAGCAGCAGCAGTGTAATCTAATCTGTTCCATGACCATTTTGTCCTAGCACAAGAGTCTTTGAGTTAGGTGGTAAAAGCTCTATTAGCTCTTAAATGTTCAACCAAACCCACCACTTTTTGTAGCTTCTTTGACTTCCAAGAGTCCCACTAACTTTTATCCTCCAACAGTTTCTGTCTCTAGAAAACAAGACAAATAAACATGGGCATCTTAATATATTGGCTATCACCAAGAGATATTATGGCTTCCTGGCCAAGAAAAGACTCTGTGCTCACCACCACCAATTTCCCACCAAAGGACTTTGGACTGGAATGGGATTGAACCAGCAGATCTCAACTAATAGGAACTGTGGCCTGGGGACTCCACATAGTCACTAATAGGTCCCATTGGGATTTGAGGAGAGAATTACAGGTTATGGCTTCCATTCAAAAATCCAAAAATTGCAGTCCAAAATAAAGGCTAAGAAATTGGCCTTTGGGTGGAACAATTTAGCAGCTCAAGCCAACTGTCTCATAAAGAAAAGCCAGTTAGATTTGGAGTTTGACATAAAGAGAGTGGAGTTCAGAATTAAGAACATATCCACAGCCCACGGAAATGGCGAGAATAATGACAGTGAACACAAAAAGTGGTTTAAATTAAAAGCAACATTAAAATATCAAATATAGGAGAGGGAGCTCTCTTTGCTTTCTAGGGCTCTCATAACAAATATTCACAACCATGGCTTAAAACAGCATACATTTATTTTCAAACATTCTGAAGTTCAGAGGTTGGCAATCAAGGGGTTGGTTGTGTTGGTTCTTTCCAGAAACTCTTAGGAAGAATCTGTACCATGTCTCCCTCCTGGCTTCTGGTGGCTTATAGACACATGACTTCAATCTCTGCCTCTGTCTTCACATCATTTTCCTCTGTGTGTCCCATGTATCTTCCTTTCTGTCTCTTACAAGGACATTACCATTGGTTTTAGGATCTAGAGATACCTAATTAGTGAACATCATATCTTCAAGTAAGGTATTCCATATATATTCCATAAAGGTACCAAGGATTAGAACTTGGAAATACAATTCTGGGACCTTTTTCCAATCCACTGTAGCAGTATATAGGGCAAAAGTAGTTTTTATAACAAAAAGAAAGAAAGAAATTGCCAGGATGGAGTCACGACACTAAATGTTCATATCCAAATTCCTTATTCCCAGAAAAATGCCTGCATAATTTTAGAGATGTAGCAAAGCAGGCTTTTGGTTTTTTATGATCCTGAATTCATTTCCAGAATTTCATATGATTTATTTCATTAACATTATTACTGTTGTTTCTCTTATTGTTCATTATTTCTTTGTCATTAGACAAAACTGTAATATGAAATCAGTATTCATACAGTGTCTATTACATGCCTGGAACCATGCTAAATGAAATAATCCTATAAAGTAGATATTATTTTAAATGCCTTTGTTCCAGACATTGGTGTTTAAGAATAGACAGGAACAGTGACTTGTTCAAGGCTGGGCAGTTATTATCCATGAACCAGGATTTAATTCAAGGTCTGATATGAGTCTGAATGTAATCACTATGCCATATTAGGAGCACTTGGTGTTCATCATTTCAGTGGCATTAATCTTGTTTCATCTAGATTCCATGCTCTGGGAGAAAAAGAAATGCATTAAATATATTTTTAAAATATTTTATTCTGTCCCTAAAGAGAGAAAAGTATTAGGTGTGATTAAGACCATCAAATAAGACTGTTTATTTTCATGAAGCAATCTACCTGAATAATCTTTCTTAGTTCTCAAAACCATTATGGATGCCAGTGGCAAACAACGTCTAGAGAGAAGTTTATTATATAATGTGTGGAGGAACTGTTGTGGCTATGCCTATATAAATGTTAGGGTTAGGGGAAAGAACAAATATAATAGACAAAATTCTGGTCTTGGATCTGATCCTCACTGCCATAACTTCTCTAAGACCTTTGGGATTCACTGAGCCCCCAAGAAGTTTGCTGTTCTGCATTCACTGCTATTGTCTGCTTTGTTAAGTGGGAGTTGGAAAAGATAATATAGTCACAGTTCTTTTCATCTAAATTATATTATTTTGATATTTTATGATTAATGAGCAAATCTTAAATGTATCAGTTACTAAAAAGAGAATTATAATATTCACTGTAAGAATGCTGCTACATACATCATCCACTGTATTTCATTGCATCTCATTTTGGCAGAACTAAAAGAAAAAAAAAAAAAACTTAGTCCTATTATCCCCTTGTTCTGCTATCCCCCCAAAAATTGTTTATATCCATTGAACAATAAATAAGGTATGTCATATATTTTCTTGCCTTCTTAGAACTTTAATGGCAAATTTCTAAGTTTTTTCACTAATGTTACCACTGGCTTAATTTCTACCTTTATGTGTGTGTTTATGCTATTTATACTGATTTTTTCAGACATGTTTTTTTCTTTGCATTATTTTCAGGATCAGCCTAAACCCAGCAGGAAAGGCATGTGCCCTGGGTCCTGCACTTCAAAGGGCCCTATTCACCATCCTCCCTTTTCATGGGCGAGATCTTCAGAGCAAAGGGGGTATGAACATGCATGACTCACATTTCCCTTTTAATCCACATTCCATGTACCTGTAAGTATGGTATTTCCTTCCCAAATGATCTTAAATCCATTCCCATGGCCTATGAAGATGAATTCTTCCCTGAGCCCATCATATGGAAAGCACAATCTAAATCTACAGTGTGTTCATCATTAGCCCCGAGGGGCTGACGAGAAGTAGCTTCTTGCAGAGAGTTGGACAAAGACTGACATTAGGCTTTGTGTGTTCATCCATGTTGTGTGAAGCTCCTAATGGTTCAGGATAAAGCCAGGAGTGTTGGCCAAGGGCCTGTTATCTGGCTGTCTTTGTGCAGCCACATTTAAGGGTGGAACATTTAGCAGCCCAAGTATGCCAACTGAATGTGTTCTTTGTTTAGTTCCTAACTTTTAAATATATATAAACTCCCATTTGTTCTTTTGTCCTAGTTTCCACAAATAATAAGGAGAAGTATGCTTATAATTGTGTGCATATTTTTATAAATTTCTTTACTCCTCTATAGCATATGTAAATTTATAAAGAACCAAGATCACACTTAGGAATGGTTTTCTCTCTTCTAGGAATAAAGGCTTGTAATGGATTGCTTATCACTGATACTTCATAAGCCAATTTTATTTTTCAGTCATTCATTTCTCAATGATAACCTAAGTGGCACTAGTGGTAAAGAACCCACTCGCCAATGCAGGAGACATAAGAAATGCAGGTTCGATCCCTGTGTTGGGAAGATCTCCTGGAGGAGGAATGACAACCCACTCCAATACTCTCGCTTGGAGAATCCCTTGGACAGAGGAGCCTGGCAGGCTATGGTTCATAGGGTCACAAAGAGTCAGACACAACTGAAGTGACTTAGCACTAGAACTAACATCTTCAAGAACAAAATGTTGTAAGTCTACTTATGGGTGTATTTTTACATCTTTCTAATTATGAATTTATCATATTTTTATCACAAATTTATCAATACATTCATTAGTGAATGACAACAAAGTATCCTATTTATCATCCTTATGTTTGTATAAGTTTAAGTATTGTTTCATTAATATTTTCCTTTATAAAAGTATGAGCCACACTTTTTTAACTCAATACAATGAAGAAGGGCTCCTCTCTTCATGGCTCAGTGGTAAAATATCTGCCTGCCAATGCAGGAGACACAGGTTCAATCCCTGGTCTGGTAGGATACCACATGTTGCAGAGCAACTAAGCCCATGCAATGCAACTATTAGCCTGTGCCCTAGAGCATGTCTATGTTCCACAACAAGAGAAGCCTGTGCATTGCAACTAGAAAGTAACCCTCATTGGCCACAACTAGAGAAAAAAGCCCACAGAGCAAGGATAAAACCCAGCACTGCCAAAAAATAAATAAAAACAAATATGATAAAGAACTTAACAAGTAAAATTAGTAGGACTTCATGGTGCTGAGATCCACCTGCTCCTTTTCCCTGGAGCAGTGCTCTGAAATGCTCAGATGTTAGGACAAATTTCATTTCTTTCCTTGCCTCTGGAAGGAAATGTGTTAAGATTGTGCATCTTCTCCCAGTCCCAGATAGGGTTGCACCAGTAGTTGAGATCCACATTTTATTTTGAAGAAAGACATTGATGGTTAATTTTAAACCTGTCTCTTAATAGGAAACAGAGTGGCCAAACCTGAAATTTAGTAGTAAAATGACCTCTTGCTATTACCAAAGGGTGACACTTCGAGAGTGGGTGTTCCTGCAGTTTTAATATTGAAATCATTGGGAATTTCATACTACAAGGTCACTGTTTTCTCTACTTCCAGTTGGGTTTCCAATCTTGTAGAGGAGACATTTTCAGAGCTGTTGTTTATTTCAAACCTGAAAACAGGATTTATATCATAAAAGTTATTGATTCTGACATGTTACTTCCTCATGTTTATATCTAAATGATTAACCTGAACCAGATAGTTTCATAAAATACTTTTATAATATTTCCAAATTGATATCCAAAATATATTTTACAGACCAGACACTGTCTTTACCATTCTTGTTTTTGCTTGACATTTAATAATCTACCTGAAAAAAGGAGTTTTCAAGACCAGACATGGTATGAAAAACTGATAATCCTGGATTAGTGAAAGACTTTAAACTTTTATTTGGAAAAGGACACTAGTTTAAAATTTTTGTTCTCCAAGAGTTCTTTGCAAACAAAGAATAGAGCAAAATTTACATAAACTATGCCTTATTCCATCATTAATTCTTAAATCATGCCAAAAAATGTACAGTATATAACCATGTATTAAAAATCAAGTATAAAATGAATTATGAATACAATATATAAATCAGAAAAGTCACTAACGATTTTCTAATATACTAAATTATTAGTCTTCATTTTTCTGCTATAAGGTGGCAAGTCTATACTATGCCAGACCAGATAAATCTTACTGATTTAAGCACTAATAAATTTAAATCAAACATCATCTAAGATTTTATAGTACAAATTAAGAAGGAAACTGGTGTGTTACTCTTAAAAGAATGCATATTTAAAATAATTTGGAAGTTACATATATATGTTTAGTCATTTACTCATGTCTGACTCTTTGCAACCCCGTGGACTGCAGCTCATCACGCTCCTCTGTCCAGAGGGGTTCTCCAGGCAAGAATACTGGAGTGGGTTGCCATGTCCTCTTTATAAATATACACACACACACACATTTACTATTTTGTAAAGTAATTGGGTCTCACTGTTGTAAAAAAAGAAAACTGTGAAAGTAAGGTAATGTTATTTGTCATTTAGTATCTTAATGCAACTCTCATGAGTTCTGGTCATTTTTAAGATATTTTGTACCATATCAGTTATATTATCTATTCATGCATATATAAGATATGTATCCTGGAAAAGGAAATGGCAAGCCACTCTGGTATTCTTGCCTGGGAAATCCCATGGACAGAGGAGCCTAGCAGGCTATATTCCATGGGGTCACAAACAGTAGGACACGACTGAGCACACACACAATATATATGTATATATATTGTTGGTATATGTATTAAATTTTAAAAATATATTTGAAGTCACATATAAATACAGCTAACAAGGATGTGGATAATGCTTAGATAAGAGTTGTAAGGAAATGTGGCAAAATTCTTAGATAAAACTCAATTTTAGAGGTGATTAAAATTTCCTTGTTGAATATTATTGTTTGTATTTTTGTAATGTTCAACTGTCACATTTACTAAACTGACCAACTCATAATATAATAGCTTACATAATTTTTTTTCTCTTAACTAAAGTAATAAGGGAATATAAGATCTATTATGTAATGATATGTATATCATTACATAAGATATATAAGGGATAAGTAATAAGGGAATATAAGATCTATTATGTAATGAGTTATGGCTCAGTGAACTTCAAACTGGGCTTCCCTGGCAGGTCTGTGGTAAAGAATCCAACAGCTAATGCAAGAGATGCAGGAGACACGGGTTCAATCCCTGGGTTGGGAAGATCCACTGGAAAAGGGAACGGCAACCCACTTCAGCATTCTTGACTGGGAAAGCCAATGGACAGAGAAGCCTGGTGGGCTACAGTCCATGGGGTTGCAATAGAATCAGATATGACTTAGTGATTAAACAACTTCAAAATAGAATTATTGTCAAACAGTGGTAACATTTTAGGATAGGTTTATAGATACAGATATAATTAAATGTTGCATTTAATTATAAAAATAAATTTCTTCAGAGTAGTGTCCATTCTCTTATTGGAATCTAGGGAAAAATTTTTGGTTAAAATTTCTGTTTATCTGAGATAATTTATCTCAGATTACTGGATCCTGAAAAGAAAAATCAAATGTGCTTTGAAACAAGGACTTTCCAGTATTATGAATCACTCTTCTGCTAAGATTTAGTTTTGATTCAATAAAATATTTTTAAGATGCAAATATTGAACAAAATTTCATACAAATATTAATTGCACAATTGATTGTATTAAGAAAATAAATCCAGAGATTTAAATTTACCAGCTAAAACTGGGAAATATCATTTGTTATAATATTACTTTGTTGACTTATTTTATAAACTTGTTTATGCCCACTCTTTACCCCAAAATAATTTAAGACAATGTTTGGTGATACATAATATATATTTGAAGAAGTTGGGAAAAAAAAAAGAGTAAAATATGGAAGCATGTTAAATCATTTGAAGAATAAAATAATGTAATAAAATGCATATGTAGGGAGATTACATACTTGCCAAGGATGTGCTTTGATGTAGTTCTTAGCATTCTAGCAGCAAAACAGAGATGAGAAGCCTTGTCTGTGTAACAATATGCAGAGTCTAAAAGATCAAAGCAAATCTACTTGCTCAGGAGAAATACAAGCAATCCTAAAAGCAAACAAAAAACAAAATCAGCAAGAAGGCTCATCAAAGGAAACATCCCCTATTGTGTCCTAACTATAAATAACATGACTCTGTATTTCTCTTAATGGCAATAGATTTATACAAGTGCATAATTCAACAGCAGTGATTATTGGAGAAAGAATCAGAAAAATATAATATGATGAAATTACTCAGTTTTGTGACTGCCTGAACTATTGCAGTAGATTTCAGATTATGTGGAAGAACTGATACACAGAACAGCCTTGAAGAAATGCTCCACAAATAGACTTCTCTCAGAAGGGCCTCTGACAGATAGATATTGGGCAGGAGGGAATTTGAGATTGTATTCCCCGGCAAGAAATTGGAATAAAGCAATTCTATGCTGCCAGATAAATATTGACCTATATGCACTAACAGACAGTCAACCTCGGAATAGAGTTGACCTTCTCTTGTGGAAATTGAATAGTCTAGCCAGGATGTGTGCCCGAATGAAAGGCTATCTAACATTGGCTCAGTGGGTACTTAAATGAGTGCCTGAAGGCAAGGTAGAGATCTTTTGAACATAGGTTCTAATTCACCACAATGTACAGATGAATAGGAGATTGAGTATTCAAAACTTTTTTACATATAGCATACTCAAAATTCTTTTAACTTAAAATGTTTTAAGGCAACTGTAATTGTATAGCTACCTCAGACACTGATAATAAAACAGTGTCCACAGCTCTGAGCAATGAAAAATCATTCTTCTTATAATAAAACTGTCTTATCTAATATAAAAAAATATACATGTTTTATCAAGGAATAGGTACAAATGTAATTGCCAAATGGAACAATTATATGAAAATAGTTTAACACTGGTAGCAATCTAAAAAATTCAGTAGAAACTTCATATTTATAGCAGTTTATCTGATGTCCTACTGAAGAGTAATGATAAAATAAGTATACTAGATGTCTGCTGAATCTAATTCTTGGACCATTAAAATATAACATATGAATATCAGATATTTATATGTTTTATCTATAGTTTTAATGCACACAGACAATATATGTTAAAAATAATGTTATCAAATCACTTAAGACTTCTTTTTTAAAGCTGAGATTAGAAGATATCCTTCTGTTAGGCCACAGAGTACATCCATTATTCTTGTCAAAAGCAGATTCAACTGATAAGACTGTTCCCATAGTGATAGGAAGAAGAGTTGGAATAAGAATCAATTGAAAAAAAAAGGCAATCCTTGATGGAGCCACTGTTGAAATTTTCCCAAGTATTTAAAGAATTATACAAATCTTACACAAATACTTCCACCAAAAAATAGGGCAATTTTCCCAACTTATATGTGAGTCCAACATAACTTGATATCAAAATTGTAGAGCATATTCCATGAAACTAAAATTTGAAACAAAGTACTCATAAAAAATATCAGAAATTCAAATAATTCATAAAAAGCATAATACTGAAAGACTACATTTGTTTCTGAAAATCAGTGAGGGTTTACAGTTTTAAAATAACTACATTAACAACCATCAAAGCAGGAGTGAGAGAGTACAATGCAATCATATCAACCAATGAATAAAAATCGTTTGATACAGCAACAACAACAATATATTCATGATTTGAACAGAACCTGTAAGTAAATAAAGAATATAGGAGTAGTGTCCTGATCAGGTGGTGCTAGTTGTAAAGAGCCTGCCTGCCAATGCAAGAATGTAAGACAAACAGGTTTGATCCCTGGGTCAGGAAGATACCCTGGATAAGGGCATGGCAACCCATTCCAATATTCTTGCCTGGAAAATCCCATGGACTGAGAAGAGCCAGACATGACTTAAGCGATGTAGCATGCACACATGATCGTCCTGATCAGATAAAGGGTTGTCTAACAAGAAGCATCAGAGAAGGCAATGGCACCCCACTCCAGTACTCTTGCCTGGAAAATCCCATGGATGGAGGAGCCTGGTAGGCTGCAGTCCATGGGGTCATTAAGAGTCAGACACAACTAAGCAACTTAACTTTTACTTTTCACTTTCATGCATTGGAGAAGGAAATGGCAGCCCACTCCAGTGTTCTTGCCTGGAGAACCCCAGGGACACGGGAGCCTGGTGGGCTGCAGTCTATGGGGTCGCACAGAGTCATACACAATTGAAGTGACTTAGCAGCAGCAGCAGCAGCAACAAGTAGCATATAGTGAACATAATAAGTAATGGTAAAATATTGAAGCCTTTCTTCCAAAAGGGTTCAGACAGAAAAGCAATGAGAAAATGGGCGAGGAAGCTCTGACTGTCAGGAGAAGTTCAGAGAATGGTAGAATTAGACAGGGTCCAGTGGCTGTAGGCCCCAGTCTCCTTCTTAGTAGAAATCCCATCTCTAGATCTTGGGAGTTCTGCAAGGCCTACAAGGGTGTCAAGATGAGGAGATACCTGGCTCCCCAGCATGCCAGAGGTCCCTTTTCCTCAGGAGTCTGGGACACTTCTTCTAATAGTCAAACCACCTGCTACTTGCCCCACCTCCCACACAGCCCCCAAAACCAATGTAAATTAATTCCAGGAAATTAAGGTGGGTTTACAGCTTTTAAATCAACATATTAACAATGATAACAACAACACAGAGTGCTAAGAAGTTAATTGAACTTGACTACCTAAAGGAAGCAATAAATCTGTCTGTGTTGTATATTTTTCTTAAATCATAGAAAATTCACTTGTATACAATTTTTTTTTCACTTTGAGAACACTTAAATATCAAATAGCTGGGTAACAAGACAGAAACTACATCTCCCTTTAAGTAGGGACAAATTTAAGTTATCACATTTATTTTTTAATGTTGAAATAATGTGTAATAGGTCGCTGACTTTTTTCATAATTAGATTCCAGGAATAACATCTCTTATAACCCCAAATTCTCTGTAAGAATGTGTTTCATTTCTTAAATCAACCATACATTTTACAGATGATTAACTTAAAGTTTTAGTACAGAGTCAATTTCTTTTTACCTACCACAGGTTTTTGGAGTACTGTAAGGGCTGATTGATTAAGCTTTCTTTCTACAACAGCAGATGTATAAAAAGTGTGGAATAAATTACAGGATAAGTTAAATATTAAGTCATATGGCATAACAATAACATCCTACTTTTCTTCCTAACAGATAAATTTGAAAGTTCATCCTAACCTTATGCATTTATAAAAGGGTGAAGACTAAGGGACCCAGTGACTCTGCACAACCATCCTCAAACCTGCGTTCTCACTCCAGAATGAGAAAAGGGCACACTCTATTACTATATAACATTGTCTCTTCACAGTTATACTGGAGAAATTAGTCAAGGTAATAAAGACATAATAAGAAATATACATTGTAAGAAATGGAATAAAGAAATAAAATTGTCATTATTTGCAGAGAAGATGAATAGAAAACCCAATAATCTTCAGATAAACTCTTACAACTGACAAAGGAATTCAGCATCCTGCAAAGTCAACATAGACACCAACTGTCCACATGAAAGCAAAAACATTCAGAAAATTAATTTTTTTTTAAATGATACCATTTACAATGTTATGTGTGTTAGTTGCTCAGTCATGTCTGACTCCTTGCAATCCCGGGGACTGTAGCTTTCCAGGCTTCTCTGTCCATGGTATTTCCCAGACAAGAATACTGGAATGGGTTGCCATTTCCTATTCCATGGGATCTTCCCAACCCACAGGATCAAACCTGTGTCTCTCACATTGCAGGCAGATATTTTTTTTACCATCTGAGATACCAGGAAAGCCCTTACAATGCTATACACAAAAGCAAATAAATGTAACATTCTATCTACATGCATACACATACACAAAATTGTTGGGAGAAATTTAAGAGCTATATAAATATAGAAATACACTGTGCACATGTAATAGAAAACTCATTCATCTAAACATGCTAATTATTGCTATATTTATGCTAGGTAGAAATTAATACAACCACCCCTATAGCAAATTTGTGTATGTGTATGTTTAATTGGTAACTTGATTTTAAAGTCTTATATGTAAAATAAATAAGAATAAGAAAACTATTCAAGGATGAGCAAATTTGAAAGAATAGCACAACCTGATATCAAGAAGTATTAAGAAACTAATACTTGTCAACATCATATATGAACAAGGATAAAACCAATGAAACAGAACATATAGATCAGAAATCTCATATGTTCACTTAATTTATGACAGGTAACATCATAACATATTTAGGGAAGAATAGTTTTTTCAATAAATGGTGTGAGATCAAGTGAATACATAAATTGGTAAAAAATGAAACTTGACCGCTACTGCAAACCACATGCAAAAATTAATTGAATGTATACTGTATATCTGAATGTGAAAAGTGAAACACTAAAGCTTTCAGAAGTTAATATAGAAAAATACTGTTATAATTTTGGTGTAAGTCAACATTTTATATAGCATTACATAAAATTCCCTTAATCATAATATAAAAGACTGCCAGATTGTATTACATTAAATTAATAACATTTGTTAATCTAAAGGAATCAGATCAGTGTTGGAGAAGATTTTTGATGTACATACAATTAATAAGGTTCTAATAGACTGAATACATATAGGGCTTCTTCAAATCACAACAAAAAACAAGTCAATGGGAAAATGTGAGAAAAAAAAAAACAGAAGGAAAGATCTGAACACTTCACAATGGTATTCAAATGATAAGGAAATGACAAATTACTCACCTTAGATACAGAGTAAAGCAAATTAAAGTCAATTGAAATGCTCATAACAGAATGTTTAAAATTTTTAAAAAGGACAGTCACAATTGTTGCTGAAAAAGTAGAAATACAAGTATTCCACACAGAAGATGAGAGCCTATATTGGTAAAAATACTTTCAGAAAACTCAGGCAATACATACTAAAGTTGAGCACATAACACTCCAATACCTAGCATGCTCACTTTTAGAAATATTCTCAACAACCAAAAAAAGGTTTTATATGCATTTAAAGACATACATGTTAATATCCTTGGCATCATTTTTAACAAGATTGCTGATGTATGGATAAATTGTGTAGCCAAATAATTGATCAGGAATAAAAATGGGCAAATGAAAAAGAATTTCACATCATTAAATCGTGTTAAAACTGCTAGGTATGTAAAAGCATATACTGTGTAACAACATTTATATAAAGTAAAAATGGCAAAAGTAATTTGTGATAATAGAAATCAGAAGAGTTCTTATTTTAGGGAGTTTAAGTAGTATATCAGAGAAGGCAATGGCACCCCACTCCAGTACTCTTGCCTGGAAAATCCCATGGATGGAGGAGCCCGGTGGGCTGCAGCCCATGGGGTCGCTAGGAGTCAGACACGACTGAGCGACTTCACTTTCACTTTTCACTTTCAAGCATTAGAGAAGGAAACGGCAACCCACTCCAGTGTTCTTGCCTGGAGAATCCCAGGGAAGGGGGAGCTTGTTGGGCTGCCGTCTATGGGGTCGCACAGAGTCGGACACGACTGAAGCGACTTAACAGCAGAAATATTTTGGCGGGGGCGGGGGCGGGGGGTTGGTAATATTCTGATTTTTTTATCTAAGTATTAGTAGTACAGGTGTGTACATTTTGTGAAAACTCACTAACCTCTACATATAGTATTTATATACTTCTTAATGCATATTTTAGCTTAATTAAAAGTTTAATACAAATAAAATGAGGAAACATAATTGAATACAACATATTTCCTACAAAACTAATTCTTGCTATGTATTGTGCTTAGTCACTCAGTCCTGTCAGTCTCTGCGACTCTATGGATATTATCCCACCAGGTTCCTCTGTCCATGGGATTTTTCAGTACTGGAGTGGGTGGCCATTTCCTCCTTCAGCAGATCTTTCTGACCCAAGTATCAAACCTGTTTCTTCCGTGTCTCCTGCATTGGCATACAGATTATTTTACCACTGAGCCACCTGGGAAGCCCTGGTGGCAAGTATTCTGCTTCCATGGTTCACTGGCTAGCCTAGAAGGGCTGCAATCACTGACTCCATTTCTCAGGTATCATTGGAATACTATCTGTGACTCCTCTATAATACCTAAAATAGTTGGAAAAAAAATCATAATTAAATTGAACAATAATAACAATTTTAAATTGTCCCAATCTGTGATATGCCCATTACATAATAAAAATTGAAATATTAGAATAAAAGTTCAGTAAAACTAGGCACATATATTTCCAGTGTATGGTTAATCATATCATATGGGTATATGAAAAGACAGGTACTAATAGTTTTTTCAATTTCACCTTTAAATTAAAACTGATGTTAATGAAGTGAAACAACTCTTATTGAAATGCCTTTAGAATTGTCAGAAATACATATTGCTTTATCCTCAACTGCAGGTGTACTCATATTCTCATAAATGAAATCATCCATCTTTAAGCAAACCAAAATTATCTTTGCTTTAATTATTTTATATGTAACCAAACTTTGTGGATCTCTCTTTGTTCATTTTGACAGGAATGGATGTTTTATAGATAAGTAAATTTCTTGGACAATTGAATATATTTTGAAATGGAAATTTTCAGTCATCCATGAAATTAAACAGTGCTTTACAAAGAAAAGAAAAGCTTTTCAGTGATGAATTCTGCCCTCCTATCTTAGATTCTCTGTTTAAATTTCCATGTCAAAGTAAATAGTGTCTTATTCCAAAACAAATTCCTAGGAAGTTTTTATCTCAGGCAAATTTCCTTTTTACTCTAACAGTCTCTACATGCAGTGCTTGTGGTTTGACTTTTCTGGTGGGACTTCCATGCTGTATAATTCGGCTTGCCTGCTGGTTCTTACCATATCTTGTGATCTTGTTGACCTTCTAACACTTCGTTCATTTTATAGTTCAGTTTTGTTTTTCTAATTCAGCATTTAGCAGGTGTTTAACTTTGTGGAAGGAAGGAAGAGAGGAAGGAAGGGAAGGAGGGAGGGAGGAATTAGGAGGATCACTTTCGTCTTTGCCAGGAGTGATATGTAAAGATACTTAGCCAACTTCTTGTCCTACAAGTTGCCCCTCAGATAAATATACTGTTCATTTGCCATTTTCTGAGGTTTAGATTTTGTTGCTGGTGTTATTGTTTGCATTTTTTTAATTTAAATATTTCTTTAATATTATGGAGGAATCATGGGGGCTAAAATAAACAGGGTGGAAAATCTGGATAGAACTAGTTTGCAAGTTTCAGTGAAAAAATCTTTGATTGTAACAGAATAAAAATGGAACTAGGTCTAATCCTCCCTAGCTACTCATTATAGTTCTTTCAATCTTGTCTAGTAAGGATAAATCCACCAAATTCTTTCATTCATCTTTTAAGCCTGTGTCTTGTGCTCCAAGATCCCGCAAGAATTTTCTTGTGCTGTAGAACATATTAGGAAAGTTGTAAGTACAGATAATGTTGCTTTAGTAATATAAAGTAGTCAGATAAAAAATATATATCTTAGAAAGTTTTACATGGTCTCATCTCAATCCTAATATATGGTTCTTTGACTGGAAAAATGTGTCTAATGTATTTGCCTGTCAGGGTAGGACATAAATTTCTGAAATTTCCTTTAAATTAGAACTTTAAGTATTCAAAGCATTAATGTCTTATCTGTAAACACTCTTCTATAACCTATTTGTGAAATAAAATTTATTGTGCATTTCAGATAAATCAAATGGATATGTTGTTTTCAATCCAAAATGTTCAGAGTTATAAATTAAGATAATGCTTCAATATGATCAGATTCAAGGAATGCAACACTGAAATTAAGGATTGCATTCCCAGGATCAAGATTAAGATCTCCTATCAGATGTAAGACAGATTTAGAAGAATTAGTAGATTTTAATGTCCCCAAACATAAAGATATAAGAGAAAATAGAATTATGAGTATTCTGCCAGTGATAATTTGATCTAAGTTAAGATTAAAAAAATATATATGTGTAATTCTTTGGTAGATAAAGTGAAGAGCATATACATAGAGCATGAGGTGAGAGAGGACATCATACATTGGGGATCCCTTCAGTTCTGCATGTGACTGAAATGCAGTCAGAGAAGAGAGACACATAAAAGCTTCAAGGAAGAGGTAAATGAGCGTTAATTAGGGGGTTTACATTTTGTTCATAATAGTTTCAGAAGTACTGGAATGAAATTGTTTCATGTATTTGCTTGTCTAATAAATATACGAGAGGACAGAATCAAACTTAAGAAATCATTTAGACAGGAAATATTTTATTTTAGAATTTGAGGCTACATCTTAATATGTTTTGTTTGCTTTGCTTTATAAAATCACATATAGCAAAGAAGCTCTGTTCTAAATTGATGTTGCTTAGTAACTAGAATAGTTCCAGCAATAATAATTAAAACTTTTGTTAAAGATTAACATACAGACCAGATTTTGTGCTTTGTTCAAGATACATTTATTTTAAAACTCCTGTAATTGATAGAACTAGAGTTTTATGATATAAAAGGATAAAGTTTCTGGAAAAAATTCTTTTTAAATTATGGAGCATTGTTTCCATTTAGCTATTTTTATTTTTATCATTACTGTCATGGTGTAATGAATTGGATATTCCTCTAATGTACTAATATATTTATACTGCTATAATAAAATCATGTGAGCAGAGAAAAATTCTCCATTATAATGCAAATATATAATATTGTTTTCTACCACTTTCTACCACCCTGTTTCCAGGGTGAATGGACCTATAATCATGTACTGTTTCTTTCATTCATATACTTTTTTCTGTTATTACAAATTTGTTTATGTACTTAAAATTTTGGCAGTGGACAAAATGTCTCATTTTGGTTACACACACACGCACACCCACAGATGTACACACCATGATGAAGATAAAAATTGAATAATATTATCTCAATAATTTATCAAAAATGCATCAAAGTATGGTAATTTGGAACACATTATAAATTAACCCCATTAAAATAACTGTGTAGGTTTTTATTTAATTTTCAAAAAAAAATGTGAAATAAATAAATATTAATTATTCACTTATCCAGAAATATACTAAAGTGAAAGTATAAAAGTTTTAAACCAAATCTTTTTTCCACTTACACTAAACACAATTGCATCCTGCAATATTAACCAGTTACACGTTATTTTAATGAGCTATGCACATTAGGATAAATTATGAACATGAGGCCGCATATTACAATTTACCATGTCTTTCATTGACCTTCATCGACATTTCTTCTGTGTCTTGAATACTTAATGGTCTTAGAAAACACCTAAATGCTATCAGTGGTTCCTGTATGTGATTTTATGTATTCTGAATCAATGCTATTTTGTTAGTCTCCTATTGCTGCTGTAAAAATCTGCAACTAACCTCATGGCTTAAAACAGCATATATTGATTATCTTAAAGTTCTGGAGGTCAGAAGCCTGAGATAAGTCTAACTGGGATAAATTCTAAGTTTAGAGAGGGCTGTACTCCCTCTGAAGGCTGTAGGGGGAAATCCCTTTCATTCATTTTCCAGAGAGTTAAGGGGCCAAGGGCACTTAGTGGTTTGTGGTCCCATCGCTCTCTTCAAAGCCAAGGAAGTCAGACTAAATCCTCATGCTGCTATCTCTCTGACTCTTTTTTTCCTCCCTTGTTCTTGCATAATGATATATGTCATTACATTAGAACTACTTGGATAATCCCAGATAAACTCATTGTTTTAATTCACCTAATTAGCAACCTTAATCCCCTTTGCAGTCTTTATTCTCCTTGTCAGGTGACCTAACACAGTCATTGGTTCCAGAGATTAAGCTGTGGATACCTGGTGCTAGTGGTAAAGAATCTGCCTGCCAATGCATTTAAGGAGTGAAGATCCCCTGAAAAAGGGCAGGGCAGTCCACTTCAGTACTCTTGCCTGGAGAATCTCCTGGACAAAGGAGCATGGCAGGTTATAGTCCATAGGGTCGCACAGAGTTGGACACGACTGAAGCAACCTGGCTTCCCACATCACTAAAGAAGGGAAGGGGAAGTATTTTGCTTAATAAGCCTAGCTGTGTGTGGAGAATCACTGGTAGAAGAGTAAGTGTGAATAACTAGGCATCCATCAAATAGTTATAGTGACAGTAAAACTGAAATGCTCACAATATAAACCTTCATGGAGCACCAAAATAATAAACTTTATTACACTCTATAATATACTACTTACTATAAATTTATGATAAATGAAAAGAGTTATTATTAGATTCATGATAAATTTCAGAGTTGCAATGTCCAAGCCTGAAGTGACAATTTTTAAGTCACATTACTTGTGTGATTTATCAATGTTTCAATTTACTTATGGATTGAAATAATTCTAATTATTTTTGATTATCTTGTCACAAAGTAAACTTTTAAAAATTATCTGGATTTACTATACTCTATCCTTCTACATGCACATGCATACATCTCTTAAAATTCTTACAGTCTCTGTATTAACCACACATTTTCTTATAAGCTTGGCAAATTACCAAGAGTTCTTACATAAAATGAAAGAATATGAGAATGTTTATATACATGTTAGGTGTGAGAGTGCACAATAGTATAAATTAGAGAAAACATTTTAGAAGTATTTTGAAGCATTGAAATTTTATATAATTTCCCATTTACTTATTAAATTATATTTGTAGAAATTTATAACAGTAAAAGTGTTAATAATAGTCATCACTTATTATTGAGTATTTAGTTTGGGCCAAAACTAATCTAAAGGCATTTACTTGTACAAATTGTTTAATTCTCAAAATGATACCATGAAATAATTTATATCACTTCCTCATTTTATGAATGAGGAAGAAAGGGTACAGAGAGGTTAGGGCAGTTTACTTAGGTACAAAGAACTAATCAGTAGCACATATTTTTGATTCCAGACTCTGGATTCCAGAATCCTTATCACAACTGTCCCTTCTAATGTAAGAAAGAGACATGCCCAGGATGACATACATGCAAAGATCGCCTTTTCATATCTTTTCATGAAAAATTGTAAAAATTTTGTGTCAATTAATGTGAAAAGAGTTAATTATTATTCATTATAACCGCAGAAGACAATGGAATTATTTTATAGCTAGATGAAAGAAAACAGAAGACTCTACACATGACATCATCAGATGGTCAATACCAAAATCAGACTGATTATATTCTTTGTAGCCAAAGATGGAGAAGCTCTATACAGTCAGCAAAAACAAGACAAGGAGCTGAATGTGGCTCAGATCATGAACTCCTTATTGCCAAATTGAGGCTTAAATTGAAAAACGTAGGGAAAACCACTAGACCATTAAGGTATGACCTAAATCAAGTCCCTTATGATTATACAGTGGAAGGGACAAATAGATTCAAGGGATTATATCTGATAGAGTGCCTGAAGAACTATGGATGGAGGTTTGTGACATTGTACAAATGTCACAAGGAGGCAGTGATCAAGACCATCCCCAAGAAAAAGGATGCAAAATGATTGTCTGAAGAGGCCTTACAAATAGCTGAGAAAAGAAGAGAAGCTAAAGGCAAAGGAGAAAAAGAAAGATGTACCCATTTGAATGCAGAGTTCCAAAGAATAGCAAGGAGAGATAAGAAAGCCTTCCTCAGTGATCAATGCAAAGAAATAGAGGAAAACAATAAAATGGGAAAGACTAGTGATCTCTTCAAGAAAATTAGAGATACCAAGGGAACATTTCATACAAACAATGAATAAACAATAAAGGACAGAAATGGTATGGACCTAACAAAAGCATAAGATACGACAAAGAGGTGGCAAGAATACACAGAAGAACTATACAAAAAAGATCTTCATGACCCATATAACCATGGTGATGTGATCACTCACCTAGAGCTAGACATCCTGGAATGTGAAGTCAAGTGGGCCTTAGGAAGCATTGCTATGAACAAAGTTAGTGGAGGTGATGGAATTCCAGTAGAGCTATTTCAAATCCTAAAAGATGATGCTGTGAAAGTGTTGTACTCAATATACCAGCAAATTTGGAAAACTCAGCAGTGGCCATAGTGACTGGAAAAGGTCAGTTTTTTTTTTTTTTTTTTTTTTTCCCAATCCCAAAGACAAGTAATGCCAAAGAATGTTCAAACTACCACACGATTTCACTCATCTCAGAGACACTTGCAAAGTAATGCTCAAAATCCTCCAATCCAGGCTTCAATAGTTTGTGAACCACGAACTTCCAGATGTTCAAGCTAGATCTGAAAAAGGCAGAGGAACCAGAGATCAAATTGCCAACATCTGTTGGACTATAGAAAAAGCAAAGGAGTTCCAGAAAAAGATCTGCTTCATTGACTATGCCAAAGCCGTTGACTGTGTGGATCACAACAAACTTTGTAAAATTCTTAAAGAGATGTGAATAGCAGACCACCTGACCTGCCTCTTAAGAAATCTGTATGCAGGTCAAGGAGCAACAGTTAGAACTGGGCATGGAACAATATGCTATGCTATGCTATGCTAAGTCACTTCAGTCATGTCCGACTCTGTGTGACCCCATAGACGGCAGCCACCAGGCTCCCCCGTCTCTGAGATTCTCCAGGCAAGAACACTGGAGTGGGTTGCCATTTCCTTCTCCAATGCATGAAAGTGAAAAGTGAAAGCGAAGTCGCTCAGTCGTGTCTGACTCCTAGCGACCCCATGGACTGCAGCCCACCAGGCTCCTCCATCCATGGGACTCTCTAGGAAAGAGTACTGGAGTGGGGTGCCATTGCCTTAGACTGGTTCCAAATCGGGAAAGGATTACTTCAAGGCTGTATATTGTCACCCTGCTTATTTAACTTATATGCAGAGTAAATTATGCAAAATGCCAGGCTGGATGAAGCACAAGCTGGAATCAAGATTGTTGGGAGGAATATCAATAATCTCAGATATGCAGGTGACACCTCCCATATGGCAGAAAGTGAAGAGGAACTAAAGAGCCTCTTGATGAAAATGAAAGAGGAGAGTGAAAAAGTTGGCTTAAAGCTCAACATTCAAAAAACTAAGATCATGGCATTCTGCCCCACCACTTCATGGCAAATAGATGGGGAAATAATGGAAATAGTGAGAGACTTTATTTTTGATGGTCTCCAAAATCACTGCAGATGGTGACTGCAGCCATGAAATTAAAAGATGTTTGCTCCTTGAATGAAAAACTACGACCAAACTAGACAGCATATTAAAAAGCAGAGACGTTACTTTGCCAACAAAGGTCCGTCTAGTCAAAGCTATGCTTTTTCAGTAGTCATGTATGAATGTAAGAGTTGGACTATAAAGAAATTGGGTGCCAAGGAATTGATGCTTTTGAACTATAGTGTTGGAGAAGACTCTTGAGAGTCCCTTGAACTGCAAGAAAATCCAACCAGTCCTGGGTGTTCATTGGAAGGACGGATGGTGAAGCTGAAACTCCAATATTTTGGCCACCTGATGGGAAGAGCTGACTCATTTGAAAAGATCCTGATGCTGGGAAAGATTGAAGGCAAGAGGAGAATGTTACAACAGAGGATGAGATGGTTGGATGGCATCACTGACTTGACAGACATGAGTTTGAGTAAACTCCAGGAGTTGGTGATGGACAGGGAGGCCTGGCATGCTTTGGTCCATGGGGTTGCAAAGAGTTGGACACAACTGAGTGACTGAAGTGAACTAAACTGAAGGCTAGACACTGGTTGCTAGGTGACCCAAAGGCTTGTTTAGAGGGTTGGAGTCTCCCCATCCCCCACCCCTGGGCTCTGGGGAACAGAAAGGGGCTGGAAGTTAAGTCAATCACAAATGACCATTGATTTGATCAATTATGAGTAGCATTAAATCCTAGAAGGATAAGGTACAAGTTGGTAAACACATGGAGATTTGGGAAGAAACCAGTGTCTGGAAAGTGCATGGAAGACTGACACCTCTTACCATATATTTTGCCCTATGCATTTCTTCCAACTGACTGATGTGCAGTTACAGGCTTTTTATAACAAACCAGTGATCTAGTAAGTCAAATGTTTCTCCTGAGTTCTGTGAGCCATTCTAGCAAATAAATGAAATCCAAAAAGCAGGTTTGTTGGAATCCCTGATCTACAGCCAGTTCATAAGACGTGGCTAACAACCTGGATCTCGATTGGTATCCTGCGTTGGAGGAGTTATTGGAACTTCCAAATTGTAACCAGTCTGTCAAAATGACAGTGAACAACCTGAATTTGTAACTGAACACTAAAGTTGTGGAGACACAATCCCTTGGTACTCAATCCTTAAGCTGTTGAGTCTAATACAGTTTCTAAGTAGAAAATGCCAGAACTGAGTTGAATTATCAGACATAAGCAGAGTGTCCAAGAATTGCTTGGTGATGTGGGGAAACACTCCGCATTCACACAAACATCTTGAAATTGGGTCTAGAAACCCAAGAGTATCATAGCACAAATACTAAAAATATGACAAAAACACATCTGAACAAAGAAAAGGAAGTCACAAAACATTAAAAGCAATTTCCTTTAGGGAAAAATTTCATGTTTTGCTCATTATAATTCTGTACTTTAATGAAAAACTAATAGGGATATATGATTATAGTGTTTTTAGTTATAAGGTTAACTAAGCACTAGAAGATACTGAAATACAAACTGTTAAATACAATGAAAATGTGGAGTAGGACTAATATATGTGAAGGGAAAAGAGTAGTGGAGGTAGTCCGATGGCTACTTTTAAGTTTATAATTGTATTATTTTGTTTTAAGCAATCATGTGTATTGTATTTTATACTATTAAAAATAATACTTGCATAGCAGTGTGAATGTACTTAATGCAACTGAACTATGCACATAAAATAATTAAAATGATATGTTTGATGTTATGCATATATTACAACAATAAAAAAGGCAGATATTAACAAAATAGGAAACACAGGAAAATTTACCAAAATGAAAGCTAGCTTGCTGCTGCTGCTGCTGCTGCTGCTGCTGCTGCTGCTGCTGCTAAGTCACTTCAGTCATGTCCGACTCTGTGTGACCCCATAGACGGCAGCCCACCAGGCTACCCCGTCCCTGGGATTCTCCAGGCAAGAACACTGGAGTGGGTTGCCATTTCCTTCTCCAATGCATGAAAGTGAAAAGTGAAAGTGAAGTCGCTCAGTCGTGTCCGACTCTTAGAGACCCTATGGACTGCAGCCCACCAGGCTCCTCCATCCATGGGATTTTCCAGGCAAGAGTACTGGAGTAGGGTGCCATTGCCTTTTCTGAAAGCTAGCTTAGATAAAAGCAAAAACAAATAAAATGAACTTTGATGAAATCTAATGAAGAAAATAGCCCATGAAGTTTGTAGATGCTAAAGTGAATGTGTTTTTTATAATTTGCAATGTTTATATCTGTTGTTCAACCTTTTCTCATTTCTAATCTGTATAGAGCACCTGTGAAAAATCTCATAAGAACTGGAAGATTATACATATATTTGAAGAAATGTTATATATATATATATATACACACACACACACACACACACACATATATGAAGAAATGTTATATATATGTGTGTGTGTGTGTGTGTGTATGTGTTTATATGAAAGTGAAAATGAAGTTGCTCAGTTGTGTACCACTCTTTGGGACACCATGGACTGTAGTGTACCAGGCTCCTCCCTCCATGGGATTTTCCAGACAAGAATACTGGACTGGGTTGCCATTTCCTTCTCCAAGAGATCTTCCCTACTCGGGGTTTGAACCTAGGTCTACGGCATTGTAGGTAGATGCTTTACCATCTGAGCCACCAGAGAAGTCCATATGGGTTCTTTACCACTGCTGCTGCTGCTGCTAAGTCGCTTCAGTCATATCCGACTCTGTGTGACCACATAGACGGCAGCCCACCAGGCTCCCCCGTCCCTGGGATTCTCTAGGCAAGAACACTGGAGTGGGTTGCCATTTCCTTCTCCAATGCATGAAAGTGAAAAGTGAAAGTGAAGTCGCTCAGTCGTGTCCGACTCCTAGGGACCCCATGGACTGCAGCCTACCAGGGTCCTCTGTCCATGGGATTTTCCAGGCAAGAGTACTGGAGTGGGGTGCCATCCCAGGTGGTGCTAGTGGTAAAAAATCCTGCCAGTGCAGGAGAGTTAAAGAGATGTGGGTTCAATTACTGGGTTTGGAAGATCTGGAAGAGAGCATGGCAACCCACTCCAGTATTCTTGACCAGAAGAGAATCCCATGGTCAGAGGAGCCTGGTGGGCTACCATCCATAGGGTAGCATAGAGTTGGACTTGACTAAAGTGACTAAGCACATGTGCACACATAAATATCACATCATATCCACTAGAAAGGCTACTATAAAAAAGACATAAAATACGTGTTGGCAAGGATGTGGAGAAATCAGAATCCCATCGCACTGTTGGTGGGAATGTAAAATGGTGCAGCTGCTAGGGAAAATAACACACTGGTTTTCTCCAAAATTAAAAATTGAATCACCATATGTTCCAGAAGCTCTACTTCTTTGTGTGTACCCAAAAGAACTGAAAGTAGGGTCATCAAAAGCTATGTGTACACTCTTGTTCACAACAGGATTATTTACAATTGTCAAAAGCAATCCAAGTGTTCATCTAGAGAGAAACAAATAAAAACAATCTGCGTTCATTGCTCAGTTGTGTCCAACATTTTGCGACCCCGTGGATGTAGCCCACCAGGCACCTTGGTCCTTGGGATTGGTATTTAGTATACCTTGAAAAGAAAGGAAATTCTTATCCATGTGATGACATGTATGAAACTTGAAGATATTATGTCAAATTAAATAAAATAGTCATTGCTGGGGTCCAGCCCCGGCTGATCCAGGGTATTCGAAGGAGAAACGGCATCGGCGATCAGGAAACAATTGCTTAATTAAATGTTAATTAAGGATGTAAAGAGTAATAGAATAAGGATAGCTCAGTGAGGAAATTCAGTGGAGAAAAGAGGCTGAATAATTCAGCCAGAAGGTAAGAGAAAGAACGACATGGGGAGACCAAGTTTCGGTGAACAAGGCCCGCCCTTTATTTTCCAAAGTAGTTTTTATACCTTAAGTTATGCATAGAGGATAATGGGGGAAGGGGTAGAGTCATGTAGTAAGCCAGGCTTTCTTCCTGCAAACTTATCATATGCAAAAGTTTAGGTGATTTGCATCATCTTCTGGCCCGGAGGCCTGTTAACATTTTAAGACCCTTTCTTCAGAAAACTTATTTTTCTCTAAAGGTGATTAGGCAGGCGCAAAGGTGTGGTGGGCTACAACAAGAAAAATAATTAACTCAAGGGTCCAAGGTTACAAACATTAAAGCTACTACTTACACCAATTATATTAATCAATACACTGCCAGGGACACAGCAGGTAAGGGATATGAAAACTTAGCAGCAAACATTGGCCTAACAAGTGAAAAACCCTTCACCAATACAATTTCTAATCAATCTTTTAACTGCTCAAAGGAATCTGTGTTTAGACAGTTTAGAACATCTCCTGCCTCTCACAGTTGGGAGGCTCTGAACAATCACATGTGGCCAGAAAAACCTATTCAGGCAGGCTAGAGGATTTCCAAAGGAGTTTGTAGGTTGAAACACTGTCACACCCAGGAATTATTAACTGGAGCTGTAAGCTAACTCTTTTTTTCAGAGAGAGGTAGTGGGGGACAGCCCCCCGTAAAGTCAAAGGTATAGGTGAGAGCACAAAGCAGAAAGTAGGCAGACTCTGGTTTTGGGAGTAGATGCTCGAGAATTTCCAGGGGGACTCCTGAGGCTCGATCCCGCCTTTGCGTATGCCGAGCCTCCTTCCTCATGACCTTTGCCATGGGCGGAGTTCCTCATGCTGGCTCCCAGCAGTAATAGAATTCTAGTTGAGCTATTCCAGGTCCTGAAAGATGATGCTGTGGAAAGTGCTGCACTCAATATGCAATATGCAATATGCACTCAATATGCAATATGCCAGCTCCCGGCAAGTCATGAAAGAACAAATGCTGTATGCTTCCACTTATATGAGATTCCCTAAAGTAGTCAAATTCATAGAAACAGAATGCAAAATAGTGGTTTCCACAAGTTGAGAGAAGGGACAATGGGGAGCTATTGTTTAATGTATATATGTTTCAATCTATATACCTTCAGTTTTCCAAAATGAAGAGTTCTGAGATGATGTTGCTAATGTGAACAATGTGAATGTATTTGATCTCACTTAACCATACAATTCTCCAAGTCAGGCTTCAGCAATATGTGAACCGTGAACTTCCAGATGTTCAACCTGGTTTTAGAAAAGGCAGAGGAACCAGAGATCAAAATGACAACATCTCCTGGATCATCAAAAAAGCAAGAGAGTTCCAGAAAAACATCTATTTCTGCTTTATTGACTCTGCCAAAGCCTTTGACTGTGTGGATCACAATAAACTGTGGAAAATTCTGAAAGAGATGGCAATACCAGACCACCTGACCTGCCTCTTGAGAAACATATATGCAGGTCAGGAAGCAACAGTTAGAACTGGACATGGAACAACAGACTGGTTCCAAATAGGAAAAGGAGTATGCCAAGGCTGTATATCGTCACCCTGCTTATTTAACTTACATGCAGAGTACATCATGAGAAATGCTGGGCTGGAAGAAGCACGAGCTGGAATCAAGATTGAGAAATATCAATAACCTCAGATATGCAGATGACACCACTCTTATGGCAGAAAGTAAAGAGGAACTAAAAAGCCCCTTGATGAAAGTAGAAGTGGAGAGTGAAAAAGTTGGCTTAAGGCTCAACATTCAGAAAACGAAGATCATGGCATCTGGTCCCGTCACTTCATGGGAAATAGATGGGGAAAGAGTGGAAACAGTCTCAGACTTTATTTTTTGGGGCTCCAAAATCACTGCAGATGGTGACTGCAGCCATGAAAATAAAAGGCGTTTACTCTTTGGAAGGTAAGTTATGACCAAACTAGAGAGCATATTCAAAAGCAGAGACATTACTTTGCCAAAGAAGTTCTGTCTAGTCAAGGCTATGGTTTTTCCAGTGGTCATGTATGGATGTGAGAGTTGGACTGTGAAGAAAGCTGAGCACTGAAGAATTGATGCTTTTGAACTGTGGTGTTGGTGAAGACTCTTGCGTGTCCCTTGAACTGCAAGGAGATCCAACCAGTCCATTCTGAAGGAGATCAGCCCTGGGATTTCTTTGAAGGAAATGATGCTAAAGCTGAAACTCCAGTACTTTGGCCACCTGATGCAAAGAGTTGACTCATTGGAAAAGACTCTGATGCTGAGACGGATTGGGGGCAGGAAGAGAAGGGGATGACAGAGGATAAGATGGCTGGATGGCATCACTGACTCGATGGACGTGAGTCTGGGTGAACTCCGGGAGTTGGTGATGGACAGGGAGGCCTGGCATGCTGCGATTCATGGGGTCACAAAGAGTCTGACCCGACTGAGTGACTGAACTGAACTGAACCATACACTTAAAATTTAATGGTCAATTTTATATTATGTTTATATTATTACAATTAAAAAAAAAGCAATCCCACTGCTGGGCATACACACTGAGGAAACCAGAAGGAAAAAGACACGTGTACCCCAATGTTCATCACAGCACTGTTTGTAATAGCCAGGATAGGGAAGCAACCTAGATGCCCATCAGCAGATGAATGGATAAGAAAGCTGTGGTACATATACACAATGGAGTATTACTCAGCCATTAAAAAGAATACATTTGAATCAGTTCTAACGAGGTGGATGAAACTGGAACCTATTATACAGAGTGAAGTAAGCCAGAAAGAAAAACACCAATACAGTATACTAACACATATATATGGAATTTAGAAAGATGGTAACAATAACCCTGTGTACGAGACAGCAAAAGAGACACTGATGTATAGATCAGTCTTATGGACTCTGTGGGAGAGGGAGAGGATGGGGAGATTTGGGAGAATGGCATTGAAACATGTATAATATCATATATGAAACGAGTCTCCAGTCCAGGTTTGATGCACGATACTGGATGCTTGGGGGTGGTGCACTGGGACGACCCAGAAGGATGGTATGGGAAGGGAGGGGGGAGGAGGTTTCAGGATGGGGAGCACAGGTATACCTGTGGCAGATTCATTTTGATGTTTGGCAAAACTAATACAATATTGTAAAGTTTAAAAATAAAATTAAAAATAAATGAATAAATAAAATGAAAAAAAAAGAAAAAATAAATAAATAAAAAATGGAAAACATAAACTTTTTTCAATATGATTATTTCTCTGCATCAACCCACCTATCCATTCATCCATCTAGCCAAGTACATGTATCAAAAGCAGTCTAGAAAATGTAATCTAATATTACAAGCTCTATATTGACAATACAAGTTTAGATATTACTTTCATATTTTGTTTAGTTGTGCTTTTCCTTCTTCCTGATAAGAAAATGTTATTAAAAAATAAACTATACAAGCATTTAAACAAAGCAACAAGTTATCCCAATAGGTAATGTTGTAGCCACGCATTCTGGGAGCAAACTCACTCAGAAGGACAATGCAGATAGTGGAGTGCAGTTTATTACACTGGCGGGCCCAAGGCAGAGTCTCCTCTTAGCCAATACCTCGACCAATTTTTATGAAAACCTTATATATCCTAAGTGTACGTGCTCAAACCCACCTCCCCAAATTCCCTGAAACTAGTATGAGCAAAGGAAAAGAAAAATACAATCAAAGTTAACCCATGATTCCTATGCCTAAGCCTAGGTAGTTAACAGTGGACAATTATCAAGAGGCCTGTGGTCATACCCCAATAAGCATAATAGAATTTATGATTCTATTCGGTTACACAGATAATTAGGGTATTCTTTTAGGCAACAGAGAGTCTAGGTACAAGCCCTGGGGCTCTTCCATCCAGGGGGCCTGGTTTTCCAGTTGATATGTTGTTTCCATAGATATTAGGCATATAGCTCAAAGCCCACATGACGGCACAAGATGGAGTCCTGCTTTCAAGATGGAGCCTGTTCAGTCTGTTTCCTCCTCCATTAATATAAAAAACAGATCAATAACCATATATGGAAATTAAAGAATGCTCAAGAAAACAATACTGGAGACATATTTTATTGCTTTTATTGTTGTTGTTATTCATCTGAACATTATTTCTAAATCTGTAATGGGTTTTTTGTTTTTATTTTTGTTTTTTTTTTTCCTCTGTCCAAGATAACTGAAGATGAAAAATGCCAAATTCCTGAAGCCTCAGATGTAGGAGGAAAATGTTCAAATATATTTTCAATTTAATTCTTGAATCCATTAAATTGCATCAAATGTTTTGTATACTTTCATCATATAGTATTTTGCTTTGTTATTTTTCCTCTTTATTTTTGATCCAGGATAGGTATTTATTGTTTCTTTCCTAGTTCAACCAGTATCTAAGTATCTTCCATTACAGAAAAAAAAAATAAAAGTCTCTGATGAAACTTAATGGCACTTCATTACCTCCAGTATCAAATCTAAAGTGTTCTTCTTTATCATAAAGACCCAATATAATATGGCTCTTTTGAATTTGTAAAAATATTTTTTGATTCATCTCAAAATGTCCGTTTAACTCCAGGAGATACTGTTTGTAAACAATGCTTCAGACATAATGCTAATTTACTCTTTTTTGTCCCCAAGCTACAGTTTACCTCTCTCCCACCTTCCATTCTTTCTGTTGCGAACTTGAATGCTAGAGTCGAGATTGAATTTAAATAAGAACTTCTCTGTCTACTGTGAAAAGAAGTTCTTCCAACTTTATTTGTTCTCTGATTAATTTTTTTTTTTTAACCAGGGTAGTATTTAAAACAAGGTCTGCTTAATATTTATCTTCTATTTACTATTCTGTTTTTAATTTTGATTCTCTCAATAGATTTCAAACGAATTGAGAGCAATCATTCTGAGGCAGTCATCATTTTTTATAATACTGCAATTTTAACACAAAACAGGAATTTATTATTTGATAAACTAATTTGAAAATATTTATTTTTAAAGGCAAATGATTTTCTCTAATTTACTTTTGTTATAAATCAATTCTGTCTATCTCAGGAGCCAAATACAAGTGAGCTTTTACCATTAAAATATGTGTGGCACTTTGTCTTGGAAGTATTGAAGGAGGAAACAGACAGAACAGGCTCCATCTTGAAAGCAGGACTCTATCTTGTGCTGTCATGTGGACTTTGAGCTACATGCCCAGTATCTATGGAAACGACATATCAACCGGAAAACCAGGCCCTCTGGATGGAAGAACCCCAGGGCTCGTACCTAGACTCTCTGTTGCCTAAAAGAATACCCTAATTATCTGTGTAACCGAATAGAATCATAAATTCTATTATGCTTATTGGGGTATGACCACAGGCCTCTTGATAATTGTCCACTGTTAACTACCTAGGTTTAAGGCATATGAATCATGGGTTAACTTTGATTGTCTCTTTCTCTTCCTTTGTTCATACTAGTTTCAGGGAGTTTGGGGAGGTGGGTTTGAGCACGTACACTTAGGATATATAAGGTTTTCAGAAAAACTGGTCGGGGTCCTTGGCTAAGAGGAGACTCTGCCTTGGGCCCGCCAGTGTAATAAACTGCACTCCACTATCTGCATCATCCTTCTGAGTGAGTTTGTTTCCTAGAACACATGGCTACAACAGTGTTACTAAAAGAAAAAAAAAATATATATATATATATATATCCATCTCTAGTTCTGGAAAATATTTTTATTTTAAATGACAAAAATTAAGTGCTATTAAATCAAATAGGCAAGTTGATCATTATTCAGGATAGGAGAGTAAAGGAGACCATTATCTTTTAATACTATTCAACAAATATCCCTTGAATATCTTCCATGTGCTAGGAAATCTATTAGGTGCTACAGATGTCAGGTAGAGATAGGTCTAGTGACTGATCCACCATATAGAGCTTCTATGAAACAGAAGGGTCTACAGACAATTGCAATGAAGTGTAATTAGCAATATAACAAGTACTTCCCGAACAAAGTATAGTCTAAGTGGATAGCTCTGTGTCTAAGTAGATAGAAATGTTGAAAGTGAAGGGAGAACACATTTTAGAACTGAAACAAAATAGTACATTACTGAAGGATAAACTATTGGTTCAAGAGTGAGGAGATGATAAGGGATCAGGCTGTCCTCTCAAAAATAGGTATTAAATATATCTGCTATTACTACAGTCTGTGATACATCAGCTCTTCCTTTAAATACTGTAGTAGCTTCCCACCCAGCCTCCTATCTTCCCCTCTTTCTCCCATTCAGTGGAAGGTATGAGCTTTTAAAAAATATACACTGTATATAAAATACTTGGTAATAGTGATCTTTTTAAAGCCATCCAATATTTTTATCAAGGACTTCCCTGATGACTCAACAGGTAAGGAATCTGCCTGCAATGTGGGAGACACAGGAGGCATGGGTTCAATCCCTGAATGGAGAATATCCCCTGGAGAAGGAAATGGCAACCCACTCCAGTATCCTTGCCTGGAAAAATCCCATCAACAGAGGAGCCTGGTGGGTTACAGTCCATGGAATCATAAAGAGTCAGACGTGAGTGAGCACAAGGCATGTGACATGACTTTTATCAGTATGAAAGGCAATTTGGATCTTGTCTCCCAAGCAAGTGACATCTCTTTCCACTACTCATTGAATTTCAACCACAGCAATCTTTCAATTTTTCAAAATCAGCAAGATCTTTCTTGTGTAAACATGTTCAAATTTACTTTGCCTGTAACCTGAATTCTCCCTTTTATTGCATGTACTTGCTTGCTTGCTGACATATATTTATCTTTTAATTATCAGTTTCAATATTTTAATTTCAACAAGTTCTTTCCTGAAAGCCCAGTGTAACTTATCATCTTTATTTAGCTCAATACCACCTGATCAGCATATAGAATTATGACTGACACATAGTAGGAGCTCAATAAATATTTGTTGAACTGAATGAGTGGAGGAAAGACAAACAATGACTAAATAAATAATTCAGAGTTGCAAGCTTACCTGAGTGCCTTATGTAAATGGATTGGAGAATGCTTGTTTGAAAACAAACAAAAATATGATTAGGAGACAGAGTAATCCCATTATCCCATGTATTGAGGAAGAGATAATGGTGGAAAAGTCTAGGAAGATGAACCATGATGGGGAAATACATGATTTGAAAGGTGTTATGTTGTGCTAGGCTTAGTCCCTCAGTCATGTCTGACTCTCTGTGACCTCATGGACTGTATAGCCTGCCAAGCTTCTCTGTCCATGGGGATTCTCTAAGAATACTAGAGTGGGTAGCCATGCTCTCCTTCAGAGGATCTTCCCAACCCAGGGATCAAACCCAGGTCTCTCACATTGCACGTGGATTCTTTACCATCTGAGCCTCCAGGGAAATGCATGAATACTAGAATGGGTACCTATCTCTTCTCCAGGGGATCTTCCCACCCAAGAATGGAACCGGGATCTCCTACATTGTAGGTGGATTCTTTACCAGCTGAGCTACCAGGGAAGCCTGAAGAGGTGTTATAGACATGTAATTAATAGCACTTTTTAACTGATTGGATGTGATTAATAAATGAGACATAGATAACAGAATCATGGAAGATATCTGATTTTCTCCCTTAAAAACAGATGAATTGTGTCATTTTATTTTTCATTTGAGAAAAGAAACAAAGAAACACACCTGATTCTTTGTGACCGCCTGGACTGCAGTATGCCAGGCTTCTCTGTCCTTCACTATCTCTTGGAGTTTGCTCAAATTCAAGTCCTTTGAGTCAGTGATGCCATCCAACCATCTCCTGCTTTGTTGCCCCATTCTCATGCCCTTAATGTTTCCCACCATCAGGGTCTTTTCCAATCAGTTGGCTCTTTGCATCATGTGACCAAAGTTTTGGAGCTTCAGCTTCAGCATCAATCCTTTTGATGAATATTCAAGGTTGATTTCCTTTAGGATTGACTGGTTTGATCTCCTTGCTGTCCAAGGGACTATCAAGAGTCTTCTCTAGCATGACAATTCAAAAGCTTCAATTCTTTGGTGCTCAGCCTTCTTAATGGTTCAACACTCACATCTGTAAATGACTACTGAAAAACCATAACTTTAACTATACAGATCTGTGTCAGCAAAATGATGTCTCTGCTTTTTAATATGCTGTCTAGGTTTATTATAACTTTCCTCCCAAGGAGTAAGTGTCTTTTAATTTCATGACTGAAGTCACCATCCACAGTGATTTTAGAGCCCAAGAAAATAAAATCTGTCACTGCTTCTACTTTTTCAACTTCTATTTGCCATGGACTTTTGGGACTGGATGCCATGATCTTAGTTTTTTGAATGTTGAGTTTTAAGCCACCTTTTTCACTTTTATCAAGAGGCTCTTTAGTTCCTCTTTGTTTTCTGCCTTTAGGTTGATGTCATCTGCATATCTGAGAAGGGCTATCTCAGAAGATCAACCTAAATAGGAGATGTGATGATGCAGTCTTTTCTGTTACATCAGATAACTGGAAGCATGCTATTAGAATGAGCTACTTGGACAAAGTATTGGGGAGAAAGAAAATAAGATTTTTAAGACATTCAAGTGTTAAAAGAAGAATAAGAAGAAGAAGTAGAGACTGAAAAGAAAACCAGAAGAAATGGCTTTGGACAAAACTAGGGGAATTTGATATCATAAATGCAAAGGATGAAAATGCTTGATGTATGAGGATATGATCAACAGACTCAATGCAAAGTGCCCTTCAGGTGAACAGTTCATTGCATTGGCAAGATAACTTTTTAAATTAATTTTTATTGGAATATAGTTGCTTTACAATTTTGTGTTAGTTTCTACTACATAGCAAAATGAATCAGACACACACACACACACACACACACACACACATATATATATATATATATCCCATCCATTTTGAAATTCCTTCCCATTCAGGTTACCACAGAAAATTAAGTAGAGATCCCTGTGCTATACACTAGGTTCTCATTAGTTATCTCTTAGTACATAATATCAATAGTGTTTATTTGTAAATTCCAGTTTCCCAATTCCGCCCACCCTGAACTATCCCTCCTTGGTATCCATACATACATTTGTCTGCTTTGCTTTGCAAATAAGATCATCTATACCATTTTGACAGCTTTATTTCATTCTAGTTCAGTTCAGTTCATTCTCTCAGTCCTGTCTGACTCTTTGCGATCCCATGAACCACAGCAAGCCAGGCTTCTCTGTCCATCACCAACTCCCGGAGTTTACCCAAACTCATGTCCATTGAGTCCGTGATATCATCCAATCATCTCATCCTCTGTCATCCCCTTCTCCTTCTGCCTTAATTCTAGGGAAGTAGCTAAAATGTAGAGTTTAAGAATGAATGTGATTAGAAACAATAGGATGAAAACAATTTTTTTCAATAACAGTACCTATGAAAGAGAAGAGAACAACAATACTAGAGAGAGAGGGTACAAAGTATTTTTTGACGCTGAAGAGACAAGTGCATCATTAACTCTCTCTGGGAAGGATTTAATTTGGAAGGAGTAGCAGTAGAAAGTCGATAATTAAAAAAGGGACATCCCACTCCTGAGAAGGCAAGAATATTTGAGAATCTTATGATTATTAAGATTAATAATGGATTAATTAGTTCAGGAAGTAGGACAGACAGTAGGGATAGATGAAAATGTAAAAGTTTAGTGGCAAGAAAATAGTTCCATTCCTATCTAGAGTCTTCAATTTTCTGTGAAAAGAGCAATTAATGTCACTTAGAGTGAGACAAAGTGTGCTCATCAATGGTAAAAGAAGACTAAAATTTTGAAATAGCTAAATGACACTGCACTAGATGATGAAAATTATTAGACTGATGTTCTTTATCTACTATGTATTTAACAAATTCTACTTTATATTCCCAGCAATTTCAAAATATTTAAAATGCTTCTACTGTGTAAATTTGCATGAACTAGAATAATTGAATATTGCAGAATAAAGAGATAATACTATCACACACATGTCTTATTTTTCCTCCATATCCATTTGAAAAATCTAGTGGGACTGCCTAAAACTGCATTCCTCAAATGGGAGGGAATCATAGGAAAGGGCAAGTTATGATGAGTTTGAAAGAAGCAAACGTTTGCTTTGGGATGATCTGTACACTTGAATAAACATGTTCAGCTGAAACTGATAGGCCTTCTTTCTCCTGATGCAACTAATTATTTAATGTCAAGTCAAGCATTAAAATAGTCATATTAAATTGTTGCATATTGCACTGATACTCTAGTTTTATTTTTACAACAGCCTTAAAAGAGTAGTTAATATGTCTAATTTTGAAACACACTAAAACACTTTGAAAACATTCAACTTTATAATGCTGCCTAAAATGGCAACCCACTCCAGTATTCTTGCCTGGTTAACCCCATGGATAAGAGAGTCTTGGTGGGGGTGGGGGGGGGCGCACGGGCTGCTGTCTAGTGGGTCATAAAGGGTCAGATATGAGTTAGCTAATTAACAATAAACAAAGAGATAGCTTAGGCCCTGTTATGCCAAGATAGCCAGAGATCTATTAATACTAGAGTTTTATCCATGTATCTAAATGTATAAATCGGTGCTGTTTGTATTCAAGAAAGTAACTGCATTATAGAATACAAAAATAAGTAAATAAAGCCCCAATTCTTACATATCAACTTTTTTATAATAAGTACAAGAAATTCTAATGAGAAAAAATACATCAAAATATGTTGTATTGCTTTTGTTATTATGTTTCTATATGAATCTCTTGAGAAAGTATTATTATTAATAGTAGTTATTGCTCTTGAAACCGTATTGCCTTTCTAATAAAATATAATCCACAAGTCTTGAACTTTATAAAAGTAGACTGGAAACACATGCAATAATAGCAAAGGTATCTCTGGTTTTCCTCTCCTAAAATCACAGAAGTAATTACAAGTGTTGCTGCCTGTGTAAAATCCCCCTGATAATTTTACTAAATATTTTTTTCTTTCTTAAACTATTGAGTGATTCTACTTTTGGTCATTTAAGGAGTTGTAAACTAGCTTTTGGTTTTAATAGAACAGGAACAATTTTCTGAAACATTTTAAGAGTGGCAGTCTCTGTATGCATAGATAGTCGCTTGTAGTCTATATTTTCATGATTATTTAAAAATGCATATTTTCATTGTTATTTTAAAATATGCACTCCAGATTTTCTGTTATTTAGTTATGCTCAAATGACATTGAAAAGCAGACAAAACATTTTATTCAATTCTACGAGTTAGTGACATACAGCTTAAATAAATATATATTAGCTTCATGGAGCAAGACTTTTGTAAAGTTGATTTTTCATTTCTTGACTAGATTGTCTACTGTAATAATCAGTTAAGATCTATTTAGGATTGGAATTATGCATCTTTGGAGTATTGGAAAAAATGTAGGTGTCTGAAATCACTTGGTGATATAAGAAATATTTACATTTTTATACATTTATATAAAAGATAGATAATATACGGTAAAACTACTTTTAAATGTTTATGTTTTCTATATAGAGAGAACAGTAGAACAATCAAACAATGTAATGTACACAGTTTTTATTTTAGCCCATGATGAATTCCATTATTTCTTTAAAATGAATTTGACCATCTATTTTGTTGTCATAGACCATCCTGCAGTCCACTGCATTGTGTACAGCGGTAGCTATGCCCTTGAATCAGAAAGTATGCTATTCTTTTTAGAATACCCAAGTCACCACTGAAAATTATCCCAGTAAAATCTTATCAGTGGCTTCTGTGGTGGTAGGTAGACCTCTTTTCTATATGCCCTAGCATAGCAGGCTACAGTCCATGGGGTCACAAAAATCTGACACAACTAATTGACTAACATTTTCACTTCACCTTTGTGTATAAAAAATAAAAATTATACAAACAAAGAAAACAAACAAACAAACAAAAAACTTAGTCTTCTTGAATACCAAGCCTTTGTAGTTATGTATAATTCTTCTAGGGCAAGTTATTTAAAGCTTTCTGAAGGAAATGATATATAATCTGAAAACTGAAGGATGAACAGAGAAATAACAAGGGAGAATTTAGCTGTTAGGCATTTATTCTTTCAAATAATAAATACAAGTACCCAGTATGTGGCAGGAATTGTGGTATATTGGTTTGGACATATACTTAGTCTCTGCTCTAACGGAGCTCACAGTCCACCAAGGGAAAAGTATGTACCAGACTTACCACTTGGACAAGCATGAAATATGGAATTTGAAAAAGTTCACTATGGCTGAAGGTAGAGCCTGAGGTTGAAAATGCTGATACATTACTTTGAAGAGAAAAACAGGCTCTATATTGAAGGCCTTATGAGTCATGTTAAGAAAATCTGACTTTATTCTAAAGACAGATAAATGAGAAGGCATGGCAAAATTTTAGGGCACTAACACAATTGTGTATGTATGTGTGTGTGTGTGTGTTACACTTGATAAGGGTGTCATTAACTGCAGATTGGAGAGTTATTCAGAAAGGTGGACCATGGAAGAATATAGTCTGGTTAATTCACTGTATCAGTAACATAGTGGGAGTAATTGTGGGTTGGGTTGAAGCAGTTCAGATGTAGATGATCAGGAATGAATTGAATAAAGAGCTACATGATTCAGAATAAGAATGAATGTAGAGATATTCACCCCACTTTTCTCAGTAGCTAAGACACTTCCTGGTACATAGGAGATATCAGAAATGTTGTTATAAATTATTTTGTTATACACTGTCTTATTTGTTATAAATGTGATAGAGGAGGAAAGGTATTGAAATGGTGATGAGCATAAACTCTGGATTCAGACCGTTTGAATTCAAAATTCAGACTCTGTTGTTTACTTCAAGACTCTGCCTTCCATTAACTGTGTGACATGAGGCACATTGCTTAACTTTATTGTGCATCAGATTCCTCAATTGTAAATGGGGCTTATATTGCTGCAAGGATTCAGTGTGATACTGCATGCAAATGACTTAGCGCAGTGCTAACCAAACACAGAGAGGTCAAAAGTCCTGGGTCGGTCTTAATCAGCAAGAAGGGCCATTGTTCTTCTCTAACCTTTGATCCAAGTGAGTACAACCTAAGAGAAATTTCAGACACCAAAAAAACAGCTGGATGTGAAAATACAAAGAGGGAGAGTAAAAGCACAATAGAATATGGGAGGTGCAGTTACTACGAGGAAGTCTTGCAGTTCTAAGCCTCTTAGAAACAGAAAAAAAAGATGATTAAATACATCAGCTAAACTGCAGTATCTCATGAATTGTGATGTTCAGAGTAAAAGAGAAACATAGCAAGACTAGAAAGTAGGATTATTTTAAATTACAGTTGCAATTATTTTAAATTACTTTAAAGCACAATTACAGAGGAGAAAAACTACATGAGAGGAGAAATAAGAAAAGAGTACTCACATTGATTTGTTCGTTCCCTGATAGCTCAGTTGGTAAAGAATCTGTCTTCATGCAGGATTCCTGGTTCAATTCCTGGGTCTGGAAGACCCTCTGGAGAAGGAATAGGCTACCCACTCCAATATTCTTGCTGTTCCCTTGTGGCTCAGCTGGTAAAGAATCTGCTTGCAATGCTCGAGACCTGGGTTTGATCCTTGGGTTGGGAAGATCCCCTAGAGAAGGGAACGGCTACCCACTCCAATATTCTGGCCTGGAAAATTCCATGGACATATAGTCCACGGGGTTGCAAAGAGTTGAACACCACTGAGCAACCTTCACTTCACTCATTTAGATTCAAAGATCATTCAGCTGACAAGCCAGTGAACTAAAATGCAACTCATTTTGTTTGTAGTTAAGCATTGTCTAGATAGATGAGGCATTATGTAATAATGAGTGAAATTTATTGAGATGTAGCAAAGTAACTGATGATGGTGGTAAAGGAGCCTCCAGTAAGAACAAAATGAAACAATTAAAAAATTGTTGGTGGTGTTGTTGCTCAATCACTAAATCACATTCAACTTCTTTGCCACTGCATGGATTATAGCATACCAGGCTTCACTGTTCTCTACTATTTCCTGGTATTTGCTCAAATTTATGTTCATTGAGTTCATAATGTTATATAACCATCTCATCCTTTGTCGGCCTCTTCTCCTCTGGCCCTCAGTCTTTCCCAGCATCAGTGTGTGTGTGTGTTAGTCATTCTCAGATCAGATTAGATCACATCAGTCGCTCAGTCGAGTCCGACTCTTTGCGACCCCATGAACCACAGCACACTAGGCCTACCTGTCCATCACCAGCTCCCAGAGTTCACTGAGACTCACGTCCATCAAGTCAGTGATGGCATCCAGCCATCTCATCCTCTTTCGTCCCCTTCTCCTCCTGCCCCCAATCCCTCCCAGCATCAGAGTCTTTTTCAATGAGTCAACTCTTTGCATGAGGTGGCAAAGTACTGGAGTTTCAGCTTTACCATCATTCCTTCCAAAGAAATCCCAGGGCTGATCTCCTTCAGAATGGACTGGTTGGATCTCCTTGCAGTCCAAGGGACTCTCAAGAGTCTTCTCCAACACCACAGTTCAAAAGCATAAATTCTTTGGCGCTCAGCTTTCTTCACAGTCTAACTCTCACATCCATACATGACCACATGAAAAACCATAGCCCTGACTAGACGAACCTTTGTTGGCAAAGGAATGTCTCTGCTTTTGAATATGCTGTCTAGGTTGGTCATAACTTTCCTTCCAAGGAGTAAGCATCTTTTAATTTCATGGCTGCTTTCACCATCTGCAGTGATTTTGGAGCCCATAAAAATAAAGTCTGACACTGTTTCCCCATCTATTTCCCATGAAGTGGTGGGACCGGATGCCATGATCTTCGTTTTCTGAATGTTCAGCTTTAAGCCAACTTTTTCACTCTCCACTATCACTTTCATCAAGAGGCTTTGAGTTCCTCTTCACTTTCTGCCATAAGGGGGGTGTCATCTGCATATCTGAGGTTATTGATATTTCTCCCGGCAATCTTGATTCCAGCTTGTGTTTCTTCCAGTCCAGCGTTTTTCATGATGTACTCTGCATATAAGTTAAATAAACAGGGTGACAATATACAGCCTTGACGAACTCCTTTTCCTATTTGGAACCAGTCTGTTGTTCCATGTCCAGTTCTAACTGTTGCTTCCTGACCTGCATACAAATTTCTCAAGAGGCAGATCAGGTGGTCTGGTATTCCTATCTCTTGAAGAATTTCCACAGTTTATTGTGATCCAAACAGTCAAAGGCTTTGGCATAGTCAATAAAGCAAAAATAGATGTTTTTCTGGAACTCTCTTGCTTTTTTTGATGATCCAGAGGATGTTGACAATTTGATCTCTGGTTCCTCTGCCTTTTCTAAAACCAGCTTGAACATCAGGAAGTTCACGGTTCACGTATTGCTGAAGCCTGGCTTGGAGAATTTTGAGCATTACTTTACTAGCATGTGAGATGAGTGCAATTGTGCGGTAGTTTGAGCATTCTTTGGCATTGCCTTTCTTTGGGATTGAGATGAAAACTGACCTTTTCCAGTCCTGTGGCCACTGCTGAGTTTTCCAAATGTGCTGGCATATTGAATGCAGCACTTTCACAGCATCATCTTTCAGGATTTGGAATAGCTCAACTGGAATTCCATCACCTCCACTAGCTTTGTTCGTAGTGATGCTTTCTAAGGCCCACTTGACTTCACATTCCAGGATGTGTGGCTCTAGGTCAGTGATCACACCATCGTGATTATCTGGGTCATGAAGGTCTTTTTTGTACAGTTCTTCTGTGTATTCTTGCCATCTCTTCTTAATATCTTCTACTTCTGTTAGATCCATACCATTCCTGTCTTTTATCGAGCTCATCTTTGCATGAAATATTCCTTTGGTATCTCTGATTTTCTTTTTTTTTTTTAAACTTCACATTGTATTAGCTCCGCCAAACATCGAAATGAATCCTCCACAGGTACACCTGTGCCCCCCATCCTAAACCCCCCTCCCTCCCCCCTCCCCACACCCTTCCCCTCTGGGTTGTCCCAGTGTACCAGCCCCAAGCATCCAGTATCGTGCATCGAACCTGGACTGGCGACTCATTTAATACATGATATTATACATGTTTCAATGCCATTCTCCCAAATCTCCCCACCCTCTCCCTCTCCCACAGAGTCCATAAGACTGATCTATACATCAGTGTCTCTTTTGCTGTCTCGTACACAGGGTTATTGTTACCATCTTTCTAAATTCCATATATATGTGTTAGTATACTATATTGGTGTTTTTCTTTCTGGCTTACTTCACTCTGTATTATAGGCTCCAATTTCATCTACCTCATTAGAACTGATTCAAATGTATTCTTTTTAATGGCTGAGTAATACTCCATTGTGTATATGTACCACTGCTTTCTTTTCCTTTCATCTGCTGATGGGCATCTAGGTTGCTTCCATGTCCTGGCTATTATAAACAGTGCTGCGATGAACATTGGGGTACACGTGTCTCTTTCCCTTCTGGTTTCCTCAGTGTGTATGCCCAGCAGTGGGATTGCTGGATCATAAGGCAGTTCTATTTCCAGTTTTTTTAAGGAATCTCCACACTGTTCTCCATAGTGGCTGTACTAGTTTGCATTCCCACCAACAGTGTAAGAGGGTTCCCTTTTCTCCACACCCTCTCCAGCCTTTATTGCTTGTAGACTTTTGGATCGCAGCCATTCTGACTGGTGTGAAATGGTACCTCATAGTGGTTTTGATTTGCATTTCTCTGATAATGAGTGATGTTGAGCATCATTTCATGTGTTTGTTAGCCGTCTGTATGTCTTCTTTGGAGAAATGTCTGTTTAGTTCTTTGGCCCATTTTTTGATTGGGTCATTTATTTTTCTGGAGTTGAGCTGTAGGAGTTGCTTGTATATTTTTGAGATTAGTTGTTTGTCAGTTGCTTCATTTGCTATTATTTTCTCCCATTCTGAAGGCTGTCTTTTCACCTTTCTAATAGTTTCCTTTGTTGTGCAGAAGCTTTTAAGGTTAATTAGGCCCCATTTGTTTATTTTTGCTTTTATTTCCAATATTCTGGGAGGTGGGTCATAGAGGATCCTGCTGTGGTTTATGTTGGAGAGCGTTTTGCCTGTGTTCTCCTCTAGGAGTTTTATAGTTTCTGGTCTTACGTTTAGATCTTTAATCCATTTTGAGTTTATTTTGTGTATGGTGTTAGACAGTGTTCTAGTTTCATTCTTTTACAAGTGGTTGACCAGTTTTCCCAGCACCACTTGTTAAAGAGATTGTCTTTAATCCATTGTATATTCTTGCCTCCTTTGTCAAAGATAAGGTGTCCATATGTGTGTGGATTTATCTCTGGGCTTTCTATTTTGTTCCTTTGATCAATATTTCTGTCTTAGTGCCAATACCATACTGTCTTGATAACTGTGGCTTTGTAATAGAGCCTGAAGTCAGGTAGGTTGATTCCTCCAGTTCCATTCTTCTTTCTCAAGATAGCCTTCATTGATTGGAAGAATCAATGTAGTGAAAATGAGTATACTACCCAAAGCAATTTATAGATTCAATGCAATCCCTATCAAGCTACCAACGGTATTCTTCACAGAGCTATCTCTGATTTTCTTGAAGAGATCTCTAGTCTTTCCTATTCTGTTGTTTTCCTCTATTTCTTTGCATTGATCACTGAAGAAGGCTTTCTTATCTCTTTTTGCTATTCTTTGGAACTCTGCATTCAGATGTGTATATCTTTCCTTTTCTCCTTTGCTTTTCTCTTCTCTTCTTTTCACAGCTATTTGTAAGGCCTCCCCAGGCAGCCATTTTGCTTTTTTGCATTTCTTTTCTATGAGAATGGTCTTGATCTCTGTCTCCTGTACAATGTCACAAACCTCATTCCATAGTTCATCAGGCACTCTATCTATCAGATCTAGGCCCTTAAATCTATTTCTCACTTCTACTGTATAATCATAAGGGATTTGATTTAGGTCATACCTGAATGGTTTGTTACCCCACGGACTGTAGCCCAACAGGGTTCTCTGTCCATGGGATTCTCCAGGCAAGAATACTGGAGTGAATTGCCATTCCCTTCTCCAGAGGATCTTCGAACCCTGGTCTCCTGCATTGCAGGCAGATTCTTTACTGTTTGAGTTACAGGGAAGTACTAGCATCAGAGTCTTTTCCAATGAGTCAACTCTTCACATCAAGTGACCAAAGTACCTACTGGAAATTCAGCTTCAGCATATAAGTGGCAAAAATATTTCTCAGTGGAAAAAAAATTTAATTTTTTAGATGAAAAATTCTTCTAAAGTAAGACTTCATCTTGACTAATGACAGCTCCTCCTTCCCCCAAGGCAGGACTTGAATCAGAGACCTGCAAACAGTTAGCTTATTTCCAAAGCAGTATTAAGGACTGAGTATATAGAGAGGAAAAATAAAAAGACCAATTCAAGAATTAGTTAAGGAGGATGGTTTATGAAGTTGGTCGACCGATTTGACAACTGATGTTTAATCCTGTGTGACATTCTGTGGAGTCTTTGTAAAAGAATATTTCAACTGTGTACAGGGATTGGGTTATTAAAGAGGAACTCTTATCCACTGTCCAGCCTCCATCATTGGTCAAGCATGGATTCACCTGTGAATGGCAGTTGCATCACTTGGAAAGTTCTAAGATTGGATGCAAGAGGCACTGTGACCATGTGCTGGTAGGGTGAACCTGTGAAGTAGGTAAAATCTTCTCTGGATCAATCAATTTGACATTGGCAGTTGGGCCTAGAAGGATTTAAGTAATCTATGTGCATGCCTGGTAAGTTGCTTCAGTCATATCCAACTCTTTGAGACCTCACGTACCGTGTAGCCTGCCAGTGTCATCTGTCCATGGGATTCTCCAGGCAAGAATACTGGAGTGAGTTGTCTGCTCTCTTCTAGGAAATTTTCCTAACCCGGGGATTGAACCCATGTCTCTATGTCTCCTGCATTGGCAGGCAGGTTCTACAGAAGGAGGCTAATACAATTCCTATCATTATTAGGAGAAAGTGTCGAACTATAAGAATGAGGAATATATCCTATAAGTCTTCAGTGAAGGAGATTTTCTTCAGTCAATTCAAAATTCGTTTCCCTCAGATTCTTAAATGTAATAAATAGTACAAGAATGGGAAGAGTTTTATTTTGCTTTATTTGTAAACCATTATTACCCAGCAATTTTATTCTCAGTAAATGAGTAAAGATTGTTTTTGTTATAGTTGATATTTTTGTTGTTGTCCTTTAAATGATGATAGAGAGACATACTTATACATGAAAGGGCTCAGGTATCATTAGAGTTCTATACGTCTGGAACAAGTAATTATCTAAAGTTACTTTCCAGGCAAGAAGGGTAGAATACAAAATGGCTCTAAAACAATGTTGAGGAGAAGATATGAAAGAACAGGAAGTAAACACGAAGAGGAGACAGCAAACGCTATATAGTCTCATCTACTCATTTTATCCACATAGAGTACTACATTCCCTCTCTTTATTTTCTATCACAGCCAAATCATTCATCTCTTTCCTAAAGCTTACTATTTTAAAATGTTTATGTGTATAATAGATGCATTCTTCTTAGTCTCCACTAAATCGCCAGGGCCAGAGCACCAAAAATATATCTTTCTTCACCATTCTACAGTCAAGAGCATGTTCATTGTGTAAAATTGGACATTTTTACTGAATTAATTAATGTATTAATTTCCAGTTAATGTCAGGGGAGAGTGAAATTGTCCTCCCAAAGAGCATAAATAAATGTTCCATAAGCTTAAAGAGTCTTTGAAGTTGCTTGATTTGTTTTAGAAATTCAAGCACATTTTGAATTTTATTACCCACTCTATTCATGTTTCTACTGATTAATCAAAATAATGGTTTAATTTGCTTATCTGGAATAACATTCTTGCTTTAGTGAGATTGCGAATATTTACTAATTAACAGTTCAGTCCCTCCAGTGCTGCATGTCTCTTTAGAAAAATATAATAAAAATCTAGTGTAATATAAAATTAATATTTTACTAGATAAATTCACACTTTTGAATAACAGACATGTTTTTAGCTTTTGAACAACTTTTGAAATTTGATAAATCAGAATTTAAAGGTTCACCTTCTCTTTTCTTGCAGAGTGTGATAAGGTCTGCACTCTCATACTTGAGTATCATGAACTCCTAATCACTTGCTTGACCATAAAGCAATTTAAAATATATGTTTCAGGTATTGTCAATATGTAAAAGAGCCTTGCCATTTTGAAGTTTTTTATTTGTGACATGATGGGTGAGAGTCACTTAGCTTCTGGCTGGAGAGCATTTTCCTCATTCTTTCCTGGGCATCATAAGTGAGTAGCCTTAGTAAAATCTGATTTAAATTCTGAATCTTAGCATACTTCCACATTCGACTCTTCAAAGCGTGCAGCAATTAAAACACACACACATACTTATGAAATACTCAATTATCCAAATTATAAATTAATAATTATAGTGAAGAGAACCGAACAGCTTTAACTATAGGTGTACCTTGCCATTCTTATTTAACATACTCTCCCTTCCTAACACACATATGTGATGATAAAGGAATTTAAGCAAGGCAACTCTTTCTCACTCGATACCCTCCATGATAACAAGAGCTTAGTCATATTAATCCACTTTTATAATTTATCTCCTTACTCCCCTAAAAAAGGAGGGATTCTTATTCTCTTGGATTCTGTTCTCAGTGGTTCTAAGTTTAAGATCTTACCTTCGAATCCAAAAGGGAAAGGTCACTTAAAGTAGTTCTCTTATTTAAGTGAATTTTCATAATAATATTTTGACAAAATGAAAACAAAACCCCCAGGGGATTCTTTCCATTTTTCCTTCATTATGAAGGTCAATTTATCAGGACTTGCTTTTCATTATTTCAATTTTATGAATTTTTAAAGGGCATACTTATCTAATATTTAAATCAACACTATCACCTTTGTCAAGAAGAAAATAATATATTACATTATTATGATAATGTGCTTTATTATATCTAGCTGAATAATAAAATTTTTCTTGTAATTCAGTTATTAAAATAATATAATTTAAGAAAATTATATTTCACTTTCATTATCTCACTGTAAAATATTAAAGAGTAGTATCATTTGTACATATAGTATTATGCACTGTATGTAATATTTTTTCTTGGTATAATCAGTTTATCATAATTTGCAATTTTATTTTTCTACAACCAACCTGTGTGACATGACTTTTAACATCAATAAATTAGCATATCTCAAAACATAAAATTATAAATTTCCTTAAAAGTTAAATACAATCACTAAATATTTCTATGTGTTCCTCTGTGTGTGTGTTTCTTACTTCCCATCCCTGTGAAAATAATCTTTTTTTCAGAAATATTCTCAGATACTAAACAAATATATAAATAATTCCTTGATAACTGATAATCGAAAGTCTACTAGAAAAATACTTACAGGGTATTTAGAATCTTTTAAAGTAGTTTTGTCTCATAATTCAATTTGTAATGTTTCTCCATATGCATATGGTAAGTGGTATCTTATGAGAAGATCTTGTCTTGAATCTATTATTCTTTTATAATTTATGTATTCTGTGTCTTCAAGTAATTTATATAGAGAAAAAAACTGGTTCTCTTCAAACCAATTACAAACGAATCACCATACAAACAAAACCCTAAACCCAGTGGTTTAAACAGTCCTAAATTATAATGGCAACCCACTCCAGTGTTCTTGCCTGGAGAATCCCAGGGACCGGGGAGCCTGGTGGGCTGTCGTCTCTGGGGTCGCACTGAGTCGGACACGACTGAAGCGACTTAGCAGCAGCAGCAGCAGCAGCAGCAGATAGTGTTCACATAAATGGGCCTTCATTTTAGTTATCTAAAAGCAAATATTAACCTTTGACAATTTAAATATTGGAATTCAATGACAGGATACAATATTATTTAAAGATAGATACATATTGTTCCAGCAGACCATTGTGTAATGATTATTAACTTTAGGTAACCTAAGTACGGACACAACTGAGGGACTGAACTGAACTGAACCTAAGTACAAGCAAGTGTAAAAAGACCCAGTAACTGATCTACCTGCACAGGTGTAGTCAGTGACAAAACAGAACCGGGGTACATGTAGTTCTGACTCCATAGCCCATTTCTCTACTTAGACATGATGAGTGTTTCAGCAACTCAGTGTTTCAGTATGACATCATCAGTTGTCTAAATGAGTACTATGTTAGCTACTATGCAAAATGGTTGACAGCTATACATTTTCAATACTAGCTTCCAAAATGAGAAAAAACACAAATGTGGATTTAGTAAAATTAGAGCAATAACTTTAAATACTCAAAAATATACATTTGAGGGGAAAGTAACATATCTTATGGGGGGATAATTTTTTGTATGTAATGAAGAATAGATTGAGGCATTTCATGTCCAGATTTTCAGTTCTACCACCAGTACAATGGTAAAGGCAAAAAATCAACAATATAGAAAGTAATTTAGTGAAGGTGGTAACCCCATTTTGAAAATGTGGAAAATCATTTTTTAATTTGTTATTTAATTAATTTCTACACTGTAGGAGGTCCAGGAGAACCTCATTAATTATCACTCCTCACTAACAAATTCTAATTAATTAGTTTCATTTATAGTCATATTCTTCAAATGGGAATAAAAATATCATCTTTTTTTCTTTTCTTTTTTTTTTTTTTTTTTTTGCTATTGCTAGACTGGAGAACTTGTTTCCTAAGTAAGGATGAAAACTACATTAAAAAAATTCCATAAAGAAGTAAAATAATCTCTTCTCTCACCTCCATTTCTTATATGAATATTTGGAGAATACACCCCAGTGGTGTGTGGATACCTGGTGGGAATGAGGAAACAAGGAATAGAGAATTCCTGCTTCATAACCTTATGTATCAGAAAAATGAATGGCTTGTATCCACCCAGATGTTCTCTATAAACTTGGTAGCAATAACTAGAGCTGTACACTTTCAAAATGTATGTTACCAGATCTCATGAAATAGGTGCCTCAGAGGAGAATTGTTTCAAATGGTGAGCTGAAGGGCCTGACCTAGGAAATGTGTCCAATGTAACCAAATTTGTTGCTGAAAATTCTGTAAACATCAAATGAATTCACAGAATAACCTGAAGAAGAGATTTTTAGGTTTGATTGGTCATAGAATAAGGAACTTCAATTTTATCAATCATTTTCCTTTTTTATTTAATAGAAAATACAGCAGACACTTGACTGCTCCTAAGCAAAGGATAGAATTTATACCAGCTTATAAGCTAGGTTTTACTAGGCTCATCTGGTTCTTGATTGGAAATCAAAACTTTGGAGCCATTAAATTACCTGTTCAAATTCTTTAATTTAGATAAATGAAGCTTTTATTATACCAAGCCTACTAAATTTAAGAATCATGATTTTTATCATCATGTAATATCATTCTTGAATTTGCAATCATACTTAAATACCCTGAGAGTTTTCTTCAAATGCATTATTCAAAATAATAAGGTAGAGTTTCATACATACTCAATTTCATGATAAAAATCTAAAGGATATAGCATTACAATTTCTTTAAGTTCTGAACTAAGTGTCAGCAGAACATCCCGTAAGACTAAGTTGCTTAAATTATTAATACTTCAGAGGATCATTTCATTAAAATGTGATACTCAAAATAGAGTATCATTATGTTTTTCACCTGCTGTTAAGAGCTATAGAGTTCCTTGCCTGTGGATTTGTATCACACTACCATTAGTTTTACTAAAGTCAGAAAGAAAATTTATGTCATATTTTAATTTTAATAGCCTAACTCTTTATCACATGACTATAACATAGCACTAGTAAGAGTTTGTAGAAGTAATGTATGCTTCCAGGAATGAATGAATTATAATTATAATATTATTAATCATAATTATGAGTAACCAACTTAGAAATCAGTCATTTTAAGAAACATTATGAATATAGATGATCATATTATGAAACATTATATGAACATATTTTGTGTGCAATTCCAAAATGACAAATTAGATTTTAACAGACAATTATGAAACAGAACTTAAGTATCCACAATGGTCAGTATTTAAAAAGTACACAAAAGGATATATATAAATACGGTTAGTATATTACAAGCTGAGTTATTGCATTTTATATTCTCACATTATGAATTTTATCATACGTCTTATTATGCTATAAGTGAAAAATGAAGTGGAAATTTTAGTCGTTCAGTCATGCCCACCTCTTTGTGTCCCATGGACTATAACCCACCAGGATCCTCTGTCTATTGAATTCTCCAGGCCAGAATACTGGAGTAGGTAGTCATTCCCTTCTCCAGGGGATCTTTCTGACCCCAAGATCGAACCAGGGTCTCTTGCATTACAGGCAGATTTTTTTACTATCTGAGCCACCAGAAAAGCCCAAGGACTGGCATAATTATTAATTTTGTCCATTTACTCGCTAAAGTATTAAAGAAACTTTTTAAAAAAGAGTTTATTCCAATGCTACTTAACCTACTACAGAGCACAGAAAATAAAGGAAACTTCCAAATTAGTTTTATAATGAAATCATAACATCCTTTAAGAAAATTATCAAGAACTACACCAAAAAGACAGCCATATACCATGCTTATTTATGAATATAAATTCAGAAATATTAAATGAAAAATAGCAAACAGAATTCAATAGAATATTGAAAAAATAAAAAAAAAAATTAATCCATGACTAAATGGAGTTTTTACTACCCCAGAAATCCAAGTATTTCACTAGTACCAACTGTTTTAATATGATCAATCATAATAATATAATTAATATAATAATAATATAATATAATAATTTTATAAATTATAAAATGAAAAATTCTATTTATGGTAAAGAACACTAAATCAAATAATAATTGATAGGATGATATGCATTCACCCACAGATCTTTATCTAATAAAGAAACATGAAAACATTTCCTGCTAAAATTAAACATATATGGTTTCCTGTTTCACTACTATTTAAAATAATGTAAGAAACATTTGGACAATGCAATCAGAGAAGAGAAAAAATTGAATTTGAGAGGAAGAAATTAAACATACAGATGGTATGATAGCTTAAATAAACCAATGAAAAACAGGAAAACTTACTAAAGTAATAACAAGGAAATGTACATAAAACCAATAGTTAACAAATAGGCAAATAATGCCTATCATAAAAGATAAAAATATAGGTAAAACCCTCATTTACAGTAAAAAGAATAGCAATTTAAAAAGCTGACTGGAAGTAAAATTAGAAATAAATCAATTTAAAGTAGACATTAACATTTATAAAATTTCCCTGAACCAAAAAAGATTTGAAAAAAATGTAAAAAAAAATCTGTTTGAATAGGAGAGATCAATATAATAGGTTTTATATTTTTATAGGTTAATTTACAAATTTAATACAATTTCAAATAAACTGCTGCCATTTCCATTTTTATAGTTATTAAATTAATTACAAACTTTATTTAGAATAACAAATATGTCTGATGAGCAATGAGAGGGAATTACTTCTTTAAGATATCAAAGGTACTATTTAGCCTCTATAATTTATTTTTTTTCATTTTGACAATATTTATTTCAAATCAGATTTTATAAACGCTAGATAAATTACATACAAAAGCTAGACATAAATATATAGAAATCCCAGAAAGAACAAGATTATTTTATATAACAGTTTATAAGTATGTATCAGTTCATAAATAATGTAAAGTGACACAACCGTGGTTTCCATTCTAACATATGAAGACCCTCATAACGAGAAAAAAATTTTTCTAAATCTCTGAAAAACTAAAAAATCAGCAACTCAGATCTGTCAGAGAATTGAGGTCACAAAGCAAACTGTCACTCAGGAAACGAGGGGAAAAGGCAAATGCAGAGAATCACGATTTACCAGGAGAGAAGCCACTGAAGACAGTGACTGGCAGAAACCCTAACAGGTGCTGATGAACTGCTGTAGACTAAGTGTGGAACAGACTGAAAGTTAAATTCCTGTAGGCCCAGTATAAGGGCAGCCCCCACAGTTTCGTTAGTTTTACTTTGGGGAACAATACCAGGTTCTCACTGCAAAGATTAGAACATCCCCTTTCCTCAACACTTATTCCTCAAATATTCAAGCAAATAAAGGAGAAAAACAATCATTTTGATAATTCTCAGGGAAAAGTAATTATTTTGAAATTGATCATACCCAACTATACAAAAGACACTTAAAAATAAGCAACAAGGAAATAAATAATCCCCATGAAAAGGACAAAACATCTGAACAAAAAGACCACTAAAGAATACATACAGATGGCAAGTATGCTTATGAAGGGATGGTAAACATTTGTAATTAGGAAAGTGCACATTGGAACCGCCAATTTCCAGTCCTGCATGTTGCAGAATTTAAAGTCTGTCCTAATAACAAATAAAAGGCTGAACAAAGTGAAAAATCAACTCTTCTTAGACGTCAGAGAAGTGAGGTCACAGAGCAAACTGCTTCCCTGAGAAGGTGGAGAGGTAAAGAGGTAGATACAGAGAATCATAGCTTTCCAGAATGGAAATAAGAAGCAGAGATCTTTGAAAGAATCAATATTAGGGCAGGAAAGTCTGAACTGTGGGGATCAATGAGACCAAGTCTGTGAGTTTAAAACTCCAGCAGGACCCCCACACTTTAGTGAACTTTATTTCCTGGAGCTCTGCCAGATTCCTTTGGTGAATATCAGAGAAATATTCTCTTTGGCTTCTTACAGGAAGAGAAAGAAAATAACAGCTATGAAATATATTGGAGCATTCCATTCTTCTTAGCAAGGCCTACCCTCAAAAGGAACTATTTCACCACAGCCTATTGGGATTTAGTCAGAGCCTCACTGACTAAGGCAAAGGAAACATCCAAAACCAGTGCTTCCTGTCCAACTTTCAGAAAAATATTGCAAAGCATAATAAAGGACAAAAACAGTTTGAAGATTCAAAACAAGAATCAGGACTAGACTCAGGCATAGCAGGAATATGGGAATTATAAGACTGTGAATTTAAAACGATTTTGGTTAATATGTTAAGGGCTCTAATTAAAAAAAAGTAGACAATATGCTAGAATATAAGGATAATATAAACAGGAGATGGAAAGAATAAGAAAGAAATTCAGTTCAGTTCAGTTCAGTCGCTCAGTCGTGTCCAACTCTTTGCGACCCCATGAATCACAGCACCCCTGGCCTCCCTGTCCATCACCAACTCCCGGAGTTCACCCAAACTCACATCCATCGAGTCCCTGATGCCATCCACCCATCTCATCCTCTGTCGTCCCCTTTTCCTCCTGCCCCCAATCCCTCCCAGCATCAGAGTCGTTTCCAATGAGTCAACTCTTCACATGAGGTGGCCAAAGTACTTGAGTTTCAGCTTTAGCATCATTCCTTCCAAAGAACACCCAGGGCTGATCTTCAGAATGGACTGGTTGGATCTCCTTGCAGTCCAAGGGGCTCTCAAGAGTCTTCTCCAACACCACACTTCAAAAGCATCCATTCTTCAGCGCTCAGCTTTCCTCAAAGTCCAATTCTCACATCCATACATGACCACTGGAAAAACCATAGCCTTGACTACATGGACCTTTGTTGGCAAAGTAATGTCTCTGCTCTTCAATATATTATCTAGGTTGGTCATAACTTTCCTTCCAAGGAGTAAGCGTTTTTTAATTTCATGGCTGCAGTCACCATCTGCAGTGATTTTGGAGCCCAAAAATATAAAGTCAGCCACTGTTTCCACTGTTTCCCTGTCTATTTCCCATGAAGCGATGGGACCAGATGCCATGATCTTCGTTTTCTGAATGTGGAGCTTTAAGCCAACTTTTTCACTCTCCACTTTCACTTTCATCAAGAGGCTTTTGAGTTCCTCTTCACTTTCTGCCATAAGGGTGGTGTCATCTGCATATCTGAAGGTATTTATATTTCTCCCGGCAATCTTGATTCCAGCTTGTGCTTCTTCCAGCCCAGCGTTTCTCATGATGTACTCTGCATAGAAGTTAAATAAGCAGGGTGACAATATACAGCCTTGACATACTGCTTTTCCTATTTGGAACCAGTCTGTTGTTCCATGTCCAGTTCTAACTGTTGCTTTTGACCTGCATATAGGTTTCTCAAGAGGCAGATCAGGTGGTCTGGTATTCCCATCTTTTTCAGAATTTTCCACAGTTTATTTTGATCCACACAGTCAAAGGCTTTGGCATAGTCAATAAAGCAGAAGTAGATGTTTTTCTGGAACTCTCTTGCTTTTTTGATGATCCAGAGGATGTTGACAATTTGATCTCTGGTTTCTCTGCTTTGGGGCGTTGGGTATCTCTTCACAGCTGCTCCAGCAAAACGCAGCTGCTGCTCCTTACCTTGGACGAGGGGTATCTCCTCATGGCTGCCCTTCCTGACCTTCAACGTGGGATAGCTCCTCTAGGCCCTCCTGCACCCACGCAGCAATGGCTCCTTGGTATCTCATGAAGAGATACCCCACGCCCAGGGTAAGAGAAATCCAAGTAAGATGGTAGGTGTTGCAAGAGGGCATCAGAGGGCAAAAACACTGAAACCATACTCACAGAAAACTAGTCAATCTAATCACACTAGGACCACAGCCTTGTCTAAGTCAATGAAACTAAGCCATGCCCCTGGGGGAACCCAAAACAGGTGGGTCATGGTGGAGAGATCTGACAGAATGTGGTCCACAGGAGAAGGGAATGGCAAGCCACTTCAGTATTCTTCCCTTGAGAACCCCATGAACAGTATGAAAAGGCAAAATGATAGGATACTGAAAGAGAAACTCCCCAGGTCAGAAGGTGCCCAATATGCTACTGGAGATCAGTGGAGAAATAACTCCAGAAAGAATGAAGGGATGGAGCCAAAGCAAAAACAATACCCAGCTGTGGATGTGACTGGTGATAGAAGCAAGGTCTGATGCTGTAAAGAGCAATATTGCATAGGAGTCTGGAATGTCAGGTCCATGAATCAAGGCAAATTGGAAGTGGTCAAACAAGAGATGCTAAGAGTGAATGTCGACATTCTGGGAATCAGCGAACTGAAATGGACTGGAATGGGTGAATTTAACTCAAATGACCATTATATCTACTACTGAGGGCAGGAATCCCTCAGAAGAAATGGAGTGGCCATCATGGTCAACAAAAGAGTCCGAAATGCAGTACTTGGATGCAATCTCAAGAACAACAGAATGATCTCTGTTCATTTCCAAGGCAAACCATTCACTATCACAGTAATCCAAGTCTATGCCCCAACCAGTAACTCTGAAGAAGCTGAAGTTGAACGGTTCTATGAAGACCTACTAGACCTTTTAGAACTAACACCCCAAAAAGATGTCCTTTTCCTTATAGGGGACTGGAATGCAAAAGTAGGAAGTCAAGAAACACCTGGACTAACAGCCAAATTTGGCCTTGGAACACGGAATGAAGCAGGGCAAAGACTAATAGAGTTTTGCCAAGAAAATGCACTAGTCATAGCAAACACCCTCTTCCAACAACACAAGAGAAGACTCTGTACATGGATATCACTAGATGGTCAACACCGAAATCAGATTGATTATATTCTTTGTAGCCAAAGATGGAGAAGCTCTATAGAGTCAGCAAAAACAAGACCAGGAGCTGACTATGACTCAGACCATGAACAACTTATTGCCAAAATCAGACTGAAATTGAAGAAAGTAGGGAAAACCACTAGACTATTCAGGTATGACCTAAATCAAATCCCTTATGATTATACAGTGGAAGTGAGAAATAGATTTAAGGGCCTCGATCTGATAGATAGAGTGCCTGATGAACTATGGAAGGAGGTTCTTGACATTGTACAGGAGACAGGGATCAAGACCATCCCCATGGAAAAGAAATGCAAAAAAGCAAAATGGCTGCCTGGGGAGGCCTTACAAATATCTGTGAAAAGAAGAGAAGTGTAAAGCAAAGGGGAAAAGGAAAGATATAAACATCTGAATGCAGAGTTCCAAAGAATAGCAAGAAAAGATAAGAAAGCCTTCTTCAGCGATCAATGCAAAGAAATAGAGGAAAACAACACAATGGGAAAGATTAGGGATCTGTTCAAGAAAATTAGAGATACCAAGGGAACATTTCATGCAAAGATGAGCTCGATAAAGGACAGAAATGGTATGGACCTAACAGAAAAAGATGTTAAGAAGAGATGGCAAGAATACACAGAAGAACTGTACAAAAAAGATCTTCACCACCCAGATAATCACGATGGTGTGATCACTGACCTAGAGCCACACATCCTGGAATGTGAAGTCAAGTGGGCCTTATAAAGCATCACTACAAACAAAGCTAGTGGAGGTGATGGAATTCCAGTTGAGCTATTCCAAATCCTGGAAGATGATGCTGTGAAAGTGCTGCACTCAATATGCCAGCAAATTTGGAAAACTCAGCAGTGGCCACAGGACTGGAAAAGGTCAGTTTTCATTCCAGTCCCAAAGAAAGGCAAGGCCAAAGAATGCTCAGACTACTGCACAATTGCACTCATTTCACACGCTAGCAAAGTAATGCTCAAAATTCTCCAAGCCAGGCTTCAGCAATATGTGAACCGTGAATTTCCTGATGTTCAAGCTGGTTTTAGAAAAGGCAGAGGAACCAGAGATCAAATTGCCAACATCTGCTGGATCATAGAAAAAGCAAGAGAGTTCCAGAAAAACATCTATTTTTGCTTTATTGACTATGCCAAAGCCTTTGACTGTGTGGATCACAATAAACTGTGGAAAATTCTTCAAGAGATGGGAATACCAGACCACCTGATCTGCCTCTTGAGAAATTTGTATGCAGGTCAGGAAGCAACAGTTCTAACTGGACATGGAACAAAAGACTGGTTCCAAATAGGAAAAGGGGTTCGTCAAGGCTGTATATTTTCACCCTGTTTATTTAACTTATATGCAGAGTACGTCATGAGAAACGCTGGACTGGAAAAAACACAAGCTGGAATCAAGATTGCCGGGAGAAATATCAATAACCTCAGATATGCAGATGACACCACCCTTATGGCAGAAAGTGAAGAGGAACTCAAAAGACTCTTGATGAAAGTGAAAGAGGAGAGTGAAAAAGTTGGCTTAAAGCTCAACATTCAGAAAATGAAGATCATGGCATCCGATCCTATCACTTCATGGGAAATAGATGGGGAAACAGTGGAAACAGTGGCAGACTTTATTTTTCTGGGCTCCAAAATCACTGCAGATGGTGACTGCATCCATGAAATTAAAAGACGCTTACTCCTTGAAAGGAAAGTTATGACCAACCTAGATAGCATATTCAAAAGCAGAGACATTACTTTGCCAACAAAGGTTCATCTATTCAAAGCTATGTTTTTTCCTGTGGTCATGTATGGATGTGAGAGTTAGACTGTGAAGAAGGCTGAGTGCCGAAGAATTGATGCTTTTGAAGTGTGGTGTTGGAGAAGACTCTTGAGAGTCGCTTGGACTGCAAGGAGATCCAACCAGTCCATTCTGAAGGAGATCAGTCCTGGGATTTCTTTGGAAGGAATGATGCTAAAGCTGAAACTCCAGTACTTTGGCCACCTCATGTGAAGAGTTGACTCATTGGAAAAGACTCTGATGCTGGGAGGGATTGGGGGCAGGAGGAGAAGGGGACGACAGAGGATGAGATGGGTGGATGGCATCACTGACTCGATGGAGGTGAGTCTGAGTGAATTCAGGGAGTTGGTGATGGACAGGGAGGCCAGGCGTGCTGTGATTCATGGGGTCACAAAGAGTCGGACAGGACTTAGCGACTGATCTCATCTGTACTGATGTGATCCTCTGCGTTTTCTAAAACCAGCTAGAACATCTGGAAGTTCACAGTTCAGGTATTGCTGAAGCCTGGCTGGAGAATTTTGAGCATTACTTTACTAGCATGTGGGATGAGTGCAATTGTGCAGTAGTTTTAGAATTTTTTGGCATTGTCTTTCTTTGGGATTGGAATGAAAACTGACCTTTTCCAGTCCTGTGGCCACTGCTGAATTTTTCAATTTTGCTGGCATATTGAGTGCAGCACTTTCACAGCATCATCTTCCAAAATTTGAAATAGCTCAACTGGAATTCCATCATCTCCACTAGCTTTGTTCATAGTGATGCTTTCTAAGGCCCACTTGACTTCACTTTCCAGGATGTGTGGCTCTAGGTCAGTGATCACACCATCGTGATTATCTGGGTGGTGAAGATCTTTTTTGTACAGTTCTTCTGTGTATTCTTGCCATCTCTTCTTAATATCTTCTGCTTCTGTTAGGTCCATACCATTTCTGTCCTTTATCGAGCCCATCTTTGCATGAAATGTTCCCTTGGTATCTGTAATTTTCTTGAAGATATCTCTAGTCTTTCCCATTTTGTTGTTTTCCTCTATTTCTTTGCATTGATCACTGAGGAAAGTTTTCTTATCTCTCCTTGCTATTCTTTGGAACTCTGAATTCAGATGCTTATATCTTTCCTTTCTCCTTTGCTTTTCACTTCTCTTCTTTTCACAGCTATTTGTAAGGCCTCCCCAGACAGCCATTTGGCTTTCTTGCATTTCTTTTTCATGGGCATGGTCTTGATCCCTGTCTCCTGTACAATGTCATGAACCTCAGTCCATAGTTCATTGGTAGATATCAAAAACACCAATCTTGTCTTGTTCCTGATCTTATTAGATATACGTTCAGTTTTTCCCCATTAAAAATAATGCTTGCTGTGGGTTTAATGTATATAGTCTTTATTATGTTGAGGTAGGTTCTTTCTATGCCAATTTTCTGGAGGTTTTTTTTTTTTATCATAAATGGCTGTTGAATTTTATTGAAAGCTTTCTCTTTATCTATTGAGATGATCATATGGTTTTCATCATTCAATTTGTTAATATGGTATAGTATATCACATCGATTGTTTTGTGTATACTGAAGAATCCTTTCATCCCTTTAATAAACCACACTTGATCATGGTGTATGATTCTTGCAAAATGTTGTCTTATTCTATTTGCTAGAATTTTGTTGAGGATTTTTTCATCTATGTTCATCCGTGATATGGGCCTGTAATTTTACTTTTTTGTGATACCATTGTCAGGGGTGTTGTGAAACCATTTTTTTGTGATACCATTGTTTGGTGTCAGGGTGAGGGATTCCTTGCAGATAGAGTTAGGGAGTTTTCTTTCCTCTACCATTTTTGGAACAGTTTGAGCAAGATAGTTGTTAGGTCTTCTCTGAACTTTAGATAGAATTCTATGAAGTCATCTGGACCTGGGCTTTGTTTGTTGGAAGATTTTTTATCACAGTTTCAATTTCAGTGCTTGTGATTAGTCTGTTCATATTTTCTACATCCTCCTGATTCAGTCTTGGAAGGTTGCACTTTTCTAAGAATTTTTCCATTTCTTTAGGTTGTCCACTTTATCAGCATATAATTGCTTATTGTTGTTCAGTTGCTCAGTCGTGTCGGACTCTTTGAGACTCCATGGATTGCAGCACGCCAGGCTTCTCTGTTCTTCACCATCTCCCAGAACTTACTCAAACTCATGTCCATTGAGTCGGTGATGCCATCCATCTCATCCTCTGTGGTTCCTTTCTCTCCTGCCTCGAAGTTTCCCAGCATCAGGGTCTTCTTTCATGAGTCAGCTCTTCACATCAGGTGACCAAAGTATTGAAGCTTCACCTTCAGCATCAGTCCTTCCAATGAATATTCAGGATTGATTTTCCTTAGGATTGACTGGTTTGATCTCCTTGCAGTCCAAGGGACTCTCAAGAGTCTTCTTCAACACCGCAGTTTAAAGGCATCAATTCTTAGGCACTCAGACTTCTTTATGGTCCAACTCACACGTCCATATATAAGTGTCATACATACATATATAGATAGATAGATATGTATGGAATCTAGAAGTATGGTACCGATGAACCTAGTATAGAACGGACTTATGGACACAGTAGGAGAAGGTGAGGGTGTGACAAACTGAGAAAGTAGCTCTGACATTTATACCTGATCATGTGTAAAATATACATGTTAGGTAGGTAGAATAGGGAAAAGGAGTCCAAAATGGCAGTGGCTAAAAGACAAGGAAGGGAAAAGCCCATGAAAACAGAACAGAGGAAGGTCCGAGGACCCAAGTGAGGACCTCAGGTAAAACAAACAACACTCCTGGCTAGCCCAATTTACATAGGACAGGCCCAGGGAGAGAAAGACATATAAAAAGAGGAGCCAAAGCTAGCTCTTTCTTTCTCTCTCTCCCCCATGTACTGGGGCACTCTTCTTTTTGCATTTTTGAATAGAGGTGCCCTCAAAGATGGATTTTCCTGTTATCTTCTAAATAAAGTAGAGCTGTAACACTGAGCTGTAACGCTGATTTGTCTAAGAGCTATAACATGGTCCGTTCGAGACCTGAGAGCTATAACACAGTCTATCTAAGACCCAAGAGCTCTGACACGCCTAGGGGGCTTTAATGTCCATCACTCCAAATCTTTGTTGTGACGAGACAAAGAACCAAGGAGTATACACTCGCCTGACATATAGTAGTGGGAAGTTGCTGAATAACACCAGGAACACAGCCTGTTGTGGGTTTCTAGATGGGTGGGATGTGGGGAGCTCAGGAGATTCAGGAGGGAAGGGGTATATATATACACACACAATACACATATAATTATAACTAATTTGTGTTGTTTTGTGGAAGAAACCAATACAAAACTGTAAAACAATTTTTCTACCAATTAAAAGATAAATAATTTTTAGAAAAATACTAACAGAAATGGGAAATGTCTGTGATGCACTTACTAGTAGATTGGGCACAGTTGAGGAAAGAATCTCTGAGCCTGAAGATACATCAAGAGAAACTTCCGAAACTGACAGTGAAGAGAAGAGAGAGAGAAAAAAAAAAAAATGAAGTAAAATATTTTATAAATGTGGAGTAACAATAAAAACTGTAACATAACATATAATGTAACATATATATAATGTGGATATCAGACAGGAAAGGAAGAGAAAAAGGAACAGAAGCAATATTTGAAGCAATAATGATGGAGAGTTTCCCTAAATATCGGACACCAAACCACAGATTCATGAAGCTCAAGAACATCAGGCAAAGATAAACGCCAAGACAAAACAAATTGAAACAACTACAAATATAACAAAAACAACTGCACCTAAACATATTATATTCAAACTGCAAAAAATCAGAGAAAAAGTCTTGAGAGAAACTGAAAATTCAACAACAATTTGTTTCTGCTACCTATTAAAATCCAAAAACCCTGACAATACCAGATTCTACAAAGAATGTAAAAACAACAGGAACTTTCATTAACTGCTGGTATGAATGCTAAGTAAAGCAGCCACTTTGCAAGACATTTTTTATATTTTATTATAAAGCTAAACACAGGCCAAGTATGATCTAGTTAAGCTCCCCAGTATTTACTGAAGTGAATTGAAAACTAATATTCACACAAAAATCTGCATGCGAATATTGACAATAGTTTTACACCTAGTTGCCAAAATGATAGCAGTCAACAAGTCTCTCAATTGATGAATGGATAAACAAAATGCTGTGTTTATATCCATACAATGGAATATTATTCAGTAATAAAAAGAAATGAACTAGCCAGCCATGACAAGATATGAAGTACATATCTAAGTGAAAGAAGCTATTATACTTTGCTAAGTGAAAGAAGCAATTTTAAAAAGGTCACTTACTGTATACTTTTAACTATGCCACATATATGAGAAGACAAAACTATGAGGATGATAAAAATACCATGATTTCCAGGGTTTGAGTAAGTGGAAGAGCTAAGTGAAGCACAAAGAAATTATTTAGAGAAATCAGAAATGTGGTTTGTGATTGCTTCTGGGGGGAAAAAATTGCCCCCTAAAAGGTACATAAAGAAATGCTTTTAGCTACTGCTGAAGTGGTAATCATATTGCAATATAGAAATACATTAAATCAATATATTATACAACTTAAGCTTACACAATTTTATGTGTCAATTACATCTAAATTCGGTTCAGTCACTCAGTTGTTATGTCTGACTCTTTGAGACCCCGTGGACTGCAGCACACCAGGTTTACCTGTCCAAAACAAACAAGCAAAAAATTACTTAAAACCAGCTAATATACTATTGAAAATAAAAAGAAATTCTCTGGAGTAAATAAAATCTTGTAAGTTTTAGTTGATAGATAAGCAGACTTAGAAATTATATATATGTAAAACTCTTCAAATGTACACATAAGATCTGTGAAATTTACTAAATGTAAATTATATTACAAATTTTAAAAAATGAGAAAGTAAAAGAAAAAAGAGACTCGAGGGCCGTATCATCCAATTATATACACAGGTATCACTTAATTTTGCCCTCAAACTGATAAAAGAGAAATTAAAAACAGATTTATAATGTGTACTTGTGAATAATGTCTCTATATTTTCTGATATTTAAAAGGTTTTTTTTTTTTTGGATGTGGTAATTTTATTGAGGGTATATTTCATGTTTTTTAAAGAAATTGTTTTATAGAACATATGCTGGTATATTTAAACTAAAATGATTCTCTAATTTGTATCTGTTTCGCATTAATTTACACTATGTAGAGAAGGGAAATTGGGTGGGGATATGTGTAAAAGTAGGCTGATCATCAGAGAAGGCAATGGCACACCACTCCAGTACCCTTGCCTGGAAAATCCCATGGACGGAGGAGCCTGGTAGGCTGCAGTCCATGGGGTCGCTGAGGGTCAGACAAGACTGAGTGACTTCACTTTCACTTTTCACTTTCATGCATTGGAGAAGGAAATGGCAACCCACTCCAGTGTTCTTGCCTGGAGAATCCCAGGGACGGGGGAGCCCTGTGGGCTGCCGTCTATGGGGTCGCACAGAGTTGGACACAACTGAAGCGACTTAGCAGCAGGCTGATCATGCATTGAAAATTGTTGATAGATGATTATAATATCCTTTCTACATTGTATTTACTTAAAGCTTTATCTCAAAAATTAAAAATATTTCCCAGTTTAGAATATTAATTATATTGTAAATATAAACTTAATACTTTATATTAAACCATCCTACATTCAACAAGTGTTAATAGTTGAGAAAATATAGCTCACTATTTATATCCTTTGTTTTGAATACTTCTGATCACTACAGTTAGACTTATGACCCTTGATACTCTCACTCCTGTTGAATCGAAGGCCAGTACTAGCCTTACTTAAGCACAACAAATCCTTATCCTCATAGATATTTTGCAAGGTAAATATGGACATCACTACTTACCAGTGAAGGAACTGCAGTTTAAAGGCCTCCCAAGTTTCTCCAGTTATCAATTTGTATTGGATCTTTAATTAAAATATGCAGACAAGTGACTACAAAGGCAGTTCAACTTCAAAATAACATTGTGGCTCTTTGTATTGTGGCCTCTTACATTTTAACTGCATTCCTTCAATTCTCCAGTAACTAATGCACACATGCTGAGTTGCATCTGACTCTTTGCAACCCCATGGACTGTAGCCCGCCAGGTTCCTCTGTCCCTGGGAGTGGGTTGCCATTTCCTTCTCCAGGGGATCTTCTCAGCCCTGGAATGAACCCACATCTCCTGCTTGGCAGCTGGATTCTTTATCACTGAGCCACCAGAGAGCAGGGACTTCCTTTATTACTTAAGAGCTAAACAATAATAAATGTATTTCTTAATATCTTAATTTAGTCCTTACATAGTAACTTACTTTACTTTGTTGTTCAACTAATCTTCCTTTAACTTGTGCTTAGCTGGCTTTTTCCTTAATAGTACTTTTTAGTGATCTTCTTTCTCAATCTTACACCAACTTGGAATTCCATACCAAGTTGGAATTCTACATGGAATTCAATAGACCATGACTTTCTTTTCATGTTTGAATTTTTAACAGCTGTTTGACTCTGTTTTTCCCATTTAGTATTTTTCTGGGTGATCTCTTTTGAAATCTATAAATCTATGATTCCAACAAGTGGGTGCTTAATAAAGGACTATTAATAATTACACACAAATACTACTGTGAGTATCTTAACAGATGTTGTTTACATCCACCATTTTATTTTTAGGAAAACCAAGAAATCATCATTTTAATTGTAATGCTAAAATAAATGCAAACCACATATCTTTTGGGAGATATAAATGCAACTGCTTTGCTTTAATTAGATATGGCAAAAGAACTTTAGTATGAAGTATCTATATTTAGAAGGTTAATTATCAATTTATAAAATGACCTTGAAAAAGATGTGCCTGACTCTAGACTACAGACAGATGGACTTTTATGGATTTTAAAGAGCAGCTTAATTGTGCTAATAAAATCTAATATGAAACAAAATGGGTTAGGTGAAATTCTTTAGTATCACTAATTATGCATATGCTAGAGATATTAAAATTGCCATCAGACCAAGACAATTTCATTCATTTTCTCAAATTTCTGATAATGCTTATATGCTATTTTACATCATTGCTTCCATTTAGAAATAGCTACAATACTTATAATCTATTAATGTCAAATTCAAAGATACATACTGAACTTCAGGAGGCAATAGATAAGACTCATTAACAACTGAAAGTTTGGAGTAAGGGAGATTAGACTGATGGTTCTCAGTCCAGTTCAGTTCAGTTACTCAGTCGTGTCCAACTCTTTGCGACTCCATGAACTGCAGCATGCCAGGCCTCCCTGTCCATCACCAACTCTCAGAATCTCAAAATGGGGCAAATATTTTCCCCTGGGGGGCTTTTGCAATATCTGGAGATATTTTTGGTTCTCACAATTGAGTGGGAAGGTAGTTGCTACTGGCATCTAATAAGTAGTGCTCAGGGATCCTGTAATGCATAGCACAAATCCCCCCAGGAATTGTTTCGCCCTCCTGGTGTCTCCAATGGTAAAGAATCTGCCTGCAATGCGGGAGACCCAGGTTTGATTCCTAGGTTGGGAAGAAACCCTAGGGAAGGGAATGGCTGCCCACTCCAGTATTCTTGCCTGAAGAATTTCATGGACAGAGGAGCCTGGTGAGTTACAGTTCATGGGATCACAAAGATTCGGTCATGACTGAGTGACTAACACTTTCACTTTCAAAACATCATTACTGTCAAGGATTACAAATCGTGGCAAGTGTTATTGTGTGTTCTCTATACTGCTACTCAATTCCCTTAAAACTGAGTTTCCCAATCTGTGAAATGTGATCAAAGTAATAAATACTTAGGTCTTTCCTGGTGACTCAGTGGTAAAGAATCCACCTACCAATGCAGAAGACAGGGGTTTAATCCCCCATCCACAAAGATTCCCAAATGCTGTGGAGCAACTAAGTCTGTGCATGACAACTATTGAGCTTGCACTCTAGAGCCTGGGAGCTGCAACTACTGAGTCCATGTGCCACAACGATTGAAGCCCACGCACCCGAGTCTGTGCTCTGCAGTAAGAGAAGCCACTGCAATGAGAAACCTGGGTGTAACAACTAGAAAGTGACCCTTGCTTGCCACAACTAGACAAAGACCCAGCACAGCCAAAAATAAATAAATAAAAATTTAAAGAATAAAGGGCAATTGCAAAGATTAAAGAATACCTCTGAAAAACAGCAGCTTAATTCATATACACACAAAAAGAGCTCAAACAATGTCTACTATTTGTCTTCTTCCCCAAATTTTTTACTTCACTTGTATAACTTGCTATAAGTAAGACTTTCACACTCTCCACAGTCACACAAAGAAAAAAAAAAAGGGTATTATTTTCATCATTTACTTCTTAAGTACCTCATAAATAAATGTCATTAAATTAATTCTCTTTTGCTTTTTGAATCCACCATTTCTTTTCATCTATATTCCCACTTTCCTCATTAAGAGTCTGAACTTTTTCTTATCCAGGATCATTGCAAATTTACCTATTTCTAGTCCCTTGTATCTGAATAGCAATGTCATTACTAGTCTTGCAAAGAGTCCGGGAAAAGCTCAGCTCAAATAAGATATGTGTTGGGTGGAGATTTTTACCATTCCACTAAACCAGAAGAAGGGAAATCTGAATTTTGGAAACAAGTGCCTTCAATACAGAAAAATCTTCAAAATCTAGCTAAATGACTATGTGACTTTTGACTTCAGTGTAGAACGTAAAAAGCTTGAAACAGCATTATCCTTACTCTTAATAAAACACACATACACACACAAACACTAGACAATCAGCAAATTAATTTCCTCCTCCAGGGGATCTTCCGGACCCCAGGAATTGAACTCATGTATCCTGTGTCTCCTGCATTGCAGGCAGATTCTTTACCACTGATACACTGGTAACTGGTAAGTCGCTTCATTCGTGTCTGACTCTATGAGACCCCATAGACGGCAGCCCACCAGGCTCCCCTGTCCCTGGGATTCTCAAGGCAAGAACACTGGAGTGGGTTGCCATTTCCTTCTCCAATGCATGAAGGTGAAAAGTGAAAGTTAAGTCGATCAGTCGTGTCCGACTCTTAGCGACACCAGGGACTGTAACCCATCAGGCTCCTCCATCCATGGGATTTTCCAGGCAAGAGTACTGGAGTGGGGTGCTCAAACTTCGAGTTAATACCCTCAGGCAAGAGGTCCTAAGGCATCGAATTGGGTACTCGGGATGGTAGCTACAAGGTTCTCGGCGACAGTGGCTAGAATCCCAATCCAGGACTGCAAGGAAACAGTGGAATTCCACTGTCGTAAGGCTGTCATAATTACTAAGCTTCTCAAAAACACGGTTCTGGAGGTTGAGAAAAAGAGGCGCTCAGGAAAAAAGCAAGGGAGAAAACTTAGCCCCCCACCCGCTGCAAAGCACGTCGCACTGCAAACCCCATCATGCAACGCAAGGAGGACGCTGGGGCTCTACGCCCCAATAGCTGATTCACTAGGGAAGCCCTAATAAGCCAATTCAAATTTTCTTGTTTCCATAAAAAAGACAATGTCAAAGGGTGACCAGCTAACCAGAAACCTAAGAAAAGATGGGCACTTCTAAACAGAAATGATGCGAGTTCTAGCTTAGCTGGGATAGCTACTGCTAGCCACTAGCAAGAATTCTGGAAAATGTTTAATCAGTATAAGTGACTAGGTAAATAGTATAGAACCCTTTAAAGCCATGTACACTGAAGAAATTTCCAACCTCTCCCAGGCTCTTTTCCAAGGACAATAACATTCACTCAAAATCTGTGAATGGAGAAAGTCTCACTCTTGCTGCAGGCTTTGAGTGAGGAGTGGGGAGACAGAGTGAACAGTGGCCACTGTGGAACTCAGATTTTTCTCCCCATCTCTCCTTTAGAACAAAAGCCTAAAGCTTCTGGAAATGACAGTGAATTACAATAGCCAAAGAGATACTGAAAAAGAACAGAATTGGAAGTTTCACAATGTTAGCTATCTAATGCCCAGACCTACAGTAATGTTTCATTAATCACAATAAGGTAGTTGGAGTAGGTATAGTCAAATACGTCAATAAAAGAGAACAGAGAATCCAGAAATAGTACTATATATACTTGTTGATTGAGATTCAATGGAATCAAATCCAATGGGAAAAAAGTTAATCTCTTCAATAGTGCTGGAAAATTCTCAAAGACACGTTAAGAAAAAAATTACAACATATACATGACTTCAAAAAGGTTAACAAAAAATAGAACATTGACCTAAACTTAAAACCTAAACCCATAAATTTTCTAGAATTAATATAGGAAAAAAACATTTGTGCCTTGAAGTTAGTTGAAAATATTTTCTCCATGACACTGAAAACACCATTTAAAAACTCATAGCAAGTTAGAATTTATTGATATTACCATAGTTTGTTCTTCAAAAAGCACTAGTAAAAAAAATGAAAAAAAGTCAAAGGCTTGGAGAATATAATTAAAAATTGCATTCCTGCCTATGGATTATATTTAAAAAAAAAAACCTGAAAGATAGAAGATAAATAATTTAAAATTAGGCTGTGCTATAAAGCCAAAAAGTACTATAAAGAAAATGACTAGCCTTGAGATTTAAGTAACATTGAAAGGATCAATTCCCTCCATGTTTCTTGTTTATCCCTGTGGTCTATATTTTTGAGTTTTAATTAGGCATGAATTGGGGATGGAAGAATCAACAATATGGAGGCAACAGAATGGAAGGTTGGATTACATATCATTGCACAGATACTTGTAACCCAAAGGTAACACCTTCAGTGGATAGTTCAATAATATATAATTTCAGAAAGGAAGCAGGAATTTTCATTATAATTACTGTTCTCTAGTTCATGACCTGTACTATTCAATAATAAAAAATACAAACCAAAAAAAGAGATAAAACATAAGAATTTGAAGATCTAGGGGATCTTCCCAAGCCAGGATCGAACCCAGATCTCCTGCATTGTGTGTAGATTCTTTATGGTCTGAGCCACCTAGGAAGTCCTTATATTCGGGTAAGAATTTGAAACAAAACACACATTTATAATTAGGAACGAAAAGATCCCCTGGAGAAGGGAAAGGCTACCCACTCCAGTATTCTGGCCTGGATAATTCTGTGGACTGTATAGTCCATGGGGTTGCAAAGAGTCGGACATGACTGACCGACTTTCACTTTGTTTCTTTTTTTTTTTTTTTCAATGTATTATGCATATGGCACATCACAAAGATGATACAAAATGAAAAACTCAATAATTAAAAAAAACCTAGATATACAGAAATGAAGATAATATTTAAATTAATAAACACAAATATTTTAAAAAGGAAAAAAAAATGCTTTTGGCCACATTACACAGCTTGTGATCTCAGTTCCTCAACCAAAGATTGAACTAGGCATTCAGCATTGAAAGTGCTCAGTCCTAACCACTGGACTCCCAGGGAATTCTCTAAAATCACTTTCAAGAGTAATAATACATACAAAATTTGTATTAAAGCAGAAAAAGAGATATCCTTCTGTTCTGAATCTCCTAGTCCATAGTAAAGTTTCTGGTGAATGAAATACAGGCTGAAATGTTTTTCAAATCCAAGAGTCAGAGAAATCTTTATTGATCATTAACTACTCCCCTTTTTCTATTGCTATGATGGAGGAGATTGTCCCATGTGATACATTTAAAAGCTAGTGAACTCTCCAACATCCAGTGACCCAGAATTATTGATTTGCCAGAGTCCCCTGCCAACCTACATGTGACATGGGGTATGAATAGAAAATAAATTTTTTGTTACATAAATCCACTGAGAATATTGTTATTGTTGCTATTCCTACAGTATGATGTTCCTGCTTACTAACTTAGAATATTGGTATCAGGAACTGGGTGTTACAATTGCAAAACATCTAAATATGTGGCAATGGCTTAGAAAGTAAGATCCAAAAATGAGGAGGCTAATTTCAGACACTAAAAAGATGGTGTCACATCTTATGCAGTGGTAAACTGGCTTTTAAAAAATGGATGACATTTTTTTTTTAAAAGAAAACATTGTAGGTTCTAGGTTCTAGGTTGGAAAGCTAAATGGAATAGTGAGTGTTCGAAGTCATTGCAAATTTTTATCAAGGTTAGACAAAAAAAGAGTTCAGAAAAATTACTGTCTTATTTCAAGCAAAACTGAAAGGAGTTAAAGGGGTTCAGAAATTCAGGCAGTGTTGGATAAACCAATTATTTCTTTTTAAAAACAAGAAAACCCTCCTAAAATTTTCTTAGCTAATTCCAAATATGATTAGTCAATATTGTAATCCAAGCTAATGCCTAAAACATTACAAAGTAACACTTTCTTGGAGAGTCCCTTGGAGACCAAGGAGATCAAACCAGTCAAACCTAAAGGAAACCAGTCCTGAATATTCATTGGAAGGACTGATGCTGAAACTGAAGCTTCAATACCTTGGCCACCTGATGTGAAGTACTGACTCATTGGAAAACACCCTTATACTGGGAAACATTGAAGGCACGAGGAGAATGGGGTGACAGAGGATGAAATGGTTGGATGGTATCACCGATTCGATGGACATGAGTTTGAGCAAGTTCTTGGAGTTTGTTATGGACAGGGAAGCCTGGCGTGCTGCAGTCTGTGGGGGTTACAAAGAGTTGGACACGACTGAGCAACTGAACTGAACTGAACACATTCTTATTTATATTCAGGGAAGGAACCAACTATCCCTGTGGTCCATGATTTTATAGTTTGCTGACTGAAGAAATTTGCTTCCAGGAAGAAGAATAGGACAGCATGAATGGATATCTTAAAGAAAAAAGAAAAAAGTGTTTCCTAAATATAACACACAAAAAACTTACTGGTGCCTATTGATTGCTTACAATGAATGGTGCTGCCGGATTCATGGTCTCTGAAGAAGATTTATCTCCAGGACCAAAGACAGGTCTCAATCACTCAAAGCTTTGTGTGCAAAATTTTATTTAAAGTGATAGAACAGAGAAAGCTTCTGACATAGACATCAGAAGGGGGTAGAAAGAGTACCCGCCTCACAAGTTTAAGCGGGACCTTACATACTTCTCAACTAGCTGCTAAGAATAGATAAAAAGAATACCTCAATGTTGTAAGAGTTCCACTTGGCTCTTTGCTAAGACATACATCCTGAGATAACTTTGGCACAAGATTAGCCAGGGAGAACAGTTTCCAGACAATGTCTCTGGGCAAGATATACTGTTGCTGTGTAATCAGGGGTACAAGTTTTGAGATACAGGTTCCCAGGCAATATTTTTTATAATTATAATCATTAACACAGAGCCTAAGAAAAGCATTTTCATGAGTGAGACATTGTACTATGTAATCATTAGTTCTTGACCTAAAGAAAGGTCAGTTCTCGGGCAAGATATATTGTTGCAGAAGGCTCAAGGAAAGCAGGAGTAAGAATGTTTGCCTCTTCTTTATAGGGCCTTGGACTGCCTGCCTAAGCTTGAACTCTTTCATTTCCTCCTCCTTTTAGGAGAATATTGTTGCCAGGGAAAGAGGTGGAGAAATTGTTCCCTAACTTCTTCCTGCTGGAAAGGGGCACAGACCCTAAATTATTGAGGCAACATATTCTCCTTATCCTCATATTGAGGGTCTCTGATCCAGGGGCCCTGAGTAATAGAGGAGGCAGTGGAAACTGCAGGAGCTTGAACAATCACTTGTAGCTTAAATGCCCAAGCCACTTAAATACAAAGTTCATTATACAGTTACAGATATAAGAAGCAAACAGCAAGAATAAGATGACTACAATTATTACAGTCAAGATAGTTTTCCACCAAGGAGGGCTTGTAAATGAAGATTGCATCTGTGACCAGAACAGATATCTGTATCTGGAATATCAGAGAAGTCCATTTTGAAGAGTGACTAGAATCTCTAGATCATTGTTACTTGGTCTGGGAAGACTTTGTATCCTTTAGAAAGAAGAAACTAGACAAGTAGATTAAAATGCAGAGACCAAATATCAGTAAAAGAATTATCATAATCAGCAGTCCAAGCAAGAGAAAGAATCAGGTTACATTTGGTAGTAATTTTGATCCTGGTTTAGATGGAGCTAACCGTTGGGTTGCCCTGTTTATAAGAATAGAGCCATTTGGCATGTTCTTTTATATTTTGAATGTAGGTATAACAAATCCTGAACCTTAACATACAAAATAAATCTTACCATTTCTTTTTAGAAGAATGAGTCTGAACCCCAATGTAGACAGCTGTTTCAGGGAGACTTATAGCTATGTAGCCAGTTGTCTAAGTTTGTCCAAGTAGGTTTTCGCCTCTCATTGTGGTATCAATATATAAGCCAAAATAATTGTCACCATTAACAATTTCAGCATTTTTCTAGGTATGAGAAGATGGAAGAATTTGGGCTAAAGAAAATCTTTACCTGAAAATATCTAACTATCTAAAGGCCTGTTTTGTCCATTTGTCCAGGGCACAGAGTGAGTGCCTAATTTCTGATTTTCATCCTGAATTCCACTCAGGAGATGAAGATCAGCAGCTGTAGTGTCCATGATTTAATCCTTGAAAGTGCCAGTTTCCAGTTGCAAGGCCTCTTTATGGCCATGAGTTTGACCATGGTTTGGGAGTTATTTCATGACCATCTTGTCCCACAGTGCTGGGAAGGCTCATTCCCATTTTTGTCGAAGATTTCACTGATAGGCCACCCAGTGTGATATTACTGGACTAGGCCCTGTGAGTAGCAAAATTCTCTGGACCACACCTGTCTCACTAGTCTCTTGGTGCAGGACAATATTCTGTCTTGTTGCTTCTTATATACAGAGTCACACCATTATAATTATGGATCTCATATGGAATTGGACACCATAATTCTATCAGTGGCTAACACTTCTTGAAACAGGCAATATAGAAACCAATATAGTTAGCAGTAATAGTAAAACCGTAGGTAAGAACTGAAGTTACTAACTTCCATTAGGTACAGCCCAGTGACATCTCCAGGTCATCTGACTTAGCTTGTTAAATGACTATAGCCTGCTGTTAATCTCATGGTTGTAGACCATGGAGCATCTGATCTTTATTCAAAGACAGGTTACTGAGAAAAGCTTTAGAAACAAACTCAAAGTATCCTTTGTAATAACTTAATTAAACCTCTTAGCAATGTAACATAAGCACAAGGAACTGTCTCAGAAGTGAGCCTTAGTAAATACAGACCTTAATTAACAAAACTAGAACTTAATATTCAGTGAAACATAATAGATGCCATAGATCTGACATCAGTTGGGTGGATTTTTTCTTTTAGAGCTCCCCAGTATCTTTTCAGATTTCTATATATGTCAGGAGACAGTCTTTTTTTACCTTGATGAGGCTGTTCGGAACCCAAGCATCTCCAATTTCTGGAGGGACACAGCAGAGAGAAAAGAAAAAAATGCCTTAATTTTACCCACAGGTGTAAATCACTAAATTGTTTTAAAAAATTAGTAACTTAAGAAGAGCTTCTTTATATTTGAAAACAAAGATTAGAAGCCAGTAATATATTAGATAAAAAGTCATAAAAATTGTAGTCATATTTAGCAGTCTATTCAATCTCATGTTACCAATCCCTTTGTTCTGCCATCCCTTCCCAATGGTCTGGTATTCCCATCTCTTTCAGAATTTTCCACAGTTTATTGTGATCCACAGAGTCAAAGGCTTTGGCATAGTCAAGAAAGCAGAAATAGATGTTTTTCTGGAACTCTCTTGCTTTTTCCATGATCCAGCGGATGTTGGCAATTTGACCTCTGGTTCCTCTGCCTTTTCTAAAACCAGCTTGAACATCAAGAAGTTTATGGTTCACATATTGCTGAAGCCTGGCTTGGAGAATTTTGAGCATTACTTTACTAGCGTGTGAGATGAGTGCAATTGTGCGGTAGTTTGAGCATTCTTTGGCATTGCCTTTCTTTGGGATTGGAATGAAAACTGATATTTTCCAGTCCTGTGGCCACTGCTGAGTTTTCCAAATTTGCTGGCATATTGAGTGCAGCACTTTCACAGCATCATCTTTCAGGATTTGGAATAGCTCGACTGGAATTCTATCACCTCCACTAGCTTTGTTTGTAGTGATGCTTTCTAAGGCCCACTTGACTTCACATTCCAGGATGTCTGGCTCTAGGTCAGTGATCACACCATTGTGATTATCTGGGTGGTGAAGATCTTTTTTGTACAGTTCTTTTGTGTATTCTTGCTATCTCTTCTTAATATCTACTGCTTCTGTTAGGTCTATACCATTTCTGTCCTTTATTGAGCCCATCTTTGCATGAAATGTTCCTTTGGCACCTCTGATTTTCTTGAAGAGATCTCTAGTCTTTCCCATTCTGTTGTTTTCCTCTATTTCTTTGCATTGATCGCTGAAGAAGGCTTTCTTATCTCTTCTTGCTATTCTTTGGAACTCTGCATTCAGATGTTTATATCTTTCCTTTTCTCCTTTGCTTTTCACTTCTCTTCTTTTCACAGCTATTTGTAAGGCCTCCCCAGACAGCCATTTTGCCTTTTTGCATTTCTTTTCCATGGGGATGGTCTTGATCTAGGTCTTAATCTAATAGATTAGATTAGCAGTTTCAATTCCTAGGCAGTTACGAAATGGTCAAAGAGACCAGGAAAATGTGACCAAGAAAGGAAAGTTAGGTCCACATGCTTCACTATTTCTGGTCGCTCCCTTTGCAGGGACATTGAGTGCCTCTTGGCATTGGCAGGTTGGTATAAACCCCTGACAGGCCCCCCTTTTGGGGCTGCCCTTTGTCATTATGAGGCACCACAGAACTGCAAAGCTGGGCTAATCTTGCTTCACACTTGTTTTGTGCACTTCTGGCTTTTGATCAATCACTCACACAAGCACACCATAGAGTTAGTAGAGAATATATTTACTAGGAGAACAGAACAACTAGAGCTCCAGTGTCTTTACCTTGTCTTGAAGATCCTGGACGGGCCCCCAAGATGATAGCTTATGGTGAATGAGTCTGCCAGACTAGTAGTCTCTGAAGGAGAGTTTACTCTGGTACCAAAGACAGGTCTCAGTCACTCAGAGCTTTGTGTGCAAAATCTTATTTAAAGTGATCGAACAGAGAAAGCTTCTGACATAGACATCAGAAGGGGGTAGAAAGAGTACTCACCTCACTAGTTTAAGCAGGACCTTATATACTTCTCAACTAGGTGCTGAGAATAGATAAAAAGAATACCTCAAGGCTGTAAGAGTTCCGCCAGATCCTTTCCCAAGGCATACATCCTGAGATAACTTTGGCACAAGATTAGCCAGGGAGAACAGGTTCCAGACAATATCTCTGGGTGAGATATACTGTTGCTGTGTAATCTGGGTACAAGTCTTGAGAAACAGGTTCCCAGGCAAGATTTGTTACAATTATAATTATTAACATAGAGCCTAAGAGAAGCATTTCCATGAGTAAGACATTGTGGTGTGTGATCGTTAGTTACTGACCTAAAGAAAGGCCAGTTCTTGGGCAAGACACATTGTTGCACAAGGTCTAAGGAAAGCATGAGTGACAATATTCTCCTCCTTAAAGGTCCTTGGACTGACTGCCTAAGCTTTAACTCTTTCACTATGTACATTTTTAACCTTTGTACTGCAACTAACACCTCCTCTCTCAAATCTGCATTCTTATGCACAGTTTCAGTCCAGTTCAGTTCAGCTCAGTCACTCAATCATGTCCGACTCTTTGCGACCCCATGAATTGCAGCACCTCAGGCCTCCCTGTCCATCACCAGTTCCCGAAGTTTACCCAAACTCATGTCCATGGAGTTGGTGATGCCATCCAGCCATCTCATCCTTTGTCGTCCCCTTCTCCTCCTGCTCCCAATCCCTCCCAGCATCAGAGTTTATAATTTCCCAAATGTATTGGTTCAAGTCTGTATTTTCTTCTACTACCTTTTTTCTGATCTATACTCTATGAAGAAGAAGAAGTGGAAGTCGCTTAGTTGTGTCCAACTCTTTGAGATCCCATAGACTTTAGCCTGCCAGGCTCCTCTGTCCATGCAATTCTGCAGGAAAGAATACTGAAGCAGGTTGCTATTTCCTTCTCCAGGGGATCCTCCCAATCCAGCGATCGAATGCAGGTCTCCCACATTGCAGGCATATTCTTTACCATCTGAGTCACCAGAGAAGCCCATATTCTTGAGTCTTGGTCTATCAAACTAACACTTTAAACTAACAGATTCCACACAAGTGATTGCCACTGAGGGAGCCTTTCTTAACCTCTCTTAATGTCTTTCCCAAGACTAGCTGAGTTTCCCTCTTTATTTTTATGTCACTATGATATTTTGGAATTATACTTTGTATAACACTTTACTTTTGCCACTATACTTAAAATAGGACTTTGCTTCACCAAATTTTGAGTGCCTTTGAAACCAAGTCTTCTGTCTCATAATTGTTATAATCTCAGTATCCATCATTTAGTAGACACTAAATCAACATTTGTCAAATGATAGAATTAAAAATAAACAGATTTTTGTTTGATACTCAGTTGAATATAACATTAAACTCTTGACATTTTGAAATAAAAAAAGATTAAGCAACATATTTCTACCAATGATGTTTTAGAAAATGTTTTCTCTTTTCTACTAATGGTTTCCTTTGTTTAAGGAAGCTAATTAGTAAAGTACTTGATTTTCTTCAGTAGCCTAAAAATTTTAGATCTTCGCATGGATTTTAACATTTCAGTACTAAGATAACTTTATTTGTTTCCTTATTATGCTGTTGATAGGATTCAATCCATCCCACTGTCCAGTTCTATAAATAGCTGCCTTTACAAAAAATCATTTGCTCTTTTCATTTAATGCTTTCTAGTTGTATATATATGTGTGTGTGTGTGTGTGTGTGTGTGTGTATATATATATATACAGAGTAACAAAGATATCTGAGATCTGTAGAGTGAGTTAGCTAGCTGAATCCAGGAGAGCTGATGGATTAGTTTCAATCTAAGTCAGAAGGATTGAGAACTAGAAAAGACAATGCTGTCATTCCAGTCCAAAAGCCAGAGACATAAGAAAGGCCAGTGTTTCAGTTCAAATTTGAAGTCAGGAAAATAGCCGATCATCTGATTTAAAGACTATCAGACAGAAAGAATTCTCCCTTACTTAGAGGAAGGTAAGCTTTTTATTTATTTGTTTATTTTTAATTTAAGCTATCAACAAATGAGGCTCATCTACATTACAGAAACCGATCTATTCCACTCTCCCAATTTAAATGATAATTGTATCCAAAACACCCTCACAAAAACGCCTAGAAAAATGTTTGAAGAAATGTCTGGCCACTTTGTGGTCCACTCAGTGTGACACATAAAATTAACAAATACTGAGTCTATAATTACATTTGCATTATGCATGTAAAATTTCTTTCTATTATAAAAATGCTGTTGTGTGTGTATGTGTGTTAGTCGTTAAGTTATGTCTGACTTTTGTGACTCCATGGACTATAGCCTACCAGGCTTCTCTGTCCATAGAATTCTCCAGGCAAGCATACTGGTGTGGGTTGCCATTCCCTTCTCTGGGAAGCTTCCTGATTCAGGGATTGAACCCGAGTCTCCTGCATTGTGGGCAGATTTTTTACCGTCTAAGCCTCCAGGGAAGCTCCAAAATGCTATATATTATTTCAATTATAATGTTCATGTCACATTTAAAAATCTAGGGGAAGAATCTCAAGGCCATATAAGAATATGGAATGACCACACTGGAATCAATTGTGGAGAAGGTCAGGATATAGTTGAACAATGAATGTCACTGATGGAGTAGAAATACAGTTCAACCATGTCCCCATGGTCAGAGAGAAGACAAGAGATCATGTTTTTGGAGTGACTATTTATACCCATGATGTGTCATGCTAAGTTGCTTCAATCATTTACGACTTTTTGTAACCCTATGGACTATAGCCTGCCAGTCTCCCCTGTCCATGGGATTCTCCAGGCAAGAACACAGGAGTGGGTTGCTCTGCCCTCCTGCAGAGGATCTTCCCTACCCAGGGATTGAGCCCATGTCTCTTGCATCTTCTGCATTAATAGGCAGATTCTTTACCACTAGTGCTACCCTGGAAGCCCGTTTTTACACATTAACCCCTAAATCCATTGATTGATGAAAAAGGAGTATATTTCTTTGTCATGGGAAGTCCAAAATGGGTGTGTCTGATGAGTATGTAGTCTTGCTAAAGGTCACTCAGGTACTGCTAGGTCCCCCTGCAATTTGGTCTACCCTGCTTTAGAATTCTGAATCCTTTGATTTCAGCCAGCATGTCTAATAAAGGAGGTAGAGATAACACATGGGAAATATTTGGCCAGGGCTAGAAATGACCTTTGTAATTTCTGACTTAACTTGCCACAAACTGAGTCACATGACCATACTAGCTGTAGACAGCCTTAGAAGTGAAGTATGGCTCTGTCCGGGGAAAAGAAAAAATGGTTTGGAGAACAAAGGGGCAATTTCTGCTGCAAATGAGAAACAAACCACTGCAGATTTTATAGCAATGAATCAAAAAATTGAGGTAGAGTCCAGAGGGTCTTCTCTGAAATTATTTTATGTGGTATATTGGATTATCTAAAGGTAATACAAAGAACAAATTCAACATTGAAATTTCTCCCTTGTAAAAGGATCCTTGTTTATCTCCTATAAAGTATAAAATTATCTCTATATTTTTTCAAATAGACATTTTATAAAAATTTGACAATAGATATCTATAAATAGATGAATTAACATAATTAAAAAAACTGAATATTCCTGAAAATACATAATAAATATAATGACATTTCCCCCCATAGTTTATGTCTAAGCTTTAGTAGTAATATTTTTAACCCTAAGTCAATAGGAAAAAAAAAAAAAAGTTATGAGTTAGACTCTGATTAAAGAGTAAATCTTCTCCAAAACCTATTGGAATCAATAGGGAATTTAAAAAAAAATTAATAAAAAATACACAAAACTTTTTAGGTGTCACTGAAGTCAAGAAAATGAAAATTAAACTACCCAAAATGTTTGATTTTGCTATTAGAATTTGAAAAGACAATTATTAAAATAAACATTGAGCCTGAAGGGCAATCTTTAAAGGTAAATATAATTCTGAAATTAAAGTACAAGGATATAGACAGGTAGAAACTTTAATAAAAACTATCATCTTTCTCAGACAAATTTTTAGTAAAATAATTATATTATGCATTTATGTCTGTGTGTATATGTATATCTTTTAGCTGTTAGTTTGTGCAAGTACTATAAATATATAGTAATTGGTTTAAATAACTATTATTCATGTCAGCTATATTCAGGAATATAACCATTAATGGATATCTTGATAAGTGCTTAATAAGTTTGTGATATTATCACCATATATTATCCAGTATAAAATATCCTTTTTAAACAAATGTTCATATTAAAAAGATATTTCAAATATATCTATCTATCTATATATATAGATACTAAGAAAATATTTTAAAATTAAATAAATTGTCAATGAGAAGATAAAATGGCTCAGTCGTGTCTGACTCTTTGCAACCCATGGACTATACAGCCCATGGAATTCTCCAGTCCAGAATACTGGAGTGGGTTGCCTTTCCCTTCTCCAGGGGATCTTTCCAACCCAGGAAGAGAACCAGGGTCTCCTGCATTGCAGGCAGATTCTTTACCAACTGAGCTATCAGGGAAGTGCATAAAATGGTTAAGGTTTTTAAAATTTCTTCATAGAGTCTGACTTTTCTGAGTCACTTTGCAAGTCAAAGCCATCAGTCAGTTCAGTTCAGTTCAGTCGCTCAGTCGTGTCCGACTCTTTGCGACCCCATGAATCACAGCACTCCAGGCCTTCCTGTCCATCACCAACTGCTGGAGTTCACTCAGACTCACGCCCACTGAGGCAGTGATGCCATCCAGCCATCTCATCCTCTGTCGTCCCCTTCTCCTCCTGCCCCCAATCCCTCCCAGCATCAGAGTCTTTTCCAATGAGTCAACTTTTCGCATGAGGTGGACAAAGTACAGGAGCTTCAGCTTTAGCATCATTCCTTCCAAAGAAATCCCAGGGCTGATCTCCTTCAGAATGGACTGGTTGGATCTCCTTGCAGTCCAAGGGACTCTCAAGAGTCTTCTCCAACACCACAGTTCAAAAGCATCAATTCTTCGGTACTCAGCCTTCTTCACAGTCCAACTCTCACATCCATACATGACCACTGGAAAAACCATAGCCTTGATTAGATGGACCTTTGTTGGCAAAGTAGTGTCTCTGCTTTTCAATATGCTATCTAGGTTGGTCATAACTTTCCTTCCAAGGAGTAAGCGTCTTTTAATTTCATGGCTGCAGTCACCATCTGCAATGATTTTGGAGCCCAAAAATATAAAGTCTGACACTGTTTCCACTGATTCCCCATCTATTTCCCATGAAGTGATGGGACCAGATGCCATGATCTTCGTTTTCTGAATGTTGAGCTTTAAGCCAACTTTTTCACTCTCCTCTTGCACTTTCATCAAGAGGCTTTTTAGTTCCTCTTCTTCACTTTCTCCTATAAGGGTGGTGTCATTTGCATATCTGAGGTTATTGATATTTCTCCCGGCAATCTTGATTCCAGCTTGTGCTTCTTCCAGCCCAGCGTTTCTCATGATGCACTCTGCATAGAAGTTAAATAAGCAGGGTGACAATATACAGCCGTGACCTACTCCTTTTCCTATTTGGAACCAGTCTATTGTTCCATGTCCAGTTCTAACTGTTGCTTCCTGACCTACATATAGGTTTCCCAAGAGGGAGGTCAGGTGGTCTGGTATTCCCATCTCTTTCAGGATTTTCCACAGTTGATTGTGATCCACACAGTCAAAGGCTTTGGCAGAGTCAATAAAGCAGAAATAGATGTTTTTCTGGAACTCTCTTGTTTTTTCCATGATCCAAGCCATAGATACATACTATTTCCACACAGTATCATCTCTTTCCAATAAAGAGTTATGCAGCAGCTCTTTATTCTCCAATAAAGAGTGTATAGTATTTTTTCTTAAGTGTGTTTTCTCTTTAAGGATTTTCTTCCAACAATGTTTAATATTTTTCCAAGTTGTTGACATCAATTTTTATGTTCTGAAGTTTGTTCTTAATCAATACTTCCTGCAAGTAACTGTTTTCACACAACAAATAGGGTTCATGTGCCTGCTTTCACTGTTTCTTAGTTTGTTGACTAAATTGTTGAGAGTTTACAGTTGGGCAGTCACACCACCAAGCACAGCAGCCAAGTTGGCACATGCTGGGTTGATAGCAATTTTAAATGTTATTGATTGTCAGACAATCTCAGTGATATTGAAAAGTATAAAAACTGCTTTTAATATAGTAATATCAAGTTCTTGAAAATGAATGGATGTTGTCACATGGACAATCAATTTCTTCTTTCCTCCAGTTCATAGTTTATTAATAGGGTTTAATGATAGAATAGAAATTTATACTAAAATGTATATAGAATCAGAATTTAAGGCCACCTTCCATCTTGCTGTTAGATATGATATTTTCATAAAAAAGTATCATTAAAATTATATACTTTATAGGATCAGCCACACTGCCAATGAGAAAGTACTGCATTCCAGAAGGTTCACTGTATTTGGTTACATGAGATAGTTTGTATATGAACAGATTCTTGTCCAATAATTGTCAGACAAGTTTTTGTATTCAAGAAAAATATATTTGAGTACTCACTATATTCTAAGACGTGCCCTGTTGTTGTCTTTTAGTTGCTAAATTGTGTCTGACTCTTTGCAACCCCATGGACTGTAGCCCAACAGGCTTCTCTGTCCATGGGCTTTCCCAGGCAAGAATACTGGAATGGGTTGCCACTTCCTTCTGCAGGTGATATCCTGACCCAGGGATATTCCTGACCCATGTCTCCTGCTTGGCAGGCAGATTCTTTACCACTGAGCCTCCTGGGAACCCCAAGAAGTGCTTTGGTGTACACATATAAAAATAGGTTAAATTTAACTTTCAACTCTAATGTAATTTTTAGAAAATGAAGAGAACAAGAAATAATCATGTAAAAGTGCAATAAGGAATGCCATAAATGAGTATGGGACATAATGCAATGGGTGTACAGAAGAGGGAATTATGAATTGTCAAGATATACAAACATTTTTAGAGCTTAAATTTATAGGACTTTTTTCAAGAAGGAACATCAATGGATAAGGCTATTCCAGCCAGATGAAATAGCGTAAGCCAAGACACAGAAGTAAGGATAGAAGTAGTTTGGTCCTGCTGAAATTATTCACTACATTTAGAGAAATATTATATTAATAAAATGATATTATATTTCCAGATAAGATGGTATGCTGCTGCTAAGTCGCTTCAGTGGTGTCCGACTCTGTGCAACCCCATAGACAGCAGCCCACCAGGCTCCCTTGTCTCTGGGATTTTCCAGGCATGAACACTGTAGTGGGTTACCATTTCCTTCCCCAATGCATGAAAGTGAAAAGTGAAAGTGAAGTCACTCAGTCGTATCCGACTCTTTGCGACCCCATGGACTATAGCCTACCAGGCTCCTCTGTCCATGGGATTTCCCAGGCAAGAGTACTGGAGTGGGGTGCCATTGCCTTCTCCAATAAGATGGTATACATCCATGTAAATATGCTAAGAATTTCAAGCTTAATCATTGACACATGAAGCAAAAATAAACCTTTGCTGGTATTGTGAAAAATAGATTAAAGATGAAATTATGGAAAGTTGACATTATATTATAAAAAGAACCTAAACTCAAGATGATGAGGTTCAATAAAGATGCTAAATTTGGCAATAGATGTTAGAAAATAAAATGGAGCAGCATGGAGAAGATAAAATTGGTAATTAACTAGGAAAATGGGTAAGATAGAAAAAAAGTTGATTAATAGCATTAATTAATGAATAAACCCCATGATCAATGATGAGACTTTTTAAAGCCCCATGTAAGACATCTGTCTCTGTCTGGATAGATGATGATAAAAAGATATTGATAGGTGATATGTAAAGATATAGTTGATAAGTAGATGGTAAGCACAGATGTAGATATTTGCATAGAGACATCACATACATACAATATCAATTATATATGTGATATATAATGTATATGATAAAATATATATACAATAAAATAGAGATGATCCAGTTGTTGGCACTTGTGGTATTTCAGGTTTAAGCGCAACAAGGTCCACAGCCCCTTGACTACATATACACACATGATACATACCTAAGAAAATCTGTGTATTACATTTTTCTGGACATAGAGAAAAAGAATACTCACCAGTACCTTTTAATCTAGCATGCCTGAAATATTAGATATTATTAAAAGACTGATATTATTGAAAGCCATTAAGCTTAAGCAAAATGAGTTAATTACTGTTTTAAATACTTTTACTTTGTTACTATCACTCTCCATGTTATCACTTTAAGTTGTTGAATCTAATCAGTCTATTTGTTTACTGTTTTACACTAGAAGTAAGGCTTAATCTAATTATTATTCAACAAATGGTTTTTGACATAGCAATAGTAAAAACAAAATTTTTTTCACAAATAGATTACTCTATTATTCTTGGGTTATTTACTACTACAGAACTAACATAGAAACCCAGAAAAAGCAGATAAAAGGATGACTTATTTTACTTACTTATTTTAAAGTAAGTAATAATGAATATGCAAATTTTGCTAAAATAATAAAGAATAAAAATATCACCTTTGCCTCCTTTGCTTTTTGTTTCTCTTCTTTTCTCAGCTATTTGTAAGGCCTCCTCAGACAACCATTTTGCCTTTTTGCATTTCTTTTTCTTAGGGATGGTTTTGATCATAGCCTCCTGTAGAATGTTACAAACTTCCGTCCATAGTTCTTCAGGCACTCTGTCCATCAGATCTAATCCCTTGAATCTATTTATCACTTCCACTGTATATTCATAAGGGATTTGATTTAGGTCATACCTGAATGGCCTAATGGTTTTCCCTGCTTTCTTAAATTTAAGCCTGAATTTTGAAATAAGGAACCACAGTCAGCTTCCTGTCTTGTTTTTGCTGACTGTATAGAGCTTTTTCATCCTTGTCTGCAAAGAACGTAATCAATCTGATTTTGATATTGACCATCTGGTGATGTCCATGTGTAGAGTCATCTCTTGGGTTGTTGGAGAAGGATGTTTTTCTTGACAAAACTGTTAGCCTTTGCCATGCTTCAGTGTCTCTTAACTTTCTACTTTTGCATTCCAATCACCTGTGATGAAAAGAACATCTTTTTTTCGTATTAATTCTAGAAGGTTTTGTATATCTTCATAAAACTGGTCAACTTCAGCTTCTTCAGCATTAGTGGTTGGGGCATAGATTTGCATTACTGTAAACGACTGAGCGACTGAACTGAACTGAACCAAATGTTGAATGGTTTGCCTTGGAAACTAACGGAGATCATTCTGTTGTTTATGAGGTTGCACCAAAGCCCTGCATTTTGGACTTTTTGCTGACTCTGAGGGCTATTCCACTTTTTCTAAGTGATTCTTGCCGGTGTGCATGTGTGCTAAGTCACTTCACTCGTGTCTTTACAACCCCATGGACTGTAGCACGCCAGGGTCCTCTGTCCAAGGGATTCTCCAGGCAAGAATATTGGAGTGGGTTGCCATTTCCTTCTTGAGGGGATCTTCCGAATTCAGGGATCGAACCTGTGTATCTTACATCTCCTGCCTTGACAAGTGAGTTCTTTACTACTAGCACCACCTACGAAGGCGTTGTTCCCACAGTAGTAGATATAATGGTCACCTGGATCCAATTCATCCATTCCTGTTCATTTTAGTTCACTGATTCCTAAGACACTGATGTTTAATCTTGCCATCTCCTGCTTGCCTACATCCAGCTTACCTTTATTCACAGACCTAACATTTCAGGTTCCTATGCAATACTGTTTTTACAGCATCAGACTTTATACTTTCACCACTAAACACACCCACAACTGAGCATCATTTCTGCTTTGGCCCAGTCACTTCATTCTTTCTGGAGCTATTTGTAATTGCCCTCCACTCTTCCCCAGTAGCATATTGGACACCTTCTAACCTGGGGGCTCATCTTCCAGCGTCATAACTTTTTAGCTTTTTCATAATGTTCATGGGGTTATCTGGGCAAGAATACTGGAGTGGGTTGCCATTTTCTCCTTCAGTACTGTATTTTTATTAGGGTATAGTTACTTTACTCCTTGGAAGGAAAGTTATGACCAACCTAGATAGCATATTCAAAAGCAGAGACATTACTTTGCCAACAAAGGTTCGTCTAGTCAAGGCCATGGTTTTTCCTGTGGTCATGTATGGATGTGAGAGTTGGACTGTGAAGAAGGATGAGCACCAAAGAATTGATGCTTTTGAACTGTGGTGTTGGAGAAGACTCTTGAGAGTCCCTTGGACTGCAAGGGAGATCCAACCAGTCCATTCTGAAGGAGATCATCCCTGGGATTTCTTTGGAAGGAATGATGCTAAAGCTGAAACTCCAGTACTTTGGCCACCTCATGTGAAGAGTTGACTCATTGGAAAAGACTCTGATGCTGGGAGGGATTGGGGGCAAGAGGAGAAGGGGACGACAGAGGATGAGATGGCTGGATGGCATCATTGACTCGATGGATGTGAGTCTCAGTGAACTCCGGGAGTTGGTGATGGACAGGGAGGCCTGGCGTGGTGTGATTCATGGGGTCGCAAAGAGTCGGACACGACTGAGCGACTGATCTGATCTGATCTGAGTTACTTTACAGTGTCGTGTTAATTACTGCTGCTGCTGTTGTTTAGTCTCTAAGACATGTCTGACTCTTTGCGACTCCATGGTCACAAACCCTGATAGCTTGCCAGGCTACTCTGCCCGTGGGATTTTCCAGGCAAGAATACTAGAGTGGGTTGCCATTTCTTTCTCCAGGGTATTTCCCCAACCCATGGATTGAAACTGCATCTCCTGAAGTGGCAAACGGATTATTTACCAATGAACCATTAGGGAAGCCCAGTTTCTGCTGTACAAGGAAGTGAATCAGCTATGTTCTGTGCTAGGTTGCTTCAGTCATGTTAGACTCTTTTTGACTCCAAGGACTGTAGCCTACCAGCGTGAACATGGGATTTTTGAAATAAGAATACTGAAGCGGGTTGTTGTGCCCTCTTCCAGGGAATCGTCCTGACCCAAGGGTTGAACTCACATCTCCTGAATTGCAGGTGGTTTCTTTAACACTGAGCCTTTGGGGAAGCTCACAAACCAGCTATATGTATACATATATCCTTTCCCACTTGCACCTCCCTCTCACCCTCTCCCCCATCACACCATCTAGGTCACTACATATCACCAAGCTGAGCTCCCTCCATTATACAGTAGGTTCCTGCCAGCTATCTGTTTTACACATGGCAGTGCACATAGGTCAATCCCAATCATACTCATGGAGTGTTGGGTAATAATGCAATAGAAAACCATACAAGGCAGTGCTGAAAATCTATGTTGCTTGAAGTGAAGATTTATTGATAAGATATCACATCAGAATTTGTAAAAGATAGAGACTCACATTGTAGTGAATAAAACTAGTCCTCTCCGTTCTTGAAATAATCAGTAAGTGATGCAAACCATAAAAGGGATGAGGAAAATTCCTAACTTACACATCATATCCATTGAATACACTCAGATCCAACTCTAGTCAAGATATGTGCCTAACCAGATATCTAAAGCTTATATGTGAATCCAACTTGCTCTTATGCCCATAGATTTCCATTTATCACCAGCAACCAATAGAGTGTCTTAAGAGAGTCCCTTGGACTGCAAGGAGATCCAACCAGTCCATCCTAAAGGAAATCAGTCCTGAATATTCATTGGAAGGACTGATGCTGATGTTGAAACTCCAATACTTTGGCCACCTGATGTGAAGAACTGACTCATTTGAAAAGACCCTGATGCTGGGAAAGATTGAAGGCAGGAGGAGAGGGGGATGACACATGATGAGAGGGTTGGATGGCATCACCGCTCAGTGGATATGAGTTTGAGTAAACTCTGGGAGCTGGTGATGGACAGGGAGGCCTGGTGCACTGCAGTCTATGGGGTGGCAAAGAGTCGGATACAACTGAGTGACTGAACTGAACTGAAGAGTAACTGAGAATTTTCAAGTGTTCTTCAAATGTCCCATAAGTCAAAAGACAAGCTAAAGATGTTCAAACTTCAGCTCTAAGCTTTAGGCAAACATATTTTAGATGATATTTATCATTCCCTTAAAAGTCAACCATAAATTGAATAGCCCATTGCTGGATGTAAGATTACCATTAAAATGCAAATGTAGCAAATTTATGATTAGATTTATTGACCTTTAAACAATATAAAATTAGAACCAGTTATATTTCATTTTTTCTAGGATATTTGTGTATAACAAATCCATAGTCTGCTATAGTCAGAAACCACTGACAGGCCACCAGCAAAATGTTGATTCGTAAGGCACAATAATGAACCTCTGGCTGAAGTAAAACCACATTTCCTCATAGATTCAGAAGAAATAGGAGTCACTCCTGTGGATCATTTGTGCTGCATTCTTTTGGCATGTGCTGCATGCTAAGTCACTTCATTTGTCTCCAACTCTTTGTACCCCATAGACTGTAGCTCACCAGGCTCCTCTGTCCAGGGATTCTCTAGGCAAGAATGCTTGAATGGATTGCCGTGTCCTCCTCCAGGGAATCTTCCCAACCCAGGAATCAAATCCTTGTCACCTGTGGCTCCTGCACTGCAGGTGGATTCTTCATCATTGAGCCAACATGGAATCTCCTCAAGGGTAATAAAACTTGGTTTTGATTACAACATGAGTGTGTCCTTGGTCGCCCCCTTGTGGTGGACTCAATAAAGTACTCACATGTGACACTCCTTTACCTCTAGATGTTCAAGGCCTTCTAGCATTTTATAGTGAAAAATGATGCTGAATATAATCTTAAAAGATTTTTCTTGAACTTTGTGCTGGTGCTTGTTTTATTTCTAAGGTTAAGTATATAATTGAATAATCTGATCAAATTGTGTTATCCTATGTCCCTGGGTGAAATCTAGTCTATATCTTTATTTTCTATTACTGTTACCCTTTTATATTTGTAGATTTTATTGTAGCTAATAAGAGAGAGTGGCAATAGGCAGGTGTATATGCTCAATAAACCTGACAATGTGAATTAGCTCAGAAGGCCAATAAGAATGTCTCAATACATTGGTGGGTCAAATTTGCCTTGGGTCACTACTCCAGACCTCATATGGACTCTTTTTTCTTTGTTTCCCTGAGAATCAATTTGTTTATTCCATTTACTAGCAGTTGTAGCAAGTAAGGCTTACTGATGGTGACAGCTGGCATTTGGGAAGGCTATAGACACCCAGGATATAAAAGCAGCATATTTATTTCCAGTTGTCTCAGCTCTTATATGTTATCCCAGTGGAATATTCATCCCCATCCCAGGAAACTCATGCTTCATCCATGTACTTTACCATAGACTTAAACATCATTTTTATCTTTCACTGATCACACCTACCTAGACCAAGAGTCAGAGAAGCTGAAGGATGATTGTAGAAAAGGTGGAATATTTTAGAGCTGAGCAGTTGTGTCTTGCTTAATGTGCAAGCAGTTAAGTAGCAGAATGGGTGATCTGGGGCTTCCTTGGTGGTTCAGTGGTAAAGAATCCGCCTGCGAAACAGGAGATGCAGGTTCGATGCCTGGGTCAGGAAGATCCCCTAGAGGAGGAAATGGCAACCCACTACAGTATTCTTGCCTGAAAAATCCTATGTACAGAGGAACCTGATGGACTGCAGTCCATGAGGTCACAAAGAATCAGACACGTCTTAGTGACTAAACAACAATAACAAAAAAAAGGTGATCTATAAAATGGCTGTTGCTTCATTTCTTTCAGGTACAATCTACCCTCCATGTCCGTGGACTCTAAAGAATTCAACCAACAAGAGATAGAAAAACTATTTCAGACTTTCCCAAAATCAAAACTTGAATTTACAGTATGGGTAATTATTTACTTTGTACTTTGTATTTACAACTATTTACATAGCATTTTTATTGTATTAGGCATTATAAGTAGTCCACAGGTATTTAAAATATATGAAGATGTGCATAGATTATACGGAGAAGGCAATGGCAGCCCACTCCAGTACTCTAGCCTGAAAAATCGCATGGATGGAGGAGCCTGGTCGGCTGCAGTCTATGGGGTCACTAAGAGTCAGACACGACTGAGCGACTTCACTTTCACTTTTCACTTTCATGCATTGGAGAAGGAAATGGCAACCCACTCCAATGTTCTTGCCTGGAGAATACCAGGGACGGGGGAGCCTGGTGGGCTGCCGTCTATGGGGTCACACAGAGTTGGACACAACTGAAGCGACTTAGCAGCAGCAGCAGCATAGGTTATATAGGCAAACACTATGCCATTTTACATATTATTTGAGTATCCTAGGATTTTGTTATCATTGGGGGTCTTGGAATCAATCCCCAAGACATACTGATTGAGTTTTGTATCATGCACAAGAATCTCTCTTATGATGCATCGTTATTGGAAATTAGTAGGAAAAGGATTTCTGGGAAAAGCAGTTTGGCCTAGCCAAGTGGATATATTATGAGGGCTTCCCTGGTGGCTCAGATGGTAAAGAATCTGTCTGCAATGCAGGAGATGTGGCTTTGATCCTTGGGTTGGGAAGATCCCCTAGACTCAATTATGTTTTATTGTTATTCAGTGTGTTAAAATATATGTGTTAATTAGATTTTTTTTAACCTACTTAAAAGCAAACATATTTAAAAACTTCTAACATTCCATAAATATATAGATTTGGTAAAACTTAAAATTTATAGGAATTATTCCCTTAAACTGATATGAAAATATTCAGAGAGACTAAATTTGCTAATAAATATAAAGATTTGCTAATTGGTATAATATTTCATAGAATAATTATGGGGTATTTGAAATACTTTATTGATTATAGTTCAACTATTTTAATTTACATTCAAGGATTATTTTGCCTTTCTATTGCTTTTTCTTCAAATATTGTCAATATTTCTAGTAATTGATATTTACTAGAAATACAATAAATCAAATTAGTATAAAAATTTAGTTGTGAAAAATACTTCATCAAATACAAAAATAAATTGAACAAACCAGTGTCTTTGCATAATCATCTCCCTGACAGTAAACTGTTGCAATCATGTTGTCATGTTCATATTAGGTAGACAGGATTTATTCTTTAGATGATGATAATTGTATTCCAGGAATAAAACAATAACAATGCTTATATATGTTAATTGGTGAAAGAGGATGTATAGATGCATATGTTTTAAGCTAATTTATTTCTGTGTTCATTTACCTTCCCATAGGAGCTTACATTTAATCTGCATTATGTTTTTCTAAATTTATATCCAAACTAGCATCTGCATGCTTCTGAAAAATTAAATATTGAATACTTTGTTGCAGTAACAATATCAAGTAGAGTTAGACTCTGCTGTTAACACCTGTTATTATGTAGACAATCACTAAGCATACAATGATTTAATAAAGTTATTGTGTGTTTCTATGGTGATAAAGAGCTTGTATTACTAGACAAAAATAGTTGAATAAGCAATAGTGTTTCTTGCATTATAAAGTCTGTTACCATTATCTGTTTAACTCCTTAATCTCATACATTCATCCTAAATCTTCTCAAAGTATATAACAACTTAAAATAGACTCTTTTGTGAAACTCTGTTGGATCTGCAGCTGGTTAATTTGTTCATCTCCAGTAGTGCTGAAATAGCCCAGTGACACCTAAATGCACTCCCTGGCATACTGTGAGAGAGCTAACACATCAATTATAGATGGCTCTGTTAAACTTTCCTGGAATTATGTGTCCCAGGGAGCTAATTTATAGGACTAAAGGATTTGATATAGGTGTCGATTAAGCTGAACTTGGATTTCCCATAATTGGCAAATGTTAATTGAAATGTGCTCTCATTTGTCAGTATAGTTTCAGTCTTTAGCATATTAATTCCACAGTTTTCCTTATTTCTCTTCAACATTTCACTAATAACGTTTATATAAAGTTAAATATGGTATTTTCTAGTGATACTTTTTCTCTGATAGAAGAAGGCTATAGAAGTTTGTGCATGTAATTATTTTACTGAAAAGGAAAGAACGTAGTTGCTCATGGCATTGGAGGGCCATGTACAATCCTGCATTATTCCAAATACCTTCTTCCCATGAACTTTTTGGGGAATGTTATCATATCCTGAGTCAGTATCTAAAATCACAAATGAACAGTTTTCTGGTTATCTGGATTGTAGCATAAGACTGTTATGCTATGCTATGCTATGCTATGCTATGCTATGCTATGCTAAGTCACTTCAGTTGTGTCCAACTCTGCACCACCCAATAGACGGCAGCCCACTAGGCTCCCCCATCCCTGGGATTCTCCAGGCAAGAACACTGAAGTGGGTTGCCATTTCCTTCTCCAATGCATGAAAGTGAAAAGTGAAAGTGAAGTCGCTCAGTCCTGTCTGACTCTTAGCAACCCCATGGACTGCAGCCTACCAAGCTCCTCCATCTATGGGATTTTCCAGGCTAGAGTACTGGAGTGGGGTGCCATTGCCTTCTCCGTAAGACTGTTACTCAAAGTTAAATGTTAAATGAGTTAGCCTTTCTACTCTCAAAAACAGTCTTTCTATTCTCTATAAAAACTATAATTTATGCATGTATATATAATATATATGTTCTTATGAATAGAAAGCCTCTATTTAACATTTATATTAATATAGCTTTTATATATAATATAGCTAATGTATAAATTATGTATAATTAATCAGTGTGATTTTATAGAATTGCATATGGTTAATATATATAATATTTAATATTATTATATAATTAATACATAAATCCTCCCTTAACAAACATTTAATGGTATTTTTCACTCTATTGGGAAAGTATTAATATTTCATGAGATATTACTTTCTTGGGATAAATATTAAAAATAATCAATATCTCTTCAGGACTTATATGCGAGAAAATCAAGTGAATCTTATGGATCAATTAATTCAAACTTTATAATAACGTGGGATTAGCACTACTAATATTCTCATTTTACAGAAAAGAGTGAAACAAAACATGGCTAACTTTACATCTGGACTTTACTAACTTTTCTGTTTCTCTCCAGAAATAATGAAGCATGATTTTAAATCATTATTAACTAGGGATTCCTATCAATATCTCTGTGCAATACTGACTCCCTAAAAGGTCACCAGAAAACTTATTGATTAAGCAAACTAATTTATGCTTTTGAACTGTGGTGTTGGAGAAAACTCTTGAGAGTCCCTTGGACAGAAAGGAGATCCAACCAGTCCATCCTAAAGGAGATCAGTCCTGAATATTCACTGGAAGAACTGATGCTGAAGCTGAAACTCCAATACTTTGGCCACCTGATGTGAAGAACTGACTCATTTGAAAAGACCCTGATGCTGGGAAAGATTGAAGGCAGGAGAAGGGGATGACAGAAGTTGAGATGGTTGGATGACATCACCGATTCAATGGACACAATTTTGAGTAAACTCCGAGTTGGTGATGGACAGGGAAGCCTGGTGTGCTGCAGTCCATGGGGTCGCAAACAGTCGGACACCACTGAGTGATTGAGTTGAACTGAAACTAGTTTTTAGACCAGTTCACGTATGGAGAACACTATCTTGATTGAATCTCAGTGAATCTCAGAAGGGAATAGCAGGGGAAGATGCATATAGGATTATCAGAGTCTAGGGCCATCTTTGTTGCTGCTCAGTCGCTCAGTCATGTCTTGACTCTTTGTGACTGAATGGACTACATACCCCTGGCTTCACTGTCCTTCTGGTTTAAGGCAAATCATTTATTATAAAGTGATTGGTGCTGGAAACATTTTCGACACAAAAGCTTAGGACTGTAGGCACAGGCAGAAAATGACCTTAATAAGTAAACTGATAAGTTGTCTGTTTAATAAATTGTCCAATAATCAAACCTCTTGCCCAGCTGAACAAAATGTTTCCTTTGAGAAGAGCTATTTGCCTAAAGAAGTAAATTATATTATTATATTTTGGTTTATAGGATCTCCTTGAATCAAACACAGTATCTACCTACTGGTGTCTAGCCCTAAATTCATGAGCAAGAATATCTAGGGACAAAGTCAATATAAGTTGAAAGGGTAGGAGGGGTGGGGTTCGGTTCTTAGTTAAGACTGCTAGGCTATGTTAATGCAAGCCAATTCTCAATACCTTTTACAGAAAATAAAATTTCTCCTCATATCATAATAACAAGTTCTATCTATAAAAACTTGTGGGAAATCTTGGTAATCCCTTTTGTGGAGAATTGTCCAACATGGAAGTAACTCCCATTATTAATCTAAAACTGATCTATCTAATACAATAGCCACTAACCACATAGAACTATTTAAATTTGAACTTCGATTAATTCAAATGTAAAAGGCAATTCCTTAGTTATCCTAATTACATTTCAAGTGCTTAATAGCTACCTGTAGCTAGTAACTATCAGGTTAGATAACCCAGAGTTATAGAACATTCCTATCATTAAAGAAAGTTCCATGGCACAACTTTAATCAAAGATAATTCTTCATGTTCTGAAAGTTGATTCAGAACATTTTCACCTTTAACAAAGCATAAATGTTATTCCAGGAATTTTAGAACAATAGTCTTATTTATGAATAGGTCCAATGCAATCAAATTGTAATGAAGTGGCATTTGACATTATTATTTTTCATGTGAATTGTACCTTCAATTTTGTATCAAACTTACATTGGACTGTCAATTTTTCAATTCAATTTCTTGAAAAAACCTCTTGGGTCAATGGGAAACACTTTTTTCTCTTAGTGGTTGATTGAGAGTTCATTAGATATTTATGGGCACACTAAAAATACCACTGAGTCATTTCTGGGAAATGCAAAAATACATAAGAAGAATCCCATCATGTGCTATAAAACTTTAATGTATATTAAAATTAAACACCTATGACTTCATAGCTTTACTGTATTCCATGATAGGAAAACAAAAATTCATAAATGAGAGTAATATTTTTAAGTAGTTTATTCTTCTTGATTGGCTTCTTTCAGAACAGAATAATTTAGTTGGAACTATAAGAGAGCAAACCATCTGATCCCTTGTTGTGAAATACTCCATCTTCGATATTTAACTAAACTTGAGCATCTTGAAGTTCATGGAATGAACTTGATACACATGGAATGTGTATCCCAACACAGACAGACCATGTGGTGAATGCAGTAAAAGCACTTTCTGGTCTGAGTCTGGGCTAATAATACATTATCCCAGGTTCCCTTTTTAAAAGAAATACTTTAAAATAGTAAGTTACCAAACCTTGTTTATTAAACATCAATGAATAAATTATAATAAATTAATAAATAAATGCACTAAATTAGGACTTGTCTTATATATATATATATATATATATATATATATATTTGTGTGTTAACTATTAGCTAGTTAGTTCTTAGGGCTTCCCAGCTGGCTCTGTGGTAAAGAATCTGCCTGCCAAAGCAGGAACCACAGGAGAAGCAGGTTCCATCCCTGGGTCAGGAAGATTCTGTGGAGGAGGAAAGGGCAACCCACTCCTATATTCTTCCTGGAAAATCCCATGGACAGAAGACCTTGGTGAGCTACAGCCCATGGGGTCACAAAGAGTTGGAGGCAACTAAGCACTAATTGGTTCTTAAGGCTAAGTTCACCTAGTTACAGTCTTACATTTTTTATAACATAAAGTAAGTCTCTAAAAATTTAGTAATATTTTCCCTGGTCTCTAATAACTCCAGAATTTTAACTTAAGATATATATATATTTTAAGTGATCATCTTGATAAAAATACCTTACTTATACTATCTAGGGATGTGTGTTAGTTGCTCAGCCGTATCTGACTCTTTGTGACCCCATTGACTGTGCCCGCCAGGCTCCTTTGTCCATGGGATTCTCCAGGCAAGAATACTAGAGTGGGTTGCCATTTCCTCCTCCAGGGGATCTTCCCCACTCAGGGATAGAACCTGGGTCTTTTGCATTGGAGGCAGATTCTCTACCATCTGAGCCCATATATAAGATTTTGGTAAAGGGTGTACCTAGGGGGAGGGCATGGCAACCCACTCCAATATTCTTGCCTGGAGAATCACAAGGACAGAGGAGCCTCGCGCGCTATAGTCCTTGGGGTTGCAAAGAGTCAGAGACCACTGAAATGACTGAAGCGACTGAGCACTCAAGTACACATAATATAAATTAGTGAAAGATACCTTTCCCCGGTATCACACAATGTGCTCCAAAGCGGTAGAACATACAATCATGCAGATGAGTTTACCTTGTTCTTTTAAGGGAAAATCCTACAGCCCTGTATTAAAAACTCCCCAACCCCAGCAGATTATCCACGCCTGAGGAGTCCCTGCCGGCCCCGCGGTATGTGTGCACGGTGCTAGCCACTCCTGCCTGGTGGAGGGGCAGACTGTTGGCCCTGCTGGGCTTTATGCCCTCTCCCAGTTTCCAGCCGCTTGCGTCTCCGGCAGCATGTTCAGCTGGGTCGGCTAGGATACTCGTGACAAAAAGGAGGCGGAGCTCTTCCAAATGGTGGCCCAGGGCCTGTGGCCACTGTACCCACAGAGCTGCTGTCCCTGGAGGAGCAGCACGGCTCCCACGAGTTCCACTTGCAGGTGCTGGAGGATTCTGACTCCGACCTAAGATTCTCCTGGTGGGCCAGTGCAGCGTGGGCAAAACCACCTTCATAAGGCACCTGATGAAGAAGGGCTTCGTCGGGCTGCAGTATGGGGCCAAGTATACCACTGTCCCGTTCGCCACCGCCACCAATCACAGCCTTAGGAAGATGAGGTGTCCTGTGATGTGCTCATAGAAGCCCCTGGTGGCCCCCTGCCCTCCCAAGCTCATCATCTTCGGTGCTCATGAACTGACTCATGTGTGCCCAGCTGTCCGCATAAATCGCCTCGCCCTCCTGGGGTACTGTCTGGAGAGAAATAGCAGTTTGGGAAAGGTTATGACTTGGTGGAGGCCTGGAGTGGTTCACCAAGCATTTGGACCATATCATCTTGCTCTTTGATGCTCTTCAAGTGGTCACCTCTGGAGAGTGTTCACAAGTCATCAAGACCCAGAGGACAGTTTGTGCTGAAGTTCCAGGCCTTAAAGCCCTAGCTGCTGGACATGATGAACTATATGCTGGTCAACAACATCACTTGACTTATGGTGATACCCAGCTGGGTGTGAAGGGTCATGCCTTGGATGGCTCCAGATCAAGCTTTTTGGGTATGACTATGGTGAGGGGTTCCAGCGAGGACACTGGTGATGCTGAGTAGGTGGTGGACAAAGACAAGCCTGCCTGCAACGAGATCTACAGACTGTAACTTTTCAGTGGCCAGATCAGGAGTGCCAATGCCAAGTAGGAGATGGTGAAGTCTGTGCTGCCTAGTATGGTCCTGGCAAAGGTCTGGAAGCTGGCTGAGGTAGACCTGAATGGGCTGCTGGACAATGAGGAATTTGTCCTGGATAACCACATCACTAAAGCCAGGCTGAAGGGCCACGAGGTGCCCACCCTCCTGCCCCCTCGCCTGATCTGTCCTCCAACCAGAAGCACCAGTGACTGGCTCTTCTGGCCCATGCCTATCATCCTGCCATCTCAGCACCCAACCAGGCAGAGACTGAGATGACAGGAAGGGTGCCCAGTTCTTAAGGGCTCTAGACTGAGCAGATGTTTCCTCAGCTTTTGAAAACAATAAGAAAAAAAATGAATAGGATAACAGTACTGAAATAGTATCTACTTACTCCTCCCTTGAAATTAGTTTACTAAGAGCCAGATACTTCGATAAACACTTTAATATGTGTCATGCCATTTCACAGTTACTAAAACTCAATGGGAAAAGTTATCTGAAATGATGGTTATGGGATTTTGACCTCCCATATCTGCTTATCACAAAAACTATCATTACCTCCATAATTAAGGGTTTTCTTATCAAACCATTAAAACAATCTTACCTCAAGCAGTCCTGCATGGTTGATGTTTTTTGTAGTTATTTTTGCTGTTTGGGAATATCAAGTAAATGTGTTTTCTTGTGCCTGGCTTCTTTTGTCCTTAATACTCTTGAGATTTTTCTATATTGCTGCCTGCATTGTGGTTGATCATTTTTCATTATGAAAAACAAAAATCCCATAGCATAAATAGATGCTTATCCAATCTGTTGATGGCTGTTTGGGTTGCTTTCAAGTTTTGGCTACTGTAAATTATTGGTTATAAGGGGCTGAAGATGTGTGAGTTTGATTGCTAAAGAGAGAAATGTCTATTTGGGTCTTCTGTCCATTTTTTGATTGGGTTGTTTGTTTGTTTGTTTTTGATATTGAGCTTCATGAGATGTTTGTATATTTTGGAGATTAATCCCTTGTAGGTCACTTCATTTGCAAATATTTTCTCACAGTCTGAGGGTTGTCTTTTCATCTTGTTTATGGTTGCCTTTGCTGTGCAAAATCTTGTAAGTTTAATTAGGTCCCTTTTGTTAATCTTTGTCTTTATTTTCATCACTCCAGGAGGTGGGTCAAAAAGATCCTGCTTTGATTTCTGTCAGAGTGTTCTGCCTTTTTTTCCCTCTAAGAGTCTTATAGTATCTGACCTTTTATTCAGGTCTTTAATTGATTTAAACTATATTTTTGTCTATGGTGTTATGGCTGCTACTGCTACTGCTAAGTCACTTCAGTCGTGTCCGACTCTGTGTGACCCCATAGATGGCAGCCCACCAGGCTCCCCCATCCCTGGGATTCTCCAGGCAAGAACACTGGAGTGGGTTGCCATTTCCTTCTCCAATGCATGAAAATGAAAAGTGAAAGTGAAGTCGCTCAGTCATGTCCGACCCCATGGACTGCAGCCTTCCAGGCTCCTCTGTCCATGGGATTCTCCAGGCAGGAGTACTGGAGTGGGATGCCATTGCCTTGTTATGGAGTGATTGCTAAAGAGAATGAGGGAATATTTGGGGTGATGTAGTTAGTTATGCGAGTATATATATTCAGATGCCTTTTAATGTGTGTAAATTATATCTCAGTAAGCTTAATAAAGTTTTTCATATGGAAGAATAAGCTGTAACACAAATATGACTGTTCCACCACCCTCCTTCAAGTACTTCAGTTATTTCCTAATATTCTTCAGGAAAATATGAAGCTTCATATTCTTTATACAGTAGCTTCTCTGATCTTCTTATAGGAAGAGTGTCTAGAGATCCCTCTTCCTGTGAACATCAGTTCTTGGAAAGGATACAAAGAAGAATTTAGGGTCTTACCTGTTGCAAGAGAGTTTATTGAAGAAAAGGAGAGAATAGAGAGAACATCTTAAAAGAGAGATGGGCCAGGTCAAGGAAGGCAGTGGCCCAAGAGGCCTGGAATGTAGATTTTATAAAGCAGGATTTTTTGTCATAATCCAGGAGGTTGTTGATTAACAGTCTTAACTGAAAGCTTCAGGTTAAATAACAGGAGGCTCTGCTATGCATGTTCTTACAATAATTCAGTCTGTTTTAGCTAAATATTTGTATTCATAGAATATTTATGAAGTTTTAATGAGGCCACCAAAGGTTATCTAAGGACGTGATAGCATATGATGTGCCCATGTAGCACAGTGAGGAATGTCCCTCCAGTTGGCCAGTAGGGATTTTTCTGGTCCCCTGACCATTTTGGAGTACTGAAGGGGGTTTGATTGGGGTAGAGTTGAAAAATAACTTGGGGGGATTAGGCGACTATTAGGCATTCAGCAAATGGGGCTGCATCTCACTGCTCATGGTCTACTTCCTGCTTACCAGTTTGATTATTGCACAATTACCTGTTTTACTTTGTAACTATGCAACTTGCTAAAGTTATCTTCTTACAATACCTTCATGTCAGACACAAAATATGTTTCTTTCCTGTACATGCTGCAATAATTTATGTCTTTATACATTCCTGGAGTGACCTTCTATTTTACTGTATTATCTACTTTTTTCCCACACCCATTTGCACAATCAGATCAGATCAGATCAGTCACTCAGTCATGTCCGACTCTTTGCGACCCTATGAATCGCAGCACACCAGGCCTCCCTGTCCATCACCAACTTCTGGAATTCACTGAGACTCATGTCCATCGAGTCAGTGATGCCATCAAGCCATCTCATCCTCTGTCGTCCCCTTCTCCTCCTGCCCCCAATCCCTCCCAACATCAGAGTATTTTCCAATGAGTCAACTCTTCGCATGAGGTGGACAAAGTACTGGAGTTTCAGCTTTAGCATCATTCCTTCCAAAGAAATCCCAGGGCTGATCTCCTTTGGAATGGACTGGCTGGATCTCCTTGCAGTCCAAGGGACTCTCAAGAGTCTTCTCCAACACCACAGTTCAAAAGCATCAATTCTTCAGCACTCAGCCTTCTTCACAGTCCAACTCTCACATCCATACCTGACCACAGGAAAAACCATAGCCTTGACTAGATGAACCTTTGTTGGCAAAGTAATGTCTCTGCTTTTGAATATGCTATCTAGGTTGGTCATAACTTTCCTTCAAAGGAGTAAGCGTCTTTTAATTTCATGGCTGCAGTCACCATCTGTAGTGATTTTGGAGCCCAGAAAAATAAAGTCTGCCTATGTTTCCACTGTTTCCCCATCTATTTCCCATGAAGTGGTGGGACCGGATGCCATGATCTTCATTTTCTGAATGTTGAGCTTTAAGCCAACTTTTTCACTCTCTACTTTCACTTTCATCAAGAGGCTTTTGAGTTCCTCTTCACTTTCTGCCACAAGGGTGGTGTCATCTGCATACCTGAGGTTATTGATATTTCTCCTGGCAATCTTGATTCCAGATTGTGTTTCTTCCAGTCCAGCGTTTCTCATGATGTACTCTGCATATAAGTTAAATACACAGGGTGACAATATACAGCCTTGATGAACTCCTTTTCCTATTTGGACAATACCATACACTTATTCCTTAGAAGGAAAATTATGACCAACCTAGATAGCATATTAAAAAGCAGAGACATTACTTTGCCAACAAAGATTCATCTAGTCAAGGCTATGGTTTTTCCAGTGGTCATGTATGGATGTGAGAGTTGGACTATGAAGAAAGCTGAGCACCAAAGAATTGATGCTTTTGAACTGTGGTGTTGGAGAAGACTCTTGAGAGTCCTTTGGTCTGCAAGGAGATCCAACCAGTCCATTCTGAAGTAGATCAGCCCTGGGATTTCTTTGGAAGGAATGATGCTAAAGCTGAAACTCCAGTACTTTGGCTACCTCATGCGAAGAGTTGACTCATTGGAAAAGACCCTGATGCTGGGAGGGATTGGGGGCAGGAAGAGAAGGGGACGACAGAGGATGAGATGGTTGGATGGCATCACCAACTCGATGGGCATGAGTTTGGGTAAACTCCAGGAGTTGGTGATGGACAGGGAGGCCTGGTGTGCTGCGATTCATAGGGTCCCAAAGAATCGGACACGAGTGAACGACTGAACTGAACTGAACTGATATACTTTATTAAGTATCTACATCACCATCAACAGAGCAAATATTATCCACAACTCTTTCACTCTCAACTCTAACTGTAATTCATACTTTGGATAATGTGTTATCTCTAAATTCTGGGATTAGATACCTGTAGTTTATAATCTCTACTCCACTGTCCACATGGAAAAGACATCAAATCTTTCTAATCCAAGTATTCCTCATTAGAAACTAAGGATATGATACAATATCAATAATTGCAGTATTAGTAATTGATCTTATGATGTTTCACATTGAGGATTAAGTGAGAAAAGAATACAGACAGTTCATCTAAATCAATGGCCTATGATAAACATCTACCTACATTAACTATTAAAAATAATGCAGGGTGATCCTAAGATGGTGGAGGAATAGGACATGGAGACCACTTTATCCCCCATAAATTAAAAAAAAAAAAAAAACATTTAAACGCTGAGTAAATTCCACAAAACAACTTCTGAATAGTGGCAGAGGACATCAGGCACCCAGAAAAGCAGCCCATTCTCTTTGAAAGGAGGTAGGAAAAAATATAAAAGACAAAAAGAGAGACAAAAGTGATAGGGATGGAGCTCTGTCCCAGGAAAGTGAAAGTGAAGTCACTCAGTCATGTCCGACTCTTTGTAACCCCGTGGACTGTATAGCCCACCAGGCTCCTCTGTCCATGGGATTCTCCAGGCAAGAAATACTGGAGTGGGTTGCCATTTCCTTCTCCAGGGGAGTCTTCCCGACCCAGGGATCAAATCCAGTTCTCCTGCATTGCAGGCAGATGCTCCTCTGAGCCACCAGGGAAGCCTCCCTTCCTCTGTCCCTGGAAGGACGTCTTAAAAAGAAAGAAGTTTCCAAACACCAGGAAACACTCTCACTGCCGAGTCTGTGGCAAGCCTTGGAACCACAGAGGGCAACATAACCGGGAGGAAAAATAAATAATTAAAACACACAGATTACATGCCCAACGGTAACTCCCCCAGTGGAGAAGCAGCACAGTCACCTGCATCTGCCACTAGCAAGCGGAGGCTGGGCAGGGAGGTGTGGGCTGCATTGTTTAGAGTAAGGACCCGGCCTGAATGCCCTTAGGGCAATCTGAGGGAACTAACATGGGCTAGCAAACCAGACTGTGGGATAGTTACCATGCGAAAAGTCCTAACCTAAGACACTGCCAGGCCCTCTCACAGAACAAAAGACTGAACAGAGCTAGCCAGCTGCAGACCATCCCCCTCCCAGCTGCAGACACAGTGCCCCTCTGACAGGCAGTCAGAGTCAGAGGGGGCAATTGTGGCTGCAGAAAGGCATTATCTACCAAACTGCAAGCAGGCTTCTTTGCTAACTAAGGCTTCTTGGGATTCTGGATGGTCAACATCCGCCTGAGAAGGTGCTCCGGTTGTACACCCAGAAAACTGAGCAGCAGGGATGGAGGAGGTGATAAGTCACAGCAACTGCACTTGCCAAACACCTCATCACCTGAGCTGCTTGGACCTGGGAAGGGCACAAAACGCAGGCCCAAATGAGTCTGCACCTCTGAGGACTACCCGAGTACCTGAACCTGAGCGGCTTAGACCTGGGAGGTGCATGCAGCCCAGGGCCAGCCTTGGATGGCTCCCAGCAGAGCAATCTAGAGCCTGAGCAGTGTGGGCAGGGAGGGCACATGCACTGTGAGCGGGGGCAGGCCCAGTGTGGCTGATACACTGCGAGCACACGCCAGTGTTATTTGTTTGCAGCATCTCTCCCTCCCCACAGCACGACTGAACAAGTGAGCCTAAAAAAGTGTCCACCACCCGCCCCCTGTGTCAGGGCAGAAATTAGACACTGAAGAGACCAGAAAACAAGAAGCTAAAACAGGGAATCGCCTTGGAAATGACAGGTGCAATGGATTAAAACCCTGTAGTTAGTACCAACTACATAGGAAGGGGCCTATAGATCTTGAGAAGTATAAGCTGGACCAGGGAACTATCTGAAAATGAACTGACCCCACACTGCCCACAGCAACACCAGAGAAAGTCCTAGATATATTTTTACTATCATTCTTTATTTTTTTTTTAATTTTTAAGTCCTCTATTACTCTAATTTTCATTTTTAAACCTATTACATTGCAAAAAAAAAAGACTATTTTTTAAAGCAAACTTCATATATATATTTTTTATAATTTTTGTGACTTTGTTTAATTTTTTTTATTTTCTTTAAAATTGTATTTTTTAAAATCCAACCTCTACTCTAAATTTTTAATCTTTGCTTTTGGTGTTTGTTATCAATTTTGTACCTTTAAGAACCCAATCTTCAGTACCCATTTTTACTTGGGAGTAAGATTACTGGCTTGACTGCTCTCTCCCCTTTTGGACTCTCCTTTTCCTCCACCATGTCACCGTATCTCCTTCCTCCCCCTTCTCTTCTCTACCCAACTCTGTGAATCTCTTTGTGTGTTCCAGACGGTGGAGAACACTAAGGGAACTGATTACTGGCTGGATCTGTCCCTCTCCTTTTGATTCTTCCCTTTATCCTCCTGGCCACCTCTGTCTCCTTCCTCCCTCTTCTCTTCTCTGTATAACTCTGTGAACATCTCTGAGTGATCCAGACTGTGGAGCGAACATAAGGAAGTGATTACTGTCTAGCTTGCTCTCTCCTCTTTTGATTCCACCTTATCTCATTCAGTTCACCTCTAACTCCCACATCCCTCTTCTCTTCTCCATGTAGCTCTGTGAACCTCTCTGGGTGTCCCTCACTGTGGAGAAACTTTTCATCTTTAACCTAGATGTTTTACCAATGGTGCTGTATAGATGGAGAAGTCTTGAGGCTACTGTAAAAATAAGACTGAAAACCAGAAGCAGGAGGCTTAAGTCCAAATCCTGAGAACACCAGAGAACTCATGACTCCAGGAAACATTAATCGACAGGAGCTCATCAAATACCTCCATACCTACACTGAAACCAAGCACCACCCAAGGGGCAACAAGTTCTAGAGCAAGACATACCACTCAAATTCTCCAGCAACACAGGAACACAGCCCTGAGCTTCAATATACAGGCTGCCCAAAGCCACTCCAAACGCATTGAAATCTCATAACTCACTACCGAACACTTCCTTGCACTCCAGAGAGAAGAAATCCAGCTCCACCCACCAGAACACAGACACAAGCTTCCCTAACCAGGAAACCTTGACAAGCCACCCGTACAACCCCACCCACAGTGAGGAAACTCCACAATAAAGATAACTCCACAAACTTCCAGAATACAGAAAGGCCACCCCAAACACAGCAATATAAACAAGATGAAGAGACAGAGGAATACCCAGCAGGTAAAGGAACAGGATAAATGCCCACAAAACCAAACAAAAGAGGAAGAGATAGGAAATCTACCTGATAAAGAATTCCGAATAATGATAGTGAAAATGATCCAAAATCTTGAAAACAAAATGGAATCACAGATAAATAGCCTGGAGACAAGGATTGAGAAGATGCAAGAAAGATTTAACAAGGACATAGAAGAAATAAAAGAGTCAATATATAATGAATAATGCAATAAATGAGATCAAAAACACTCTGAAGGGAACAAATAGTATAATAATGGAGGCAGAAAATAGTATTAGTGAAGTAGAAGATAGAATGGTAGAAATAAATGAATCAGAGCAGAAAAAGGAAAAACGAATTTAAAGAAATGAGGACAATCTCAGAGACCTCTGGGACAATGTTAAACACCCCAACATTCGAATCATAGGAGTCACAGAAGAAGACAAAAAGAAAGTCCATGAGAAAATACTTGAGGAGAAAATAGTTGAAAATTTCCCTAAAATGGGGAAGGAAATAATCACCCAAGTCCAAGAAACCCAGAGAGTCCCAAACAGGATAAACCCAAGGCAAAACACCCCAAGACACATAGTAATCAAATTAACAAAGATCAAACACAAAGAACAAATATTAAAAACAGCAAGGGAAAAACAACAAATAACACACAAGGGGATTCCCATAAGGATAATAGCTGATCTTCCAGGAGAAACTCTTCAGGCCAGGAGGGAATGGCAGGACATACTTAAAAGGATGAAAGAAAATAACCACAGCCCAGATTACTGTACCCAGCAAAGATCTCATTCAAATATGAAGGAGAAATCAAAAGCTTTACAGACAAGCAAAAGCTGAGGGAATTCAGCACCACCAAACCAGCTCTCCAACAAGTGCTAAAGGATCTTCTCTAGACAAGAAACACAAAAAGAGTGTATAAACTCAAACCCAAAACAATAAAGTAAATGGCAACAGGATCATACTTATCAGTAATTACCTTAAACATAAATGGGTTGAATGCCCCAAACAAAAGACAAAGACTGGCTTAATGGTTACAAAAATAAGACCCCTATATATGTTGTCTACAAGAGACCCACCTCAAAACAAAGGACACATACAGAATGAAAGTGAAGGGCTGGAAAAAGATATTCCACACAAATAGAGACCAAAAGAAAGCAAGATTAGCAATACTCATATCAGATTACATATACTTTAAAACAAAGGCTGTGAAAAGAGACAAAGAAGGACACTACATAATGATCAAAGGATAAATCCAAGAAGAAAATATAATAATTATAAATATATATGCACCCAACATAAGAGCACCACAATGTGTAAGACAAATCCTAACAAGTATGAAAGGGGACATTAACAATAACACAATAATAGTGGGAGACTTTAATACCCCACTCACACCTATGGATAGATCAACTAAATAGAAAATTAACAAGGAAACACAAACTTCAAATGATGCAATAGACCAGTTAGACCTAATTGATATTATAGGACATTTCACCCCAAAACAGTGAATTTCATCTTTTTCTCAAGCACACACGGAATCTTCTCCAGAATAGATCACATCCTGGGCCATAAATCTAGCCTTCGTAAATTCCAAAAGATTGAAATCATTCTAAGCATCTTTTCTGACAACAATGCACTAAGATTAGATCTCAATTACAGGAGAAAAAATATTAAACATACCAACATATGGAGGCTGAACAACACACTGCTGAATAACCAACAAATCACAGAAGAAATAAAAAAAGAAATCAAAATATGCATAGAAATGAATGAAAATGAAAACACAACAACCCAAAACCTGTGGGACACAGTAAAAGCAGTCCTAAGGGGAAAGTTCATAGCAATACAGGCATACCTCAAGAAACAAGAAAAAAGTCAAATAAATAACCTAACTCTACACCGAAAGCAACTAGAAAAGGAAGAAATGAAGAACCCCAGGGTTAGTAGAAGGAAAGAAATCTTAAAAATTAGGGCAGAAATAAATGCAAAAGAAGCAAAGGAGACCATAGCAAAAATCAACAAAGCCAAAATCTGGTTCTTTGAGAGGATAAATAAAATTTACAAACCATTAGCCAGATTCATCCAGAAACAAAGGGAGAAAAATCAATCAGTAAAATTAAAAATGAAAATGGAGAGACCACAAAAGACAACACAAAAATACAAAAGATCATAAGAGACTACTATGAGCAATTATATGCCAATAAAATGGACAACTTGGAAGAAATGGACACATTCTTAGAAAAGTACAACTTTCCAAAACTGAACCAGGAAGAAATAAAAAATCTTAACAGACCCATCACAAGCACAGAAATTGAAACTGTAATCAGAAATCTTCCATTAAACAAAAGCTCAGGTCAGACGGCTTCACAGTTGAATTCTACCAAAAATTTAGAGAAGAGCTAACACCTATCAGAAACAAACTCTTCCAGAAAATTGCAGAGGAAGGTAAACTTCCAAACTCATTCTATGAGGCCACCATCACCCTAATACCAAAACCTGACAGTTCAGTCCCTCAGTCCTGTCTGACTCTTTGCAACCCCATGAATCACAGCACGCCAGGCCTCCCTGTCCATCACCAACTCCCGGAGTTCACTCAGACTCACGTCCATCGAGTCAGAGATGCCATCCAGCCATCTGTCATCCTCTGTCATCCGCTTCTCCTTCTGCCCCCAATCCCTCCCAGCATCAGTGTTTTTTTTCCCAATGAGTCAGCTCTTCGCATGAGGCGGCTAAAGTGCTGGAGTTTCAGCTTTAGCAAAACCTGACAAAGATGCCACAAAAAAAGAAAACTACAGGCCAATATCACAGATGAACCTAGATGCAGAAATCCTTAACAAAATTCTAGCAATCAGAATCCAACAACACATTAAAAAGATCATACACCATGACCAAGTGGGCTTTATCCCAGGGATGCAAGGATTCTTCAATATCTGCAAATCAATCAATGTAATACACCACATTAACAAATTGAAAAATAATAGCTATATGATTATCTCAATAGATGCAAAGAAATCCTTAGACAAAATGCAACATCCATTTATGGTAAAAACTCTCCAGAAAGCAGGAATAGAAGGAACATACCTCAACTTAATAAAAGCTATATATGACAAACCCACAGAAAACATTATCCTCAATGGTGAAAAATTGAAAGCATTTCCCCAAAAGTCAGGAACAAGACAAGGGTGCCCACTTTTGCCACTACTATTCAACATAGTTTTGGAAGTTTTGGCCACAGCAATCAGAGCAGAAAAAGAAATAAAAGGAATCCAAATTGGAAAAGAAGAAGTAAAACTCTCACTGTTTACAGATGACATGATCCTCTACATAGAAAACCCTAAAGACTCCACCAGAAAATTACTAGAGCTAATCAATGAATATAGTAAAGTTGCAGGATATAAAATCAACACACAGAAATCCCTTGCATTCCTATACACTAATAATGAGAAAACAGAAAGAGAAATTAAGGAAACAATTCCATTCACCATTGCAATGAAAAGAATAAAATACTTAGGAATATATATACCTAAAGAAACTAAAGACCTATATATAGAAAACTATAAAACACTGGTGAAAGAAATCAAAGAGGACACTAATAGATGGAGAAATATACCATGTTCATGGATCAGAAGAATCAATATAAAGAAAATGCGTATACTACCCAAAGCAATCTACAGAATTAATGCAATCCCTATCAAGCTACCAATGGTATTTTTCACAGAGCTAGAACAAATAATTTCACAATTTGTATGGAAATACAAAAAACCTCGAATAGCCAAAGCAATCTTGAGAAAGAAGAATGGAACTGGAGGAATCAACCTGCCTGACTTCAGGCTCTACTACAAAGCCACATTCATCAAGACAGTATGGTACTGGCACAAAAACAGAAATATAGATCAATGGAACAAAATAGAAAGCCCAGAGATAAATCCTCACACATATGTACAACTTATCTTTGACAAAAGAGGCAAGAATATACAATGGATTAAAGACAATCTCTTTAACAAGTGGTGCCAGGAAAACTGGTCCACCACTTGCAAAAGAATGAAACTAGAACATTTTCTAACACCATACACAAAAATAAACTCAAAATGGATTAAAGTTCTAAATGTAAGACCAGAAGCTATAAAACTCCTAGAGGAGAACATAGGCTTCATTCTTTTACAAGTGGTTGACCAGATTTCCCAGAACCACTTGTTAAAGAGATTTTCTTTAATCTATTGTATATTCTTGCCTCCTTTGTCAAAGATAAGGTGTCCATATGTGCGTGGATTTATCTCTAACACCATACACAAAAATAAACTCAAAATGGATTAAAGATCTAAATGTAAGACCAGAAACTATAAAACTCCTAGAAGAGAACATAGGCAAAACACTTTCTGACATACATCACAGCAGGATCCTCTATGACCCACCTCCCAGAATATTGGAAATAAAAGCAAAAATAAACAAATGGGACCTAATTAACCTTAAAAGCTTCTGCACATCAAAGGAAGCTATTAGCAAGGTGAAAAGACAGCCTTCAGAATGGGAGAAGATAATAGCAAATGAAGCAACTGACAACTAATCTCGAGAATATACAAGCAACTCCTACAGCTCAACTCCAGAAAAATAAATGACCCAATCAAAAAATGGGCCAAAGAACTAAATAGACATTTCTCCAAAGAAGACATACAGATGGCTAACAAACACATGAAAAGATGCTCAACATCACTCATTATCAGAGAAATGCAAATCAAAACCACTATGAGGTACCATTTCACACCAGTCAGAATGGCTGCGATCCAAAAGTCTACAAGTAATAAATGCTGGCGAGGGTGTGGAGAAAAGGGAACCCTCTTACACTGTTGGTGGGAATGCAAACTAGTACAGCCACTATGGAGAACAGTGTGGAGATTCCTTAAAAAACTGGAAATAGAACTGCCTTATGATCCAGCAATCCCACTGCTGGGCATACACACCGAAGAAACCAGAATTGAAAGAGACACGTGTACCCCAGTGTTCATCGCAGTGCTATTTATAATAGCCAGGGCATGGAACCTAGATGCCCATCAGCAGATGAAAGGAAAAGAAAGCAGTGGTACATATACACAATGGAGTATTACTCAGCCATTAAAAAGAATACATTTGAATCAGTTGTATTGAGGTGGATGAAACTGGAGCCTATTATACAGAGTGAAGTAAGCCAGAAAGAAAAACACCAGTACAGTATACTAACACAGATAAATGGGATTTAGAATGATGGTAATGATAACCCTGTATGTGAGACAGCAAAAGAGACACAGATGTATAGAACAGTCTTTTGGACTCTGTGGGAGAGGGAGAGGGTGGGATGATTTTGGAGAATGGCATAGAAACAGGTATAATATCTTATATGAAACGAATCTCCAGTCCAGGTTCGATGCATGATAAAGGATGCTTGGGGTGGGTGCTCTGGGATGACCCAGAGGGATGGTATGGGGAGGGAGGTGGGAGAGGGGTTCAGGATGGGGAACACGTGTGCACCCATGGTGGATTCATGTTGATTTATGGCAAAACCAATACAATATTGTAAAGTAATTAGTCTCCAATTAAAATAAATAAATTTATATAAAAAAGATAATGCAATAAATTAGATGAATTACCCCTCCCTCAGCTACTTTTATTCCCTTTACTTTCTTAAAACTCTTTGGTATAAGTTGTTCAAACATCTGTATTGAAATTATCTCATAATGTTTCATATAATTATATTTTTAATCTCGATTTAAACATTTCAAGTAGATATAATTTTATACACCAAGTTGCTGTCACAGTATTTGGTAAATAGTAACATCTAAAGTAGGTTGTTGAATAATTTCAGTTGAAATAAGGAATACTTATTTTAAATACAATGCTTTCCTTATAGCTAAAACAATTTGAGTGATTTTTTGGCTTCATTACATAAACATATGGTGGAAATTACTTTCTGTGTATGCCTAAACTCTCTTTTTCACATCAGTCTGTCATTCTTTTATCACATTTTCATGTCAAAAATACTTTGGTGACTAACTTTTTCTCCCCAAATAAATTTACTTCTTCAGCCCTTAACATTTGCTTTAAAGAAAATTTAAGCTAATGTGAGACAATTTCCTTTGAAGTCAACAAAATTCATGAGACTGTGTGATTTTTCTTCATTTTATTTTAGCTAGCAATAAAAATATTCTAACATACACATAACATAGACAATCCAACTGACTTTTTTGCTCTTTTCTAGAATAAAATACCTTAGTGGATTGGAATCTAATTAAAATATATTGTACAGATATCCATAAGGAGTTCCTATAAGACTGCTAAAATAGAAAGGACTGAAATGAGCAAAATATGTCTCTCAAAACCTTATTTATTTAGAAGAAGCCAAAGCATTGATGTTAATAGTCATGATTTTATGCTATATAGTAAAATTCATATACATATGGACTATAAAATGCATAATAATATGAATATCAATAAATAAAAAAGTAATATGAGTCATTTAAAAATATGTAGACTGCAAACTTGGGTATAATTGGCATGGATGTAATTAAACTATTATAAAATTTTAATATACTTTTAATAGTTTTTTTTATATAGAATGAAGAAAAAGAGGTTCAGAAGCCCTGGGCAATAATAGTTACATGCACAATTGTTGCTTGGGAAATATTCATTAAATTAAAGGGTAAATATGTATTTTCTCTGGATAGGAATTCTGATGATGTAATATATTATCATTGATCCATATCCTAGCAACATCTTATAAAAGCATGTATAGGATGGAGCTTCTGTTATTTCCTTGTGAAATGGTCATAATAATCACTTTTATTTGATTGGATAGCTGAATGCTTTTATTAAAACAATGCACGTGGTAAGCACTGGATGACAGTTATTGCCACAACTGTGGCTGTTACAAACACTACAATGATTTTGGCTCAGTTCTGCCTTTCTGTCCCTCAGTTTTGTTCACTATAATTGAGGTTTTAATAGCATGCCTATCTTTGTGAGGATTAATTGAATTAATTCATTGAATTCATTACCTTAATTCATTGAATTGAGGTAAAGAAGTTGTAAATACTTCAAGACTCTATGTAGAAGCAACAGTTAGAACTGGACATGGAATAATGGGCTGGTTCCAAATTGGGAAAGGAGCACATCAAGGCTGTGTATTGTCACCCTGCTTTAACTGATATGCAGAGTACATCATGCTAAATGCTTGTCTGGATAAAGCACAAGCTTGGAATCAAGATTACCAGAAGAAATATAAATAACCTCAGATATGCAGATAACACCACCCTTATGCAAAATGAAGAGGAACTAAAAAGCATCTTGATGAAGTTGAAAGAGGAGAGTAAAAAAGCTGGCTTAAAACTCAACATTCAAAAAATGGAGATCAGGGCACCCATCACTTCGTGGCAAATAGACAACCTAGACAGCATATTAAAAAGCAGAGACATTACTTTGCCAACAAAGGTCTGTCTAGTCAAAGCTATGGTTTCTCCAGTAGTCATGTATGGGTGTGAGAGTTGGACATACAAAAAGCTGAGGACCAGAAGGATTGATGCTTTTGAAACGGTCATGTTGGAGAAGACTCTTGAGAGTCCCTTGGACTGCAAGGATTTCAAACCAGTCAATCCTAAAGGAAATCAACCCTGAGTATTCATCAGAAGTACCGATACTGAAGCTGAAGCTCCAATACTTTGGCCACCTGATGTGAAGAGCTGACTCATTAGAAAAGATCCTGATGCTGGGAAAGCTTGAAGGCAGGAGGAGAAGGGGATGACAGAGGAAGATATGGTTGGATGACACAACCGATTCAATGGACATGAGTTTGAGCAAGCTCTGGGAGATGGTGGACTGGGAAGCCTTGCGTGCTGCAATCCACGGGGTCACAAAGAGTCGAACACGACTGAGCTACTGAACAACAACAACAGTATTACTTAACTGACTTCATCTAATGTTAATGTTTTACATTGATTTCTCAGTTCCAGTGTCCAACAAAGGGAAGCAGCCCTTATTATAGAAGTAATTGAGTGTAAAGCTGGGGAAGACATTATACTAGATGTATGGAATATATTCTGGTTCCAGTAAGTAAGCACATAGAAAGGAGGAGACAGACAGGAGGAAAAAGAGAAGGGGGAGGGAGATAGTGAAATGGAGAGGAGGTAGGGGAGAAGAGAAAATGGAGAGGAGAAGAAAGAGAGAAGGAAAATGAGAAAGAATATTGAAAGAAACCACGAGTTACCCTGAAGGATTTCCTAGTGACAACAGCTAGAACAATTTGAGCATTGAATCAAGATGTTTTATAAGAAAAAAGGGAAGAGGCTATGGTACCTATTGGTGTAGGAGACATGAAGAGCCTCTTTGTGTAAAATAGAAATAGGAAAATGTCAAAATTCATCTAAGGCAGACTTTTTTTTTCTGTAATTTACTGTTACTCAGGCAGTTCAATCTCTCAGTTGCTACTGACTCTTTGTGACCCCATGGACTGCAGCACATCAGGCCTCCCTGTTCTTCACCAACTCCTGGAGCTTGCTCAAACTCATGTCCATCAAGACAGTGATGCCATCCAACTATCTCATCCTCTGTCATCCCTTTCTCCTCCTGCCTTCAATCTTTATCAGCATCAGGGTCTTTTATAATGAGTCACTCTTTGCATCAGGTGGCCAAAGTATTGGAGCTTGAGTTTCAGCTTCATTACCAATCCTTCCAATGAATATTCAGGATTGATTTCCTTTAGGATTGACTGGTTTGATCTCCTTGAAGTCCATGGGACTCTCAAGAGTCTTCTCCAACACCATAGCTCAAAAGCATCAATTCTTTGGCACTTGACTTTCTGTGAAAGTGAAAGTCAGTCAGTCATGTCCTACTCTCCAGGCCAGAATACTGGAGGGGGTAGCCTTTCCCTTCTTCAGGAATCTTCCCAACCCAGGGATCGAATCCAGGTCTCCCACATTGCAGGTGGATTCTTTACCAGCTGAGGCACAAGGGAAGCCCAAGAATACTGGAGTGGGTGGCCTATTCATTCTCCAGGGGATCTTCCCAACCCAGGAATCAAATTTGGGTCTTCTGCTTTGCAGGTGGATTCTTTCCAACTGAGCTATGAGGGAAATCTTTCTATAGTTGGCAATTTAAAATGTCATTCTCTGTGACTGCCTTTGCCTATGTATACCTTTGAAAGTCTTTGTTTAAATGGAGAGTTGCACCTTTCCCAGTATTGGACCACTGGTATAAAATGTAGGGTTCCTATTTCACATTTACTAATCTAAAATCCAGTAAAAAAGTGATCTATGAACTCCATATTTAGTTAATTCACATATTTTTATTAAGTGCCTATTATATGCTAGCTACTCTCAGAAGTCCCTCCTTTTACAGAGCTTGCACTATAGTAAGCATATTTACATAGCACCTAGACATGTACAAGGTACATTTCTGAATACTGCACCTGTATTAACTCATTTAATTCTTACAATAATTTTTAAATAGTTAGCATTAATATTTTAATTTTTTAAACTAGCAAACCAAAATTAAGCAAAGGAAAGGAAAAGAAAAAAAAAAAAAAAACAAAGAAACACTAGACCTTAAGTGATCACTTGAATATTTAAATTAAATCTGGGATTAATTTTTGCGGATTTTGTCTTGAAGTATATGTGTTGACTTCATAAATAGTCAAAAATATATTACTTTTATAAAGTGGTTAATCAAAAAGTTAATTGTCACAGACTTAAAAACAGCCCTATAAATAGCATTATTTGATTTCAGTAAAAGAAGATAAAAATCAGCTCTAGTGATTACTCAATTTCCATGGAAACTAGAAACATATATTTATAGAAAACTTGATACTTTATAAATATCAAATTGTACCATTATCTGCAGATGTGCCAGTTCTGTCAGACTTTGCCAAAAATATATAACTGTTTCAAAACAAATGACTTTATGATGAAAATGGCAAAGTGAAAAATGCAATGTCTCTACCTCCAATTTGTTTTATTTTTATGTAATGGAATGAGCAAAATTTCAATGTTAAATTTAAATTTAAAAAGTGACTGTGTTATATAATAGAATATATCATACTTTGCTATTAGACTCCAAATATTAAGGTTTGATAGTATTCCTTGATATTTTAAAGGTAGATTTACCATAGTGCCTGTCATCATTTTGAAACTTTTCAAGAAGAATCACAAAAGTATTCTAACTGAAAGATACAGTTTTTGCTAAACATTAGTTTTCAAATCATATTTTAATTACTTTTGGTGATATGAAATATAGAAAGATCTTATGTATTAAATGTTGAATATTTCTAGTCCTGCGCTAATGAAACCTAGGAAGGGAGTTTTTTTTTTAATACTTGCTTGCTATTTCCTCATTTCTCAGGTACATGCTTTATGTTACTTAGTGTTATAAAGAAAAAATGATACAACATCCTTTAAGAAACAGTTTAACAGCTCAGCAGAGATAATTGTAATGCTTTTAAAAACCAGTTACTTGCATTAAAATATTTGGGGGACCAGTGCAATGTTAATCATATTTGCATCTTAAAATACCACTTATATCACATTGTTTATAAATGCTTCTCATATTCAACTTGCCCAAGAAATAATTAATTAGTATTTATTAATGTCTAATGAAGTTATCTAGTACTCACTTTTCTCTATTTTGTATAATTAACATCACATTAAAATATAACAAACTTTTTAATGTAATTACTGAAGCATATATGTCATTAGTTGCATTGTTTTTAATGAGATAATGGGCATAAATAAACTTTTTCTGTTTGTATACTTTAACTTTGGAATTATATGCTCCAATTAATCTACCTCAAATGATTTAGCAATTATGCAACTATTCTTATTTAATATAGAAGTATTTTGCCAGGTACAATGCAACCTTATCATTGAATTATTTTTTAAACTACGCATGTCCTTTTTATTTGTGTATGCATGTTTATATCAGTTCCAACCTTTGTTGTACCAATTTGGCAGCAAAAGTCCAGGTTATCAGCCTTTCTGAACTGATGAAAGTGGTCTCCTTAGCAACCGAAGCACTGTAGAATCTCTCAGAACACCTGTTCTTCCCACTCATAATTCCTGCAGCTGAGATGTATGCACTTAAAAACTGCCTTTTCATTTTGATTTTTTGCTTCCTGTGTTCAGGTTGGTTAGGACAGTGAGAGTTTGCTGAGCTTGGCTGCTCACATAGATCAAAAGACTCAAGTGTCTACATGGTTTAGACACATTATCGTGGTTAGCAATTAGTATTTCTTCTTCTCCACCCTGGAAGTACTCCTCCTGTGTTTCCTTAGCAGCCAGTCCTCAGCAGCCAGTCATAGTGGTAAGATCTGAAATCCAGCTAGGGCAGTAGACATTCTGTAAGTGCAGATGACAAAATGTGGCTCCGTTGTCACCCTCAGGCTTTTTATTCAGCCAACATTCATAATTCAGTGAGCCCAGTAATATAAAAGGGCAATGTGCCTGACTGCTTACGAAAATTACTGTCATATTTTAGCTTATAAATTTTTAAAATTATTCATTTTCATGATTGTGTAAGGTCATTCTTCTCTTTTTCTTGAAAATTTACCCGAACTTATTCAGATGCACTGTGTGTATTAAGCCTCATAGAAGAGATTTAAAGAAAAAAAAAAAAGAAAAGATCGCTCATTTTGTCTTTCTTAGAACAAGTTCCTAAGAACCCTAAACTTAAGTAGTATCTTAATGTTTCATTTTAACAAGTCCTTGAACAGTTTCATTTAACTTGAGTTCTCATTTTTAAGAAACTTGTTAGGAGATTAAGTAAAATAAAGAATGAATAAAAATCATCTCTATAAACATGAAACTTTTCCTATGTAGTGAAATGTCTCATAAAAAAAACAAAAGCTTACACAGGGAGGGGATTAAAATGAATTTTCCACAAAATGATTAATTATCCTATTAAATCTCAATGTTTTCTTCATACACTAACATATACTCTTAAATCATTTATTTTTCAACCTTTTTTGGTCACAATCTGATTTTCTAATTAAGTTGGTAAGTCACTTCCTCAAACAAACCTTTACTAATTATTACAGGCAAATTGTTTTACATGTTCACCCAATATGAAATATCATTTTAATTAGAGGAAATAACTATTTTTCTATTAACAGGGAAAATGTATAAAAAGGGTTTATACTTTTATTTCCTAAAATATGCTTATTTAAGATGCTTTGAGAAACAGGTCATGTTCTTTCTAGTAGGCATTTCACTATTTGTCTATTGAAATACAGATACTACAATCCTATGCTGTGAGAGATCCACCTATGCAAATTAAAGATGAATTTTTCTGTTTTTTTTTTCCCCCTTAAACACTAACATTCAACATATATCTTCCTTTTGGACATTATACCTATCCCAACATGTGCTAAAAATTCTAAGAACATAAATATTTAAACATTCCATGATGTTGTTTAGAAGCTCTTCTAATTCACTATATCATTTCTTTTGCATCTGGAAATAGACATAGCAAATTTGAGGGAGAAGTAACTTGAAAAAAAGTTAAGTTTTAGTTCTATCTTCTTTTTAACAGTTACCCTTGATAAGATACCCCTGTGGCCCTTGTTTTCTTTCCTAATATCACAGCTCTTTTCTTCCTCTTCCTTTTTTCCTGCCCTTCCATGTTCTTCTTTCCAGATGACTTTGCTCTCCTAATGCAAAGAGCAAGATACTTTCTCTGTTCATAGCTCTAACCTTAGTGACTAACACAGTGCCAAACTCATAAAACTTGGCTCATTTTTACTTTCTGAAAGATCAAATAAATCCCCAATTTTAACTATTACCTTTTACATCCAGTTACGTTTACCCAGTTATAGTCTTACAGTTTAGTATCTGCAATCTAAAAGCATACATACAGGAAGCCAGACATATTAAAGTGAGCATCCCAATACGATTGTGTGTCATAGGGGGATTCTAGCTGCTGGAACAAATAAATCCCCACATTTTCATGGTATAACACAATAGGCATTTATTTCATGCTGATGTAACAGTGGAGTGTGCCGTTACAGGTCTGCAGGTAGCATTCCTGCAGGACGCCTGTGCGGTGATTCACAGACCGAGCCTCCTTCTGTTTTGTGGTTTCAGAGGCCTCCAAAGATCTCAGCATTCTATTAACTCATGGAGTTGAGAGAATTAGAAACATTTTTTTAAGTACATTTGTTTTTAGAACAGTTTTAGATTTGCAGAAAAATTGAGAGTATAGCACAGAGAGTTCTCATATACTTTGCACACAGTTTCTGGATTAACATTTCATATTGGTATTGTATTTGTCACAATTAATGGACTGATTCTGATGCATTATTAGTGAAAATCCATGCTTCCTTCAGATTATTTAATGCCTTCTTTCTGTTTCATAATCTTACACAGGATACCCCATTACATTTATTTGCATGTTTTCTTTAGGTAATTATTAGGCTTTCTTTGATGAGACCATATCTCAGAATTTCATTGTTTTTGATGCCCTTGACTGGTCAGGTATTTTTATAGAATACTACTCTATTGTAATTTCTATGACATTTTTCTATGAATTTTTTTAGGTGGAAGACCACAGAGGTAAAAGTTTACTTCATCATGATGTCAAGAGTATTTACTATTCACACAATTTATCACAGTTTATATTAATCACCTACGTGAGCTTCTGTTTTTCAGATTTCTCTACTGTAAAGTTACTTTTCTTCCTCTTTTCCATTTTGTAGTCTTTGTAAGGAGATAGCATGGTGCAGCTCACAGTTATAGAAAAGGAGTTTATAGTCTCTCTCCTTGAGGGCAGGAGATCTGCATAAATTCTTTAGAATTCTTCTGGATGAGAGATTAATCTGTTCTCCACACAAATTTACTTATGCAATTGTTTATATCAATGTGAACTAATAGAAATTTATTTTAGCCTTTGGGTTGTATAATTCAGTTCTTCTTTATTAATGTTGCTACTCAAATTTTCCATCTTTGGCCATTAGGTGCTCTTTTAGTTGGGTCTTGCTGCACTCCGTGGATGTATATTCATTAATTCATTTTGGTATTTGTTTTGCATTTCTGAGTTTGTTAGCACTTTGTTGCTCTCTGTTGTTTCTCACAAGTATTAAAAGCAATGCTTGGGCCAGATTCTCAGGCTTATCATGAGTATTTCCTGCCTCAGACATTTCTTAGAAGATCCGTGGTTCCTTTTATTGGAAAATAGTATTAGAAACCAAGATCTTGGTGCTTATTGCTACTGGAATGTTCTTTCTTTTAAATACTCTAAGGTGGCAAAGCAAGGAAATGTGTGTGTACATTAGCCTATGTATATACATGCCTTTCACAACACTTCTACATCTGTGTATGATTAAGCTAAGAACATATACAAACTAATGTCTCAGTTTTATTCTATGACAATAGGAATCTTTCAGTCCTCCTCCTCTTATGTATGAACTGCCGTGCCAGCAGTGATAAATCTTGACTGTCATCTATTTAACTGTTCAATTTCACTACAAAAGTAGAGTGGTACTATTCCTATACATTTATCATAAATAACTTTATCAACAAAATGCAGTGCTTATGCACTGTGTTTTTGACTTCAGTCTCGTTAAGTTGAAGTATAATTCATATACAGTGCTATGTTCATTTCAGGTGCACAACATGGTATTTTGATCTGTATATGCATTATAAGCCTTCCAGGTCAATTGGATTTTCCAGGCAAGAATACTGGAGTAGGTTGTCACTTCCTTCACCAGGGGATCTTCCTGACCCAGGGATCAAACCCACATCTTTTGAAATTCCTTCATTGGCAGGCAGATTCTTTAACACTACACCACCTGGGAGGCCCGCAAACATAAAATGATTCAGTTCAGTTCAGTCACTCAGTTGTGTCCTACTCTTTGCAAGCCCACGGACTGCAGCATGCCAGGCCTCCCTGTCCATCCCCAAATCCAGCAGTTTACCCAAACTCATGTCCATTGAGTTGGTATTGCCATCCAACTGTCTTATCCTCTGTTGTACCCTTCTCCTGCCTTCAATCTTTCCCAGAATCAGAATGTTTTCAAATGAGTCAGCTCTTCCTGACTGGTGGCCAAAGTATTGGAGTTTAGCTTGAACATTAGTCCTTCCAATGAACACCCAGGACTGATCTCCTTTAGGATGGACTGGTTGAATCTCCTTGCAGTACAAGGGCCTCTCAAGAGTCTTCTCCAACACCACAGTTCAAAAGCATCAATTCTTCAGCACTCAGCTTTCTTTATAGTCTAACTCTCACATCCATACATGACTACTGGGAAAAACATAGCCTTGACTAGATGGACCTTTGTTGGCAAAGTAATGTCTCTGCTTTTGAATATACTGTCTAGGTTAGTCATAACTTTACTTTCAAGGAGTCAGCATCTTTTAATTTCATGGCTTGCAGTCACCATCTGCAGTGATTTTTGGAGCCCAAAAAAATAAAGTCAGCCACTGTTTTCATTGTTCCCCATCTATTTGACATGAAGTGATGGGACCGGATGCCATGATTTTAGTTTTCTGAATGTTGAGCTTTAAGCCAAGTTTTTCACTCTCCTCTTTCACATTTTTCAAGAGGCTCTTTAGTTCTTCTTCACTTTCTGAATATCTGAGGGTGGTGTCATCTGCATATCTGAGGTTATTGATATTTCTCCCGGCAATCTTGATTCCAGCTTGTGCTTCTTCCAGCCCGGCATTTCTCATGATGTACTCTGCATATAAGTTAAATAAGCAGGGTGACAATACACAGCTTTGACGTACTCCTTTTCCTATTTGGGACCAGTCTGTTGTTCCATGTCCAGTTCTAACTGTTGCTTCCTGACCTGCATATAGGTTTCTCAAGAGGCATGTCAGATGGTCTGGTATTCCTATCTCTTTCAGAATTTTCCACAGTTTATTGTGATCCACACAGTCAAAGGCTTTGGCATAGTCAGTAAAGCAGAAATAGATGTTTTTCTGGAACTCTCTTGCTTTTTCAATGATCCAATGGATATTGGCAATTTGATCTCTGGTTCCTCTGCCTTGGCTAAAACCTGCTTGAACATTTAGAAGTTCACAGTTCACATATTGTTGAAGCCTGGCTTGGAGAATTTTGAGCATTACTTTACTAACATGTGAGATGAGTCCAATTGTGTGGTAGTTTGAGCATTCTTTGGAACATTTGCAAGCATTTGCAAAGCATTTGGTTGCAAAGCATTTTTCTTCTTTCTGAAATTTGTTGTATCTTTGGGTTCTTTTGTGGTTTCATAATAATTTTAGAATTCTTTGTTACTGATCTGTGAAAAATGCTGTTGGTATCTTGATAGAGATTGCCTTGAAAATGTAAATTGACTTAGTTGATATGGGCATTTTGACAGTATTAATCATTTCAAACCATGAGCATGGCTTATCTTTCCATTTATTTGTGCTATTTTGTGTCATCAGTGTCTTGTAGTTTTTAGCATATCATAGGTCTTTTACCTTGTTAGGTAAATTCTCCTAGATATTTGATTCTTTTTAGCACAATTATAGATGGTAGTTTTATTCCTCATTCTGATGGTTTGTTATTAGTGCAGAGAAATGCAACAGATTTCTGTTCATTAATATTGTTTTATCCTACAACATTATTGAATTCATTTAATTGTTTTACATGATATCAAACCATGTGCAAAGAGTGACAGTTTTTATTTCTTTCCAAAGTTCTTTAGGTCTATTGGTTAGCACCTTGCTCCCTCCTCAACACTCTCTTCAGATTGCTTTATATATTTGGAATACACTTAGAATATTCGTTGAATATTCATATTTTAGAATTTTAGGTGCTTTGAGCATTCTAAAATGCTTTGCTTTGGTTGCAAAAATGCTTTGCAACCAAATGTTATTTGGAACCAGTCTGTTGTTTCATGTCCAGTTCTAACTGTTGCTTCTTGACCTGCATACAGATTTCTTAGGAAGCAGTTAAGGTGTTCCTGTCTCTTTAAGAATTTTCCACAGTTTGTTGTGATCCACACAATCAACGGCTTTGGCATAGTCAATAAAGCAGAAGTAGATGTTTTTCTGGAACTCTTTGCTTTTTCTATGATCCAACAGATGTTGGAGATTTGATCTCTGGTTCCTCTGCCTTTTCCAGATCTAGCTTGAACATCTGGAAGGTCTGGATTAAAGGATTGTTGAAGCTTGGCTTGGAGACTTTTGAGCATTACTTTGCAAGTGTGTGAGATGAGTGAAATTGTGTGGTAGTTTGAACATTCTTTGGCATGGATTTTCTTTGGGATTGGAATGAAAACGGACCTTTTCCAGTCCTGTGGCTACTGCTGAGTTTTCCAAATTTGCTGGCATATTGAGTGCAGCACTTTCACAGCATCACCTCTGAGGATTTGAAATAGCTCAACTGGAATCCCATCACTTCCACTAGCTTTATTCATAGTGATGCTTCCTAAGGCCCACTTGACTTTGGACTCTAGGATGTCTTGCTCTAGGTGAGTGATCACACCATCTCGGTTATCTGGGTCATGAAGATCTTTTTTGTATAGTTCTCTGTGTATTCTTGCCAATTCTTCTTAACATCTTCTCCTTCTGTTAGGTCCATACCATTTCTGTCCTTTACTGTGCCCATCTTTGCATGAAATATTCCCTTGCTATCTCTAATTTTCTCGAAGTGATCTCTAGCCTTTCCCATTCTATTGTTTTCCTCTATTTCTTTTCACTGATCACTTAGGAAGGCTTTCTTATCTCTCTTTGCTCTTCTTTGGAACTCTGCATTCAAATGGGTATATCTTTCCATTTCTGCTTTGCCTTTAGCTTCTCTTGTTTTCTTATCTATTTGCAAGGCCTCCTCAGACAACTATTTTGCCTTTTTGCATTTGTTTTTCTTGGTGATGGTCTTGTGGTAATGTAAAATAGCTACCATAGTCTTCTTAGTTCCTCCCATCCTCTCCTTCCGCCTTTGTGTCTACAAGTCTGTTCTCTATGTCTGTCTTTTTCCTGTCCTGCAAATAGGTTCATCAGTACCAATTTTCTAGATTCCATATATATGTCTTAATGTACAATATCTGTTTTTCTCTTTCTGAGGTACTTCCCTCTGTATAACAGGCTCTAGGTTCATCCAGTTCATTAAAATTAATTCAAATGTATCCTTTTTTATCAGTCATAGTCCATTGTATACATGTACCAGAGATTCTTTATCCATTCATCTGTTGATGGACATCTACATTGCTTCTGTCTCCTGGCTATTGTAAATAATGCTGCAATGAACAGTGGGGTACATGTGCCATTTTGAATTATGGTTTTCTCAGAGTATATGCCCAGTAGTGGGATTGCTGGGTCATATGATAGTTTTATTCCCAGTTTTTTAAGGAATCTACATAATGTTCTCCATAGTGGCTGTATCAATTTACATTCCCACCAACAGTGCAAGAGGGTTCCCCTTTCTCCACATCTTCTCCAGCATTTATTGTTGTAGATTTTTTTTTGATAATGACCATTCTTACCAGTATGAGGTGATACCTAACTGTAGTTTTGATTTGCATTTCTCTAATAATGAGTGATGTTCAGCATTTTCTAATGCGTTTATTGGCTGTCTGTAGGTGTTCTTTGGAGAAGTGTTTGTTTAGGTCTTCTGCCCATTTTATGATTGGGTTATTTATTTTGTTTGATATTGAGCTGTATATGCTGCTTGTATATTTTGGAGATTAATCCTTTGTCAGTTGTTTTATTTGAAATTATTTTCTCCCATGCTGAGGGTTGTCTCTTCATCTTTTTTGCAGTTACCTTTGCTGTGCAAAAGCTTTCAACTTTAATTAGTTCCCATTTGTTTATTGTTGTTTGTATTTCCATAATTCTAGGAAGTGTGTCATGAGGACCTTTCTGTGATTTATGTCAAAGAATGTTCTGCCTGCATTTTTCTCTAAGAGTGTTATAGTTTCTAGCTTTACATTTAGGTCTTTAATCCATTTTGAGTTTATTTTTGTGTATGGTGTTAGGGAGTATTCTAATTTCATTCTTTTACATGTAGCTGTCCAATTTTCCCAGAGCCACTTATTGAAGAGACTGTTTTCTCCATTGTATATTCTTACTCTTTTGTTAAAGATAAGGTGCCCATAGGTGCATGAGTTTATCTCTGGGCTTTCTATTAATATCTTGTTCCATTAGTCTATGGGGCTTCCTTAGTGGCTCAGACGTAAAGAATCTGCCTTCAGTGGAGGAAATCGAGTTTGATCCCTGGGTCAGAAAGACACCCTAGAGAAGGAAATGACAACCCACTCCAGTATTCTTGCCTGGAAAATTCCATGGACAGAGGAGCCTGGCGGGCTACAGTTCATGGGGTCGCAAAGAATCAGACATGACTGAACTACTAACACCCTCCAAATTAGTCTATATTTCTGTTTAGAGTCCTTAATCTATTAGTCATCATTATCTTAAGTTTTCTTCCCAGTAATTCCAAAATATATGTCATATATGAGACTGGCTTTGATAGTTTTCTTGTCTCTTTATACTTTTCTTCCCTTGTCTTATAAAATGCTTGTAAATTTTTGTTGAAAGTCAAACATAATGTGTTTGGTGATAGCAACTTAGCTAAAAGACTTTCAGTGTGAAGTTTTAAGTTTCTCTGGGTAAGTATTTCATCTTTGTTGTATCTATAGACACCTGAAGCTTCAAAATCCCTCCGACCTACTGTGTGCTTCCCTAAGGATTCCTTCTTAACGAAGGTCAGTGCCTTGCTGGTCTTTCAGCTGCAGTTATAGTTTTTAAACTGGAGCCCTGTTGATTTGGTAATGAAGTGTGGGAGACAGGAAGCATTCTGTAATCTTATGATTAAATTGTTTGTTGTTTTGGTCACACCATGTGGCTTGTGGGATCTTAGTTCCCTGACAAGGAGATGAACCTGGACCATGGCAGTGAAAGCAGTAAGTCCTAACCCGCAGACTGCCAGAGAATTCCCTAAACTGTGGTATTTTAATGGGCCTGTGCTGTGACATTCAAACTTATCTTACCCTGTCCTCCCATGCATGCTGTATGTCGGACAGTAAGGTTAGAGACAGTGGGTTAGCGTAAGTTCTCTCTTACTAACTCAGATGAAGCTATGAAAAAAGTATTTTTTTCCTTACCAAGTAAAACTTTATAAGGAGAATGATGTGGGTAATTTCAGAATAGGTACTTTTTCAGTCACTCTGCCAGACACATGGGGCATTTTTCTCAGGAGTTCACCTTGAAAACATGGTGGAGTTCCTAGAGGTAAACCTGTGAAAATGTGGGGATTCTTAAGACTGTGGACTGTAGAGTTTCTTACTCGTACCCAAACAGACTACACTCCACCTCTAGCAGTTCATCCAGTTCCTGTACAGGTATTCCTGATAGTTTGTGGCTTCAGCATCTTCTGCTCCTAGGAAGTATATGCTGGTTGTGATTATCTGATTCATCTGTCTTCCCAGTCTTGGGAGTTGCAGTGTGCCCTTGAAAGTTTCAGAAGGCCAAGTTTCAAACTCTATACATTTCAGAGCTGGAACTGAAAATCCAGCATATTGTTTTTATCATTTCTGTCTAGAAGAGGCACATCACTTATGTCTATATACAAGTGACAAGGACTGTTGACATGACCCCAGCTAACTGCAAGCAGTCTGGGGAATGTGGTTCTTGGCTGAAAAAGTGCTTTAGCCATTATTTGTGAGGAAAAGCACAAGCCTTAGAGAACAGTCTCTCATCCATGAAGCCTTTGAAGGAAATGTTAAAAATCAGCATTTATAAAGTACTTCCTGAGCTTCTACCACTATACTAGATATTTTTTATATGTAATCTTATTTATAATAAACTGTTCAATTGATATTTTACCTTAAAGGCTATATACTATGGAAAGTGGTTGATCTAAGTTAGAGATTTTATTGGAATTTTAGTCTAATTATGAAACATTTATAAAATTATTTGAAAATTAATAATTTATACTGTAAAGTCTAATAAAAATTTTTAGTTTTCCTCATTAATGAAGTTGATTTTCATATATTTGCAATTGTCTCTAAATAAATACACAATATCCTCACTCCTCCTTTTCCTAAGGAAGACTGCAGTGCTTAGACCATAGCTGATTTTATAAAGACTTTGGGCCTTAAGCCACTCTCCTCACCTATCCAGAGTTCCTTTTCCTTTATATTCATCTCTGCTATGGTGAATAATGTATTTTAGCTGTAGTGCCTCTTTGTTTTTCATAAAAAGGAAATATATTCACACAGTAACTGGCTTCCTTACAGAATTCAATTTTAATATTTTCTTAGTTGAATCTCCTGGGTATAACAAGTGGCCAAACATATCACCTAAAAATAATAACTGTAACATTTTCAATATTTATACACATTTTATCTCCTAGCACTTGGCAGGACATTATAAAGCAATACCAATATTAACAGGCATGCTTGTCTTTTTACACATCAATCTTTGCTGGGACCATTGCAATGACCTCATAACTAGGTCCCTGACTCCATTGTTATTCTGTACAATCAACTCATGTAGGTGATAGTGGCTTATTTAAAGTCTGTGTCATGCATTAGCTGGTCAGATCAATAATAGCTAGAACTATGAAAGTTAATCCAACAATAATAACTGCCACCATAATGATTTCCATAGCATCTAATGTAGAGTATAGCTGCATAATTTTTGTTAAAATATCCCTTTTGTTTATTTTAAGATTTTCTCGGCCCTATGAAATATCTTGCATTGCTAAAGGAATTGAGAAAATAAGAAAAGCAGAGTTCTATTAACAGCTCTATTCTGTGAAGGGAAAAATTGCAAGAGTCTGGAAATATTATGAAATTGGGTTTCCCAACACATGGCAATCTAGCTAAGAGAGAGTTATAGGAATAGCTATCCCAATTTTATTCTTCTCTTTCTTGTCATTTGCCAACAGTTCTACTGGGAAAACTCACCTGGAAGTCAGAGGGTAAGGGAGCTCTTAGATGAAGTCCAGACAGGTTAGTTTTACTCAGTACTCAGTAGGAAATAGTTAAATAACATTAATCAGAGTTTAATGTTATTTAGCCTTGTATCTGGACACAAAGTCCCAATTGATAATAATAACTGGTTGGTTTTTTTTTTTTTCTCATTTTTCTTTAAATTCTGCTGGCACCATAGCAGAGGAGAGTACCTGAAGGGGTAACATAATGTTTCATTTCTGCAAGATCTGAAACCCTAGTATCCTGTGTTTGTTGGATAGTGTACTTTAAACCAGGACTGTTAAACCAGTGACTCTTAATAGGTGTCTCATTAAATAATCTGGTTTTCAGATTTGGTCCCCTTTCTCTTATTATTAACATTAATATATAAAAGCAACAAGATCCTACTTTAAAATCAGTATCTATCAGTGTGGTAATCAACTTTCTATTTGTTAGTTGAGACTGGAAAACAGCATTAACTTCCAGTTTAACATAAAAGCAAAGCAATATGTATGGGTTAATCAATGTATTCCTCCTTTTCTAACTAAGACCTTCATACCATCTGAACAAAATTGTGGGGATAGAAGCAAGCATTTAGTCAGTGGGTGATTTGAAATTGTAATAAGAATAGAACCATTCTCAAATTCACTCTGTGGTTCATTCTTATGGTGGGATATGGCAATATATATTGGTTTTTGGTTTGAGGCATACGATGAAAACTCTCCAGGTGTCCTTCAACTGAGACTATAATAAGAACTTCAGTAGAACATTCTGCTCTTCTGTCAAGCCACCTGATTTGTGGTGAAGGTACACTAGAAAAACCCTTAAGCTTGAATTCACTGTCCCACGGCTTTCTCCATTAAAGAAGACCTTTTGTCAGCATTCTATGATTCCAAAAATGATGATGACAGAAACACTGCAGATAATTAAGGCCAATCTGCATCCAAATAATATGTCTGTATTTTGGAGGATAAATAGCTTCTCTGTCTATAATGGAGAGGATCCAGCTAATACATCTGCTATTTGGACCCTCTAGAAATATTGTGACATGAGTGATTAAGTATTGGCCAATGTTTTATGGAAATTGGACACTCAGCAAGATCTTTGTCAACCCATGCATACTTCCATTTCTTTCATGATAGTAGGTTTATTTGTAGACCCTTGATCAAGACTGAGTGATGAGGTAAAAATGCTAGATGGCATCTACAAACCTTGGAAACAGGTTTATTTTGTTTTATTTTAAGTCTACTTTAGAAATTAGTAAATCTTGTAAAGGATCGGATAGTAAATATTTTAGATGTTGTGCTCTACATGGTCTCTATTATAACCACTCATTTCTGTAACTCTAAGCACAAAAAACAGCCACATAGAGTACATAAATGAACAAATATGGCTGTGTCCAGTAAAATTTAATTTACCCAAATAGATGGCATGGCGGATTCTGTGCACAGGCCAGAGTTTACCTTGATCTATTTGGTTATTGAACACTTCATGAATTTGTAAGCCAGTTAACTGATAATGGAAAAACACCAAGAGGCCAGTTTCAGCATATATATCATGAGTCTGGTCCAGAGGTGGACTGGAGCTGTCTTTGCACAGGCTCCCATGAGCCAATTATATACACTTCTTGCTATCTCCAAATGTTGACCAAGATTGGAGTATTATACCATAGAAATCAGAAAATCTAGTAGTCAGGACTTCTGATCACTACCATCTGGGACTCTGGTTGTTGAACATGACAGCCCAGCAATGGTATCAGCCATAGCTCATGCAGTTCAATTGTCTTAAAGTCTGGTTTACGGTTTGCCAGTTCTATTTTATAATGTGCAGCTTCTCTACCTGTCTAGTTTCATCATTGGATAGGTCAGATTATATCCAGTGTATGATGTTCTGTTGTATATCTGCCTCTCCAGTTTTAGAAATTGTCTGATAATTTATGTCAAACAAGATCTCATTAGGCCACCCATCCATTTCTTTCATGCAGACCCCATTGTCAAACAGCCATGATCAGATCCCTGCTAGTCAAAAGACTATAAAAACTGTTTTGGTTCTATCACCTGTTATGATAATTAAGTTCCCATATCTTTGCTGGATAATCATAAAAACTGGCTTATATTCCAATTCCAATATTTCCAGTGTAATCTTAGAAATGTAACATTTTTGTGGCTTCATCCACATTTATCTCTGCCTATATAGCTTGGTGACCACTTCTTCAAAGAATTCTCTAACGCAGGGTAAAGAGGGTAACCACCAGGCCTTAGAGGTTTTGTTGTGTTAGTCACTTAGTCATGTCAGACTCTGACTCCATGGACTGTAGCCTACCAGGCTCCCTCTGTTGATGGAATTCTGCAGGCAAGAATAAGGGAGTGGAATAGCCATTTCTTTCTCCAGGGGATCTTCCTGACCCAGGGATTGAACCAGGTCTCCTTCATTGCAGGCAGATTCTTTATTGTCTGAGCCACTAGGGAAGCCTAGATGTTTTTTTAGGAATTAACTAAGTAGAACCAACATTGTTGACTCATCTCAACATTTTCCACTATCTAAACATTATAACTTGTTTCTGTATTAAAAAAAGGCCAAGTCATTTCAGCTTTCAGCCTCCCTTACTTCAGCCATGACTCTAGACATGAAACTGGCCAACTCACAAATTATAAATGGCCCTCCTAGGGAAATGATTCAACACAACCTCTGGAGGTATGTTTTTATGTGCTATTCTCTTCTCAGTTTTGCTGAGTCAGAGTTGTGGTTGGAAAAAGCATTTTTTAATGGATAACTGAGAATTGCTTAAGAAAGGAACTATTTCAGATGTGTGGGGAGGACTCTGAAAATGGCAAGTAATGGCATAGTTCTCAGGGACATCAATAGAAAAGATCTCTACTACTGTCAACCTGATGAGAAAGAGGGAGAGGCAGTTTCCTTTAGGATGATTTCCCCATCAAGCTGTGTCACATTTAGTAGAGGATAACAGTAAATATTAGTGAAGAGAGGATGACAGGGAGGGGACCAAAGGAATAAATATCTCAGCTTAACTAAACCCATTAATAGCCATGGTTCTAGGGAGACCACTGCAGCTGTCAATTAAAGTCAGAACTGTAGGCCACAGACCTGATTCAAGAATAGACAAGAGTGAATTTGTAGAAGTCTAGATTCCAGGTCACAAAAAAAATATCTATCACAGGTATCACATAATAGACATAAAAATTATTCTAAGAAAACTATAAATTAAAGAAGAGTTAGGGAAAGAAATAGTCTCAGAAAAGCAAAGAAAATTTTTCAAAGGTGAATGATTTGGTCAGTAACGACATTAGCCATAGCCACAATGATTATAACAGTTTCTACTTATTAAATATTTAATGTTTTCCAGGCACTAGGGAAATTACATTATTTCTTAAAATGTTTGTATGTGGGATTAAATATTTTTTCTTAATGGTGAGGAATATAGATCTCAGAGAGCTGTGTAACATTCCTAAGGTCACACAGAAAGTAAGTCAAAAGCTATCGTGTTTTCAAGTTGGACTTTAAATATTGGAGTCTTCACAATTGAGTCAAGTGCTATGTGCAGTTGAGGAAGAAAAGATGTATAGTGTTGGATTTGACAAAGTTGCCCATTAGTGATCATGGATTCCTGATGTTAAGCTTATGGACACCATAAGAAGTAAAAGCAGCACCGATAGATCACACGTCCTCAGGAATTTGTTTTTGAACAAAGAGAAATAGGTATATTATATATATATATATATATATATACATTATATAAATACACATTGATATTTTAAACAAGGCACATACACATATTTGAAAAGAAATAGGCTGAAACATTTTGCAAAGAAAAACTTGAAAATATTTTTGACTGGGTGATAGATGGACAGTGGAATCTCAAATTTTGTAGACAGGGTTAGTTTTGGTGTACTTTCTGAAATTCTCTTGTTAAGACAGAATGAGCATTATAATGGACTTATTTATTATTTTGATTTCATTAGACATCTATTTTTACATAACATTTTTGTGGAGAAGGCAATTGTACCCCACTCCAGTACTCTTGCCTGGAAAATCCCATGGATGGAGGAGCCTGGAGGGCTGCAGTCCATGGGGTCGAGAAGCCTGGAGGGCTGCAGTCCATGGGGTTGCTGAGAGTTGGACACGACTGAGCGACTTCACTTTCACTTTTCACTTTCATGCTTTGTAGAGGGAAATGGCAACCCACTCCAGTGTTCTTGCCTGGAGAATCCCGAGGACGGGGGAGCCTGGTGGGCTGCCGTCTCTGGGGTCGCACACAGTTGGACACAACTGAGGCGACTTAGCAGCAGCAACGTTTTTGTAAGCATGTCAAATTCCTACACACAGAGATACACTATATTTGAGATAAGAATATTAAGAAATTATGCTTTTGCCTTTTATCTCCTTTTTTCTTTAATCTTAGATGTCTAGAAAATATTTCATATTATAATGATAGTTATATTTTGACATTGACTTTTTCTGCCTATGCTATTACCTTGTAAATTGTTTTCAATTTTTACCTATTTGAAGCAAAAAAAAAAAAAAATCAAATTTGGTGATCTTGAATGTCTTTCCAAAGAGTTTTTTTAGTGTTTGAAAAGTAGAAGAAAGTAAAGTAGCTTCCATGACTTTGAAATAGTAAGTAAATCTCAACTTCTTTTTCTTGCTTATGAATGAGTGTATTGGTTTCCTCTCATTGATGAGTTCACTTCAGCCTCCTGTAAGCATACTCACTCCTGTGAGTATAGGTGCAGTCATCTAAAAATGGTAGTTCTGAAACCATATGCTGTTCTCATGTACATTGAACCCTGACAGTGATTCTTTACTTTCTACCTCAAACTATCTATAATAATGAAGAAAATAATAATCACTCACTGTCAGCGAATCCTTTTTATAAGTCAGGTACTGTTATAAATAACATGCAAATTATTTCATCCTCACATCACCTCTCTACAAAAAGTTCAAGCAAGATTACATCCATTTTACAGAAACAGTACAAGATGGTTAAATAACATGCCCAAAATAGTTAGCTCAAAAGTGTTGGAGCTGCCTGGCTGTCAGTGTTCAGAACATACATGATAACCATCATCTAGATATGCCACTCCAGTTGACAAAACTAAGATCCTTAAAATAATCTTCATGTTTTAGTCCCTGTGTTAATCCATATGTTTGTACTGAATGGATTGAAGAAAATAGATATATAAGCCTTTCCTTTGTCTCATTTGGGAAGAATGTAGTTGTGATGTCTGTGGCATTCCTAAACTGAGTTGCAGTGAATTTCATGATCCTTGACAAGGAGTTCAACATACTTTATGATAAAATTTGAATTAAAAAGACATTGAAAATAACTTAGTTGATATTTTAACTTCAGGAAAATGAGATAATTGTTTTTCTTCTTAACTGCCCTCTCCTGCCCTCCTAACTTGCCCCTGTTGTATCCACAAATGCACATCTGAAGGAGAAAAACATACTTACAGAAAATTAAGGGCAGAATATCTAAAGCTAAATATAACTGCCTTTTAATTTACTAAAATCAACTGAATTTTACCTGGTATTTTGACCTAGTTGTCATGCATTATTCCTATTATAAGAAAAACATGAATTTCTGAAGATTAGTTGCCTATATTTATTTATTTATTTAATTTTTTTTAATTTTATTTTTTAACTTTACAATATTGTATTGGTTTTGCCATATATCAACATGAATCTGCAGTTGCCTACATTTAAAGATGCCAAAAGGTGCTCTTGATTTAATCAAAATTATTGTTATTTATTAAAGATTAAAACACCAAATGGAAGAAAATAATACATTATTAAATATTTATTTAATATTTCCTTGGTAACTCAGTGGTAAAGCAAAACAAAACAAAACAAAACTGGCTTCCAATACAGGAGATGCAATTTTGACCCATGGGCTGGGAAGATTCCCTGGAGAAGGAGATGGCAACCCACTCTGGTATTCTTGCCTGAGAAATCCCATGGACAGAGGAGCCTGGCTGCGTGCAATTTTTAAAAATGTATTTTAATCTAAGTCAATATGGTTTATGATTTCACAGTGTTTTTGTAATTATAATTTTTCAGTTTTTCTATAATTCAGAATGTTGGGTTGGTTCACTCCTCTTCCTCATTTCTTATTTCAACATAGCAAAGATTTGAAATGATGGGCCACTTGCAGCTCAAACAGGTGGGATTTTATTAAGCAGGCAAAAAGCAGTATTATTTGGACAAACTAGTTATATCTTTGTTATAGCTCAACAGCTCAAGCAGAAAGCAGGCAGCTGGCAGTGCACTCCTGAGAGACAAGAGCAGACCAACCAGGAGAAGCCTCATCCCTCTTGACTTTCCTTTTCGTGTTTTATGTCTCCTCTGCCTGGAGGCTGATTCCTTATGCCCTAAGCAAATAGAGGATTCAACCAGAGCTTGCATGATTGGCTACACCTAGAATTGGTTACTTTTATTTTTACCCTCCACATGATTCTGCCATCTTGGACTCCTTTTTCTGTTCTGCTGCTGCTGCTGCTGCTAAGTCTCTTCAGTCGTGTTCGACTCTGTGCCACCCCATAGACAGCAGCCCACCAGGCTTGTCCATCCCTGGGATTCTCCAGGCAAGAACACTGGAGTGGGTTGCCATTTCCTTTTCTGTTCTAACTACCTGACAAATAGAAGGTAAAGAAAGCAGTTTTTCAATTCAGTGTTAATTTATTGTGTTCAGATGAGCAAAGCAATACATTAGTAATGTGTAGCAGTTTCCCCAAAATGAATAAGAAAATGAGATTTCACACATTAGTTAAGTGGTTGAAAATAAGTAACATTTTCTTTTTGGAAAAAAAAATCAAGTATTATATAAATTAAAAAAAAAAAAAAGGATTCAAAAGAGAAACCAGTTGCCCTGTAAATGTGATTCAAATGCCCTGGAAATAAGAAAATTATTGTTTGTAATTGATCACATCAACATCTATCTTCTTTAGTGCAATTTTTTTTTTCTATTGTCAAATAGTTTTCACTCTTCTAGAAGTTAGTTGGTTTGGTAAAAAGTTACTAAAGCAAAATCTGTTAGAATCCAGTATGTTATATATTAATTACATGCAGATTTTCCAATTTTTCTCTAAGCCTGAGTAAAATTTTTTTCATATTTAAAAATAGATAATTAAGGACATCTATAATGACTTCTAGTGTCTCTTGAGTATTCATAGTTGGGTCATTATCTTTCCAAGGGCAGCAGAAACTGATTGATTCCTGAACTGCCTAGTGGGCATATTACTTTAGGAATCAACAACTAGGAAATAACTCTAAATTGGGTTTATGCCTAATAGTGAAAACAGTACATGAAGCGATCTCTTCTTAATGTAACTTTTGCTATGAATTTCCCTATTTTAGTTAAGTCTTTGAGATACTAAAATCCTCATTGAGATCAACATCATTATCTTTCAAATGTTCCCTTTTTACACTGTGAGATATAGTAAAGGGTTAAATATACAGAAATTACTTAGGCATGAAAATGTGAATATGAACTTTTTGAACAGTTCTTCATCAGACTACAGAGACTAATATACTGTATAGCCATACTTTACAGGAGGATGATATTCTGGGTTGCACTGGTGTGTTGAGGAAATCAGCTACTTTCTAAAAATATATTTGTTTCATAATGGTGTATTTAGTATATAGATTTAAGTGAAACATTTTTTAAAGAACACAATCCACACTATTTGAAATCATTACATAAGATTTAAAGATAAAGCCAAGAAAACCTAGAAGGCATTATTAGTATTATACTTTGGTTTAACAATTCTGAAAAAATATTTGAAGCTAATATAAATGTTTTAATTTACCTGTGAATTTGATCATTATTTATAAACTAAGCATGTTTATGACTATTTCCATTTGACTCTCTTTCCTTCACCACCCTAGACATGTGAAATATTTTGAATACGTATTTCCAAATTTATATGTATTCATTCCACAAATGTGTAAATATGTTTCCACATAGGTAAAAGTTATTCACTTTTTGGATAGTTGGATCCAACAAATGACACAAATATTAATCAATGACCATTTAAACCAATATATACCATTACTTTGTGGCATTAAAGGTCATATATTGTATTAGGATTTCCAAAGATTGATTTGAATTTTATTTTAGTTTTGCTTTGCATAAAGCAGTATTATTCAATATTAGTAATATTTAGTAATACTAGACTTACAATCAAGTAACAAATATTTTATTAATATTTTAATAAATCATATTTATATGTAAGATTAATGAAAGCAAAGGTAGAGCAGGATATGACATTTAGATAAGTTCTGAAATAAAACATTTCAAAAAATTATGCAGGATGCCTTATTGTTGTCAATTAATATATGTTTTGATACGATAAGAAATCTATTTATTTAAGATTTGTGATTCACAGTAGCCTTTAATTGCCATTTATAGGAGCTGCCATTTGTTTAATGCTTATTATTTCCAAGACGCTAAAATAAAGGTTAGATATCCATTATTTCACGGTCTTTACAATAATTCTTCAAAGCATGAATTATATATTCCTTTTTATGTGAGCACATAATTAATCTGCCCAAGGTCACAGAGCTACTTGGTTGATTAGCCAATACTCTGAGTCTAAATTTTAAGGTATTTCCATTATACTCTACTCTCATTGTATTGAACTTTGAAATATACATAGAAACTTTATGCCTTTATGCAATATTTATCAGAATAAAAATTGTGCTCTATATTTTAATATATGGTGTCAGCCCAAACTGAACAATGAACTCCATGGAAGCAAAAATAGCATCTGCTTCACCTTTACGTTTCCTCTAATTTTTTGAAGAGCAGCATAGAAATACTCGGAAGATACCATGTGAGGGCCAGATTGTTCCAGTTCAAATTCTAACTTCTGACTCAAACTTACTTACTGGAAGTTTCAGTAATCATCTCATTTTCCTTATTTATAAAATGAAGACAATAGAAGTAATCTCATTATATTGTTATGTGAATGCAATATTAATGATAAATACATCTAAGGCATTCAGTGTTTTTTTCTTTAGCCTTAATATTCTGCTCGAAGTAAATGAATATTACTGATAAAGTATACAAAGTTTATTGTTATATTTTGTGTGTGTGTATATATACATATATATATATATACGTATATATACACACACAGGTGGTCCTAGCAGTAAAGAAGTTGCCTGAAAATGCAGGAGATGTAAGAGATGTGGGTTGAATCTCTGGGTCAGGAAGATACCCTGGAGAAGGGAATGGCAACCCATTCCAGTATTCTAGCCTGAGAATCCCATGGACAGAGGAGCTTGGTCGGCTACAGTCTATAGGGTCACAAAGAGTTGGACACGGCTGAAGCAACTTAGCATGAATGTATGTGTGTATGTGTGTGTGTGTGTGTGTGTGTATGAATGTATATATATATATATTAGTTTAAATATCTATATATGGTGAGTGTAAACTGATGTTGTGATCCACACAGTCAAAGTCTTTGGCATAGTCAATAAAGCAGAAATAGATGTTTTTTTCTGGAACTTTCTTGCTTTTTCGATGATCCACTAGATGTTGGCAATTTGAACTCTGGTTCCTCTGCCTCTTCTAAAATCAGCTTGAACATCTAGAAGTTCATGGGTCATGTATTACTGAAGCCTGGCTTGGAGAATTTTGAGCATTACTTTGCTAGTGTGTGAGATGAGTACAATTGTGCGGTAGTTTGAGCATTCTTTGGCATTGCCTTTCTTTGGGATTGAAATGAAAACTGATCTTTTCCAGTCCTGTGGCCACTGCTGAGTTTTCCAAATTTGCTGGCATATTGAGTGCAGCACTTTCACAGCATCATCCTTCAGGATTTGAAATAGGTCAACTGAAATTCCATCACCTCCACTAGCTTTGTTCATAGTGATGCTTCCTAAGGCCCACTTGACTTCCCATTCCAGGATGTCTGGCTCTAGGTGAGTAATCATAGCATCATGATTATCTGGGTGGTGAAGATCTTTTTTGTACAGTTCTTCTGTGTATTCTTGCCACCTTTTCTTAATATCTTCTGCTTTTGTTAGGTCCATACCATTTCTGTCCTTTATCGAGCCCATCTTTGCATGAAATGTTCCCTTGGTACCTCTAATTTTCTTGAAGAGATCTCTAGTCTTTCCTATTCTATTGTTTTCCTCTATTTCTTTGCATTGATCCCGAGGAAGGCTTTCTTATCTCTCCTTGCTATTCTTTGGAAATCTGCATTAAAATGGGTATATCTTTCCTTTTCTCCTTTGCTTTCCACTTCTCTTCTTTTCAGAGCTATTTGTAAGGCCTCTTCAGACAGCCATTTTTTCTTTTGCATTTCTTTTTCTTAGGGATGGTCTTGATCCCTGTCTTAGGTACAATGTCATGAATCTCCATCCATAGTTCGTCAGGCACTCTGTCTATCAGATCTAGTCCTTTAAATCTATTTCTCACTTCCACTGTATAATCATAAGGGATTTGATTTAGGTCATACGTGAATGGTCTAATGGTTTTCCCTGCTTTCTTCAATGTAAGTCTGAATTTGGCTATAAGGAGTTCATGGTCTGAGCCACAGTCAGCTCCCAGTCTTGTTTTTGCTGACTGTATAGAGCTTCTCCATCTTTGGCTACAAAGAATATAATCAATCTGATTTCAGTGTTGGCCATCTGGTGATATCCATGTGTAGAATCTTCTCTTGTGTTGTTGGAAAAGGGTGTTTGCTATGACCAGTGCATTCTCTTGGCAAAACTCTATTAGCCTTTGCCCTGCTTTCTTTCTGTACTCCAAGGCCAAATGTGCTTGGTACTCCAGATGTTTCTTGACTTCCTACTTTTGCATTCCAGTCCCCTATAATGAAAAGGACATCTTTTTTTGGGTCTTAGTTCTAAAAGGTCTTGTAGGTCTTCATAGAACCATTCAATTTCAGCTTCTTCACCATTACTGGTCAGGGCATAGCCTTGGATTACCATGATATTGAATGGTTTGCCTTGGAAACAATCAGAGATCATTCTGTCATTTTTGAGATTGCATCCAAGTACTGCATTTCGGAATCTTTTATTGACTATGATGGCTACTCTATTTCTTCTAAGGGATTCCTCCCCACAGTAGTAGATATAATGATCATCTGAGTTAAATTCACCCATTCCAGTCCATTTTAGTTCACTGATTCCTAGAATGTCAACATTCACTCTTGTAATCGCCTGTTTGACCACTTCCAATTTGCCTTGATTCATGGACCTAACATTCCAGGTTTCTTTGCTGTGGAAAATTCTGAAAGAGATGGGAATACCAGACCACCTGACATGCCTCTTGAGAAGCCTGTATGCATGTCAGGAAGCAACAGTTAGAACTGGACATGGAACAACAGACTGGTTCCAAATAGGGAAAAGAGTATGTTAAGGCTGTATATTGCCACCCTGCTTAGTTAACTTATATGCAGAATACATCCTGAGAAAACCTAGGCTGGAAGAAGCGCAAACTGTAATCAAGATTGCTCGGAGAAATATCAATAACCTCAGATATGCAGATGACATCACCCTTATGGCAGAAAGGAAAGTAGAACTAAAGAGCCTCTTGAAGAAAGTGAAAGAGGAAAACAAAAAAGTTGGCTTAAAGCTCAACATTCAGACAACTAAGATCATGGCATCTGGTCCCATCACTTCATGGCTTTTAGATGGGGAAACAGTGGAAACAGTGGCTGACTTTTTTCTGAGTTCCAAAATCACTGCATATGGTGATTGCAGCCATGAAATTAAAAGGCGCTTACTCCTTGGAAGGAAAGTTACGATCAACCTAGATAACATATCAAAAAGCAGAGACATTACTTCGTCAACAAAAGTCCATCTAATCAAGGCTATGGTTTTTCCATTAGTCATGTATGGATGTGAGAGTTGGACTATAAAGAAAGCTGAACACTAAAGAACTGATGCTTTTGAACTGTGGTGTTGGAGAAGACTCTTGAGAGTCCCTTGGACTGCAAGGAGATCCAACCAGTCCACCCTAAAGAAGATCAGTCCTGGGTGTTCACTGGAAGGACTGATGCTGAAGCTGAAACTCCAATACTTTGGCCACCTGATAGGAAGAGCTGACTCATTTGAAAAGACCCTGATGCTGGAAAAGATTGAGGGCAGGCGGAGAAGGGGACCTCAGAGGATGAGATGGTTTGATGGCATCACCGACTCAATGGACATGAGTTTGGGTAAACTGCCAGAGTTGGTGATGGACAGGGAGGCCTGGCATGCCGTGGTTCATGTGGTCACAAAGAGTCGAACATGACTGAGTGACTGAACTGGAACTGATGTTAAGAATGAATTAGTCTGGTGTAAACTGATGTTAAGAGAACATTGCAGGAAACTCGAACAGGGAGCTCTGTATCAACCTAGAGGGATGGGATGGGGAGGGAGATGGGAGGGAGGTTATAAAGGGAGGGGATATATGTATACCTGTGGCTGATTCATGTTGAGGTTTGACAGAAAAAATATTCTGTAAAGCAATTATCCTTTAATTAAAATATGAACACGTGTATACCTGTGGCAGATTCATGTTGATGTATGGCAAAACCAATACAATATTGTAAAGTAAAAAAAAAATGTAAATAAAATTTTAAAAAGAGAACATTGATTTTTAAAGGCATATGCTTATACAATATTCTTCCAAGTGTGTCTGAACAGATGGAAAACAAGAAGTTGGTTATCATTTTTCCTGCTAGAGACTAGGGCTGTTAAATATGGCATGAACATCTAAACAGCACTGGTTCTCTATGGGTGCTAGATTTTGAAAAACAGAAACATGAGGCTACCACCATCAAAATTCCACTGTGATTATCATACTTTTTAAAACAATATGAATTTATCCAGCTCCATACCCTGTATCTCCTGTTCTCTGATCAAACCAAAAGTGTTCCTCATCAAACACCTCTTCCCAACTCTCAGTTCCATAACAGATTATACTTTCTCTAATATTAGCCAAATGTCCCCTCTTTTTTCTTTGTACATGTGATATTTTAAAACATTAGACACTATACTGTCTTAGTTTCTATCTCAAACTCTGGTCATTTCAACAGTCACGAGGTTAATACATCTAACACATTAATCTGTGTTGCTTTACTGACATTTGCTTTGACCCCATTTCTTTTGACATTTGTGATGACTCAAAACATCTATCCTCCAAGACAGTAAATTTGGCTCTCTATACTATTTCACAAAAATTTCAGAGTCATTCAGCCCTCTCCCATTTGGTCCACTTCATCCATCTTTAATTTCCTGGGAGTAGTCTGTTTACCAGTCTAATTTCTACTGAAAATTGTTTTCCTCTATGGAGTTATTTCTCAGCTAAATTTCAGTCAGTCTCTTTCTTTTAAGGCATCACGATTTTTCCACATTTCTGGAAAATTTCCAAGGATAAGCATACTCACTCTCCCTTGACTATGTCCAGGATGCAGAGAATTCTTAGAGAATATCTTTCAGCCATGGTATCCAGCAGAGAAGGAGATGTTTGGATGGCATCACCAACTCAATGGACATGAGTTTGAGAAAGATCCAGGAGTTGGTGATGGACAGGGAAGCCTGACGTGCTGCAATCCATGGGGTCACAAAGAGTCAGACATGACTGAGTGATTGAACTGAACTGAACTGATCTAATCCCAACAAAAACCTGCTGCTGCTTCTGTTGCTAAGTTGCTTCAGTCGTGCGACTCTGTGTGACCCCATAGACGGCAGCCCACCAGGCTACCCTGTCCCTGGGATTCTCCAGGTAAGAACACTGGAGTGGGTTGCCAGTTTTTTCTCCAATGCATGAAAGTGAAAAGTGAAAGTGAAGTCGCTCAGTCGTGTCTGATTCTTAGCGACCTCATGGACTGCAGCCTACCTGGCTCCTCCGTCCATGGCTAACTATTATTGTAACAGCAGAGCTTTTACCTCTCTCTGTTTACTTATTTAGCCTGTGCTCTACAGAGTTTATTGTACATCTTCTCCTGTCATCCTAAGCCTCCCTTGCCCCATATTTCCCTTCAGCAGCCAACTCTCCATTTTGCCTTGAGACAAAAATAGATGTTACATGAAAGAAACACAAGTACACATATCTGTTGTTACTGCCAACCCACTGATTTACCAGCTAACCTGTTCATATTCAAGTTTTTTTATTCACTTATTTTCAAAGTAAAATATCGATAGGTGGCTCTTCTCAGTCTAATCTAAATAACTTAAATGGATCATTTTCCTAGTTGCCTCTGTATCACTCTCTTTGTTTTATGTGCAGTCTCTACTGTCTCTGAGGAGTCCTTCTAATAGTATTTTAAACATGCACAATTGAGATCTCTTTTGTAAAACCCACTAATGGAAAAACAATATAGTTGTCCTTTGATCCTGGGTTTGTCTCTGTCCGCAGCCTATTCTCTCATTGTCTTCCCCACTAAAACTTTATGAAAAATGCATGCCTGGCTACTGACTTGACTTACTTTCTCACTTGCTTATTCTCAATTTCATGCTGCATAAACATGGGCATCTTGACCACACGCCTTGATGATACTGGAAAATTATTTTCAAGGCCATTGAAAGTCTTTGAATATGTAGAGAACAATCATTGTCAGTCTTTACCTTAATTCACCTCTAAGAAGTACTCAACACCCTGTCTTTTAACATAACATCATGTTCTTTGACTTTCCTGTAAACCGCTAATCACTTCCAAGCAACATCAACATATATTCAATAAGCTGGTGAAGAAAAGACTGCAGAGAAAGTTGCCTTCATATCCTGTATCCTGTTTGTTTTTTAACATCCTTTTTTGACAATATTTGTTGATGCTCAGTTGCTAAAAATGCTCAGTCTCTAAGGGCTTTTGCAGAGGTATGCTCTGACTTAGAATACATGTTATCTTTACTAACATACTCCTTGTTCATCTGTATAATAACAACAATATTCTTTTTTTTTAACAATATTCTTTAATCTGTTAGTGTGCATGAATTGTCCCTCCCTTCTACTCCCAGAGAAAACTCTATTTTTTATTTATGTACATGTATAACACAAAATTATTGCTTGTCTGGTCATTCATGTACTTCCTACACAAGACTTAAAGGTATATATGGCAAATCATTCATTAACTCCTTTATTTTTGAATTCAACAAGTGTTTATTGTGGCCAAGATAAGTTTTTGTATTTGTATTTATGACAGAGCAGTGAACAAATCATACTTAGTATCTAATCTCATATTGTATTAGATGAGACATAGTCTAAGACAAACAAATGTATAAATATTTGTCTAATTTCAATTACTTTAAGTGCTTTAAAAGAAAAATACAAGACTTTATTTTAGATTAAGGGTTATATGCCTACAAATCAGTTTTCATTATCATAGGATATTATTCCAGAAAATTGTCCAAATGATTTTCACAGCTCAAGGATTTAGCAAAAAATAACTGAATATATTTCTTACCATCATTGCATTTAAATGTCTGCACTTCATCTCCCATGTGCTTATTATCATAGACTACTAAATGGGTTATTTTCTGTTTTATGAAAGGCAAAATGGGAAAACAAAAGAATATTAATATTGCATTTTCTGAAGATTAAAGAACTGCCAAGTGATGAAGACTAGTTATGTCCTGTAGGGATTACTAAGAGGAATATAGAATAAATAGATAAGGGAAAAAAAAAAAAACACTTTTGGCAGATAAAATAGCAGTCTGAAGAAACTTATATCCAGATCACTGTTACTGGGTAGGAAGAAACCAGGATACCTTAGGAGAGAGATAGCATCAAAGTCTTCATTTTGATTATCACCCCAAATTTTTACTCATTACTGTTATCACCTATTTTTCTCAGGGATCTGCAAAAGAAAGAAAATAGAAATCTGTCTTCAGTCAAATTTTTGAGTATTTGTATTCGTTCCAGTCCTAACATTTAACATTGTGAATATGGCATGAATGGTTAAATACTATGGCTCTCAGGAGAGTGTGCAATGTTATTCTTACTGTGTCAGCTGGCCTGAAGGAATTCATATGAAGTTAATATTCATGCTCCTTTTATGTTGACATATATTCTGAAGGACTGAGAGGAGCCTGGGGTCAAAATCTAGGTTGTGAGTTTTATGAACTTTTCATGCAGTGTCTATTAGCATAAAGTTTTACGTTTAGTTAGCTAACATACCTGGCACCTTCTATCCTAATCAGGCAGTTTACTTAATATCTCCTATATTAAAGTGTCCATTTAAAAAAAAAAAAAACTTTTATACCTGATATGAATTAGTCTCCCTTTTTTCAGGTATGCAAAGGTTATCTGCCTAAGACCAGACTGGACACTTTCATTCATGAAGATTTTTCTATCCCATCTGACCTACCTACATTAGTTATGATTTCTGAACTGTAGTGAAATGTATTTTCTCTCATACCATGTATTTTATATAAAATGAATTCTAAACTTTTCCAGATTGTCCCAGAATTTGCAGTCCCTATGGCTAGCATTGATATTCTTTTATTGCTTTAAATTATGAATGTCAGATATATAAGTATGTAGTTGGAAGTTCTGGTGAAATGGTGAGAAGCTCTTTCAGATCCTTGCAGTGTGCTTGATTAGGGCATTTCATTCATTTTGAGTGTTTTTAAATGAATACGTCATAGAAAGATTTACAGGACCAACATAAATAACAAAGATCTTTGAAAGATTAAAATGTCAAAGGATTAACAAAATGAATATCTGAGCATTTTCCCCCTTTCTGCACAACATCCAACAATAGAAATGATCAATCTGAAATGAGTCTCTCTTTCTGACATCAAGGAAAACAGTGCATTAGAGCATAGAACTCTGGTAAAAAATTGTATCTGTTCTTACAATCAGAGTTTTCAATAATCCTAGGGATTTTTGAAGATATCTGTCCATGCACTTTTTTTTTTTTTTAGCAATGCTCTTATATACCAACCTCAGAATAAACACACACACAAAGACAACAAAATGAAAACAAAATAAGTACACTGTAAGGCCAGACACTTTTGATCAGTTTATTAAAAGTTAAATTCTATCAAAGTCATGATTTCTCTCTTTAAAAAAGCTCCTATCACTTGCTCTAGCTAGCTAGATTTATACTAACACTAGGACCAAAGATTATCAAAGAAGAGATATTTCTGTTTCCATCCTTATACTCCAAAATATGCCCCTGTATTATGAGACAGTATTTAAATTTACTAACCTCTGTTTGCCTAGAAAGTCTTAAAATTGTAACCTCTCATTCCAGGTTTAAAAGGTGCCACTTTGAATAGGAACAACTTTGACAGATTTGCGTGATTTTTGTACCTCACATAATTCTGTTTACATAAGCATTCTGTCAATCTCTATAGCTTTCTTGATTCATTTAGATAACAGAAGCCTCATGATAAATATGTGGAAAGACTTGATTTCACCAGCAGGGAAATTGTTGGTCTTTAGAGCTTACATTGTTTAAGCTTAATTAAAATCTTCATTTCCCTTAAAAAAGATTCAGAATGAGCCTAGGGTTATTCCTAAGCAGGGAAATAAACACAACACAAGATAACACAATCTAAAACTGAGAGGAAATAAGTTGAAAAGACAAGGCTGTGATATAAACTAGAGATGAGCAAAAAACTGAAACATATGGAATATTATTTTATTGAACAGGCTAAAATTTAGCTTTATGCTATGTTGCTGCAAAACAACAACAAAAACAAACCTGCTTAACTGTACAATTGTAATAACATTAGATAAATACAGAGACAATGCAAAAATACAAATATTCATAAACAATATACTGACTGATAACACTAAAAATATCTTTGACAGAATTCTTATGAAATATGCAGTTGTTACTTTCATTGTTAATGATACGGCATCAAATGTATTCAGGAAAAAAAAAAAAAAAAGATACCTGGGAGGCAAGTAATGCATGTGTATAGGGGTGAGGCATACAATTTAATCATCTTATATAAGTATTGCTCTGTTTGTTTGACTTAGACCGACAGCATACTAAGGATATTTGTAAGTGGGGTAAAATTGTACATCATTCAATCAGTCCTTTCTGAGTAGCATTTTCCCCCCACCACTGAAGTTTCAGCAAAACCCATATTCTTCTGTTTTTAATTAGTTCTAGATAATCTTATTCCTTTGCTCGTTATGCAAATTTTGCATATTGTATACATATATATATATATGTGTGTGTGTGTGTGTGTGTGTGTGTCTTTGAGTTTACTTAGAACTTGATTAATCAATATTTGCTTTAGGAAATGATGCAGTTTGCTTTCGGACTTGGTGAACCTATACCATATTATTATTTGAAGACAATTAAATATCCTTGAATGAATTATAAAACTGAAATTGGTGAAGGTAATATTGATATCATTCTGTGAAAGTTCAGTTGTTTAACAGATGTATGTGCCTGTAAGGGAGTTAATTTTTCCTCTGCTCAAAAACCTCCCAGAATAAATTGCCTTTGATCTGCTTGAGCAAGCAAGCATTCAGCCATAGACACCACAAGAATTTTACTTCATCTTTCAAAGCCTCAGTGGTTTTATACTTAATACAAGAAAAAAAAAAAGTTCAAGTTAATTTTCAGTCTAGACGTTCCCCATTCAAAGCAAGTTTTCAGTAATATATTACAGAATGTCTTGCTTTAAACAATATTACTTTTATATTCTATAAGATACACCATTTATATGTTCTATGCCCATCTAATCAGTTGAAATAACTAGCTATATGTACTGATAGTTTTAAACAGACTATAGTGAGGCAAACTCTACCAAAATTAATAATAATTTTAGTTTAAAATATTTGATCTTTTTATGATTATCTGTATATGAATATATCTGTAAATTTTTTGAAAACCTTTTATTTTAGTATAATTTGGATTTATAGAAAATAGGGAGTTCTGATATACCCGCCACCCATTTTCCACTGTTTTTGACATCTAATACCATTGTGCACAACAAAGGAAGCAACTTTGGCATATTACATTGACAGAAATCCAGACTTCATTTGGATTTCTCTATTTTATTCTCAATTGTCCCTTTTCTGTTCTACGATTCCATTCAGAATACACATTACGTTTAATTATTATGTTTCCTTGGTCTAATATGGTATGTAACAGGTCCTCAGCCATTACATGTTTTCCACTACTTTGACCATTTTGAGGAGTAATGGGAATACTGCAGAATGTTACTCTAATTAGGCTTGTACAATTACATTTTATTTAATTCCTGTCCAAAGCAGTAAAACCATAGCATATGTGAATCTGGCAAACAATTTAGAGCCATAATTCTAGCAAGAGCAAATCATTTAGGACTATGCTAAACAAAAGTAGGTTTATTGAAGAAAATGAAGGGTACATTCTTACATGTTCACCTAACACCTTTTAAAGCAGTCTAACAAGAGTCTGTTATGATTAATATTGCCTGTCCTGATGGTTTTAACATGATAGGTCTCCAGAGACATTATTGCCAGTAGATATAACCCAATATTCACATTTTCTCATCAGTAATCCTTATATTAAAAAATCAATAACTCATGTAATTTTAATAATATTGAAAAACCGTTAAATATGTTGCTCCTTTGCAATTTATCCAAAATGTGGTCTAAAAGCTTTGTGACATTGAATTTGGCAATGACTTCTTGACTGTGACATCAAAAACAGGCAATAAAAGAAGCAAGAGAGAAATTAGATTACATCATTAAAAACTTCTGTGCAAAGAAAAAGGCAACTTATTAGAGAAAATATTCACAAATCATACATCTGATGATGGGTTAATGTCAATAGTATGCAAAAAAACTCCTACAGCTCAATAAAAATAAATAATCTCAAAAAATAGGTAAAGGACTCAAAACGGACATTTTCCAAAGAAGATATATGAATGGCCGATAAGCAAATGTAAAGATATTCAATGTCACTAAACTTGGGAAATTAAAAATCAAAACCATGTGGAGATACTTCATATCAATTAGGATGGCAATTATCAAGGAAAATAACAAAATAAAGCAAGAAGCTAGAAAATGTTGACAAGCATGTGGAGAAACTGGAAACTGTTCACCGCTGGTGGGAGTATAAAGTGGTGCAGTCACTGTGGAAAACTGATATGATGGTTCCTCAGAAAAAATCAAACATAGAATCACAATGTGATCCATCAGTTCCACTTTTGAGTATATATTCAAAGGAACTGGACACAGGGACTTGACCAGATATGTGTCAAATTCATAGCAGCATTATTCAAAATAGTCAAAAGGTGTAAGCATCACAAATGTTCATAGACATGAATAAATAAAATGTGATATACACATACAATGAACATTATTCAGTTTTTAAAAGAAATGCAAATTTGATACATGCTACAACATGGATGAACCTCGATGGTACAGTGCTAAGTGAAATAAGCCAGACCTGCTCTCATGCTGTGCTGTGCTGTGCTCAGTCACTTCAGTCATGTCTGACTCTGCAACCTATGGACTGTCCCACCAGGCTCCTCTGTTCATGGGATTCTCCAGGCAAGAATACTGGAGTGGGTTGCTATGCCCTCCTCCAGGGGATCTTCCCAACCCAGGAATTGAATACGTTTCTCTGGTGTCTGCTGTATTGCAGGCATATTCTTTACCCAGTGAGCCACCTGAGAAGCCCAAGCCAGACATGAGAGTTCAAGTATTGTCTGATTCCATTTTTTTGAGATACCTAGAATAGACAAACTCATAGAGACAGAACGTAGAATCGGCTGGTGGAGGTTGGGGGAGACACTGGGGAGTTAACGCTGACAGTTTCAGCTTTGCAAGGTGAATAGAGTTCTGGAGATAGATGATGGTAATGGCTGCAGAACAATGTAAGAAACTTAATGCCACCGAACTGTACACTTAAAAATGATCAAAATGATTCATTGTACCTTATGTATATTTTACCACAGTAGAATAAACAAATAAATAAGGTTTGTAATGGAAGAACTTTGTTTGAGCATGCCTGATATTCATCAAAAATATTTACAAGAGATCATCAGATTTTCATTTAAGTGAAGAGATGGCAAATAGTTGCACTATAGGATTTCTTGGGAAAATGAAAGCTTTTAATAGAATATTCTTAAAAACCTACTATTAACAAGACCTCCTGGTAAATGTACTAATGGTATTAAGGAGTGGAGAATTCTTGTCTTTAAAATGTTTTTAGCAAGATATACAATATATGTGAAATTGGAATTACAGGAGACACAGCTAGTCATGAGGGCTCATCATGCAAACTGTTAGCAAAGCTGAGATGCTTCACAACTGAAATGGCTCCCTATTGATCCCACATGTTTTGATGGAAAGAAACGTGTCAGTTATATCAGCTATATCTAAAACCCAGTTCATTCTATTGTAGAAGGAAAAGGCACTTTATGGACTTTTCTCTGCTGGGCATAGACTTTTCAAAAATATTTCTATAATAGTTTCATCTTCAAGTAGTATTGGGTTGTAGAGTCTGCAAGAAATCCTTTGATCTCTTGAATCTATTGGAATTTGGTCCTGGGTAAAATCTATTATTCACATTGAGTTTTCTTTGACAACCCAAAACCTTGTGTTATCATATATTAATTATCCAATGAAAGAATGAATACACATTTAGCAGAATAAAGATTTAAACTTTTTAAAAAATGGGATAAATTGGTACTTCTAAATAGTGATGGTGCTAGTGATAAGTGGTGAAGAACCCGCCTGCCAGTGCAGGAGACCAAAGAGATACGGGTTTGATCTCTGGGTTGGGAAGATCCTCTGGAGGGGGCCATGGAAGTCCATTCCAGTATTCTTGCCTGGAGAATCCCATGGACAGAGGAGCCTGGTGGGCTACAGTCTATGGGGTTGCAAAGAGTTGGACACGACTGAAGTGATTTAACAGAGCACCTACTAACGAAGATAAGATTGCATCATTCAGCGTTTGCTTTTAATATCTCATGAGCATTCAATTCTGGTTTTAATATCTACTGTGAGGAGGAGAGACTGTTAGATATCAGTGGAAAAGAGATCTGGGGATTAAAATAATCAGGGCAGGTGAACTTGGTATGTGGATTTGGGGGAAAAGACATTTACTAGCTATTAGTTGAACACTTGGAGAAGGCAATGGCACCCCACTCCAGTACTCTTGCCTGGAAAATCCCATGGGCAGAGGAGCTTGGTGGGCTGCAGTCCATGGGGTCACAAAGAGTCGGACATGACTGAGCAATTTCACTTTCACTTTTCACTTTCACTTTCTCTTTTCACTTTCATGCATTGGAGAAGGAAACGAACGGCAACCCACTCCAATGTTTTTGCTTGGAGAATCACAGGGACAGGGGAGCCTGGTGGGCTGCCATTTATGGGGTTGCACAGAGTCAGACATGACTGAAGCGACTTAGCAGCAGCAGCAACAGCAGCAGTTGAACACTCACAGCATAATTTTCCAAGTTCTGTTATCAAATAATGTCAAGTAATTTTATTCTAGAATCAGTCTTCACTGCCAAATAACAGCTTTTACCTCAGGACTTTATTGGAGGTCTGCTTTAAAATGTATGAATGCAAATTATATCTATTTTTTAAATTGCATGAGGCTTTAGATACTTCATTAATCATCAATTAATTTAAAATATTTAAAATGTACCCAACAATTCTTAATAAACTATATGTTAGAAAAGTAAATCCTATTTTTGTCATATTTTTACCATAAAATTGTTATATGGAATTCACAGTAATAACATCTACTAAGGAAATTCAGAATGGAAGGTGGAATTTTAAATAGCCTCCTGTCAGCAATAGGTAATCTATAGGTTTTGATAACCTCTCTATTGAGGTTGATGTACAACCTGCCTGGTGTACTAGGAAGTGAAAAAGCCTCTATACCAATGTTGTAAATAAGGCAAGCAATGGCACTTTATTCTGAAATTATTTGGAAACCTGAAATGGTTATTGATAATATAAACATGGGTAGATATCAAAAGGTGAGATTAGAAAATAAAATATTAGCATGATTTAATTCTTAAATGGAATAAATTATTTGTATTTAATACACATGGAAATGGCAACCCACTCCAGTGTTCTTGCCTGGAGAATCCCAGGGACAGGGGAGCCTGGTGGGCTGCTGTCTATGGGGTCACACAGAGTCGGACGTGACTGAAGTGACTTAGCTTAGCAACCCATGATTATTAAAATATAATAAAGGGGAAACTTTCTTTTTGTCTTTGCACTGTCTCTACAATTTTTTCAAGAAGGAATGGTAACTTCATTGCAGCTTAATGAACAATTTGAATATTTCCAAGAATTTTTGGTTACAGTTAGGTAATACTGTCTTTTAATAATAAAGCATAATACTGTCATATGATATATTGTACTGTCATATAATAATAGGACATATTGTGAGATTCCCGTCTTATAATAATAATCTCACTGAGGTTCAAACACACAGCATCAGTTTGCTAATTTCATGTGTCCAATCTCATAATTAAGACATCAATTTGGATTTGAAAAGTGACACCTAGGATTTCTCAAATAAGACATAGCTCAAATGAATTAATCTGCTTTTAAAGAATGGAGTGTGGTAGGTATCCCTCTAGCTCTATATATTCCCTTTCTCGCTAGAAAAATTTCACTAAAAATCAAAGCAAATGAGAAAGGTGATAATACTGTAAAATGCATACAGTGTAAACAACCATAAAAAGGAAGTTTATTTTCTAGTGTAACCCTGCAGTGACTTTATGCTGGATCAACTTAACAAACCTGAAATTAGATTTTCAAACTTTTTCTTCCCTATGTAGTTCCATATTGGGGTTGACTACAAAAGAAATTTTCTTGACATGTGTCTGACAGAGGTGGAATATCATGAATTATCATGCCGTGATGGTTGGAGTAAGACCAGACATGGTTGCAGTTTGCATGTACTGTCCCCAGTCTAGAAGCTCATCTTGTTGGCTTGGGCCAGCGTCTCAAAATGCAGTTCTTTTAGTATCCAGTAGATGTTTACCTTCAATAGTTAAGTCCTAGACTAGGTACAGCTGTAGTTCTTAGAGAAGGGCTTCTGTTTATCCTATTGCTTACCTGCACCAGAGAAATTAAAAAGCATGACAGAGAAAGAGATGAAGATTAAATGTATCCTCCCTGGGTGCAATTTGTTCTGATACTTTTCTCCTCTTGATAAAGAACATCTTGATGAAGGTGAAAAAGGAGTGAAAAAGCTGTCTTAAAACTCAAAATTCAAAAAACAAACATCATGGAATCCGGTCCCATTACTTAATGGCAAATAGATGGAGAAAAAGTGGAAACAGTGACAGGTTTTATTTTCCTGGGCCCCAAAATTGCTGTGGACATTGACTGCAGCCCAGAATTCAGTTCAGTTCAGTCGCTCAGTCGTGTCCGACTCTTTGCGACCCCATGAATCGCAGCACGCCAGGCGTCCCTGTCTATCACCAACTCGTGGAGTTTACCCAAACTCATGTCCATCGAGTTGGTGCCATCCAGCCATCTCATCCTCTGTCATCCTCTTCTCCCCCTGCTCCTAATCCCTCCCAGCATCAGGGTCTTTTCCAATGAGTCAACTCTTCACATGAGGTGGCCAAAGTATTGGAGTTTCAGCTTCAGCATCAGTCCTTCCAATGAGCACTCAGGACTGATTTCCTTTAGGATGGACTTGTTGGATCTCCTTGCAGTCCAAGGGACTCTCAAGAATCTTCTCCAACACCACAGTTCAAAAGCATCAATTCTTTGGTGCTCAGCTTTCTTCACAGTCCAACTCTCACATCCATACGTGACCACTGGAAAAACCATAGCCTTGACTAGATGGACCTTAGTTGACAAAGTAATATCTCTGCTTTCAAATATGCTATCTAGGTTGGTCATAACTTTCCTTCCAAGGAGTAAGCGTCTTTTCATTTCATGGCTGCAGTCACCATCTGCAGTGATTTTGGAACCTCCCAAAATAAAGTCTGACAGTGTTTCCACTGTTTCCCCATCTATTTTCCATGAAGTAATGGGACCAGATGCCATGATCTTCGTTTTCTGAATGTGGAGCTTTAAGCCAACTTTTTCACTCTCCTCTTTCACTTTCATCAAGAGGCTTTTTAGTTTCTTTCACTTTCTGCCTTAAGGGTAGTGTCATATGCATATCTGAGGTTATTGATATTTCTCCCAGCAATCCTGATTCCAGGATTTGTGCTTCTTCCAGCCCAGCGTTTCTCATGATGTACTCTGCATATAAGTTAAATAAGCAGGGTGACAACATACAGCCTTGATGTACTCCTTTTCCTATTTGGAACCAGTCTGTTCCATGTCCAGTTCTAACTGTTTTGCATATAGGTTTCTCAAGAGGCAGGTCAGGTGGTCTGGTATTCCCATCTCTTTAAAAATTTTCCACAGTTTATTGTGATCCATGCAGTCAAAAGCTTTGCCGAGGATTATAGGATGCTTACGCCTTGGAAGGAAAGCTATTGCACACCTAGACAGTGTATTAAAAAGCAGAGACATCACCTTGCCTGAAAAGGTCCATATAATCAAAGTTGTGGTAATTCCAGTAGTCATTTACAGATGTGAGAATTGAAGAACTGATGCTTTCAAACTGTGATGCTAGAAAAGACTCTTGAGAGTCCCTTGGACTAGAAGGAGATCAAACCAGTTCATCCTAAAGGAAATCAACCCTGAATATTCATTGGAAGGATTGATTCTGAAGCTGAAGCTCCAATACTTTAGCCACTTGATGTGAAGAGCCGATTCATTGGAAAAGACCCTGATTCTGGGAAAGATTGAGGACAGGAGGAAAAGAGGGTAGTAGAGGATGAGATGGTTGGATGGCATCTTTGACACAACGGACATGAGTTTGAACAAACTCTAGGAGATAGTGAATGACAGGGAGGCCGGTCATGCTACTGTCCAGGGAGTTGCAAAAAGCTGAACTTGACTTAGCAACTGAACTACAACAACAATCCTTCTTCTCCATACCTGACACAATCTCAAAAACAACTGTATTACATAGACTGCTTAACCACCTCTCACAAATGTGCATGGTCTGACCCCTCCTTATGTTTCATTATCATAGGCAACTTTATTTATTTTTTTTAATTTTATTTTATTTTTAAACTTTACATAATTGTATTAGTTTTGCCAAATATCAAAATGAATCCGCCACAGGTATACATGTGTTCCCCATCCTGAACCCTCCTCCCTCCTCCCTCCCCATACCTTCCCTCTGGGTCGTCCCAGTGCACCAGCCCCAAGCATCCAGTATCGTGCATCGAACCTGGACTGGAAACTCGTTTCATACATGATATTTTACATGTTTCAATGCCATTCTCCCAAATCTTCCCACCCTCTCCCTCTCCAACAGAGTCCATAAGACTGTTCTATGCATCAGTGTCTCTTTTGCTGTCTCGTACACAGGGTTATTGTTACCATCTTTCTAAATTCCATATATATGCGTTAGTATACTGTATTGGTGTTTTTCTTTCTGGCTTACTTCAATCTGTATAATAGGCTCCAGTTTCATCCATCTCATTAGAACTGATTCAAATGTATTCTTTTTAATGGCTGAGTAATACTCCATTGTGTCTATGTACCATAGCTTTCTTATCCATTCATCTGCTGATGGACATCTAGGTTGCTTCCATGTCCTGGCTATTATAAACAGTGCTGAGATGAACATTGGGGTACACGTGTCTCTTTCCCTTCTGGTTTCCTCAGTGTGTATGCCCAGCAGTGGGATTGCTGGATCATAAGGCAGTTCTATTTCCAGTTTTTTAAGGAATCTCCACACTGTTCTCCATAGCGGCTGTACTAGTTTGCATTCCCACAGATTATCTCTTGGTAAGATGCCAGATATAGGTCGGTTTTTCCAACAGTCATGTATGGATGTGAGAGTTGGACTATAAAGAAAGGTGAGTGCTGAAGAATTGATGCTTTTGAACTGTGGTGTTGGAGAAGACTCTTGAGAGTCCCTTGGATGCAAGGAGATCCAACAAGTCCACTCTAAAGAAAATCAGTCCTGAGTGCTCATTGGAAGGACTGATGCTGAAGCTGAAACTCCAATACTTTGGCCATCTGATGGGAAGAGCTGACTCACTGGAAAAGACCCTGATGCTGGGAAAGATTGAAGGCAGGAGGAGAAAGGAACGACAGAGGATGAGATGGTTGGATGGCATCACCAACTCAATGGAGATGAGTTTGAGTAAACTCCAGAAGTTGGTGATGGACAGGGAGGCCTGGCATGCTGCATTCCATGGGGTTGTGAAGAATCGGACAGATTGAGCGACTGAACTGAACTGGTGGGTCATATACCCCTCCAAAGTGTGTTCTTCCACATTTCAAGATAGACATGTCCCAAATTTTAGGAAGGATGTAGATGAATCTTTTCAGTGGTCTTCTTTGAAGCCCCATTCACTAAATCTGAAAGGAGGGTAGTGCTTTATTAGAAGTGATTACTCCCTTCTCCTTGAATAGGTTACGAATCATAGCCCAGTACTTCACCAAAGATATTCTACTTACACAATCTTTTCTCAATCTCCACAGACCCTTGATTCACTTATTTTCTTTTTATAGGTCAAAAGCCATTGGAATCCTACTTTGATATTTTCACATTGGGTTCTAATATACTTGGTGATCTTTTTTCATATTGATATTCTTTTCAAAGCTAATTTTACTATATTCTATGTAATAGAAGATGGCCCAAATATTTCAGCTGTAACAACTCCTTTCATTCACCCTGCTACTGCCATGAAGTGAAAGCTTATATTCTAGTTTAAACTGAAAGTAAATCATGGTTCCTATCTACTTCACAGCCAATCTGGCTATAAGCTACAGTTTTTGTTTTTACTTTACAATATTGTATTGATGTTGCCATACATCAACATGATTCCGCCACAGGTATACACGTGTTCCCCATCCTGAACCCCCCTCCCATCTCCCTCCCCATACCATCCCTCTGGGTCATCTCAATGCACCAGTCCCAAGCATCCAGTATCATACATCAAACCTGGACTGGCGACTCATTTCATATATGATATTGTATATGTTTCAATGCCATTATCCCAAATTATAAGCTACATTTTAATATACATTGCTATACCACTTTCTATGAATTTCAGTAAGGAATAGAGGAAATATACTTAGAACATTCTACTGTATTTTGATTTATATCTGTACAAAAACCACAGAAGTTTTTTCTTGTCTCGCATTGTTAGGCAGCTAATATAAGAACCATGGGGGAAATGTGTCTCCCTCACTGGCATCCAGTTTGACCTTGGTGTTTCCATGGACCAGTGTCTTCACGAGGTTACAAAAGGGCTCAGTTAAGTTCTGTACTGAATTTAATAAAAAGACCTTGTAACTGTAGGGGATAAAAATGTTTTCCTTAACTCTTAGAATCCTTGGCTTGGTCTGAACAATAATCTGACAAAAGCAGATTAAAAGGAGAAGAACAAACATATTTTTCTAAATTTTTACATATGTATCAAAAGAGAATAGAGACTTGAAGAAATGACCAGATTAGGAAGATTTTATACTGCTTAGACAAAGAAACAATAAAGTTGTGAAGAATTGAAAAGACAAAGAATTTTGGACTAGGGGTAGTAAATGATGGAAAAGTAACTAGAAAGATAAGGGTTAGTTTAACAAGGGATTTTTTTTTTTTTTTAAGGTTCCCTTCGTACTATCCATGGACTGATAAGAGTCTGTCTCCAGAAAAAGAATTTATTTTCTGTCTTTCTGCATTTACTGTTTCTTTTTTCTAAAAAAACTTTTTAAGTATAATTATACTCCATTATGGAATATTAGAAGATGTGCTTAGTCACTCAGTCATATCTGACTCTTTGAAACACCATGGACTATAGCTTACCAGGCTCCTCTGTCCATGGGATTCTCCAGGCAATAATACTGGAGTGGATTGCTGTGCCCTCCTCTAGGGGATCTTCCCAACCCAGGGATTGAACCCAGGTGTCCCACAGTACAGGCAGATTCTTTATTGTTTGAGCCACCAGGGAAGCCCCAGGTGGGCTTCTTATTAGAAGATAATGGTTAATAATTCCCTTTGCTATACAGTCTATCCTTGTTGCTTATCTATTTTATATATAGCAGTCCATGTTTCTTAATCCCATGCCCTTAATTTTCCCCTTCCTTCTTCCCTCCCCATTGGTAAACACAATTATTTTTTCTATATCTGTGAGACTATTTCTGTCTTGCATATATGTGTGTTTGTGTTATTTTTTAGGCTTCACATGTAAATGATATCATACAGTAGTCCTCCAGCTAAAAATAAATTTTATGTCAAAGGCAAATTTTGAGGTGACATGTTCTGATTTCCTTCATAAGTAAAAAAAAAAAAACAGGGAAATTTTATCCAGTCTTGCAGGCTGTTAGAACTGAAAGGTTCTGACATTCAGTCTCTTAAAAAAATATACTTTTTGATTTTACATTCATTGGCCAAACAGGGAATAAGAGTGTCAAGTCCCATGCTCACCAGCTTTACCACAAATTCTAAAATGACATAGTTTAAAGTGCTTTGTTGTTGTCTAGTTACTAAGTCAGATTTGACTCTTTTGCAACACTATGGGCTCTAATCCACCAATCTTCTCTGTCCATGGAATTCTCCAGGTATGAGTACTGGAGTGGGTACCCATTTCCTTCTCCAGAGGATCTTCCCAACCCAGGATTCGAACTGGTGTATCCTGCATTTGCAGGTGGATTCTTTACCATGGAGACACCGTTAAACCTTTTAAATTTTAAGGATGTCAAAATTCCTGCCAGCTTGTGATACTCTGTATATAAAAAACCTCTGGATACAACAGATGTTGCACCTCAGGCTGACTATTTTAGCATCATCTTGGCGCCCATTTGCTTTTGTCAGAAATGCTATGAATAAACAAAATCGGCTCTAATCATCTTCTTGCTCTTGCTTCTTGAGCTAGTACTGGATGAAGAAATTTTAATCATTTCTCACTCTAGGCAGCATTGAGCACATAGGCTCATTGAACTCTTCATTAGAAATGCTTCTGCCTTACAAAGAGCCACTTGTTGTTATTCAGTTGCTCAGTCATAGCCGACTCTTTGCAACCCCATGGACTGCAGCATGCCAGGCTTTCCTGTCCTTCACCATCTCCTGGCACCTGCCCAAACTCCTGTCCATTGAGTCAATGATGCCACTGGCTTCCTAATTTTCCAAACTTACTTTTTAGTCCCATTGTCTTCACTCACTTGTGAGTCTAGCATACTTTCTCCTTTCTCTTCCAGAGAAAGAACAACTTATTTTTGCTGTAGGGTCTTTACAGCAGCCATAACCTCATCTGGGAATTGTCTTCATCCGCATGGTTTCATAGATAACTTTTTCTTATTATATTAATCTCTGATAAATATCACCACCCAATAGAAGTCTTCTTTGACCATGTAGTTACCGTATCCCATGTTTACAGTTTTAGCATAACTAATGACATCATGAAAAGCCCCTGTTTGTTTTCCTTCTATTAAGTATGTCTCTTCAGCTTGACTGTAAGCTTGAAGGGAAGTAAAGAGGTGTGTGTCATGCTCAATTTTCTTTCTCTGAAGTCTAAAGTGTGCCTTGTACGTAAGAGGCATCCAGTAAAACATGTGAGTTGAATGAACTGCTCTTTTAGTTTCAGTTCAGTTTGGTCGCTCAGTCGTGTCTGACTCTTTGTGACCCATTGACTGCAGCACACCAGGCCTCCCTGTCCATCACCAACTCCCAGAGTCCACCCAAACTCATATCCATTGAGTCAGTGATGCCCTCCAGCCATCTCATCCTTTGTCTTTGCCTGCCTTCAATCTTTCCTAGCATCAGGATCTTTTCAAATGAGTCAGCTCTTCCCATCAGGTGGCCAAAGTATTGGAGTTTCAGCTTCAACATCAGTCCTTCCGATGAACACTCAGGACTGATTCCTTTAGAATGGACTGGTTGGATATCTTTGCAGTCCAAGGGACTCTCAAGAGTCTCTCCAACACCACAGTTCAAAAGCATCAATTTTTCGGCACTCAGCTTTCTTTATAGTCCAACTCTCACATTCATACAGGACTACTGGAAAAACCATAGCCTTGAGTAGACGGACCTTTGTTGGCAAAGTAATGTCTCTGCTTTTTAATATGCTGTCTTCATTGTTCATAACTTTCCTTTCAAGGAGTAAGCATCTCTTTACCATTAGGCTTTTGTTTTACTTTATGTCTGATGGTTGTTTAAGTTATACATGAATTTGGATAAATTGAGCGTGGGATATTAGTTTGTTCCACCTAAGAGAATTGCACATATTTTAATTCTACCTTACAATTGTGGCTGACATTAGACCTTTGAGGTGTTTTTTTTTGTTTGTTTGTTTGTTTTTTTAAAGCAGGGAACCTTCAGGCTCGTTTTTCTGCATATGATATTTTAAGGCCCGATTTCATCACTGGTTCACTGATCTTGCCAGTTGTATTCTTTTAAAAGAAAGATGCTGCTACTGCAGTTCAAAAGCATCAATTCGTCAGCACGCAGCTTTCTTTATAGTCCAACTCTCACATCCATACATGACTACTGGAAAAACCATAGCCTCGACTAGACAGACCTTTGTTGGCAAAGTAACGTCTCTGCTTTTTAATATTAAAGGTACTTAAGTAAATTCAACAAGGCCACAGGACTGTGGGGAAGTGTGTGTTCTGAATGAGTAGAATAAAATTCTTTGTTTTTTCTATTAAAATTATTTCATAATTAAAAGACTGATGGAAGAAGTGATATTTTTAGTAAAATTTTATTTTTTATGCCAAACCATGAATACCAAAAATGTTTATAATATATACAGTAAGATTTTTTTAACACTATCATCTTCCCTGAATAATTGTCTTTTGAGTTTGTAGATACACACAATTAGAAATAATTCACAGTAATCTACTAGGAAGAATTGGCTTAGTTCATAGAGGGATTCACTTTTTGAGTTCAAATTTATGTTTATGTCAGTGGAAACGTCAAAGTATATTATGATCAAATAATCTCTTCCATCTAGTGAAATAAATATGTCAATATTTAAGTTTGGCAGGTAAATAATTAAGAAAAAATGTTTGTAGGACCTATAGAACTCTTCTCCACCCACCCACCCTGCCCAAGAGGAGAAATTTTTGTTTTAAAATGTTTTGTAGAAAATCTATTCATTTCCATTTTTCATCTTATTTCAGTGTTATGAGGTCACATCTGTGAAAATTAAATTATTTGTCTGAAAAGACTTTGCTAATATAGGAGACAATATATGGGAGTTTTGATTTCTTTTTTTTTTTTTGGGGGGGGAGTTTTGATTTCTTTCTCAGTTTTTGGTTGTCTGCTTTCTGTTTTGGAAATGTGTTGAAATTATTAAAAAAATCTTTTTGTATCATTTCAAATATGCAGAAATACAAAATATTTAACTTTTAAATATTTTAATTTAAAATATTTTAAATTTTTAAAATATTTAACTTTTAAATATTTTAAATTTTTTAAATATTTAACTTTTTAAAAAATATTTAACTTTTTATATAAATTAAGGTAATTATTAGTTTTTATTTTGATAAGATGAAAAAATTAAGAAGTTATGGAAGCATTCCTTAAACTAAGTGAAACATCATGCAGGAAAATTATTCATGCTTAATCTTCCATAAGATGTAATTTAAAAAGCAGATACATATAGTTATTTAGGCTTAAGTTAAAGTGAGAAAACAGATTTTTAATAGCTTATCTTATTACATATCTCTTTAATTCCAGTACATAATTTTTTAAGAGTTACACAAGTTGGAATCAAGGTTGCCGGGAGAAATATCAATAACCTCAGATATACAGATGACACCACCCTTATGGCAGAAAGTGAAGAGGAACTCAAAAGCCTCTTGATGAAAGTGAAAGTGGAGAGTAAAAAAGTTGGCTTAAAGCTCAACATTCAGAAAACGAAGATCATGGCATCCAGTCCCACCACTTCATGGGAAATAGATGGGGAAACAGTGGAAACAGTGTCAGACTTTATTTTTCTGGGCTCCAAAATCCCTACAGATGGTGACTGCAGCCATGAAATGAAAAGACGCTTACTCCTTGGAAGGAAAGTTACGACCAACCTAGATAGCATATTCAAAAGCAGAGACATTACTTTGCCAACAAATGTCGTCTAGTCAAGGCTATGGTTTTTCCTGTGGTCATGTATGGATGTGAGAGTTGGACTGTGAAGAAGGCTGAGTGCTGAAGAATTGATGCTTTTAAACTGTGGTGTTGGAGAAGGCTCTTGAGAGTCCCTTGGACTGCAAGGCGATCCAACCAGTCCATTCTGAAGGAGATCAGCCCTGGGATTTCTTTGGAAGGAATGATGCTAAAGCTGAAACTCCAGTACTTTGTCCACCTCATGCAAAGAGTGGACTCATTGGAAAAGACTCTGATGCTGGGAGGGATTGGGGGCAGGAGGAGAAGGGGACGACAGAGAATGAGATGGCTGGATGACATCACTGACTGGATGGACTTGAGTCTGAGTGAATTCCGGGAGTTGGTGATGGACAGGGAGGCCTGGCGTGCTGTGATTCATGGGGTCACAAAGAGTCTGACACGACTGAGCGACTGATCTGATCATACAATAATTCAAATACCATGGTGTTTGGACATTTACCGTTAATCAAATGAAATACACATCCCACTTTTCATTTCAAACTATTACTGGAGATAGGTGAGGGAGGGTTGAAGAGAACCCTACCTCGTGGGCCTTGGTTCTTGGTAAGGATACAAAGAAGAAACTGAGGTCTTACCTGTGACAAGAGCAAATTTATTAAGGAAAGGATAGGAATGAGCAGAATGAACAGAAAGAACACCTCAAGGGAGAGGTGAGTCAAACCAAGAGAGGCCCTGGCCCCGGAATGATGAGTTAAGGGGATTTTCAAGACAAGATTTCTATATATTCATGCATGTAGCCCAACATGGGCTGAGAGTTTTGATTGACAGTTACTAGTTACATAACAACAGGCTCTATTGTGCCTGTCTATCCCATAATTCAGTCTGTCATGAATGTGTATATCAGATGTATGTATACATAGAATATTTATGAACCCAGCTGCCTAAGGTCACTAGAGGACATAACTGTACATCAAGAGTGCATGTGCCTGAGTTGGAGAAGCCACTGTGTTTAATTTGTATCCACTGTGTGCCTAGGGCCCATGGACCAGAGCTGGAAAAGTCTCTGTGGTTATTTTGTAGCATATCTATGAGCTCTCCAGGGTGGCAATGGTGTGAGTCTCAGGTAGGAATTAGAGATCTAGAGATCAGCTTGCATCCTTTTCACCTGGGCCACCCCTCCTTGTTCATGCCTAACTTCCTACCTAATAAAACTACCATTTTAAAATGTGTACCCCAACCCCAACTGAATTATTTGTTTCTTCGAAAGTTACTAGAAGTGTGAAAAATAAAGGAAGTTCCAATATAATGAAATCCAAAATATTTTAAATTGGATTAGAAAAAAATATATTGTGATATATATATATATATAGAAACACAGTTGACACACAAGTGAAATCAGATTTCACATTATTTTGTTTTCAATAACAGCACTGCCACTCACAATTTTCAGCACAGAGTTATTCTCTGCCAAAGTGTTTATTTGCTTTTATTGACAGGCTAAATGTGATCATGTTCACTTCACCCCAAAATCAGCTTGTGTTAAGAGAGAACCACTGAAATATTTTCCTGGTCAGAGGTGGAATTTTTAGAACATTAGTTATCAGAGATATTAGAAGAGTAAGCCTCTAGCTTCAGGTTTTGAAAATATAACTAATTTTGAACAGCAAGCTCCTTGTGACTTGGGTTATGATTTTGTCAGACATGTCAGTGTATATGTCATTGAAATATAGAACAATATTTGCATTCATTTAAAATAGTAATTTTGCATTTGCAAATAGCCTGTTCATAATTTAAAGTGCTTGGACACATCTATATGAAGACATTTATAAAACTTAATCACTAAGAACAGTGGTTGTTTTATTTATTTGTGTGTGCATATAGGAAAATTGTGAATTGTGTTATTTACAATTTATAGTATATCCTTTGGTATAAGAATCTATTTTCTGTTGAAACTTATTGCATTCATTATGTTATTATCCCAGTAGTAGAATCACATTGTTTTATCCAGATTAGCTCACTTGGTATTGTACAACCACTTAGGATAATCTGTTTGATTTCTGGAGTTAGGGTGAAAAAAAGAAAAGGACAAATTTGATAAAGATGGCCTAAGATAAATGTACCAATCTGACAATTTGTGCACAGGTCACATAGGCTAACAAATACTTTGGCCAATTTTCTAGTCCACATCCAGTTTGCAGTTGGCATAGAGATGAGATATAAAGCTCTTATAGACTGCCTTCTTCTCTGATGGTTTTGCATGTAAGCAGAATAAGCTGCTGTGCTTGTGGTGTGATATGTGGAGCTTTACTGTATCATTTCTAATGAGAACACAATTGTAGCTGTGGTTCATTGTCATGACAACAACATGATGCTTGTATCTGAGAATCAATACTAATTCTTGAGTCTATTGCTCTGCTGCTGAAGTTTTACAAGATTATAGAGAAAAAGCATGTAGTGTTGGGTGATGTAATAGAGTGCTATTTCCAATGCAACTACTAAAAATGCTTTTTTGATATTCTCAGTTTTTTTTACACAACTAGCATCTGATGCGATAAATATGCTTCAAGCTACTTAGTTGACAAGGTGTGATGATAACCAAATATTAGCAGTAGAAATCTATCAGTGCCATGAGAAGCATTAGGTTACTGACTACAGCATGACATGTACAATACTTTGGATACTGTTTCAAAACTAGTTCCAAGACTCATTTTCTCTAGTACTCCTTAGCTACTAGTTTGTCTTTTTGGTGTGCCTCTGAAAAAGACACACTGGTCAATAAATATTGCTTATGTCTTATGACAAAATTAAGAGGCATTTTCCATTATGTGACAGGTTCTATCAAGACTGTGAAATTACAGAGTGTGGATTGTTTGTTTTATCTCTATCTATTAATTTGATTTTAAATAACATCAAAATTATACAGTGTTACTTGGATGCATTTTTTTTCTTTTTCTGAACACTGGAGTGGAAATTTATAGCAACATAATTATAAGTATAATTAATATAATTTTGCATACTTAAAATTTTACTTAGATTATAGTTGAAATGTGTCAGTTGAAAACTAAGGATATTAAAAATAACACCACAAATGATATGCTAGGAGAGTGCTCATCAGGCATTAGGCAATTGGTGTTGTTTTTACTCATTTTACTCACTTCCCTGGTGGCTCAGATGATAAAGTGTCTGCCTACAATGCGGGAGACTGGGTTCAATATCTGGGTCAGGAAGATCTCCTGGAGAAGGAAATGCAACCCACTCCAGTATTCTTGCCTGGAAAATCCCTTGGATGGCGGAGCCTGGTAGGCTATAGTCCATGGGGTCGCAAAGAGTTGGAGACGATTAAGCAACTTTTTTTACTCATTTAGAAATATGAAAATTGCTAGAAACATAACTGCCATGTATACCTAATCAAGTCTTTCAACCTCATGTGTTGATGTCAGAATGTAACAATAAGGAACATTAATTCTTTTTAACTCCAATTTCTTAAATACAATTGTGAAATAAATTTTATTTCCTACTAAATTCAAAAGATATTTGTTGTAAGTTTTGTTTTGTTTTTCCTGGTAAGTAGATACTGAGAGAGATAATTGGAGGCACAAGTATATTGGGGAATAACACCAGAAAAGGAATAGGTGATATACAGGAATGTATGAGGAAGCCCTCATACCACAAAGCAAACTTGACAGTCTCTGCCAGCCCCAAGGAGAATTCTGGAGCAAAGTTCAATCTTAGATTTAATGGCTAACTAAGCCCTGGAACAAAGGACTTGTATGGTCCTTGTCCCTTGTCTGGGGGCCACTTAAGAAAGACAGGGCTATAGTTACCACTGCTTTGCTTAGTCATTGGCCAGGGTCTGTCCCAAGAAGGCATACCAGCTACCCAAACTCCTTAGAGCTATACAAAAGAGCATCTTCTTGAAAGGCGTCCTGTGTACATATGGGTTTTATTTTTCGCAGCTTTCTTCCTCCTTCTCTCTCTCTGTCTCAGTCATATCTAATTCTAAGTCCTAATTATACTTTCTTATTTCTCTGTTTCACTTTTACTTGGTTTCTTTTGAAGGAAAAAAGAAGACTTGCTACTAACTCTACTATATCTTTTCGATCAAAGCCTACACTGATTAATCATCTAAAGAGAAACTCTCCAAATGATCAAGAAAGCTAAACTACCTCACAAAGATTGTGCATTGACCAGTGAATAATGTATCATTAAGTCATAATTTTCTTGTTCTGTTTCTTTGCAACATACATTTTAAATAATGTATAAATATTTTAGAGAAACCCATGAATATAGAAGTGAAATATTTGAAAAAAAATTACCCGAACACATACTATTTTATCACAAATCTCACTAGTTCTATCTATTCAAAGTTGGGAATACAGCTCTAAAATTGAAAATAATTCATGTCTTTATTACACTGCTTCGATTAAAATCTCAGCTTCAATTTTTTCAATTCAACTGAAAGTATTCTTAGAAAACAAATGAGAGAAAAGTGGTACTTGAGTTGAGACACTGATTGTAGTGGTCTCAGAAGTGAGTAATATCATCATGATATTTTTAATGCCTTTTCACAGTGAAAATAACGAAAAAGACTTACATCATGTATATTTTGTCCAACAAAATGTTGAAGCTCACCAACAACTTAAAAAAAAGCCTTTCATGTTATTTATCTATTTTGAGATAGATAATTGGAAATATCTAGAAATGTTAAAACAAATATTTACTTCACTTAGACAAATTGTTTATGGAATTTGTATTTGTTTCTGTTAGAAAATATTTTCTAATATTTATGACTCAAATTTTCTTGATTTATGTGTTCAAGTAGAACAGTATTTCCTCAAATAATATGTGATTTCCAAGGTGACTGAAATTTGTATTTTTTCATGCTAAACCTCTAGTATTTTGAGTAGCACCTATTCCATATTATCTATTTAATTAACTTACTATGTTAATACTTTTATAAAGTCCACCTTATATTTTGACACACTGCTATTTTGCTTAGAATGATTAACTCAGTTTTTATGTTTTAGAATTGGCCAACAACTCTAAATAACTACAGATAATACTAGACCATGTGAAGCATTGTAATAGTGCATTCCCAAATCTCAGTGTCTTAACCTAGTAAGGGTTTATTTTTGCTCATGTTATATTCCAGTACAGGTCAATTAAATCCTCTACAAATGGTAACACAAGGGCTCCATGCTGCTTATTGTATTATCACCTTCATCCCAAGTTGCCTATTACATGAAAGGCAAGGACAATATATTCATGTGATATTTAGTGATCATATGCTCATTCTGCTTACATTCCTTTGCCTGAAAATTTCATTGATATTGCTCTACCACCGTCCAACAAGAGGAATGGGAAATATAATTGAGCTATGTGCTCAAGAATAAGGAATCGGATTAATAATCACTGGACAGAAATATATTGTTCTTAGTTATTAGAGAATTTTAATCTTTAAGTTGTTAGTATTATATTTTTAAACTATAATTTCAATATAAAATATAATAAAGCTGTGGTTTCAATCCCCAACCAGCTTAATTCTAGGAGAATCAAACACCACCCTTCTGGATAGAGGATAACAAACAAAAATCAACAAATTTTGTATTTACCATAAACCAATTAGAAAATGTAATTTCATTTTAAAAGCTCAGTAGAGTATAGCAACAAATATAAGGGGCATAGACATGCATCTAATAAATTTTATGAGTCATATGTAAAAATTATAAAATGTATTGAGGAAATTAAAAATTATTTGAGATAGAAAGCATTTACATATATCATAAGATGCCATAAACATACCTAATGAAATCTATAGATCTGACAAATTTAATAAATACATTTAAGCTTACTATTGAAACTTACAAGGTGATTGAAACATTTAGACAGAATACTAATGGAACCATGATTAGCAAGAAAACACTGGGACAGAATGGGAAGGGCACTTGATCTACCAGATATTGCACTTTACTATAAAGCTAGATAATCAAAGTAATGTGGTATGGCACAGAGATAGAACATGTCAATTAATCAGAATCTAGAGTCTATGGATTCACATGTTTACAGGAAGTTCATATACAACTATAATAAAAGAACAAATAAATCTGGAAAGGAAAACTTTGTAAAAGCAAGTTATCTGTGTGAGTGTAGTAGATTCTCCAGCACCTCTCAACAGAATTTAACTGAATACATTTTAGGTATGTCTAAAATTTGGCATCTCATCACCTAATGAGGATTATCACTACTTTATACAACATAATTTTGTATATCTAAATTCAGATTATCAATTTAGTATTAGTGCTCTTTATTGACATTATCATAGCAAGTCTTGTGCCTGAAACTTGTCATGTCTTTTGTAATGTCCCCGCAGTTTACACACTATGCTTCAGCATTCCTTGAGGAATGTTTTTCTCCCTTAAAGGAGACATTAGAGAGAATAGTTCAGAGGTCTGTACTGTGGTATTTGACTTACATATACCTCTTGGTGTTCCTGAAATTTCTTTATCTTAAACAGTGAACTGAAATAACAGTGTTTTGTCATAAAGGGTAATTTCATATAAAAATTAATGTAAAATAAAAGAAAACTGTAAACAATAAATATTTTTAAAAATCTATATGTTAACAGCAAGAAAATGGCATTGTTTTGTCTAAAAGTGAATTCTAATGTATATGTCTACTTAGCCATTAATTTTCTATAGTCAGATCAATTAAGAATAAAAATAAAAGTTTTATTTTCATTTTTGCCTACTTTGAGATCCTATCTTTATGTAGATTTCAGCTTTGAACCTCCATTATCTTCTTTCTGTCTAAAGAACCTACCTCAATTACCCATCTGCTCTTGCATGTTGTCTACTTTTTCCATTAAAGTTATTAGCATTTTGGTCATAAGTTCTGTTTCTTTGTTAGTTTTGTTTTGTTTTGGCTCTCCATGTGGAAAGACTAGAGATCTCTTCAAGAAAATTAGAGATACCAAGGGAATATTTCATGCAAAGATGGGCTCAATAAAGGACAGAAATGGTATGGACCTAACAGAAGCAGAAAATATTAAGAAGAGGTGGCAAGAATACACAGAAGAACTATACAAAAAAGATCTTCATGACCCAGATAATCACGATGGTGTGATCACTCACCTAGAGCCAGACATCCTGGAATGTGAAGTCAAGTGGGTCTTAGGAAGCATCACTATGAACAAAGCTAGTGGAGGTGATGGAACTCCAGTTGAGCTATTTCGAATCCTAAAAGGTGATGCTGTGAAAGTGCTGCACTCAATATGTCAGCAAATTTGGAAAACTTCACAGTGGCCACAGGACTAGAAAAAGTCAATTTTCATTTCAATCTCTAACAAGGCAGTGCCAAAGAATGTTCAAACTACTGCACAATTGCACTCATCTCACATGCTAGTAAAGTCATGCTCAAAATTCTCCAAACCAGACTTCAACAATATGTGAACTGTGAAAGTCCAAATGTTCAAGCTGGTTTTAGAAAAGACAGAGGAACCAGAGATCAAATTGCCAACATCCGTTGGGTCATTAAAAAGGCAAGAGAGTTCCAGAAAAACATCTATTTCTGCTTTATTGACTATGCCAAAGCCTTTGACTGTGTGGATCACAACAACCTGTGGAAAATTCTGAGAAATGGGAATACCAGACCACCTGACCTGCCTCGTGAGATATCTGGATACAGGTCAGGAAGCAACATTAGAACTGGACATGGAACAACAGACTGGTTCCAAATAGGAAAAGGAGTACATCAAGGCTGTATATTGTCACCCTGTTTATTTAACTTATATGCAGAGTACATCATGAGAAACACTGGGCTGGAAGAAGCACAAGCTGGAATCAAGATTGGTGGGAGAAATATCAATAACCTCAGATATGCAGATGACACCATCCTTATGGCAGAAAGTGAAGAAGAACTTAAGAGCGTCTTGATGAAAGTGAAAAAGTTGGCTTAAAACTCAGATTCAGAAAACTAAGTTCATGGCATCTGATCCCATTACTTCATGGCAAATAGATGGGGAAACAGTGGAAACAGTGTCAGAGTTCATCTTTAGAGGCTCCAAAACCACTGCAGATGCTGACTGCAGCCATGAAATTAAAAGATGCTTACTCCTTGGAAGGAAAGTTATGACCAATCTAGACAGCATATTAAAAAGCAGGGATATTACTTTGCCAAAAAAGCTCCATCTAGTCAAGGCTGTGGCTTTTCCAGTATTCATGTATGGATGTGAGAGTTGAACTATAAAGAACACTGAGCATTGAAGAATTGATGCATTTGAACTGTGGTGTTGGAGAAGACTCTTGAGAGTCCCTTGGATGCAAGAAGATCAAACCAGTCCATCTGAAAGGAGATCAGTCCTGAGTGTTCATTGGAAGGACTGATGTTGAAGCTGAAACTCCAATACCTTGGCAACCTGATGGGAAGAGCTGACTCATTTGAAAAGGCCCGATTCTGGGAAAGAATGAAGGCAGGAGGAGAAGGGTATAACATAGGATGAGATGGTTGGATGGCATCACCAACTCAATGGACATGAGTTTGGGTGAACTCAGGGTGTTGGTGATGGACAGGGAGTCCTGGCATGCTGCAGTTCTTGGGGTCATGAAGAGTCAGACATGACTGAGCAATTGAACTGAACTGAACTGTGCTAAATCCACCATTCTTGACACATCTGACTCTGGTTCTGATGCTTGTTCAGTTTCTTCAAACTGTTTTCTTTACCATTCATTTTGCCTTGTAATTTTTAGTTGAATGGAGGCAAGCCATACTCTCTTGATTAAAAGAGGTTAGGACCTCATGAATTTTAGAAGGACAGAATTTATACCAATGCACTTTTTATTTCAGTTTTTTTTTTTATCCCAGCAGACTTTCTCATTATTCCATAAATAACTTCAGTGCATATTATACTGCCTCCAGGATCTTAGTGTATTATGGCATAAGAACCTTCACAATATTTTCTCTACCAATATCAATTTTTCTCTTACGTTTTCAATTCTCCTGTTTTTCCTTTAATTTCAGTGGAGTTTTATGTGTAACACTGATCCTTTGATATCTCTACATTTGTTAGCTTCATTTTATTTCAAATTACTACCTTCATCAAAATGGGATAAAGTTGTGCTGTGCTTCGTCACTCAGTCATGTCCAACTCTTTGCGGTTCCATGAGCTATAGCCCACCAGGTCCCTCTGTCCATGTAATTTTCCAACCAAGAATACTGGAGCTGGTTGCCATTTCCTACTCCAGGGGATCTTTCCAACCCAGGGATCAAATCCAGGTCTGTTGCATCTCCTGCATTGGCAGGCAGATTCTTTACTGTAGCGCCACTTGAGAAGTCCTGGGATGTATTAACTCTGACCCTTTGATAGATCCACATTTGTTAATTTCATCGTTTCAAATTCCTGATTTTTTATTTCAAATTTTTCATTATTTCAGTTTGTTAAAGTGGAGTGAGGTTAGATTGTTTAAACAATAGTGTAAAGTTAATTCTAGTCAGGCATTGTAATATTTAGGCAAGTAAGGGAAACTCAAGTTGCTAGGAATAGAGTGTTTATTACTGTCAGTGCTTCTTAAACTATGCTCCATTGTCCATCATACCAAGTGTTCTGTTCACCAAAATAAAACAATGATGATTCTTTAAAAAAAAAACTATCGTATATATTTCATAAATTACTTATTTTTCACTTTTTGTTAAATCTTGGCAGTTATTCCTTTCCAGTAGAGTCAAAAAGTATTTATTCCTTTTTTTTTCTTCCTATCACAATTATTTGATGTCAAGTTGGATTTTCAACATTTGGAATATGTGTATTTTAGAAATGTAACTGATTCTCCACACCACTGTAAGTCTAATTAACATATTCACAAAGTGTGAATTAGACTGTTCACCAGGAATCAAAATCAAGATATATTTTGATATTTCAGACACTTTGAGAGGTACTTGCATCTTCCAAATTTAGTTAAAGCATTTAGCCTGTGGTTGCTTACAGTATTTTAATAAACTACTGGGTATTATTTTGCAAATAGATCACAGAGTTAGCATTTTTCGCTTATGATATATGTGAATTTGACTCTCAAGTTTCCTTTGTTTCAAGGACACTTCAGTGAACACCTTGAAGATATAGACAATTTAAAATGAAGCTCTTCCCATAAAAAGAGAAGCTCTGAATGGACAAATCTCAATGCCATTTCAGAGTTACCAGCAATGAAAGGGGATATACTGAAGGCCTTTCCCTGTCTTTCAGTAGTGAAGAGAGCTGTAGGTTGGTTTACACCCTGACTGCTTCATTTACAATTCAATTAGGATGAATGTCACTGGAGGCAAATACTGTGAACAGCATTTCTAGATTCATTTTTAAAGATGCCTACCACATAATGCAGCTTCAGTTTCAGGAGTTAGGTTCCTATGGAATTATAGGTAGGCTAGGGAGAATTATAATCCCTTCTAATTATTAAAATGCATGCGTGAAGTACTTCAAATCAGATTATTCATCACTCCTGAAATGCTGACAAAATGCTTAAGGGTCTACTTCTTTACTAAGGCGAAACCAAAAAAGTCGCTATTCTTTAAGGTTCGGGGTAATACTGTGCCTTGGTAGGTCAATTTTTAACTGCCAGTGCTTATTATCTGTAGACAAAATCATGCATTAGTTACTGTGCTTATGCAGCATGGTGTTTTGTATGTAAACATGAAGTTACATCAGAGAGAGAAAACACACTGCTAAGATGTTAAAGCTATTAGATAGCATGCTCTTAATATTACTTTTATAAACATCATTATTCTGAAGACTGTATCACTCCCTGAAAATTCTATTCATTCTTAAGGTTACCAATTCTGAGATAGTCACACTTGCAAAATAATAGCTATTGTTTGAAATTTATATATCCAATTTATTATTTAGTGAAATAATATATCTACTACTAATACATCCATATTGTATTAATGTTAGCTGATTGTATAATGCACTTTCTTACAGTAGCATATACTGGTAAAACATATAGTAGACATTGTAAAAGCATTTGGTGGCACAGTTTTGATAGAATCAGAATTTCTCTGAACTTCCCTTAGCCTTTAGTCTGACATTACAAATTATAATCAGTGGAACGTCACTGATTTTCCTGAAATATATTGTGAATGTTCTGAAAGTTAGACTTTTAACAAATATTTCAAAATATGTTTGCATGTTAAATGTATACTAGAAATAATTGAAAAATTAAACAGTATCAAATTAGTTTATTTATCAAAAAACTTCCATTTTTCAAATCGGAAATGAAGTTGGAGTGATTCCAGCAACTCTAGATCTTTCTAATATCATTCCTCACCAAAGCTCAGATCACCTTTAAATGAAATGCTTATAAAAAACACTAAAGTGCTCTTAGTAATTTTCAAGCAGTATGTACAACATTGCCCAGAATTTGAACTCTTCCAGATTTCATTTCCAATAAATTTGAACTGCTTTGTATAATGAAGAGTAATTTAAAATTATTGAAGTGCTCCCAGAGTAAAGTACCCATAAAAATGTAAAGCCTTTCAGGATTTTAATCACTATGCACACTTTAGAATCATTTCAACACATAAAATGCTTTGATTTTTAGTTTCCATTGCTTTAATTTGAAAGTATGAAAAATGCCAAACCAAAATAGCATTTATAATCAATGAAAATTGTAATTAACCTGAATTTCAAAATTGATATAAAGAGTTGAATATGGGAAATATAGCTATTATTGATAGGGGGAAAATTAGCAACCATTATAACAATTATCTATAATACTAATTTAAATACCCTTGTCAGACAAGATTGAATTAACTATTATAGTATGTTTCTATAATGTACCAATAGTTTACTTTTTCTATTTTATACATTCTGTGTCCGAGTGGAAAATTGATGGTGACTGCTTATAGATATCCAAAAGTGTTGCTGTTAAGATTTGAAAGCAATCAGAATTGATTTAAGATTGTAAAAAAATCTTATTCAATTACATTTAAAAATCTTCAAAGAATGACCAATGAGGACTATAAAGCTATTTAAAAATGTTGGATACCAGAAAACTCCTATTTTGATCCTAACACAGGTAATATTTTATTGTTTTAGCTAAAAAATTAAAATATTGCATATATGATGAAGTAGAATTGGTTGATAGTACAAACAAAAAATTAGAATATTGCATATATGATGAGGTAGAATTCATAGAGTTGATAGTACAAACAATTAAAAGTGATAAAATTCTGATGTTAAAGGAGGCAAATAAATAACATGCTTCTGTATGTGGGCAAGGGGGTTTATAATACTAGATCTGAGAATTAAATAGACTTATAAATGTATTTAAGGGGAAGCTAAAATCAGTTATTCCTCAGGAACTGGTGCTTTCCCAATGGGTCTGAGAGAAAAGCAGAATATATGGCCTTTCAGGACTTTCTAGCTTCAGTAAAAGGAGGAAAAAGATTTGTATTTTTTGTGAAGAATTCTTTTCCAACTAATCAATGAATTAAAATTAACCCACACATTTTCTGGACAAAATAAAGTTAAGAGTGTATAGATGATGAAATGTTATACTACTAAGGAAACATCAGTAATGGGATATGAGCATTCGTCCTTACTATGAGAGAATATATCAATGTAGAGCAACCTATAAATATGAATTTATCTCCATAAAAATAATAGGTCAATGTAAATTATTGTAAAGAAATGTGAATAATGTAAATAAATGCCAGGAAGTCCAATGTAATATTTAAAGGTGAAATATTAAGTTATATATAAAATACCTCCGTTATCATTAATTATGGCAAAAGGTAAATTATATAAAATAAAATAAAATATAAAAATTTGGAAAGTCTGATAAAAATAATTTAGGTGGCACAATTTTATCTTATGAAAAGAAAATAAATCAAATTATTGACTAAAATATCAGAAAATTTAAAACTAAAGTAAATCCACTAAATATTATTATTATAAAAAATTCAGTCTTTTCTTATACCAGCAACGTGTTTAGAGAATATTTGGTAAAAACCATCTGTTTATCAATTGTGACAAATATAAAAAAACATTTTCTTTTAAAAGGGGTTTATTAGATAAGACTAAAGTGTGATCAGTCAAGTCTGACTCTTTGCAACCCCATGGACTGTAGTGAGCCAGGCTCCACTGTCCATGGGATATCCTGGCAAGAATACTGGAGTGAGTTGTTGTTTCCTACTCCAGGGAATCTTTCTGACCTAGGGATCGAACCCAAGTCTCTTGCATCTCCTGCATTGATAGGCGGATTCTTTACCAATGCAGATACCATTAGATAAACATGTACCTGAATCAAACCTAATTAGCTTTGTTTTTATGTATATATTTATGTAAATATAGAATATGTCAAGCCTGTATCTAAATAAAATCTGTATCTGTCTTCTTCAAATGAAATCTAAGTAAACTGAACCTGTCAATTAAAAAAAGCTAACTTTTTATTGTGTGAAATTCTGATTACATGAAGTATCAAGAAGGGGACTTAACAACTTTATTTGAATTTTTTGTAAATCTTATTAATGAAGACAAAGTTTCTCCCTGAAATTTTGGTTACTCTTTAGCAGGGAAAGCCCTCTGTATTTCATGCATCATTCTAATTTCAATTATAAATTCTACAATTTAAAAAATAATGAACTAAAAACAAAAGTATCAAAGAATGTTGGAATGTAAGCAAGTTTGTCTTATTTTAAAGGTTGGTCAGAATTTGGAGAAGCAACTGTCATGACCATGATTTTTTACTATTTTTCTTTCCTGTCCTGTTTCTCCCCCACTCATGGAGTGGTGGAATATAGACAGCTATCACTCAGCATAGAAATTCTGCTGACCAAAAATACTAGCAAAGGACATTTGATGAACCATAGTAGAAAATGAGATTCCAGATGGAGCTAGGAAGAAGATTCTCTGATTCTGTTTATAAACTTGCACAAATCTTAACATAATCCCTGAAACATGTATTTTCATGATACAGCTAAACAAACATAAAACACTTAGAGAAAGTTAACTTAGATTTGAACTACTAGCTGCAAAAACAAGACAGAACTTGAAGTAATTGGTTGACACTAGCTAGGCTGATTGCTGAAACAAATACATCAACATTTTCTAGATGACTATAAAGAATATGTGTGTATACAATATGACATTAAATAGAATATATCACAGATATGACTTGACATTAAAAGATTTAGAAAAACATGACTGATTCTCAAGGGAAAATATAATTTTGAGCTATTAAACCTGTGAAGACCCACAGACTGGAATCATTGAAGACTTTAATGCAGGTATTTAACTATGCTTCATCATGTAAAGGAAAACACACTTGAGTTGAATGAAAAAAAATAATATAACTGAGATATAAAAATGGTACAAAAGAACCAGATAAAAGTTTAAAAAGTAGAAAATACAGTATCTGAAATTAAAATTTCAACTAATTAACATAATAACCATAGGCAGATGACAGTGGAAAGAAACCCTGAACCTGAAGATAGATCAATAGAAATTATCCATGAAAAAAAATTGAGAATAAACTGAAATTTTCAGGAAGAAAAATAAGTGTCTCAGAAACCTGTGGGTCAGTATTAAAAAGTTTAACATATGTGTAATCTGAGTACATTCAGAAAACGAAGATCATGGCATCCAGTCCCACCACTTCATAGGAAATAGATGGGGAAACAGGGAAAACAGTGTCAGACTTTATTTTTCTGGGCTCCAAAATCACTACAGATGGTGACTGCAGCCATGAAATGAAAAGACGCTTACTCCTTGGAAGGAAAGTTATGACCAACCTAGATAGCATATTCAAAAGCAGAGACATTACTTTTCCAACAAAGGTCCGTCTAGTCAAGGCTATGATTTTTTCCTGTGGTCATGTATGGATGTGAGAGTTGGACTGTGAAGAAGGCTGAGCACCTAAGAACTGATGCTTTTGAAGTGTGGTGTTGGAGAAGACTCTTGAGAGTCCCTTGGACTGCAAGGAGATCCAACCAGTCCATTCTGAAGGAGATCAGCCCTGGGATTTCTTTGGAAGGAATGATGCCAAGGCTGAAACTCCAGTACTTTGGCCACCTCATGCGAAGAGTTGACTCGTTGGAAAAGACTCTGATGCTGGGAGGGATTGGGGGCAGGAGGAGAAGGGGACGACAGAGGATGAGATGGCTGGATGGCATCGCTGACTCGATGGACGTGAGTCTGAGTGAACTCCGGGAGTTGGTGATGGACAGGGAGGCCTGGCGTGCTGCGATTCATGGGTTTGCAAAGAGTCGGACACAACTGAGCCACTGATCTGATCTGATATGAGTACCAGATGGGAAGACCAGGACATATTTTTAAAAATAATTTATAAAAATATCCAAATGTAGTGAATGGCATACATTTATAACTTCAAACATCTCAGAAAATTTCAAGTGGATGAGTACCAAGAAAACCATGTTAATATTCATAAAATCAAAATGCTGAAAGACAAATAAAAATCTTTAAAGCAAATAGATAAAAATGAAAATGATATATAAAGGCAATTTACCTGGCAGCTCAGAAGCCATAAGACTAGTAGATAGTGAAGTATCATCTTCAAAGTTTGGATGGAGAAGGAAAAAGAAAAAGAGAAGAAACTCGCTTTGAGAGAAAGTATATGTCAAACAACAAGTTAGCATATGCGACTTAGAGTGGATATACTAAGTTCAGGAAAAAGAAAGACTTCAGTAAAAATTATTACCAGAGATAAAAAGTATTATTTCATAGTGATAAAAGGGAAAATTCATCAAAAAAGCAAAAGTGATCAATTATGTACCAAATAATGAATATTAATAACTGATGCTGAAGCTCGAATACTTTGGCCACCTGATGTGAAGAACTGAATCATTGGAAAAGACCCTGATGCTGGGAAAGATTGAGAGCAGGAAGAGAAGGGGATGACAGAGCATGAAATGGTAGGATGGCATTATCTAATTGACGGACATGAGTTTGAGCAGGCTCCGGGAGTTGGCAATGGCCAGGGAAGCCTGGCATGCTGCAGTCCATGGGGTCACAAAGAGTAGGACATGACTGAGTGACTGAACTGAATAACAAAGTCAATAATAAAAACAGTAAATAAATAAAAGACATATACCTGAACAATCCCTTGTTTTAATTTATATTTTTGGAACAATGCCTCTGAAGACTACAGAATACACATTCTTTTCAAGTGCATATGTATCTTTACCAAGATAGACCATTCACTGAACCAAAAATCTAGTCTTGATAAATTTAAAGGGATTTAAAGTATATGCTCTAGCCACAAAGAAATATAATTAGAAGTCAGTAATCTAGGAAAACCCCAAATATCTGGAAATTAAGGAAGTTACTTATAAATTATTTCTCAGTTAAAGAGTAAATTTCTAAATGCAAACTCCATGAAATTAGAGTTTGGTGTACACATTGCTTTGTCTCCAGCAAGGACAAAAATGTCCGGCATACAGTAAGCACTCAACAGTTATTTCCACAAGAAATGTCAAAGAGGAGAGGGACAGAAAATGATTAAGTAATAAATCACCTTCTTTTGAGAAATAAATGCAGAATGGGTTGTCATAAAGGATGCAACAAAATGTGGCATGCGTTAGGATCTCAATAGTCATTGGTCTCTCCCTGAGGAGAGAGACAGTCTTCTGTTCAGGTCAGTTCAGGTCAGTCGCTCAGTTGTGTCCGACTCTTTGTGACCCCAAGAATTGCAGCATGCCAGGCCTCCCTGTCCATCACCAACTCCCGGAGTTCACCCAGACTCACATCCATCAAGTCAGTGATGCCATCCAGCCATCTCATCCTCTGTCATCTCCTTCTCCTCCTGCCCCCAATCCCTCCCAGCATAGGGTCTTTTCCAATGAGTCAACAATTCGTATGAGGTGGCCAAAGTATTTGAGTTTCAGCCTCAGCATCAGTCCTTCCAATGAACGCCCAGGACTGGTCTCCTTTAGGATGTACTGGTTGGATCTTCTTGCAGTCCAAGGGACTTGCAAGAGTCTTCTCCAACACCACACTTCAAAAGCATCAATTCTTCAGCGCTCAGCTTTCTTCACAGTCCAACTCTCACATCCATACATGACTACTGGAAAAACCATGGCCTTGACTAGACGGACCTTTGTTGGCAAAGTAATGTTTCTGCTTTTGAATATGCTATCTAGGTTGGTCATAACTTTCCTTCCAAGGAGTAAGCATCTTTTAATTTCATGGCTGCAATCACCATCTGCAGTGATTTTGGAGCCCAAAAATACATACCTATGAAAAGCAGTACTTACAGTCTTGAAATTAAGCTCTGTTACTGACTGTACAAATCAGCATTTTCTAAAATTTCTGATTTGTTAGCTTCATAACATGTAAAACTTAGTGAATATAAAGCATAAGATTTATTTTTGAGGTGCTTAATCTAAATGATATGTGTTAAAAATGCTCAGTAAAGTGACTGGACAAAAGCAAAGAAATCAACAAATAATGTGACTGTAAGAAAAACATTTTTATGCCAGAATGGTTAGGTTTTTGATCCCTAACATCAAAATTTGTGAGAATGTGTAAATTTTATAACCTTACTTTGGCATCTCCTATATATTTAATTTCCTTAAAAGAAAAGTTTAAAACAAGTAATTATTTCCTTCCTATGGAGGAATTTAGAAATGGTCCCTAGAGAAAGAATAATATATTATTCATATTCTTATGATTCGTTAGATTAACAAAGGTTCTAGAAAAAAAGTAATCTAATTTAGAAAATAAATGCAATCTAGTGATATAATAAGTTTTCATAGAATAATATTTTTAACAATTATGAAATTATATGCAGTGAACAAAGCATATACTTTTTTCCTTTAAGAATGGAAATGCTATTGCTAAGAAATAAGAATAAAGAGGTCTGGACTTTGTTTTTGAAATAACGCAGAAGTCACAGATACAGAGAATAGAATGGTGGTTACCAGGGATGTGAAGTGGAGGAATTGTGGAGATGTTGTCTAAGGGTACAAACTTGAAACTATTCGATAAATAAGTTCTGGGGATCCAATGCATAGCATAGCAATTGTATTTATCAGTATGGTATTATAAACTTCAAAGTTTTTAAGAGATTACATCTTAATTGTTTTCATCACAAAAAAAGAAGCTGTTATGTGACTTGATAGAGGTGTTAGCTAACACTGTAGTGATAATCACATTGCAGTATGAGTTCAGTTCAGTCACTCAGTCGTGTCTGACTCTTTGTGACCCCATGAATTGTAGCACGCCAGGCCTCCGTGTCCATCACCAACTCCCAGACTTCACCCGAACCCATGCCCATCAAGTCGGTGATGCCATGCAGCAATCTCATCCTCTGTCATCCCCTTCTCCTCCTGCCCCCAATCCCTCCCAGCATTAGGGTCTTTTCCAGTGAGTCAACTCTTCGCATGAGGTGGCCAAAGTACTGGAGTTTCAGCTTTTAGCATCATTCCTTCTAAAGAACACCCAGGACTGGTCTCCGTTAGGATGGACTGGTTGCATGTTCTTGCAGTCCATGGGACTCTCAAGAGTCTTCTCCAACACCACAGTTCAAAAGCATCAGTTCTTTGGTGCTCAGGTTTCTTCACCATCCAACTCTAACATCCATACATGACCACTGGAAAAACCATAGCCTTGACTAGATGGAACTTTGTTGGCAAAGTAATGTCTCTGCTTTTAAATACTCTAAGTTGGTCATAACTTTCCTTCCAAGGAGTAAGCGTCTTTTAATTTCATGGCTGCAGTCACCATCTGCAGTGATTTTGGAGCCCAAAAAATTAAAGTCTGACAGTGTTTCCACTGTTTCCCCATCTATTTCCCATGAAGTGATGGGACCAGGTGCCATGATCTTCGTTTTCTGAATGTTGAGGTTTAAGCCAACTCTTTCACTCTCCTCCTTCACTTTTATCAAGAGGCTTTTTAGTTCCTCTTCACTTTCTGCCATAAGGGTAGTGTCCTCTTCATATCTGAGGTTATTGATATATAAATGTATAAAATCAGCAAGTTGTATACTTTAAATTTATACAATGTTACATGGCAACTATGTTTCATTTTAAAAGATTTTGTTATTGGCTAAAATTCAGTGAGCAATTTTCTTAGGTTTGTAGCATTTATAACATAAGGTTATAGAGAAGGGGGCAACAGAGGAGGAGATGGTTGGATAGCATCATCGACTTAATGGACATGAGTTTGAGCAAACTCTGGGAGATAGTGGAGGACAGGGAAGCTTGGTGTGTTGCAGTCCATGAGGTCGCAAAGAGTTGGACACGACTGGGCTACTGAACAACAGTGATAAATAAGGTCTGATATCCAACCACAAAGAAGAAAAGAATTTAACTTCTTATATTTCATTTTATGATTCATAATCTAAGCTTAATTTTGAAGGGTCTAAAGTTCACTAGGGCCTCCATTGTGGCTCATTGTCAAAGAATTCATCTGCAATTCAGGAATCACATGTTCTATCCCTGGGTCTGGAAGATCCCCTGGAGAAGGAAATGGCAACTCACTCCAGTATTCTTGACTGGGAAATCCCAAGGTAGGAGCCTGACGAGCTACAGTCTATAGTCTATGGGTTCCAAAGAGTCATACACAACTTATCAACTAAGAAACAATAAAAGTTCACTAAGGTCATGCAGATATAAAATTGTGTATACAGTACACAACTTTTCAGGAAGCTTGAGGAGAAGACATAAGGATATTTTATGTAGATTAATCTGAAGTAGTAGTATGAAGTCTGGCACAGAATGCTTATCTTCAGGGAAAAAAGATTCACTTTCAAAAATACAACAAAAATTAGAGGTTGCTGGTGTGCCCAGTAGACTGCAAAGAACACAGAGGTTATTATCTAACTGCAGGCAGGTTTCATCTTTTATAAACTCGCATTTTCTTTCTCTTCTTATTAAGCAGAATAAGAATATGTGAAAACAACAGTGTGGACAGGGATAAACACTGTCTTATGCTTATCTTACTGATTTTAAAGTAGATATTTTGAAGGTACTTTAAAGATTGATATTTGTCCCCCTATAACTGATTCGGAATAGACTTCCAATGATGTCAGTGATATAAATCTACAAAATATTAATAAACTGTAAGAAAACATGGCCTAAAGATCCTTAAAATTGTGTTGTGATTTATTTAGTAAGATATTAAACAGTTCTGCCCATCACTCTAAGAGTCTATTGGAGAAAATAGAAAATACACTAACATGAAGTCATTTGTAAAGTATTGTGGGAGTGGATTATATGCATAATTCAGTCTAGAAAAACCAACAACTTTTACTCAGATGCTAGTAGAAGGAAGTAAAGGGAGATATTGGTCAAAGGAAGAGCATAAGGTAAGGAATGAAACCCGAAGCAATTATTGAGCTAGGTAAAATGCAATTACACTTCAGTTACATAAGTATGGGAAGGGGAGAGCAAGGAGTGATGCTATAAAGCCATGAGGTAAGAGAGTGCAAGAAAAAAATAGGCTCTAGTGGATGCCCTTGAAAAATTTTTTTTTTTTTTCCTGAGGGCAATCGGGAAGAGCTGAAAGAATGTAAGGGCGGAAAGAATGCAATGATTTGTGTTTTGCAGAAAAGACGGTCAGTGAAACGGAGAATAGAGTGAAGTAGTAGTAAAACTTAAAATACAAAGATTAGGAAGATTAGCCGAATTTCATCAGTGATTATAAGAACCATGGAAAAATGGAAATTAATATTATAAATCTAATCTGTTATTTAGAAAAATAAATGTTTCTAATTCAACAAGTGAAAGAACCACAGAAATGGAGTTAAAAATGATTAACAATATGTATTCAGTAGAATTCCTTGACTGAACATATAGCAACTTAAGGAAAAGGAAAAACTTGAGTAGTGCTGTAAGAATTCTTGCTGGTAGACTAGGAGGATGGAAATAAGTAATATAAGAAATCACTGGAAACAGTTTTTGTGTATGTCATGAAGGAAAATACCATTAAAAACAAATTGTATTTAAATACTTGTGATCAATGTATGGAAAAATATCTTTATGCAACTGGAATATTGTTGCTTGGTGGAACAGTCTGGACTGAACAAAAAGGCTTTGGAATGATATGTTATCTTCAGTTCAGTTCAGTTCAGTTCAGTCACTCAGCCGTGTCCGACTCTTTGCAACCCCATGAATTGCAGCACGCCAGGCCTCCCTGTCCATCACCAACTCCCGGAGTTCACTCAGACTCACGTCCATCGAGTCAGCGATGCCATCCAGCCATCTCATCCTCTGTCATCCGCTTCTCCTCCTGCCCCCAATCCCTCCCAGCATCAGAGTCTTTTCCAATGAATCAACTCTTCACATGAAGTGGCCAAAGTACTGGAGTTTCAGCTTTAGCATCATTCCTTCCAAAGAAATCCCAGGGCTGATCTCCTTCAGAATGGACTGGTTGGATCGCCTTGCAGTCCAAGGGACTCTCAAGAGTCTTCTCCAACACCACACTTCAAAAGCATCAATTCTTCGGCACTCAGCCTTCTTCACAGTCCAACTCTCACATCCATACATGACCACAGGAAAAACCATAGCCTTGACTAGATGGACCTTTGTTGGAAAAGTAATGTCTCTGCTTTTGAATATGCTATCTAGGTTGGTCATAACTTTCCTTCCAAGGAGTAAGCGTCTTTTAATTTCATGGCTGCAGTCACCATCTGCAGTGATTTTGGAGCCCAAAAAATTAAAGTCTGACAGTGTTTCCACTGTTTCCCCATCTATTTCCCATGAAGCGATGGGACCAAATGCCATGATCCTCGTTTTCTGAATGTGGAGCTTTAAGCCAACTTTTTCATTCTCCACTTTCACTTTCATCAAGAGGCTTTTGAGTTCCTCTTCACTTTCTGCCATAAGGGTGGTGTCATCTGCATATCTGAGGTTATTGATATTTCTCCCAGCAATCTTGATTCCAGCTTGTGCTTCTTCCACCCCAGCATTTCTCATGATGTACTCTGCATATAAGTTAAATAAGCAGGGTGACAATATACAGCCTTGATGAACTCCTTTTCCTATTTGGAACCAGTCTGTTGTTCCATGTCCAGTTCTAACTGTTACTTCCTGACCTGCATACAGATTTCTCAAGAGGCAGGTCAGGTGGTCTGGTATTCCCATCTCTTTCAGAATTTTCCCCAGTTTATTGTGATCCACACAGTCAAAGGCTTTGACATAGTCAATAAAGCAGAAATAGATGTTTTTTCTGGAACTCTCTTGCTTTTTCCATGATCCAACAGATGTTGGCAATTTGGTCTCTAGTTCCTCTGCCTTTTCTAAACCAGCTTGAACATCAGGAAGTTCACGGTTCACATATTGCTGAAGCCTGGCTTGGAGAATTTTGAGCATTACTTTACTAGAGTGTGAGATGAGTGCAATTGTGCGATAGTTTGAGCATTCTTTACATTGCCTTTCTTTGGGATTGGAATGAAAACTGACCTTTTCCAGTCCTGTGGCCACTGCTGAGTTTTCCAAATTGGCTGGCATATTGAGTGCAGCACTTTCACAGCACCGTCTTTAACTAGGTTAATATAGACAAATATTCTTGTTCAATTTAAAAATTATAAATTGAGATAATTTACTCATTAGAAGATAAGTAATTTTATTTTCTTACACAAAAAATGTCGGGGAAGGCAATGGCCACCCACTCCAATACTCTTGCCTAGAAAATCCCATGGATGGAGGGGCCTGGTAGGCTTCAGTCCATGGGGTCTTGATTTGGACATGACTGAGTGACTTCACTTTCACTTTGCACTTTCATGCATTGGAGAAGGAAATGGCAACCCACTCCAGTGTTCTTGCCTGGAGAATCCCAGGGACGGCGGAGTCTGGTCGGCTGCCGTCTATGGGGTCGCACAGAGTTGGACACGACTTACGTGACTTAGCAGCAGCAGCACACAGAAAATGTAGTGATGTATGTTTGTATACACATATATGTGTTTGAGGCTTCCCTGGTGGCTCAGTGGGAAAGAATCCATTTGCAGTGCTGGGAGACCTGGGTTCAATCCCTGATTTGGGAAGATCCCCTGGAGGAGGGCACAGCAACCCACTCCAGTATTCTTGCCTGGAGTGCCCCATTGACAGAGGAGCCTGGCAGGCTACTGTCCATGCGGTCACAAAGAGTCAGACTTGACTGAAATGACTTAGCATAGATATATGTGCATGTGTGATGTTATTTTTAAAAAATTGCTTATTTTTTTACTTATGTCTCTATTGCTATTCTGTGTTACTTTACTCACCAAAACCTATTTCTTTAACAATATATAGGGACTCTTTCACAGGCACTTTACCTTATAATTTACTAAACTTCAGAGCCAGATAAGTTTGTCTCAAAAAAGCAATTATAATTCTGCCATTTTTCCTTCATATAATCCTTTGCTTTTCCCATGTTCTTTTCATATCCAAAGTAAAGTTCCTTGTAATGCACTCAGGGTTTGTCATAATTTGTGCCCTCACTTCATATGTGACCTTCTTTTATGACACTTCTCCAAATGCTAACTTCACTCGAGCAATGGTAATTCATTACATGATTTTACTTTGTCCTGTTCCTTCACTTCTACGTATTTTCACAGGCCCATGCCTAGTCACATTCTATCTAGTTAGTGACAACTTAACTTACAATGCTGTTTAAGATTTACTTTAATGTCATTATTTTCTTTGCATATTCCATGCATTTTTGGCATGGCTGCCAATCCTTTTTGCTTCCAGAAATTTAAAAATATGTCTTTTTTAAAATAGGAAGAAGAGAGAATGAGAAAGAAGGAGAAAGAAGAGCAAGAGAAGGAGATGAAAGTAAAAGAGGAAAGATCTGACTCTGAATTATATTGTTCATATTCAGATATGGCTTCATACTGGGATACAATAATATATATTAGTTAATGAATTATTTTTTAAAGTGATTTGATTTATAAATTTATTCTTGAGCATTTAAATAGCATTACATTTACATAGCCTTTGCACATAGATATGGGCCAGATTATATTTTATTGAAGTCTGAAGCATGAAAGATATTTACTTCCTTCTTATTTTAACCTAGCAAAGACTATTCCACAGAATTTTTTATTATAGTATTTGTTTTATTCATCTCTCATACCAACTGGAATTATATTTATTGAAAGTTGAATGTTAGAATCATCTTTATGGTTGCAGTTATGAGGAACCAGAGAGCCTCTTGGTGAGAGTGAAAAGGAGAGTGAAAAAGTTGGCTTAAAGCTTAATATTGAAAAAACAAAGATCATGGCATCCAGTCCTATTGCTTCATGACAAATAGATGGGGAAAAAATGGAAACAGTTACAGATTTTATTTTCTTGGGCTCCAAAATCACTGCAGACGGTGACTGCAGCCATGGAATTAAAAGACACTTGCTCCTTGGAAGAAAAGCTATGACCAACCTAGACAGAACATTAAAAAGCAGAGACATTACCTTGCTGACAAAGGTCTGTCTAGTCAAAGCTATGGTTTTTCCAGTAGTCATGTATGGATGTGAGAGTTGGACCATAAAGAAAGTTGAGTGCCGAAGAATTGATTCCTTTGAACTGTGGTATTGGAGAAACTCTTGCAAATTCCTTAGACTGCAAGGATATCAAACCAGTCAATCCTAAAGAAAATAAACTCTAAGTATTCGTTGGAAGGACTGATGCTGAAACTCCAATACTTTGGCCACCTGATGCAAAGAGCCCACTCATTGGAAAAGACACTGATACTGAGAAAGCTGAGAAAGATTGAGGACAAGAGGAGAAGGGGGAGACAGAGAATGAGATGATTGGATGGCATGCCTGTCTCAATGCACATGAATCTTAGCAAACTCCGGGAGATAGTGAAGGACAAGGAAGCCTGGCGTGCTGCAGTCCATGGGGTCTAAATTGTCAGAAAGGACTTAGTGACTGAGCAACAACAGCCTCAGACAAAATGGTCAGGAATTATTAAACTGAAATCAAACCCACAAAGCATAGCAATTTAAGAAAAAGTTTTTTTAAAATGTGTAGTTTTAAAGACTAATGCATTTTAAATATTGGACCTTCCCCAATGGCTCAGTGTTAATGAATCTACCTGCATTACAGGAAGCAGGAGACATAGGTTCCATCCCTGGGTCAAGATGATCTCCCGGAGGAGGAAATGGCAGCCTGCTCCAGTATTCTTGCCTGGAAAATCCCATGGACAGAGAAGCCTGTTGGGCTACAGTCCATGGGGTCTCAGAGTTGGACACAACTGAGGGACTGAGCACATTCAGGGCATATTCAATATTATGGTTAGTAGAGAAGAGATAAACCTGTCATCATTTACTATACCAACATTTTGAATATATTAAATACTTATTTTCTGTCATATGTTATACTGTCTGATGCATTCAAGTGTGATTTTAATCCAAGAAACACTACCTTAAAATTTTTTCCAGGATTTGCATCATAATGATAGCAAATCATTTTCTTTTCTAGTGTTGTAGCAGTGCTCCTAAAAGGATTATATGAGAAATGTTCTCAAACAAACCACTAAAATTATATTATTTATCATATATAGATGGCAGATAATGTGTTACTCTTAGCATTCTAAATGCACATTTAAACACTTGTGTGCACACACACTGATACCAGTTAAACTTAGAAATATGTAATTATTCACTTTCAAATATATCAATATTTGGCCCTATAGTTGTTTATAATGTACTGTTACAACAGGAATCGTTTTGATACTGTAGAATTGAAGTTGAATGCAGTGTTTGTCAGAAGCTCAAAAGCATTAAGTCTTGTTATGCCTCAGGTTTTCTTGGCTCAGAGTAGTGACTGGGACCTCACTGCCTTTATGGAATACTGTGTTCACTGGGATTTTTAACTGGAGATAAGTAAAGTGTGATAAAGAAAAAGAGGGACAAGGTAAAACCACGAAAATAGAGAGAAACTCAATGAACATCTGAAATGTAATCTGAATTTACATGGTGGAAATGAACTATGCCATACATGTCCTTTTTATTTGTTGTAAAACTTATGACAGGTCAGTGACCGAGACCATTTTCTATGAGTGCAAAATTCATATATTTGGTGGCTATTTTTTATATTGATTTATTTCAAGTATCTCTATTTAAACAGAATATATCACAAATTTTTTAGAATAAAATTAATTTATCTCATGTTGATTTTATTTACTATTTTGGATAGTTGGTATAATTTTGCCAGAACAGGTAGCTAAAATCCATCACCAGTGTAGCACTGCAACCTCAAACCTCTTCAGAATTATAGGCTTTTCTTGAAATTTCAAAATTTCACTGTGAAATTAATGTTAATATTTGTATTGGACAACTATAACTGTACAAATAAAATTAGAAAGGCTCCAGATAATGATTTATTTAAGCCACACATATTTGTGATAGTTCCAATTAATTAAAAGGTCTGCTAATATATCACATTCAACAACATCATCAAACTATTCAAATAATAATAAACCATATTTAAGTAGAAGGTTTTGAATAGTCATATATGCAGAAAATTTATAATGTATTATACTTTATATATACTGTATTATATATTATAAATATATATTTTATGAATATATATTTTAAAATATATTTATAGTATAAATTACATATTTTAAAATTCTATATATACTATTATATGTATATACACATATATGCATACGTATATATAACATATAATATACTGTTATATGTTAAATAACTTCTATAAAACACTTATTTAGTAAAGAAGCATTGTGGTTTGTATTTGTTGGCAAAATTACCTTTTTACTAACTTATTTAGGAAAGGCTAGAAAAGTGCTTAGAGCAAGAAGTAGTTTTCTCTGTGCGCAAAGATGAAGTCAGTTATCTTTTGGAGAGTTTACCATGTTTGAGAGCTAGTGCAGTTATATTACTAGAAGAGCAAATAAAGAAACTCAGAGTCTTCATATATCGTATTACATTTGTAGTATAAATCTCTAAGATTACACTTTAGACTGAGCCACATACTCAAACTGTTGTCTATCCATTCTTCTTTGAGATTGAATGTCTCACAACTTTGACAGTCTAACTCCTTAGCAAACATTATTCTTTGGCATCAATATGTCTCACACAAAATTGAATGTCAAGTGAAAGGCTTTCCACAGTGAAATTCTGGAAAATAGTATATGAATGTGAAGGCCTTGCTCATTGCAAATCACTTGAATGGGACAGTCTTCTATAGTGACTGTATTATGTATGGGAACAGAGAGGTACTGTGGAATGGGATATTATACAAGCAAGCAGAATAAATATCCAAATATCTGGAGAAACAATTGGAAGCAATAAACACTGCAACAAATAGGAAAACAGAAAGTAGAAGAAAGACCTTATTCATTACTGAGAATAAAAAATAATAGTTTAGTTGGTGACATGAGGTACGTTGATGCATTATGGAGGTGACTACTAGTGTTTGTGTAGAGGAAATATAAACAAACAGAATCTATGAAAGTAAAATGAAGACCAGATGTTTAAATCCTTTCAGTGTGGGTTTTAAGACAGAGAGTAATAAAAGTGAATTATAAATATATAATATCACAGTAAAATGGCCCATGATGCTTTAAAAAAAGAAAACTAGAGAGACATATTTTGTAGGGATATATACACATAGAATGTGAAATCCTAAGCACATGTTAATGCTGAAATCCAGAAGCCTGAAAGACCTCGTTATAGTTTGAGAAAGAAAAGAGACCAAGAATGACTCAAGTTATTGCACCAGTTTGGTAAAGGAATAGAATGAGGGAACGGATGCTAAGAAGGGACAGCCACTGTATAATAGAACAGTCTTAGGAGTGCTGCTTTATGAACTTCAAGACAGATATAGGTTTAAAGAAAAATGGAGTAATCAACTAGATTCAGCCTAGCTGACAGATGGAGTAAAATATGAACAAAAACTTGCTCGTTAGATTTGACACTGAGAATGTCATTTTCAAGCTTAGTGAAATGGCGTGGGGTGGGAGGCCCATTGTTGCTGAAAGCCAGATTAGAGAAAGTTAGAGAACAGTCATTGAGGGGAGACAGCAATAACTATTCTTGGAGGCATTTTCCTTCAAGAGGAGTAGAATAATGAAATGGGAACTAGTGATAGGGAGGATGATAAATGTCATGACGAGAGGCTTTCCATTTTTTTTTTTCCTTTTCAAACATATAAAACCAGGACGAGTGTATATGCAATTTGAAATAATTCTATAAATAAAGGCAAACAAAATAATGATTATAAGAATCTTACTCTTTTAAAAGGTAAATGGCATGGGATCCAGAATAGTGAATTATTAAAGTCCTATTTTAATATTAAAAACAATCAAATCAACTACAAGTAAATGTCTTTCTAGTTATGGGCTTCTCTGGTGGCTCAGATGGTAAAGAGTCTGCCTGCAGTGTGGGAGACCTGGGTTGGAAAGAAACCGCTGGAGAAGGAAATGGCAACCCACTGCAGTATTCTTGCCTGGAAAATCCCATAGACAGAGGAGCCTGGCAGGCCTCATGGTGTTGCAAAGAGTCCGACTCAAATCAACGACTTACTTTTCTAGTTATACTTTTTATAAGGCATCGTGGATCATTTCACTGTGAGATTATGTATTTATAACAGTTTTATTACTCTCTGTCTTAAAATCCACACTAAAGGGATTTAAACATTTGGTTTTAATTTTACTTTCCTAGATTTTGTTTGTTTATATTTCCTCTAAACAAACAATAGTAGTTGCCTCCATAGTACACTCACTAACCTCATGTCACCAACAAAGCTATATTATTTTTTATTCTCAAAACTTCATCTCTTTATCCTACTGTCTTTCCCCTTACTTGTAGTGTTTTAACGTCTTTCAGTTAGTGGATTCTAAGTATACAATATGGTTAAAGAACTGGACAAGATAATACAACTTTTAGTTTGAGTGGCTATTTTAAACCTCCTGAACCTTTCTTTTTTTAATATTTTATTTTTTTAATTTGATAGATTGAGCTATCCTTTTTTAACTGGGACTATCATTTTTGCCCCATGGACATTGCATTCTGTTAGCTATCTCCATAATTGTCTGTGTCTCACTTTATCCCCTCCATCCTCTGTTTCTAATATTGAATTGATAATGGTGCTCACCTTGCTTTTGATGTTCAAGTGCTGCCATTTGGTCTCTATGATATGAGGAATCTGTCGTTCTCATTGCCGTCACAGAACAGAATTGTGTATCAACACTTCCTACTTTCAGTCCTAAACTTCAGAAGTCAGAAACCTCTGAGATTCTCAGTGATATTCTTGTTGCATTCATGATCACATTTCTGATTATTTTGGTAAACGGAATGTCCTTTGGGGTTTGCCTATGAAACTTAATCCTCCTGTAGATTTGTTGGCTTTCTGCAGTATATCACTATAGTATATGCCCACTTTCTCCAAGTGCTTTTATTCATTTCAATTTATTCTAGATATGTAATTTACATATGACATTGTGTAAGTTTATGTCTAAGGTGTACCATATATTGATTTAATACATTTATATATTGCAATAGGATTACTATGATTACCAGCATGCTATTGCTGCTGCTGCTGCTGCTGCTGCTGCTGCTAAATAGCTTCAATCGTGTCTGACTCTGTGCGACCCCATAGATGGCAGCCCACCAGGCTCCTCTGTCCACAGGATTCTCTAGGCAAGAATACTGGAGTGGGTTGCCATTTCCTTCTCCAGACTAACAGCATAGTAGCTTTAACTAACATACCAGCTTTAAACTAACTCAGATATCTGTCATAAAAATGGTTTCTTTTTAGTGATTAGAACATTTAAAATTTAATCTCCTAGCAATTTTTAAAATACAGTGTTGTTGACTCCGATCACAGTATGTGCGTTAGATCTCTAGAACTTACTCATCTTCTATTAATAGTCGCAAGTTTGCATCCTCTAGCAACATCTCCAAGTATTTCAAATTGTACTCATAGTGTCTGCCATAACAGTTCTGGAATTCCTACTTCACTTGCTTTCTCTGAATTTTTAAGACCAATCCTAGTAATGAGGAGCACTGTCTCTCAGAGCATTAATCAACTATTAACTTTTGTGTCCTAGGGTAATGCTCCTAAAATGATAAATATTTCCTTACCAATATCTTGATGTTTTGTTCCCCTGACACAGTGCTCTCAGAATCTAATCTCAATCATATCTTCTTGCTGATACATGCTGACTTTTATTGGCTTCTATTTGGGGAGATAATGCCTTTTCTCCCTTAGGATACTCAGCACCTCCCAAACAGTGTTATGTTGTACCTGCATCCTAGTTTTGTTCTGATGATCGGGGCAGGGGGTTAAGTAGGGTCAGACACTGGGCAGGAAGTGTTTTTTCGCATAACCAACTTTCTTCCTATAAGGTAAACTCTGTCTTCTGGTATTTAAATGAAAGGATTTGGCTCAGGAGGTCAGATATATCTTTTAGATTCCTGATTTTGGATTGTTTGTAATGTGTTTTCATCTAAAACCACACTTTCCCATTCTTTCCCAATGAATGCCTTCATTTTTTTTTTTTTTTTTTTTTTTTGGTAGCCAGATATTTCCAGACTGAAAACTCAAACTTGTCAGGAATTTTCTAATAACTAAGCTATGGACATGATGTTGATCTTTTTTCTTTAAACTCTGGCTTCAAGAGAATCTACTTATATGCTGCCAGGATGGCTTTTGATATTCACATTTAGTGTTTAAATTAGAAGGAATGATGCTGAAGCTGAAGCTCCAATTCTTTGGCCACCTAATGTGATGAGTGGACTCATTGGAAAAGACCCTGCTGCTGGGAAAGTTTGAAGGAAAATGGAGAATGGGGTGGCAGAGGATCAGATCGTTAGGTAGCATCAGCTATTCCATGTGCATGAATTTAAGCAAACTCTGGGAGATAGTAGAAGACAGAGGAGTCTGACACGCTGCAGTCCATGGGGTTACAAACAGTTGGACGTGACTTCATGACTGAACAACAACAATCACTCTCAGTCTCTTACTGTCTTTCTCCAGTGTATCAATAGTCCCAGTAACAGTGGCCCAATTCTGTTGTCCTTATGATTACTACTTTCCCTGTACTTCAAGACATCTACTACTTTAATTGAACTAGTGCATTTTCATTCAATGGTGTACCATCTAGGTTCACCACTAATGGAAGTTTTAATAACAGCACATTTGCAACACTGCCCCTGGGCTGTGCCCCTGTATCAAGGGCTGTCCACAGTCCATCCACCACCAGTGAGAGGAAGCTCTTTTCCAACTGGTCAATGGATAATCCAGATCAGATATTCCATTTTAGCTTTTTTTTTTTTTTTGACCACTCCTATTTCCAACTATTACTAGCTGGATTACCCATGAAATAGCCTCTGTCAGAGAGATATTTGTATGTAGAAATATTGATGGAAAATGTTTTCAACACTAACTGCTGTGGGGAATGAAGGAAGCAAGATTGTGCAGAAGAATAATAGTTGGTTGCTGAATCAGTGATACAATAAATTCAGCTAGTCTCAAGGGGAGCTGTGGAGCTGGCTAACCATACAGAATTGCCAGGATTGAGACAAGGAAGCCAGGACCCTTTAACCATTTATGGTTCAGTCACTGGATGTGTGTTACATTCAAGGAAGGGAGTTATTTACAGAGCTAACTCGCTTCAGCTATGGGCAATATTTCAAGGTAGACTCAGCTGTGAAAAGGCAATCCCCAAGACTCTCAATAGCTAGCAGAAGAATGTTTCATTCCTGAAAGCAGGAAGCTGGGAATCCTGAGAGCAAATGATAATATTCATTTCAAGGAGGGAATCATTACCACCTGATGCACACAATTCCCTCTCTTCACAATCACTTTTTTGCAACATTGCCTGCTTTCATTTTATGATTCCCATAAGTGATCTTATTTTATTGGTATTATTTATTCATTAATTTTGTCTCTCTACACTAGAGTATAATCTCCTTAAGAGGAAAGTCCTTTTTGATTTGTTCAAAGCTACATCCCCATCATTTAGAAAGTGCTTCTTACACAGTATGCATGTGTACTCAGTTGCTCAGTCATGCCCATCTCTTTGTGACCCTATGGATTGCAGCCTGCCAGGCTCCTCTGTCCATGGGATTTTCTAGACAAGAATACTGATGCAGGTTGCCACTTCCTCCTCCAGAGGATATTTCCACCTGGACACTGAACGCACATATCTTGTGTCTCCTGCATTGGCAGGCAGATTCTTTACCATCATAAGTAATGCTCAAAATTCTCCAAGCCAGGCTTCAGCAATACATGAACCATGAACTTCCAGATGTTCAAGCTGGTTTTAAAAAAGACAGAGGAACCAGAGATCAAATTGCTAGCAACTGCTGGATCATCACAAAAGCAGGAGAGTTCCAGAAAAACATCTATTTCTGCTTTATTGACTATGCCAAAGCCTTTGACTGTGTGGATCACAATAAACTGTGGAAAATTCTGAAAGAGATGACCTGCCTCTTGAGAAACCTAAATGCAGGTCAGGAAGCAATAGTTACAACTGGACATGGAACAACAGACTGGTTCCAAATAGGAAAAGGTGTTCGTCAAGGCTGTATATCGTCACCCTGCTTATTTAACTTATATGCAGAGTACATCATGAGAAACACTGGGCTGGAAGAAGCACAAGCTAGAATCAAGATTGCTGGGAGAAATATCAATAACCTCAGATATGCAGATGACACCACCCTTATGGCAGAAAGTGAAGAGGAACTCAAAAGCCTCTTGATGAAAGTGAAAGTGGAGAGTGAAAAAGTTGGCTTAAAGCTCCACATTCAGAAAATGAAGATCATGGCATCTGGTTCCATCACTTCATGGGAAATAGATGGGGAAAGAGTGGAAACAGTGTCAGACTTTATTTTTTTGGGCTCCAAAATCACTGCAGATGGTGACTGCAGCCATGAAATTAAAAGACACTTACTCCTTGGAAGGAAAGTTATGATCAACCTAGACAACATATTCAAAAGCAGAGACATTACTTTTCCAACAAAGGTCCATCTAGTCAAGGCTATGGTTTCTCCTGTGGTCATGTATGGATATGAGAGTTGGACTGTGAAGAAGGCTGAGCGCTGAAGAATTGATGCTTTTGAAGTGTGGTGTTGGAGAAGACTCTTGAGAGTCCCTTGGACTGCAAGGAGATCCAAAAAGTCCATTCTAAAGGAGATCAGTCCTGGGTGTTCATTCGATGGACTGATGCTGAAGCTGAAACTCCAATACTTTGGCCACCTCATGCGAAGAACTGACTCATTGGAAAAGACCTTGATGCTGGGAGGAATTGGACGCAGTAGAAGTGGATGACAGAGGATGAGATGGCTGGCTGGCATCACTGACTCGATGGACATGAGTTTGAGTGAACTCCGGTAGTTGGTGATGGACAGGGAGGCTTGGGGTGCTGCAATTCATGGGGTCACAAAGAGTCGGACATGACTGAGTGAATGAACTGACTGAACTGACCAACTGGGAAGCCCTCATTAATGGTGTAATAATAACTTTTTTGTATTGGTTATGACTAATAGAAACATTTATACTGGAGAATATAGGTTCTCTGATTATATTATGCTAAGGGAGCACTAAGAGCAGTTAGGAAATTACTCAGATTAGGTTGGTTCTTAGTCTGCTCAGACTGTGGCTCATAACAGCCTTCAACTACAGTTTATTTTTTACAGTTTTGCTTCATTGACTACACTAAAGTCGTTAATTATGTAAATCATAACAAACTGGAAAATTCTTACAGAGATAGTAATACCAGACCACCTTACCTGCCTCCTGAGAAACCTGTATACAGTACAAGAAGCAACAGTATGAACCAGACATAGAGCAATGGACTGGTTCAAAATTGGGAAAGAAGTACATCAAGGCATATTGTTACCTTACTTATTTAATTTATATGCAAAGTACATCATGCAAAAATGCTGGGCTGAATGAATCACAAACTGGAATCAAGATAGCTGGTAGAAATATCAACAACCTCAGATATGCAGTATTATCACTCTAATGGCAGAAAGTGAAGAGGAACAAAGGACCTCTTGATGACAGTAAAAGAGAAGAGTGAAAAAGCTGGCTTAAAACTCAACATTCAGAAAACTAAGAGCATGGCAAACAGTCACATCATTTCATGGCAAATAGATGGGGTAAAAAGTGGAAACAGTGACAGATTTTACTTTCTTGGGCTCCAAAATTACTGTGGATGGTGACTGAAGCCAAGAAATTAAAAGGCCTTTGCTCCTTGGAGGAAAGCTATGATGAACTTACATAGTTTATTAAAAAGCAGAGTCATCATCCCAGTGTACCAGCCCCTTCCTGTATTCAGCATTGAACCTAGACTGGCGATTCATTTCTTATATGATATTATACATGTTTTAATGCCATTCTCCCAAATCATCCCCCCTCCCTCTCCCACATAGTCCAAAAGACTGTTCTATACATGATGCATGTTGATGTATGGCAAAACCAATACAATATTGTAAAATAAAAAAATAAAAATAAATAAAAAAAAAAAAAGCAGAGACATCACTTTGCCAGCAAAGGTCCATATATTCAAGGCTAGGTTTTTTTCCAGTAGTCTTGTATGGATGTGACAGTTGGACCACAAAGAAGGCTGAGTGGCAAGGAGCTGATGCTTTCTAACTGTGTGTTGGAGAAGACTCTTGCCAGTCCGTTGGACAGCAAGGAGATCAAACCAGTCAATCCTAAAGGAAATCAACCCTGAATAATCACTGGAAGGACTAGTTCTGAAGCTGAAGCTCCAATACTTTGGTCACGTAATGTGAAAAGCCAGCTCATTGGAAAAGACTCTGAAGCTGGGAAAGATTGACGGCAGGAGGAGAAGGGGACTGCAGGAGGAGAAGGGGACGACAGAGGATGAGATGGTTGGATGGCATTACTGACTCAACAGACATGTGTTTGAGCAAACTCAGGAAGATAGTGAAGGACAGGGAACCTGACGTGCTGAAGTTCATGGGATCACAAAACAGCAACCACCCTTATGGTCTAATTTTAATCATCTCATCTCTGACCCAATGTTCAAATACAGTCATTTTGGGGGTTAAAACTTTAACACATGAATTTTGAAGAGACACAGACATTTAGTCTACAATAGTTAGATTATCATGAAGAACTTGCTGAAAGAAGATTATGGAAAAAATCTTAGTGAACAAGGCAACTTTTGTGCAGTGGTGTGATAGTTAATGTTTAAAAACTGGCTGTCAAGGTCTAGTTCTGCCATGAATGTTGGTTTATATTTTCACATGTCATTGAGTAAAATAATAATAAAACAATGAAAATGTATTTCAGAACTGTGCTTGTTCATCAAGAATATGACTAATTTCTTTGCTAAGTTAAGTAATAGGTTTTGAATACTGGAAAAAAAGTATTTCATCATTTTTGTATGTATTTGTGTATATTTTAAAGTTTAATCCACTTTATTAACATTTCTTCCAACACTTTCCTAAGCCTAGATAATATATAAAATATCAATCCAGCCCTGTCTTGTAGCATTTGTTTGATATCTTTGCTATAAATATTACCACTACCTAACTCTCATTGAACACAGAGCTGGGAAGAGATGCATAGTAGTGCAACTTATGATTATTTCCCTCATACATAGAAAATAGATGTAAATTACCTCAAGAAATAGAAAACAATAAAATAAAAAGGGAAATGATGAGTTTTGAGTATGTATTTTAATGCACTTTAATTATAAGTTATATAATTAAATTTTAAGCTCTTTAATGACTGGATTACAGAGTTGCTAAAAATTTAACCCCTGACCCTTATGGGTAGATATGAACTGGCTCTAGCTCAGCACTGCTTTTATGTGAGTAAGGTAATCTGGTGGGCCTGCAAAGAGTCAGTGAGGCAAGGAATGGTAAGAAGTGCATTTCAGGAGAAGGACCATGCATAAATATAATCATGACTAGAGAAAGAAGCATGGCACAGTTGTTGGACTTAACCTAGTTCTATGTACATGGAATGGCATTCTTTTGGAAAATTACAGTAGGAAGTGGGTAAATCCTTAAGGAGAATGCAAGATTGGTGTTATGGACTGAAAGTTTGTGTCCCCACCCAGATTCAAATGTTCAAACTCAAATCCCAATGTGATGATATTTAGAGGGAGATAATTAGTAGAGCCCTCATGGATGGGACAGGTGCCCCTATAAGGAAAAGTCAAAGAGGTCTCTAGCTCTTTTTCTGCCATTTGAGGATACAATGAGAAGTGGAAAATGCATCACCATAAAAAGGACTAACAAGGTGACATCCTGATCTCAAACTTCCATCTTCCAGAACTAACAGAAATAAATTTCCATTGTTTATAAGCTATAAAAGCATATACAGAGTTTATGACATTTTATGCATATAAGCATATACAGAGTTTATGGCATTTTGTTATAGAAGCCCAAGCTAATTAAGAGAATTGGCTAGGTATATACTGCAGTACCAAACTGTCCCCCCCAAATTAAGGGTGTTAAAACAACAAAAGTTAATTCTCACTCTTTCTCTATGTTTTATGGTGGTCAACTGGGGGACTCAGCTCATTATAATCAAATAAGTGTCAAAGCTGATGTAGTCTCTACCATATCATGCTGGAGCTTTATTGGTGCTAGACTTCAGTGAACTATAATAAGGGAGAATAATGTGGAGAAATGTGCACTGGCTCTTAAATGGAGCCTGGCAGAAGTGATGCACATCACTGTCCTCATGATTAAATGGCCAAAGCCAATCATATTGGTGAATCTTATCATGGTCTTGACATTTTGAACATGTAAACTATTTATTTATGAAATGGCTATGGGGATAACTTGAATTTAACTCCTCTACTGAAGTCCTGTGTTTTCAATGACTTCATAAATAGTGAAAGAATGAATCACACCTAAATCATCTCTGGTAATTGAACTCTGCTTCAGATATATAAGAAAAGGTGAAACGACATCCTAATCTGTACAAAGCTATTTAGAAAGACTATGGGAGCCAGGAAAATTGCACAGTCACTTTTATACAGGATTTATCCAGAGCTTGAGAAAACTACTTTGTATTTAAATACATAGTGTTTTTATTACTGTGGGGCATGTTGAAGTTGTAGTTGTAATTTAGACCAGGATATTTTCACTTGACAAACATGAGTCAGAGCAATCTTCTGCAGGAAAAAATGTTTTTGATCCTTTGCCTGGGGAAGCTGTGGGTAAGGAAGATGCATATTCTCTCTTATAATTTATTCCAGTTATTTTTTTCTTCCTTGTATGAAAGACATGCTACAAATTATTTGCTGGATATTTTCCTTATTTTTTTTTTTCTTCTAGAGCCACTTACCATGCTGTTCTACCCTTCTCTTGCCCTGAGAGACTTACTCATACAGGCTGGGCAAACAGATTCCTTTTTCTCTGGCTTATGGTTGGATTTGGCCTTAACAGATAGCAAGAGATCAGAGAACAGGAGATGGGTAGGAGTGAAGTGTGAATTTTCTAGCTCACTTTCTTCCAGTTTTCCACAGATTGGTTGCATTTCTACATCAAAGGGCACAATTCCTGTGGAGATCATGTAACTTCCCTTTCCTTCTGCCTTTGAAATGATGGGGTTTCCTGGTAGCTCTGCTGGTAAAGAATCCTGGTAGCTCGGCTGGTAAAGAATCCACTTGCAATGCAGGAGACCCCAGTTTGTTTCCTGGGTTGGGAAGATCTGCTGGAGAAGGGATAGGCTACCCACTCCAGTATTCTTGGTTTTCAGTGGTAGCTTAGCTGGTAAAGAATCCACCTGCAACGTGGGAGACCTCAGTTTGATCCCTGGGTTGAGAAGATCCTCTGGAGAAGGGAAAGGCTACCCACTCCAGTATTCTGGCCTGGAGAATTAAATGGACTGTATAGTCCAAGTCGACTGAGCGACTTTCACTTTGCAATGAAAGCTCCTTGCTTTTATTAATCTGAAATAAATGCCCATATTTTTAAATTTTAGACTCTCCACATTGGCATATTTTTATAGCCAGGGCATGACTGATACATCTTCTTAAGCATATAAATGCAAATATATCTCTGCCTAGGGGCTTTCCTGGTGGCTCAGTAGTAAAGAATTCACCTGCTAATGCAGGAGATATAGGTTCAGTCCCTGAGTTGGGAAGATTCCATGGAGAAGGAAATGACAATCTACTCCAGTATTCTTGCCTGGGAAATCCCATGGATGGAGAAGCCTGGTGGGCTACACTCCATGGGGTCACAAAGAGTCAGACACGACTTAGAGACTAAACAACAATGATATCTCTGCCTACCTATATCCCCTTCACACAGCCTCAAATGTACTCCCATGCAATGGTGTGGCCACATGATGAAATCAACATGTAACTGAACTTAAAAAATGCACATCACAGTTTAAGCTATGTCTTTGCTTCTTTCCTTTTAATAGCAAATAAATTAATGAATGTGAAAATGTTTTATAAATTTTCAAACGTGATAAATGTTATTTTCTACAGATGATAGATGTAACTATGGGTTCCATTGCCTATAATACAAGCATAATTCCTGCATGAATCAAACCATTAATTCTTAATGGTGCTTAATTATTATTGAACATATTTTTCTTCACAGGAGCTGTCATTTAAATGTGCTTGCCAACTAGCTTGTTTATCAAAACATCCAGTCCCTTTCAAATTCTCATTTATGTTGCCTTGTGTTTACCACTCCCATAAATTTGTATTATCAGCATATTTAACTATCCAGGCTGTTTTGGAGATTGAAAAGATGGGAGTTGATTCATCATGTGCAGCATCTCATACATCTGTCATTTCTATTCTACTGCCATTTGGTTAGTTCAGCCTGTTATTACTTCATGTTTAGATAATTGCAATAAATTTCATACTGTTCTTGCTTCTGCACTTGCTCCCTCTATTCCAAATATAAACTCGTATCCATCTGGCAAAATGCCACCAGATTATGTTTTCTTTTCCCCTCTACCTTCCAAGAACATATATCCCCCATATTTTCATTTGGTTTTTTCCTCAGTTAACATTTTATCCCTTTTATTAGAACACATATTATCAATTTTCTGACTAACTGTGTGCATTTACTTTTCAAAATCTAACTGAAATCTCACATTATTGGAAATGTTTTAGCTGGAAAACCTATAAAGCAAAGCTCCCAGAATATTTATAGTGTGTAACACTTTTTAAGCACATCTTTTAAGCTCCAGTTATGTAGTTATCTCATAGTAATCTTAATTTACATAAACATCTTGAGATAAGTACACATCTCAAATACTTCTTTATCCACTTCAATAAGAAAACAGGTTCTGTTGATTTTTGTAATAAATATTTATTAAGAACATACTTTCTCCCAGGCCAGTTTTTTCCATCATTTTTGGCATGCTCAGTAAAATTCTGTTGACTTATTTCTGATGAAGTGAACTGATTAGTAATTTGAGACTAGAAAACTTTTTCAAATGTGCATTTTTTTCTCACATCAAGCTGCTGTGTTCCTGTAAACACTATTTCTGTTAAGTGAACACGTGGATATTGTGTATCTGGTTAGCCAGTTATTTGAGCGAATAAAGTAGTCATCATATTCAAGCAAATTAAGAGTGAGTCATGTTGATAACCATTTCACTTTGGGGAAACAAAACGAAGACAAAATTTTGTAAGTTTTTGTCATCATGTTTGTTATATATAGACACATATAAAGCATGATCCTATCAACAGAAATGAATTAAAATTTAAAAATGGCCTCAATAAAGATTCTTTAATCTGCATCTAAGCACTAAAGATTTTTTTAAAAAATTCTGACAGCCATAAAATCAATGGAAATGAATCATTTAACTTTTGAAGATCTTCTGTGTGGTTAGAACTAAACTTCGTGTTTTGAATATGTTATAAATATACCAAAAAACAATAGCTTTGCAAATAAGGAGACTGTTAAATATATTTAAACAAAGATGTAAATACTTGTAAATTCACAATGAGTTGAAATTTTACATGGGTTTATGTGGCATCACAAGCCACGTCATTTAACTTCTTAGATATCTGCAAATAAACCATATCCTATGAAGAGATTCCTAGAGTGACTTTGAGGTTGCTTAGAAAAATACATACATGTTTGTACACTGAAATGAGACCAGTGATATATGCAAATAAGAAATATGATACCAACACAGTGAAGCAGGATTTAATGTGAACACAAAATATGAAATACTAAACATTTTTTTCTTCAATTTTACCTGAGTTTCCTTCATTGCTAATATGGGTGATGAATAGTATTTACTATAGAGTAAAAATTAAACTAGTTGATCAGGAGAAGCCTGATTATTCTTCCTGTGCATACTAATGCTTCAACGGACATGAATTTGAGCAAATTCTGGGAGATATTGGACAGAGGAACCTGACGTGCTACAGTTCATGGGGTCACAAAGACTCAGTCACAACTTAGCTACTGAATAACAAAACACTTACCAGTTCTTACCAATTTTAGATCTAAGGTGTTCAAACACTGCTTCCTCCAAGTAGGAAACATAAAAGAAATTTAAGGCAACACAATGTCATCCTTATTCATAGATTTTGAATAATTATCTTTACTACTTATATGACTGGGACATTATTTACTATCTATCCAATATTAACCTAATATGGGGAAAAATCATAATTATTATCTTGTGCAGTTAAAATAAAATATAACAATAAGTTATATATATATTATATATAGAGTATATAATTATTGGTTGCTGAGGCAGAAAATAAGGATTTACTGGTGTTCTATATCCATGACCCAGCTTGATTTTGATTGATTCCTGGCTCTTATGTGTAAAAGAGAGATGGATATATATTTTTTTTAATCTACTGCTTAACTTCTTTATCTGAACCACTGATTCTCAATCAGGGGTGGTTTTGACACCCATGGAACATTTAGCAGTGTCTGGCGATATTGATGTTTGCACAGGAGAGCTTTTCAAAACATTGAATTATCTGCCCCAAATGTTAATAGTGCCAAGATTGAGAAAGCTTGCAGTAAGCTTTTTTTGTCTGGTTACTCAACTGTCTGCTCTTCCCCTTGATTTTATAGATACTGAATATCCTGATTTTTCACTACCTCACTAATATTTGCCATTTGCTCTTCCAGGGGATCTTCCTGACCCAGGGATTGAAACTGTGTCTTTTGCATCCAAGCAGATTCTTTACCCAGTGAGCCATCGGGGAAGCCCAACTCATATTTTTACTCTTCTTTTGATTTGTATATATCTTCCTAGTTTTAACCCATTGTCTTTCTCTGAATGTTAGTGTATTTGTGAAACACTAAATGCCATTTCCTTGGTGATTAGTAATGATATTTACTACATTTTCATTTGCTTCACTCTGAGGTAGAGCTCTATATTAAAAAAAAATCTAATTCATGTAAGATTTAATAGCCTAATCACTTGCACGTGTAACCGTTTCCTCTTATGTGACTTTAAATTTAGTGAGTGCCTTGTAGTATTCAAGCTGGATCAGAGGGTATTCTTGGACCAGGAGGCTTTATTTGCTAAGATATAAGGTTTTCAGCTGCCTATTTGGGTTCAAGCTTGTTACTGACTTCTTAGGGTTCCCTAACAATAGGTTAATTCTAGTTGCAGTCACCAGCCCAGGAATTTAATTGGTTTTTGATTGTACTGGCTGTATTCTTGCAGCAGGGACTGGTCCATTTGTGAACTCAGCTCTTCTGCATAGGCAATATTTATTTTATTATTTTGGGCAGTTAAGTTGAGAAGGTAGATCCACCAAGAAAGCAAACTACTTCCTATCTTATCAATGTCTATATTAATTTTCTTCATTGACAGTCTCTGAAGTACCTTGATACATACCTCTGACACTCATACATACGGAGAATAATTACAAACCTAAACCACCCTCTAATTAAATATTATTCATGCTAATAAGCTTATATCCCCCCAGAGACCTTCAGACATTTAAAAAAGTATTAGAACAGATACACACCTGAGGGAAAAATAGACAAGGTAGTACTGACTAGCCTAGGCCTACTTGCCCTACACAAAATAGATTAAATTAATGAAAGCAAAGAGTTCTGTATGTTATTTTTTTAATGTGTATATTTTTTAATGAATTTAGAATTAGATTTTGAAGGATATGATTCTGGATTTTGTTGATTACATATATTTGTCCAGGTAATTCAAAATGTTTGATTTTTCTGCAAAAGTTTACTGCAAATACCTGTGACAAGTAAGAAATATTTAAATTTTGTAGAAATTGCTTATTTAATACATGGCCACCCCACATTTACTATGACTTAGATCAGAGATAAAGCATTTTTTAAGCAATAAAAAATTGCTTTATTTTTATCTGGTTTTTATACTTCAGATTTTAAGAAAAAGTTGACTGGAATTTTAGCTATGTCAAAAAGTTTCACAATAGGGAGTAATTATGAATTTTTCTTACTTTGATTCTGTAAGACTTGTGTTATACATTTTCATATTTTTCATATTCTAATTATTACTGTTGCACATGTTATCACAGTATACTTGAGAAATCATTTTAGCCTTTAAACATAGCTTTACTTAATACATTATAATTTTAGTCATCATTTTAATGGAACTGCCTGCCCATAATTCCTGCTTCTTCTATAGCAACAGTTATTGTTTTCAAAAATGGAAACTGAAGTGGTTCACTCATATACACCAAAGTTCAAAACAGTTTTAGTTTGGAAATCAAGGATATCCAAAATATTTTTTATACTTTATTTTCAAACCTAAGGTTCCAGTGTAACTTCATAAATATTGCAGTCTAATCATGTATTTTAAACACTTCATGTTTTTCATGTATATACCATATATGAACTATCACTTCAAGTTCCATATCCTCAATTAAGTCATTCTTTATTCATTACACTATTCAGTTCTTAAAAATAAATGTTAGTAAGTGATTTTTTATGTGCCAGATACTGTAATATGTGTTTAGGGAGAAAGTGGTAGATTAAGTTGAAAGGTTTTATCCTTAATAGAGTGTGTATTTTAGCTGTCGTGGTAACATGAATGTCTCAAAATCCATTGAAAAGGGAGAGACATTTGTAGATGCCAGATAACTAGCAATGAAGGCACAGCTCATTGATTTTGTTCTTTCTTCAGGGCCACCATTTAAATAGAGTCCATTATTTAACTTAAATGTGAGATTCTTAAATTCCTTGTTTAATAAATAATATATCAAAGTCAGATTTATTCTATCATTTAAGAAGGAAGATGATAAATCCATTTTCTTCTCTGGTTTTACAAAGGTGTTTACAAATATTTAAGTATTTATAAAAAACATAAAAGGCATTTAAAATATTATTAATATTGAAACTATAAACAAAGAAAAAGAACCAAAAGAAGTACAGACATTTAGGGATTAAAGATTGCATTTTGGTAAACATTCTGACAGTCTCTGTGGAACATTTTTCTTAAAATATGTGTTTATTAAACACTAAACTGAACAGGCTTATACATATTCATACAAATCTTCACATTTAAAAGGCAAGTAAGATTGACACGTTTGTTAATATTCTCTTCATCACTGCATCAAAACTAGCTCCTTGATGCAGAGTACTCTCTGCATTTCCACAGCCACAAGAGAGAAGGAAACACTTTTTTTCTTTCTGATTTTTCTTTTGCCCTAGCAGCTTTCTCAAGCCCAAGCACTGGAATTTCATTGTTAGCTTTGAAAGAAAACCCAACCAGAAGAGCTTAGTACTAAGAATACAGAATCACAAAAGGGTAGAAAAGAATTTCAAATAAATGAGGTATGAGGCTTGCAGGGCTTTGGTTCTACATCTTTAACATATTTCTATATTGTTTCCAGGGTCATTTTGTGCTATTATAATTTGGTCATACTGTGAAACTGTAACAAACATAAATTATGCATGGTAGACATTATTCTATCTTCATGTTCACTTAGTTAAGCAATTTTGAAGATTAATTTTTTGTGCAACACAGAAATGAGACATTCTCCAACCCACCTATTGCTGTTCATAAATACAGTTTTACAATTTCTTTAAGCATTGCTTACCATTATGTTGGATGTTCCATAGCAGTGATTGTTCTAAAGTTCCCAAATAAAACAGTATTTTATATAGTCATGTCCTCTATAATATCACCTTATTTTATCAAAGTGAGAGTTATAGAGAATGAAGTGTTTTTACAAATATAATGATTATAGTGATGTATAAAGAACTCCTTTATATTTAATAATTGCTAACCTGCCTATCTAAATAATGGAAGAAGATAGATAAAATTTTTAAATAAGGCAAAAGCCTTTAGAAAATATTTCTACCCATGTGTAGAGGAGCTTCCTTCCTGGCTCAGATGGTAAAAGCATCTGATTGCAATGAGGAAGAACCAGGTTCGATCCCTGGGCGGGGAAGATCCTCTGGAGAAGGAAATGGCCACCCACTCCAGTACTCTTGCCTGGAAAATTCTATGGATGGAGGAGCCTGGTGGGCTACAGTCCATGGGGTTGCAAAGAGTCAGACAGGACACGACTGAGCGACTTCACTTTCACTTTCTACCCATGTGTAATGTTAATAACTATACCATTCTACTTCGTTTACTCATATTCATAACTGAAAGCAAACCTTTCCTTCAAAAGGAGAAGGGGGCAGCAGAGGATGAGATGGTTAAATAACATCACTGATTCAATGGACATGAATCTGAGCAACCTCCGGGAGATAGTCAAGGACAGGAAAGCCTGATGTGCTGCTGTCTAAAAGGTCACAAAGAGTGGGACACAGTTCAGTGGCTGAACAACATTATTTCTTTCTCTATATTCTAGTTCGGAGGAGGCAATGGCACAACACTCCAGTACTCTTGCCTGGAAAATCCCATGGACGGAGGAGCCTGGTAGGCTACAGTCTACGTGGTCGCTATGAGTCAGACACGCCTGAGCGACTTCACTTTCACTTTTCACTTTCATGCACTGGAGAAGGAAATGGCAACCCACTCCAGTGTTCTTGCCTGGAGAATCCCAGGGACGGGGGAGCCTGGTGGGCTGCTTGTCTATGGGGTTGCCCAGAATTGGACACGACTGAAGCGACTTAACAGCATATTCTAGTTCTGTGATTTTGTAAGGTAAAACAAGGGCAAATCACTTAAAATTAATTATTAATATTGTTCCAAGCTTATGTTTTCATTAATTCCATGAAAATATACTTCCATGTTAAAGTAAGTTTGGAAATTGCTGGTATAAACAATTTCCTAAACTCAGTGCATCATGGAGTGTTTATTTTATGTGTGTCTCATGAATCTCTAAACAAGGCTATACAGCCAAAGTTTTCCAATCATATCAGAAACTCTCTTAGAATGTCATTCTGTAAACATAGACTAATAAGGTAAACAAATTATAACATGTCTACATCGCAAAGGGTCACCTAACTCTTTCTAGGAATTGATATTGCAGTCAGTTTATCAATATTCAGTATCTGCTTTTCCTCTAATCTGGTATCTGAATTTGGCTAAAGAGACTAAAGTTACTTTAGTCTCTCTGTGCCACAGTTTATTTCTTTTAATATGGTTGACTAAAAGCTTTTACCTAATATTTTAGATGCTGTTTAAATCTCAGTAATTATAATCTAGTTTTAATAGCTTTGTCTATAAACTATGTTATGCTGAAAAAAATTTACTTCTCATTTATTGCTCTGTATTACCCCTCAGTCTCACCTAGCATTTCTGGTCCCATTGGGAATTTCATTATCTTTTTATCTTTTACTTGAAAATATCATACTCTGATATAGATATTTCCTTTACCTAAAATATAAAATATTAATCTTAGATTTTCATATTGAATATTATTTTATATGATTGATCTATTAATTTACCATACTTGCATGTGCAGTTAGGGTACAAACATGCATATAAACACAACAGCTATTGTTTATTTTATATTCCTGAAATAATAGATGGGCAAATAATGTGAATTTCATGAAATGCCACATACTTTTCAAGTCTTCAGTGTATTTTAAATGAATTTTATAATGAGAATATATAAATATAATTCCATGAATTTATAATAAGTCTAATTGTCAAAATTATTTTTGACATTTTATTTTTGGAGTGGACATACATGCAGAAGTTCTTAAAAATGTTTTTTGACTAAAATTTTCATGACTTTTTTAAGATTTCCACTGTTAGAACATTATACAAACTCCTACAGCCAGTGATAAAATAAATAAGAAGCTTAAGTCAGCAAAACATATTTAGTTCAGAGAACTAGCTGTAGTATTTTCTGTTGTAATTTTGACCATGCTTCTGATGAGAAATGAATTATATTAGCATTTTTAATAAAATTGAATCCATAATTACCCATAATCCTAAAATTGAATCCATAATTACCCAAAATACCATAATGCTAAGTGGAAAACAAGCTACATGATTGGAGATAACCATTTCCTCTTCATTCACTTATTTTTGTAAAGCAGAAAGGTTCCAGTATAGCTATTAGGGCATCATGGATTAATGTATTAGTAGGATTTCATTCCTAAAGGCAACTGCTGCTTCATCAAAAATTCTAGGATTTAATCCAACAAGAGTCTCTGGAATGTATATTTTTGAAGGCTAAAATTACACACTTATATATTAAATTAGGCAGAGGATATCTTTGCAGCAACACTTGAAGATACAAAATATTGTTTGAAAACATGAAAAACTATATTTGTCTAATGTTTGCTTTTACTAACTATATTTCTTTGGCTCTTTGAAGAGTCCCCAAAAGAGCAAAGTGCACTATTTTCTGAAATATCTATCCCTGCAAAATCTTTTCCTTTCTATAGGTGATGAGATGAGAAACCTGATGAAAGTTGGGTGAAAGGAAACTGAAATGATATTTGTGAGTGTTAATGCTCCAACATGGAGAGATCTTGTTCGTGGCCTTAGCTGTAGATTCATGGGCTCATGTGTGCACATATCAGATCAGATTAGATCAGATGCTCAGTCGTGTCTGACTCTTTGCGACCCCATGAATCGCAGCACGCCACACGTCCCTGTCCCTCACCAACTCCCGGAGTTCACTCAGACTCACGTCCATCGAGTCAGTGATGCCATCCAGCCATCTCATCCTCTGTCGTCCCCTTCTCCTCCTGCCCCCAATCCCTCCCAGCATCAGAGTCTTTTTCAATGAGTCAACTCTTCCCATGAGGTGGCCAAAGTACTGGAGTTTCAGCTTTAGCATCATTCCTTCTAAAGAAATCCCAGGGCTGATCTTCTTCAGAGTGGACTGGTTGGATCTCCTTGCAGTCCCAGGGACTCTCAAGAGTCTTCTCCAACACCACACTTCAAAAGCATCTATTCTTCAGCGCTCAGCCTTCTTCACAGTCCAACTCTCACATCCATACATGACCACAGGAAAATCCATAGCCTTGACTAGACGAACCTTTGTTGGCAAAGTAATGTCTCTGCTTTTGAATATGCTATCTAGGTTGGTCATAACTTTCCTTCCAAGGAGTAAGCGTCTTTTAATTTCATGGCTGCAGTCACCATCTGTAGGGATTTTGGAGCCCAAAAAATAAAGTCTGACACTGTTTCCCCATCTATTTCCCATGAAGTGTTGGGACCGGATGCCATGATCTTCATTTTCTGAATGTCGAGCTTTAAGCCAACTTTTTGACTCTCCACTTTCACTTTCATCAAGAGGCTTTTGAGTTCCTCTTCACTTTCTGCCATAAGGGTGGTGTCATCTGCATATCTGAGGTGATTGATAATTCTCCCGGCAATCTTGATTCCAGCTTGTGTTTCTTCCAGTCCAACGTTTCTCATGATGTACTCTGCATATAAGTTAAATAAACAGGGTGACAATATACAGCCTTGACGAACTCCTTTTCCTATTTGGAACCAGTCTGTTGTTCCATGTCCAGTTCTAACTGTTGCTTCCTGACCTGCATACAAATTTCTCAAGAGGCAGATCAGGTGGTCTGGTATTCCCATCTCTTTCAGAATTTCCCACAGTTTATTGTGATCCACACAGTCAAAGGCTTTGGCATAGTCAATAAAGCAGAAGTAGATGTTTTTCTGGAACTCACTTGCTTTTGCTATGATCCATCGGATGTTGGCAATTTGATCTCTGGTTCCTCTGCCTTTTCTAAAACCAGCTTGAACATCAGGAAGTTCACGGTTCATATACTGCTGAAGCCTGGCTTGAGGAACTTTGAGCATTACTTTACTAGTGTGTGTGATGAGTACAATTGTGCAGTAGTTGAGCATTCTTTGGCATTGCCTTTCTTTGGGATTGGAATGAGAACTGACCTTTTCCAGTCCTGTGGCCACTGCTGAGTTTTTCAAATTTGCTGGCATATTGAGTGCAGCACTTTCACAGCATCCTCTTTCAGGATTTGGAATAGCTCAACTGGAATTCCATCACCTCCACTAGCTTTGTTCATAGTAATGCTTTCTAAGGCCCACTTGACTTCACATTCCAGGATGTCTGGCTCTAGGTCAGTGATCACACCATCGTGATTATCTGGGTTGTGAAGATCTTTTTTGTACAGTTCTTCTGTGTATTCTTGCCACCTTTTCTTAATATCTTCTGCTTCTGTTAGGTCCATACCATTTCTGCCCTTTATCGAGCTCATCTTTGCATGAAATGTTCCTTTGGTATCTCCGATTTTCTTGAAGAGATCTCTAGTCTTTCCCATTCTGTTGTTTTCCTCTATTTCTTTGCATTGATCGCTGAAGAAGGCTTTCTTATCTCTTCTTGCTATTCTTTGGAACTTTGCATTCAGATGTTTATATCTTTCCTTTTCTCCTTTGTTTTTCGCTTCTCTTCTTTTCACAGCTATTTGTAAGGCATCCCCAGACAGCCATTTTGCTTTTTTGCATTTCTTTTCAATGGGGATGGTCTTGATCCCTGTCTCCTGTACAATGTCATGAACCTCATTCCATAGTTCATCAGGCACTCTATCTATCAGATCTAGGCCCTTAAATCTATTTCTCACTTCCACTGTATAATCATAAGGGATTTGATTTAGGTCATACCTGAATGGTTTAGTGGTTTTCCCTACTTTCTTCAATGTAAGTCTGAATTTGGCAATAAGGAGTTCATGGTCTGAGCCACAGTCAGCTCCTGGTCTTGTTTTTGCTGACTGTATAGAGCTTCTCCATCTTTGGCTGCAAAGAATATAATCAATCTGATTTCGGTGTTGACCATCTGGTGATGTCCATGTATAGTCTTCTCTTGTGTTGTTGGAAGAGGGTGTTTGTTATGACCAATGCATTTTCTTGGCAAAACTCTATCAGTCTTTGCCCTGCTTCATTCCGTATTTCAAGGCCAAATTTGCCTGTTACTCCAGGTGTTTCTTGACTTCCTACTTTTGCCTTCCAGTCCCCTATAATGAAAAGGAGCCATGGCTGCATAGGCCCAGGATGGACTAGAGGAGCTATCCCACATTGAAGGTCAGGAAGGGCGGCAGTGAGGAGATACCCCTCGTCCAAGGTAAGGAGATACCCCTCGTCCAAAGTAAGGAGCAATGGCTGTGCTTTTCTGAAGCAGCCGTGAAGGGATACCCCACGCCCAAGGTAAGAGAAACCCAAGTAAGATGGTAGGTGTTGCAAGAGGGCATCAGAGGGCAAACACACTGAAACCATACCCACAGAAAACTAGTCACTCTAATCACACTAGGACCACAGCCTTGTCTAACTCAATGAAACTAAGCCATGCCCGTGGAGCAACCCAAGATGGGCGGGTCATGGTGGAGAGATTTGACAGAATGTGGTCCACTGGAGAAGGGAATGGCAAACCACCTCAGTATTCTTGCCTTGAGAACCCCATGAACAGTATGAAAAGGCAAAATGATAGGATACTGAAAGAGGAACTCCCCAGGTCAGTAGGTGCCCAATATGCTACTAGAGATCAGTGGAGAAATAACTCCAGAAAGAATGAAGGGATGGAGCCAAAGCAAAAACAATACCCAGCTGTGGATGTGACTGGTGATAGAAGCAAGGTCCGATGCTGTAAAGAGCAATATTGCATAGGAACCTGACATGTTAGCTCCATGAATCAAGGCAAATTGGAAGTGGTCAGACAGGAGATGGCAAGAGTGAACATCGACATTCTGGGAATCAGCGAACTGAAAGGGACTAGAATGGGTGAATTTAACTCAGATGACCATTATATCTACTACTGAGGGCAGGAATCCCTCAGAAGAAATGGAGTAGCCATCATGGTCAACAAAAGAGTCCAAAATCCAGTACTTGGATGCAATCTCAAAAACGACAGAATGATCTCTGTTCGTTTCCAAGGCAAACCATTCAATATCACAGTAATCCAAGTCTATGCCCCAACCAGTAATGCTGAAGAGGCTGAAGTTGAACGGTTCTATGAAGACCTACAAGACCTTTTAGAACTAACATCCCAAAAAGATGTCCTTTTCATTATAGGGGACTGGAATGCAAAAGTAGGAAGTCAAGAAACACCTGGAGTGTGCACATATACTAATATTAAGTATGATATAATGTGTTTAGGTCATTCACGGCACCAGCAAGACAAAGCTTTAATTTGTGATTTAATACTGAAGAAATAACAAAAATATTTTGCAGTAACTTCACTTATCGTTCATGGAGACCAGAAACCAAATCAGAATATTATTTTAAAAAAATGTTAAAGCAAGGTAGAATAAACCAAACAAACCAAGCAACAAATAGCTCACCAGTTTAATCCAAGAGTCTTTTATGCAAGTGGTATTAGAAAAATATCAAAATGTTGCTAAGAATATTTTTTATATTAAATATAGGTTTGGTTTCTCTTCATGTGACTGGGAAAAATAGAGCTTTCTACTTCTACAATATAATTCACCCCAGGTTCTAGGAATTCTGAAATTTAATGGTAGTTTTTTTTTAAAACCGCCATCTGCTAATTTAATTTTCATTTTCACTTTAAAATTTGCTTTTAAAATAGTTGCCTTATTCATGGTTCTGATTTTATAAATTTATAGTCAGTATCTTTCTGTTAAGAACTGTCTAGCATGGCAACCTTCTCCTTCTAATTAAGGATCACAAAAAATCTCTTATCAATCCCTACTTACTCCAAGAAATTATTGGTCACAGAAACATTCAGGCCCTAACATTGAATCATCTTTTCTCTTTTGACATGCTAGCAGACTGGCCCCTTTATAGTCTACGAAAGACTGTCAAACATATCTGAATATCAATTAGAAAATCTCCCCACTTGTAAATATTGCCAGAATGCTCACAAATCACAGACTGTCTCAGTAATTCCTATTCTTACTGCATAAAATCTATTCTCTTTTCTAACATCCTTGACCTTGCTGAAAGAAAAGTGATGTAGGTGGCTACTTCTTTTCTACTGCAGGTTTATGAATCAACAGCATTAATTTTGTCTCATACATAGCTTTGTCTATGGAACTTATGTGTTATGGGGCAAATCAGTTGATTGCAGGAGTCAACATATTGGAAATCTTTGTAGGAAATAAGAGAGATAGTCATAATTAATGAACTGAAAGAATTGTATAAAATATATAATGTTTTACATGGCATTTGTAGGTGATGAACTAAGTGTTCTATGCTATAAAGCAAGAATCAGTGGGAGCCCAGGTTAAAAAAAAAGAGTTTCTGATTTTCTTTTCCAGGTCAATGATTTTTTTTTAAATAAGAAATAAATTTCCTTTAAAAGAAGTGAAATGGTGAAGATTACATATAAGATTACATGCTTTTGAATCCTCAGTCTTGACTCAACATATCTTATCTGAGTTAAATTATGCAAATTAACCACAATTTCTATATTTGGTTTTTCTCATCTCTAAAATTAGGACAAAATAGCTTTTCTTCCCATATAAAATTGTGGCCTGCATTATAGACAGTGATACTTATGTAAATCATGTATAATTGTACCAACATATAGGAATTAATCACTATTAGCAATGATGATGATAATGATGATTCTATGAAAATTTGATTTTAAATATAAAGGAAAAAGTAAGCATCATTAAAATAATCTCTATTGTTATTAATAAAAGTGATAAATTATTGATTTATGGTTCTAGATTTCATTTGATAAATCAAAATTAATTTGGATTCTATATAGACTGAAAAGATTCAGGTTTATAATTTAGATACTCACCTATAATTTATAATCTAATTTAATTCAGTCAGTAGTTAAATCATATAAATGCTTATCTTTATAATGGTGCTATAAACTATTTATTTTTATGATTTCTCTGTTTGTACTCATGAGAACAAATATGGGATATTATTCAGCTTTTATGTATTTTATTTAATTAAAATTAAATTGGCTTCTTTGTTACTTTTTAAAAGTGTGTAATTTAACGTTAACTTTCCCCAAAATCTTGACATATGCAAGTTTTCATGTCTTCTTTCATCTTGAAATGTTCTCAGCTTAAGTAATGATCTCATCCTTTTTACTCAGTTTATGACTGATTATAATTCCTTGAGGATTTAAAAAAAAAGGTTAGCATTTTTTATATCCAATATGAAGTATGTTACTTTCACTTTACCATTAACATAAGAAATAGCTCTTTAAGTCAAGAAAGATAATAATTTTTCACTAATCTCCATAGGGGTACCAAGTAAGATCAACAAAGAACATTATGTTTCATTTTACACTGGAGATCCTTGAAAGGTGCATAGTTAAATGTCATCCTTTTGTAAGTAAATCATTCACAGTTTGGGAAGACAGCTTAGAGCTTCTTAAGCATGATTTACTGCCAAGACCTCTACAGTTTTTAAGGAGTCAAACCAAATGCATAGTGTATTAATACATTTTATCAGTACATTCCTATACTAAAAGTTTGCAAAAAGAGTTTGGAGACATATAAAATGAAACACATTTTTAAAATTTGTCCGAACGTTACCTCTCTGAGACACAAATCAATCTAATTATAAACCTAACAATTACAGATGAAACCAAAATGCTTTATGTTCATACAATATATAAATTCATATTCTCCATTTAAAACTCATGTAAAATGAATTGATTTATTCTTTTGACAAATTTTATAACTTTATTGAGATGTCATTCAGTAAAATTATATCTCTTTTCAAGTATACAATTCAGTGTTTTTTAAATTTTATTCATGTAATTATACAAATATTAAAATGGCAACCCACTCCAGTATTATTGCCTGGAAAATCCCATGGACGGAGGAGCCTGATAGACTACATACAGTCCATGGGGTTGTGAAGAATCAGATACGACTGAGCGACTTCACTCACTCACTTCACTCACCGCTATTTAATTCTAGAAATCACACAGAAAGAAAGTTGTATCAAGAAGCAATCTTGAGAGTTATAAATAAGACTGCTTTTTATAAGTAAATACCAGTACAGTAGTACCAGATATTAAAATTTTGAAATACCTTTGTACCAGGTGGTACCAATGTCTGCTCCAAGTGCCTAGAATTCTTCCTAACCTTTTCTGAGTATCCTTGGGCCTCTGCATGGTTCAGAAACAGAAGATTGGAATCTGGTAAAAAAGGAAGCATCTAGACTATTACAACAAACTTCTACTGCACACAGGTGAAGCCAGTACTGTTTTTACTGATTAGTAACAATGGTAAATGATATTAGTTATTTCTATCTCATCAAGTAGAGAATTATATCTTCACCAACATTGCCAGGAGAAATATCAATAATCTCAGATATGCAGATGACACCACCCATATGGCAGAAAGTGAAGAGGAACTCAAAAGCCTCTTGATGAAAGTGAAAGTGAAGAGTGAAAAAGTTGGCTTAAAGCTCAACATTCAGAAAACGAAGATCATGGCATCTGGACCCATCGCTTCATGGGAAATAGATGGGGAAACAGTGGAAACAGTGTCAGACTTTATTTTTCTGGGCTCCAAAATCACTACAGAAGGTGACTGCAGCCATGAAATTAAAAGATGCTTACTCCTTGGAAGGAAAGTTATGACCAACCTAGATAGCATATTCAAAAGCAGAGACATTACTTTGCAACAAAGGTTCGTCTAGTCAAGGCTATGGTTTTTCCTGTGGTCATGTATGGATGTGAGAGTTGGACTGTGAAGAAGGCTGAGCGCTGAAGAATAGATGCTTTTGAACTGTGGTGTTGGAGAAGACTCTTGCAAGTCCCTTGGACTGCAAGGAGATCCAACAAGTCCATTCTGAAGGAGATCACCCCTGGGATTTCTTTGGAAGGAATGATGCTAAAGCTGAAACTCCAGTACTTTGGCCACCTGATGCGAAGCATTGACTCATTGGAAAAGACTCTGATGCTGGGAGGGATTGGGGGCAGGAGGAGAAGGGGACGACAGAGGAGGAGATGGCTGGATGGCATCACTGACTCGATGGACGTGAGTCTGAGTGAACTCCGGGAGTTGGTGATGGACAGGGAGGCCTGGCATGCTGTGATTCATGGGGTCACAAAGAATCGGGCATGACTTAGCAACTGAACTGAACTCAGGCCTCCCTGTCCATCACCAACTCCTGGAGTTCACCCAAACTCACGTCCATCGAGTCAGTGATGCCATCCAGCCATCACATCCTCTGTCATCCGCTTCTCCTCCTGCCCACAATTCCTCCCAGCATCAGAGTCTTTTCCAATGAGTCAACTCTTTGCATTGGGTGGCCAAAGTATTGGAGTTTCAGCTTTAGCATCAGGCCTTCCAAAGAACACCTAGAACTGATCTCCTTTAGAATGGACTGGTTGGATCTCCTTGCAGTCCAAGGGACTCTCAAGAGTCTTCTCCAACACCACACTTCAAAAGCATCAATTCTTCGGCGATCAGCTTTCTTCACAGTCCAACTCTCACATACATATATGACCACTGGAAAAACCATAGCCTTAACTAGATGGACCTTTGTTGGCAAAGTAATGTCTCTGCTTTTACCGTCTATCAAAATGAATCAGAATATTTCAATAGGCCTATGACTAGGAATTACTGACCATGAACTTCCTATAAAGAAAAATCCAGGTAGAGATGGTTTCATTGGTGATTTCTACTATGTTTTAAGGAAAAATTAGCACAGTCATTCCAAACCTCTTCCAAAATTAGTGGAAAAGGGGATATTCAAAACTCATTCTATAAGGCATCTAGTACCTTACTATTGTAACAAGATAAAGAATTACAAGAAAGCTACAGACCAGTATAACTCATAACTACAGATAGAAAAATTCTTAACAAACTTTAGCAAATCCAAACCAGAAACATTAAAAAAAGAAAAAAAGATTATACACTACAGTCATGTGAGATTTATCCCAGGAATTCAAGGTTACATTAAAATAGGAAAATAAACTGATAAACTATGATATATTAGTATAATAAGGGCAAAAATGATCTGGCTATCCCAATAGATGCCTTAAAAGCATTTGACAAAATTCAGTATCCTTGCATGGTAAAAAATACTTAATGAACTAAAAAGAATAAAGAATTTCTTCAACCCGATGAAGGCCTTATACTAAAATCTCATAGCTGACATACTTAATGGTGAAAGACTGGATGGTTTCCCATTAGAATCAATATGTCTGCTGTCACAAAAATAGAAGACTGATGAGAGAAGCAAGAGTGATGGGAGGAAGGGATTATGAGGTAAGGAATGTAGGCGATCTCCAGAAAATCAAGGAGAACAGGAAAGGCAAGGAAACAGTTCCTCCCCTAGAGATTCCCAGAATAACCAAGCTTGTTGCTTCCTTTATTTAGTCCAATTAAACTGATGTGGGACTTCTGAACTCCGGACTGTAAGATATTAATGTGTTCTTTTAAGCCACAAGTTTATACTAATTTGGTACAACATCACAGGAAAGTAATGTGTTCCATAACAGTATATCCCACCGAGATTCAAAATATGAATGTTTTAAAAGACCAGCCACAGCTGCAAGAATCTCATGGTATGAGAATGTAAGCTGGAAGAAAAGAGGAATGATAAAGGAAGCCTCCATAGTCCTATTTTCAAAGAGCCTATATGTCACCACCATGTACTCCAGAACAGATTATGAGCATCTGGAGAAATTGGACAGAGGCACCACTAGTTGAGATTTACAGGGAGTGCCTGGGAAGCACAGGAAGGTCTCTTGTGGTTTGAGCCATCTTAGAATCTAATTAACAGACCTAAGGCATCATTCAAGGATGAGGCTCTACACTAAGCAGAGACTGTTGAGTGGAATCCAAACGAACAAGACAGGGATGATAGACGAAATGAAAAGGCTGGGATCAGATGAAACAAGGAGATCTCAGAAAGCAAGAAACTGTCGGTTTATGACTTTGAGAACAAAACAGAACAGAATAGGAAGCTTAAAAAAATTGACCTCATATTCAGGTAAATATGAACACCGCTTCATGATATTAAAGATTGGAAATAATGGCTTATGTGTTTTAAAATAAGGCATACATTTACTTTTAATACATATTTGGAAATATTTAACAAATATGATATATGGAATTTGTTTCAGAATAATCTAGTGTTAAAATGGGGAAAATGACAAATGTTTTGTACGGATGTGTGTGCGTGTGTAGGTATGTGTGAGTAGAGGAAGTTTGGCTTTGGATTGATGACTTTTGGGTATGTGAAAATTTCATTATACTATTCTTTCTACCTTTTAGAATATTTATTTATTTATTGGCTGCACTGGGTCCCGATTGCTGCATGGGTTTTCTCTAGTTGTGGTGACCTGGGGCTACTCTCTGTGGTGCACGGGCTTCTCATTGTGGTGCATGGGCTTTTCATTGTGATGGCTTCGCTTGTTGCAGTTCATGGGCTCTAGAACGTTGGCTCAGTACTGGTGCATGGGCTTAGCAGCTCCCAGCCATGTGGGATCTTCCTTGATCAGGGACTGAACCAGTATCCCTTGCTTTGCAGGGTGGATTCCTAACCAAAGGACCACCAGGGAAGTCCAATTTTTTTTTTTCTTCTACTTCTTATATGTCTAAAATTTCCCAGGTAAAGAAGTTTAAAAAGAAAGGGAAACTGGAAAGTCCTACTGTGCTAGCTGGACAGTGATACCCAGGTTGTCTAAACTAAACCCTCAAATGTTCATTTGCATCTTCTACCATCAATTATTTTTAATATCTAATTGTGAACAGCAACCATAAATGATCTTCTCAAAACAGCGCATATTTTACCTCCATTGTGTAATTAAGGCAATAGATCTTTTTCTATTTTCAAATTTCTATTACATATCTGATTTCCCTAAAAGCAACTGTGGTACTGATCACCTTATTTCTATTAAATAAGATGTCACTTTGACAAACCAATATGACATGACAATATTCAACCACAGAATGAATAGTAGGAAGGGTTGACCTCTCCACAGAAAAGCAATTTTAATTAATTTAAAACCCTCAGATGAAAAATATGATCCTGTCTACTCGATGTCAAAGCAAGCAATACAGTTATTCAATTGTTTTCCTTTTTAAAACACCAAACTTACATATGCATGCTCAGCAATTTTTTTTTTTCCATTTCTGATATTGTGTCATTGTATGGGTCACATAAGCAAAATATTTTTAAATGTTCTCTGTGGCAAAGAAAGGACCATCAACCACCTGATGGGGTACATAAGTATTTAAATATGTGCATTGTTTTTGAAAATGGGATATAGTAATTTTCAGATTTGTACATAAAACTAATAAAGAAGTATGTTATATACCTGTTATATACATGCTAAATTAAAAGTCACATTTGGTCTTCACAAAGCAAACTTTTCATCAGCGTCAAAATAACCTGTTCCTCTGAACTGTTAACATGAAGGATTATGGATAATGGAAATGAGTGTCTTACCTTAAAATAAAACTCCTTCCATAGTTAAATTTAAGTAAAAGCAATATATCTTTATGAGAAGGTAAAAAGAAGCCACAGACTAGGAGGCAATCTTTGCAAAAAATGTATCTGATTCAGGACTGATATTCAAAATATACAAATAATCTTTAAAACATTAAGAAAATACACAACCCAGTTTTTAAAATGAACAAAATATGTTAAGGAGACATCTTCCTGAATACAACATATGGAAGGCAAGTAAGTATAGGAAAATAAGTTCAATATCATATATTAATAGAGGATTGCAAATTAAAGCAAGACACCACTGCTGCTGCTGCTGCTGCTGCGAAGTCGCGTCAGTCATGTCTGACTCTGTGCAATTCCAGAGATGGCAGCCCACCAGGGTCCCCCATCCCTGGGATTCTCCAAGCAAGATCACTGGAGTGGACATCATAAGAAATGCTGGGCTGGAGGAAGCACAAGCTGGAATCAAGATTTCCAGGAGAAATATCAATAACCTCAGATATGCAGGTGATACCGCCCATATGTCAGAAAGTGAAGAACTAAAAAGCCTCTTGATGAAAGTGAGAGAGTGAAAAAGTGGGCTTAAAGCTTAACATTCAGAAAACTAAGATCATGGCATCTGATCCAATCACTTCATGGGAAATAGATGGGGAAACAGTGGAAACAGTGCCAGATTTTATTTTTCTGAGCTCCAAAATCACTGTAGCCATGAAATTAAAAGACACTTACTCCTTGGAAGGAAAGATATGACCAACCCAGACAGCATATTAAAAAGCAGAGACATTACTTTGCTAACAAAGGTCCCTCTAGTCAAGGCTATGGTTTTTCCAGTAGTCATGTATGGATGTGAGAGTTGGACTATAAAGAAAGCTGAGCACCGAAGAATTGATGCTTTTGAACTGTGGTGTTGGAGAAGACTCTTGAAAGTCCCTTGGACTTCGAGATCCAACCAGTCCATCTTAAAGGAGATCAGTCCTGGGTGTTCACTGGAAAGACTGATGTTGAAGCTGAAACTCCAATACTTTGGCCACCTGATGAGATGAGCTGACTCATTTGAAAAGACCTTGATGCTGGGAAAGATTGAGGGAAGGAGGAGAAGGGGATGACAGAGGATGAGATGGCTGGATGGCATCACTGACACAATGGACATGGGTTTGGGTGGACTCAGGGAGTTGGTGATGGACATGGAGGCCTGGTGTACTGCGGTTCATGGAATAGCAAAGAGTCAGACATGACTGAGCGACTGAAGTGAACTGAACACACCTATTAGTCAACTTTTTTTTTTTTTTTTCATTTTTTATTGCTGCTGCTGCTGCTAAGTTGCTTCAGTCGTGTCCGACTCTGTGTGACCCCAGAGACAGCAGCCCACCAGGCTCCACCATCCCTGGGATTCTCCAGGCAAGAACACTGGAGTGGGTTGCCGTTTCCTTCTCCAATGCATGAAAGGGAAAAGTGAAAATGAAGTTGCTTAGTCGTATATGACTCTTCACAACCCCATCGACTGCAACCTACCAGGCTCCTCCGTCCATGGGATTTTCCAGGCAAGAGTAGTAGACTGGGCTGCCATTGCCTTCTCTGAAATGTAGTTAATTTACAATCTTTTGATAATTCCAGGTGTACAGGAAAAGGATTCAGTCATACAAACACACATATTTTCATACATATTCTTTTCCATTATAGGTTATTATAAGATGTTGAATATCGTTCTCTGTGCTATACAGTAGGACCTTGTTGTGTATCTATTTTATGTACAACACTGTGTATCTATTAACACCAACTGCTGCTAAGTCGCTTCAGTCGTGTCCGACTCTGTGTGACCCCATAGACGGAAGCCCACTAGGCTTCCCGTCCCTGGGATTCTCTAGGCAAGAACACTGGAGTGGGCCGCCATTTCCTTCTCCAATGCGTGAAAGGGAAAAGTGAAAGTGAAGTCACTCAGTCATGTCCGACTCTTAGCGACCCCATGGACTGCAGCCTACTGGGCTCCGCCATCCATGGGATTTTCCAGGCAAGAGTACTGGAGTGGGGTGTCATTGCCTTCTCCAATTAACACCAAACTCCTAATTTATTCTTCCCCCACCCCTTTCCTGTTGGTAACCATACGTTTGATTTCTATGTCTGTGAATCTATTTCTGTTTTGTAAATAAGTTCATCTGTATCATTGTCTTTAGATTCCACATGTAAGTGCTATCATGTGATATTTGTCTTTCTCTGACTATATTTAATATGATAATCTCTAGGTCCATACCTGTTGTGCAAATGGCATTATTTCATTCTTTTTTATACTTGGGTAATATTCCATTGTATATTCTTATACCACATCTTCTTTATCCATTCATCTATTAGAATGACTGAAAGCAAAACACTAACAACACTAAATACTGTTGAGCTTGTAGAGCAACAGGAACTCTCATTTATTGCTGGTAGGAATGCAGAATACTACAGCTACTTGGGAAGACAGCTTGGCAGTTCCTTACAAAGCTAAACGTCCTGTTACCATACAACCCAGCAATTGCACTCTTTGGTATTTATCCAAGTGTGTTGAGTATCCATGTCCACAGAAAAGGCCACATATGAATGTTTCACAGGAGCCTTTTAAATAATTTCCAAATCTTGGAATGAACCAAGATACTCTTCAACAAGTGAACAAATGTGGTAGTAGTATAATGGAATATTATAATTTAGAGATAACAAAGAAATGTTATCAAAAACCAAACCAACATGGAATTCAGTTAAGTTCAGTTCAGTTGCCTAGTCATGTCCTACTCTTTGCGATCCTATGAATCACAGCACACCAGGCCTCCCTGTGTATCACCAACTCCCGGAGTTCACTCAGACTCACGTCCATCGAGTCAGTGATGCCATCCAGCCATCTCATCCTCTGGCGTCCCCTTCTCCTTCTGCCCCAATCCCTCCCAGCATCACAGGCTTTTCCAATGAGTCAACTCTTCGCATGAGATGGCCAAAGTACTGGAGTTTCAGCTTTAGCACCATTCCTTCCAAAGAAATCCCAGGGCTGATCTCCTTCAGAATGGACTGGTTGGATCTCCTTGCAGTCCAAGGGACTCTCAAGAGTCTTCTCCAACACCACACTTCAAAAGCATCAATTCTTTGGTGCTCAGCCTTCTTCACAGTCCAACTCTCACAACCATACATGACCACAAGAAAAACCATAGCCTTGACTAGCCGAACCTTTGTTGGCAAAGTAATGTCTCTGCTTTTGAATATGCTGTCTAGATTGGGCATAACTTTCCTTCCAAGGAGTAAGCATCTTTTAATTTCATGGCTGCAGTCTTATATATTTCTAAGTGAAGGTAATTGGTTTAAAAAGGCTACTTACTGTATGATTTCAATTATATGACATTCTGAAAAGGCAAATCTATGGAGAGAGTAAAGAGAATAGGGGCTTTATGGGTTGGGTGATCCCATGGAGGATAGGCGATCTGTAAGGTAGTGAAACTACTATCCTGTATGATACTGTAATGGTGGAGGCATGTCATTAAACATTCATCAAAAGCCATAGGATGTACAACACAAGGAGTAAAATGTAAATTGAGGGATTTACTTAATAACAGTATATCAATATTGGCTCATCTACTGTAACAAATGTGTTACACTAGTAGGAAAACTTAAATAATAGGGGAAGCTAATTGGGAGGTGGAGGACATGGGACTTTCTCTGTACTTTCCACTCATTCCACTCATTTTTGCTCTAAAATGAAATGTAAAACTACTCTAAAAAATCTATTAATTAAGAAAGAATAATGAAGAGTATTTATTCATACCCAAATTTTAAGGGTCAAGGAAGGGGGGGATATTAAGTAGTCTCTTGTTTTTGTATGACACAATAACAAATAAAGCCACACAGTCCTTGTATTGTGTTGCAAACTGACTTAACAGATATCCCTAGATTATAGCATTTAAAACGGAGATGTTTTTGTTTGTTTCAAATGGGATGCACAATATTGTGAACTGAAAATAACTAAGACTTGAGTCAACTTACTCCATTAATGGAAGTATTTTGAAGGTGAACAAAATTAAGGAGATAAAATATCTTAAATTGTTCAAGGAGATAAAGCTCTTGCTTTCTTTTCATGAAAAACATCAATCAAAATGTGGTATAGAGGGAAACTTTATAACATCAAAGTTGTTTATAAAATCAAAGGAACACTATGTTTCATTATGTTTGTACTGTTACTGAATCCCAAAATATTTCTTTGATATGGCCATCGTTAATCATGGCCTTCAATACAGCTTTATCATTGTTGAATAATAATTTAGATTTGTATTATGTGAAATGTTTTGTCAATTGAGTCAAGTACAGAAATTCAAAGACTGTCTTGATCTGCAGATATTGGAAAATTATAAGTGACATCTCCCATGAAATTTTAAAGAATGCTTTCTTTGAATATTATCTAAGAAAAAAAATAACAATATGCAGAGCACACTTTCTTCCAGAAAACACACTCATAAATCACACAGTGTAGAATATAAGCACCTTTTCCAATTTCTCAATGCCAGTATTAACATTTCTATAACATTTTAATCTCTAAAGAAATTATACATTGATATTTTAACAATTTAAAACCTTTATGCAGTTTCAATTAATATCTAGCCTGTGACTACCTCTCACATATGTGGAATATTTGAGCATTTTATAGATTGTGAAGTTTTGTATTACAAAGATAAATAAAAGATATGTTGAAGAGTCACAACTGAGATTAATCAGTATTAGTGTTTGTCTGTTAATGTTTCAACAACTATAATAAAGTTATGAATAACTCAATTTGCTTGCACTGAATATGCACATTTAGTACTTTCTTAAAAAAATTAATTTCTTTGTGGAAGTCTGTTCTCTGCTGTATATTGTAAGAATCCAGGGTCAGGGGGGATGTATAAATTACATTGTGTTACATCATGTGACATATTCTGTGAATATGAAGTTATTATTAAATGTTGATTAAGTGAATAGTGTTTCATAAGATGACTCACAAACTGGAATCAAGATTTCTGGGAGAAATATCTACAATCTCAGATATGCAGATGATACCACTCTAATGGCAGTAATCAAAAAGAAACTAAAGAGCCTCTGGAAGAGGGTGAAAGAGGAGACTGAAAAAGCTGGCTTAAAACTCAACATTCAAAAAATTAAGATCATGGCATCTGGTTCCATCACTTCATGGCAAATAGATGGGGGCAAAGTGGAAACAGTGACAGACTTTATTTTATGGGGCTCCAAAATCACTGTGGAATGTGACTACAGCCATGAAATTGAAAGACACTTGCTCCTTGGAAGAAAAGCTATGACCAACCTGCTGCTGCTGCTGAGTTGCTTCAGTCATGTCCGACTCTGTGTGACCCCATAGACGGCAGCCCACCAGGCTCCCCCATCCCTGGGACTGACCAACCTAGACAGTGTATTAAAAAGGAGAGACATCACTTTGCTAACAAAGGCCTGTCTAGTCAAGGCTATGGTTTTTCCAGTAGTCATGTATAGATGTGAGAAGTGGACCATAAAGAAGGCTGAGTGCTGAAAATGTGATGTTTTTGAATTGTGGTGCTGGAGAATACTCTTGAGAGTCCTTTGGGGTTCAAGGAGATCAAACCAGTCAGTCCTAAAGGAAATCAACCCTAAATATTTATTGGAAGGACTGAAGCTCAAGCTGAAGCTCCAATACTTTGACCACCTGATGTGAAGAGCTGACTCATTGGAAAAAAACCCTGATGCTTGGGAAAGATGGAGAGCAGATGGAGAAGGGAGTGACAGAGGATGAGACGGTTAGATGGCATCATCTGCACAGTGGACATGAGTTTGAACAAACCCTGGGAGATAGTGAAGGCCAGGTAAGTCTAGTATGCTACAGTCTATGGGTTCTCAGAGTCAGACACAACATAGCAACTGAACAAGAACAACAAAAAACTTGTTCATAATTTTTGTTTTCTTCTTTCTCACCTTGTATTCCTTCATTTTCCTTCAGTGGAAGTATTTATATTTTTCCTGAAACAATTACTTTAAAAGAAAGATGTGTTATAAATGTAAGAATTTAAATTGTTCTACTTTTTATTTCATCGTAAATTTGTTTCTTGTTTATATCTCCCGGGAGAAGGCAATGGCAACCCACTCCAGTACTCTTGCCTGGAAAATCCTAGGGACGGCAGAGCCTGGTGGGCTGCCGTCTATGGGGTCACACAGAGTTGGACACGACTTAAGCAACTTAGTAGTAGCAGCAGCAGTATATCTCTTAAAATGTTTATATTAATATACATTCTATCAAAGATAAATTATGAAATTATTGGCAGAAACCTTTGCAGTGAAAAATAATAAAGCTCCTAAAATATTTCAAGATATAGAGTTTCAGAAACCTAACACTTCCAGAAACTAGATAAATTACTCTATTTTGGCAGATAATTTTCCTTATACTAACTTATTCACTCACTTTCATGAATAACTATAAGTATTATTTTCAAAAGTCAGAATAATGAATTACTTTTTGTACAAAAACAAATTGTTATGTTATATAGTCTCCATATCCCATTCAGTTCAGTTCAGTTCAGTCGATCAGTCATGTCCAATCTTTACGACCCCATGAATCGCAGCACACCAGGCCTCCCTGTCCATCACCAACTCCCAGAGTTCACTCAAACTCATGTCCATCGAGTCAGTGATGCCATCAAGCCATCTCATCCTCTTGCCTTCTCCTCCTGCCCCTAATTCCTCCCAGCATCAGAGTCTTTTCCAATGAGTCAAGTCTTCACATCAGGTGGCTAAAGTACTGGAGTTTCAGCTTTAGCATCAGTCCTTCCAATGAACACTCAGGACTGATCTCCTTTTGGATGGATTGATTGGATCTCCTTGCAGTCCAAGGGACTCTCAAGAGTCTTTTCCAACACCACAGTTCAAAAGCATCAATTCTTCGGTGCTCAGCTTTCTTCACAGTCCAACTCTCACATCCATACATGACCACTGGAAAAACCATAGCCTTGACTAGATGGACCTTTGTTGGCAAAGTAATATCCCTGCTTTTTAATATTATATCTAGGTTGGTCATAACTTTCCTTCCAAGGAGTAAGTGAATTTCATGGCCATATCCCATTACCTGGCATTATTACAAAGCTTTGGAGAAACTCATTTTATTCAACAGTACTTTTATGCATTTATTTTTTCTATTATTTAAAAAAATACATTGTGTGCATTTATTCTGTACCAATGGGCTTCCCCAATGACTCAGTGAGTAAAGAATCCACCTGCAATGCAGGAGATACAGGAGACACAGTTTCTATCCCTGGGTTGGGATGATCCCCTGGAGGACGAAATGGCAACTGACTCCAGCGTTCTCCCCTGAAAATCCCCATGAACAGAGAAGTCTGGTGGCCTATAGTCCACAGGGTGGCAAAGAGTTGGACACAACTGAGCCACTAAGCATGCATATACCTCACTTTTGGAAACATGATGAGAAAGTGATTGAGTAATAGAGAATTTTTTCTAGAATTTCCAGTTCAGTGGGAAACTCAAACAAATAAATTTCTTATTAAAATGTAGTGTGAAAATATGAAAAGAGGAAAATAACCTTTTCTTAGTAAAACAAGAGAGGTCTTCAAAGCTGACACACAAAGTGTAAATTGAAGTTGCCAGGAAAACAATAGTCTGAGTGTGTATTTAATGTTTGTGTCAATGTGTATGTGTGTGTGTCTGTTTGTGTTTGTGTTGTGTGTATAGGAGGGGAGATGAATTCAAAACTCAGAAACAACAGTAACAAAAGAGCAATTGATAGAGTTTCAGTTAAGACTGATTTAATTATTCCAAAATAAGCCTATTTTATTTTGGTTCTTGTAACTTTGCCTTTGAAGAGTCAACTGCTACCCTGGAAAGTATTTCTTCCTTATTAATCTGAGTCCACTGTAATGAATCATCTCAAGTACCTTGGTGCCCATGCAATTCCCAAAAAAAAGGCCTCAAAATTACTTCCACCCCCACAAACTCTTCTTCAGTATCATTCTCTCACTCCCTTACAGAGAAATGCAATCTTTTTCTTAACTCCCTTGAATTTACACAGGTTCCGTGATTGCCTCGATTATTATGAATAATATGGGGCAGAAGTAAGACTGTGCTGGTTTGGGACATAGTCTTTAACAAGTCTGTCGGCTTTCACTTCCTGTATTTGTAAGCCAGCTACTGCTAAGAAGGTCAACTACTGCGATCACAGTGTTGTGAGGAGCCAGACTCATATGGAAGATGAGTCTTCATGTGGAGAGATTTAGAGAGACTGAAAGGGCCAATTGTGAGTGTATAGCTGCTCTGAAAGTTGACTCTCTGGACCAGGACACCTCAGCTAATGCACTGTCTATAATGCATTAATGCTAGGCTAAACCCTTCCTGCATTTCTGGTCCACAACATGGTGGAAAAAAAATTTTAAGTTGCTTTTTTATTTTATTATTATTGAGTTGTAAGTGATTTATAATGTTAGAGCCTTTATGCTCTGAGGGGGTTTCTTACATAAAATTATATAAAGAAAACAAGCTACTTGAAATTTAAAGAAACACTTTAAGTTTTCTATTTGGCTATTAAAAGAGAGAGCGGGACTTCCCTCGTGGTCCAGTGGTTAAGACTCTGCACTGCGCTTCCTGTGCAGGGAATCAATCCTTGGTGAGGGAATTAAGATCCTACACATGCTGGGACAGAAAAAAAAGAGAGAGAGACAGTACAGGGGTATGCACGAAATAAGTCGACATGAAAACACAGCAGAGGCAGCCCTCTGCAAGGCAGGAGAGAGACCTTAGGAAAGGGGAACCTGCTGACAGTTTGGACTTCTAGCTTCCCCACTGTGAGAAATAAATTTCTATTGTTTAAGCAACTCACACTGTAGTATTTTGTCATGATAGCCTTAGCAAACTAATAAAAAAGTTAATATTTGTTAAATGCTCATCTTCTGCCAGAGTGTATACAAAGCATTTAACAGAGTTAATTTCATTGATTCCGTTTTTTTCTTTTTTTTTCTTGAAGTACAGTGGATTTACAATATTATGTTAGTTTTATGTGTACAGCATAGTGAATCAGTATTTATGCAGATTAGACTCATTATAAGATATTATAAGATAATGGCTATAATTCCCTGTGCTATTCGGTATTTTCTTGTTGCTTATAGTAGGGTCATTGATATTTTATGAGGATTATGTCTCAGCTCTTTTATTGTTTATTTCAGATGAGAGGTGCTTGTATGACAAATAATTATTGAAATCTGTACAAATTCTATATAGCAGCGGTCCCCAACTTTTTGGCACGAGGGACTGCTTTCACAGGACAGGGGGAGTGGGGAGGGGGAGGGTGGGCATGGTTTCGGGATGACTCAAATGCATTACCTTTATTGTGCATTTTATTTCTATTATTATTACATTGTGATATATAATGAAACAATTGTACAACTCACCATAATGCAGACTCAGTGGAAACCCAGAGCCTGTCTTCCTGTAACTAGACAGTCCCAACTGAAGATGATGGGTGATAGTAAAGTTTGGGCTCCTATGAGAATCTAATGCAACCACTGATCTGACAGGAGGTGAAACAGTGAGTGAGTGATGGACAGCGACTGTAAATACAGATAAAGCTTAACTTGCTGCCTGACCTCCTGCTTGCAGCCGAGTTCCTAATAGGCCACAGACTGGTACTGGCCCATGGCCTAGGGTTTGGGATTCCTTGCTATATACGATATAAAACGTGGGGCAAAAAATTATTTTAATGTAAAGAGGGAAAGTGTGCAAAATTCTTCTAGGCTGCTTTGAATCCACTGTCTTCTGGATTCATCTCAAATGTTTCTGAAAGATCTTCACCAACCATAGGACACACATTAAATCTCACACTTCACTTGAATTTTGTTTTCAGTCCTCAAGCAGGAAAAAAAAAAAAGGCTATTTAATGTTATTTGTGTACTTTCTGTTTATGAAAATACATTTTGTTTACCAAACACTTATATTTTTGACAGTATGTCTATGCTTTTAGGCTTTGAGCATATATTTTGTATAAAGAAATAGAGAAGGCTTTTGGACTGAGGAAAAGAATGAATATTGGGTCTATCAAAGATCTGTTAACTCCTGGGGTCACTTTCCCAGAAGTGGTTTCCATTTCTATGAGGTTTTCATGAATTTATAAAATAGTAGGATTAGATGGGAGGTTAAGGGAATAATGTTTTATTGTTGATGTTTATTTTTCCCTGCCCAAGATATTCTTTAGTAGTCCTTTCTGAATATTTTATATTTTTCCTCCCTTGCTCAAATGTTATTATCAGTGAAGGTATTCTTGGAATGCAAATGGAAAAATGCTCTGAACTATTGGCATGGATCACTGTGACTTAGTTTAGAGACAAAAAAAAAAACAAACAAAACACACAACTCCCAACTACCTCCTCAAGTTCCCTATCACAGAATCATCTTAACTCTCTCATTAGATGAACTCTGTTTCTACACCTGGAATTGCTTTGTTTTCTATGATAATGCCCCTAAGCTATTTTGTATTTATTCCTACATTTCCTTCCTTCCAATTTCAAAAGATTCTATGTCTTTATAAAGTATTGACCCATAGTGATTCCTTGTTCTTTACATTTTCAGAAGTTCTAGGGGCTGTTTTTCTGTAGCATAATAACATGTTCTATTTTTTCCATCTTAAAACAAAATGAAATCTTTCTTAAATGTGAATTCCTTTTTTAAAATGACTGAGCTGTTCAAATCCACTAAAGCATTACTACAAATCTTTGCTTCCCCTTCTTTATTCCAAACTCATTCCTTAATCCACTTGAATCTAGTTACTATTAAAATGACTAGACCACTAGTTGCTTCCTAATTACTCGGATTGATTGGCTGACTTTGTTGCCATTTTACCTGATCTAGGAAGTATTTGTCATTATTTGTAATTTACTTTGGGCTTCCCTGTTGGCTCAGTCAGTAAAGAATCCACCTGCAATGAAGGATACCTCTTGGAATGCAGGAGACACAGGTTTGATTCCTGGGTTGGGAGTATAGTTACTTTAAGGGACGTATTTATAGACTTTATTTTTTCACTTACCTACCATATTTCCTATATTTTAGTCTTGTTTTACTGCTCCTTCTTTTCTGTCTCCTATTTTTTCTCATGGCCACTCTTTACCTGCTTCCATGTTTGGCAAGATAATGCAGAACAAAAGCAATCAGTCAGTGCCCCTGTGTGCAGGATGTGGTGGAATGCAAGGGATAAAGGCAGAATTGTTTACCCATGGGTTTCCCAAGTGGTGCTAGTGGTAAAGAACCTACCTGTCAATACAGGAGATGTAAGAGAGGCGGGTTGGATCCTGGGTCTGGAAGATCCCCTGGAGGAGGAAATAGCAACCCACTTCAGTATTCTTGCCTGGAGAATCCCATGGGCCGAGGAGTCAGGCAGGCTACAGTCCATGGGGTTGCAGAGTCAGACACGACTGAAGGGACACAGCACACAGCCTGAGGTCAAGAGTGGTTAACACAACATGTGAAATTTTGCTTGAACTTGTCTCACAACTTGTATTTCCCCATACCTCATGTACAACTCTGTGTTCTATTAAAATTCTTAATGATTATTCCAAATACTTTTGTCTTTATGCCTTTTCAGTAGTTTAGAATTCTTTCTCTACCTGTCTTTTGATCCTAGCTTAGCTGTGTGTTTTCTATATAACTCTTTTGACCATTGCCCTTTTATGCAGAATCTGTAACTCTGTTGCCCTCACAAGGTGCAGTTTTCTCTTACGCATTATCAGTTTTTTTTTTTTTTTTTTTTTTGCTTCTGAAACCTCCAGTGTCATAAAAATCTGCCCCAGTAATATTCCATCTTAAGGCAACAAAAACAGGAATAGCAATAACAATAGTAACAGTAACCACTGAAACTATAAAACACGTTTACTCTCTGGATACCACAATCATTTCTATTACTTTATGATTTTATGCTTCCTCTTTATAGTAAAACTTCTCTAAAGATCTGTTAACCCATTTAATATACATCCCTCTAAAGAATGACTCATATCCTTACCCTTCCAAAACTACTTATTTTAGATAAACCAAATGATTTTTATTATTAGATACAAGCATACAGTTAGTCTATTGAATTGCTATTGAAATTTGAAAATGCTTACTCAGTTTTCTAGCTCACAATTTCTACACCTAGCTCATTTAGAAAACAGCTGCTAGAGCAGCACTCATCTGTGGATTCTTCTCCCTTGCTTTTGGCAGTCACTTTCTGTCTTCTGTCCTCTTGGCTTAGTGGTAGTAAAAGCTCTGTCACTGTTAGCTGTGGGTTCATGGAGCATCCACTGTGGTTTTCCTAAGCCCCACTTGCATATTTGTAATTAATCTCTATATGAACAAATGAACCCACCTTACCTGATCCTAGTGTGAATGGGCTCTTTGTCTCCCATTGTGACTCTGACTGATCAGTGCTAAATGTCTTATCCTAGAATAAGACGTGACTGTGTGAATTTGGTGGGACGACAGGGGCAGGGCAAAGCTCTTGTAAAGGTTCTGCCAGGTCCAAGTCTAAAATACAGGGCTAAATCTGCATCTCCTTGAGCTCTCTGTGTGTTGCTTCATTCACCATTCTCCTCCCATAGATTCTGTAACCATTTTCTGGTTTTCCTCTAGCTCAATGGCTACACCTTGTCAGTCTACTTCTATGAGCATCTCCTTTGTTTTATGTATTCCGAACAGAGTTTGATCCTTTACCCTTTTCTCTTCTATACCTACCCACCATGATTGCATATATTCTCAGATTGTGAAGACCATGTATATGGTGATAATGCCACAAACTTACACCTGCATTCCAGATCTCTATCAGGTTCCAAACAAATCTCTAATTTATAACTGTATATAGCCACTTAGAGGGCTTCCCACATGGTGCTAGTGGCAAAGAACCCACCTGCTAATGCAGGAGATGTTAGAGACACAGGTTCTATCCCTGTGTCAGGAAGATCCCCTGGAGGAGAGCATGGCAACCCACTCCAGTATTCATGCCTAGAGAATCCCAAGGACAGAATAGCCTGGCAGCTATCCCACCAAGAGTGGGACACTGAAGCAACTTAGCATGCACAGACACATAGCCACTCAGATTGGTAAAGCCATCTTGAATTTAACATGTGCAAAATAGAATTTCCCTCCAAATCTGCCCCTCACCTCAACCTCCTCGATTAATTAAGCATCCAATTCATACCAAAATATTGTTCATCCTCTTTCCTCATTGCCTACATCCATCCTTCAATACATCCTAAAAGATCTGCAACTGAAATGTACCCAAGTCATCCTATCTCTCTTTATCTCTGACATCCAAGTTAAAGTCGTAGTCCTTAGTCATTTCTAATGTCATTTAATTCAATCTTCCTTGTTTCCATGTATTGCTATCAATTCCCAGTCCATATAGGGAGCCAGAGTGATATTTTTTGAACTATAACTGAGGTAAAGTCACTTCCCATTTTAAAAGTGTTATATGGCTTCACAGTGTATTAATACTAAAAATAGTCTAACTTATCATCAAATCTACCATCAACTACAAGACAGTTCTTAATTTTGCTTCTGACTATATCTTCATTATAATCTAATGCTAACATTTCCTCTTGTTTACTAACTCCAGCACCAGTTGCCTGTTTCTGTTACTTGAGCTTGCCTTCCTTCAGCCTTTTCCCTCCTACTTAGCCATAGACATTGTGATTGAAGCCACACAAGTGCTCTTATGCTAAAAAGTAAAACACATGCTGGTGACAAAGACCCATCTGGTGAGTTTGTTGGGGTGGGAAGATGATACGTTTGGAGCCTGATGATGCATTAGTCCTGCACTGCCTACCCCTGGCCCATGGGCAGAGGAGCCTGGGAGACTACAGTACATAGGGTTGCAAAGAGTCACTCATGACTGTAGAATGTACACACTGGACTTGTTATATGAAATAGATAACACCTGTGTGTTTCCACCAATATTATTTGTAACTGAAGTAACAATAATAAAAACAATATCTTTTAGTTTAACATATTTACACAGTTTTGACTGATAAATCTTCATTATGATGGTGTTATCTTACCTGCACTGCTGAAATTAATACAGCTTTTCGAGCCTCCTTTTGATAAGTTTTACATAGTGCAAATGTTTTCACCAGATATGAGCCTGGAAATCTAGAGAACACAAGAATTTGGAGCATACCCTACTGCCTAGAAGGAATAAGGCTCTTCTAAAGTCTTTCCCAAATTTTAAAAGGTCTTGTAGGTCTTCATAGAACCATTCAACTTTAGCTTCTTCGGCGTTACTACTGGCTGGGGCATAGACTTGGATTACTGTGATATTGAATGGTTTGCCTTGGAAACGAACAGAGATCATTCTGTCGTTTGAGATCAAATCAAATCCCTTATGATTATACAGTGGAAGTGAGAAATAGATTTAAGGGACTAGATCTGATAGACAGAGTGCCTGATGAACTATGGACAGAGGTTCCTGACATTGTACAGGAGACAGGGATCAAGACCATCCCCATGGAAAAGAAATGCAAAAAAGCAAAATGGCTGTCTGGGGAAGCCTTACAAATAGCTGGGAAAAGAAAAGAAGTGAAGAGAAAAGGAGAAAAGGAAAGATACAAGCATCTGAATGCAGAGTTCCAAAGAATATTGAGATAAGAAAGCCTTCCTCAGTGATCAATGCAAAGAAATAGAGGAAAACAACAGAATGGGAAAGACTAGGGATCTCTTCAAGAAAATTAGAGATACCAAGGGAACACTTCATGCAAAGATGGGCTCAATAAAGGACAGAAATGGTATGACCTAACAGAAGCAGAAGATATTAAGAAGAGGAGGCAAGAATACACAAAAGAACTGAACAAAAAAGATCTTCACAACCCAGATAATCAGTATGGTGTGATCACTGACCTAGAGCCAGACATCCTGGAATGGGAAGTCAAGTGGGCCTTAGAAAGCATCACTACGAACAAAGCTAGTGGAGGTGATGGAATTCCAGTTGAGCTAATTCAAATCCTGAAAGATGATGCTGTGAAAGTGCTGCACTCAATATGCCAGCAAATTTGGAAAACTCAGCAGTGGCCACAGGACTGGAAAAGGTCAGTTCTCATTCCAATCCCAAAGAAAGGCAATGCCAAAGAATGCTCAAACTACTGCACAATTGCACTCATCTCACATGCTAGTAAAGTAATGCTCAAAATTCTCCAAGCCAGTCTTCAGCAATATGTGAACCGTGAACTTCCTGATGTTCAAGCTGGTTTTAGAAAAAGCAGAGGAACCAGAGATCAAATTGCCAACATCTGTTGGATCATGGAAAAAGCAAGAGAGTTCCAGAAAAACATCTATTTCTGCTTTATTGACTATGCCAAAGCCTTTGACTGTGTGGATCACAACAAACTGAAAAATTCTGAAAGAAATGAGAATACCAGACTACCTGACCTGCCTCTTGAGAAATCTATATGCAGGTCAGGAAGCAACAGTTAGAACTGGAACTGGAACAACAGACTGGTTCCAAATAGGAAAAGGAGTACGTCAAGGCTGTGTATTGTCACCCTGCTTATTTAACTTCTATGCAGAGTACATCATGAGAAATGTTGGGCTGGAAGAAGCACAAGCTGAAATCAAGATTGCCGGGAGAAGTATCAATCACCTCAGACATGCAGACGACACCACCCTTATGGCAGAAAGTGAAGAGGAACTCAAAAGCCTCTTGATGAAAGTGAAAGACGAGAGTGAAAAACTTGGCTTAAAGCTCAACATTCAGAAAACAAAGACCATGGCATCCGGCCCCATCACTTCATGGGAAATAGATGGGGAAACAGTGTCAGACTTTATTTTGGGGGGCTCCAAAATCACTGCAGATGGTGATAGCAGCCATGAAATTAAAAGATGCTTACTCCTTGGAAGGAAAGTTATGACCAACCTAGACAACATATTCAGAAGCAGAGACATTACTTTGCCAACAAAGGTCCATTTAGTCAAGGCTATGGTTTTTCCAGTGGTCATGTATGGATGTGAGAGTTGGACTGTGAAGTGAGCTGAGCGCCGAAGAATTGATGCTTTTGAACTGTGGTGTTGGAGAAGACTCTTGAGAGTCCCTTGGACTGCAAGGAGATCCAAGCAGTCCATCCGAAAGGAGATCAGTCCTGGGTGTTCTTTGGAAGGAATGATGCTAAAGCTGAAACTCCAATACTTTGGCCACCTCATGCGAAGAACTGACTCATTGGAAAAGACCCTGATGCTGGGAGGGATTGGGGGCAGGAGGAGAAGGGGACGACCGAGGATGAGATGGCTGGATGGCATCACCGACTCGATGGACATCAGTTTGAGTGAACTTTGGAAACTGGTAATGGACAGGGAGGCCTGGCATGGTGCAATTCATTGGGTTGCAAAGAGTCGGACATAACTGAGCGACTGAACTGAACTGAAGTGAACTGAAAGTCTTTCCCATGATGAACAGGACTTTCTTAGGTAGAACTCTCTGGAAATCTTTCATGATGATTCTTTTCCTGTCTAGTTACCTGTGCCATAGAGTCTTTCCTGACTTTAATAAGTGAGTACCTGGTGGGATAGCTGCAGATGAAACCAAAGAGGAACTTCCCCACTGGACCACAAAACTGGTTCTGTGGATTTCTAAAGTTAATGTTAGTCTATATTCAGTCCTAGCAATTTCACAATATCACTATTTAAATGGCCTTCCAATTTATGGCTCAGGAACATTTCTGTATAGATCTTTGTTGTCATTTTATACATTCACCTTTCTCTCCATATTACAGGGTGGCTGTTTGTCCTGCACCTCAATTCTCTTGCAAGTCTAAATGAAATTATAATGTTCCAATGTATTTAGTGTTTTTATTGTTTTGTTGTTGTTGTTTTTTCTTTATAATTGAAGCAATGCTGTCCAATCTCTTTACATACCAGAGCAGAAACTGGAAGTCTGGGAGACTGATTTTTAATATTTCAGCTTCAAAGAGGCCCATCAGTTTATTCATATTTCCTTTGCAAGAACTACTGACGTGGCCTTACCGAAATACAAATGGGTCTAGAGCATATAGTCTCTGGTTAGGCAAATATTGGACTGGCCAAAGGTTTTTCTTATTTTTTCTATAACACCTTATGAAAAACCCCAAATGAAGTTTTTGGTCAATCCAGTGTTTTCTCTGTGAGGAGGAAGTGCAGATTTGGGTGGTCAAATAGATTTTCAGTCACAGACCATATAAAGGAGAAAGGAAAAGTCTTTTCTAAATGCAGTGCCTCTTTGTTTAGATATATAGGAAAGGTACTGAGATTCTAAATTTTGCCCTTGTCTTTTTCAGTTCTTGTGTGGTTTTAGTCTTCTTTTTTCTAAAGATATCCTATCTGTCCTCTAATTTTTGGCTTAAGTTTTATTTTTGTGCCCTCTTTGAATGTATATGATAACAATAGAGACTTTCTTTCCTTTATATCAGTGTCTACTGTCAAAAACCTGACATATTTTAAGAGCTTAATGAAAATTTATTAAATAAATGAATAAAATAATACAACCAGATCATATTGAGTATATTTTCTTACATGTTATAAATACATTAATATAAAATCCTGACTTAACTTCCTATATTATAACTGAGATCAATTCATTGCAATCAATACAGGAAATATTACCATTCAGTATTAAGATGATTATGTTAAGTCTTTCTCAGAATTCAAAGTAATACCTATAAAGTTGGGCTTCCTAGGTGACTCTAGTTAAAGAACCCACCTGCCAAGGCAGGAGATGTAAGAGATGCAGGTTTGATCCCTGGGCTGGGAAGATCCCCTGGAGAAGGAAATGGCATCCCATTCTGTTATTCTTGCCTGGCGTATAGCATGGACAGAGGAGCCTGGCTGGCTACAGTCCATGGGGTCACAAAGAGTCACACATGACTGAAGCCACTTAGCACACATACATATAAGGTTAAGTTTGAAGAAATTGGAACTATGAACCACTATTGAAAATAAAATTCATAAATTGTCACTGATTTGTGCATTAAAATAAATAATGCATCTTCCTTTAAATTTGTTAATGCATTCCTTTAACTTAAAATATGATATTCCATAGTTGTGTCTTTCTATATATACAGATGCATGGCTACTAAGGGTAAATAGTGTATTTCAATGCAAATCACACTGATTTACTGCCAACTAATGGGCAACTTTTAGATGAATAAGGCTATAAATGTTTGTAAACATTGGATTCCACATAACACGTCTCCTCAGGGAGCTGTTTCATGTTAATGAGCTTTATACTTTTGAATCTGTAATACCCCAAAGAACACAAAGCAATAATGCTATCATCAAAGCATAATGTGGAGCAGTTCATTCTGATAACTTAGTGAAAATGGTCTTTTTTGTATATACAAAGCTGGATAAAGCAAATGAAATAAATTAACTTGGTGCTGGCCACAAATTATGCTGGATGATATAAGCACAGTGATATAATAAAACTGAATTATTATAACATTGTTATGCATTAGAATACATTTACATTTAACAGTGCCATATAGAAAGGACAATAGATTTGAACTCCAGTGATCTATTTTAGCCTCTACTTTTCTAGTTACTAAATCTGTGTTTCAAAGTACCGTACATAAATTCTGAGACCCAGTTTTCTTACTTATAAAATGTCAGTGTTATGCATTTATTATTTTGTTCTCCTTTCCCAGAAAATGTTGTAGATGGAAGGATTTCACATGTAGAAATAACCAGCAACTGTTGAAAATGCAGAATCTAATTAGAGAATTCAGAGTGCCAGTTGCAGAACTGGGACAGGCTCATAACTGAGGAGGTTAAAATGACAGCAGTCTGGGAAGTTTTCAACAGAAAATCCATAGACAGAAAAGAGTGAAGAGATAAGGACAGAACTTGAAACATTTCTCTCATCAACCTCTGTTATGAAATTCCATTTTGTATATCCAAATACCTACTGGCCATGTAAATGCAAATATAACATAGACACACAATAGACTCAAAAGAGTGAAAGTATATTAAAATCATTAGAAACTTTCTAAGCTACATTTAAAAAAAAATTTGTTGGTTTCTATGATCATGAGATTATGACCATTAGCAGTGCATTATCTCCAGTTAGTTCCATAACTTTAGCAGTACCTACAGTGATGCTAAAGAACCATGGACATTTATCTTGATTTTATGTTTCATGTATTTTTCATTGTTATCAAATTCCTATTATTTTTCAGTTCAGTTCAGTCGCTCAGTCGTGTCCAGCTCTTTGTGTTCTCATGGACTGCAGCACGCCATGCTTCCCTGTCCATCACCAACTCCTGGAGCTTGCTCAAACTCATGTCCATGGAATTGATGATGCCATCCATCATCCTCTGGCATCATGATGCCAGATTCATCCTCTGTCATGCTCTTCTCCTCCTGCCTTCAATCTTTCCTAGCATCAGGGTCTTTTCCAATGAGTCAGTTCTTTGCATCAGGTAGGCAAAATATTGGGGCTTCAGCTTCAGCATCAGTCCTTCCAATGAATATTCAGGACTGATTTCCTTTAGGATTGACTGGTTTGATCTCCTTGCAGGTCAAGGGACTCTCAAGAATTTTCTCTAATACCACTCTTCAAAAGCATCAATTATTTTTTGAAAAGCTAAGTAATATATGAATAAATAGAATGCAATATTCATTTGTTTGATATTAAGATGTATGACTGTAGGTATGTGTGATATATATTGAAATTTCATAGATTAAGCTTTTGTCATAAAGCAATTACCATTATGTATAAATGCCTAATGTATTCTAGATATTTTAAAAGATTTTATATCTTTGCAAAAATATTTGAATTCATTATTCTAAATTTATAGGTTTTGACCTAAGATTATACAGGTTAGGTTAATTATTGTTGATCACATGGTCCTAATTTAGTTAATTTTTTAATTCAGGCAGTTTTACCTCAGAGAGAGCATACTTTATATCTATACAATAAAGCTTCCCATATGTATAGTCATTCATGGAAATAGTAGAATAATAATTATTACTTTTACATACCCTTATATGAACACGTTTTTATTTAGATATCTGTCTTGATTCTCTAATGTACCTATATGAGAAAGTCAAAATATTTTGCAGAAGCTAGTAACTGCATGAAATCTAAAAACTTAGCTTCTCTTACACTTTCTCCCTCATTGCTAACATGATTAGAACAACTCGTAATTTTTTTTAAATAATATTGAGGAAAGAAGAGAAAATAGTCACTTTAAGAGAAGAAAAATTAGTCAGGTTTAAGGTCATATATGATGCTACATCACAATCAAATATTCTTTTAATTCATTTCTTCCTTTATATTTTCATAAAGCTTTTACCTAACAATTCACATACTAATAAATTTTTCATGTAGTAATTTTTTTTTTGCTTATGCCAGAATGAAAAGGAAAACCATTATCTATTCAATTTCAAGCTATGGTTAGTTATTCCCTCTATCATTTTATTCTATACACTAAATATTTATCTTTGATCTTACTAAAGCAAAGGATGCAGAAGTAACAATGGAAAATATTTGTAGTCATAGTGACTTCTAGAAACCACTCTTTTACATAATGTTTTGGTATAAGCAGTGGTGAGATTATTTTACCTAATTGTGTGGTCCTCTACACTTTTATTTTTTACTCAAAAGTGAAAGTGAAAGTCGCTCAGTCAAGTCGAACTCTTTGCAACCCCATGCACTATATACAGTCAGTGGACTATACAGTCCAGTCCAGACTATGCAGTTCATGGAATTCCCCAGGCCAGAATAGTGGAGTGGGTGGTCTTTCCCTCCTCCAGGGCATCTTCCCAACCCAGGGATCAAATTCGTGTCTCCCTCATTGCAGGAGGATTCTTCATCAGCTGAGCTACCAGGGAAGCCCCAAAGGAGCTTCCTTTTTGAGTTAAAGGAAAATCAGTAAAGTAATAACTCTCCCTGAAGAACAGAGGCAAAAACACTAGAAAAAAAGAAACTGAAGAAGACAAAGACTATATAGAAAAGGGAAGAGGAGGAAGTTAAGGAAAAATGAGAAAAAATGAAGAAAAATAAAGAGTTGGAAGAGAAAGGAGGAATGGCAATAGCAATAACAACAAAATGATTTATGTTTAATAAGAAAGTCACTGAGCTTTTCCAGTTCCAGTTCCAGTTCAGTTGCTCAGTCGTGTCCGATTCTTTGCAACCCCGTGAACCACAGCACGCCAGGCCTCCCTGTCCATTACCAGCTGCCAGAGTCTACCCAAACTCATGTCCATTGAGTTGGTGATGCCAGCCAACCATCTCATCCTCTGTCGTCCCCTTCTCCTCCTGCCCTCAATCTTTCCCAGAATCAGAGTCTTTTCAAATGAGTCAGCTCTTCTCATCATGTGGCCAAAGTACTGGAGTTTCAGCTTCAAAATCAGTCCTTCACATGTTAACACAATGGATTACAACTATATGTTTTTCTAAATATTGACTAAAATTTTTATAAATATGTTCTTTCTCCCTAACTACTGAATTCTCAATCTTCTGTCCATGCCTTCCAGTCATGAAACCTTACCTGAAGCCTGATGTAAAAGGAACAAAGTTGATGCAAGCCAGGCTTCTGTGGTATATACCAGGTCAAACAGATGAAAAATGTGATGAATTCAGTATTTTTACTCCAAAGATTTTCATTTTAATTGAAGTATTTACCTTTGTACACATTAATACATAACTACTTTTTCATGTGTGGGTATACCAGCTTATTTGGAGTCATCTTAAATAGGTTTTGAAAAGCACTTAATGACCTTTAAAATTGTAAGGGCAAAAACAACAAATAATTCCAAATTGTAGAACACATAGTACCTCAACACTGTGCCCACTGATGCAGGATAAAGATTAACGATGAGTCCACTTGAAACTTTTGTTTAAGAAATCGGTCACTGCTGCATGAGAGGCTGATACATTTTCCTTTTTTCTGTTTATATTTCCTTGTCTTCTTCTTGGAAGGAATCATTCTTCTAACTTCAGTGAGAATCACTGCCCTAGTTTTCTTTATTGTTTTACTAGCGATACAGACATTCAAATATGTAATTAATTTTGAATGATAATTCTAGTAGGCAGAATGATGCCCCTACCATGTGCTTAACCCTGGAACCTATACACATGTTTCATTTCATGACATAGGGGAGATAAGGTTGCAGATGGAGTTAGCTTGGTTAATCAACAAACCTTACAGTTAGGATTTTATTCTGCATTATCAAGATGGGTCCCCTAAAATCATAAGCACCATACGTGTGGAAGATGGAGGCAAAAATGGAGAATTACAGAGATGGCAGCATAAGAAGAATGCAGCCTGACATAGGTAGCACTGGGATGGAGGAAGGGGCCCATGAGCTAAGGAATGTGGGTGACCTTTAGAAAATGGAAATGTCAAAGAAAGGAATACTCCTTTAGACCCTGCTAAAGGAATGCAGCCCTGTCAAACTTTTAGTTTTAGCCCATTGAGACCCATTTAGAACTCTTGACTTGATTCAGAACTGTAAAGTCTATTTATACTAAAAACATGTTTCTTACAATAATTAGTAATTTGTTACAATAGCAATAGAAATCTAACCGAATGATCTCTTATAAGGAAGTATGCATGATTCTATTATAAATAGAATTACATTATATCCAATCTACTGTAATTTGAAACTTAAGCTCAGCATTTTTGTGAGATTCATCCATATTGATGCTTGAGGCTATAGATTATTCATATTCATTACTGTGTAATTTCCCATTGTGTGAATACTCCACAATATACTCATTCCAATATTAATAAAGCTTTGGGATTTTTCCACTTTTGGACTTTACAAAAAAATCTGACAAACCATTCTGCAAAAAAAGAAAAACAAACAAACAAACAAAAAAAAAACCTCAAGGATTCCTTAGAGAAATGGTGATTCTAGAACCAAGGCAGGAAGTAGACAAGATGATACTGCAGTAACTTGTAGTTCCAGTAAGGATTTATTTAAAAAAATAAATACAGCAATGATGAGGTGTGGCAAAGGAACTTGAAAACTAAGTGAAAGAGCTCCCCATGGCTAATTCAGAAACAATCTGAGTCTGATATAAACAAATAATTTTTTTAAATATATTGAATGCAGAAGAATTAGAAATAACCTATGGAGATATTCTGTCCTTCAAGAAGTAGGATTTAACTCCTTGCTCCTTGTTCAGCTGTGCATGTTGAGTTTCTCCTTTTGAGTACAGTATGGAAATGACATAATATTACCTTTAGAAAGGAAAAACCTGACAAATACTACTTTGTCCAGGTGATTAAGTTCAATAAGTCAACTACAACAGTGATGCCATGTTGATAGCATGTATCCTTGATATGTTATAATAAAACTTCACCTTCATCTATGATCCTCTGCTCTAAAACCAAAACCATGAGAAAAGTATAACCACGAGAAAAATAAACAAGTCTAATTTGAGGGACCTTCTACAAATACATGATCATTACTTCCAAAAATTGTCAAGGTAATTAAAACAGGAAACTTTAAGAAATTCTCAAAACCAAGGGGCGAATAAGGAGATATACTGACTAAGGTTATGTGATATCTTGGAGGGAGGTGTGACTCCTGAACCAGAAAAATACATTTAGGTTAACACTATGTGAATGGAAAGAAAATATAGATGCTATCTAAAAGTAATGTATAAGTAGTTATTATGTTATTGATTATTCAATAACAAATGTACCTTAAGCAATAAAAACATAACACCTTTTTAATATAAGGCATTAATAATAGGGAAAAGTGGGTGTGAGCTGCAAGGAAACTATATTTTTCTATAAATTTAAAACTTCCAAAACAGTACAATTTGTTTATAAATCAGTCATCTTACTCCCATCTGTATTTTCATCTGTGTAATATATCAAATTTATCATATATTTGTGTATATGCTTCTGAGGTCACTATGTTAAATTGCTCATATGTCCATAAGAAAGCCAAAATCATATCCTCTTAGTTACTATAACTTATAAGTGATGCTTAGTATTTGGTCTGACAAATTTTCTCACTTTGTAATTCTTATACATAGGGACTTGTGTATTCTGGCCCTTTGCATATTCATATAAATTTTTGAGACCCTCTTATACCAGGGTCCATAAAAAAATCATTTTTCAATTTTGATTTGAATTTTGTTGAATCTATAGTTCAGTTAGCATAGAATTTACATCTTACCAGTATTATTTCCCTCTAAGAACTTGTAAGATGGTCTCTTGCCTGTTTAGGAGGTATTTTATGTCTCATAGAGGTCTTATTTATGTTTTTATCAGTTTATTTCTTTTGTACTTCCTATGGGTATGCTGTTGTAAAACGGCATCCTTTTAAACCAATTTTTAAAATATGTTTCATTGTTTGCAGAAATGGACCTTGTATGCTGATTTTATATCCAACAAATTTGCAATGCTCATTTTAAAATATCTAATGAATGTATGTTTTCCTCTTTATTATGTTTATTTGATGAACTGCACTTAATGATTTTTTTTAATGTTTAAGCAGCCATGCATTCTTGGAATAACTCACATGGTAGTTCTATTACCCATTTTATATTTTGCTGATACTGCTTTGTTAAGAATAAGATTTTCCATACACTTCATTAAGAACTTGACTTATAAGTACGTTTATTCTCATACTGTGTTTCTTATGTTTGGTATTAAGGTTATAAGCATAGGGTATGAGTTGGGTAGAATCTCCACTGTGCCTTTACTCTGGAATAGTGTGTTTATGTTTATGTGTGTGTTTGTGTGTATGTATGTATGTGATTAGAAATAGAATTTCTGAGTAATAGTATTTAACTTTATTAATAGTTGGTCTCCAGAGCGGTTGCTGCTGCTGCTGCTGCTAAGTCGCTTCAGTCGTGTCCGACTCTGCGACTCCATAGACGGCAGCCCACCAGGCTCCCCCATCCCTGGGATTCTCCAGGCAAGAACACCGGAGTGGGTTGCCATTTCTTTCTCCAATGCATGAAAGCGAAAAGTGAAAGTGAGTTGCTCAGTCGGGTCCGACTCTTAGCGACCCCACAGACTGCAGCCTACCAGGCTCCTCCATCCATGGGATTCTCCAGGCAAGAGTACTGGAGTGGTTGCTAATTTTTCTAATTCGTGCATAAATGTTATCTTGATTTTACATCAATGAAATTCTTATAAATATCAGGCATTTTTATATTTGTCAATCTGATGTCAGTGAAATGATGTCTCGTTTCATTATCTACTATCTAGATTATGTGTAAAATTCAACCTTTTTTCACACATTTGTTGAGAACTCAGAATTCTTCAACTTTGTGTTTAATTGTATCCTTTGTGTATTTTTAATTAGGTATATTTAAAATTATTGTTTTGCAGAAATTTTGTGTATATTTTAAATGATGATCTTTGGTTAGTTATATGTTTTGAAGTATCTTCCCTCAGTTTGTGGCTTATATTTTTAATGTTACTAATTTTATCTTTTGCTGTTCAGGAAAAAATGTTTTAAATATTACCAAATATATAATTTATTTTTCCATTGTGCTTTTATTTTTTAAAACAGTTACTGTTCTGTTCACCATCATAAATATAGTATCTTATTTTCTAAATATCATTTGGGAATTTTTGTTTAAATATTTATGTTATTAATCTATCTGAGAGTTATACATCAAGAGGTATGATTGGATCAAACTTTATTTTTCTCCCTATGGATGGCCAACTTTCTAATGATCTTTACTGAATGAATTTTCCAATAGATTTCTAATGCTTCTCTAGTAAATAGATTTACAGGTTAAAATGACATGGTCTCTTATTTTTTTTTCTATTCCCTTTAACTCTTTATCTATTATACTACTTTACAAACATTATACCATAGTTTCATCATAATTGTTGCTATCTTGTGGGAAATTTTCCTAGCCTTATTATTTTTAATATTCTCAGATTTCTTTTTTGTAACCTCTTATGTTGCAATTCATGGGGTCGCAAAGAGTCGGACATGACTGAGCGACTGAACTGAACTGAACTGATTTGACCTTAAAATGTAGAATTATTTAACAATTCATGTTCTTATTATATTCAAATCATTGGCATAAATAAGGATATTTACATTTATATTTGGTTTTTGTTTCATAAATTAGCATCCTTAGTGACTCTAGTTGACTATGTTTGGCTTAAAATAAGTATGGCCATGCCATTTTGTAACATTCATTTCATCATGGTATGATTTTATGATTAGCCCATTTTAAATGAATTCTGTGCTTCCCTGCATTATTGATGTATCTTCAAGAAAATGCTTTTGATGAATTTCAAATAATTAAAATTTGTCTTTGTGAAATTACCAAAAATAAGCTGCATGAATGGGTTCATCTGGTAATTTTTCGAAGTTATAATGCAAACTTAAATATCTTGCCTGTCAAGTTAACACATAGTCATAGAAAGGAATCTGAGTACAAGAAAAAAAAATATATGTATGTGTGTGTGGTATGTGTATAACAATTACATATTAAGGCAATGGCACCCCACTCTAGTACTCTTGCCTGGAAAATCCCATGGATGGAGGAGCCTGGTAGGCTGCAGTCCATGGGGTTGCTAAGAGTCAGACATGACTGAGCGACTTCACTTTCACTTTTCACTTTCATGTGTTGGAGAAGGAAATGGCAACCCACTCCAGTGTTCTTGCCTGGAGAATCACAGGGACTGTGGAGCCTGGTGGGCTGCTGTCTATGGGGTCACACAGAGTCCGACACGACTGAAGCGACTTAGCAGTAGCAGTAACAATGTTTTTAAATGTCATGTAATATTTGCCTGAAAAAGACAAGAATAGAATGTTACACTTAAAGAAATAAAAATGCATATATATTTTATCATCCTCAAAATTCTCAGTGAAAGAAAATATGACTAAGGCCAATTGAATACCTCTCATATAAGTGATTCCGACTTTTACATGCAGTCCCTGTCTTTGTTTTATTGACCATGTTGCAAACACTTACATTATAAAATAGATATAACAACAATTACAAAATTTAGCAAAAGTGAATTTTCATTAAACTTTAATTCATTAAATAATTGTATTATTGGATCTCACATTTCCCCAAGGCTATTTAATAAACCTAAATTAAATCAATATTTCCTTTTGGTTTCACTTTACATTAATGCATTAACTTTTTTTAACATACTCATAATATTCTAATATTTCAAAGTAGGCAGATGCATTGAAGCATATGATATCAACATTTAAACAACAAACATTTCTTCATTGTATTGATTTAGAATAAAAACATATTTTCTTGTGTGAATATATTGATTTACAAAACTAACTCAAGAAGATATGATGAATAACAATAAACAAAATAATGCTTTTTACTATCTTCCATATCCTGAAATATTCTTCATTTAATAGGAATAGTGAATGTGACCAAAATAATTTGTTCCTATGAATTTATATTAATCAGTTCTTAAAGTATATGTGAAAATAACTCATTATTCCAAGAAAGTGGAGTTATTTTCTTAGACAGTCTGTTCTGTGATTGTCTCTTAAACAATTCAAAGGAAAAGCAGATGGTGAGCGAGATTACAGTCTCCATGGTCATAGTTTATCCTTGCTTGAGTAATTGTTAAATGGTATCTGGGGAAGGTACATTTATTTCTCTAGATTATTAACAACTATATAGACTCTGTAGTTAAAAAGTGTGTAGTAGTCTTGGATGTTGAGCTAATGGAAATGGTCATTGGATAATGAGAACAAGAGACAGAGAGGAGTGATGAAGTTAGCAATTGCTTCCAATGAGAGGGAAAAAAAACTCATCCATTCTAAAGAGAAATACATTCAAGAAATATGAATTTCATTCTGTTTGAAGTTTACCGTACAACATATTTAAGATGTTAATTGTGTTCACTGGCGCATATGAGTCCATTACGAAACAGAAAAACCCTACCCGTTTATTTAGACAGATAATCTATTTATCTATGCTCATCAAGTTAACTCATTGTAGTGCTTATTAACTGCTGTGCCCCTGTAAGAATATTAAGATTATAATATTTCAGTGTAGTTTTGCTGGAGAAAAATGAACTTTTTAGCTGTTGATATTTTTCTCATTGTCTTAAAATACCTAATAAATAGACAATATTTTGCACCTTAATTGCAAATGTCTCAGTTTGGTTCAGTTCAGTCATCTCAGTCACTCAGTTCTGTCTGACTCTAGGTGACCCCATGGACTGCAGCATTCCAGGCTTTAATTCTAGCTCCAGGGGTCTTCTTTCAGATTCTTAGATCCCTTCACCCCTGGGCCCTTCTATATAATGCTCTCTCTTCAGATGAGCTCAGTTGCTCAGTCCTGTCCAACTCTTTGTGACCCCATGAACTGCAGCACACCAGACTTTCCTGTCCATCACCAACTCCCAGAGCCTACTCAAACTCATGTCCATTGAGTCGGTGATGCAATCCAACCATCTCATCCTCTGTCATTCCCTTGTCCTCTTGCCTTAAATCTTTCCTAGCATCAGGGTCTTTCAAATGAGTTAGTTTTTCAGATCAGGTGGCCAAAGTATTAGAGTGTCAGGTTCAGCATCATTCCTTCCAGTGAATATTCAGGACTGATTTCCTTTAGGATGGACTGATTGGATCTCCTTCCTATCCAAGGGACTCTCAAGAGTCTTCTCCAACACCATAGTTCAAAAGCATCAATTCTTCAGCACTCAGCTTTCTTTATAGTCCAACTCTCACATCCATACATGACAAGTACTGGAAAAACCATAGCTTTGACTATATGGACCTTTGTGGCAAAAAAAACCTTTCTGTTTTTTAATATGCTATCTAGGTTGATCATAGCTTTTATTCCAAGGAGCAGGTGTCTTGTTTAATTTCATGGCTTCAGTCACCATTTGCAGTGATTTTGGAGCCCCCTAAAATAAAGTCTCTCACCGTTTTAATTTTTTCCCCATTTGCCATGAAGTGATAGGACCAGATGCGATGATATTGGTTTTTTAAATGTTGAGTTTTAAGCCAACTTTTTCACTCTCCTTTTTCACTTTCATCAAGAGGCTTTTTAGTTCTTCTTTGCTTTCTGCCATAAGGGTGGTGTCATCTGTGTATCTGAGGTTATTGATACTTCTTCTGGCAATCTTGATTCTAGCTTGTGCTTCTTCCAGCCAGCATTTCGCATGATGTACTCTGCATATAAGTTAAATAAGCAGGGTGACAGTATACAGCCTTGACATACTCCTTTCCCAATTTGGAACCAGTCTGCTGTTTCATGTCCAGTTCTAACTGTTGCTTCTTGACCTGCATACAGGTTTCTCAAGAGGCAGGTCAGGTGGTCTGATATTCCCATCTCTTTAAGAATTTCCTGGTTTGTTGTAATCCACCCAGTCAAAGGCTTTGGCATAGTAAATTAAGCAGAAGTAGATGTTTTTCTGAAACTCTCTTGCTTTTTTGATGATCCAAGGGATGCTGGCAATTTGATCTCTGGTTCCTGTAAATATTCATATAGACATGAATGAAGATATTAAGATAGATCATTTATATGCAACTAATAACCAAGAAATTCTACTAATCAAAGAGGCAACAATTAATACTATGTGTGTTCCTATTGAAACTTAGATAATATTTTTTGTAGCTAATGTACATTTAAAATATGTAAATGTTAGTTTTTCTTTCCTAGTATATAAATATACTTTGTTTAAAAATTAAAATCTCTCAATAAAATGGTAGTTACTAGGACTTGTTTAGCATATACAATATTGTTGTTTAATTAATTGCCAAGTTGTGTCTGACTTTGCGACCCCATGAGCTGAAGACAGCCAGCTCCTCTGTCCATGGGATTTCCCAGATAAGAATACTGGAGTGGATTGCCATTTCCTTCTCCATGGGGCATATAAAAGATTTGAATTAATTATGAGAGAGTGAATTTGAAATTAATGATGTAATGATAAGGAGAACATTCTTGAAATAAAGAAAGCAGATTACAATATTAAATATTATTTGGGAAAGAAATAAAGCTATTCTTATAAGTGAGTCTAAATTATATTCTTGTGCAAGAGCAAATGCTTATACAGTTAGACTGAACTCTTTGATTTTTATCCTCAGGGGAACACTGACTCAAGTTTTAATCTACAACTTTACTGCCTGCCTGCTAACGCTTCAGTCGTGTCCGACTCTGTGCGACCCCATAGACGGCAGACCACCAGGCTCCCCCGTCACTGGGATTCTCCAGGCAAGAACACTGGAGTGGGTTGCCATTTCCTTCTCCAATGCATGAAAGTGAAAAGTGAAAGTGAAGTCACTCAGCTGTATCTGACTGTCAGCGACCCCATGGACTGCAGCCTACCAGGCTCCTTCATCCATGGGATTTTCCAGGCAAGAGTACTGGAGTGGGGTGCCATAACTTTACTAGTAGATTTTAAAATCCAATCTATAGGCAAGTTGTAGTCAGCATATAGAGATGCACACATGAAGTTACAAATTCCTGCATGAAATAAATGTTTGATATAACTATTTGCCACTTTGAGATCTTTCAGGTTCTATTTAAGTGAACTATCTTGAAATTGGACTTTCCTGTTGTCTCAGATGGTAAAAAATCTGCCTGCAATGCTGGAGACCTGGGTTCAATCCCTTGGTCATGAAAATCCCCTGGAGAAAGTAATGGCTACCTACTCTTCTGGTGGCTCAGACAGTGAAGAATCCACCTGCAATGCAGGAGACCTGGGTTCTATCCCTGGGTTTGGAAGATCCCCTGGAGGAGGGCATGGCAACCCACTCCAGTATTCTTGCCTGGAGAATCCCAATGGACCAAGTAGCCTTGTGGGCTACAGTCTGTGACCATCACAAAGAGTCGGACATGACTGAGCGACTAAACACACCTATTCCAGTATTTTTGCCTGGAGAATTCCATGAACAGAGGAGCCTGGCAGGCTACAGTCCATGGGGTTGCAAAGAGTCAGATACACCTGAATGATTAGCACTGTTTTATTGTGAAGCTGTAGCTTGTCCTCTGAATCCAAAACAGTTTTTTACTCTGAATATGGATAAAATTTTTAACAATTTCATTTATCACTTAACATCCATTTTTACAGTCCATTTTCAATCAGGATATATTATTAACCTGTTGTTCAGTTGCTAAGTTGTGTCTGACTCTTTGCAAACACATGGACTGCAACATACCAGCCTTCTCTGTCCTTCACTGTCTCCAGGAGTTGGCTCAAACTCATTTCCATTGAGTAGGTGATGCCATCCAACCATCTCATCCTTTGCTGTCCCCTTATTAGACTGGTGTCATTTGCATATCTGAGGTTGCTGATATTTTTCCTAGCAATCTTGATTCCAACTTATGAGTCATCCAGCCCAGCATTTTGCATGATTTACTCTGAATATAAGTTCAATAAGTAGGGTGACAGTATTCAGCCTTGATGTACTCCTTTCCTAATTTTGAACCAGTCCATTGTTCCATGTCTGGTTCTGTCACTTCTTGACATGCATAAGGTTTTGCAGGAAGCAGGTAAGGTGGTCTGGTATTCCCATTTCTTTAGGAATTTTCCAGTTTGTTGAGATCCACACAGTCAAAGGCTTTAACATAGTCAATGAAGCAGAAGTAGATGTTTTTCTGGAATTCTGTTGTCTTATCTCTGATTGAAGGGATGTTGACAATTTGTTCTCTGCTTTGCTTCCTCTGCCTTTTCTAAATACAGCTTGTGCATCTGCAAGTTCTTGGTTCATGTACTATCAAAGTCTGCTTTGAGTGATTTTGAGCATACCTTGATATCATGTGAAATAAGCACAATTTTACTGTAGTTTGAATATTCTTCGGCATTGCCTTTCTTTGGGTTTAGGATGAAAACAGACCTTTTCTAGTCTTGTGGCCATTGCTGAATTTTCCAAATTTGCTGACTTAATGAGTGCAGCACTTTAGCAACATCATTTTTTAGGATTTTAAATAGCTCAGCTGCAATTCCATTATCTCCACTAGCTTTATTTGTAGTAATGCTTTCTAAGGCCCACTTGACTTCACACTCCAGGATTTATGGCTCTAGGTGAGTGACCATGCCATCGTGGTTATCTGGGTAATTAAGACCTTCTTTTGGATAGTTTTTCCATGTATTTATACCAGCTGTTTTTAATCTCTTCTGCTTCTATTAGGCCCTTTCTGTTTCTGTCCTTTATTGTGCCCATCTGTGTATGAAGTGTTCCCTTAGTATCTCTAATTTTCTTGAAATTGCTAGTCTTTCCCATTATATTGTTTTCCTCTGTTTCTTTTTGTTGTTCACTGAAAAAGTCCTTCTTATCTCTCTTTTATTAACCTAGTCTGCCATAATACAATGCTTATTTTAGGAAATATTAAAGTGAATTTATTAAGTTCTCATCTATTTTGAATTTTTTTGAATTTGAAATTTTCATATTATAAAACCCAAGTTGTCACATAAATTTCTGTTTTCTGGCATCTGATGTTCTTTACTGAAAAGTATACTTGATTTTAAGAAGCCATCCTTACTTTATAAAGACTATATTACTAGAAAAGCAAAATACAGAAATGCTGGAAATTGAAAGCAAACAACTATAAGTAAACTCTGGGAGTTGGTGCTGGACAGGGAGGCCTGGTGTGCTGCTATCCATGGTGTCTCAGAGTCGGACATGACTGAATGACTGAACTGAACTGAACTATAAGAGGCAATTTATGATTGAAATGTTTCTGACACATTATATGAATAACTCTAAAGTTCAATTTTCATTCCAATAAATTGCTAACAAAAATACCTGATTTCTGACATTCAGGTTTTTTGTGAAGAGTAAAAACAAGATGTGTAAATCAGGTTGCAAAGCATTTTGTAACAAGAATATTCAATATAAAAATAATTGAAATGAATTGACTTCTCTCTCCTGTTTTAGATTCCTGTTTTGTTCTGCTCTGTTTCATTTTCTGGGCTTTTAGCTGCATTATAAATCGCTGTAAAATGACTCATTCTTTCATTTTCTAATGGCTTGTCTGTGGAGTTGTCCTTGGTGCTTATATTCTATTTTTAGTGCCAAGGTAAAACTATGAAAAAGGGAAAATTCACCATGAAGCTGTTGGGAAAAGCTTCATCATTGTCTTTGGACTTTTTCTCAATCACATAAGAATGGGTGTTGGGTCCAGAACACTTTCTTACCATGCCTGACTTATCATTTTGTGGGGTAAATCTTTCCCTGTTTCACACTCACTGTGCACTCATTTGTTCACCTAAGCGTGTATGTCATATGGCATCTGGTCAGCCCACTGCTGTATCTGTCTCCTACAGGGAGGGGATGGATAAAGGCCTTCTGCTGCAGCACAAGAAGTGTGAGTGCAGGTCAGCTGCCCGGGGTTGGCTGGCTGCCTAGAGGAACCTGCTGTCCATGGGAGACTGAGGCTCACTATTGAAGCTGATCTTACTCCTCTCTTCTCCACGAAAGTAAAGCAATGTTCCTTCCAGTGTTGATATTTCCTTGATGACTCAGATACCAAGATGCAGTAGGCAGAAGTGCTTGTCTTCCATTGCTAATAACAGGCAACTGATGCTGCTTGCTCATCAGAAAGCAAGCACATGAATTAAATTATAACTGATTTTACATATTCAAAACTAAAGTACTGATATTTATGGACAAAATTTCTGGGTGATATGCTATATACTCCATATAATTCCATAGAAGCGTGAATTAGCCCAAGTTATTTCCTACTAATCTGTAACAGTTTCCAGGCACTGTTTGAGTTTCTTTAGCAGGGGGGACATAGTTAACTGATTCTTGGTATCAAAGAATTCTATATTTTCCTTTTTATTTTTGTGTTTGACTTCTAGACACAGTCATTTTAGGCACATTTCTGTAATTCTTAAATATTTTCCCTTTTTTGTTGTCTTTGTATTGCATCCTGGTATCGTTTTGTCCTTTAAAGATTTGATTGGATTAATAGAATTTATGTGGCTTCCCTGGTAGCTCAGTGGCTCCTGCCAATGCAGGAGACTTAAGTTCGATCTCTGGGTCAGGAAGATACCCTGGAGAAGGAAATGGCAACCTACTCCAGTATCCTTGCCAGGAAATCCCATGGACAGAGGAGCCTGGTGGGCTGTAGTCCTTGGGGTTGCAATTTTTGCAACAGGGCTTTGTGAGTAAAGAACAACAACAAGTAGAATTAAATATGAGTAAGGATGCTTGCATGGGGAATAATTTCATATGTAGAAGGTTTATTATTAATTACTTAATCTTACTTTTCTAAAGAACCTTGTTATTCTGAACTGAAATAATGCTTTGTAAGATAGAAAGGGAATTGAAATAACCCTTTATATGATTAATAATGTATCCAAAATAGGTGAGTAAAAATGTTTTTCAAAATAAGTTTAAAAGATAAAAATTAGTTAAATCTGAATAGCATACAAAATTACAAAATAAATCTCATGTGGATTTAGACTTTATCATCATCATCATAAAATATTGAATATATATATACACATGCACACACACACACACATATATATATATATATATATATATATATATATAAACATACACAGAGCTTCCCTAAAGGCTGCTAAAGAATCCTCCTGCAATGTGGGAGACTTGGGTTCGATCCTTGGGTTGGAAAGATCCCCTGGAGAAGGGAATGGCTACCCACTCCACTGTTCTGGCCTAGAGTCAGACATGACTGAGTGACTTTCAGTTTTACTTTCAAAACATGCACATTTTATATATTATTCATATATAACACATACATATATATTTACAGTGCAAAAAAAAAGACGTAAAATCTTAGGAAAATGTATTCTAGTTTATGAAAAGTATCATAGACATTTTGATAGGGATCACATTAAACATGTAGATTTCTTTGAGTATTATGGCCATTTTAACATTAATTCTTCCAATCCAGGACATGAGATATCTATTTCTTCACATCATCTTCAATTACTTTGATCAATGTTTTATAGCTTTCAGCATATAGGTCTTTCAAAGTAATCTGAAAAATAATGCATAACTGGATCATTTTACTGTATGGCTGAAACTAACACAATGTTGTAAATCAACCGTATTTCAATAAAGAAACCCACAGAGCATGATATCAAAATAAGATACACAAGGAAAATTATAGATATATAACACCATAAAATTCCAACTTTTTAAAAATAATAATAAAATAAGCCCATTAACATAAATGCAACAGACATTAATTTTAGCTACTCTGATTCCTTTGCCTTTACATATAAATTTTATAATAAGCTCATTTATATCTATAAAAATTTTGATGTGATTTTGATAAGAATTGGGATACATCTGTGTATCAGTTGGAAAAAAATTAACATCATTACTGTATTAAGTTGTCTGGACAACAGTATAATATATCCCAACATTTATTTAGATCTTTATTTTATTTCATCACTATTTTGTAATTTTTGGCATGCAAGTCTTGTATATGTCTTTTTCAATTTGCTTTGAGACTTTTATTTTGAGAAACTATAAAAATTAGTGATTGGTGTTTTTTTTCTAAGTGGATCACAGCTTCATTCTCACAAAGGGGCTTGTGTAACTCAATGAAGCTATGACCCATGATGTGCAGGGCCCCACAAGATGGATGGGTCAAAGTTGAAAGTTCTGATTAAGCATGGTCCACCAGAGGAAGAAATGGCAAACCACGCCAGTATTCTTGCCAAAATGTAAAAAATTCTTTTACAGATAGGAATACCAGAGCACTTTATCTATCTCCTGATTTCCTGTGTACAGGTGAAGATGCAACCGTTAGAAGAATACATGGAACAACTGACTGGTTCAAAATTGGGAAAGGAGTATAACGAGGCTGTATATTTTTACCCTGTTTAACATATATGCAGAGTATATCATGGGATATGACAGGCTGGATGCAGCACAAGCTAAAGTCAGTTTGCCGGGGAGAAATGTCAATAACTTCAGCTACACAGTTGACACCACCCTTATGGCAGAAAGGGAAGAACTAAAGAGCCTCTTGATGAAAGTGAAAAAGGAGAGTGAAAAACTTGGCTTAAAACTCAACATTCAGGAAACTAAGATCATGGCATCTGGTCCCATCACTTCCTGGCAAATAGATGGGCAAACAGTGGAAACAGTGAGAGACTATTTTGGGGGGCTCCAAAATCACTGCAGATGGTGAGTGCAGCTATGAAATTAAAAGATGCTCACTCCTTGGAAGAAAAGCTATGACCAACCTAGACAACATATTAAAAAGTAGATATAAAACTTTGATGACAAAGGTCCATCTAATGGTTTTTCGAGTAGTCATGTACGGATGTGAGAGTTGGACATAAAGAAGGCTGAGTGTCAAAAAATCGATGCTTTTGAATTGTGGTGCTGTATAAGACTCTTGAGAGCCCTTTGGACAGCAAGGAGATCAAACCAGTCAGTCCTAAAGAAAATCAACCCTGAATATTCACTGGAAGGACTGATGCTGAAGCTGAATTTCCAGTATGTTGGCCACCTGATGTGAAGAACTAACTCACTGGAAAAGAGCCTGATGCTGGGAAAGATTGAAGGCAGGAGGAGAAAGGGTGACAGAGGGTGAGATGGTTGGATAGCATCATCGACTCAGTGGACATGAGTTTGAGCAAACTCCGAGAAATAGTGAAAGACAGGGAAGTCTGTTGTGCTGTTGTCCATGGGTTGCGACGAGTCAGCCAAGACTGAGCAACGTAGCAACAGCAAATTCCTGTAAATGGGTGCATTAACAGCAGTTTGCAGACCCTTGGAGACCATTCAGTTGTCTAAGATCTTGAGTTATAAACAGATCAAAGCAGACAAGCAAAAGTTTTATTCACATTAAGATGCAAAATTGAACACTTATTTAAATTGTGTTCCCAGTCCACAAACCACAGTACATTAACAGTAGTCAGGAATAGAATTGCCAATAGATAGCTTTGATATTTCCTATTGTTTACCACGTTCATAGGTAGCAAAAATTATAAGCTTAAACAAATTCATTTCAAAATAATGGTAATAATTAGATCTATTTCTAAATGTAAAATGAATATATCAATTAAAAATGTACATATTATTGATAATATATCTCACTTTAAAAATATTTGATAAATGTTTTGGTATATAAAATAGATATAACTTTTTCATTTAACAAGAGGGCCTTTGTATACTGCATAAAAAATTCTCCAAGATTTTCTAAGTAAGCACTAAGTGAAAAAAAATGAAGTTTTAGAACAGTTGTATATTGTGCTAAAACCTTTGTGAAAAGAACAGTGCAGAAATGAATATATATATAAGCAAATATATGTACTTTAAGTGAAGTATCTCTTAAAGATTGCCCAGTAAACTCACTGGGATATTCCAAAAGAAGTAGGTGTGTGAAAGAGGTAAGCAGGAGAAATCCCTTTGTAACTTTTGAGCTGTGAGCCAGGTGTTTATTAACTTTAAAACAACGATAATAAAAATAAACTTATAAAACATTAGGAAAATAATAGTTTACCGAGGAATAATAAGCATACAAACAATTGTTTGTATATTTAAACACAATTAAAAGTTCATGTCTTTTATGTTTATATTTTAACTTAAGTTGGGAGACTATTGACCTGTTTTATGTAAGAAAGAACTCAATCATTATGAGTCATAAACTGTAAGAGATACTAGCTTGGAATGTTCCTTTCACGTGTGGTATTGAAATCATCAAAGAGAGCATTCTATTCTCCTATGATTTACATTCCATTCAAAGTTACCAGATTTCAATTAATGCAAAACAATTTTAGAACACTACTAACAACTCTGACTTAATTTTATCTCATCAACTAGGCATGAACTGTTCTAAATAGTATTATCCATTCTCTCTGCCATCACATGGTTTTACTGTATCAGAATTAAATGACTTTAATGACTTGTCATGATTTATCATCCAGAGAGTGAATAAATCTATACTTTCTATTATTAATCTCATTACTCTCAAGCATGACTTGATATTATAAATTATCTTGAAAAGAAACATGTTTTGCTCATTTTTTGTAAGCATAATATATTAAAATATAATTCTCATGCTGAGGGAATATGTACACATGATTAGCAATAAAAATGTGTATTTTACATTCATTTAAATTGTACTTTAAAATATGTTCATCTCATGCATCAGGTTTTAATTGATCAAGGATTCACTTTAGTCATATGCTTATGTGTATAGCACAGTATATTTTATGGCCTAGAGATAATATGTAAGTGATGGATCAGTTTATTTATATATTTAACAAGCAGATAGTCTGTAGTATAGAAAGTGCTAATTAATAATAATATCATAGGCTAAAAGGGACATATGTTTTTTGCTTTTTATTAAAGTACAGTTGATTTACAACATCATGTTAGTTTCAGACATATAGCACAGTTAATTTAGTTATACACACATACATATATACTCTTTTTCAGTTTTTTAAAAAAGATATATGCTTTAATATATATTGTTAGGTTAATTTTTAGTTTTGGCTGTGTGGTTAAAGTAATCTTTACATGGGTATTGTTAGTTCAATAATTATTTTTCCAACTTACCTGCTATCTGCCATCAGTTTTTAGTATAGACACTGTGTATAGTTCATCTATAATGGCATTTATAGAGTTGCTTACAAGAAGGACACTATTTAATTAGCATCAAAGGCAAATGCTTGAATTGTTAATTGTGAACTTTAGATTGGCGTTACACCTAAGTTGCAATGGACTTCCCTGGTGGCTCAGAAGGTAAAGCATCTGCCTACAATGATGGAGACCCAGATTCAATCCCTGGGTAGGGAAGATCTCCTGAAGGAAATGGCAACCCACTCCAGTATTCTTGCCTGGAAAATCCCATGGATGGAGGAATCTGGTCCATGGGGTTGCAAAGACTCAGACATGACTGAGCGACTTCACTAAGTTACGATATGGATATCCCTTATTGTATATATGCTTACTACTACTCTACTACTACTACTACTAAATCGCTTCAGTCGTGTCCGACTCTGTGCAACCCCATGGACTGCAGCCCACCAGGTTTCTCCGTCCATGGGATTCTCCAGGCAAGAACACTGGAGTGGGTTGCCATTTCCTTTTCCAAGGCATGAAAGTGGAAAGTGAAAGTGAAGTTGCTCAGTCGTGTCCGACTCTTAGCGACCCCATGGACTGCAGCCTACCAGGCTCCTCCATCCATGGGATTTTCCGGGCAACAGTACTGGAGTGGGGTGCCATTGCCTTCTCCAGTATATATGCTTATGTTAATTTAAATAAACTATTCATTTATAAATTATAGTTGTATAAAAATAAGACTAGAGGCTGAACAGTGTGCAAAAACAATGAGCCATTGTCCTGCTGCTGCTGCAGCTAAGTCGCTTCAGTAGTGTCCGACTCTGTGCGACCCCACAGACATCAGCCCACCAGGCTCCCCCATCCCTGGGATTCTCCAGGCAGGAACACTGGAGTCGGTTGCCATTTCCTTTGCCAGTGCATGAAAGTGAAAAGGGAAAGTGAAGTCGCTCAGTCGTGTCTGTCTCTTAGCGACCCCATGGACTGCAGCCTACGAGGCTCCTCCATCTATGGGATTTTCCAGGCAAGAGTACTGGAGTGGGTTGCCATTGCCTTCTCCGGCCTCTGTCCTAGTCCAAGCTATACACTGTAAAGCCCCGTGATCATAGAAGATTAATTAGGCTCCAAAGAGGTTGGTCAGGTTTCTCTTCTATAAGTTTACATTATACAGATCCCTTAGATAATACACATTCTATCTCTATTAGTTCTAAAAGGTTTTAATATTCATGCCAAAAGTAAATCTTAATTTTTTGTATAAATTTTTCCATCCTTTTCCCAGCTACAAGTAAGAATTATATTCCACCCACTCTCTGTAGGACAGGGAAGCCTGGCATGGGTCACAAAGACTCAGTCACCACTGAGTGACTGAACAAAATCAAAAGTTCTCAGATAACAGCCTGAAAGAATCAACTGCTCGTCACTTAGTATAATTAGGTGGAAACATGGTGTTATGGTTAAGACAGGTCCTATAGCCACAATCCCAGGCTTTGATTGCAGTTCTCTGACTTACTAGCTCTATGACCATGAGCAAGTTTCCTTAATCTTACTCTATTTCAATTCTCATTTATAGAGTAGGATTAAATCAAAGTACCTATTTCATAGTTTTTATGGAAACACTATTTTATATATTTATATACATATGTTAGTCACTCAGTCAAGTCTAACTCTTTGTGACCCCATGTACTGTAGCTCACCAGGCTCTTCCGTCCATGGAATTCTCCAGGGAAGAATACTGGAGTGAAAAGCCATTGCCTTTTCCGGGAAAAATCTTGCCAATCCAGAGACTGAACTTGGGTCTCAGGTATTGCAGGCCAATTCTATCTGAGCCACCAGGGAAGCCCATATGTATGTATATATGAAAGTCATTACTTAGTACATATTAAGCATTATGAAATTGTTACCTGTTCTTATAATCATCATCATCATCGTCACTATCATCATCATCACAAAAGCTTGTAAACTCACTTTGTTTACTAATATATTAGAAGCACATAGAACAATGATTTGTGTGCAGTAGTTAATAAATTTTTGTTTAGCAGGTGAATTTAAGAGTGGATGTATGACATTGTCCTTTTTCAATACCCAGAAACTTATGAGTTGACATTATCCTAATACAGAGATGACAGTGTAGTTGAGAAAGGAAACCTGACCAAGAGGTATATAGATGTAGTATTTATAAAGGATTTAATCTTAGTTCAGTGATTCATACACTCATTCATACACAGTTAATTGAGTGCCTTCAAACTCTCAAGACTAGTACATCTGCTATTTCCTCCTAAAACAAAGAAATAACAGTATGCATAAGGAGAGTTTAGCATGAAAAGAGTATCCAGTTATTTGAAACTACCCAGAGTCACCTTGGGACTATAGTTTCTAATATGATTTACCTAGAAGAATTTTCCTCAGGTTTAAAATCACATCCCTTAAGATCCTGCCTTTTCTCTTCAAAAAATCTTTGTAAATGTCAGAGTAATTATAGAGTTTCTCTGCTTTTGAAACACTGTAATTACATTCTCTAATAGGTGGGAGCTTGTGATTTTTCAATTTCTCCTACTTGAGAAATTTCCCCAATTACTTCCTCCGCTTAGCCTTGTTGTTGTTATTCAGTGGCCAAGTCATGTCTGACTCTTTGCTTATTGCATTCTAAATATACCCTGGCCCTTAGCAATCATCATTTGCATAGGAGTGGGTCAAAACATGCTTGAAATACTAACTTGGAGAGGCAACGTTTGCACATGAAGTATGGTCAAACTAAATACTACTTAAATATATAAAATAATACTATTGCATTTAAGTATTCCTACTTATCACCTCACTGAATTGTACTGCCTTAAATAACATGCCTCCTAACTACCATTTTGGGTAGAATAAACCTCAAACTTTAAATGTTAGAAAGGTAGATCAAATATCCTGAGTTTTCCCTATTGACCTAATTATGGGGTTTTGGAGAATAACTCCCCTAGCTGATGAAAATAAAGGGATCCGAAATGTGATGAGACAGTAAGTCAGGTATCAGCTACCATATGCAATGGGTACTCATCATTATTTATTTTTTTAAAATAAGTCTCTGAAATATCCAAGTGATTAGGTAAACAACTATTGACTACAGTTTTTAATATGTTGATTCCATTAGACATAAACAGACAAACTTGAGTGAAGTGAACATTGAGAAATAATGTGTTGAACACATGTAAATATCAGACTGCAGATGTGAAGGTGTGATTTCATTTTATTAGAATAGCCTTGTAACATAGACGTAAATAGACGTAAATATTAAAGAAACTTCACTCAGAGACATTAAGTAAATTGTCATTGTTCAATTCTGAAGTGATAATTTTAGGACTGAATGCTTTGTCCCTACACCACCACCTATCCTTTCCCAATAAGTCCCATGAACAAAATATGGGCAAAACCGTGCATTTAATTTTGAAAATAGAATTAGTTTTGACTTAGTGCACATTTAATACTTTAGAAGAGGATATTGGCTAGTGTATGTGAACAGTAAAAGATTAAAATTATGCTTTATTGAAACAGGACTTTTTTTTTTTTTTTTTTGCTGCACAAATATCTTTCTTCATTGTGTGGATGATAGATGAAAGTGAAAGTCCCTCATTCATGTCTGACTCTTGGCGACCCCATGGACTATACAGTCCATGGAATTCTCTAGGCCAGAATACTGGAGTGGGTAGCCTTTCCCATCTCCAGGGGATCTCCCAACCCAGGGAGCGAACCCAGGTCTCCTGCATTACAGGCGGATTCTTTACCATCTGAGCTGGCTAGCTGGATAGATCGACAGATAGATGAGTGCATTAACCAGTTGAATAAATGAACATGTACCTTAGTTGCATAAAAAAGAGTTCAACATCCTAAAGAGGTTAAAAAAAACTTATTAATAAAAAATTCAGTCTTTATTTCTTGATAATCTATATGCCACATATAATTTAGAATCTAGATATGTTTGCCTCAATACATATTTGTCAAAATGTAGAGCGTACTTTCGTTTGTTTATTTCATATTTCTTAGGTTAAAGAGATTTCAAACAATGAAATTCATCGTCACATTTATTTAATAATCACTGTGACCTGAATTCTACTATACTCTAAAGGATTTTAAAATGAATAGGGCAAACCTTTCTCCCTAAATCACACAATCCGCAAGAATACAATCAAATAATTTCAACCAAGCCTCCTTATTCCAAGATATGAAAATTATGACAGAAACTAAGGGGATATTTTGAAAAATTTCATGAGCCGAAACACAGAAAAATATATATAACATTATCCATATTTGCTTCAATCCACTAAGTAAAATATTCATTACACATTTATTTTTGTCAGTACACTTGGAGAACAAAGTTGCAGTGGAGTCTTTATTCTTCAAAATTTAGAATTTTATTGTGGAGTAAATGTTATGCCTTATGACAGAGAACATGGGTCTATATATGTTCTAATTATAAAAATGGATATTTAGAGGCTAAATCAAAAGTTCATTACCCAGTATAATTCTGGTATAATTTTAGATCATGTTCCCATGATTTCACTTAATTTTTAAAATTAATAACATAATTCGATAGGTTTAAATTGCTATTTTTTATTAATTAAGGTAAAATAAATGGATTCATTAAGCAGAGATATTTCTCATCAATATATTTTGTGTATCTATCAATCAAAAATTAGCAGTATTAGTAAGTGGATATGTTTGAATTCAAAGTAGAATTTTTTGAAATGGAGGGAATATTCACTTTGTGCTTAATTTTTTCTTCTGACACAGTAAAATTGAAGCTTCCTTCCAGTATCTGTTAGTAGCAAGGCTGTCAAAACCATTTAATGTCATACTTAAGAATATTTCTATATATAATGTAAAGTAATATAAATTGGCATAATCTACCAGTTCCATCATTTAAATACTTTTTACTGCTCCTAACCAAAAATAAGTATTTTGTGTTTCATTTCTTTAACATTTATTACATAATTAGATTATTCAGAGGTTAGCCAGGTAAAGTACTTAACCTCTCTTAAAATGTTGAGAAAGAGAAAACAAAAAGCATTGAAGAATTACCCTACAAAATCCTGCATTTGATAACTGTGGCTTTGTAGTAGAGCCTGAAGTCAGGTAGGTTGATTCCTCCAGTTCCATTCTTCTTTCTCAAGATCGCTTTGGCTATTCGAGGTTTTTTGTTTTTCCATACAAATTGTGAAATTATTTGTTCTAGCTCTGTGAAGAATGCTGTTGGTAGCTTGATAGGGATTGCATTGAATCTATAGATTGCTTCGGGTAGTATACTCATTTTCACTATATTGATTCTTCCAATCCATGAACATGGTATATTTCTCCATCTGTTAGTGTTCTCTTTGATTTCTTTCACCAGTGTTTTATAGTTTTCTATATATAGGTCTTTAGTTTCTTTAGGTAGATATATTCCTAAGTATTTTATTCTTTCCTTTGCAATGGTGAATGGAATTGTTTCCTTCATTTCTCTTTCTGTTTTCTCATTATTAGTGTATAGGAATGCAAGGGATTTCTGGGTGTTGATTTTATATCCTGCAACCGCTGGGAACTCTGGTCAACCACTTGTAAAAGAATGAAACTAGAACAATTTCTAACACCATACACAAAAATAAACTCAAAATGGATTAAAGATCTAAATGTAAGACCAGAAACTATAAAACTCCTAGAGGAGAACATAGGCAAAACACTCTCTGACATACATCACAGCAGGATCCTCTATGACCCACCTCCCAGAATATTGGAAATAAAAGCAAAAATAAACAAATGGGACCTAATTAACCTTAAAAGCTTCTGCACATCAAAGGAAACTATTAGCAAGGTGAAAAGACAGCCTTCAGAATGGGAGAAGATAATAGCAAATGAAGCAACTGACAAACAACTAATCTCGAGAATATACAAGCAACTCCTACAGCTCAACTCCAGAAAAATAAATGACCCAATCAAAAATGGGCCAAAGAACTAAATAGACATTTCTCCAAAGAAGACATACAGATGGCTAACAAACACATGAAAAGATGCTCAACATCACTCATTATCAGAGAAATGCAAATCAAAACCACTATGAGGTACCATTTCACACCAGTCAGAATGGCTGCAATCCAAAAGTCTGCAAGTAATAAATGCTGGAGAGGGTGTGGAGAAAAGGGAACCCTCTTCCACTGTTGGTGGGAATGCAAACTAGTCCAGCCACTATGGAGAACAGTGTGGAGATTCCTTAAAAAACTGGAAATAGACCTGCCTTATGATCCAGCAATCCCACTGCTGGGCATACACACTGAGGAAACCAGAAGGGAAAGAGACACGTGTACCCCAATGTTCATCGCAGCACTGTTTATAATAGCCAGGACATGGAAGCAACCTAGATGCCCATCAGCAGATGAATGGATAAGAAAGCTGTGGTACATATACACAATGGAGTATTACTCAGACATTAAAAAGAATACATTTGAATCAGTTCTAATGAGGTGGATGAAACTGGAGCCTATTATACAGAGTGAAGTAAGCCAGAAAGAAAAACACCAATACAGTATACTAACGCATATATATGGAATTTAGAAAGATGGCAACAATAACCCTGTGTACGAGACAGCAAAAGAGACACTGATGTATAGAACAGTCTTATGGACTCTGAGAGAGAGGGAGAGGGTGGGAAGATTTGGGAGAATGGCATTGAAACATGTAAAATATCTTGTATGAAACGAGTTGCCAGTCCAGGTTCGATGCACGATACTGGATGCTTGGGGCTGGTGCACTGGGACGACCCAGAGGGATGGTATGGGGAGGGAGGAGGGAGGAGGGTTCAGGATGGGGAACACATGTACACCTGTGGTGGATTCATTTTGATATTTGGCAAAACTAATACAGTTATGTAAAGTTTAAAAATAAAATAAAATTTTAAAAAAAAGAAGAGACGTTAATTTAAAAGCAGAAAACAAACAAACAAAAAATCCTGCATTTGTTAATAAATATAGGCAAAAGAAATGTAATGAAGAATATATATCTACACAAAAATTGAAAGAAAGTATTTAACCTGCTATGCTTCTATATCCTTTAGTCTTAATCTTGTTTCTCAGTGACTAAAGAAGTTGGCTAATAATTTTCCTAGGTTATGTGTGAGTGTTCCATTCTATTGGTTTTCTATGAAGTCACTGTCATGACAACCTCCCTATGGATCCACCAACCTTTCCTTCCATTAAAATCGTGTCCCAGAGAAGGCGTGAAATAGGTTTACTGCCGACAGCTCATTAATCTGGTAACTTTTAGGTGAGGTGTGCATTGGGATGTCTGAGGGAACACTGTTCTCTACTATTTCAAAATGCTTGAGGCTTAATCAAAAAAGAGTAAAAAGTGTTCCAAATACTCATCTGCTAGATGATACCTAATGCATAGAAATTATTTCTAACTCAAAATGTGATTTTTTTGCGTTTAACCTAAAAATTAGAAGTTAGATAAGACCAGGTCTGAGAGATTAACATAGCATCAAAAACATGTTTCTGTGACTTCTCAGGGAATTTATTTTAAAACATTGAGTGAATTGTCTCTCAAAAATATAATACAAAGTCTCAGCCTCAAAAAAACCCCCAAAAACATTGAATTCAAGGAATTGAATGTTACTGCAGAATCAGGAAACATCAAGGGTCACTTAAGCAAGATATCATTTTAAGAAAATTTTATTCAGTTAGAGTCAAGCTTCTTCACTTTATGAAAATCACTTTGTCTCTTTGGATCTTGCTTTTCTCATCATTAAATTGAGGGCATTGATTGAGACAGTCTTTTAAGACAGGTTCTAGTTCTAATAGCTTTGATTTTATATAATTTATAAAAGAAAGAGTCAGATTTTCTACTTCTATTTTAAAATGAACTATCTCTAAGCAATAATTTAAATAAAACACTATAAATCTGCTCTAAAATATTGATCCCCATGGTTTTCTTAAGTAGAGTTTTCAAGTTTTCTAAGCTGTCTTATTGAAGTGCTGAAATGGAAAAAAAATACTTTCAAATGTATTATGGGAAAATGATTCAGTATATTGTATTAGATGATGAGATAGCTATATCTTTAGAAAGCTTTATTAAGAAATTTAAAATAAATGAAGATATTAAAGGAAGGAAATATCCATTCTAAAATAAGCTCATTCTGCACAATAATTTCCTGAATTTTAGTTGTTATAATTTCTTAATGAGTTAAGTTAGAGAAAATAACTCAATGGTATAAAATGTGCAGTATTATATATAAAATATATATTGAACTATATAAAATAGCATGATTCATATGTATAACATCAGTATACATGTGAGGATGATTATAAATTTAATATAAATTAATTATTTGTATTGTATTTTATTTTTTAATTCAATAAGAAAATATTGATATGGTGATACATTCTCAGAGATATTAATAAAGTTATATGACCCAAATACAAATAAATTTAAAATATAAAATTGCAGCCATTACTAACATCCTTAGTAGTAACAGAAATAATAACTCTTTATTTTAATTACTCTCAGGGTAATTTGTGTGCTTTCTTATATATAATTTTTCTGTTTAGATGCATTGTAACATGGGTGTATACGTGCATGCTTGTATCAGTCAAGTCCAACTCTTTGCGACTCCACAGACTTCAGCCTTCCAGGTTCCTCTGTTCATGGAATTTTCCAGGCAAGAATATTGGAGTGGGTTGCCATTTCCTACTCCAGGGGATCTTCATGACCCAGGGATTGAACCTGCAATCTCCTGCGTCTCTTGCATTGGCAGGCAGATTCTTACCACTGAGACACTTGAGAAGCCCATAACAAAGATGCAAAGAAATGCATGAAAAACGGTTCAGTGAATAAGTATGGTGCTGTGACCCACATCATCATTCCCCAATTCATTAATTAGAAAAATCCTGTCTTTCACAAAAGCTCCATTGTGCTAGACCTTTACCCTTAAAATTAACATAATCTTGATTTGTATGAATTGTCATGCTTATTCCATTATTGGTTTATAATCTGTATAACTAATGATTTTGTTTTTCCTGATGCTAAACTACTTATGTAAAATACAGTTTCGATGTAAGTTATGGTGTCCTTTAATATGCATCCCAGCAGTACAAAACAGTAGTTTTCATTATGCAAATTTTGAAAGCTATTTCAAGGGCATTTTCCTGAATTTTTTTCCTTACAGACAGACTGCCTGCCTGCCTACTAGAATTCAATAGGAATGTCTAAGTTTGTATACTGAACTATGAACCAATATATATAAAAGTTTAAATGAAGAGACATTCACAGGTATTAATTTATAAAGTTATGTAATAGGAGGCAAAACCAAGCAAGTTTCTTGGTAGATCAAGATTTACACTACAATGTAGTGACTAATCAATACTAACCAGCAAACACATTAAATTATATAGTAACTGAGTTCCTTATAAAATGCATCAGCCAAAAGCATATATAGTAATACAAAACAAGTTCAGAAAAATCAACAGAATGCAATAAAATGGCATAAACCCCTGTCTATACAAGTAGCCACCATAGAACTAGACCATTTTCTAAAGAAAGTCCAAGAAAAAAATTCTACATTGAAGAAATCTGTTGCCAGAATAATAAAACTGTCTCACTACATATCAGTAAATTATAATGAACAGAAAAATAAATCAATCCAAATAAAATAATTTTCAATATCATAAATGTATAGGTGGACAATTTATTCTTGTAAATGCATCTTCATACAATGTTACACCCATATTCTCAGTTCTTCAAAACTCATTTTCACTGTCCTAGTCTAAGTGAATCTCTTTATGATGCAGTTATCTTTGATAAAATCACAAATACACTAATAATCTCCCCAAAAGATGAATCAGTGTCCCTAAGGTCAATTTATTCTTACACTGATACTTATTTTGCTGATAAAAGGGACATCCTTATCTTTGGATTGTTGAAACAAATATAAGTTAGCTTTTGTTGTTGTTATTCAGTTGCTTAGTCATGTTCAACTCTTTGAGACCCCATGGGTTGTAGCACATCAGACTTCCCTGTCTTTCACTGTCTCCTGGAGTTTGCTCAGACTAATGTCCATTGAATTAGTGATGCTATCTAATCATCTCAAGTTAACTACTATGAACTATTTTTAGTGTAGATGGTAAAGGTAAAGGTATGGATGAAGATAAAAGAAAAAAGGAAAGAACTGGTTAATATATTTATAATCATATCCATATTAAAATAAGGCAGAAGTACAACTAATAAAATCCTAATTTCTGCCATCAGTAACATGGTTATCCCTTATTTATGATATGTATGATCATACCTGCTCATTGCTACACCCTTTGTCCTGAATTGTGAACCCTGTTGGTCCTGTTTTGTTGCCTAATTGGGTGACCTAAGTATTCTTTCTTGATGGGTCTTAGTCATTGGCAAAATTGCTTATCAGGGTAGTTTTCCATTAATAATTACAACAAGTGCATACAAATAATAGGTGTACCCTGCATGCCAAACAAAATTTCCTCTTATCACTGATGGGTAGTGGAAATATAATTTCCTCTTGGTAGTCAGATGTTTACCTTGGTATAACACTCTCTTTGTCTGTTGGTTGACTGACATGAGGGGTTCGGAGTTGACAAGTAGTTAAGCAGACATTGTGTGTGTGTGTGTGTGTGTGTGTGCGCGTGCGCGTGCATGCGCATGATCAGTTATGTCTGAGTCTTTCCAACCCCATGGACTGCCAGGCTCTTCTGTCCATGAAATTTTCCAGGCAAGAATACTGGGATGGGTTTCCATTTCTTATTCCAGGGGATCTTACTGATCCAGTAATTGAACTTGTGTCTCTTGCGTCTTCTACATTGGCAGACGGATTCTTCACCGCCTGTGCTACCTGGTGTATGATAAAGGATAATGGTAAGAGGAGTCATCCCATTTCCACCCTTTGGTTTTTAGTCCTGTGAATCCTGGCTTTGGTAGAGACAACACTAAATGTTGGTCTTTGATTCTGAGCATATTGAAAAGGATTTTTCTCAGTAAGATAAAACATTACCCTCATTTTGATGCTATCACTGAATCATTAAAGACTTATCTCACCATTCCTTCATATCAGCTGCTTCATCTTGATTAGGAATACAGTAAAATCATTGAATTTCTTGACAAGAAGCACAATTCTGACCTTAATCTACGGTAAAATGAATTCTTCAGTTAGAAGCAATGCTGTGTGACAGAAGTGTTACTGGCAGAAAAAGGAAATGCATTTCCAGGCAAAATGTCTATTTCAGTGGGAAAAATATACTACCCCTTCCATGATGGAAATTCTCCAATGTGATCCATGTAAAACCCCGTGTCTAGCTGACACCCTAGAAAGTAAGTCGCAGTGTGTTTAGTGCCAGTCTTTGCTCTGGATGTGGTCATGCTCAACAGCAGCTCTAGCAACACCAGCCTTGGTCAAGGAAAGCTCATTTTACTGAGTTCATTAATAACCACCATCCTTGTCAACATCATCACTTTGTTCATAGTTCAGTCACTCATTCTTGTCCAACTCTTTGGGGCCCCATGGACTGCAGCATGCCAGGCTTCCCTGTCCATCACCAAATCCCTGAGCTTGCTCAAACTCATGCCCATTGAGTCGCTGATGCCATCCAACCATCTCATCCTCTGTCCTCCCCTTCATCTGCCTTCAATCTTTCCTATCATTAGAGGCTTTTCCAGTGAGTCACTTCTTTGCATCAGTACTGGAGCTTCAGCTTCAACATCAGTCGTTCCAATGAATATTCAGGAAACTCAATGGAAGGTGGCTAAATATTACATGAGTGGAAATGGGTGGCTGGGGAAAGAGATTGACAGCCACACAGTGGATTATCTTGTATCTGATTTTTAAGCTCTACTTCTGCTTTCAATTTCAGTCATATTAACCTAAATTGTCCCAGATTATAAAACTTGGTCTCTGTAAGAGCTCACCACACACCTAGAAAAATATTCAGTACATTCACACAAAAGTTGTTTTCCCCTTTATTCAGCCTTGCAAATAGACCAGTATATAAATCCCATGTCAATTTTCTTTATTAAAAACTAATCAGTTTGGCAACTGTGACGTTTACACAATTTACTAACACTGGTGCATTGTGTATTATCTAATGGTCATGCGTTTTAATTTAGAGTAACTATAGATTTTATTTTAATTTTAGATTGTATCTTGATTTTTAGGTACTTTAGATTTTTACCTTGGTGTTTAGACTTTAAATATAACCTTAGTGTTTACTGGTGTATATAGTTGGGCAACCTTGATTAAGCTTACTATCTGTGAAAGACCAGAATTACTTATATTCTAGAATCTATCAACTCTTTGAAAATTGATAGCTGTATCTTCAAATATATTTATTTGAATTAATATTTTATCATATTTTGTATATTTTTGTAATATTTTGATCATAACTATGCATAGGGATTTTCTTTTTATAAATTTGGAGTATCATGAGATAATTAAGAGAAATAATTAGCATTTCTCTTTATTGCTATCAATTGATATTAGTGAATTGTTTCACTAAATTGCCTGTTTTTACTGATTTTCTTTTGGGAAGGGGGTAATATCAAAATTTTACACACTGCTTCTAAAGCAAAAGTTTCAACAAGATGCCAAATTTTAAAACCTGTCTAAATATGAAGACCATGCTGCTTCTGCTGCTGCTAAGTTGCTTCAGTCGTGTCTGACTCTGTGCGACCCCATAGACGGCCGCCCACCAGGCTCCCCCATCCCTGGGATTCTCTAGGCAAGAGCACTGGAGTGGGTTGCCATTTCCTTCTCCAATGCATGAAAGTGAAAAGTGAAAGTGAAATCTCTCAGTCAGTCCGACTCTCAGCGACCCCATGGACTGCAGCCCACCAGGCTCCTCCATCCATGGGATTTTCCAGGCAAGAGTACTGGAGTGGGGTGCCATTGGTAGCTAAAACTAAAAAAAATATGAAAGTCATAGAATTCTAAAATACATAGAGGAACTGTAAAATCATTGAGTAAAGGCCCTTGTATTTATTGCTATCAAGCAACTTTGCAAAAATTTTAGTTTGAAAGCAAGGATGTCCATGTTCAGAGACACTACTCCTCAGCTAATTTTTATTTCACCAGTTTTCCTTTTTTCCAACAGTATTATTTCTCAGGATATTACTTTCAATTTTAAAAGTAATTCATTTTTCCAAACATTTCTGAGAAAAGTTAACAACTGAAAATATATAAATAAATCCAACTTCTCTGTGAAAATTCTCATCCTCATTCCTTAAATTAGCAAAAATAAATAAATAAATAAAAAAGATCACCATGTCTTAAAGTGTGCAACCATGTTATTTTTACATTTTTACCAAGCAGCTGAGTGTCAACTCTAAAGAAACAATTGCCTTCTCTTATTATGTATGCCATGGTGGACAGTATAATTGCCCCACTCTTACTGCAAAGACGACCTTGGTGTTATGTCTGGATGTGTTATAGTATTTGACGAAAGGAACTTTGGAGATGCAATTAAGCATAAGGACTTCAAAGTACAGATAATATCCTTGTTTGGAGTGTATATATAATCACAGGGGTCCTTAAAAGTGGAAGAGGAAGGTAGAAGAGTGGAAGAGAGAAATAGAGAAAGAGATTTGAAATAAGGAGCTTGCTTTGTGATGAGAAAGCCATCTTTGAGCTGTGGTCTAGGCATTTTACAATAGGATAACCCTGCTTGCACCCAGAGTCTGGACATTTAGATATGGACCCCACTATAGGATTCCCACCTTTCTTTTCTCATGACTCCTTTAAAAACAACCACTCAGAACTGAACCCGTGAAAAATTAGTGACCTGTGCCCCAACCACTGTATAAGTCCAGTCACAGATGTTTGCTCTTCTGTGGTCTGTCTCCTGCTTGCCTGTGACATGGGTCAGAGGACTGCCCTTCCCCCAGCTCATTGTAGCCTCTCCAGGAGTTTGTAAGTGATAAATCTTATGATTTTACTTCCTTTGGGAAAGTGTACCGAAACTGCTGCTTCACTCAAACAGGCCAAGGTTTTCACTTTCATGTTGGAAGCTTGGATATTTAGGGAGCACTACAGAGCCCGCTGGAGAAGGCAATGACAACCCACTCCAGTACTCTTGCCTGGAAAATCCCATGGATGGAGGAGCCTGGTAGGCTGCAGTCCATGGGGTTGCTAAGAGTTGGACACAACTGAGTGACTTTACTTTCACTTTTCACTTTCATGCATTGGAGAAGGAAATGGCAACTCACTCCAGTGTTCTTGCCTGGAGAATCCCAGGGACGGCGGGGCCTGGTGGGCTGCTGTCTATGGGGTCGCACAGAGTCGGACACAACTGAAGCAGCTTAGCAGCAGAGCCTGCTGGGTGGCTGGCACATCATCATTCAGCATTGTTGACACATCAGCCCGGGAGGTTCCAACACAAGATGTGTTTGCTGAATTCAAAGGTACAGGAAAGAGACCATGAATCAAGAAGTTTGAGCAGCTTCTAGAAGCTGGGAATAGCCCTAAATTGGCAGACGGCAAGAAAATATCTGCCACCTTACAAACTTAAGGAAATAAATTTTACCAACAAAGTGAATGATCAGGTAAAAAAATAATTCTCTCTCAGAGCTTCCAGAAAGGAATTCAACTCTGCTGACATCTTGATTTTAGCTTCAGAGAACTATGTCAAGACTTCAGACCTACAAATCTATAAGTTAATAAATGTGTGCTTCTTTTTTTGTCACTAACAAATTTGTTATAGCAGTGACAGAAAATTAATACACGTATTTTATACCATTTTCACTTTGATGGGAGGCACATCCTACTCTGTTATTTTTATTTTCTGTGTATTTCTTGCCTCATCTCTGGTAAATAATATGCAGTTCTGCTCATAGTGCAACTGGTGGCATGGAGGAATTCTGTTCCTCTGTTTTCAATCTAGGTGTTTCAGATGTCATCAAAATCACATTTAAACTATTAACCAAAGCAAATTTCTTTTTATTTTTTTTATTTTATTTTTAAACTTTACATAATAGTATTAGTTTTGCAAATTTCTTTTTAAAAAGACAGTTTTTGAAAGATTTTTGTTGTCAAACATGACAGAAACCATGCCAAAAAAAAAGAAAGATTTAAATATTCAAAAACATAAAAAATAAATAAATGACAAATTAAACCTCAATTCCCAACCTTCTAAAAGCAGAATTTAGGTTGAAAATACCGCCTGCCACCAAGAGAGCCTATTTTCTTATCCAGAAGTGGCTAAGGAGGTTATGGAGGGCACTGGACATGGGAGTTAGTTCCCAGGTCTAATGTTGAACCTAAGATAGAAATAGTATCTATGCTCAATGTAGAGGAACATGGTAAACATTGACCTAATGAGATTTCAGAATTGCTATGAATCAGTAAATACTGTACATCATATATATATATATATATATATATATATATATTTTTTTTTTTACTTCTATTTTAGATAAGGTTGTCTATTATTATCATGTCTCTGTACCACCAGTGTCCTATGTGTAAATGTCTATGAGTGTTTGGGAGGAATGCGGAAAATTCATGTATAAATCTATATAAGATCAAGAGAATCCATATTCACCCTGACATATTGAATTGCCCAAAAAGTTCATTTGAGTTTTTTTATAAGCTCTTACAGAAAACCCCAAACTATCTTTTTGGCCAACGTGATACATAACATCATACCTTTTAAGCCTAATGTTGTAAATGAAGAAATTTGGGTGTTCTGGGAAGAAGGTGAGATTGTTTCTATATGGGAAAGTTGTGAACATTTATGGACTTGAGGGTACTGTGTGGTAATTAGGTAGTATGAAGCAGATATTTACTCTTTTCTTCTTACACCATCATCTAAGTGTTAACATTCTCCTCCCACTGGCAGTAGACTCAGCTTTATCATTTTCTTTTGGCAATAGCATGATAGAACATGTACTGAAAGCAAGGATTTGCATTGTACTCATACAAATAATCTTGCCAATTTGATTTCCAACTGAGATTGTGAAAAAGGCTTTACATGAAACAGACCAGAATGCAAGCCACAGTCTGCAGTTGAATCTTAGCTGAACTGCAGCATTGACAATGAGAAATAAATGCTTCTATTACAAGCCACTAGATTTTGTAGTGTTTTTCTTTGCTCAATTATTGTGGCAGTAGATGATTAATACAAACATATTGTCTCATCTCCACATTATTTATTTGAGTTTATAGTGTTCATTGCTTGAATATATGGCCCAAATAACTTGCCCAAAGTTAGAAATGTAAAGCCTAGATTAAAACCTGGGGAACCTGACATTTGAGCCACAAAATTAGTTAATACACTGTACTAATTCATTCCAGTATCTCAAATATATTGTGTGTCTACTCTGATAAGCATTGGTATAAAATGAGAACTGGATTGTACCCAAAGTTGCATTTGAGGGAATTAAAGTATGACTTAAAGAAATATGTACTAGAATAAAATAGAAGTCATTAATTTAAATTTTCTTAAAGAGATAGTCTTACATGCAGTTGGTTTTCTTGAAAATTTAAAATATTGCATCTCCCCTAAGTTTCATATTTATTGATGCAGTTGTGTTTCTCTAGGACTGTTAGATCTATTTTTCCCATAGTACTTGCAGTCCTTGTTCAATTCCTTCTTCATTATATCAAGCAGTGACCATAATGGCTTTTCAGATCTGATTTCCAAACTGTTGGCCATAGACGCTCATATTTGATTGCTCGAAAAGAACACAGTTCTAGGCCTGTTTGCGCTCTCAAAAAAAGCTATTAAATTCCTAGGACATGGATTTTCTTTTCTTGCTCTGAACCCTTTTCTATGACCAAATAACAATGAGAAGTTCTGAATAAAATATTCTACAGCCAGTTTTAGTATTTTATTCTTACATTTTAAATTCATGGATAAAATTATATTCTTTACTGATCTCTACCATCCTCAGTTCTTTCTGCAGAGGTAAGAGATGTCATCGGTAATATCTATGGCCTCCTAAATGCTTTATCTATATCTTCATTTATATACATACTATAGCAATACCTGTTAGAGTTTTGGAATGTATATGTGTGTGTGTGAGTTTGTACATAACTGGACTAATACCATTGTACTATCTTCAAATTTGCTTTTGAGTCCTAAAACTAAGCTTAAAATTTTTCATGGCTAAGTATATCTAACCCCACTCCCTTGTTTATAACAGTAGCAAGATATTCCATAAAATGGATATATAATAATTTATGTAAAGTTTCTTACTCATATAACTTTGAAATTTTTATTAGAAACATTGATTGGACTAATATCTTTTTATATCACCTAGACATATTATTTCATGGCTAAAATATTTGAACTCCAAAAGATTATGTTAATTTATACCCACATGAGGTCTGGTGGCTCAGACAGTAAAGAATCTGCCTACGAAGCAGGAGACCCAGGTTCACTTCCAGGGTTGGGAAGATCCCCTTAAGAAGGGACTGGCTATCCACCCCAGTATTCTTATTTGGAGAATACCATGGACAGAGGAGCCTGGCGGGCTCAAAGAGTTGGACACAACTGAGTGACTAACACAGTTCTCAAGGTCCATTTATTCTTCCAGAAGGCTCAGAGGACAACTGTTGAAATGTTCACATGTATTTATTTTCCAAGAATAAGCTTTAATTTGCCAAGCACATACAATCTAAATCATTGAAGAAGACAATAAATGTTTGCCTAATTATTCCATAATTCTCAGGACCCATCTTCCACAAAAGTGCTAATATTTAACAGTATAGTAAACAGTAGCACTAGTTTAATTTCTTCATAAAAATATTTTTTTTCTTCTCTTTTAAACTAATTTATTTTTTATTGAAGGATAATTGCTTCAAAGAATTTTGCTGTTTTCTATCAAACCTCAACATGAGTGAAGCATAGGTGTACATTTTTAATAAGTCCTTTTTGAAATGCTTTATATCTTAACAGTCATGATATCATTAAAGCAGAGACCTGTGAAAGTATTAGTTGTAAGGACTTGAATTAATTTTTATTTTTTATTCATTTCCCAATTGTTTAAGTGAATAGAGCTTCTGTTGGTATTACTGTCATTTTTTTTCTTTAAAATAATTAACTAAACTACCAAATTGCCTCGTATCATATCATAGTTTTTAAGTATTTGTTGTTAAATACATACACACACACACTCCCATATGAACACCCATGATGAAAAATCACAGCAAAATGATTCTTTGTTTTCGTAGGTCCTCTTATTGTCTTCACTACAAATGACTAAAGTGAGGTGATGAAGAAGGCAATGGCACCCCACTCCAGTACTCTTGCCTGGAAAATCTCATGGACAGAGGAGCCTGGTAGACTGCAGTCCATGGGGTCACTAAGAGTCAGACACGACTGAGAGACTTCACTTTCACTTTTCACTTTCATGCATTGGAGAAGGAAATGGCAACCCACTCCAGTGATCTTGCCTGGAGAATCCCAGGAACGGGGGAGCCTGGTGGGCTGCCATCTCTGGGGTCGCACAGAGTCGGACACGACTGAAGCAACTTAGCAGCAGTAGCAGCAAAGTGAGGTGAAGAGATTAACTCAACTTTCCAAAGGTCATTCATTTAAATGGTAAGCCCTGCATCTGATTTCTGAACTTAAATTCTCAAACAGCAAATTAAATACACCATATATAGTGCATTGTGGTTTTCAATGGATATATTAAATATTTAATTTCTGAAAGACATTTTGATATGTATTAGTTAATCTAGAATTTGACATTAAAATCAGGAACAGTGGGAGATAAGGAACTAGAAATCACAGGTACAGAAGAACTGTGTAGAATATATTTCTTTCTTAGATATTAAATTAAACATTAAATCCTTGTCCATTTATGTTAATAAGTTCTCCCAAATAAGAAAGGAGCAAACTTATTTTACAGTTTTTGTGGAAGCAAATTAAACTGCATTCACTATAAAGTTAAAATAATTTTTAAAATATACTTAATTTGCCAGTTATTGCTGTCATGCCTATATATTTCATTTCCTCAATTTGGAAAAATATAAATGTAATTTGAAAAATACTAGATTAAAAATAGGGAGATTGCTTTCAAAATCATTCAGCACTCTGATTTTCTGTCATCCCAGAATAGTTATATTCCAGATCTTACATTAGTTCCAGTTTTATTGTAAAAACAGAAAAACATAAACCATGATATTATATTACCATATGCCTCAGATTTTTTAACCTCAAAGCTATTTCTGATTAATGTAGGTTTTTTGCTTTTTTTTTTTGTAAAGTGTAATAAAAAGCAATCCTATGATTATTTCCTAATCTGTATTTCTTTCATAGGATAATGGTAGCTGGCAATATCAGATTCATTGGTATATTGACAGAAAGCCACTAAAATGATTTAAAGTAGAAAAAAATCAATAAATCTTGATTAAGACATAATGCTAGGAAATTATTCTGCTTGGCATTCTCCTTTTAAAGTAGATTCAGGACACATATACAGTATATTAAAATACATGTCTGAATTGACTATTTATATGTAGAAGCTTTCTGTAAGAAGGGAAATGGTGGTACTTGGCTCATTTTACTCATGAATATCAAAATACTCATGAATGTCTCATTTGCAGGCAGCCACAAAACAGGATGTGCACATTCCCATTGTCCTAGATCATTACACTGAGTGAACCATGCATATCCCTGAAACACTTCTGAGGAAAGTGAAAGAGATGGCATTAAACCTTGATGCCCTTAGGAGATATAACAACCTATCTCAAATGACCCAGCTACAAGAACTATTCCTATCAAGGAGAAATTTGGAAAGAAACCTCTACTGAATTCATGTATGAGAAAATAAAATAATCAAGACATTTTCTCAATATAATCAGTTTCCCATTATTAAGTCTGGATCTTACTATCTATGCATATTAGAATTATAATATTTGTAATATTTATTCATAAACATTGACTTAGCATTTAATTAAGACATGCCTGATTGATTTTATATACTTTATATTGTTCTAAAAAATATAAATATATAACATTCAGTTCAGTTCAGTTCAGTTCAGTTACTCAGTTGTATCCGACTCTTTGAGACCCCATGAATTGCAGCATGCCAGGCCTTCCTGTCCATCACCAATTCCCAGAGTTCACCCAAACTCACGTCCATCGAGTTGATGATGCCATCCAGCCATCTCATCCTCTGTCGTCCCCTTCTCCTCCTGCCCCCAATCCCTCCCAGCATCAGAGTCTTTTCCAATGAGTCAACTCTTCACATGAGGTGGCCAAAGTACTGGAGTTTCAGCTTTAGCATCATTCTTTCCAAAGAACAACCAGGATTGATCTCCTTCAGAATGGACTGGTTGGATCTCCTTGCAATCCAAGGGACTCTCAAGAGTCTTCTCCAACACCACAGTTCAAAAGCATCAATTCTTCGGTGCTCAGCTTTATTTACAGTGCAACTCTCACATCCGTACATGACTACTGGAAAAACCATAGCCTTGACTAGATGGACCTTTGTGGCAAAGTAATGTCTCTGCTTTTCAATATGCTATCTAGGTTGGTCGTAACTTTCCTTCCAAGGAGTAAGCGTCTTTTAATTTCATGGCTGCAATCACCATCTGCAGTAATTTTGGAGCCCCCAAAAAAGAAAGTCTGACACTGTTTCCACTGTTTCCCTATCTATTGCAATGAAGTGATGAGACCAGATGCCATGATCTTCATTTTCTGAATGTTGACCTTTAAGCCAACTTTTTCACACTCCACTTTCACTTTCATCAAGAGGCTTTTTAGTTCCTTTTCACTTTCTGCCATAAGGGTGGTGTCATCTGTATATCTGAAGTTATTGATATTTCTTTGGGCAATCTTGATTCCAGCTTGTGCTTCTTCCAGCCCAGCATTTCTCATGATGTACTCTGCATATAAGTTAAATAAACAGAGTGACAATATACAGACTTGACATACTCCTTTTCCTATTTGGATCCAGTCTGTTATTCCAGTTCCAGTTCTAACTGTTGCTTCCTGACCTGCATACAAATTCTCAAGAGGCAGGTCAGGTGGTCTGGTATTCCCATCTCTTTCAGAATTTTCCACAGTTTATTGTGATCCACACAGTCAAAGGCTTTGGCAGAGTCAATAAAGCAGAAATAGATTTTTTTCTGGAACTCTCCTCTGGAGAAGGGAATGGAGAACCACTTCAGTATTCTTGCCTTGAGAACCCCATGAACAGTATGAAAAGGCAAAATGATAGGATACTGAAAGAGGAACTCCCCAGGTCAGTAGGTGCCCAATATGCTACTGGAGATCAATGGAGAAATAACTCCAGAAAGAATGAAGGGATGGAGCCAATGCAAAAACAATACCCAGTTGTGGATGTAACTGGTGAAAGAAGCAAGGTCTGATGGTGTAAAGAGCCATATTGCAAAGGAACCTGGAATGTTAGGTTCATGAATCAAGGCAAATTGGAAGTGGTCAAATGCGACATGGCAAGAGTGAATGTCAACATTCTAGGAATCAGGAACTAAAATGGACTGGAATGGGTGAATTTAACTCAGATGACCATTATATCTACTACTGTGGGAAGGAATCCTTTAGAACAGATGGAGTAGCCATCATGGTGAACAAAAGAGTCCGAAAGGCAGTACTTGGATGCAGTCTCAAAAAGGACAGAATGATCTCTGTTCATTTCCAAGGAAACCATTCAATATCACAGTAATCCAAATCTATGACCCAACCAGTAATGCTGAAGAAGCTGAAGTTGAACGGTTCTATGAAGACCTACAAGACCTTTTAGAACTAACACCCAAAAAAGATGTCCTTTTCATTATAGGGGACTGGAATGCAAAAGTAGGAAGTCAAGAAACACCTGGAGTAACAGGCAAATTTGGTCTTGGAATATGGAATGAAGCAGGGTACAGGCTAATAGAGTTTTGCCAAGAGAACACACTGGCCATATATAACATTACATTTATCATTTTTAGCATTTTAACCAAACAATATAGTGGTATCAATTACATTCACAATGTTCTGCAACTGTCACCATTCTTGATTTCCAAATTGCTTTATCAACCTAAATGGAAATTATATGCCCATTAAGACACATGGAGCATAATTTTTGAAACATTCTATGAGGCTAATGACAGGAAACAGATCTTGGTAAAAGAAGTAAATTTTTGTAGCAAACACAGAGGAAAAATAGAATAGAAAAAAATAGAATACTTGTTGATTGTCTTACGGTAATGGGATGTTATTCTATTTTAATTTCTAATTTGTGACAATTTTTCTCATCTTTATTGAGAAATAATTGACACATAACATTGTGTAAGTTTAAGCATGCTGATTTGAAACACATAAGTTGTAAAATTATTACCCCTCTAGTACTAGCTACCATATACGTCATGTCACTTAATAGCCATTTACTTTCTAAAATGAGAAAATTTAAGATATACTCTCTAAGCAACTTTTTAGTACAGTTGACCCTTGACCAGCATAAAGTTGGAGGCACTGAAGCCCCATACAGTTGAAAGTCCACATAAAACTTTACAGTTGGCCTTCTGTGTCAGCAATTCTGCATCTATGGATTCAACCAACCTCAGATTCAGTTCAGTTCAGTTGCTCAGTCGTGTCTGACTCTTTGCGACCCCGTGAATCGCAGCACAACAGGACTCCCTGTCCATCACAAACTCCCGGAGTTCACTCAGACTCATGTCCATCGAGTCAGTGATGCCATCCAGTCATCTCATCCTCTGTCGTCCTGTTCTCCTCCTGCCCCCAATCCGTCCCAGCATCAGAGACTTTTCCAATGAGTCAACTCTTTGCATGAGGTGGCCAAAGTACTGGAGCTTCAGCTTTAGCACCATTCCTTCCAAAGAAATCCCAGGGCTGATCTCCTTCAGAATGGACTGTTGGATCTCCTTGCAGTCCAAGGGACTCTCAAGAGTCTTCTCCAACACCACACTTCAAAAGCATCAATTCTTCAGTGCTCAGCCTTCTTCACAGTCCAACTCTCACATCCATACATGACCACTGGAAAAACCATAACCTTGACTAGACCGACCTTTGTGGCAAAGTAATGTCTCTGCTTTTGAATATGCTATCTAGGTTGGTCATAACTTTCCTTCCAAGGAGTAAGCGTCTTTTAATTTCATGGCTGCAATCAACATCTGCAGTGATTTTGGAGCCCCAAAAAATAAAGTCTGACACTATTTCCCCATCTATTTCCCATGAAGTGATGGGACCAGATGCCATGATTTTCGTTTTCTGAATGTTGAGCTTTAAGCCAACTTTTCACTCTCCTCTTTCACCTTCATCAAGAGGCTTTTTAGATCCTCTTCACTTTCTGCCATAAGGGTGGTGTCATCTGCATATCTGAAGTTATTGATATTTCTTCCAGCAATATTGATTCCAGCTTGTGCTTCCTCCAGCCCAGCATTTCTCATGATGTACTCTGCATATATGTTAAATAAGCAGGGTGACAATATACAGCCTTGACATACTCTTTTTCCTATTTGGAACCAGTCTGTTATTCCATGTCCAGTTCTAACTGTTGCTTCCTGACCTGCATACAAATTTCTCAAGAAGCAGGTCAGGTGGTCTGGTATTCCCATCTCCTTCAGAATTTTCCACAGTTTATTGTGATCCACACAGTCAAAGGCTTTAGCAGAGTCAATAAAGCAGAAATAGATGTTTTTCTGGAACTCTCTTGCATTTTCGATGATCCAGCGGATGTTGGCAATGTGGTCTCTGGTTCCTCTGCCTTTTCTAAAACCAGCTTGAACAACTGGAAGTTCACGATTCACATATTGCTGAAGTCTGGCTTGAAGAAATTTGAGCATTACTTTACTAGCGTGTGAGATGAGTGCAATTGTGTGGTAGTTTGAACATTCTTTGGCATTGCCTTTCTTTGGGATTGGAATGAAAACTGAATTTTTCCAGTCCTGTGGCCACTGCTGAGTTTTCCAAATTTGCTGGCATATTGAGTGCAGCACTTTCACAGCATCATCTTTCAGGATTTGAAATAGCTTAACTTGAATTCCATCACCTCCACTAGCTTTGTTGGTAGTTATGCTTCCTAAGGCCCACTTGACTTCACATTCCAGGATGTCTGGCTCTAGGTCAGTGATCACACCATGGTGATTATCTGGGTTGTGAAGATCTTTTTTGTACAGTTCTTCTGTGTATTCTTGCCACCTCTTCTTAATATCTTCTGCTTCTGTTAGGTCCATACCATACTGTCCTTTATCCAGCCCATCTTTGCATGAAATGTTCCCTTGGTATCTCTAATTTTTTTGAAGAGATCTCTAGTCTTCCCCATTCTGTTGTTTTCCTCTATTTCTTTGCATTGACCTTAGATTATATAGAACTATAATATGTATATGTGTTTTAAGAAGCCAAGTATAAGTTTACCCATGTAGTCAAATCAAGTTGTTCAAAAGTCAACTGTATAAATCACAGCAGCATCAGTTATGAACACCATTAGATCCTTGGAACTCATTTTTTTTATATCTGAAACTTTGTACCATTTAACCAACATCTCACCATTTCCCCAAGCCTTTGATCTCTGGTAACCTCAACTCTAATACTTGTTTCTATAAGTTCACCTTTTTTAGATTACAGATCATAGTGACCTCACGTAGTATTTGTCTTTCTCTGACTTATTTCACCTCACGTAATACCCCCGAGGTTCATTCACATTGTTGCAAATGACAGGATTTCCTTCTTTCTTATTGCTCAATAATATTCCATCAAATGTATATATAGCAAATTTTCTTTATTCATTCGCCCATTGACAGGTGGTTTCCATATGGCTATTGTGAATAATGCTTTAATGAACATGGGGATGAAAGTATCTCTTTTATATCCTGTTTTTATTTTTGAATATATAACAAGAAGTAGGATTGCTATGTTGTTGTCTATTTCAAATCTGTTATTATCTAACTAATATATTTAGGTGCTTAAATGTTGGGTGCACATATATTTACAATTATTATATATCTTGATGTGCTGACACTATGATAATCATATAATGACCTTTGTCTCATTACTCTTTTTGCCTTAAAATCTGTTTTGACTGATTTAAGTATAGTTATACCTGCTGAAATGTCAGCTGATTGTCCTATGGGGGGACACTTGTATGTAACTACTTGCTTTTTTCTTGCTGCTTTTAAGATTTTCTCTTTAATTTTTGCCAATTTAATTATAAAGTGCTTTAGTGTGGGCTTCTTTGTGTTCATCTTATTTAAGATTCTCTGTACTTCCTGGACTTGGATACGTGTTTCCTTACCCAGGTTAGGGAAATTTTCAGTCATTATTTCTTCAAATTTTTTTTTTTCTGTCACTTTCTCTTTTCTCCTTCTAGGATTTGTATAATGTTAATATAACTATGATTTATCTTAATCTAGGAATCCCTTAAACTATCCTCATTTTTGTTTTGTTTTATTTTAATATTTTGCTGTTGTAATTAGGTGAATTTTGCTACCTTGTTTTCCAGATTGCTGATCCATTCTTTTCTATCGTGAAATCTGCCGTTAATATCTCTCTAGGATATTCTAAAATTTCGGTTACTGTATTTTTCAGTCTGATTTTTCTTTTCTTTAATTCTGTCTTTTTGTTGATATTCTCACTGAGTTCATCCTTTCTTCTCCCTGAGTTCACTGAGCACCTTTACGTCTGTTATTTTGATCTCTTTATGAAGTAAATTACTTGTTTCCATTTAGTTTAGTTCTTTTTTTGGAGGTTTTTTTCCTTCTAATTTCATCTGGAAGTTATTCCTTTGTTTCCTCATTTTTCTAAGTCTCTGTTTTTGTTTCTGCATACTCGGTGTATTAGCTACATATCCAGTTCTTGAAACTGTCCTTATGTGGAAGGTGTCTATGGGGTCCAAAGCCAGGTAACCCAGGCGTATTTCATGTGTGCCCTGTGTGGGCAATCCTGTTGTGGTTGAGCTTTGTTTGCTCTGGGCTCACTGCTAGGTGGGACTCGTCCTTGGTCTATCTGTTTATGACCCCAGCGGCAACTGCTGTGGGTGTGCTGATGTCTGGGGCTGGCCCCAGGTGTGACTGGCCACAGGCTCACCCATGGCTTTGGAGGAGGGTGTGTTAGTATGTGGACTGGCTCCAGGGGCAGGAGCACCTGTTCAGAGGAGCACCAGTTTCAGCTGGGGCCACCCACTGGCTGGGTGATATACAGTTGGACTGAATAAGTGGTTTGGGTGGTTCTAGTCACAAAACAAAATGGCAAGGTAGGGCACATAGTGTTAGCTAGTTTGATAGAGAATGAAAGAAATGCCTACTGCCTGTGCCAGACCTACCAGGTGCAAGAAAAGTGAACAAAACAAAACAAAAAAGGCTCCATCAGTCCTTTCATTCCATGTGCTCGCTTCCCTTCTGGTATATACTCTAAAATTAGTCAATGGATCTTCTTCTTGTATGACCTGGGTGCATTTTAAGTTGCTGCCTCTTCCCTAGAGCTTAAAGAGAATGAGTTTTCTTTTTTTTTTTTTATTTTATTTTATTTTTAAACTTTACATAATTGTATTAGTTTTGCCAAGTTTTCATGTGAGCCCTTTAAGAACAGAGTCTCAGTGTCTCAGTTTAGAATAGCTCTCTCACCCAAACATGAGCTCTCTGCTGGTTTTCAAAGTCAGATGTTATTAGGGTTTATCATTGCAATGTAGGTCTCTGGGGATGGGAAGCTCAACAGAGGGCTTGAAATGTCACTCCTCAGGTGGCACACCTCTCTGCTTCTTCTACCCATCTCTATGTGGCCTTTTCTTTACACCCTTAGTTGTGAAAGATCAGTTCGTCTGGTCTTCAGGTGGTTCTCAGAAATAGTGGTTCAATATGTAGTTGTAGATTTGGTGTGCCTATAGGAAGAAGTGCCTCTTCATGGATCACATCCTTCTCATGGTAAAGAGGCTTGCATAACTCAATGAAGCTATGAGCCAGGCCATGCAGGGCAACACAAAATGGATGGGTCATAGTGAAGAGTTCTGACAAAATGTGGTCCACTGGAGGAGGGAATGGCAAACGACTCCAATATTCTTACCACAAGAACCCCATGAACATGAACAGTATGAAAAAGGCAAAAAGATATGACACTGAAAGATGAGCCCCCCAGGTTAGAAGGTGTCCAATATGCCAGTGGGGGAGAGTGGAGGGCAATTATTAATAGCTCCAGAAACAATGAAGTGGCTGGGTTCAGTTTTGGGTACATCTGGTGGTGAAAGTAAAGTCTGATGCTGTAAAGAATGATAAAGAACCTAGATGTTAGGTCCCTGAATCAAGGTAAATTGGACATGGTCAAGCAGGAAATGGCAAGAGTGAACATCGACATATGAGGAATCAGTGAACGAAAATGGACTGGAATGCAGCCACAAAATTAGAAGATGCTTGCTCCTTAGAAGAAAAGCCATGACAAACCTAGACAGCGTATTAAAAACCAAAGACATCACTTTGCCAACAAAGGTCTGTATAGTCAAAGTTATGGATTTTCCTGTAGTCGTGTATGGATGAAAGACTTGGACCATAAAGAAGACTGAGTGCTGAAAAATTGATGGTTTCAAATTGTGATGCTGGGGAAGACTCTTGAGAGTCCCTTGGAGAGCAAGGAGATCAAACCAGTCTATCCTAAAGGAAATCAATCCTGAATATTCATTGGTACGACTGATGCTGAAAATGAAGCTCCAATACTTTTAGCTATCTGATGAGAAGATTCGTCTCATTGGAAAAGACCCTGATGCTGGGCAAGATTGAAGGCAGGAAGAGAAGAGGGTGGCAGAGGATGAGATGGTTAGATAGCATCACCGACTCAATAGACAAGACTTTAACCAACTCCGGGAGATGGTGAAGCACAGGGAAGCCTAGGATGCTATAGTCCATGGCATTGCAAAGAGTCAGACATGACTTTCTGAGTGATCAACAATAATAATGGAAGGAGGTGAGCTCAGGATCTTCCTACTCTGCCGTCTTCAACCCTAAGTCCTTACATGTATGATTTAAATGAAAAAATATCATATTCCTTCCTTACATTTTCCCCCCAGAACCTCTGTCATAAGAACATCTCTGTTTTGAAAATAAAATACCAAACTTCAGTAAACAATTAAAAGGTGGATAAGTACTCCAGTGGCTATATTATTTGTATTCATCTACTAGATCTATATTTTTTTTCCTAAATAGCTATTAAGACCGACATGAAATAGATCTTCTCTGAAGTACAATAAAAATGATTGAATTTAAATACTCTTATTTTTTTCCTAGTGTTATATAGGCTGTATTATGTACAATTTTTAACACCTCCCCATTTTCTGGGATAGAATAGAAGAATTTTTTTAAACATAACAATATTTCTATTTCCTTTTGTTCAGGATGAGAAAAAGAGGATTACAATGAAATTTACTACATTGAACAGGCTTCTTAGTGGCTCAGTGGTTAAGAATCCACCTGCCAATGCAGGAGATGCAGGAGATTTGGGTTTGATCCCTTGGTCATGAAGACCCCCTGGAAGAGGAAGTAGCAACCCCCACTAGTATTCTTGCCTGGAAAATTCCATGGACAGAGAAGCCTGGCGGGCTGCTGTCCATGGGCTCCCAAAGAGTCAGACATGACAGAGTGAGCATGCAGGCACTACAGTGAACACATTTAGCTGATAAATTTAAATTACCCCAGCTCTGCCCTTAAATCAATTGCTTGTGTCTTTCCTCAAGAGTGAACTCAAGAAAAGAACATATATATCACCTAGAATAAGATATCATTGATTGGTTGTGACTTTCTTGATCCCTTTACAAAACAATGTTCCTGAAAGAAGAAGGAAAGCTCTTTTTGTAAATCCAGATCAGAGACTAATGTGTTGCTCTGTGAACAAAAGGAAAAAAATATAGTCACTAAGATTAAACATTGGTTTAATACCGTAAGAGGGAGCAGTATATAACTTAGACCAAATCCTTGCAAGATCTGAAGGAATTGAAAATGTCGACCATTTATATGAAAGGTATTGTTTAAACTGAAAGGATACATTTTTTAAACTGAAAAACCTTCAGACATAGTTAATTGCTAATTGTAGAAGTTCTACCACTGCCGGTAAGGAGTGGTCTGGAGTGGTAGTGTCACAAAAAATTATTTGCATCATAGGAGAAAAAAAGCAAACTCTTAATGTTTTTGGATATTGAAGTGCAGTGTGAATAATTTTTAAACTTTATTATAGTGGAACAATTGCACAGGTTCATATAGAGCAATAGGTGTGGCTTTCTTAGAGTAACAATACCTCATTTCCATATATATGTATATGTTTATATACACACATATATATGAAGGACTGTTTTAACATATCTTAATTATTCTGTAGAAAACTAGCAAAACAATGAGAAACTATTTCATGATTTTTTTCCACGATGCTTAAAGCCTTAATGCTCTATTATTCAAATTTAGCCTAACACAACCTTAATTATATAGACATTAGTTCTTCTTAAGGACTACAAATTATAGAACCTTGAAAATTTGTCATTTTTTCTCCCAAATTATTCTTCATCCCTGCATGTTTCCAGGCTTGTTTCACATGAAAGATGTTTTAATAATATCTATTTCAACACAGTCAACTGCTCTTCTCTTTTGGCAGAGATCTAAAAGGGTTTAAATACCCTGATGGCATCCTGCCAGGATTTAGCTCCAGGTAGAAAGATGGAAAAAATCAAAAAAGTAAACAAAGTTTCAACCCACTGAGAGTGCTGCTCCAAGCTAGGCAATAAAGACAACAGGTTTATATGCTAGTTTCTCTTCAGGGAGAGAATGTTGGGCAGTTTCCTGTTGATTGATTCTCTAAATCTTTCCCTTTCATGTTCAATGTTTCCACAGTCTTTGCCACTGTTCCTACTGCTCTTGCGAGTAGGGAGTTTGATTCCCAGCAGTGCTAATATTGGTTTCTTCCTAGACAAGAAACCTATGAAAACCTTAAAGCCAATGAAATGGAATTTTTACATCATCCATTCATGTGACAAGTTTATTACAGTCTTTGAAAATTGTATTACTGAGTTCCATTGTAGTCATCCTGTAGTAGTAGACAATGAAAAAATAGCTTAACAATTCAATTTTTATAATAAAAAGATGAATGAGTAATATTTATGTGGGTTCTCTCATTTATGCCAAAGAGAGAAGCTCATGTGAAAAATTTATAAAAACCTGGATTCAGCTTTCTTAGAATGACTCTTTTTTCATTTTCTGTGATATTGTATACAAGCCAGGAATATCATGGACAAAGAGATTTGTCTAAACCTAAAATGGTAGCTCCTATCACTTTGATTCATATAATCCATGTTCTTTTCATTCTTTCCAGCTTCCAGGAAATGCCTTCCCCTACAAATTGAGAACTTTTTCTGTTAATGAAAAAGTGAAAATTGCTTGTCAGTTTCCAATGGTGCTTGCATTCATATGGCTCTGCTTCAAGGAGACAACTATGGTTTTGATTTTCTAACTCCTCCTTCAGTAAGTCTGTGTTGTCCCTGAAGACACCTGACAATTTTTAGTATCCCATCTCTGAACCTAGGGAAAGCCCCTGGAGTATATATTCTTGTTTTTGTTAACTAGAGGAAGGGCTTGCAGAATAAGATTCCAGGGAAAGAACTGGGTTTCATATTAGTGTTTCACTGCCATTGTTCAGTGGCAACACCTACTCCTAGCCCATGTAGCCATTGAAAAAACTAAGGAGAATACAAAAAAAAAAAAAAAAAAAAAGGAACTATAACAGATAATTATATCTAATTTACATTAACTTTATAATTTTAGCTTTAAAATACACACAAATCAATATTAATATAATGAAGTTAAATGCAGATATACATATACAAATATATATACATATACATATACATATATATATATATATACATATACATATACATATATACATACACATACACTTCCTAGGTGGCTCTGGGGTAAAGAATCTGTCTGCCAATGCAGGAGATGAAGGAGGACACACGTTAGATCCCTGGGTTGGGAAGATCCCCTGGGATAAGGTAATTGCAACTGGTTCAAATATTCTGGCCTGGAAAATCCCATGGACAAAGGAACCTGGCAGGTTATATATGGTCCACGGGGTCACAAAGAGTCGGACACAACTTAGCAAATAAACAACAACTATATATAGTTTGAGAAAAATGGGCACTGAAGATAAAGATAAAGGTGTTTCTAAGTTAATATAAGATGCAAACTCATATTAGTGAGCAGTACCCACTCTAACTCCCTGAAACTAGCCTACATAAGAATAGAGTTTTCCAGGAAAGGGAAGCATGGATTTTGTAAGTCTATGAGAGCTACCTGTCCTGACATTTCTTTTATCCACCCTGTTCCTCACTTTTATTTGACACCAACTATTCCCATGTGGAAAAGCAAAAGTGCATCACTGGAGCTCAGGCAGCCTCTCTATCCCTGGTTTATGAAGGGCTGAGCAGTTCAGAGTTGCCTGTAGATAACATGGCTTTATTAGGAAATACCCAGGTTCAAGTAATTTTGATGAGATTTCTCAAGAAAGCAGCCAACATGGGTGAGGGGCTCCATAAATCCACTATATTACTCTGGAATGAGTCAAAGGACTATGGTCAAGAAGTTTCTGCCTAATACTGCAGCATGTTAGGGAGTTCTGAAGCACAGATCACCACTGAGGACTCAGAAAACTCACAAATGCATCCCCAGGCAATTCAGAATTTGGATGCCTGCTGTACAGAGAAGTATAAAGAGCATGAGCTATATTCATTATCCTTTGTTTCCTATTGCTGCTATAACAATTATTTCATATTCAGTAACTTAACACATATTTATTATCCTACAGTTATACAGATCAGAAATCCTTATGGATTTCACCAGATTGAAATTGAGGTGTCAGCAGACTATACTGGAGGCTAGAAGAGAATTTATCTTCTCGGTCATTCACACATTAGCATAATTCAGTTCTGTTCAGCAATCTGAGGTCTCTGATTCCTTGCCTGCAGTCAGTGGGAGGCAGCCCATTTCTCCTAGAAGCCTTTGTGCAGCCTTCTCATATAAAGCCTTGTATCTCAGAACCAGGAACTGGACATAAAATCCTCATAGTGTTTCTCTGACCTTATTCCTTCAGGGCATCTCTGATCACAGCTGGGAAAGTTTCTCTGCTTATTTGACTCATTTGATCAGATTGGGTCCACTCAGACAATCCAGGACAATCTCATCTCAAAGTCTGTCACCTCAGTCACATCTGCAAAATACATTTTATCATGTAAGGCTTAACTGTTTTAGGATCTGAGAATTTGGATGTGGGCATCTTTGGGAGACTGTTATTCTGTGTATCACAAAAGTGTTAGTTGACTCAATCCTGTCCTACTCTTTGTGACCCCACAGACTGCAGCCTGCCAGGCTCCTCTGTCCATGAGATTCTCCAGGCAAGAATACTGGAGTGGGTCGCCATTCCCTTCTCCAGGGGATCTTTCCGACCCTGGGATGGAACTGGGTCTCCTGCATTGCAGGCAGATTCTTTACCATCTGAGCCACCAGAGAAACCATACCTCTTTTGTTGTTTCCCTTCCTCTCAATGAACTCTGTAAAAGGCAGCAGATGGAGAGAATTATAGTGAATATATACCTATTCAGGTACTGCCAGTATCAAATCTGTTACCTGACTTGAGGAGAGAAAAATTATAAATCAGGGTGAGACTAGAGTTTAACTTTGTGTTAGAAAAAGTTTTGCAATATCTCAGACTGGCCACAAAACTTTAAGATCTGCCCAAGGTGACATCACAGGAGTGGAAAAGGGTGATTTGAGATAACCAACTGAAAGGCAGAGCTATTTATGTATCCACAATAAATTCAACCCATTTAATTAACCCATTGCACATATTTTAATATTTTTGTTTTTGTATTGCATTATTGGCAGCAAGGCTATTTAGAAATGATAGAGACTTTATACTTATTGTAACAGATCGTTTTTTCCTTGTGCTGGGGAAAAGAAAATCTGAGCTCTTGTTCAATTGAGGGCTAGTTTCAATTACATATTTTTATGCAGATTAAAAAATTCATAAAATATAATCATAATAATCATGAATTGCCCTTTTATATATTCTGGGAATTATATAAATATTTTAGATTATCATGTTTATATAACCTCACACAAATAATTGTTTTATTTTTATTTCTGCTACACAAGTGAGAGACCCAAAATTAACAAATTCTCTTAAATCACACAGGCATTAAATGACAGAAAGCAAGTTGAATCTGCATTAGCTTTACTTCAAATTAAGGGTCTTAACAGGTATAACACTTATTATTTTCTCTTATGTTTTAATAAATATATTTTTGTGGATACTTAAACAGCAGGAAAAAGGTTTTATGGCAGAGTATTCTGAAAGATGACCTCATTACTTTACAGAAGTGTAAGTACAGGGAAATCTCAACAACTATGCTCTGTATTTGTAAAAGAGATTAGATATAGTTTTCAGACAGATGGAGTTATCAGTTTATCAAGGAATGAAGAATATAATGAGGACATTTTTTGAAATATCTTATAAGCCTCACTTATTTTTTTTTTACATTTGTAAGAAATTTTTGAAACAGAGTAATAATTATACTATATGTAAATAGAAGCTAAAAGCAATCTTCAACACAAGACCACAGTATTTTAACCTCATAGCACTTTAAAATACCACTATTATATCCAGTAGTGGTGAAAACATTGTTTCCAAATGGTTAGCACACTTGAAAATAATTTTAAAAATTCAACTTTGTGTTATATTTAGGGAAATAAATTAAAAACACACCTTGATGTAAATTTTTAAGACAAAGAGGAAATAGGCCTTTGGGCAGATGGGTGAAGGTGTAAGCTAGATGGGAACAGTAAAGGAACACTTTAGGTTCACCTCAAAGGGAATGACATTTTTAAAGCAAATGGGTTTATAATGTGGTTAGTAATGTGCTAGGGAAAATAATACTGCAGTTATAAGAACAACCCCCAAGTCTCAGCAGCTTCACATTCACTCAAAGGATTCTTATTCAACAAATTCCAATGCAGTTGTTTCTTGATCTGGTGACGTTTTTTCTAGTGGTAACTCCATTGAGAGACCTTTTCTACTTCTGTAGTAAGAATGTGGGAAGCCCTCTATTGGAACCTCCACATAGAATAGAAAGATGAGGAGACAACACTGGTGGAAATAGTGAAAGTCTAAGGGACTAAGCATTGCATTATTTCTTCCATTAAAAAAAAAAAAAAGATGAGGTTACTAAAACAAAGAGAATATAGCAATAGTTTAAATTTGAATAAAATCATATCAATAATTACATGTATGTGAACTACCATGGTAGAAGAAGTGGAAATTGATTCAGTTCAGTTCAGTCACTCAGTTGTGACCAACTCTTTGCGACCCCATGAACCGCAGCATGCCAGGCCTCTCTGTCCATCACCATATCCCAGAGTCCACCCAAACCCTCCATTGATTCGGTGATGCAACCCAACCATCTCATCCTCTGTCATTCCCTTCTCCTGCCCTCAATCTTTCCCAGCATCAGGGTCTTTTACAATGAGTCAGCTCATCTCATCAGGTGGCCAAAGTATTGGAGTTTCAGCTTCAATATCAGTCCTTCCAATGAACACCCAGGACTGATCTCCTTTAGAATGGACTGGTTGGATCTCCTTGCAGTCCAGAGAACTCTCAAGAGTCTTCTCCAACACCACAGTTCAAAAGTATCAATTCTTCTGTGATCTGCTTTCTTAATAGTCCAACTCTCACATCCATACATGACCACTGGAAAAACCATAGCCTTGACTAGATGGACCTTTGTTGGCAAAGTTATGTCTCTGCTTTTTAATATGCTGTCTAAGTTGGTTATATCTTTCTTTCCAAGGAGTAAGCGTCTTTTCATTTCATGGCTGCAATCACCATCTGCAGTGATTTTGAAGCCCAGCAAAATAAAGTCGGCCACTGTTTCCACTGTTTCCCCATCTATTTGCCATGAAGTCATGGGACCAGATGCCATGATCTTAGTTTTCTGAATGTTGAGCATAAAGCCAAATTTTTCGCTCTCCTCTTTCACTTTCATCAAGAGGTTCTTTAGTTCTTCTTCACATTTTGCCCTAAGGGTGGTGTCATCTGCATATCTGAGATTATTGATATTTCTCCTGGCAATCTTGATTCCAGCTTGTGTTTCATCCAGCCCAGTGTTTCTCATGATGCACTCTGCCTACAAGTTAAATAAGCAGGGTGACAATATACAGCCTTGACATACTCCTTTTCCTATTTGGATCCAGTCTCTTGTTCCAGTTCCAGTTCTAACTGTTGCTTCCTGACCTGCATACAAATTCTCAAGAGGCAGGTCAGGTGGTCTGGTATTCCCATCTCTTTCAGAATTTTCCACAGTTTATTGTGATCCACACAGTCAAAGGCTTTGGCATAGTCAATAAAGCAGAAATAGATTTTTTTCTGGAACTCTCTTGCTTTTTTGATGATCCAGCGGATGTTCGCAATTTGATCTCTGCTTCCTCTGGCATTTCTAAAATCAGCTTGAACATGTGGAAGTTCATGGTTCACATATTGCTGAAGCCTGACTTGGAGAATTTTAAGCATTACTTTACTAGTGTGTGAGATGAGTGCAATTGTGCGGTAGTTGGAGCATTCTTTAGCATTGCCTTTCTTTGGGATTGGAATGAAAATTGACCTTTTCCAGTCCTGTGACCACTGCTGAGTTTTCCAAATTTGCTGGCATATTGAGTGCAACAGTTTCACAGCATCATCTTTCAGGATTTTAAATAGCTCAACTTGAATTCCAGAGAAGGCAATGGCACCGCATTTCAGTACTCTTGCCTGGAAAATCCCATGGACGGAGGAGCCTGGTGGGCTGCAGTCCATGGGATCGCTAAGAGTCAGACATGACTAAGTGACTTCACTTTCACTTTTTATGTTCCTGCATTGGAGAAGGAAATGGCAACCCACTCTAGTGTTCTTGCCTGGAGAATCCCAGGCATGAGGGAGCCTAGTAGGCTGCCATCTATGGGGTCACACAGAGTTGGACACAACTGATGTGACTTAGCAGCAGCAGCAGCAGCAACTGGAATTCTGTCATCTCCACTAGCTTTGTTCATAGTGATGCTTCCTAAGGCCCACTTGACTTCACATTCCAGGATGTCTGGCTCTAGGTGCGTGATCACACCATCATGATTATCTGGGTCATGATCTTTTTTGTACAGTTCTTCTGTGTATTCTTGCCACCTCTTCTTAATATCTTCTGCTTCTGTTAGGTCCCTACTATTTCTGTCCTTTATTAAGCCCATCTTTGCATAAAATGTTCCCTTGGTATCTCTAATTTTCTTGAAAAGATCTCTAGAGTTCCCATTCCATATTTTCCCTCTATTTCTTTGCACTGATCACTGAGGAAGGCTTTCTTATCTCTCCCTGCTGTTCTTTGGAACTCTGCATTCAAATGGGTATATCTTTCCATTTCCTTTTTGCTTCCCTTCTTTTCACAGCTATTTGTAAGCCCTCCTCAGACAGCCATTTTGCTTTTTTGCATTTCTTTTTATTGGGGATGGTCTTAACTCCTGTCTCCTGTACAATGTCACATACCTTCGTCCATAGTTCAGCAGGCACACTGTCTATCAGATCTAGTTCCATAAACCTATTTCTCACTTCCACTGGAAGTTGATTAACAGAATAAAAAACTAACTTGATGTTACCTGCTACTTATCTAAAGATTTACACACTGACTACAAACACACAGAGAGATTGGGAGTAAAGCAATAAAATAAAATTTATCAAATTATAATCATAAGGATACTAGGATGGAAATATTAACGTCAGAAAAAGTGAATTTCAAGAAAATAAATATTACCAGAAGAGAGAGGAACAGTTTATATTTACAAAAGAGTTATTTTCCTGGGAACTATTACCAATGAAAATGTACATTTATTTAATAGTAGGGCTAAAAACACAAGAAGCAAATCTAACAGATTTGACTCATATTAGCAGTTGGAGACTTCATCATTCTTCTATGTAACTGGCAAAATGTGTAGACAAAAAGTGAAAATATATATTTAGTATTTAATTTGAACTAATTGACAGTTTTTATCACTCCAGCTAAAACTACAGAAGATATTCTGTAAATGTAATGTGCTACTGCAAATGTGATGTTCTCCTCAAAAATTATATGAGAGACTTTCAAACAATTATTCATTAAATTTTAAAAATGTAGTATTTAACCACAGCAGAATTAAATTAGAAATCATTGACATGAAGAAATCTGGGGGGGGGAAAAAACAAATTAGAAAAATCTGAATAATAAATGGTCAAAGAGGAAATCACAGAGGAAATTAAAAATCTGTCAAATTGAATGACAATAGAAAGAAAAATTCAAAGTTAGTGCAATATAAACCAGTGTTAAGGAGGATACTATAGCTTTAACTGCTCATATAAAAATATTTTTTCAAAATAAATGAATAAGTTTCTATCTATAGAGAGTAGGAAAAACAAAGTAAACTAAACCTGAAGTAATTAGAAGGGAAGCTATACTAATTGACATAAAGAAATTATAATAAATGAAATTAAAATGAATAAATATAGAGAGAAATTAGGTCAAAACTGATTATTTGAAAACTAATAGAATCTGTAAGCATATAGAGAGGCTGAACAATTTTCAAAAAGTAAAGCAAGTGTAAGTAATACCAGAAATGTGAAAAAGAACATACTCCTACATGTCTTATAAACTCTTAAAGGAAAGTAGAATAAAAATAGACCAAATCAACACACAAAACACTAAACAATCTGAGTTGCTCAAATCTATTTTAAGAAACGATTCTGTATTCAGAAATTTTGAATTGGAATATCAGTAAATAAAAAAAAAAAAAAATTAGACCTGTATAGCTTCACTGATGATTCTATTAAACATTTAAGAAAGAAAAAAGTATCAATATTACAGAAACTCTTTTTAAAATAAAGACTAAACTCTTCTCACCTCATTTTATAAGATTTAACCTAGGATAATGATATCAAATCGAAGAAGGCAATGGTACCCCACTCCAGCACTCTTGCCTGGAAAATCCCATGGACGGAGGAGCCTGGTGGGCTGCAGTCCATGGGGTCGCTGAGAGTCGGACTGACTGAGAGATTTCACTTTCACTTTTCACTTTCATGCATTGGAGAAGGAAATGGCAACCCACTCCAGTGTTCTTGCCTGGAGAATCCCAGTGACGGGGGAGCCTCATCATGGGCTGCCGTCTATGGGGTCATACAGAGTCGGACACACCTGAAGTGACTTAGCAGCAGCAGCAATGATATCAAAATCTGAAGAATAAATTATAAGACCAGAAAATTACATGCAAAAAAGAATATTATATAACTCCTTGGAAAAATTCTTAACAAAATATTAGAAAATTTAATACAGAAATATATTAAAAGTATAATGCACCACAAGCAAATGGAGTTTATATCAGGAAATCAAGTTGATTTAATGCTTGACATTAATAAAGCTGAACATTATAAACAGAATAAAAATGAAAAATTATATATTTCAATAGTTTAAGAAAAATCGTATGAGAAAATTCAACATCCGTGCATGCTTGAAAAACTCAAAATATGAATAGAAAAATGTCAATTAGCAGACATATTAAAAATATCTCATGTTAATTAATAAGTCAGTGGGAAAGAACAGAAAGTTTTGAAATATATCTACATGAGTGGTCAATTTATTTGCAACAAAAGTACCAAGAAGATTGAATGGGTAAAAAAAAGTATTTTCAACAGGTAGACTTTGGCCACCTGATGCAAAGAGCTAACTCATTTGAAAAAACCCTGATGCTGGGAAGGACTGAAGGTGGGAGGAGAAGGGTATGACGGAGGATGAGATGGTTGGATGGCATCACCGACTCAATGGACATGAGTCTGAGTAAACTCCAGGAGTTGGTGATGGACAGGGAGGCCTGGTGTGCTGCAGCCCATGGGGTTGCAAAGAGTCGGACATGACTGAGTGACTGAACTGAATTCAGTGTTGGACTAAATTGATAAACATAATAGAAAAAGAGTGAGCTTTGACTCCTATCTCACACAATCATCAAAAATTAAATCAAGATTAAAGACAAATACAAAGCTTAAGATTTTAGCTTTAGTATATAGGAGAGAGCTTTTTGGGTAGAGCTAGTGGTAAAGAATCTGCCTGCCAAGGCAGGAGACATATGACACTCGAGTTCAATCTCTGAGTGGGGAAGATCCTCTGCAAGAGGGAATGGCAACCCACTCTAGAGTTCTTACTTGGACAATCCCATGGACAGAGGAGCTGGGGGGGGGGCTGTAGTCTATAGGGTTGCCAAGAGTTGGACACTACTGAAGTGACTTAGCAGACACAAATATAGGAGAAAACCTGCACAACTTTGGGGTAAGCAAAGATTTCATAGACAGAACTAACTGAATAAGCAGTGCTAAATTAGAATTATTTAAATAAATGTTCACTCATGAAAATATACCACTAAGAACTTGCTAAAGGTAAATATAGATAGTGAAAACATATTTTCTATGCATATAATATGTTAATTTTTAGAATATATAAAATTAATTAAAAGTCAGTAATAGATAATCCAATGTAAAATGTTTATTTGAACTGATATTTTTATAGTCATTAAGAATATGAAAAAGAACTCAGCAGCATCATTATCCATAAAAAGCAAATTAAAACCATAATAAGATATTATTTCATATCCACTAGCCTGTGTTTAACAATATCAAATATTGTGAAGGATATATACGGAACTCTTCTACTTTACTAGGGACAGTGTAAAATGATACATTTTTTGGGAAAATTATTTGGAAGTTTTGTATAAATTTAAAAATCCAACTACCCTATGACCCCAAATTTTCACTTCTATATATTTGCACAAAACATATAAAAACATTCCTACAATAATACTTGCACAAAAATGTTCTTTTTTCATAAGCGCTTCAGACTGTAAATAACCCAAACACCTATCTATTTCAATTAAATTGTATTCATAAAATGGTATTTTCCTTGGCAATAAAAACAAAAGAAGCTAATAAATACAGCAACATGGATGGATCTCAAAAATATTATTGTTTAAGATTCTACATACAGGTAAGCTCATACTGTATTTGTCTTTGACTCATTTCACTTAGCATAATGCCTTCAAGTTTCATCCATGTTGTTGCAAAAGGCAAGATTTCCTTCTTTTTTAAGGCTGAATAATATTCTATTCTATTTTCTATTTTCTTAATCCATTTATCCACCAAAGGACATATGTTGCTTCTATGTCTTGCCTACTGTAAATAAAGCTGCAAGAAAAATGAGAGTGTATTTCATGTGTGTGTTTTTGTTTCCTTCAGATACATATCCAGGTGTAGAACTGTTGGATCATATGGTAGATCTAGTTTTTAATTTCTAGAGGATCCTCTACCCTGTATTCCAGCACCAATTTACATTCACACCCATACATTCACAAGGGTTCCATTTTCCCCCTATCTTCACCAACACTTGTTAGTTTTTTGTTTTGCTTACATTGATAACAATTTAATTAACAATAAAGTCAAGAAAAGAAATTTTATTGATATTTGAGCCAAACTGAGGGTTATGACCTGGGAAGCAGATTCTGAGAAAGTTCTGAGAACTGTTCCACCTGTTAGAAGTCTTAAGCACAGTCATATACATTTTTGAGACCAAGGACTGTACTTCAGAATGGAAAAACAGTATTTTACAGGAAATTCACCAAGGCTGTGTAGTCCAGGTAAGACATGTGCAGAGCCAGCAGCAAGGCACCATGACAACGTACAGAGCTGGGAAAGAACATTATTTGTTTGAGAAGTTACATTGCTATCATTAAAAGAAAGAAAAAAAAAAAAGATAATGTTTATGTTGTGCAGGCACTCCCATCTTCAGGAGCTCTGGTTAATGTGTAATGCAGATGTGCTCTACACATTACAGAGGGAAGGAGGAGATGCAAACAAACACACCAAAAGGATTTAATGTTTGATTTTTTGCCTTGTCTTAAAATATAAAATTTGTTTCATCACCTGTATGTGAAATCTAAAGCACTAAAACCTCTGAACTCATAGATATAGAGAACAGGTTGGTGGGAGGTGGAGAATGAACATTGGTGAAGGCAGCAAAATGGTACAAGCTTCCAGTCATAACATAAGTCCTGGGACTGTAATATACAGCATAACGACTATAGTTAATCATGAGTGTGCATACATATATGTTTAATCATGTCTGATTCTTTGAGACCCCATGGACTGTAGCCTGCTCGGCTTCTCTGTCCATGGAATTTTCCACACATGAATACTGGTGTAGTTTGCCATATCTTACTCCAGGGGATCTTCCCGACCCAGCGATTGAACCCACATCTTTTGCATCTCCTTCATTGGTAGTCAGATTATTTACCACTGCACCACCTGGGGAGCCCATAGAGTTACTAATACTATATTGTATAGTTGACGTTTCCCATGAGAGTAGATCTTGTAAGTTCTTGTTATGGGGGGAAAAATGCAACTATGTGTAGTGATGGATATTAACTAAACATATTGTGATAATCATTTTGTAACACATACAAATTTCAAATCATTAGCTTTACATCTGAAACCAAAATAATGTTTAATGTTACTTATACCTCAATTTAAAAAAAAAACATGATTTTGGCAAAAGAATCTAGCTAAAAATGAGTTTATATTTATGACTGTACTTATATGAAGCTAAAGAACAGACAAAAGAATTATATGGTGAATGAAATCAGCATTTTGTTTCTTATATGATGAGAACTGAATAGAAAGAGGTTTATTTTCAGGAGTAAATGAACCATGGTTAGAAATACAGGGAAAAGGGAGTGCAGGAGAGAGGTAATAAAGTATATTTTTCAAGCAGAATCATGTCAGTGTAACAGAGCACAACCCTATGATCCTTGTCCCCCATGTTCTTTGCCTGCCTTTTGGCTGTGGAAAAGCTTTAGCCAAATAAGTTTAAACAGAGAAGTGAGAACATGCCAAAACAAAGGAAAACAGTCAAAGAAGACAAAATAATAATAGTTTAGTCATTAAGCATAGTCATGGACCCTTAGTTCCTTCTCAGGGGCTATAGATAATATTCTGAACCATACCCTGTGAGCTATCTTAAGCTACTGAAACTCCCACCAGGTGGAGAAGTTAACTATGTGATGACCAGACTGTAACCATGCATAAGCTGCCACAATTCTAAGAATTGGCCTCAAGAAATGGAAACCAGCTGACCCTGGAACTGAAGATGTTGTCACTGTTGTTTGGTCACTAAGCAGTATCCGACTCTTTTTTGTGACTCCATGGACTGTAGCCCACCAGACTTCTCCTTCTGTGGGACTCCCCAGGCAAGAATACTGAAGCGGGCTGCCATTTTCTTTTCTAGCAGATTTTCCCAACCTAAAAATTGAATCTGCATCTCCTGCATTGGCAGGCAGATTCTTTAAAATTGAGCCACCAGGGAAACCCAGGAACTGAAGATTAATTGTACTTAAAAGAATCAGAATGATGCTAGTCAGACCATCAATGACCAATGTCAAAATGACTATCGAAGCCAACTGTACGGTTCCTACAAGTATGCCCTTCCTTCAACCTATAAAATTTCTAGCCCATTAATTTTCAGTGGGGAGGAGTTGGCTTTTGGACAGGAGTCTGCCCTACCTCCTGGTTGCCAACATCCAAAATAAAGCAAACTTTCCTTTCCACCAAGCTGGGCTCTTTATTGGCTTTTGAGTGGTGAGCAGCTATACCCCACTTACAGTTACAGAACTATCAACACCTACTCCCCAAGCCCCAGACACTGATATCCAGAATTGAAGGTTATGTCTACTAGAAAGCAAAGACATGACTTACTTATTACTCCCTGTTTATTAATTTATTGATTTGTTTGTAAAAATAAATCATAGTAGAGAAAAGATATATTGAAACTGATACATTGCTCAGCCAAAAGGTATCATGAGTGACTATTGGTGTATCAAACCTAGAAAACAACCAGCAGAGACTGAGGCAGAATAAGGGAGTGTTTGAAGACTTTTTCCTTCTGGAGAAGTGCTTAGTCACTCAGTCAGGCATAACTCTTTGTGACCCCATGGACTGTAGCCCACCAGGTTCCTCTGTCCATGGGGATTCTCCAGGCTAGAATACTGGAGTGGGTTGCCATGCTCTCCTCCAGGGGATCTTCCCAACCCGGGGATTGAAACCAGGTCTCCCACACTGCACACAGATTCTTTACCATCTGAAGCACCAGGGAAATGACATTAATCAATACCCGTCAGGTATGATCTGGTGGGGTTCAGTTTCTGGGAAAAGATCATTAAAAGCAAGATCTCCTATAAATCAACTGTTTTTCAATAAAAGTTTAAAAATAAAACAAACAAACAAAAAAAACCCAGAATCTTTTCCCAATCCAAAAAAACTTCTCCACAAATGTAGAAGAGAAAAAAAAGTTGATTATTGAATATGCCTTGAACTGAAATGTGATATGTATCAGAGGAAATGCATTAAGAGATTGCAAAGAGACAAAAAGAAATTCTGCCCTTTAATACAGCCATGAAGATATTACCCATTACATATATGTTCTCAAGTGAGAGGACTTCACAGCACTATTTGTCACAAATGGCATTGACTCAATGGACATGAGTTTGAGCAAATTCTGGGAGATAGTAAAGGACAGAGAAGCCTGGCATGCTGTAGCCCATGGGATCGCAAAGAGTCGGGCTCAGCTGAGCAACTGAACAAGAACAACAAATTCTGTGGACTATTGTAGCAATCATCTGGGTTAGTGAATTGGCTTTATCCACAGGAAAGATGTACTTTTGCAACTTCAAGCAAGGCATCTACAGAGATTAGGCTTCTGCCTGCCCAGGTGAACTGGGAGATAAAGGCTTTATTTTTCCTGATGATAACATTTAAAAGAGATAGATAATTTGGGGTAGTGAAGATGGTAAGAGGTTTATTTAGCTTTTTAAAAGTTTACATTCATTTCAAAGAGATAGACAAAAAAAATTATAACTACAAATTTTCTAATGTAAATGATTTAAGAAAAAGGTTGTTGTTGTTCTGTCGCTGTCATGTCCATCTCTTTGCAACTCCAGAGTCAGGCAGGCTTCCCTGTCCTTCACTATCTCCCGGAGTTTGCTCAAACTCACGTCCATTGAGTGGATGATGAAGAGAGGCGAACTAATATTCTTTCCCTTATTTTCAACAGGGAAAACTTTTATTTTAAATTTAAATTTTACCTTACACAGACTCCTTTTTTCCCCTCTATCTAACTTTTCATTTTTTAAAAAATATTGCTGCTGCTGCTGCTGCTAAGTCGCTTCAGTCGTGTCCGACTCTGTGAGACCCCATAGATGGCAGCCCACCAGGCTCCCCCGTCCCTGGGATTCTCCAGGCAAGAACACTGGAATGGGTTGCCATTTCCTTTGGTAGGTAGTGCTCTAATTGAAATTTAAAATTTAGCATGTTATATTTTCTCATTAGTTACTCAATAACTCAACACACTTAATATAAACACTTCAAAATCTTTAACATGCCCAACAAGACCGCATTTTTGTCTTTGCCTGTATTTGCAGTCTTAGCTCACTGCACTTTTTCCTTATCTCACTACTTTCAGTCATGTTAATTAAATTAAAATTTGTAATTCATAAAATTTTACAAGTTATATCTCTCCCCACTCTTTTGCTCTATGGAATTTCCTTTTCCCTGCTCCTCATCTGGCGAGCTCATGTTCATCCTGAAGCCTAGCTTTCTCTGATTCCAATAACTTAGATCACTCTTCTATACTTTTTCAAGTCACCTTATGTTTCCTGGCCTTCCCTTATGGCTCAGCTGGTAAAGGATCCGCCTGCAATGTGGGAGACCTGGGTTTAATCTCTGGGTTGGGATGATCCCCTGGAGAAGGGAAAGGCTTCCCGCTCCAGTATTCTGGCCTAGAGCATTCCATGGACTGGATAGTCCATGGGGTCACAGAGAGTTAGACATGACTGAGCAACTTTCACTTTCACTTATGTTTTTCTTACTTTATACTCATTACCCAGAAGAGTTCTTGGATTATTGTGGGTTTCAATTAATATTTACTTAATGTAAAAGCTTTAGAATCAAATGGTCATAGTAATTATAGCTCTATTCAAAAATCTTAAACCCTCAGGAGTTGAAAACCAGAAAAAAAAGGTGCAATCTATCAAAACCCATTTTAATCATTAACTACTTTGATTTAGCATCTGTCTACACTTGTCTGTAACATCAAAACTTGAATAATTTATTATCTAATAATAAAAGCATATGAAATGTAAGCTATTAATTAAAATTTAATATGCAACTTGAAATAGTTAAGCAGTTAATTGCATACATCTCATTGGGGGCATCAAAATTATTTTACTAGACTTATAGCATCAGTCAGGAGGAGAAGGGGACGACAGAGGATGAGATGGCTGGATGGCATCACTGACTCGATGGACATGAGTCTGAGTGAACTCCGGGAGTTGGTGATGGACAGGGAGGCCTGGCATGCTGCGATTCATGGGGTCGCAAAGAGTTGGACACGACTGAGCGACTGATCTGATCTGATCTGATAGCATCAGTCATTAGATCAGTCTATAGCTATTTAAAATTGCTCTGCCATTGGGTTTTATTCAGGTAAAATTGTCAAGTTTTCAAATTTCACAAAACTCTCCTCAACATTCTGAAACAGATGGAACTTCAAATAAGCAACAATGGAGTTTCAGTAGCATAAAGCAAAGCTTGGAATGCAGCAAGGATGTAAGAAAAATAATATCCAAATCAGTGTCACCTCACAGTAACAGTCTATCCTTCTCCCAGTGACCAATAAAATAGTTCAGTAAAAATCCTTGCCATTAAGGAAAGAAATAGACAGAACTCTGAAATACAAGAAAAAACAAAACTAAAAACAGTTAATATGTTTGAGTAATTACTATTTGACAAACAGTGTGACCTAGATAAAGAAACAGAGGGAGAAAAGTTTTAAAGTTTTTGTTCATCCCTATTTGTAGGATAGAATAAAAAATAGAAGTTAAAAGTTAGTTATATAAATAATCATATAAATAGTCTTTAAATAGAAGTTAAAATTTAGTTATATAAATAATCTTAGTGAAAAATTCTTTCAAAATCTATCCTACTCCCTATTAAGGGATTATCATTTCTGCCCAGCAAATACTTATTTGTTTTTATTTAGATAATTATTGTCATTATTATTATATGCCTCAGTAGTTTTTCTTGTCAAAAAAGCTACATAAAATAAGAAAACTACAATTGATTCAACTCCTATGGTATACTGGAACACTTTATTATATGTAAATAGATGACAGAAATATGGATAAATAGATAGATCTAGATAGATGAATGGATTATTAAAATCATTTTTATCATTAAAATGATGAAATTGAAGTACAGATATATGTATGCAAATTAACATATGCATATGGCTATGAACTAGAAGAAGGTGACTGGAACTTAGAATTCTCTAATTCTTAATTTTGTTTCCCTCCTGCCACTGCCCCTTCTGCACACAGATGCACAGGTTGTAAAACAATCAAAATTACCACTTTTTAATAATGCAACTGCATTATTAATAAAGAACCTTAGGTCTTACAGTTTCACTAATATATGATAATATTTTGATTAGAATAAAATATTCACATCACTACTCATAATATATTTTCAGTGCTCAGAGCAAAATCATAATGAGAATAGGGATTTTAAAACTTGATTACTGATTAAATTGTGCATTGAAGTGCTTTATTAATTATTTCACTGATTTTTACTGCTTATTTATTTGCATTTGTCTTCTTCATGTTTAGAGAGATATATTGACTTGTTCTCCTTCTCATTGCATTTGATAGGTGAGTACTAATTAGAACCCTCATCATGTAGTAAAGATCAGAGAAGTTAAGTAATTTATGCAAGGTCACACAGCACCATGGTGGCAGAGCTAAGGCTAATGCACATCTAACTCCAAACCTAAAACCCATTTTGGCTATTGGTATCCTACAATGTCAGTAAATAGGATTGAGTATATTACATAAACCTTGTGATAATGTTGATTCCATGGTTATCAAGACCCTCATTTTTCAATTCGTATTTGTTTTACCATACCAATATTTTTGTTAAATCTCCTTGCAAACTTGCTACTTGATGGTCTACTGAATGACCTTATCAAAAAGTGGTTACTGATCAAATCTTTAAAAAATTTTTGAATGTCAGTATTTATCTACAAAATGGGTTAAATGTTGGTGAGCAAGCTCTAACCTGCACCAGTTTTGTGAGATACTATAGGGCTTCCCAGGTGGCTCAGTGGGCAAATAATCCACTTGAAATGCAGGAGATGCAGGAAACATGGGTTTGATCCCTGGGTTGAGAAGATCCCCTGAAGGAAGGCATGGCAGTCCACTCCAGTATTCTTGCCTGGAGAAACCCAAGGACAGAGGAGCCTGGAGAACTATAATCCACAGAGTCACAAAGAGTCAGACATGACTGAAGTGACTGAGCACATACACACACACACACACACACACACACACACACACGTTATCTACCCAACAGCTATTCCTTATTATTCCCGAAGTGGAGCCTCACTTTTTTTTCTGGGGCCAGTGCATCCAGATTCATAGGATGACTCATAGTTTACCTAATCCAATCATGATATTACTCTTTTGTGCAATGTTTAGTCTTAGAAGTGAGCTGTGAAGTATTTCTTGCAATTGAAATATTTGTGCCCCAGAAAAAAAATAAAATATTAGCAAAAAATCACATGCAGCTATCTTGGCACCATAAACGGACACACTTTTATACACCGAGAATGGCAGAACTCAAAGATGGAAAGAGTTTGAAACCTCAACCCCTACAACACATACTTGACCCCAATATTACTGGCTCTCCTGTCAAGTTGGTACACTTGTAGGCAATTTTAGCCAGAACCATCCTACAGTGATACACAAGTTTGTCAGGTAGGGAGGACAAATAATTTTTTTCATTTACAGGGTATCAGTTCAGGTGCTCAGTCACATCCGACTCTTTGTGACCCCATGGACTGCAGCATGCCAGGCCTCCCTGTCAATCACCAACTCCTGGAGTTTACTCAAACTCATGTCCATTGAGTCGGTGATGCCATCCAACCATCTCATCCTCTGTCATCCCCTTATAGCAATAATTAAAATTGTAACTTTTTTCTAAGTACTTGTTTTTAATTATTTATTGTTGTTTCTAGGAATATAGAAGCTAACAGTACAGATAAATCTCTTCTCTTGTGGTTTTTCTTTTTTTTTCTTTTTTTTTTTTTTTTTGTGGGAAAGAAGGAAATGGCAACCCATACTAGTATTCTTGCTTAGAAAATCCCACAGACAGAGGAGCTTGGTGGGCTATACTCCATGGAGCCACAGAGTCCGACATGACTGAGCAACTGTGCACTCACACAGGAGGTAATATACAGTTAACTAAATTAACTTTACTGTATACCGATATGAATAAAATAAAACAAGTAAATGGAAAGGGAGTATGGAGGGGAGGGCAAGTCTCACTGGAGTGATAACATCTATAAAAAGGACTGGAGGAAGTATGGCAGAAAATGTATAGGTATTTGGTTGAAGGATATTCAGCCAGCAGGAGCAGCACATACAGAAGCCTTGTGGCATATTCACAGAAAGCTAGGGGTCTAGTATGGATGATGGATGAAGATTACCAGGGAAAGTAGTAGAGATGAGGTCAAAGACGTAGCAGAGAGTAGTGAGGGTGATACATACACCATTTAGAGGACTTGGTCTCTATTTTGCATAATAAAGGAGGACACTTATGGACTGAGCAAAAGAATGAAATGATCTATGATGTTTTAAAAGGATAATTTTGACTGTAGGGAGAATAGAATGAGTGTCGTGAGGGCAGAAGCAGAAGTATCAGGTAGGAGGATATTACAGCCGAATTACAGCTGACAAGGGAAGAGATGACTCCTCCAATTATGCATCTAATCCCCAAAGAGATTTGAATATTCTTACATGTGAATTTTAAACTAAGAAGGATTTTTGATAACATTTGGAGAGGTGAAAGGATCAGCAAAAGCATTTTAAACCAGGAAATACTGAAGAGTCACAGCAGTATGAATAATAACGAGATACTTGGGTGGGAAGGAGGAGAATACTTGGTAAGCTGTCCTTTAGCTCACTCAGTTGACATAACAAGTATTGCAGACTGGGTGGTTTAAACAATAGACATTTTTTCCTCTCTTTTGGTTCTGGAGGCTGAATGTTCAAGATCAGAATGCCAGCAAATTCAGTGTCTGGTGAGAAATCTCTTCTTGGCTTACAAATGACTGCTTTCTTAATCTATTTTCTTACTATATGGTGGAGAGACAGACCTGTGGTCTCTCTTTCTGTTTGTGAAAGTTGCTTAGGGTGTCTGATTCTTTGTGACCTCAGACTATAGCCTGCCAGTCTCTTCTGTCTATGGAATTCTCCCGGCAAGAATACTGGAGTGGGTTGCCATTTCCTTCTCCAGGTAACCTGGGTCTCCTGCATTGCAGGCAGACTCTTTACCATCTGAGTCATCAGGGAGGCTTACTCTTCATAAAAGAACATTAATCCTATCACAGGGGCCCCATTCTCATGACCTCATCTGAACATTATTATCTCCACCAAAACCCAACGTCCAAATTCAACACAGACATATGAATTTTCTGGGGTGTCAGGGAGTCCATAATTTCAGTTCATAACAGGCTGTTTTTGAGGAATTATAATGATACACTATATAACAGTTAATGGTGCACACAATAACAGTTATCTTCACTATCAAGATCTTACTTTGCCTAGCCTTTTGCTTAGTTATTAAACCCACCACCTATTTCAGTATGATTTTTTAAATTTATTAAAATGAGTTTCTTTCTTTTATCTTCTTTTCTTGTCATCACAGCTGACCCTTCACTCCATAACTCCAAAAATGTATAGTCAAGTTGAACAATACTCATTATAAAGTTTTATATCACTGCAACCTGGAGATAATCCAACCTGAGCTTTAAATCTGATATGTTCCTGTGAACCTGAAAATGAAGAATCTTTAAACTCAAGCTGTTATAGTCTGAGGGACTGCTGAGCTTCTGATTGAGTCATACACTAAGGCTGAAAATTGTCAATAAGCTTTATCACATGGAACTCTCAAAATTGAACCTTGTGGAGGTCCACAAAGAGACATGAAGTGCCAGGATACAAACAGACCTGCAAAACATGGCAGATATCAGAACAGATGCATGTGGCAGGTGGGAAAAATGTTCTGTTATGCATAATCAGAAAAGAATGGCAGCCAATAGTGAGGGTCAGTCATACCCAGAGCAAAGGGTGAAGTCCAGATGGACTGAGGCAAAGGAACTTCAGGATTGAAAGCATTTGGCCCTATGCTTTACATTAATATGCAAATTAGAGAATTTTAATTAGAATATCAAATACTCAATCTGAGAGACAAGATCAAAGAGAGGATAAAGGAAAGCTTTCTGATAGTTTGGATGAGACCCAACCCTAGTTGATTTCATGGATGTACAAATTTTAAATAATATGATGTCAGCTCTGAAAATAAAAATAGTTTTTAGATAGATTATAGGAGAAAACACAAAGTTTTAATATTATTATCATTTTCAAAGAATTGATTATAATTTTGGTTATATACTTGTTTGTTGCACAGTTTGATGAGTTTCACATGATTTTAAAAAAAATAAAACAATAGTGAGAAATATTAGAATAGGTGCCTCTTTTATAGACATGTTATGTAGCAGGCACTGCAATATAACTCCTTATATTTTATCTCGTAAAATCAGTGCAATACACCTGAATTCCTGGCACCATTATTCAACTTCCAAGGACAGGAAACTGAGTTTCAAAAGGTTAAGTAATTTGTCCAAGGTCACAGAGTCAGTGAGTGGTTTAAACCCAAAACCTCACCCCTGCCCACTAAACCTCCCTGAATCTTAACTAATCTGCAATAGAAATGTCTTTGTGATGTCCATGTTCATTGTGTTTGTTCTAAGCAAAACAAATGGTGACAGGAACCACAAGAGAATATTAGAGGTGAATGGAAGCTTATGAATCAAATGCAACACTGGTTCTCACAAAGAGAAAGGCAGGGGACTTCAGCTTGTGTGATATGGAGGGGAGTAGGCAGAAGGATATTGTAATAGTCAAACATTTAAGGATATTTTTAATTGTAATCACTTTGATAAATTTTTCTAGGTGATTTATGTTACGGATCCTGAATTACAGGCCACCTGTCTGGTCCCAGATTAAGAAAGTAATGTCTAGAAATTGTTTCTTGTATCTCTCATTACACTTTTGAGTGATTTCTGGAATCAACCCTTAGCCTTTTATTGTGATGCCCAGAAATCTGTGTTGTGACAAATAGGCCAATTTATTCTTATTTATAGGAAAGCTTATTTGAACGTCCTATCTAAAAGTTTCAAAGCATTTGTAAAAGTTTTGCACCAAATTGGTGTCTCAAGCAATTAGAATCCCAGACTGTTCGTGAGTCAGAATAATTCAAAAAGCATAATATTTGAAGAAGTTAGGAGAAACCACTGTTTTGTCATAGGTTGTATGCCTAGTACCAATATGCACAAAACAGTGAGTCCGTAACAGTTGTCAACAGAATGAGGCCAAATCATACAGGCTGACAGAAGTTAACTGAAATGGAAAGTTCTTGAGTACTTAAGGCTTCCATGGTTTGAAAATGGAACACGCTGAAATTACAGGCAAGCTGAACTGAATACATCTTTCTGTGTTGTACTGAGTTTATTGTGGCCTCATATTACCTTTCATCTAGTTAGAAAAGGAAGGCTTCTTGAAAAAGTGAGATCATAGTTTTGAAAGTTGGCAAAGAGTAAAGGAAGTTGTTTCAAACATGGAGCAATGGATCTTAAGCTCAAGGAAATAACCATAAAGAATGTTTCACTAATACATTACTCACATATTGGCTAATAAAAATTAGTGGGATTAAATTTCAAAATAGAGATAAATACATTCTTGCTATGTTTGATATTATGGTGGTATTATTTATTATGATTCTACAGTTCAGTATTTCCTGATTTTATCTTTACCATCAGATTCATGCCTAAGTTACATAAGTACTGTCTCAGAATCTATTTTAAAGTATATTTATGTCTGACATAAAGCGTAATTTGTTGTGCTATCCATTTAAATTGATAATGTTATATTTCTATAATCTTTTGATTTTAGATACAGTTTTTCTTACTCTTATCTAGAGTAAATATTATTGAAAATTTTTTGTATTTAGTTCATTGTTCTATAGGTTACAGTAGAGAATAGTCTTGAAATTTTAGTCTTCTAAGGGCAAACTGCAACAACAACTTGTAGTTTTCAATGTAGTAGATCGTTTTTATAAACTTTTGTTTTGATGTCTTATGGTGCAGCTGTCTGAGCATCTTGACCAGACAAAATCTTCCTTCTGCCATAAGGTCGCATTTCTCTCCTCCTCCTCTCCTTCTGCCAAAGGCTCCTGGAGTGCCGTCCTTCCTCTAAGCAGATGAAATGTGTGATCTCCTTCGAAATCGATATTAATGCCATTTCAGCCTTTGTGGAAATGAGATTAGAATTCTAAATGTTCAGAATCCAACAGCATTTAATGAAAAATGATAGGAATTATCACATACCTAGAGCTTAGAGAGGATGGAATCGTATTTGCACATTATTAAAGATCTGAATAATTTAGGTTATTTTTAGATTTGAACTGCTTAGAGGATTTTAGAAAGCTCATTTTAAACTGCTCAAGAAATGTACTTTCTCGTCCTGATTTCAGCAATCTTATGTCACTTAACATTTTTTCATAAAATCGAGTGGCTTTGCTGTTACAAAATGAACATGTTTTGGACCTCAGACTAATCACAAGGAAATACTGAAATTTTAAAATAAAATTTATTTAATTCCTCTGCTGCTAAGTCGCCTCAGTCGTGTCCGACTCTGTGTGACCCCATAGATGGCAGCCCACCAAGCTCCCCTGTCCCTGGGATTCTCCAGGCAAGAACACTGGAGTGGGTTGCCATTTCCTTCTCCAATGCATGAAAGTGAAACGTCAAAGTGAAGTCTCTCAGTCGTGTCCGACCCTCAGCAACCCCATGGACTGCAGCCTTCCAGGCTCCTCCATCCATGGGATTTTCCAGGCAAGAGTACTGGAGTGGGGTGCCATTGCCTTCTCCGTTGATTCCTCTAGTAACTTTAAAACCTCTGTCAGATGAATGTTTTGCTTTGTTTCCACTCCTCCCCCTCACCAGTTTTCTGGTAAAAACTACTTTTTTCTGGGTCTTGTAAGAAATATAGACTAATAGTATTATAGTTATACATCAGTAAACCATGAAGGTGAAAATAATTCACTGTAATTCAAATGTACTTTTTATTTTCTCCAGTAATCTATTAATTTAAATATTTGTTTGCTCACCTTACTCACAGATAAAATGTGAAAATATTATGTCTCTATCTGTCTTGTGAGGACAACCTGGTGGATAATCGGTACCCTGGATAGATTTGATATTATCATTTATGAATCATAGGTGGTGAGGCAGAAGTGTGGAGCTTGTAGGATAGTATATTTTTAAATTAAAAATAATTGAAGAGGAACAAAAGAATACAAGGCATATTGTCAAGAAACACAGACCACATGATCTGCCAATCCTCAGGGAAATTAGAAAACATTTTAAACCACAAAGATATTTCCATCTAAAAAATTAAAATGAGAATAGATGAAAAAACAAAACAAAATCAAAAAGAGTAACTCCTGGCTTGTGAGCATAAGTTGCTAAAATGACCAAGAATCTAAAGATAAAACTGTAGCTTTTTTAAAAACCTAGTGAATGGAATAGGTAATGCTAATATAATAAAGAATTTGAGGATATGGCTTCCTCTAACAGAATCTGTGTCTCCACTCATGATGCTCATCACCACCTCCCTTTGCTCTTTATATCTAATATTTTTTGTTAGCAAGGTCTTCAAAATTATTGAGTTTGTGATGGAAACTTCACAAAAGATGATTATAATCTGTTAGTCTAATTAAAATTTCTTCACAAAAGCCTTTGAATCTGGAGGAATAATGACTATGTAACTTCAACTCCAAAAATAACATTTTGATATGATAATTTAAATGCCTGATTTAAAATACAGTGTTTATTTTTATTACAAATTTTTGAGTTGTTTTAATTATCAGGAAATGAAATGGGTTATTTTATTTTCATGTAAAATTTGTGACTGTTATTACATGTTCAAATTCATGTCAGGATCACCACAGTTAGGTTAGGGAGCAGTCTCATCACCTCCATGCACTTCTCCCACCCATAGCCCTTGGCAATCAGGACCTGTTCTCAATACCCATAGTTCTACTATTTATTTTTAATAACAATGTAAATGAAATTATACAGTATACAGTTATTTGAGAACTGCTTGTTGCACTCAGCAAAATGTATTTGAGATTCATCCAGGTCGTTGTGTCTATCAAAAGTGTATCCACATTTATTGCTGAATAATATTTTATGTAATTCCATTGTCCATAGTATGCCATTTGTTTATTCATTTTGTTGTTGTTGTTTAGTCACTAAATCGTGTCCTGGAGTTTGCTCAAACTCATATCCACTGAGTTGGTAATATCATCCAACCATCTCATCCTCTGTTGCCCCCTTCTCTTCCTGCCCTCAATCTTTGTCAGCATCAGGGTCTTTCCAATGAGTCAGCTCCTCACATCAGGTGGCCAAAGTATGGGAGCTTCAGCTTCAGCATCATTCTTTCCAATGAATATTCAAAGTTGATTTCTTTAGGTTTGACTGGTTTGATCTCCTTGCTGTCCAAGGGACTCTCAAGAGTCTTCTCTAGCACCACAGTTCAAAAGCACAATTCTTTTTTTTTTAATTTATTTATTTCTTTTAATTGGAGGCTAATTACTTTACAGTATTGTAGTGGGTTTTGCCATACATTGACACGAATCAGCCATGGGTGTACATGTGTTCCCCATCCTGAACCCTCAGGGTCATTCCAGTGCACCAGCCCTGAACACCCTGTCTCATGCATTGAACCTGGACTGGCGATCTGTTTCACATATAATAATATACATGTTTCAATGCTATTCTCTCAAATCATCCCACCCTTGCCTTCTCCCACAGAGTCCAAAAGTCTGTTCTTTCCATCTGTGTCTCTTTTGCTGTCTCGCATATAGGGTCATCATTACCATCTTTCTAAATTCCATATGTATGCATTAATATATTGTATTGGTACTTCCCTGGTGGCTCAGATGGTAAAGCATCTGTCTATAATGCAGTAGACCTGAGTTCGATCCCTGGGTTGGGAAGATTCCCTAGAGAAGTAAATGGCAACCCACTCCAGTACTCTTGCCTAGAAAATCCCATGGACAGGGGAGCCTGGTGTCCATGGGGTCGCAAAGAGTCAGACACAACTGAGCAACTTCACTTTCACTTTCTTTTCACTGTATTGGTGTTTTCCTTTCTGACTTACTTCACTCTGTATAATAGGCTCCAGTTTCATCCATATCATTAGAACTAAGTCAAATGCATTCTTTTTAATGGCTAAGTAATATTCCATTGTGTATATGCACCACAGCTTTCTTATTCATTCATCTGCTGATGGACATCTAGGTTGCTTCCATGTCCTGGCTGTGATGAACATTGGGGTACATGTGTCTCTTTCAATTCTTGTTTCCTTGGTGTGTATGTCCAGCAGTGGGATTGCTGGGTTGTATGGCAGTTCTATTTCCAGTTTTTTAAGGAATGTCCATACTGCTCTCCCTAGTGGCTGTACTAGTTTGCATTCCCACCAACAGTGTAAGAGGGTTCCCTTTTCTCCTCACCCTCTCCAGCATTTATTGCTTGTAGACTTTTGGATAGCAACCATTCTGACCAGCGTGAGATGGTACCTCATTGTGGTTTTGATTTGCATTTCTCTGATAACGAGTGATGTTGAGCATCCCAAAGCATAATTCTTTAGTGCTCAACCTTCTTTGTGGTCCAACTCTCACATTTGTACACAACTACCGGAAATCCCATAGTTTGGCTAGATGGATCTTTGTCAGCAAAGTGATGTCTCTGCTTTTAATATGCTGTCTCATAACTTTCCTTCCAAGGAGCAAGTGTCTTTTAATTTCATGGTTTTAGTCACCATCCTCAGTTATTTTGGAGCCCAAGAAAATAAAATCTATCACTGTTTCCACTTTTTTCCCATCTATTTGCCATGAAGTGATGGGACTGGATGCCATGATCTTAGTCTTCTTAATGTTGAGTTTTAAGCCAGAATTTTCACTCTCCTCCTTCACCCTCTTCAAGAGGCTCTTTCATTCCCCTTCACTTTCTGCCATTAGAGTGGTATCATCTACATATCTGAGGTTGCTGATATTTCTTCGAGCAATCCTGATTCCAGCTTGTGGGTCATCCAACCCACCCTCATGTAAGTTGTCTCCAGTTTTCAGCAATATGAACATGCTAGAAATCTTCATGTAAGGTATGTGTGTGTGGAACCAAGTTTACTTTAGGGTAAATACTGAGCAGTGGAATTGTTTGGATATACTGTAACTGGATGTTTAACTTTATTAAAAAAAAACAAAAAACAGACTATTTTCCACAGAATGTGTGCAAATCTGAGTTGAGACTAGCAGTGTCTGAGACTTTGACTTGTTTCACATCTTCACTGATGTGTAGTATTTTCAGTTTTTTTTTTTTTTTTTTTTTTTTTGTTTTTTTTTTTTTTTAGCTGCTGTACTAGGCATTCACTGATACCTCAATTTAAGAAAACATCATTTCTGTTAGGGCCGATGATGCTAAATGTCTTCTTACGTGCCTTACTTGCCATCTTCACATCTTCTTGGTGAATTGTTTGTCCATATCTTTTGTCCAGTTCTTATATATTTTTTCTTATTTCAAGTTTAGAGTATCTGTCATATATTTTGATACACAGCATTTATTGAATATATGTTATTTGCAAATATTTCCTTCCAGTCTGGAGCTTGCCTTTTTTTTTTCTTTTTTTGGCTTGTTCAACAAGTCATTCATAAAAGAAACCTTTTAATTTTGATGTAGTCTGGTTTACCCACCTCTAAAAATATGGATTGTACTTTTTTGTTCCATACATAAGAATCCATTACTTGAATCCAAATCAGGTCATGAGCAGGTTTTGAGATCTTGCTGAGTGAAAGTGATTCAAGAGCCTCCTCCAGGGTCCGGCCCAAAGGGTAAGAGTTCCATTTAGAAATCACAGAGATGCTTTAGTGTCTACCAGTAGGTAGGAGTCTCAGGGAGGCATGTCTGAATATTATAGCTATTGTACAGCTGTTGTCCTACCCAGGTAGTCAGCCAGCACTTTCGTTTTAGACTTCTGTGTAAGAAGTGTAAGTGAAAGTCTTACACTTGTGTAAGACTTCTGATGTATAGAACAGTAAGATAATAAATGTGTGCTGCTTGATGCCACTAAGATTTTTGATGATTTTTACCAGAGCAGTTGAAACTAATATAGGGGGAAAAGGGCTATTCTAATCATATTGGAGAAATTGCCTCTCAGTGTATAAAATGTAAGGGAAATTGTATCTCATACTCTGCACAAATATCACTTCTATGTGGATTAAGTACTAAATATGAAACAATTAAAACTGTTTGATGAACATGTTTCTATAGAGAAAAATTTTAGAAAGCAATCTTGTTTATTCAATGAAATATTATGAGATTCTCAATATCCCTACTATTTAGAAAAATAGAAATGTTAAAAGGAGGTGGTATTTAATTCTTGCAGGATTAATAATTAAAAACTATTCATCATCCTAACTTCTGACAGAAGTTTGAGATAATAGAATTTATGTGCTCTTGGTAAGCTCACAAATTGGTACAATCACCTTGGAGTTTAATTGTCATTATGTGTAAATGTTAAAAATGTGAGAAACCTGGGATCTTTATACCTGTAATCAATGTTATTCCTTCACATAAGCTTCCCTTGTTACTCCAGTCTAAACGAAGTCTCTAAATAAAAATATATATATATAAATAATGAAAAATTGTAATAACTAAGACAGTATTTTATTTGATGACTAATCAATACTTTCTCAGCATTCAAATAGAATCTCAAAAAGCTTTGTTAATATTTCTGTTTTGTTCACAATTGGATTGCCAAATCTAGCCAAATACCTAATATGTGATAAAAACTCATTATATATTTGGAAAGAAAAAATAAAAAGAACTTTTCTTGGGTTTCCCCTTTACTCTTACATTGCTACTAGATTCACAACACTCTTACCCCTGGATATAGCATCAGATCCCACAGGTTATGTATGGGCTTAGTCCCTTGAGACAGTCCCCCACTTTCAGAACCCAGTCACAAACAGTAGGTCTTCAGGTTACTTGCATCTTCTGTTCCATCTGGCTACAAATTAGAAGCTCTCATGACTCTCCCTCCTTGGAGTCCATTATCTGCTAGAATATCTCACCAGAATTCTGTGAAATATGTACTTACATATACCAGTTTATTATAAAATAAAGGATACATTAAAGGATACCAATGAACAGCCCAGTGTAATGATACATAGAACAAAGACTTGAGGAGTCCCAAATGCAGGAGGTCTGTTCCCAAGGAGCTAGGGCACAGCACCCACCCAGTGAGTGTGTTCCCCAACCCAGAAGTTCTCTAAACCCATGCTTTGGGGCTTTTTATGGAGGCTTTGTTACAGAGGCATGATCAATCATAATCTAGATCTCCAGCTCCTTTCTTCTTGGAATGTGGGCTGGGGGTGGAGAGCTGTAGGACTGAAAGATGGAAGCTGCTAATCATTCCTTCTTGTTTCTGGTGATCAGCTTCCATTCTGAAGCTATATGGGACTCATCAAGAATCACCTTCAAATCTATCATTTGCTCTTGATTTTCAGCAATTAGTTTGGGCTCTGTTGAGCATTTCTGGTTGTCTCTCCTGGGTGACTCATGTGGGTACAGTCATCTGTGACTCAAATGTGACTGGATGGTCAAATATAGCTACACTACCTCTCCTGGAAATTAGCATTTGCTCCATCAGACTCTTCAACCTCATATATGAGAGTAAAAATCTTCATTTTGATTTTAGGGAAACATTCCATGAGGGCAAGCATGAAGGTAGAAAGCCTAGAAATTTATATTCATTTTATAGCTTCAAATTGAACCCAACAAGTCACAAAGCCAGCCCAGGATCAAAGAGTGAGGAAATAAGCTCAATTTTCTTGACGGAAGAAACTGTAAATTTGCCTTACAAAGAGAAAGAGGAATTACTCTCATCTTCTGTGCAACACTTTACCATACCAAGAAACTGTTATTTAAAAATATTTATTAATTATTGACATACTCTATGCAGTACTTATAAATCATGCATGCTTTGAAAATAATTGGTTTGGCAATAATTTATTTGATATTTATTAAGGTAATGCTAATTATGGTCATTTAATTTCTGTGGGAATTTATATAACTCAAGTTATATTTGAGCATAATGTGTTAATTATTAATGTGCATCATTTAAAATTATGTGATCAAATTAAACCCATTCCCAGAACTCTATATTTATGCTCCTCAATTAAAGTACCCATGTAATACATCATTTTGACTATTACATGGAGTAGTATATAAATCTTGCATTATCTGATTGCAGTGATGTTATTAATGTTCTTGGCACTCTTCAATCATTCATTAAAGGCTATCTTACGATAACCTAAGGTAAAAGTTTGCTTCTTTCCTCCTCTTTAAAAGTGGTATGGAAGTTGAGGGAAAGCAAGAGATGAGTACTACAGAAAGAAGGCACTATCAGCCCCACATTAGGGGCTGATTAGTCACAGACAACTAATCAGAGGCAAATCAGAGAAATGGCTCTCCTTTTCCCCTGTTGTGTTTGGAATTAGCAAATAGCAAAACTCTTTTCTCTTTACTAATGGATAACACTTTTACAACTTTCATACATTTGGGGACATTAAAAAGAGTTACAAATACTAGAGACAAAGTTTGCCTCAGGACATACCAGTGGTATTATTTCTGTTTTCTAGGGAAACCCCCCACCCTAAAGTCAACTCCCTTTTTTTTATAAAATAATAACGCTATTGTTTATTCTACAAAGTGGTCAATATTTTTTGTTCACAATGGCAAATTTTACTTCATATTCTTCTTCAGTGGGTGTGTGAAGGAGACAGTTCATTACAGACTGATAAGTAGATAAAATGACTGGATGGATGCAAAGGTAAGTGAATGGAGGAGTGGATAGACAGACTGGAAGGCTAGAAAAAGCAAGGAAACAATGTAGATTGCATTATGACATTTTCCATTTGAAAACCATCTCACGAACCCTCTTAGGATTAACTACATGCCTTTAATTTGATATAACCTTACTTGAGTTCTGCTTAATGACTTCCTCTGCCTTATTTGCTACCACCTACCAACATACTCTATCTCTAGCCATAATAAACTGCAGTTTTCCAAAGGCTTTGTGCATTTCCAAACTATGTCTATAACTTTTGCATAAGCAAAACTTCCGCCTTTGTGCCTGGCCCACACTAATTGTTAGAAACTCATCTCAAGTGACACTTCATTTGATTAGCATTCCCTACAATCCCTGAACTCAGTGCCTATTGTACATCCGTGTATACACCATGTGTATAGACCTTAGCCCTACCAGGGTATGTAGACCATAAGTTCTCAAGCTTTAATATGAAACTGAAATATCTTGGAGGTTGTTAAAATGTAGATTGCTGAGCACTACTTTGGATATTCTCATTATTTAGACATAGTCATTGTTTAGTCATTACCTTGTACCTGAATACATTTGCAATCCCCTGAACCATATAGAGCTCACCAGGCTCTTCTGTCCATGGGATTTGCCAAGCAAGAATACTGAAGCAGATTGACATTTCCTTCTCCAAGGCATCTTCCTGATCCAGGGATCAAAACAACTGCATTGGCTGGTGGATTCTCTACCACTGAGCCACCTGGGAAGCCCCATTTAGATATAGTACAGAGCTTCAATAGTTTAAACTATACTAGGAAAGACTTACCCAGGTTGATGAACACAATGTAAAATAGATAAGTAGATAAATAAAAACTGAACAGCTTTCAATGATGCCAGTATTCTAATTGTTGGTATCCTCCAACCCAGGAAACTCTCAAGAGCCAAATGTTTCATTTTTAAAATGATTTCAGGTGTCTCTGAGTTTATGAATACTTATTGAATATATATTGTAATACTTCCCAGGTAGCACTAGTGGTAAAAGAAACTGCCTGCCAGTGGAGGACACAATAGAGAGGCGGGTTCAACCTCTGGGTTGAGGAGATCCCCTGGAGGAGGGCATGGCAACCCACTTCAGTATTCTTACCTGGAGAATCCCATGGACAAAGGAGCCTGGTGGGCTGCAGTCCATAGAGTCACACAGAGTCAGACACAACTAAAGTGACCTAGGAAGCTCATAAAAATCTGACTGTGTGGAAGAGGAACTCACATCTGTTAACTAGTTAATTCAATTACACAGAAATGTGAACACAGGTATTAGAAGACTACATTAAATAACTGCACAATAATTCCACCCTCATCCTCCTCTTTCTTTTTCCTTCCTCCTCTCTTTCTTCTCTCCTTTTCTCTCTCCATTTTCATAAGAACTAGAATACATTTAGTGATGTTGAGTATCATTTCATGTGTTTATAGACCATCTGTAAGCCTTCTTACATGACTGAAACAACTTAGCATATATGCAATCTTCTATGGAGAAGTGTCTCTTTAGATCTTCTGCCCATTTTTGATGGGGCTGTTTGTTTTTCTGATGTTGACCTTCTTATGTATTTTGGAGATTTAACCACAGGGAGTCCAGCTTGGTGCTGTGTGAGGACCTAGATGGGTAGGAGGGAAGAGAGACTGATGAGAGAGGGAGCATATGTAAAATTATGCCTGATTTACATTGTTGTATAGCAAAAACCAACACAACATTATAGAGCAATTTTCCTCCAAGTAAAAAACAAATGTAGAAAATAAAAATATATACATTTAAACATTTACATCTTTTCTTTGAATAGAAAATATGCCATAGTCATTGCACTATATTGTAGACTGCAGGAAAAAATAAAGTTTACAAAAAACAAGCTATACTAGAGAAGGAAATGGCAAACCACTTCAGGATTCTTGCTTCGAGAACTCCATGAACAGTATGAAATGACAAAAACATATGACACCATAAGATGAGTCACCCAGGTTGGTAGGTGTCCAAAATGCTACTGGGGAAGAATGGAGAAATAGCTCCAGAAAGAGAGCTGGGCCAAAGGAGAAACAACCCTCAGTTGTGAGTGTGTCTGGTGGTGAAAGTAAAGTCCGATGCTGCAGAGGACAGTAGTGCATAGAATTCTGGAATGTTAAGTCCATGAATCAAGGTAAGCTGGGTGTAGTCAAGAAGGAGATGGCAAGAATGAACATAGACATTTTAGGAATCAGTGAACTAAAATGAATAAGGATGAACAAATTTAATATAGATGGCCGTTATATCTACTACTGTGGGCAAGAATCCCTAAGAAGAAATGGAATAGCCCTCATAGTCAACAAGAGAGTCTGAAATGCAATATTTAGGTGAAATCTCAAAAATGACATAATGATTTGTTTGTTTCCAAGTGCTTCCCTGATAGCTCAGTTGGTAAAGAATCTTCCTGCAATGTGGGAGACCTGGATTTGATCCCTGGGTTGGGAAGATCCCCTGGAACAGGGAAAGGCTACCAACTTCAGTATTCTTACCTGGAGAATTTCATACACTGTATAGTCCATGGTGTCGCAAAGAGTCAGACATGACTGAATGTCTTTTACTTTCACATTCACTTTTCCAAGGGAACATTTCATGTAAAGATGGTCACAATAAAGGACAGACATGGCAAGAACTTAACAGAAGCAGAAGAAATTAAGACAAGATGGCAAGGATATAGAAGAACTGCACAAAAATGGTCTAGACAACCTTTTATGGTTGCACAGCCACAATGGTGTGATCACTTGCCTAGATCCAAAATGTGAAGTCAAGTGGGCCTTAGAAAGCATTACTATGAAAAAAGCTAGTGGAGATAATGGAATTCCAGCTGAACTATTTAAAATCTTAAAAGATAATGCTGTTAAAGTGCTCCACTCTGTATGCCAGCAAATTTGGAAAACTCAGCAGTGGCCACAGGATACGAAAAGGTCAATTTTCATTTAAATCCCAAAGAAAGACAATGCCAAAGGATGTAAAAAGTACTGCTCAATTGTGTTCATTTCACATGCTAGCAAGGTAGTGTTCAAAAATCCTTCAAGCTAGGCTTCAACCGTTCTTGAACTGAGAACTTCCATACATACACACTGGATTTAGAAAAGGCAGAGGAATTAGAGATCAAATTGCCAACATCCCTTGGATCATACAAAAGGCAAGGGAATTAAAAAAAAAAAAATCTACTTCTGCTTCATTGACTATGCTAAAGCCTTTGACTGTGTGGATCACAAAAAAATGTGAGAAATTCTTAAAGAAATGGGAATACCATACCACCTTACCTGCCTCCTGAAAACCTGTATGCAAGTCAAGAAACAACAGTTAAAACCAGACATGGAACAATGGACTGGTTCAAAATTGGGAAAGGAGTATGTCAACACTATACATTATCACCCTGCTTATTTAACTTCTATGCAGAGTATATCATGGGAAATGCCAGACTGGATGAATCACAAGCTAGAATAAAGAATGCCAGGAGAAATATCAATGACTTTAGATATGCAGATGATACCACTGTAATGCCAGAAAGCAAAGAGGAACTAAAAAGTCTCTTGATGAAGGTGAACCAGGATAGTGGAAAGGTGGGCTTAAAACTCAACATTTAGAAAACAAAGATCATGGCATTCAGTCCCATCACTTCATGGCAAACAGGAGGGGGAAAAAATGGAAACAGTGACAGATTTTATTTTTATGGCGTCCAAAGTCACTGCAGACTATGACTGCAGCCACGGAATTAAAAGACACTTGGTCTTTGGAAGAAAAGCTATGACAAACCTACACAGTGTATAAAGAAGCAGAGATATCATTTTGCCAATAAAGATCCATCTAGTCAAAGCTATGGTTTTTCCAGTAGTCATTTATGGATGTGAGAGTTGGACCATGAAGAAGGCCAAGTGTCAAAGAATTGATGCTTTTGAATTGTGCTGGAGAAGACACTTGAGAGTCCCTTGGACTGCAAGGAGATCAAGTCTGTCAATCCTAAAGGAAATCTACCCTGAATATTACTTTAAAGAACTGATGCTCAAGCTGAAGCTTCAGTAGTTTGGCCTCTTGATGTGAAGAGCCAACTCATTGGAAAAGACCCAGATACCTGGAAAGACTGAGATCAAGAAGAGAAGGTGGCAACAGAGGATGATATGTTTGGCTGGCATCATTGACTCAATGGACAGGAGTTTGAGAAAAGTCAGGGAGTTAGTGAAGGAGAGGGAATCTTGATGTGCTGCAGTTCATGGTGTCGCAAATAGTTGGACATGATTAGAGACTGAGCAACAACAAGCAATAATTAACAAGTAGAGATATACACTATTAATATGACTACATATTTATCTATATTTTAATCTATTAATATGTACACAAATTTTATTCTGTCATTCTTCTTTAAAATTTATCATTACAAATTTTGTCAAAATTACTTGCAATGAAAATTCTGTTAATCTGATTTAATATTTTCAAAATACCACTGCAGGTCACATTAAGTTAAAAAAATTAAAAATTTAAAATATATTTGTTTTCATTTAAAAATAATTCTGTATTGAAAATGGCTGTTGACAGCTTATACATTTTCACATGTGGAAGAAAATTAGTAAACTATGGGCATTAGTAAACTATGATCCTTAGAAAAAACAGTTCTAGTAAAATTTTTAAAATTTTAAAATTAAAAAAAAATATTTAAATTACCAAATTTTTAAATATATTTGACCTAATTTTTAAATATATTTGACTTAATCAATCGGATAAAGTAAGACACACATATATCTTTATCGTAACTGAGTTTCTTAGTACGACATTGTACGTGTTAAGTAAACCAACGCTTATTTAACAAGATTATTTAACTATAACTTTATGGTTATTTAAATTGTTTTAATTATTCACATTTTGTACAATTCACTTATACAAATTCATATTTATCATGTAAATGGGGATTTATGAGTTTAATTTTGTACATGATAAACCTATTCTCATGTTTGTAAAGTTGTTTCATTAGGAAATAATGCTCAAAGTGGAAATGTTTGTCAAATTGTGCATGTAGATTTCATGTTGATATATAGTAATAAAGTACTTTTCAGGATGCTTTTTAAAAAAATATTTCTACCAGAAGAAAATTACAATGCATATTTATTCTTATCTTTATTCAGGCTCCCTACTAGTGTTCTTCTTTTTTTTATTTTGGGCACCATTACAGGTGAAATTTTGGAGAAGGAAATGGCAACCCACCCCAGTATTGCCTGGAGAATCCCATGGACAGAGGAGGTGGGTGGGCTATAGTCCATGGGGTTGCAAGAGTCAGATATGACTTAGCGACTAAACCACCACCACAGGTGAAATTTATGTTTTTAACTTATTTCTATTTTATGATTAATCATGATAAAAACATCTTACCATATGTGTTTGATTATTTTTTGTGGATAATAGTTTTTTATGTGAATTATCTGTTCATGAGTTTGACCCCATTTTTATTGAGATGACTTTCTTAACTTGACTTTCATAGTTGAAATTGGAAAAGTAAATAAATGCAACAAATAAGTTAATGTTTCAATAAGAATATTGCATTCTATTATAAAGTTTTGCTTATTAAAGTATAGTAAAGTTCTTTATTACATTATAAAGTACTTTATTATAGTAAAGTTAAAAAAACAACAAAAAAAACAGCTACTCTAATTTTCCATCCACAAGTCACAGTTTCCCTCTTCTTGGAAGTTTTATGATCTTCTATATGTTGCTGTTCAGAAAATTCATAATCATGAGTCGATCTATTTGCATGTCTCTATATATGTGTGTATGTTTTCTTTCATTGGACAATTGGTGGGCCCATTTAGTGTGAAAACTCATACCCTTTAGTTATGGAAAGTTTCTTACAAGCTTCCACACTTTTTTTCCATTTTCTATTTCAGAAAGCCCTGTTTGTCATATATCAGAATGTATGAATTAGCAATCTGATTTCATTATGTTTTCTAACCTATTTTCTATTTCTTTGTTTTTTAATCTATGTAGCCAGATATTTCTTCAATTTTATTTCCAATTAATCTATATTTAAATGATATGCTATCCTATTTTCTTGTTTATAAGATACCTTTTTCTTATGTCTGTTTCTATCCCCTTTCCCTCACTTTTTATCAACTCTATCCTTTGAATTATGAAAGCAGTATTTTTCTCATCTCTTTAGGATACACTTGGGTAGTTTTAATGTTAATTTCATTTACCTCCTGTATTTTTCTTCCAATTTCTTTAAGTAATATTTTGGTGTTTTTCTTTCTCTTTTTAATTTTTTTTTCTGTTACACTAACAATGTTTAAGGATTTTCTACAATATATCATACTTAATTCTCCAAATATAAAACTGCAGGAAACTCAGAAATTCATTGAAAGCTCTGGTGGGAGTGTGTGTGTGTTTGTTAGTCACTCAGTCATGTCTGACCCTTTGTAACCCCATGGATTGTAGTCCTCCAGGCTCCCCTGTCCATGGAATTCTCCAGGCAAGAATACTGGAGTGGATTGCCATGGGAGTAGGAGTTGATTTTGGAGGGATTTTCTGTTGATCAGGAATGACTTGCTGCTTTACAAAGGACGCCAGATGTCTGCATCTAGATATTCCACTTTACTATCTTTGGCCAAGCTTTCCTCCAAAAATCTTTTTTTTTTTTTTTTTTTTTTAATTTTAGACTGCTGCTTGGGAAAGAAGTAGAGGGATGGTAGACTAGCTGGGGATTATGGCTACAAAGGTGATTGCACAATCCTTCCTGGCAGCATTCTGAGAGATAATGGATTGAGATTTAAGGAAAGTCTCAGTTTATTTTTTAAGCATCTCATCACATCTTATCTCAGGCCCAGAAATAATGTTTCAGGTTTTCAGGGAATAAATCCACCTAAGTAGGGAGGGAGAATGGGGTTTCTAAATAATCCTCATAAAGACTTTTAATAAATCATTTGTTATTAACCCCATTTCTTCCTTGTGCCTTTTGAAGTACCTGGTCCCTATAATTTCTGTGCATGAATTGTATCCTACAGTATGAAACAGCTTGCTTCTCATTTGTATCCTTCTTTATGGTATATAAAGAAGGACTTGCCTAATAACTCAGTTAGTAAAGAATCTGCCTGCAATGCAGGAGACCTGGAGGCCTGGGTTCTATCCCTTGTTGGGAAGCTCCCCTGGAGAAGGGAAAGGCTACCTATTCCAGTATTCTTGGGCTCCCCTTGTGGCTCATCTGGTAAAGAATATGCCTGCAATACAGGAGACCTGGAGACCTGGGTTTGATCCCTGGGTAGGGAAGCTCCCCTGGAGAAGGGAAAGGCTACCTACTCCAGTGTACTAGCCTGGAGAATTCCATGGACTGCATTGTCCATGGGGTTGCAAAGAGTTGGATACAACTGAGCAACTTTCACTTCACTTTATGGTAGCTATCAAAGCATCTGATTTATTCTTTTCATGATTCTGTCCATTTTTATTTTCCTAAAATTAGCAGAATGTATGTTTGTTTGTTTTCTCCTTTCCCATTTGGTTTATCATTGGGAGCTTACATCTTATTGTTTCTTTATTGTCAGAAAGCAGGGCAGTGCATAGACAAATGTGCTCAATCCATATTGTTTGTTCAAGGGTATAATTTACCCAGTTTAATTCAGCACTTGTTTTTCTTTTTATTTTCTTTCTTTGATTTTCCCTTTTTTTTTGTTTTTGTTTTTTGGGTAGATAGGCCTGTGCACATAGTCCTAGTTGTTAAATATTTGACATCATTCAATAGTTCATGGTCTTGGGTTTAAGTGGAAGTTTATCATTACTTTTATTGACTTTCATTTATCAAATCAATTCTGGGGATTTTTGAGCTGTGCAAAATGTAAACACTGGTAAATACTTAAATATAATAGTATATATATACTTGAGCTGTTGAAAATACAAATAAGATATCAAGAATTCATTCATAAGATAAAAATATATTTGCACTAATAACAGCAGAAAGTTAGAAAGTTAGTTTCAGACGTCTTTTGATATTCTGTTTTATATTTCATAAGACCTGCTTTTTTGCTTAGTGACTATTATTTTCATATATATACTGAGTTTCTGAATAATCCTCTGTCCTATATTTTGCTTCCTAATTACTTAACTTGTCTAAAATTACTAGGAGATAAAATAATTTTTGCCCAATATGTATAATTGTAGTTAAAGTTTATTAAATAAGTGAAGGAAAAACTAAAATGTAAGTAATATATATTACTATATCAACACAGTACCATTTAAAATTTATAAAGTGATTATAAACATATAGAAATATAGATTTTCTTAAATGTTTACATAAAGAACATACCCATTTATTTACCTACACTGCTGGCAACCCACTCCAGTATTCTTGCCTGGAGAATCCCATGAACAAGAGGAACCTGGCGGGCTACAGTCCATGCAGTTGCAAAGAGTTGGACATGACTGAATGACTAACACACACTGTTTTAGGCAATTACCAGAATAGAATTTCTAACACCTTTTTTTTGGTCAAATTTTTTATCTATGAATTAATTTTTAAATGTCTTTGTATTTTATATATTCTACCTTTCTGCAGTGAACTATTATAAATTAACACATCCTGAAAATGTTAGAAAAATGTGGGGTATCAAAAATCTAATACACTAGTGTCATTTTAAAGTGAAAACTAAACCCATTACCTCTCTAAATTATATTTGAAAATATTCCCCTGTTTGGACATGAACTGATAATTTTGCTTTTTAAAAATGTCAGTATATCATTAAAGTAGCTATTAACTACGAATAGACACTTAACATTTTGGTAGCTTATCACAAATAGCATTGGTCCTACAGCTTTTTCATTCAGATCGCTTTAAATACATTACATAAAATTAAGCATGATTTTATAAAATAAAATGAAAATGACAATATCTAGGTAAAATAGATTCAGCATTGAGGTGTTATTAACAAAGCTTGCTGATGATTTATGATGTCACTTTCTATGACCTTAAATTCCATATATGTGTTTGTAATAATATTTCTGAATTTTATTTGTACTAAATTATCTCAAAAATACATTTTAAAAGTTTAAAATGTGATTTTTTTGATGAAGCGTAACTCTAAACTTTGAATAATTTGTTTAGTGAAAATAAAAAGCAAATTGTGAGAGACTCATCATCCTCTTATCCAGACATCTATCAAGAGCTCTAAAAGCAGTGAAGTATTTGTAGTCAAACATTAAGTTACTGAAAGTGTTGTGCAAAGACTTGTCCTCAGATGTGCATTTTGTTGTTTAGTCGCTAAGTCGTGTCTGACTCTTTTAGATCCCATGGACTGCATTACACCAGGCTTCCCTGTCCTTCACCACCTGCTCGTGTTTGCTCAAACTCATGTTCATTGAGTCATTGATGCCATCCAACCATCTCATCCTTTGTCACCCCCTTCTCCTCCTGCCCTCAATCTTTCCCAGCATCAGGGTCTCTGCCAATGAGTTGTCTTTTCACATCAGGCAGCCCAAGTATTGGAGATTTAGCTTCAGCATCAGTTCTTCTTCCAGGGAATATTCAGGTTTGATTTCCTTTAGGATTGAGTGGTTGATCTTCTTGCTGTCCAAGAGATTCTCAAGAGTCTTCTTCAGCATCACAGTTCAAAAGCATCAATTCTTTGGTGCTCAATCTTTATGGTTCAACTCTCACATCCGTAAATGACTACTGGGAAAACCATAACTTTAACTGTATGTATATGGACTTTTGTTTGCAAAGTAATATCTCTGCTTTTTAATACATTGTCTAGATTTGTCATAGCTTTCCTTACAAGGAGCTAGTGTCTTTAAATTTCATGGCTATAGTCACAGTCCACAGTGATTTTGTTAGCTTGATATCCTGAGGTAAAAGTATATATTATCCATGTCTCTAGGGAGCCTTTCTGAGGCATAAATGTTGTGGTCACTGCAGGTCACTCATCATCCTTCCTCTTCGATGTGGCAAGCATAATGGCTGTTCATTGTAGAGCTCCCCCTGTGACAGTTGAATGCATAATTCATACACTAAGTATTGAGCTGGTTCTACTACATACAAGTCAGTTAATTTGACAGTTTCCATTTCCTCATCTGAATACCTAGCTGTGTGTATACTCCCCCCTCCTCCCCCTCCACAGGTACACAGAAAGAGAGACCAGGACAGACTAAACTCTCATCTATATATGGAGTCCATGTTATACAGAATTTACAGAGGTCTAATTCTCTTTATCATCAGCTCCTATCTCTCTTCAAATACTTCCTCACTCATGGATCCTTCAAACTTGTGTTCAGACCCTGCTCAGGTCTCATAGAAGAAGCTTCCACAACTCTAAAATCCCTTTAGATGCAAAATAATTGTTTTCCCCTTTACTGTCTAAATTTGGGGGATCTAAATCCACTGACTTACTTCTTAATGCCTCTCAATTTCCTGTTATTGGACTTCAATCTCCATCTTTATTCAGTCCCCTGAAAATTCCCTCTCCAAGACCACCTTTAGTGTTGCAGGATTCCAAAATCCCTGCCATTCTTCTTCACCTTTGAGGACATTGGACATTATTGCCCATCTCCCTTCTACATACCTTGTGTTGCATCTGCGACCCCTCTTTTACAGCCTAACTCATTGTTGTGTAGTCTTTTCTTATATAGGGACTTCCCTGGTGGCTCAGATGGTAAAGTGTCTGCCTACAATGCGGGAGACCGGCGTTTGATCACTGGGTCGGGAAGATCCCCTGGAGAAGGAAATGGCAACCCCACTCCAGTAGTATTGCCTGGAAAATCCCATGGACGGAGTAGGGTGGTAGGCTATAGTTCATGGGATTGCAAAGAGTCAGACATGACTGAGCCACTTCCTTCACTTTTCTTATATACTATTTGTTGTGTAGTCCTTTTTTATATACTATTTTTCCTCTGCCTACCCCATCATGTCACTTTTCCTAAAGTTATTTCTTTACTTGTTATATTTACTCCTTATTGCCAATTTTGCTACTTAATCATTTTTTTGTTCTGATCAAATCTCTACCTTGAAATCCAAGCCAGTATTGTTAAAGTCTTTCTGACATATTTATTTGTATATTCTACCTATAGAGCATCTAATTTTTATTAAACAACCCACATTTTTCTCCAGTGTCCCATCCTCATGTAAATTATTAAAACCAGATTATCTACTTCATGTAAGCCAGAAGCATTACACTTCCTGCTGCTCAACATTCCCACAATGATTTACAAGTTCTATTAGTTCAGTCTTACTAACTTTTCATTCTTTTGCAGGATGGGGGCGGGGGAATGGCCACACTACTTCCATTGTCCTTGCTTATCATAAGTGTTCCTGGGTTACAATTAAAGTCTTTTGCCGTCTGCTCCTGTGTTCACTGTGTTGTCCCACCACTTTACATATACAGTATAATTTACAGCCCAAGTTTGAAAATGAATCTCTATTACTTAAAGAACTATGAAATATCTCTGCTATTTTCAGGATAAAATCCAAGCACACCATGCTGGCTTCCCTATTCCTGTATGTAACTGACCCTTACGTCTTCAGCATCTTCTCTTACGACTGCTTCTTTTCCTTTCATTCTATAGACAAACAGAATTACTTATAGCTTTCCCAATGTACATTCTCCTCTTCCTTATATCTAGGCCTTCAAATGTTATATGCACTCTTCTTAAAATAATCCAGAAATGGTCTACCTTGACTTATCATAGTTAAGTACTGTATCTAACTCAGAAATTAGTTCAGAACTTATTTATTTCTACTAGACAGGATTAAGAGAATTCCTCAGTATCTTTTTTACTCTAAAAGAATATTGAGTTTTCTTATTTTAGTGCCCAAACCACATTTTAATGTAACTGTCCATTGCTAGTGTGAACTCTCCATTATAGCTGTTTAAAAATATATGAGATGATTGCTCATAGCTACATACAAATGCCTGTACAAGCTAATAATTTTATAAATATTATAGAAGGGCTATATAAAATAAATAAAATATTTCTCTCAGAAAATAGTCTCCTAAAGCACTTAATGTATGGATGAAGTGACACAGATTTATGTTTCCTTCTGCTTGAGATGTTTGCTTTTCAAAAAATTAGATAATAGATTTAAATTTTCAAATGTCAGACATCAGAAAGAATGTTGTTGTTTTAGTAGCTCAGTCGTGTTTGACTCTGCGACCCCATGAACTATAGCCCACCAGGCTCCTCTCTCCATGGGATTTCCGAGGCAAGAATAGTGGAGTGGGTTGCCATTTCTTTTTCCAGGGGATCTTCCTGGATCCAGATTGGACCCATGTCTCCTGCATTGGTAGGCAGGTTCTTTATCACTGAACTACCAAGAAAGCTGCAGAAAGACTGTAGAAAATCCTAAATGTGTAAGAATGACTTTCACTTAGGTGGTTTATGCTTTTATTTATGTATTAAGTCTGTCTAGTTTGTAATCATTTTTTATTGAATATATTCACTTGAGGGATTTCTCTGATTGTTCAGGGTTAAGAATATACCTTGCAATGCAAGGGACACCAGTTTGATCCCTGGTTGCAAAATAAGATCTCACTTGCTGCAGAACAATTAAGCCTATGCACCACAACCACTGAACCCATGCACTCCAGAACCCATGTGCCATAACTGGAGAGCCCATGTGCCACAACAAAAAATCCAGCATGCTGCAACTAAGACCCTACACAGCCAAATAAATGTATTTTTTAAAAAATTCAGTTGAAGTAAGAGTAATTCCCCAAAATTGGTGCATTAAAATATAGATGATGGTAGGTAGGTAAATAGTTGTGGTGATTATATCTGTGTACTAAATCCCATAATATCCTTTTCTTTTTTTTTTTAATTTAATTTTATTTTTAAACTTTACATAATTGTATTAGTTTTGCCAAATATCAAAATGAATCCGCCACAGGTATACATGTGTTCCCCATCCTGAACCCTCCTCCCTCCTCCCTCCCCATTCCATCCCTCTGGGTCATCCCAGTGCACCAGCCCCAAGCATCCAGCATCGTGCTTCGAACCTGGACTGGCAACTCATTTCATACATGATATTTTACAAGTTTCAATGCCATTCTCCCAAATCTTCCCACCCTCTCCCTCTCTCACAGATGTATAGAACAGTCTTATAATATCCTTTTCGATTTAAATCTTTTTGAGTGTTTTTTTTTTTTTTTTTTGCTTGTTTGTTTGAACTAGAATACATTCAAATGGCTATTGGATAAATAGTAGTAAAATAAACACAGGTAAATCCACAAATGTAGAAAAAATTTGAAGAGTTCAGACCAACTACGTGCTGTCACTCTCTCCTATCCATGTGCTAACAGTATTGTTAAAATTTATGTTAATTATTCAATTTTTTTAATATGTCTTCATATTAAACTTCAAACAATATACTCTTGAACTTTCTATGCCTTTTAATGTTATTTAATGGTAGTGTGTCTATACATATGTATGGAATAGATAAAAATATTATTTTCCATTCTCTAGTTGGACATTTAGGTTGACTCCAAGTTTTTGCTGTAAAAGCATTGCTGTTGTGAATTTATTAAACTGTCCTCAAATTTGTTTGTACAAGTGTCTCTCTTGGGTTTAGTTTAGCAGTGGAATTACTGAGTTGTTTCTTTTGCAAATTCCAGATTTAAAGAATATTTCTTATTTTATCAATACAAAAAGATAAATTATTTTCCAATGGATGCAAAAAATTTATGTATTCTCCAGCAATATATGAGATTTCTATTGCTTAAGTCTATGAAGTTATCTTTTCAGTCTTCAACCATTTCAATTGCTGAAATTATCAGAGATGAAAATTTTGCTCTACTGGACTATGCAATGTGTTTTTTAATTTCCATGTTCCACATTGCTGATATTATTAGTATTATACCAGAAGATTGCTGGCTACTCAGATGTTCCTCTTCACAAAAATGACTGCCTACGAATTTTGCATATTTTTTCTATTTCATTGTTTATTGTGATACTATAATTTAGCAGGCATTCTTTATATATTTTGGGGTTCAAAGCTTTACCAGTGTAAAATATTAATATATTTTCTTCTGTGTAGTTACCTGTATTTCACTTTCTGTATATGAATTCTAATACACTGAATTCTTAGTGAACCATGCCAATTTTTAAGGTTTATTCTTTTTTGTGCCTTTTAGGTTTTTCTTTCTATTTTTTGTCTTTTAAGATTCCCTTTCTTTGCCTTGTTTTAGGGCTTTTCTTAGGTCATACATGTATAACCTATAATGTTTTATAATTTTGCCTTCTTTATTGAAGCTCTTAATATACTTAGAACTGGCTTCTGTTTGTAAGGTAAGATAGTGTTAAATTATTTTCTTATGTGGATTACAAAGTATTCTAGGATCATTCAATAAATAGTGTTTTCCAAGTTCCATTACTTCTGTTAATCAAAGATTGGTGGCAACTTTAAGAGTTTGAGGAAGTGTTTTTAACATCATGGCTTTGTATGCAGAGGAAGATTGAAATAGGAGGCTAAGAAATTATCCAGAAATTTTATTTTCTTTGACAGTTGATATAATATATTTAAATGAAAAATAAAACTTCTGCTTTAGATACATCTTATTTGTGCCTGAAATGTTTGTTCCATTGTTCCATTTAATTATACCATATAGTTAAAATCATCATATACAATAGTGTTTAAAAATTAATTTAAAAGTACATGAGTGACATGGAGAAGGAAATGGCAACCCATGCCAGTATTCTTGTCTGGAAAATTTCGTGGACAGAGTAGTTCCATGGCAGACTACAATTCATGAAGTAGCAAAAAGTCCTACACAACTAAGCAACTAACATACACACACACATATGAGTGATAATTCAGTATGACATTTGTATCATAATTGGTGAGTATTTGGGCATAATTTCTACTTATATAACTTTTAAATGGAAGGATTATCAAGCTCTATCTATATGATTTTTAATAATTTTGCTATGTTTATATGTACCAGGTTTTATTTTTAAAAAATACTGCATTATGCCTTTTTGAAAAAATGGAACCCTCATGCCAATGCAGGAGACATAAGAAATAAGACATGGGTTTGATCCCTGGGTTGGGAAGATCTTTGGAGGAGGAAATGGCAACCCACTGCTGTATTCTTACCTGGGAAATTCCATGGACAGAGGAGCCTGGTGGGCTACAGTCCTTGGAGTCACAAAGAGTTGGACACAACTGAGTGAGTCGAGCATACATGCATTCATTAGACAAATCTATAAAATATTTTAAATATATTTTCTCTGTATTTAGATATTTGTCCACTTTTCTGTGAAAGTTTTTCAAATTTATTTAATAGGAATGGAATATTATTTTGTAATAAAATTTATATCTAGGAAAGGAAGGAAAACAAAAAGGAATAAGAAAGAATTTAACATTCTTATTTTTAAAAATGATTAAAATCATTTTGAGAAGTAGATGACGCTATAAAGATACATCAAATTTGAAAGGGAAATAAATCTCTCAGTAGAATCTGATTCTCATTTCATGATATTTTGCATTATGTGGATTGCTGAAACATTCCTCATTCAGTCAAGGCATAATTCAATCCCTATTTAGCAGGGTCTGCATGCAATGTAGCCGATAAAGAAGGGGGTATAATCTCCTTCCTTTGAATCTAGATGCCAGCAGAAACTTGTCATCTCTGCACTTCTACCATAACCCACTGATAGAAGGTTTACACTTGCATATTAAAGCATCCTTCTCTCTACACAGAGAAAATATTTATTATTTAATGTTATGTATCTGTGGTGGAGTGGGATTCGTATTAGCTTATTAGTTACTTGCTAATTCAGTTTTATTTTTTGTTTGTTTGTTTCCCTTTGAATTTTGAGGTCTTCATCATTCTTCAGATTTGCCTGCAACTTTTATCTTGTCTTCTTAATCTCATTATACTACTTATTTTCTCAATCCTTCTTTGCTATTCTTTTACATCTCAATCTTTTTCTTCTACTTGACACAAGCCCACCTTATTTCTTTCACCCTAAAAATATTCAGCTGTAAAGTTGGTTTCTACCAGCTTCAGACTTTCATTTTACTACAACTACCTCTAGCAGACTTTTGTCAAACAGAAATGCATGTTTTGCCAAACAAAATGTACATTTCTTTCAAAAAATGTGTTTCTTCGTCTGTTTTGTCTATTTCCCTGTTGACATTGTAAGTCTGCCAGAGCAAGGCAAATTCAACATTATGTCAGGCAGTGGGTATTACTTTTCAATATGTGTATGTGTCTTTATCTGTATCTGTGTAATGTGTGTTGATGTTTAATCATTTGGATGTTAACTAAATGCTGTATTTCTCCAAGGAGTATCTGCTATAGATGTTAATTATAGATAAAAGAGCAATACTGTACTGAGAAAGAAGTCATTTTTGTTGATTTAAAATAGCATCATTGTCATTTGTGAGACTAGCTTGCTGTTTATTCCTGATTACCTTGAAATGGAAAAGCTGTTATATCTGTATAATTGAATGTTTCAGGTTAATTTGGCTGTAAGTTGTTCAGGAGTAAATTTTAGTCACATATCCTCAGTTTTGATTGTTTTAAGCACATGCCACTGAATTGTAGAGGGATTGAATTGGAATAGGGGAGACCCTTGCATATAAAAAGCCAACATTCTCTAAATTTCACTCTAAGCCAAAATCATGAAATTATATAATTTAAAATTTACAATGCTCTCTATAGAATTTATGTAGATACAGAAGGAGAAGGAAGAAAAATGGAAACAGTTCTGGTAAGTCTTCAAACCTATCTTGGGAACTGGGTCTACAGCTATCTTTGGGAAAACCGTTAGCCTTCAGCCGAGCTAAGTCATGAGCAGAGGTCATTTCAGATGTGACCTTCAAGCCCATGTTGCATTTCATGGGCTTGCAGTGAGAGATTCATCTTAAGGAGCTAAAAGGACCCTTGGGAATTGAAGTCAGAATTGCAAATATTTAGACATCTTTTGGGAAGGAAGAATTTGTTATACTACCCTGTGTTCATCTGATCCTAACTTTAGAGTATCAGAGATGTGTTAAGTTTTTAATGTTTAGGAGGTCTGGAAGAGTGAAGAATGAATTAAATTTTTTATAAATGGAAGGATTTACTTTTCATTGTTCTTATTATATTGTATGGGCTTCCCCGATGGCTCAAGCAATAAAATGCCCACCTGCAATGCATGAGATGCAGGTTCAATCCCAGGGTTAAAGAGATCCCCTGGAGGAGGAAATGACAACTCACTCCAGTATTCTTGCTTGGGGAATCCCATGGATAGAGAAGCCTGGTGGGCTATAGTACATGGAGTCGCAAAGAACTGGGCATGACTAAGCACGTGATGGGTGGATGAATTATATTTTATGGCTTTATTCATTCAAAATACATATGCTGAAAAAGTGGCATATGTTTAATTCTTCTATCAGAACTGTGAATAGAGAGTAGGAGCATGTATATACTGACTCCAAGCTTTGAGTTTTAAAATAAATGCTATAGCAAATGCTATAGCAGACATTTGTACAAGCTATGGAATAAATGAAAGTGTTTCAGTTGTCCTTGGGAAAGGTGAGAGAAATCTTCATAGAGTAAATGATGCTTGGCCTGGGCTCGAGACATTAGGGAGTTCCTTCCAAGAAGAACTGAATGTCAGACAAAGGTCTAGTAAGAGAAAAAATACATGTATTAACAAAAAAGTATGATGTATTTGAAAACTTACCAGATAGGCTGAGAGACATAAGGTAGTAGACGTAAATAGTAGTAGATGATAGTGTGAATGTAATGTTTTGACTGAGCAACAATGAGCTATTTGAACACAGGCATAGAAGAACTAGTTTTGAATTTTAGAAAGATCAGACCAGGAGGAAGGAGTAAGATAAATTAAGAGATGATTTAATGTAGTCTGTATAAGAAATAATCATGCTGAAACACTGTAGATTGAGGGAAGGGTGCATTTATGAATGAGATCAGGAAATTTGAATATTGTAGCATCATTAATACATGGATGGGGGAATAATAGACATGTGTCTTGGACAGTACTTCTAACTTTGTTGTCTGTGAGGTGATGGTACTTATTTTTAAATTGGAAAACAATAAAAAAAATGAAGTTTAGAATGAAGGTGAATACCTGCTTCAATTTTGTGTCCTAGGCACCTCACTTTCTATGTTTTGTTAACTGTTAACAACACTGATAATAAATTGGTCCCTACAACCTTGTTTATTTTTGGCATGTGTGGAGTTGCCATAGGCATCATAAAGATGGTTAGTGAGCTGAGTTCTTTCCATGAAATGTGAAATTTATAGCTAGTTGAATTCTGAAATTAATATCTTAATTATTAAAAGAAAAAATTCAAAATCCATTATCAAGGATGTTAAATAGAGAATCCAGATTTTTAAATTCCTTAAATAGGAATCATAACAGCTATCAGATACTAGAGTGTAAAACTCTTGTTTCTTGGGAAAATGTTCAAAATAATGTTGAAAAGTCAGTTCAGTTGATCTTGTATCTCTCTCCAGAGCATGAATATGAAAAGAAATATGATGTTGGAGTGGGAAAAGATTAAGACAGTTTATAGAAAAATGCTTTTGCAGTGCTGAGTCCAAATTTTCTCCAATCCTGGAGCAAATGTTCAGAAGAAAAATCTTTCTTTTCAAATCTAGTGAGTTGGATTTCCATGGAAATGTCTTTTCTTTGGAATTTGCTCTCTGAGTGGGGATACATAAGTCACCAGTAAGACTTAAGTTCAGTCAGTTCAGTCACTCAGGCGTGTCTGACTCTTTGTGACCCCATGAACTGGAGCATGTCAGGCCTCCCTGTCCATCACCAACTGGCAGAATCTTCCCAAACCAATGTCAATTGAGTTGGTGATGCCATCCAACCTTCTCCTCCTGCCCTGAATCTCTCAGGCATCAGGTCCTTTTCAAATGAGTCAGCTCTTCACATCAGGTGGCCAAAGTATTGGCCTTTCAGCCTCAACATCAGTCCTTCCAATGAACACCTAGAACTGATCTCCTTTAGGATGGACTAGTTGGATCTCCTTGCAGTCCAAGGGACTCTCAAGGGTCTTCTCCAATACCACAATTCAAAATCACCAATTCTTCAGCACTCAGCTTTCTTTATAGTCCAACTCTCACATCCACACATGACTACTGGAAAAACCATAGCCTTGACTAGATGGACTTTGGTTGAAAAAGTAATGTCTCTGCTTCTTAATATGCTGTCTAGGTTGGTCATACTTTCCTTCCAAGGAGTAAGTGTCTTTTAATTTCATGGCTGCAAAAACCATCTGCAGTGATTTTGGAGCCCGAAAAATAAAGTCTGTCACTGTTTCCACTGTTTCCCCATCTATTTGCCATGAACTAATGGGACCAGATGCCATGATCTTCGTTTTCTGAATGTTGAGCTTTAAGCCAACTTTTTCACTCTCCTCTTTCACTTTTATCAAGAGGCTTTTTAGTTCTTCCTCACTTTCTGCCACAAGTGTGGTGTCATCTGCATATCTGAGGTTATTGATATTTCTCCCAGCAATCTTGATTCCAGCTTGTGCTTCTTCCAGCCCAGGGTTTCTCATGATGTACTCTGCATATAAATTAAATAAGCAGGGTGACAATATCTAGCCTTGACGTACTCCTTTTCCTATTTGGAACCAGTCTGTTGTTCCATGTCCAGTTCTAATTCTTGCTTCCTGACCTGCATACAAATTTCTCAAGAGGCAGGTCAGGTGGTCTGGTATTCCCATCTCTTTCAGAATTTTCCTCAGCTTATTGTGATCCACACAGTCAAAGGCTTTGGCATAGTCAATAAAGCAGAAATAGATGTTTTTCTAGAACTCTCTTGGTTTTTCCATGATCCAGCAGATGTTGGCAATTTGATCTCTGGTTCCTCTGCCTTTTCTAAAGCCAGCTTTAACATCTGGAAGTTCATGGTTCACGTATTGCTGAAGCCTGGCTTGGAGAATTTTGAGCATTACTTTACTAGCATGTGTGATGAGGGCAATTGTGTGGTAGTTTGAGCATTCTTTAGCATTGCCTTTCTTTGGGATTGGAATGAAAACTGACCTTTTCCAGTCCTGTGGCCACTGCTGAGTTTGCCAAATTTGCTGGCATATTGAGTGCAGCACTTTCACAGCATCATCTTTTAGGATTTGAAACGGTTCAACTGGAATTCCATTACTTCCACTAGCTTTGTTAATAGTGGTGCTTCCTAAGGCCCACTTGACTTCACATTCCAGGATGTCTGGCTCTAGGTGAGTGATCACACCATCGTGATTACCTGGATCATGAAGATCTTTTTTGTACAGTTCTATGTATTCTTGCCACCTCTTCTTAATATCTTCTGCTTCTGTTAGGTCCATACCATTTCTGTCCTTTATCAAGCCCATCTTTGCATGAAATGTTCCCTTGGTATCTCTAATTTTCTTGAAGAGATCTATAGTCTTTCCCATTCTGTTGTTTTCTTGTATTTCTTTGTATTGATTGCTGAGGAAGGCTTTCTTATCTCTCCTTGCTATTCTTTGGAACTCTGAATTCACATGGGTATATGTTTCCTTTTCTCCTTTGCTTTTCACTTCTCTTCTTTTCACAGCTATTTGTGACCTCTCCTCAGACAGCCATTTTGCTTTTTTGCATTCCTTTTTCTTGGGGGATTGTCTTGATCCCTGTCTCCTATACAATATCTCAAAGTTCTGCCCATAGTTCATCAGACACTCTGTCTATCAGATCTAGTCCCTTAAATCTATTTCTCACTTCCACTGTATAATCAGAAGGGATTATACAGAGGAAAGGAAGGGATTATACAGAAGGGAACAGAGAAAACTAAAGCTAAATGATAGACATACTCTGTTGGAATTGGTCTCCCTGAGTTCCTTTCTAACTAGGATGTAACCAGATTAGATTTTGCAGCAATCTTTCATGTTAGTATGACCATGTGACTGAATTCTTTTAAGTGGAGTAAGAATAGGTTTGGAGTATGAATTCCACTTCAAGGTTTGGTCCATGTATATCTGGGTAGTCCTCTGCTCCTAATTCTACTCTAAATTATTTCCTTATACTTTTTTTCTTGTAGGAATTTTGCTCTTATTGATATTTAAATTTGATTCTTAATATTTATCCCTATCTTTCTGACTCTAAAGTCACAGCTTTTAAGTTATGTTGGAAGTACTTCTGCCTTTATTGCTGTTCTGTCACTGCATTGTTTCTGTCATCGCTAGTCCATGGACTGCAACACGCCAGGCTTCCTTGTTCTTCACTATCTCCCACAGTTTGCTCAAATTCATGTCCATTGAGTCAGTGCTTCTATCTAGCCAACGCACCCTCTGCCACCCTCTTTTCCTTTTGCCTTCTGTCTTTCCCAGCATCAAGGTTTTTTCCCAGTGAGTCACGTCTTTGCATCAGGTGCCCAAAGTGTTGGAGCTTCAGCTTCAGCATCAGTCCTTCCAATGAATAGTCAGCATTGATTCCCTTTAGGATTGACTGGTGTAATTTCCTTGTTGTCCAAGGGACTCTCAAAGGTCTTCTCCAGCTCTACAATTCAGAAGCATAGTTCTTCAGCTCTCAGCCTTTGGTCCAACTCTCACATCTGTACGAAAACTGCTGGAAAACCCATAACTTTTACTATATGGACCTTTGTTGGCAAAGTAATGTCTCCAGTTTTTAATATGCTGTCTCATAGCTTTCCTTCCAAGAAAAAAAAAAAGTCTTTTATTTTCATTGCATCAGTGATCTGTTTCAACAAAAATATAACCTACTACTTTCCTCAAATCACAGTGCCATTTTGATCCACTCCACCAACTTTTTGGTGGTCCTTATTCAGACACTCCAAGTTAAGTGCTCCATCCTTCACATCCCTTTTGCTTCTTTTTTTTTTTTTCTTTTAAGCACTGATTTTCATACTTGATTTACAGACATTGTAGAGACTTATTCAGAATAAAAGAAAATAAAACCATAAATAAATGTTGTGAAGAGATTGAGGAAACAAAATTTAAACAGTCAGAGGTGATATCCATCACTAAACCCATTAAACATATGCTATTCAAGAAATAGGTCATATTTAGGGAAATGAAATATATCACAACAGATAAGGTAAAGTCTATCCCTTTGTTTGTTTGTTTTTTTCATTCAGTTTTTCTTTGCTTAAGATCAAGTATGCAAGGTGAGGATGAAATTTTAACATTTTTTTGTCATTTCAAGTATACTTTCTTATTTCTCTGATAAATCAGTATTTTTAATGATAAAACTTTATAAGAATATCTAGTGAGGAAAATGTCCTTAAAATAATTGTAAATGAAGTAATAGAGATAATTGAGATAAATATTTTGATTTTGAAATTAGCAAATTGGCATTGTTCATGTTAATGAAAATACTATTTTTCCACATAGTGTCATTTTTGTTAAAAAGTAAGTAAATTACATTGAGTTTAAATCCTACATGTTCTATATACTCTTTAAAAGAATGATATTATAGAATACAATTTCATAGGATTGGAAGATTTTAGGTAAGACACTAGTAGAATATTGAAAGAATATATTATTAGGACAGAAAAGTAAGATTTCTTTTCAAATTTACTTTCTGGCAAAGCAATTATGCCCCATTAAAAAATAAACATATAAAAGAAACAAATTTACTTTCTGTGTACTACATACAAAAGTGATTGTGTTCGATTTCTGAAATCTCCTTGAGTTATTTAGAAGACAACCAACCTGATAGCCTTGTCTGCTTGAATGTTTGACATCAGCACTGTAAGTAAAAGTGATTTTTTAGAGAATTTTCTTTCAGTATTACCAACTGGAGTCTGATGGAGTCTGAAAAATATGTTTTTAAAATGGATGACCTATAAAGTACAAGGAAAAATGTTTTGGAAGACCCGACAAGGCCGATGAATAATGCTTACATGAATAAGAAGTTTGATTTTTAGAGTACACTGTCCCTATGTTTTCAGTAAACTGTTGAGCCAGACAAGGATTCTTAATTCAGAGCATATTCAGCATTTATAGAAGCCCAGTTTTGTACTCACTTCTGTTTTTGGAAATGTCTACAATGATTAGTATAAACTCTCCAAACAGTTATACAGTCCAAGAACCTACAATATAAAAAATAAATAAATGGATCAAACACTTTTTTTTAAATTAGAGCTAAATATACTGAAAGAGTTAAAGTGTAAGTTATTATTTGTGGCATATAATTATCCATGAAGTATTTAAATTTTCTCATTACTTTTAAAACATACTAAGTTGCTGCGAAAGTCTGACCATAGTGACCAAAGACAGTTCTTCATTAAATGGCACTGGAGTGTCTTAGTTAATTATGATTTCCAACATTATCCAGGAAATTTTTAGAAATGAACTTACGTAATTAAAGTGTATCCACAAGGGACCTGTTCATTAGTATGCCTACATTTCTGAATCCAGCAAGGAGTAGAGTGTGGAGAGACTCCTTCACATGGAAACCGGAGGCCTCTTGAGTCAAAATGGGGAGGGTAATCATTGATTACCTACAGCATCTAATCCATACCTTCATATTTCTGCTCTTTCCATTTCCATCCCATACTCCTATGTTCTTCTAATGTGAACTGGCTAACCCACATGAATGAATTGAGGAAAATCTCACAGATCATATAAAACAGTGGTTTCCATCCTGTGATATGTGTACATTTGGCATCACAGGAAAATTTTCTAAAAACTCATGCACAGATTCTTCCAGATCCTTTACCTCTGTCTGAACTTTTTTCCTAGCATACCTTCTTGACAACTATATTTCCTATTCTAACCTCCTCCACAATTATGCTTCTGTCATTTTCATAAGAATAAGTGCACCTTACATCCCAATAAGATGCATTGCCCTACAATGTAAAAATCTCAGGACCATTAAGCAAGGAGGTAATTATAAATATAATATCTAAGGACATCCTTATATAAGCTTTATAACCATGCCACACATCTTAATTAACTGCAATTTCAATAAAATTTATTTTATGATTAAACATTTTTAAAAGTTGTAATATATAATGTTATTATGGCCAACAATGAACCACTAATAAATGAAATGCTCTCAAGCCAGAATAAATGTTTTGATAAAGTAAAGCCTAATTGGTACAGGAAATATGTTTTAAATTATTGTAAATTATAAACAATCTAAATATACACAGTATGCTTTGTTTTGAAATATGTATATAAACCTATGTATAAAATATTTATTTTAGGAATTTTTTGGAGAAGTGGAATTGAAATCAAAGTTCAAAGAAAAAAATGCAAAGTACATGACTTTTAAAAAGTTTATTCTTTCAGTGAGTGATTGCAGACTCAAAATTATCTGAGTAAATTCAATACGTTTAGGCTGGACATAAAACTCAAATAATTTAAAATGTGGTGGGAGATACATCGTTGCTACTATTTTCATCAATGATAAAAGTTTTAGAGGTCAACTTGAAAAATGTGTCAAGTATAAAAGATCATTTATGGTTTCAAGAGAAAAAAGAGAAAGATTCATGGTCCAGAGGCCGTTCTCTTTGCCAAATCTGCCTGTTCTCTGTTCTCTGGTTATTGCTTTAATCTTTTTTACAAACATGATGGCTTTGTAGCAGCACCTAGTGTTACTTTTTCCCATAATTGGCAACCGTGTTTAGGTTCATTTTGCAAACCTTAATATGGGTTGCAATATCTCTTTGAATTTATACCATGAGAGGCAGGTATCTTGATTTCAACATTCTGGCGTTAGTATTCTAGGTTCATCAACAACACATCTCTGACTGTCAAGAGCGAGCACCTGAACAAAGGCCACCACTGGGTCATACTTGAATTACTTTCGAAGTCCCATCGCTCATTGTTGAATAACAACTTTTCCCCACTCTCTCAAATTGTAAACTTTGTAGCTTTAAATGAATATGACAGTTGTTATTTAGTATGTTCTGGATAGTTTTCATTCACCAGAAAATGCTACTTATAATTACACTACTTGAATTTATGAAAACAATAAATCAATCATATAAAATAAATGCACATTAGCAATGAATTAGGTGTTGGAAGGTAAAAATAAACTATTTTTTAAAAATACAGTTTGATTTGGAGGTCTAAGGAGATAAAATATGTATCCAACTCTACAAGGAATTGAAGGAGGTGTTCCAGCTAGGACTTGAGGGAAAAAAAAAAAAAAGTAACAATGTCTACCTAGCATTTATTGAATCCTGCAGTTTAGTCCCTCTGTCTTATCCTACTATTTGCAACCTCATGGACTGCAGAATGCTAGGCTTCCCTGTCCATCACCAACTCCCAGAGCCTGCTCAAACTCATGTCCATTGAGTCGGTGATGCCATCCAACCATCTCATCCTCTGTCGTCCCCTTCTCCTCCTGTTTCAATCTTTCCCAGCATCAGGGTTTTTTACCAAATATTTTATATTATTTTTGTGGTACCTGTGTTATTACTGCTTTTATTCCCTTTATGTACATAATCTTTGAAAGAGTAAATGACTTATCCAAGCTGTATGAGTTGAAGTCAAAACTCAAGACAATTAGATTTCAAACTACCTTGCCACTATGTCTTGGAGAATTTACCAGTGGAGTGAAATACATAAACACTGGCAGAAAGAAAGGAAACAAAGTGATATAGTTGCCTGGTACCTAATATTATGGATAACAAAACAATAGACACTACAACTGTAAAGTTGGATTGAGACTGATTTGACAATGATGCCATGAGTCTGTGATTATCAAGATCAATAGGATTTCAGTCATTTACATCAAAGGGAACAGAATATCTACATTTTATAAATATGACAGACATTTTAATTTTTCTCTGCATATACTAAGTGCTTTTCCAAAAGACTGCTATTTCATTTAAATTATTGTGTGAATTGTTAAAGGCCCAAAGTTTTATGTAATGCAAGATGTGTCTCCCTCAGGAGACACGGGTTGGATACCTGGGTTGGAAAGAAACCCTGAAGAAGGAAATGTCTATCCACTCTAGTATTCTTGCCTGGAAAATCCCATGGACAGAGGAGCCTGGCAGGCTAGAGTATTATGGGGTCACAAAGAGTAGAGGGTGAGGATGCACACACGCACTGGATTTTATACACAGATTGTATCTTAATTAGTAAGTACAGTCTTTGGCTTTCATTGCCATTACCAAAAAGAATAAGCAATTCCAGAAAAACGCAGTCTTACTGGAGAAATAAGGAAGACAAATATTAACATAGGATTTCTCTACTCTTAGATGCTACCCTATATGAGATTCTTGGAAACACACCTTTATATCTCTGTCTCTTCTTGCTGCTGCTGCTGCTAAGTTGCTTCAGTTGTGTCCGACTCTGTGCGACCCCATAGACGGCAGCCCACCAGGCCCTGCTGTCCCTGGTATTCTCCAGGCAAGAACACTGGAGTGGGTTGCCATTTCCTCCTCCAATGCATGAAAGTGAAAAGTGAAAGTGAAGTCGCTCAGTCGTGTCCGACTCTTAGCGACCCCATGGACTGCAGCCTACCAGGCTCCTCCATCCATGGGATTTTCCAGGCAAGAGTACTTTAGCATATCCATATTTATCTTTGTACTTACCAGCTACTTTTTTTTTCTTATTGAAGTGAGTTTATTTATAATACTATGTTAGTTTCAAATACAGGACATAGTGATTAAGTTCTTTTTTTCTTTTCAGATTACATTCCATTATAGGTTATCAGATATTGGATATAACGCCATGCACTATGCAGTACATCCTTGTTGCTGATCTGTTTTATGTAACAGTTCAGTTCAGTTCAGTTCAGTCGCTCAGTCGTGTCCGACTCTTTGCGACCCCATGTATCACAGTACACCAGGCCTCCCCGTCCATCACCAACTCCCGGAATTCACTGAAACTCAGGTTCATCGAGTCAATGATGCCATCCAGCCATCTCATCCTCTGTCATCAGCATCTCCTCCTGCTCCCAATCCCTCCCAGCATCAGAGTCTTTTCCAATGAGTCAACTCTTCGCATGAGGTGGCCAAATTTATATATATTAATACTGTATTCTTAATTTGTCCCTTTACTTTCCTCTCCCCTTTGGAAACCATAATTTTGATTTTTATGTCTGTGAGTCTTTCTGTTTTATATATAGATTTGTTTGTATTAGTTTCTTAGATTGCACATATGAATCATATCATATAGTATTTGATTTTCTCTTCACCAAGTATAATATTGCCTAGGTCTATTCATGTTGCTGAAAATGGCAATATTTCATTTTTTTTATGACTGAGTGATGTTCCATCGTGTGTGGGTATGTGTGTGTCTGTGTCTGTATATATACCACATCATCATTTTAAGCCAGTTGTCTGTTGATCTGCACTTGGGTGGTTTCCATGTCTTGGCTATTGTTAATTTTGCATTTAGGTGCATATATCTTTTTGAATTAATCTTTTTTTCTGGGTATATGTCCAAGAGTGAGATTACTGTGTCATATGGTAGTTCTATTTTTAGTTGTTTAAGGAATCTCTATATTATTCAGAGTGGCTGCAACAATTGGTATTCCCACCAACAGTGTTGGAGGGTTCCCTTTTCTCTACACCCTTAACATTTTTTATTTATGAACTTTATGATCATGATCATCATGACTGGTGTGAAATGATACCCCATTGTGATTTTGATTTGCATTTTGCTAAAAATTAGCAACACTGAGTACCTTTTCATGTTCCTGTTAGCCATCTGTATGTTTTCTTTGGGAAAATGGCCTTTAGGTCTTCTGTGCATTTTTTTATCTTTTTTTTTTTTTAATACTATGTTCTATGAACTGTTTGTATGTGTATGCTGCTGCTCTAAGTTTCTTCAGTCATGTCCAACTCTTTGCTAATCCATGGACTGTAGCCCTCCAGGCTCCTCTGTCCATGGGGTTCTCCAGGCAAGACTACTGGAGTGCGTTGCCATTTCCTACACCAGGGGATCTTCCCAATCCAGAGACTGAATCCTAGTCTCTATGTCTCCTACATTGACAGGCAGGTTCTTTTTTTTTTTTTTTTTTTTTTTTTTTTTTTTTTGTTGTTTTTTTTGTTTTTGTTTTTTTTTTTTTTTTTTTTTTGAAATTTTATTTTATTTTTAAACTTTACATAACTGTATTAGATTTGCCAAATATCAAAATGAATCCGCCACAGGTTTACATGTGTTCCATGGTGCCAACTGGGAAGCCCTTCTGTCTATGGATGTGACTATTCTGGATATTTCATTTAAATGGCCTTGCAATTATTTTAAACCTTTTCTCACCACTGGATTTTATGCAAAGATTATTTCAATAAAATCCAAAGAAAGTCACTGCACTAAATCAAATTGGCACCATTTTATCATTCTACATAAAAAGAAAAATATGCTCTTTTATATACAAGGAGAAATAGGTAAATGTAATTACTATAAAAATAAAATAGCAAGCAGTAAAACATAAAAGGAAAGGAAAAGGAAAAATTTGATGGTACTTACTAAACCTTATTTAGAGCTCCCTAAAGAACAGTTGTTGTTTCTTTTCTGTGATAATCCTTCCTTGCTCATTCATGTTGCTGCTCATGTAACACCTCTGTCCCAGCACTTTAATTCACAACTAAAGATTCCATGCCAATCCCTTTACTTAACACAGTAGGAAAGCATTAACTTATACATTTCAATAATACACAGTACTTAATTCCACTATTCCCCCATTTAAGCTGATTTTCTTAAATATTGCATAAGCCAGTGGTAATTTGATTTCATGTTTTTATTTAAATTATATACATTAGTACCACTGAAATTAATCTCAATACAACATTTAAAAATAATTAGAAGCAGATTGGGAGTAACTTAAACTAAAACACATACCGAAATTATATGGCTTCCTAAGAAAGAATAGTGTTTATGAGTAATTACATTTAGGAAGAAAAAAGACTAATTTGTATCCTTTCTAAATTGTGGGCTATAGGTTACCATACTACATACAAGAAGATCCCCTGAAGAAGGGCATGGCCACTCACTCCAGCATTCTTGCCTGGAAATTTCTGTGGACAGAGAAGTCTGGCAAGCTACAGTCCATAGCGTTGCAAATCAGACACTATTGGAGCAACTTAGCGTGCATGCATGTATATATCTATATATATATAGAGAAAGATATATATATATATATATCCTTTTAATTCCTTTATTTTAACTTTGAATTTAATTTTGATTGCTTCTTTTGCTTATCTTTAATACTTTTGGAGAATATAGATTTTATATCCTGAAACTACATAAATAGCTATGGCCCAGCTACTCTAATAATTAAAGGCTGTGTGCTGTAGTAAAAGTAAATTAACCAAGTCAAGTTAATTGACTTCTAATCTTCATTGGTACAGCTGGCTGGATGTGTCACTTGATATCTCCCAAACTGTTTCATTTCCAAAATATTAGTTTTGTATCACTTCATCACTTCTCAAGGGCTAATCCATTTTATCCCTCATGTGATATATAACAGAAGACATTCGAAAACATTAGATGTTCTTGAAATTCTTTGACTTTTATTTTTGCTTGCTAACCTAACTATAATATGTTGGAAAATATACATCCTTAGAACAATTTCTCATCATATACCATAAATGAGAACTTTTCTTTTTTAGTGGAATTTCAGGATTAGTAAATGGCTTTTGATATTGTTCACATGCAGAAGATACTGAAAGTTCCCTTTGGTTGCTATAAAAAATGACTAAAAGTGGAAAGTGTTTTGCTATTTTATATTTGTAGAGTAAATACATAATTTGTTGCCCAAGCCAGGGCTCTTTTGTGAGGGAGATGAGGTTAATAAAACATACACCAAATAGGCAGTAGTTAAATGAGAGTGTCCTGGTAAATGTGAAGCATATGCTCATCCTATGACTGTGTGGATCACAATAAACTGTGGAAAATTCTGAAAGAGATGGGAATACCAGACCACCTGATCTGCCTCTTGAGAAATTTGTATGCAGGTCAGGAAGCAACAGTTAGAACTGGACATGGAACAACAGACTGGTTCCAAATAGGAAAAGGAGTTTGTCAAGGCTGTATATTGTCACCCTGCTTATTTTTTATTTAACTTTTTTATTATTATTTAATTATTAATATTAATATTATTATTATTAATTATTTATAACTATTTATTATTATTATTAACTATTTATTATTTAACTTATATGCAGAGTACATCATGAGAAACGCTGGACTGGAAGAAACACAAACTGGAATCAAGATTGCCAGGAGAAATATCAGTAACCTCAGATATGCAGATGACACTACCCTTATGGCAGAAAGTGAAGAGGAACTCAAAAGCCTCTTGATGAAAGTGAAAGTGGAGTGTGAAAAAGTTGGCTTAAAGCTCAACATTCAGAAAATGAAGATCATGGCATCTGGTCCCATCACTTCATGGGAAATAGATGGGAAACAGTGGAAACAGTGTCAGACTTTTCTGGGCTCCAAAATCCCTACAGATGGTGACTGCAGCCATGACATTAAAAGACGCTTACTCCTTGGAAGGAAAGTTATGACCAACCTAGACAGCATATTCAAAAGCAGAGACATTACTTTGCCAACAAAGGTTCGTCTAGTCAAGGCTATGGTTTTTCCTGTGGTCATGTACGGATGTGAGAGTTGGACTGTGAAGAAGGCTGAGTGCCGAAGAATTCATGCTTTTGAACTGTGGTGTTGGAGAAGACTCTTGAGAGTCCCTTGGCCTGCAAGGAGATCCAACCAGTCCATTCTGAAGGAGATCAGCCCTGGGATTTCTTTGGAGGGAATGATGCTAAAGCTGAAACTCCAGTATTTTGGCCATCTCATGCGAAGAGTTGACTCATTGGAAAAGACTCTGATGCTGGGAGGGATTGGGGGCAGGAGGAGAAGGGGACGACAGAGGATGAGATGGCTGGATGGCATCACTGATTCGATGGATGTGAGTTTGAGTGAACTCCGGGAGTTGGTGATGGACAGGGAGGCCTGGCGTGCTGCGATTCATGGGGTCTCAAAGAGTCGGAGATAACTGAGCAATTGATCTGATCTGATCTGATGTAGGCAAAAAGCAAAATAATATTACAGAAGAAAGTAGAACTTTAAAGATCACCCAACAGATGTATCAATGAGCACATAATTAGAATATTTTTTCTTAGTTCCTCAGGGAACTTTGATCTCCTTGAACATAATGTTTTTTGTTGTTGTTTCACATTAAACTGTTTCCAAAAGTCACTTGCAACTGACTTTCAATGTAAGTGGCTCACCCAACATAAAGATAGCTAGTCTCTATCTGCAACAATATTTCAAACTAACCACTCATACAAATATATTTACAATTTCCTTTACTCATCATATATATATGTATGAATAATATATATTATTTTTAATTGATTTATCTTTAAAATATTTCAGTATATTTATGTGTTCAGATAAATTATTTTTAATTTTTATATTATAAAAGTCATGTATGACAATGATGCTGTCACATAGAAACTTAAAAGAAAAGGGGAAATGTTTACTTGTTTGTAGATAAATGAATCAGTTCAGATCATCACTCTTGGGAATTAATCCTGCATCTTCAGTCTTATTGACATGTTGTCAGCATGTTGTCAAGGAAGTGACACTCACATAATATGAATGACAAGAACCATTAATGCATTTCAACATGTAGAATTAAGTGGTGAGGCATAATCCATTGTCTCTCATTGCTGCATGGGCTAGTCATTAAAAGATATAAAGAGGCTAATTAAGAAAGACTAAGGTAAATAATAATCCCAATGTTCTTGGAGGAATTGAGCACCTTAAATTTATAAATAAATATAAAGTAGCTTCTATTCCACTTCAACACATTAATTTGGATTGGAAGGCTAAATTACAATCCTCAGCTTTTATATGAGCATCTTTATAAATTTTGCTCATTGTCATATTTAAGCTTATATGCTAATATACTCATTTGATATATAAGAAAGAAAACTGAACGATAAGATGAGAGATTATGAGGATGCTTAAAAGAAAATAATAAAAATAAATATAACTTCTATGTTCAGATCAGATCAGAAGAGTCACTCAGTCAGTTCCGACTCTTTGCGACCCCATGAATCGCAGCACGCCAGGCCTCCCTGTCCATCATCAACTCCCAGAGTACACTCAGACTCACGTCCATCGAGTCAGTGATGCCATCCAGCCATCTCATCCTCTGTCGTCCCCTTCTCCTCTTGCCCCCAATCCTTCCCAGCATCAGAGTCTTTTCCAATGAGTCAACTCTTCGCATGAGGTGGCCAAAGTACTGGAGTTTCAGCTTTAGCATCAGTCTTTCCAAAGAAATCCCAGGGCTGATCTCCTACATAATGGACTGGTTGGATCTCCTTGCAGTCCAAGGGACTCTCAAGAGTCTTCTCCAACACCACAGTTCAAAAGCATGAATTCTTCGGTACTCAGCCTTCTTCACAGTCCAACTCTCACATCCGTACATGACCACAGGAAAAACCATAGCCTTGACTAGATGGACCTTTGTTGGTAAACTAATGTCTCTGCTTTTGAATAGGCTATCTAGGTTGGTCATAACTTTCCTTCCAAGGAGTAAGCGTCTTTTAATTTCATGGCTGCAGTCACCATCTGCAGTGATTTTGGAGCCCAGAAAAATAAAGTCTGACACTGTTTCCACTGTTTTCCCATCTATTTCCCATGAAGTGGTGGGACCGGATGCCATGATCTTCGTTTTCTGAAGGTTGAGTTTTAAGCCAACTTTTTCACTCTCCACTTTCACTTTCATCAAGAGGCTTTTTAGTTCCTCTTCACTTTCTGCCATAAGGGTGGTGTTACCTGCACATCTGAGGTTATTGATATTTCTCCTGGCAATCTTGATTTCAGCTTGTGTTTCTTCCAGTCCAGCGTTTCTCATGATGTACTCTGCATATAAGTTAAATAAACAGGGTGACAATATACAGCCTTGACGAACTCCTTTTCCTATTTGGAACCAGTCTGTTGTTCCATGTCCAGTTCTAACTGTTGCTTCCTGGCCTGCATACAAATTTCTCAAGAGGCAGATCTGGTGGTCTGGTATTCCCATCTCTTTCAGAATTTTCCACAGTTTATTGTGATCCACACAGTCAAAGGCTTTGGCATAGTCAATAAAGCAGAAATAGATGTTGTTCTGGAACTCTCTTGCTTTTTCCATGATCCAGCAGATGTTGGCAATTTGATCTCTGGTTCCTCTGCCCTTTATAAAACCAGGTTGAACATCAGGAAGTTCACGGTTCACATATTGCTGAAGCCTGGCTTGGAGAATTTTGAGCATTACTTTACTAGCATGTGAGACGAGTGCAATCGTGCAGTAGTTTGAGCATTCTTTGGCATTGCCTTTCTTTGGGATTGGAATGAAAACAGACCTTTTCCAGTCCTGTGGCCACTGCTGAGTTTTCCAAATTTGCTGGCATACTGAGTGCAGCACTTTCACAGCATCATCTTTCAGGATTTGGAATAGCTCAACTGGAATTCCATCACCTCCACTAGCTTTGTTCGTAGTGATGCTTTCTAAGGCCCACTTGACTTCACATTCCAGGATGTCTGGCTCTAGGTCACTGATCACACCATTGTGATTATCTGGGTCTTGAAGATCTTTTCTGTACAGTTCTTCTGTGTATTCTTGCCATCTCTTCTTAATATCTTCTGCTTCTGCTATGTCCATACCATTTCTGTCCTTTATCGAGCCCATCTTTGCATGAAATGTTCCTTTGGTATCTCTGATTTTCTTGAAGAGATCCTTAGTCTTTCCCATTCTGTTGTTTTCCTCTATTTCTTTGCATTGATTGCTGAAGAAGGCTTTCTTATCTCTTCTTGCTATTCTTTGAAACTCTGCATTCAGATGCTTATATCTTTCCTTTTCTCCTTTGCTTTTTGCTTCTCTTCTTTTCACAGCTATTTGTAAGGCCTCCCCAGACAGGCATTTTGCTTTTTTGCATTTCTTTTCCATGGGGATGGTCTTGATCCCTGTCTCCTGTACAATGTCATGAACCTCCGTCCATAGATCGTCAGGCACTCTATCTATCAGATCTAGGCCCTTAAATCTATTTCTCACTTCTACTGTATAATCATGAGGGATTTGATTTAGGTCATACCTGAATGGTCTAGTGGTTTTCCCTACTTTCTTCAATTTAAGTCTGAATTTGGCAATAAGGAGTTCATTGTCTGAGCCACAGTCAGCTCCTGGTCTTGTTTTTGCTGACTGTATAGCTTCTCCATCATTGGCTGCAAAGAATATAATCAATCTGATTTCAGTGTTGACCATCTGGTGATGTCCATGTATAGAGTCTTCTCTTGTGTTGCTGGAAGACGGTGTTTGTTATGACCAGTGCATTTTCTTGGCAAAACTCTATTAGTCTTTGCCCTGCTTCATTCCGTATTCCAAGGCCAATTTTGCCTGTTACTCTAGGCGTTTCTTGACTTCTTCCTTTTGCATTCCAGTCCCCTATAATGAAAAGGACATCTTTTCTGGGTGTTAGTTCTAAAACGTCTTGTAGGTCTTCATAGAACCGTTCAACTTCAGCTTCTTCAGCGTTACTGGTTGGGGCATAGACTTGGATTACTGTGATATTGAATGGTTTGCCTTGGAGACGAACAGAGATCCTTCTGTCGTTTTTGAGATTGCATCCAAGTACTGCATTTCAGACTCTTTTGTTGACCATGATGGCCACTCCATTAATGAAATTTAAATGTGCTCTAAAATTTAGTTAAAGATTTGGTGGCTTCTTGATCAGAATATATATATGCAGTGTTTCTCCTAGCTCAGGGTATCATAGATATTTTTTTGGTAATTTCATGTTCTTATATTTGTTGCCTCAAGTAATTTTCTTCATTTTACAGTGTATTTGGACACACTATGGACAATCAAATAAAGAAAATATAGCCTGGCTGTATTGTGTGTTAGATGATTGGAAGGTATAAATAACCAAGAAATGTTTTCCATTAATTTGTTTCTTTAATCCTGTAGTCACAAGAGTCATATTATATGTACTGTATTTCTAAACTTTTACCAGAAGTGATTGTCTGGTGCTCTCTGGTAATGGGTTTAACTACTTCTCAAGCTAAAATTATTTTATTATCACTTAATGCTTATTGTTGTAGTGTCTTATGTGTGTCATTAGCTAGAAATGAGAAGAAACACTGTTCCTGTTGGTAAATAACTCAAAATTTCATAGGAAATCATACATGCAATCAAGTCAGAAAACATTGTGATATTCACGATAATAAGCATAGCCTAAAGAGGACAAAAAATAACTTTGCCTTAACAAATTATATTGTTCAGTGCATATAAGCCTCTATCTGGAAAAAAGATATTTAAACTATGTAAAATCTATCAAGAACCATGATCCAAAATCTAATAATATCTACTACATATTATTGAGGGGAAACAAATAAACCCACCTACAGGGCAAAAATTATGATCACATAATGCACAGGAGAGAATATCTGAAATCCCAGTGAACATATGAATAAATGAACTTCACTAGTAATCAGGAAACTGCAAATTAAAAGAGGAAGAAGTATAATTTCTCACTTAACTGATTAGCAAAAACAATCAACCACCCACCACCAACAAAAACATTGACAACAGAAATGTTGCTCTGGTAATACTAACTGTGGCAGTAACAAGAAGCAAAAAGACTTTCTATGCATTCCTGATGAGCTTGAAAATTACTAATTTGAGGAGCAATCTAGCAATACCACATTAAGTTGGAGAATTGCATTGCCTACTCATATAGGCTTCCCTGGTGGCTCAAACGATAAAGAATCTGCCTGTAATGTAGGAGACCTGGGTTTGATCCCTGGGTCAGGAAGATCCTCTGGAAATAGGAATGGGAACCCATTCCAGTATTCTTGCCTGGAGAATCCCAGGGAGAGAGGAGCCTTGTGGGCTACAGTTCATGGGGTCGCAAAGAGTCAGACATGATTGAAAGACTAACACTCTCATGTACAAAAAGACAAGTACAAGATACATTTGTAATAGTTGTAAATTGCAAACAGCATTAATGTCCATTAACAACAAAAGCTATATATACACAGCTGTATGCCTGTGTATTTGGAATGGGATAGTATTCCACAGTTAAGCTAAAAGAAATCTACAACGTATTTAGAGAAATGAATAGCACAAGTATAGAAACATTTTTGCTTCTGATTCCATTTATATAAAGTAATAATATATGAAAATTACTAATAATCTATTCTATCTGATCAATATATACATATGACAAACTATAAAGACATTCATGGAAATAATTTCTTTTATATTCCTAAGGATGCTGCAGCAAAGTATCATGAACTGAGAAGCTTAAAATAACAAAAATTTATTATCTTGCAAAACTGATAACTAGAACTCCAAACTCAAGTTGTTAGCAGGCTATGCTCCTTCTGAAAACTCTAGGGAGGAGCACGTCATGTCTTCTATCTTCTGGTCATTGAAAGCAGTCCTTGACATTTATTGGAACTGTATCACACCAGTTTCTGCCTTGACCATCACGTGGTCTGTGTGTTTGTATGTTTGTGTGTGTTTTTCTCTTTAAAAGGAACCAGTCATTACATTTACAGCCCGCCTTAATCTCCTGTTAACTTGATTCAAACATTTCAAAGACCTTATTTCCAAAAAAGGTTTCATTCATGGGAAAAGGAGGCTTCTGTATGTATTTTGGGGGACACAATCGAATCTACAATAACATTTATAAACTCCAAATTTAGAAAAGAGAGGAAGTTAGGATTTGAGAGTGACTAAGGTATTTCTAATGTTTATCATTAACTGTATGGTTATCCATTAACTGAATATGTGTTCATTTTATTTAGGGTGATCAAATAATTTATTGTCCAAACTAGACCACTTAGGCTTCCCTGGTGGCTCAGAGGGTAAAGCATCTGCCTGTGATGCGGAAGACCCAGGTTCGATCCCTGGGTCGGGAAGATCCCCTGGAGAAGGAAATGGCAACCCACTCCAGTATTCTTGCCTGGAGAATCCCATGGACAGAGGAGCCTGGTGGGCTACAGTTCATGGGGTCGCAAAGAGTCAGAAATGACTGAGTGACTACACTTAGTCTTATGCCACTTCAAGGAGTGAAATGGATATAGTTAACCATTAACAGTCCTAAATCAGAATCATCCCTGGCAACCCAAAATGTGTGAGAGTCTTAGGGTTTTTTTTTTTCTTTTGTGTTCATAATGTTTCAGAGTATTAATATGAAGATAATTTTATTCAGATTAATTCATAACAGTGCTTCATGGGTGTTTCTAAAATGAGGAAAAATTCGGAAAATGCACTTTGACACACACAGTCATACATCATTTGTTTCGAACCTTCATTTGTTGTTAACTTCATAGCAAAGCAAGTAATAAAAAATACCTGAAAAAATTGTCCTTATATAAAATTTTAGAGCCAGGTTCTATTAAGTATATCAATCTTCAGGGCTAACCAAGCATTACAATGCTTTGAATATCTTTCAACTCTCTTGTCACTAACACTTTGTTGTTGTTGCTGTTAAAGACAACATTTAGGAAAAGAAATAAAGTTAGAACCTTGCTCAGACTTACAGCAGAAATGTCTGTAATAAATGACTGTTATCCCTTTAACTAGCACTTTGATAGATAATAGCTTACCTTTAAGTCCACTTACATAGGGAGGATACACATAAATAGGCTAGTAAATTTCCTTCTTGAAAGATCTAAGCTAGTATTCCATTTCGTATTCATATTTAACCTTCCACTATCAGTGGAAAGTGTTTATTAAACAGTTAAAACTGATTATCTGGAATAAAAGCAAGCATCTGTTTCTCCATAAGTCTGTCTTAACAATTACAGGCTAAAGTTTCACTGCCTCATTTAGACTCCCAAAGCATGCTGTGTTGTATACTTAATGAATTTTGTTTAATGCAGTAGTTCTTTATGTAATATTCTATACCCATGTAAATTCTTGAGATGATTTAGTTTAGTGTAATAATGTATTCATCCTTGTATTCTCAGGAACAATAGACAAAGCATTTTGCATAAGGAAGGTCAATAAATGTCAGATGCATATTGTTGAGTGAATACAGGTGAAAGACCACATACAGCACAAAAAAAGTGGGAGTCTTGTGCTTCATTTTGCTTATCTAAAGTAAGGCCATAAAATATTCTTTCCATAAGTATAAGGAATAAGAACTTGTGCATTACTTAGAAATTTAGTATTGTTTTAGAATATAATGATGATGATTCTGAACCACAGATATATAACCATTGAGTTATTATTCTATCTCCTTAAACATTCCTTTAACTGACTCTTCTATTAAATGAAACTTCCCATAACAGGTCAAAAATTCTCACAAACTCCAAAACTTCTCTATAGTTTGGTAATGAATTTGTTAAAGGTAATGGAAATTTATTCAGATGGTTTCATCTCAGCAACATTTTATTCAACATATTCTAGTGGTATTGTCTACATCTTTTGATATTCCGTAACCCCTTAGAAATTTCTTACTGAGTAAGCAGACAAGGCATTTCTAGATGCTTCTAATTAACTAGAAGTTGATCTTTGATGAGTATGTATTGGGGGAGTCCAGACAGGAGGGAAGTTGGCAGGAAGGAAAAAAGGGATATGTGAATTCAAATGATGCATAAACTCAAAATAGCATCTAGTCAAAGGTTATACACTGATTGGACTTACTAAGGCTGAAAGAAACAATTTAAGAAAATTGAAAGCAAGACCATAAAGCCTGTAGAGAAGGCAGTCAAAGCATGGCACCTTTATATTCAATTGTTACCTTGACCAACTATGGAGAAAATCCTAAGTGCTTAACTTCACTGGATCATTTGTGGAGGTTTTCTGTGATGTTGGAACCTGGCCACACTTAAACAAATATTTATTTATCCTTGATGGATAAATAAGAGATTTTTCACACATGATCTGATACCATTGGGAAAGTACTTCTCTCTCATCTGAGTAACACTGTGAAGGTAATTTATAATTGGTCATATTTTAAATTGAAGGAATTTTTTTAAAGACTATTTCTATCTGAAAATGTGATATGCCTAGTTTGAGAAGGCTATAGCTGTATAGATGGCTATAGCCATCTATTTACTGTCCTCATTCACCTTCAAGCACATGTGCACATGCCTTTTCAGATTTGCAGAGTGGTCATTTGAGTATTACTCTCTGTCAGGAGCAAATAGAAAGGAAACTGTCTGGTTTTCTTCTCCCCTGTTTTCTGATTGCTCATTAGTACCTTAACACTTTATGTATTCACACTTGTTTCTGTAAAGAGGTAAGCATCCCTGGTCTCAATTAAGAGCAATTACATAGATTTCTGTCTGATTTTGCTAAGTGCATTTTTCTGCTAAAACCTTTTTCTATATTTAGAACTTCAAAGGCTAGCTGACCTAAACTTCTAAGGGAACATGTTTATGTGTTGAACTGAGCAATAAGTGTAGAGGTGCATTATTCTAATTATGTTGACAAGTGAATTTGTAATCAATGAATTAATTCAATTTCAGATAGCTAGAATCAAAAGTATGGCTTTACATAAAATAAAAACTCAAGGGAAAAATATGAACTACTAAGAGCACTGGGAATAACTAATTGGTATTACACTTTCGATATTATTTTCAATAGCAATTTGTGTTATTTAAGCATTTTGTTATTTAAGTATCCATCAGCATTATCTCAATTATGTTATTTCTACGTAATCATATCTCCAAATTTATGGTGAATCACAAAATTAAGTTCAATGCAATTTCTTCTGCAATGAAAAATGTACCTTTTTATTGTTTACCTTTTGTTGTTTTGTGGTTTGTAGATACCTTGAAATAGGTCAAATTGCATAAAAAAAAATGCAGTGAGTCTTCTTTTAGTTCAAAGGAAATACCAGCATGTAAGAGTTTATTCAAAAGTTTACTCATGTTTCTCTGACCATGATAATATCTTATATTTGAATAGAATTTGACTAAAACTAATAATGACATCCATATTTTTGTGGCAAAACTATTTCTGCACTTCTGTAAAGTGATTAGTATGTGTCTATAAATCTACAAATAATGAGAGTACTGCAGTTATGGACATTTTTGTTATGATGGTTCTTGATTCTCATCTTTTTATGGCATTGGAAACTCACAAGAAATTATCACAAGGTTGACATAGCAGAAGACGGCACACTTCCTGGAATTAGTTGATTCATAATATTTCTGTGTTTTTTTTTTTCACTGGCAAGAGTGGGTTAAAAAAAATAATTAGCAACACTAACTAACCGAGTTAGTAAAATAATTCTATCACATGTTGTTCTAAGCTACCAAGTTTGTGTTGTGGTGATTGTGAAGCAATAGGAAATCAGTACACTTGTATACATAATAATTGTGTGTGTGTGTGTGTGTGTCCATACTAAAGTGTAACATGTGGGAACATATCCAATAGATCGGGTTCATGTGTACACAGGTAATTGTTTTCATATCTTTGTTGATAATCAGTACTCCAAATGGGTTTAATAAAAAAGTTGATTTGTTTCAGTCATCATAAACACACATGCTTGACCAGTCCACAAAAATATCAGGTCTATAACACCCTGAATCCAAATAGATCTCATAAAGCTGCTTGGTGGGAGAAGGAAAATGGTAGAGTGGGAAAGGTCACATGTGTAGGGCAAGTATCAAAAATATAGGCTTCCCAGGTGATGCAGTGGTAAAGAATCCACCTGCCAATGCAGGAGATGTGAGTTTGATCCCTGGGTCTGGAAGATTCCCTGGAATAGGAAATGGAAACCTTTTCCAATATTCTTACCTGGAAAATTCCATGGGCAGAGGAGCCTGGTGGGCTGCAGTCCTTTGGGTCACAAAAGAGTTTGGACATGGCTTAGCACACACGCATATGCACCAGGAATACACAAAGTGGAAGATTCAAAAGCTGCTTGGAAACGGCATTACCCATCCGCCACTCAGCCCAGACCAAACATTTAATTAGAAAATTTATGTGCCCAGTGTTCTGGAACTTGAAACTTCATGGAAAAGAATCCATTTTCTAACAATCTATTAATAAATAGATCCATGTAGGTAAGAATAAATTCATAGTTTAATAACTTACCAAGAACTATTTTGAACTCCCAGTAATGAAAATTAACCTACATAAAAATGTAAATTTTTAAAGTAGAAGATTATTAATTTGAGTATGATATGTTGAGATATCCAAAGATATATTTACAGATGCTAGTCTACTGAAGATCAATATATTTTAAATGTGTCCATCTCAAAAAACAGACTGTGAAATAAACATGGATTGGCCATCAAAGCAACATGTGTTTCCTTCAAATTAGGCTGTTTGATGCAGTAGTATCAGCTTCTGTACATGCTACAGATCAGCTAAAATATACTGTATAATTGGAGAATGCTGTGTTGTTGCTGTTCAGTTGCTTGGTCTTATTTGATTCTTTGAGACCACATGGAATGCAGCACACTTGGCTCCTATGTCCTCCACTGTCTCCTGGAGTTTGCTAAAATTTATGTTCATTGAGTTGGCAATGTTAGCAACCATCTCATCCTCTGCCGCCTTCTTCCCCTTTTGCCTTCAATTTTTCCCAGCATCAAGGTCTTTTCCAGTGAGTCAGTTCTTCGCATCAGGCAGCCAAAATACTGGAGCTTCAGCTTCAACATCATTCTTTCCAATGAACACTCAGGGTTGATTTCCTTTAGGATTGACTGGAAAGTGCTATAGAAAATGAATGGCCTTTGACAAACAGTGCGCTTACAGTACAGCTGACCTGCTAACCAGACTATAGAATTAGCAGTTTTCTGGTGTACTTTGCATTGCAAATTTTAAGAAGAAAAAAATGAAAAGTGTGAAACTGATGCTACCTATATTTTTTGATGTTGTTGTTAGAGGAATTTCTGCCATATGTTCTGTGTTCAGTGTCCACATGAATTGATTATTGCTATTTCTTTGTCTCTATCCAACTTACTGGGCCATACCAGAGCAAATCTATATACTCAGGACTCTCCAACAAGCTTTAGATTTTAATCCACTGATCCAGTTGTTTTTATCTGTGAGTGAATGTTGCACAGTAGCCTTTCTGTTGATCAAATGCTTCTTTTCTTTTGTAAAAATTTCCATGAATATGTTTTGCAAATTTTCCTTTGTGAGGAAATTTACTGAATACATTTAAATTTTCTAAAGTAAATTAAATATGTAGAGAGAATATATTAAAATTTTTCAGAATCCTAAAAGATTTTTAAATGAAATAAATCCATTTATTTTCTTTTATTTCTAAGTAAAATCATGCACTTTCTTTGAATGAAATATATTAATTGACATCCTTGATGTCATTGTAATATTAATAATAATATAAAGGAATAATCAGTTCTAATGAGGTGGATGAAAGTGGAGCCTATTATACAGAGTGAAGTAAGCCAGAAAGAAAAACACCAATACAGTATACTAACGCATATATGTGGAATTTAGAAAGATGTTATCAATAACCCTGTATATGAGACAGCAAAAGAGACACTGATGTATAGAACAGTCTTTTGGACTCTGTGGTAGAGGGAGAGGGTGGGATGATTTGGGAGAATGGCATTGAAATATGTATAATATCATATATGAAACAAATCACCAGTCCAGGTTCGATGCACGATACTGGATGCTTGGGGCTGGTGCACTGGGATGACCCAGAGGGATGGTATGGGGAGGGATGAGGGAGGAGGGTTCAGGATGGGGAACACATGTGTACCTGTGGCAGATTCATTTTGATATATGGCAAAACCAATACAATATTGTAAAGTTAAATAAAATAAAATTTTTAAAAAATGTTAAAAAAAAAGAAAAATCTGAACAGAACAGTAATTTAATTGAACAATTACTATGGAGTATCATCAGAAGATAAAAAATTAGTTATTATTTATGTACATTAACAAAGCTAGTGGAAGTGATGGAATTCCAGTTGAGCTATTTCAAATCCTGAAAGATGATGCTGTGACGATGCTACACTCAATATGCCAGCAAAATTGGAGAACTCAGCAGTGGCCATGGGACTGGAAAAGGTCAGTTTTCATTCCAATCCCAAAGTAAGGCAATGCCAAGGAATGCTCAAACTACTGCACAATTGCACTCATCTCACACGCTAATAAAGTAATGCTCAAAAGTCTCCAACCCAGGCTTCAGCAATACATGAACCGTGAACTTCCTGATGTTCAAGCTGGTTTTAGAAAAGGCAGGAACCAGAGATCAAATTGCCAACATCTGCTGGATCATCGAAAAAGCAAGATAGTTCCAGAAAAACATCTATTTCTGCTTTATTGACTATGCCAAAGCCTTTGACTATGTGGATCACAATAAACTGTGGAAAATTCTGAAAGAGATGGGAATACCAGACCAACTGACCTGCCTCTTGAGAAATCTGTATGCAGGCCAGGAAGCAACAGTTAGAACTGGACATGGAACAACAGGCTGGTTCCAAATAGGAAAAGGAGTATGTTAAGGCTGTATATTGTCACCCTGCTTATTTAACTTCTATGCAGAGTACACCATGAGAAACGCTGGACTAGAAGAAGCACAAGCTGGAATCAAGATTGCCAGGAGAAATATCAATAACCTCAGATATGCAGATGACACCACCCTTATGGCAGAAAGTGAAGAGGAACCCAAAAGCCTCTTGATGAAAGTGAAAGTGGAGAGTGAAAAAGTTGGCTTAAAGCTCAACATTCAGAAAATGAAGATCATGGCATCTGGTCCCCTCACTTCATGGCAAATAGATGGGGAAACAGTGTCAGACTTTATTTTTCTGGGATCCAAAATCACTGCAGATTTTGACTGCAGCCATGAAATTAAAGGACGCTTACTCCTTGGAAGGAAAGTTATGACCAACCTAGATAGCATATTCAAAAGCAGAGACATTACTTTGCCAACAAAGGTTCATCTAGTCAAGGCTATGGTTTTTCCTGTGGTCGTGTATGGATGTGAGAGTTGGACTGTGAAGAAGGCTGAGCACTGAAGAATTGATGCTTTTGAACTGTGGTGTTGGAGAAGACTCTTGAGAGTCCCTTGGCCTGCAAGGAGATCCAACCAATCCATTCTGAAGGAGATCAGCCCTGGGACTTCTTTGGAGGGAATGATGCTGAAGCTAAAACTCCAGTACTTTGGCCACCTCATGTGAAGATTTGACTCACTGGAGAAGACTCTGAGGCTGGAAGGGATTGGGGGCAGGAGGAGAAGAGGATGACAGAGGATGAGATGGCTGGATGGCATCACTGACTCGATGGACATGAGTCTGAGTGAACTCCGGGAGTTGGTGATGGACAGGGAGGCCTGGCATGCTGCGACTCATGGGGTTTCGAAGAGTTCGACAGGGCTGAGCGACTGAACTGAACTGAACTGATGTACATTAGGATGGATAGACAGTTGACCTTCATCTTGTGCTAGCCATATCATGTCTAAAGTAGAGTAAAACATTATAAGAATTCAAATTGTAATATAATGACATTAGAACTCCACTCATGCACCTAGCCCACTTCTCTAGGGATCAGGATAATGCTCTTATTTGGGGGTAATATTGAGAAAGACAAGTATGAATAAGCAAGGTCAGGAAACATGTTCTTCCTGGGAATTTCATCTTGAATGTTCACAAGGTGGTGAGATGGTCCCAGAGTCCCTTTGCTGCTGCTGCTGCTGCTAAGTCACTTCAGTCCTGTCTGACTCTGTGCAACCCCATGGACTGGAGCCTACCAGGCTCCTTCATGCATGGGATTTTCCAGGCAAGAGTACTGGAGTGTGGTGCCACTGCCTTCTCCAAGAGTTCCCTTTAGGTATATTTTTAAAACAGAAGACTATACTGATGTTATTGTTTCAGTGCAGTTTCCATCAAACCATGAAAATGGCCTGAAATGATGGTACATTTCTTGGGTTCATCTTAGAACTTCAACTAGCCATAGGAACCAGAAACATTTTTATTACCCAGAGCAACCTCTGGAACACTTGAGCTCCCTGGGTTCTCTCTAGATTTGTATTTAATCTCAGGAAGTCACAAACAAAAATTTTAAAGAATCAAATTTTTTGGTTCTCACTTATTTAAATGGGGCCTGATATATTTAGAAGGTTTCCCAAGTGGCTCAGAGGTAAAAATTTGTCTGCCAAATCAGGAGATGAAAGAGTTGCCAGTTTTGGTCTCTGGGTTGGAAAGATCCCCTGGAATAGGAAATGGCAACCCACTTCAGTATTACCTCAAGAATCCCATGGGCAGAGGAGCCTGGCAGGTTCCAGTCAATGGAATCACAAAGAGGCGGATGTAACTGAGCAACCGAACATGTACATACTCAATATATTAAGAAGAAAGTTGAAAGAAAAGCTATTTAGACTTTTTAGATATAATATCTTTGATCCTAAGAAGTACAACACAAAATTTATATTGATAGAGAATTTGTTTTGAAATAAACATTCTAGTAACAACATTATATTGAGTTATTCTTAGAAGTAATAATTTGAGTAACCTATAATTTAAATTGATGAGTGAGAGACTAATTGACTATTTCTCCAAAGATTGTGTGGAGGAAAGTTCTTAAACACTGGTTAAAGTGGATTAGATGAGTGCTCTCACAAGGAATCCTATTCCTGATGGTTTATGTTTCTTGTGATCTGAAATCTTTAAGATGTTAGTATAGGTAGAACTTGTGAAATTGTTTAAAGGGAAAGTAGGATTCTGATTTCTTGAACAAAGTAGAAAGAAAATTCTTGAGGGTTTAAGTTAAATAAACACGATTTAAAACCCTAATTCAGTCATTTTCAAGCTAAGAGATTCTAGGAAAGCTACTTAAAGTCTTGGGAATTAAGTTTCTTCATCTATAAAATGGGGATAATAAGATAAAATTACAGAGTTGTCACTAGAATCACATGAGAACATGATTATGAATGACCATCATGGGCTGTAAAATCTCAATCACAGTAGAGAAATGTGGCAAATAACACAAAAGATCCATCATACTAAAAACTGAAAAGAGTTTAACTAAACTATATAAAATATACAGTAAATCCAACATAACTATTTGGAACAAAGTGAGCTCTTGGGGTTGGAACTGTTTCTTAGGTATTTACTATCATATCTGTATTGAATTGTTTTCTGTACTTGAACTAAGGTAGTGAAACATCGCATTGGAGAAGGGAATGGCAAACCACTTCAGTATTCTTGCCTTGAGAACCTCATAAACAGTACAAAAAGGCAAAAGGACACTGAAAGATGAGCTTCCCAGGTTGGAAGGTGACCAATATGCTACTGGAGATCAGTGGAGAAATAACTCCAGAAAGAAGGAAGAGTCAGATCCAAAGTAAAAACAACACCCAGTTGTGGATGTGACTAGTGGTGGAAGTAAAGTCTGATGCTGTAAAGAACAATATTGCATAGGAACCTGGAATGTTAGGTCCATGAATCAAGGCAAATTGGAAGTGGTCAAACAGGTGATGGCAAGACTGAACATAGACATTTTAGGAATCAACGAACTAAAATGGACTGGAATGGATGAATTTAACTCAGATGGCCATTACATCTACTACTGTGGGCAAGAATCCTTTAGAAGAAATGGAGTAGTCATCATACTCAACAAATGAGTCCAAAATGCAGTATTTGGATGCAATCTCAAAAACGACAGAATGATCTCTGTTTGTTTCCAAGACAAAGCATTCAATATCACAGTAATCCAAGTCTATGCCCCAACCAGTAATGCTGATGAAGCTGAAGCTGAATGGTTCTATGAAGACCTACAAGACCATCTAGAACTAACACCCAAAAAAGATGTCCTTTTCATTATAGGGGACTGAAATGCAAAAGTAGGACGTCAAGAAATACCTGGAGTAACATGCAAATTCAGCCTTGGAATATAAAATGAAGCGGAGAAAAGGCTAATAGAGTTTTTCCAAGAGAATGTACGGGTCCTAGCAAACACCCTCTTCCAACAACACAAGAGAAAACTCTATACATGGACATTACCAGATGGTCAATACTGAAATCAGATTGATTATATTCTTTGCAGCCAAAGATGGAGAAGCTCTATACAGTCAACAAAAACAAGACCAGGAGCTGACTGTGGCTCAGATCATGAACTCCTTATTGTCAAATTCAAATTTAACTTAAAAAAAGTAGGAAAAACCACTAGACCATTTAGGTATGACCTAAATAAAATCCCTTACAATTATACAGTGGAAGTGAGAAATAGATTCAAGGGATTAGATATGATAAAGTGCCTGAAGAACTATGGGCAGAAGTTCATGACATTGTACAGGAGGCAGTGATCAAGACCATCCCCATGGGGTGAAAAATGCAAAAAGGCAAAATGGTTGTCTGAGGAGGCCTTACAAATAGCTGTGAAAAAAAAGAGAAGCGAACGGCAAGGAGAAAAGGAAAGATATACCCATGTGAATGCAGAATTCCAAAGATAGCAAAGAGAGATAAGAAAGCCTTCCTCAGTGATCAGTGCAAAGAAATAGAGGAAAACAATAGAATGGGAAAGACTAGAGATCTCCTCAAGAAAATTAAAGATAGCAAGGGAATATTTCATGCAAAGATGGGTTCAATAAAGAATAGAAATGGTATGGACCTAACAGAAGCAGAAGATATTAAGACGAGGTGGCAAGAAAACCCACAAAAACTATACCAAAAAGATCTTCACGACCCAGATAATTATGATGGTGTGATCACTCACCTAGAGCCAGACATCCTGGAATGTGAAGTCAAGTGGGCCTTAGAAAGCATCACTATTAACAAAGCTAGTGGAGGTAATGGAATTCCAGTTGAACCATTTCAAATCCTAAAAGATGATGCTGTGAAAGTGCTGCACTCAATATGCCAGCAAATTTGGCAAACTCAGCAGTGGCCACAGGACTGGAAAAGGTCAGTTTTCATTCCAATTTCAAAGAAAGGCATTACCAAAGTGCCGAGGTCCAGCCCCAGCTGATCCAGGGTATTCGAAGGAGAGACGGCTAGGCGACCTATTCAAATGTTAATTAGAGATAATAAAGAGTAATAGAATGAGGATAGCTCAGTAGGAAAATTCAGTGGAGAAAAGAAGCTGAGTGGCTTGGTTTATGCGGAAAATCAATATAACCCGTGACACCAGGTTAGCTCTGACCACGGAGGCCGCAGGCACTCTCTCGAATAGCGGAAGGTGCCCCACCTTAGACACCTTCTCGAGTGGGTCTTAGAAGCCCAGGCAAATAAATGGTCGCAGAGGATATCCGGCCTCCAGATGGACACTCAGCTGGAAGTTAAAGGGAAGAATGACATGGGGAGACCAAGCGTTGGTGAGCAAGGCCCATAGCTTTATTTTCAACAGGGGCTTTTATACCCTAAGTTACACATAGAGGATAATAGGGGATGCGAAGTCAGCAGTCTTTGATGCTTATCAAAAACCAGGGTTTCTTTCCTGTAAATGTATCGTATACAAATGGTTTAGGTGATTTACATCATCTTCTGGCCAGAGGCCTATTAACATTTTATGACTCTTGACAAGCACTTATCAACAAAGACTTATTTTCTCTAAGAGTAATTATTTTAAGGTTTGGCGCCATCTTCCGAAGATAAGATTACGTTCCTATAGGGTGGATGTGTAATGGGTTTACAAAGGAAAGAATTTATTACCTTAAGGGTCTAAAGTTACTAACACTAAGGCCACTACTTATTTTTTCTACATACCAACTATATTAATTAATACACATTCAAGGATACAATTCAGGGGATGTGGAAACTTGGCAACAAACATTGGCTCATCAATGAAATCTTTTACTAGTTTTATTCTGACAGTTTCTAATTCTCTGAGAGGCTCTAAGCTATTTGAATATCTTAAGCTTCCCATGCCTCTCCAGGCTGGGAGGTGTCTGGGTAAACTTGTCAGGCGAGTTAGAGAGCCATCTGAGGGGTTTGGATTTAAACACTCCTAATAGCCCAGGAACTTTATTAATTGGAGCTGTAAGTTAACTCTTTGACAGAGAGAGTGAGATGGTGGTGGGGGACAGCCCCCAGTAAAGTCAGAGGTGAGAGCACAAAGCAATAAAGTAGGCAGACTCTGGTTTTTTGGGCGTAGATGCTCGAGAATATCCGGGGGCACTCCCGAGGCTCGATCCCGCCTTTGCGTATGCCGAGCCTCCTTCCTCATGACCTTTGTCACGAGTGGAATGTCTCTCGCCGGCTCCCGGCACCAAAGAATGCTCAAACTACCACACAATTGCACTCATTTCACACACTAACAAAGTAATGCTCAAAATTCTCCAAGCCAGTATTCAACAGTATGTGAACCATGAACTTCCAGATGCTAAAGCTGGATTTATGAAAGGCAGAGGAAACAGATCAAATTTCCAATATTCGTCGGATCATTGAAAAAGCAAGAGAGTCCCAGAAAAACATCCATTTTTGCTTCATTGACTATGCCAAAGCCTTTAACTATGTGGATCACAACAAACTGTGGAAAATTCTGAAAGAGATGGGAATACCAGACCACCTGACCTGCCTCTTGAGAAACCTGTATGCAGGTCAGGAAGCAACAGTTAGAACTGGACATGAAATAACAAACTGGTTCCAAATAGGAAAAGGAGTTGTCAAGTCTGTATATTGTCACCCTACTTATTTAATTTATATGCAGAGTACATCATGAGAAATGCTGGGCTCGAGGAAGCACAAGCTGGAATCAAATTGCCAGGAGAAATATCAATAATCTCAGCTATACAGATGATACCACACTTATGGCAAGAAGTGAAGAACTAAAGAACCTCTTGATGGAAGTGAAAGTGGAGAGTGAAAAAGTTGGCTTAATACTCAACATTCAGAAAACTAAAGATCATGGCATCTGAGCCCATCATTTCATGTCAAACAGATGGGGAAACAGTGACAGAATTTATTTTGAGGGGCTCCAAAATCACTGCAGATTTTGACTGCAGCCATGAAATTAAAAGACGCTTGCCCTTTGCAAGAAAAGTTATTACCAACCTAGACAGCATATTAAAAAGCAGAGACATTACTTTTCCAACAAAGGTCCGTCTAGTCAAAGCTATGGTTTTTCCAGTAGTCATGTATGGATGTGAGAGTTGGACTATAAAGAAAGCTGAGCGCTAAAGAATTGATGCTTTTGAACTGTGGTGCTGGAGAAGACTCTTGAGAGTCCCTTGGAGAGCAAGGAGATCCAACCAGTCCATCCTAAAGGAAATCAGTCCTGAATATTCATTGGAAGGACTGATCCTGAAGCTGAAACTCCAATACTTTGGCTACCTTATGTGAATAACTGACTCATTTAAAAAGACCCTGATGCTGGGAGAGATTGAGGGTGGGATGAAAAGGGGACAACAGAGGATGAGATAGTTGGATTGCATCACTGACCAAGGGACTGGAGTTCAAGTAAACTCTGGGGGTTGGTAATGGACAAGGAGGCTGGCATGCTGCAGTCCATGAGGTCTTCTAGAGTCGGACACGACTGAGTGACTGAACTGAAAGAAACATCAATAAATGCTATTTGTGTTGATTTATTTTAGGAATAACTTGTGATTTTACCTTTATGATATATACATATCACATAATGGAAAAAATGGTGCTGTTTTAGTTCTATTGCTTAATATGATCTTTCTATTACTTATTTCTTTTGCTTGATATGATCTTAATTTTATATCTATTGCTTAACTTGAAACCATGTATCTGTTTCATGTTTTCTGCTGATAAAACATCACTTGTTAAAAATTTAGGCATGCCCATATTTTGTTCCATAGGTTTGCTAAAGCAAGAAAAATACAGCAATTAATCCTAAGGAGCAGATAGCTACAAACAGATTTTGTGGACTTCCTTAGACTCATCACGAAAATCACAGGCATGTTGAAACAAGTTGTAAATGACTCTCTCTGAACCAGCAAGGTGTCTCTCAATATAAGTCTACCTTGTGCCATGCCCGGTAAAAAAGAAATCTAAATTTTCTCAGGAAATCACTCTTGGTTGTTTCATACTCTGATAGTTTGAATAATTTGCTTGCTTTCACCTTCTCTTATCTGAGAGTTTTTGCCTTGACAGAGCCCGAATGATCTTCCAAGAATACTTTGAGATAAACAATTTAAAAAATAGAATAGAAAAAATAAGTAATAAGTAATACATACTTTTTTAAGTAATAAAAAATAAGTAATAAAGGGAGTTCATAATAATGCAATTGAAATATATGGGTAGTATATGATGGTTAGGTACAAGTAAAATTATAAATATTGCAGTTTTCTCCTATTTATCCTGCTACTCATCTGTTTCTTCTCTTCATGCTATTTCTTTTCTTCAAGTTTGGTGTGATTCTTTGGTCTGTATACATAGTTAATTAAAGTTGTAGATTACTCATTATTGGCTTCATGTAAATAATTGATATTCATTTTCACACTAAGTGCTGAAGTCATTGAAAATTTCCTCAGAATTAACACTTGAAGGATCTACATATTTAACTTGTGCAGTGTGTGTGTGCTCAGTCTATCCTGTCATGTCAGACACTTTGCAACTCTGTGAATTGTAGCATGCCAGGCTCCTCTGTCCATGGGATTCTCCAGGCAAGAATACTGGAGTGGGTTGCCATGCCCTCCTCCAGGGGATCTTCCCAACTCAGAGACCAAAGCTGCATCTCCTGCGTCTCCTACATTGCAGGTGGATTCTTTATGGCTGAGCCACTAGGGAAGCTCAAATATCCTATTTACTGCAGTTTAACTGAAGAGACTGGGTCTTACATCCCTTTCCAATGGGCTTCCTAAGAGTAAATTTTGTATTTGGAAAGATTCCCCCCTCCCATTTCACACATCATCCTCAGGCCCAGGCAGTCTGCTAAGAAAGCCCCAGGTTCCCTCCCTGGTGGTTGATTCTTTGAAGCTGACAAGACAGAGTGCATGATTCCTAATACATCGGCAGTATGATTCCTAAAAAGGAAAAATGGGACTCACACACTGTTTCTTCTAAATGTATGGTTGAGAATAAACCTTGTCATGTACTCAGAGATGAATGAGCAAACAAGAGGACAAAGGGGAAGAGGGTTGGTGTACCAGTGTTCTCTCCAAGTGGAATGAAGCCAAGGGTAAGGAACAAATGCACTCCTGCCCAACCAGAATTGGTAGTAGACTATAATTCTTGAGCTTGAGTGGAAAAGCCCTCATTTCCCAATAAAGATTGTCTCTGTGAGTTGACCAGTTTTGCTGAATTGTGAGACTCACTTTGTGGTAATGAGGGAGCAATATGATCATTTCTTTTTTTTTTTTTTTTTTTTTTGATCATTTCATCCTGAGGCACCCAAATATATGTTTTCCTTTTTTTCCTCATCCCATTATGGCAGAATATACTTAGCAAGGTGACTAAATTCTGGCCATGGAACATTACAAGGGAGTTGGTATCTAAATTATTAAATATTTCCAAGTTCATTTATTTAGTCCATTTCCATGAGTTCAACTTTTTTTTTCATTCAAAATATAAACTCCTATCTTCTGTTGTGAATGGTGAAAAATCACTTCATTGCTGAATTCAGATGTATTCATTCTCTGTCAAGTAAAAAGTTACTATAGAATTAGAAAATTAAAACAAAGCCTATTTAATATCTCACAGTTCTTAACTCAGAAGTGTAGACAAGCTCAAATGGGTTCTCTAATTAGAGTCTCCCTGACTAGTCTCTGTTTTGGGTCTTGTAAGATTGGTCTTGCAGGCTCACAGGCTTAGGGTTCCCTCACGATTAGTGATGTTGATGACTTTTTTATATACCTAGTGATCATTTGTACGTTTTCTGTAGGAAAATGCCTGTTCAGGTCTGCTGTTCATGTTTAATTGGATTATTTTATTTTTTTTCCTATTGAGTTGGAAATAGGTATTCCTATTAAGTAGGAAATTATTTTGGATATTAACCACTTATCAGATATATTATTTCCAAATGCCATCTCTCTTTCTATAGGTTATATTTTCCTTTATTTAATAATGGAAATTTAATATTTAATAAATATCATTTATTATTTCCTGTGCTGTGTGGAAGCTTTTATATTTTGATGTAACCTTCTTTTTCTTCTTGTTTTTTAGCCTGTTTTTGTTTGTGCTTTTGGTGACTTATCCAAGAAATTGTTGCTAAGACTATTATTAAAGATATGTTTCCCAAGTTTTCTTTTGGACTTGCAGTTGCAGGTCTTTTATTTAAGTATTCAATCCATTTTGAGTTAACTTTTGTGAGTATTGTAAGATAGGGATCCTATTAAGCTATATTTCACTGTGGACCTGTGTTTACCTTTTTCCTACAATACATACTTCATGGACTGGTACATCTGATATATCTGATATGTATGATTTCTAGAAATCAGAAATCTTATGCCAGGACATTGAATAAATAGATGATTTATTTATGGCAATGATTTTCTGGATAGGTTAGATTAAACAGTTTTTTTCCTTCTTTCATCTAAATTCTAAAATAAGTTATAGACTGAATACTTTTCTCCTGTTTCTATAAAATAATTCATTTATGTGTTTAAAGCACATTTACTGGGATCTGACAATGTCTGAATACTATTCTAAATGGTGGGGATTTTAAAATAATAATAGCAATGATAACAGTAATAACAGGAGCAAAAACTATCAGTCGGAGAATCACTGATTATATGCAGTCTTCAGACATCACACTAAGCATTGGGAAAATACTTAGAGTTTCATATTTTCTTCCTTATTGAGAAAACTGAGTTTAAATGAATTTAGCAGTTTGACAGAGGGCTTGAATGGAGGATCATTCATTACTCATATTTACATTTTTTAAGCTAAGTTCTTCTCAACTCACATGGCTAAAATACCAAGATGTAATTACTCTAATGTCAAACTAAAATGCAATCACTGACTTGCTTTCTCCATATCCCCTGAACTGTGAGTCAAGAAATAAGGCTGTATCTTTTGGACTCTGTGGGAGAGGGAGAGGGTGGGATGATTTGGGAGAATGGCATTGAAACATGTATAATATCATATATGAAACGAGTCACCAGTCCAGGTTCAATGCACGATACTGGATGCTTGGGGCTGGTGCACTGGGAAGACCCAGAGGGACGGTATGGGGAAGGAGGAGGGAGGAGGGTTCAAGATGGGGAACACATGTATACCTGTGGTGAATTCATTTTGCTATATGGCAAAACCAGTACAATATTGTAAAGTTAAAAAGTAAAATAAAAGAAAAACATTAAAAAAATAAAAAATAAAATTATTCAACAATAAAAAAAATGAAAGAAAGAAATAAGGCTGTAGTGAGTTAAGGGATAAGTTAGCCTGAGTGAGCTAACTCAACAATAACTCTGAATTTACTTTCTCACTGGAATTAGCTCTTTGCAGTGCATAGATGTGCATAGGGAATTTATGAACTGTACTTTGCTGATTAACTGAAGTTGTCTTTTAAGGTTTCAGGTAATTTGTTCTTTTTTGAATTGGTTTAAAGCAAATCAAAGAACTGAAGACTTACACCCATAATTACTTATCAGTTGAAAGTAAGAGAGAAAATAAAAGAACATTTAATTCTCCTCTTAGTCTCCATGCCCTTTCATCTCTGTCTTATTGATGTGATCCTGTTTCCTTGGACTGAGAAGCAGCTTATAATATATTCTGCTTTCATGTAATCAACATAAAATGTGAAAGGAATCAAAACTCTTTAGTTAAAAATTGGTATGCTTTATTCCCTGACTCAAGTTAAGCAAAGTTTAATGTAATGCTATTTCAATAGATAAATAACCAAGAATTTTCAGTTCCTTCATACAACAAATATTTATCAAACACCCATTTCTGTCCCAGGCTTCTAAGTAGTCAAGAAGTAAACAAAGTAGAAAAAAAAAAAAAATGTTCCTGACCTCATTGAACTTACACTGTAGAGGAGAAACTGAAATGCAAGTAAGTATATTAAGGAGTCAGAAGTTATGCAGAAAAGCAAAACAAAGAAAGGGAATAGGAAAGGCTAGCTCTCTATGTGTATGGCTATATTTTATAAATGATGGTCAGAGAAAGCCTCACAATTAAAGCATTGTTGATTAGACATCTAAAAGAAGTGAAAGGGCAAATTATATAAATATATATTCAAAGTATATTTCAAGAAGAGAGAGAAGCAAATGCTAAGGGCCCTGATACAGAAACATATTTGAGATATTCTGAGGAGGCCAATGTTTTTGGAAATAAGTGAGATGTTATAAGAGGGAGTGATATTAGAGAAATATCAGGGAACTGGGTATTGTGGGACCTTGTAGGCAATTAATTTCAAGAATATTTTCACTCAGAGTGAGATGAGAATCCATTGGAAAGTTTTGAGGAGAGTGAGACTTTTTTTAAGTTAATTTTTATTGGGGTATAGTTGATTTATAACGCGGTGTTTGTTTCTGCTGTACAGGGAAGTGAATCTGTTATACATACGAATATATCCACTCTTTTTTAGATTCCTTTCCCATAAAGGTCATTACAGAGTATTGAGTAGAGTTCTCTGTGCTATACAGTGAAAGTGAAAGTGTTAGTCACTCAGCTGTGTCCAACACTTTGTGATCCCATGGATGGTAGCCCACCAGGCTTCTCTGTCCATGGAATTCTTTAGGCAAGAATACTGGAGTGGGTAGATACCTTCTTCAGGGGGTCTTCAAACCCAGGTGTCCGGCATTGAAGGCTGATTTCTTACCATCTGAGCCACCAGGGAATCCCTGTGCTAAACAATCAGTTCAGTTTAGCTCAGTCGTGCCTGACTCTTTATTACTCCATGGACTGCAGCACACCAGGCCTGCCTGTCCATCACCAACCCCTGGAGTTTACTTAAACTCATGTCTATTGAGTCGGTGATGCCATCCAACCATCTCATCCTCTGTCATCCCCTTCTCCTGCCTTCAATCCTTCCCAGCATTAGGGTCTTTTCCAATAAGTCAGTTCTTCACGTCAGGTGGCCAAAGTATTGGAGTTTCAGCTTCAGAAATTTTTACTCCTTCCAATGAATATTCAGGACTGATCTCCTTTAGGATGGACTGGTTGGATCTCCTTGCTGTCCAAGGGACTCTCAAGAGTCTTCTCCAACACCACAGTTCAAAGCATCAATTCTTCTGCGCTCAGCTTTCTTTATAGTTCAACTCTCACATCCATACATGACCACTGGAAAAACCATAGCCTTGACTAGACGGACCTTTGCTGGCAAAGTAATGTCTCTGCTTTTGAATATGCTGTCTAGGTTGGTCATAACTTTTCTTGCAAAGAGCAAGCATCTTTTAATTTCATGGCTGCAGTCACCATCTGAAGTGATTTTGGAGCCCAAGAAAATAAAGTCTGTCATTGTTTCCATTGTTTCCCCATCTGTCTGCCATGAAGTGATGGGACCGGATGCCATGATCTTAGTTTTCTAAATGTTGAGTTTAAGCCAACTTTTTCACTCTCCTCTTTCACTTTCATCAAGAGGCTCTTTAGTTCTTTGCTTTCTGCCATAAGGGTCGTGTCATGTGTATATCTGAGGTTATTGATATTTCTCCCAACAATCTTGATTCCACTTGTGCTTCATCCAGCCAAACGTTTCTCATGATACAATAGGTTCTTAAAAACTGCTATATAGTAGATCCTTATTAGTTATCTATCTTCCTTATAGTATTGTGTGTACGTTAGTCCTGGTTTCCCAATTGATCTGTCCCAACTTCAGTCCCCTTTGGTAACCATATGTTTGTTTTCTACATCTATGACTCTATTTCTGTTTTGTAAACAAGTTCATTTGCACTGTATTTGTGATACTCCACATATAAATAGTATCATATATTACTTGTCTTTGTCTGACTTACTTTACTCACTACGTGACCTAGACCATCTCTAGGTACATTCATGTTGCTGCAAATGCCATTATTTCATTTATTTTTAAGGTTGAGTAATATTTCATTTTGTGTATATACCACATCTTCTTCATCCATTCATCTGTCAATGTACACTTAGATCGCTTCTGTGAGGTCCAGTTATCTTTATAAATTATAATTTTCTCTGAATATATGCCCAGGAGTGGACTTGCTAGATCATATGGTAGCTCTATTTTTATTTTGGGAACCTCTGTTCCAGTATGGAGAACCTCTATACTGTTTTCCAAAATAGCTATACCAATTCACATTCCTAACAATAGTGTAGGAGGATTCTCTTTTCTCCATACCTTCTCCAGCATTTTTATTATTTGTAGATTTTGAATGATGGCCATTAAGACTGGTGTGAGGCGATAGCTCATTGTAGTTTCAATTTGAATTTCTTTGAATTTCTCTGATAATTAATCATGTTGAGTATCTTTCAAAGTGTTTTTTTTTTGTTTGTTTTGTTTTTTTGGCTATCTGTCTTGAGAGTCCCTTGGACTGCAAGGAGATCCAACCAGTCCATTCTGAAGGAGATCAGCCCTGGGATTTCTTTGGAAGGACTGATGCTGAAGCTGAAACTCCAGTACTTTGGCCACCTCATGCGAAGAATTGACTCATTGGAAAAGACTCTGATGCTGGGAGGGATTGGGGACAGGAGGAGAAGGGGAAGACAGAGGATGAGATGGCTGGATGGCATCACTGACTCGATGGACGTGAGTCTGAGTGAACTGCGGGAGTTGGTGATGGACAGAGAGGGCTGGCGTGCTGCGATTCATGGGGTTGCAAAGAGTCGGACACGACTGAGTGACTGAACTGAACTGAACTGAACTGAATGTCTTCTTTGGAGAAATGCTTATTTAGATCTTCTTCCCATTTATTTGTGATTGGGTTGTTTGTTTTTTAAAGATATTTAGCTAAGTTGTATATACTGTTTATATATTTTAAAATAGAGTCTGTGACTGTGGTGCTGTCTGTCTTTGTTGAAGGCAGCTTTCCTATGATTATACTGATATGTTGATAGCAGCATCTCGGGCCTCTGTCCACTAGATGTCAGTAGTCCTCCTGACCGGGTTTTGACTCCAGAGTCATTTGCAGACATTCCCCAGGGGATACAAAATGACCACTAGTAAATAACCACTGTTTTAAATGGATTACTTTAAGAAAAGAGGCTAGGGGTTGGGTGGGGCAGGGGGGAGTGGGGATGGAGAGGGAACAAGAAGAGAATTCTGTAGCAAGTTTTATCAGTAATTCAAATACACTATGCAGTTGTGGACTTTCATAGTACCGGATATTGGTGAGAACTGGCTGAATTCTGGGTACATTTTAAAGATAAAGCCTTAAGTCTTAAGGGATTTGTTAATGTGGAATAAAGGTAAAGAGAATAATCAAGATGTTTACATGTATTTGCTTTAGTCCTTACAAAATCTACACTATTATATAAATGTTTAGCTGGTCCTCAAATATAGCTCAGTTAGAAAATTTATCATATTAATTTCAAGTCTGAAAGTTTAATTTTGAATGAATATAAATATTCCTTGGAGTTGTAGTATACTAAGTTAAGAAAGGGACAGAGGTAATAGTTTTTGTTTGGAAGTGAAAGTCACTTATGCAGACTCCTTGTGACCCCATGGACTATACAGTCCCTGGAGTTCTCCAAGCCAGAATGCTGGAGTGGGTAGCCTTTTCCTTCTCCAGGGGATCTTCCCAACTCAGGGATCAAACTGGGATCTCCTGCATTATAGGCAGATTCTTTACCATCTGAGTCATAAGGGAAGTCCAAGAATACTGGAGTAGGTAGCCTATCCCTTCTCCAATGGATCTTCCAGACCCAGGAATCTAACTGAGGTCTCCTGCATTGCAGGCAGAGTCTTTATCAACTGAGCTATCAGCGAAGCCCAGTTTGGGGGTTGAGAAGGTATAAATCGAGTTTTGGACCTGATACATTTGAGACCTTGAAATAGAGATGGATTTGAGCCTATGAGTTTAGAGTACAGTAGGAAAAGTCCTGAGTGGAGTTACCCGTTGTAGAGTCATCAACACACACATTAATCATCAAATGAGCATGACTGATATGAGTATTTAAATATTAAGAAGTTAGATAAGCAGGAAGCAGGTTAGGAAACAGAGAAAGAGTCTTCAGTGAGATCAGAGTTAACCAATTGCAGGTGATATAAGGGAACATGTGAAGAAGTTGCAAAAATACCATTAATAGGAGACAAAAAAATAAAAGGTATAGAATTTATTTAGAACTGTGGAGGCTATCTGTGATCCAGTTTGATGTCTTAGTGGATTGCTGTTATGCTCATCCATTACAGTGTGCTCCAAACAGAATTAAAGAAAGGAAATAAGCACAGGGGATTTGAACATTCATTTGAGAAGTTTTGTTATAAAGAGGTGAGGGTGCATTGGGGTAAGAGTAAACGTAGAGTTGTTGTTGTTCAGTCACTCAGTGTGTCTGACTCTATTCTGCCCCATGGACTGCAGCACACCTGGCTTCCCTGTCCTTCACTATCTGCCTGAGTTTGCTCAAACTCATGTCCATTGAGTCAACTTTCAAATGTAGAGAGAAGTAGAATACAGGAGGTTCTTTGTTTTAAAATGGAAGGCATTGAAATAGATTTGCATACTGAAAGGGAAGATCTAGTGGAGAGGAAACACTGGTGCAAAGGAGAGAGGGGTAATTATTGAAGAGATAGGCTTGAGTTAACTGGAGGAGAGGCAATCAAATGTAAACAAAATTGGTGGGTTTAGGTAGAACCTCAAACGTTTGTGAGAAGAGGACAGAGGACTGAGCATGTGGTTAGCAAGAAAGGTAAATTGGCATGGAGATGGAATAATTGGCAGCTCTCTTACGATTCCTATTGAGATGGAAAATAAGGTATTCAGCTGAGAGGAATGTTAGAAAAGGACCTGGTGAAGATTTCAGGAAATAAATGATGTAAAATAGGCCTTAAACAGTGGGAGATTGTTTAAAAAAGTAGAGCAGGTTTTCTGGAGCCAATTAGTGTGCATGTGTATGAGCTCATGCGTGTGTGTAATTGTCTTCTTTTAATATAATATGCTAAGCAAATGTTTTCACATTCAGTCTGTATTAGTTTTTCTTGGATGTTTAATCAAGTCTTCCATACATCCATTTTCATGATTACATAAATGTTTACACGGTTCTCAAATATAGCTCAATTAGAAAATTCACTGTATTAATCCTAAGTCTGAAAGTTTAAGTTTAAAAGGATATGAATATCCCTTGAGTTCTTCATGAAGATCTTAAAAAGCTAGAAGCAATACAGGGTAGTCATTGCTTTAAAGGAACTATGACTTACAGAAGAAAAGATCATAAAATAAGGTCGAGTTTAGTACTAAACTTCTGTTGTCTTAAAAGACATAAGGAAGGCATGGAAAGTATCAAAATTGATCATTATTTTCTTGTAAGGACTCTAACAATAGTTTTTTTGTTTGTTTTTTTAAGGCCTGAGTGGCATATTTGAAATTAGTCAATTTATGAGGGTGCTTTAATGAAGAGCTTCACTGAGTAGGTGACATTTGATCTGGATCTTAAAGAATGAATAGTAGACTATTCTGAACACAGAAATTAGAAATTTGAAAGACATCCAATTTTGTGTGGAATGTGAAGGAAAAGAAATTGACTCTGCTTAGAACCACTTTGGAAGGAAGGTAAATAGAAATAAACAGATCCATAGCCAGTACAGATACATTGATTCTAGACACTGCTAAGGTATTTGAATGTTTCCTTTAGGAAATTAGCATGTAAAACTTCTCAAGGCCTCCTGACCATTTTCAAGAATTGCATGATATGATTTCTATTTCCAAAGGTTAATGGCATGGAGAGTGGGCTGAAATGGGGATGACTGGGTACAATGAGGTCAATTGGCTGATTAATGTCCTCTGGTAGCTCCTGATGAATGCCAGTGTCAGTAAAGTTGGTGAAAGGAACCAGTCGTAAAGGAACCAGTTGGAGGCCTGGTGACCAGTTGAACATTGAACGGGACAATGGAGGTGGTAAGTGAGACAATGGAGCAGGGGCATCTCAATAGCTGTCATTTGAAATTACTGTTCAATGATCTTCAATGAACTAGATCTAGAGGTCTTAGATTCAAGTGAGTCATATTCAAATTTGTGTACCAGGAATGCTATCAAAGCATCCTCACATTTGAATACTTATTCTGTACATTCTCAGAATGGAGAAGACCTAGGTAAATATATTTTTGACCACTGAAACAGATGTGTTTAATAAGTTGTTTAAGGATTTTATCATATCTGTTGGTAGAATGGAGTTAGTTTCAATTGATCACTGAGGAAAAAGAAAATGTTTACATTTCCTTCATTCCTTATGAATCTATGAGTTATAATTTTACTTGAATAACCTCATGTTTCTTTATTTCTAGATCCTACAGAGCCATCAACTTCAAAAAGTAGCAGTAAATGAAAGAAAAGCCTAGAGCATACAAAACATTCTTTTTTTAGCTCTGTGGCTGATAATAGCCAAACTTTTAAACTAGTAAATCCCTTCTTTGCTAGAAGGGTTAGAGCCTGATCTGGCAGTTTGTATACTAAATCCAAGGACAGTAAATTAAATAGCCTCAGAAAATTAAAAATCACTTTGGGATGGACATTCTTATTGCTAAATAGAACCAGGATAAATAATGGTCCATCTCTATTCTACTAAAGATCTATCCATAGTAATTGAGCAGTATTCATTCCAATGAGACTCATGATTTTTTTTTTCCCTGATGGCATTAATTAAACTGACATGATTTTGTCAACTGTTAATATATTTTTTTAAATCACAGCACTAAAATGATCAGATTATTAATTCTATTTACATCTTTAATTGTAACTATTTTTTTAATCACTGACAATAGACATGCTGCCAGAAATAAAAATCCTACTGAGGATTTATCATCTTATAGATCTGCATGCAAACAGTCAGACAGCTGCATTTTTCACCTTCTCATCAAGCTAAGCTAAACAATTGATTTAAATTATAATCAGGATATTCTGGAACATTTTCCATAAATAATCCCTTTCAATTAATATTATCAGAGAAATGTTTTTGAATGTAACATTCAGTAAAATATGATCTTCAATTCCTTGATAATTTACACTAATACATTTAAAATTTGTCAGCATATGCAAAAGTTTTCAAAATGAACATAAAATAGAATGGGATGAATTTTTCAAAGAGGAAAATTAATTCTTTATAAAACATATCAATTCATAGGAAAGATTAATCAAGATAAATCAAGGTATATTAAAATTTTAATAATTTATTCAACCAAGCAATGATGTGGTTTCCCAGATTTTGTTTTTCTTCTGTAGGTAATCACAGCATTAGGGGCCCTTTAAACTAATTTAAAACCTGAAAAGCTCCCTAAATAAACAAAAAAAATGAAGAGAATAATCAAATGTATCTGAAAACAATGATACTAGTTTTGTTCAATTTATTTCATGGCCTTTATATCTGCATATTTATTGTAGTGAGATGGAAATTATGACAGTTTTAACTTTTTAAATGCATTGGAGCTATCAGATATTGTTGAAAGAGATTTAAGAAAAGAGAAATAAATGGAAAGGTACACACTGCTAATGGATCAGAAGAGTTACTACTAAAATGATCATACTACTCAAAGCAATGTACAGATTTAATGGAATATATGTCAACATATGCATAGCATTTTTCATAAAACTAGAAAAGTATCTTAAAAATGTATGGATACACAGAAGACTGAATAGCCAAAACAATCTTGAGGAAGAAAACAAAAATATGAATTTTTTCTCCTTAATTTTAAAGTATACTGCAAAGCTATAGTAATCCAAACAAGGTGCCACTGGCACAAAAATAAATACATGTAGATCAATGGAATAGAACAGAGATCCCAAAAATAAACCCTTGCACATATGGTCAATTAATCTGTGACAAAGAGGGAAAGAATGTGCAGTTGGTAAAAGAGAATCTCTTTTGCAAATGGTAAATGTTAGGAAAATTTGACAAATACATGTAAAAGAATAAAACTAGACCATTCCTTATATCTTATACAAAAATAAACTCAAAATGAATTGAAGACTTAAACATAAGATTTGAAATGTATACCTTCTAAAAGAAAGCAAAGGCAGAATTCTCTTTGACATAGATCATAGCAATATTTGGAGGGATCTGTTGCAAAGCAAAAGGAACTATGGCAAAAATATATGAATGAAGTCAAATTAAATGTAAAAGCTTTTTCACAGCACAGGAAACCATTGACAAAATGAAAAGACAACCTACCGAATGGGAGAAAATATTTGCAAATGATATGACTGATAACAGGTTAATAGTTAAAATATGTAAACATCCACACAACTCAATATTAAAGAAAACAAACTGAATTAAAAAAATTAGGAGACCTGAATAGATGTTTTTTCCAATAAAGACATACACATGACCAATACGCATATGAAAATATGTTCAACATAACTAATCATCAAATATATCATCCTACCATGAGATCAAAGCTACAATGAGATATCACCCCACACCAGTCAAAATGGATATTATCAAAAAGACAAGAAATGAGAAAAGTTGGCAAGGATGTGGAGAAAAGGAGGTCTCCATGTACCTGAAGGTAGAAATGTAAATTGGTTCAGTCACTATGGAAAACAGTATGAGGATTCCTTAATAATAAAAAATAGAATGACCTTAAGATTCAGCAGTTCTTAAGGTCATTCTACTTCTGAATATTTATCCAAAGAAAACAGAAACACTGTTTTGAAAAGATAATATTGCATCCTCATGTTCATTGTAGTATTATTTACAATAGCTAAGATAGCTTAAGTACTCACCATAAGTGAGTGGATAAAGAAGTTATAAATACACACACACACACAATGGAATATTCAGTCAGTTCAGTTCAGTCCAACTCTTTGCAACCCACAGACTGTAGCCTGCCAGTCACCTCTGTTGATGCAATTCTCTAGGCAAAAATACTGGAGTGGATAGCCAGTCTCTTCTCCAGGGGATCTTCCGGACCCAGGGATTAAACCCAGGTCCCCTGCATTTCAGGCAGATTCTTTACTGTGTGAGCGACCTGTGGCTCAGCTGGTAAAGAATCTGCCTGCAGGGAGACCTGGGTTCAATCCCTGGGTTGGGAAGATCCCCTGGAGAAGGGAAAGGATACCCACTCCAGTATTCTGGCCTGGAGAATTCATGGACTGTACAGTCCATGCGTTTTCAAAGAGTCAGACATGACTGAGTGACTTTCACTAATCCTAATTTTGGGGCTTCCCTGGTGGCTCAGACAGTAAACCATCTGCCTGCAATGCAGGAGACCAGGGTTTGATCCTTGGTTGGGAAGATCCCCTGGAGAAGGAAATGGCAGTCCACTCCAGCACTCTTGCCTTGAAAATCCCATGGACGGAGGAGCCTGATAGGCCACAGTCCATGGGGTTGCAGAGTCGGACACGACTGAGCAACTTCACTTTCATTTCAGTCATTCACTCGTGTCCAATTCTTTGTGACCCCAGAGACTGCAGCACACCGGATTTCCTGTCCATCACCAACTCCCAGAAGTTTCTCAAACTCATGTTCATCTAGTCGGTGATGCCATCCAACCATCTCATCCTCTGTCATCCCCTTCTCCTGCCTTCAATCTTTCCCAGCATCAGGGTCTTTTCCAATAAGTCAGTTCTTCACATCAGGTGGCCAAAATATTGGAGTTGCAGCTTCAAGTTCTTGTTTTGTAAAATTGTGAAGGAAAAGAGTGACTTCCAGTATTTAACCTCATTAGCAGTGTGCATATCACAGGTAATATAATTTCACAGTTCACCCTCTTTTTATAGTTGTGGTTATTGGTAGCAGGAAATATATTTTATTTGGATGTAATTGTCCCTTTGCCTCCTATGGACACACATGAGGACACAATGAAAGTTAGTTAGCAAGTATTTAAAACGTTACTTCTTTGTACTTTTTAATACAGTCTACATGTTTCAGCTTTCAAAAGCTTAAAAAGGCAGTGCAGGCAAGTAGGTTCTTTTTCTGCCAAAATGAGCAAGTTCTGTTGTTTGCCAGCAAAAAATTCTGTAGTTTTCAAGATTTTTTCAGCATGAGAAATCTTTTGAAAAATAGTCCTATTCTCATTTGTAGATCACAGAACTATTTTTGTTTCTTGTCCATTCTCACATTTGGATAAAACAATTTTGGTTTTGAATGCATACATAAACCACCTGGCTTGCTTTTTATCCTCAGCCTAATGGGGGGGATGGAATGAGACTGCCAGCAGCTTGTAGCAAATCTAGAAAGGGCTGTTCTGACAATTTCTAACTCCCGAAAATAGCACTGCCTTGCTGATAGTGCATTCAATTTATTTAAATTGTTGTGCTGAAGGAAAATCATTTTTCCTTCTGTTGCTGTTTCCATTACTTTCAGAGACTTTTGCCATTTGACTTGATTCAGAATGGAGATATAAAAATTTTTCACAGATCAAATTAAATAGAATATCCAATTAATTATTAAAATATACATATAAAACATGCATGGATAATTTTGCAAGTGGAAACAAGTTGATACTAGCAGTAGATTGGCAAATGTAAGTATCTTATATAGAATTAAACCCAAGCAAAATACTCAGCAGTGCTTACTGACAGAGAAATTCCTAGAGAGGGAAAAAAAAAAGGATGGGAATCAATTTCCTACACTTTTGTCAAGTATTCATTATTTTGAATTAGAAATGACGTGTTTCCATCAAGATTTTTAATTTATGTTTTGTAATTTAAAAAAATTATATAGATGTGTCACTTTGTTTCAGAAATGATTTAAAGTGGTTTAAGTACATGCAGTATAAAAAGAGGTGTTGAAAAAATTATTTGGAAAAAAGAGTGACATGAAGAAAAAAAATCAGTGAAAAAGGCAATGCCAGCAGAGCACAATATACATGTTTTAGTCAAAATTATTTGCCACATTTACTACTAATAGAGGGCTAAAAATGATCTCAGACCAATCTCAAATGTAATGCAAAGAATATGGCATGTAATGCAAAGATGTCTGTTAAATAATTCATGATGATAATGAAATCAAATTTATTACATAGGAGAAAGAGAATTACACCATTATTAAAACTAACTTCCAGTTAAAATTCAGTAAAATCAGTTCTTAATGAGTCAGAATAAAGCAGTGCACTTTTTTTTCTACTGTTGCTGAGAGTACCTACTTAATTGCACTAGTTAAAAGGTTTCATCATCTCTCTTAACATAAGCCAGTAAAATGTGGGAGTATAGCAATTATCACAGCAACAAAAGCAACACTAAACCCCATGACACTGACTCAATAATTTTTGATAAGCAGCCCTTCAGTTGATTTTGATTTACGAGTGTAAGAAGATGTAGGATCGCCAGCAGAGACTGTTATCTGATCACAATTTCCACCAACCCTGCTTCTCCCATGAATATTAAGTCTTTTATAAGCATCAGTATCTGGAGGTCTCTATTCATATCTATCTGACTCATTGGAAAAGACCCTGATGCTGTGAAGGATTGAGGACAGGAGGAGGGGGGGCAACAGAGGACGGGATGGTTGGAAGGCATCACTGATTCAATGGACATGAGTTTGAACAAACTCTGGGAGATGATTATGGACAGGGAAGCCTGGCATGCTGCAGTCCATGGGGTTGCAAAGAGTCGGACACGACTTAGCGACTTAACAATTACCACAACAAATTCAACTCTGGCTCTTTAATTCATTGTGATTGCTTACCACAAAATCAAAGTCTGAGGAAAAGTAAAAAAATCCCCAATCTCATATTATTCCTAAAAGAAATCTCCACAGGTTTATAAAAAAATATAATAAGGACCCACTTTTTACCTAGTCTAGAGTAATCCTTCACAGTTTGCAGCATATATAGAATAATTAAACTAATATACAATATTCACTTCCCACGTAGAGATGCAATTTAAAATGTTCTGTATTCATACCATATGATTTCACTCAAAAATATTGTCATCTAAAAATGCTATTAGATACACCTATATCTAAACTGATCATCTGCATGAAAGATATCCAGTACTTTCACCAATATTAGGATTTAAATCCCCAAATATGATCAATTCTACTCTGCAGTAAGTCTTCAAAATAATAGCAAAAGAGTTCTTAATAAGGGATACTACTTCAGAGACAGTAACATGCTTTGGTTCATAATTCTCCAACTGGGCTTCATATTAGAATCATATTATAATGTCTAGTCTCTGCTCCCAGAGACTCTGATTTAATCACCCTGAGGTAGTGAATTAGGTATTTTTAAAAAGCAACTGAGGTGATTTAATAAGCTGAGATTCGCCATGTTAAACCAATCAGTTCCAGCTTACCAGGAAATTAAAACAAGTCTAGTGAGAAAGCTCCAGGCTCATAAACTAAAATGATCAGTTCGTTTTCTTAAAGTTTTCAGAGTTAAAGTCAACTACTCAGTTCTTCCAGCATTTCTTTTTTTTTTCCTGTAAGTGTTGATATGGTGAGAGAGCTATTAATAATTATGAAAATGTAAATGTGACGTTTCAAATATCCAGCAGAAGGTAAAATTACAACACAATTGAGGAACTAAGACATACAGGCTTTAACTTTTGGAAAACAAAATATCATAGTTCACTCGGCAAATATTTGTCACTAGAATGAGTTCCTAATATAAATCCCTGGATTTAGTCTGAACACATCTGGAGATTTGTCCCACTTACCTAAAGAACACTTCTACATATAACAAACAAAACCTCTGTGATCTAGAGATAGAATATCAACTTGGTTACATGAAATGGAAACATTTACAGGAATTTTGACTCAGATTGCCTGTGTTGGATTGGAAATTACTGATGAATTAGCCAAATAAAGAGGATTCTTCAAAAGAGAGTTTCAAACCCCAAACAAACAATCAATAAAGCCTCTTTCCATTGAGACAGTGTCAGGCAATCGGAAGTCAGTCTCATGGGCCAGTCTTCAATCAAAATGAGACCAAGAAATACCCCTTTCTGAGATGACAGTTAATTGTTAGTTGGTCAGTCATGCCCAACTCTTTGCAACCCCACGGGCTGTACCCCACCAGGTTCCTTTGTCCATGGGATTTTTCAGGCAGGACTACTTGACTGGGTTACCATTTCCTCCTCCGAATGGATAGGAATTAAGAATGGACTCTAACAAAGCCTTGATGGGACTTGTAAGGAGATAGAGCTTCCCTCATTTGGAGAAAAAAGTACATGAACTTTTTACTTAGAAATTTAGAAATATTCTCATTATGCTCAAAAATCACAAAATCTAGACCTAATTAAATTACCCTTCAAAGTCTTCAATCTTCCTATACTTTTCTCATTGGAGAAAGACAATAAATTCGTCATTATTTTCAGAATTTTCCTTGCACATCAGTTGTCAATGACATTCCTGGGTAAAACAGTGTCTACTATATTCTCAAGTCAAAATTTATATAAACTCAATAAAAATAGAGAAAAGATAAAATTTGATGCCTTTCAAATTTTATTTTTGCTTGAGGAGAAAGAGAAATGTACCTCATGCACCAATAGTTCATAGATATAAAAATGTTGAAATCTGTAAGTTATATACTTTCCAGTTTGTAAAATTAGAGTCAATAATACTCTCCTAAAACATGGAAATGAACTAAATAAATACAATGATTGAGTTTATCTTAAGAATAAAAATTTCAAAAATGTATCAAATTGAGAGCAAAATGATAAATTTGAAATACCATAAAAATTCATTTCCAGGAAGCAAGTACTGGATACATTCAAACTGTAGTGAAATACCCCTACAACAAGCTATTTAAAGAATATTGATAAAGATATAAATTTTTTGTCAAATCATTTTTTAACATTTTCTAACTTCCTTTCCATCCCAAATGACATGGCTTTTTTTGAATTGAGACTCACTGAACCCACACAATGTACTGATTGAATTAAAATGTGGACAGGCGTTTGGTTTGCTGACAGTAGATAAAATTGAATATATTTGTATTAGAGGGACCAATATATGAAGTCAGAATTCCTGAACCATTGGTGACATTTAGAAAATATCTCTACTCGCCTGACAGTATGGAAAGGACAGTAGAAATTGAAATAAATATTTTTACCACTCCTCCCACACCCAAAGAAGATTTGTTTCATCTTGTGTCAGCTCACTACATTGTATGTCTGTGTGTGTGTGTCCACGTGCGTGATTTTGAATTCATGCACGCCTTTGAGGTTCTCTCTCATCTGTCCTTGCCTGACTCTCCTTTTGGTAGGTTACTGCCTTGCATTGGGGAAAAACCTATTTTCTTTTGGGGAATCTTCTCAGCCTCTGGCAGTGTTCCAATCCCCATGCACTTGGTAAAGGTCTAATGGAAAATTGTAGCATGTTGTTTCTTAAACATCAAATCTGTCATGTCAGCCTATGTGCAGCCACTGAAAGTTTACTAAAATTTGGGCCGTTTACTAGTCTCCTTACTGGCTTCTACTTACTCCGTTGTGTGATGAATTGAACTGTATGGCTCCTCTCTCCTAAAGCATGTGTCTCTTTCTGAAGTTTATTTTATTTAGGTATTTTTGCACCCTCAGTTCTCAGATGGATTTTTTTAAAAACTAATTATTTTGTAAATTTTCTGGACTAATTCAACCATTAGGGCAGAAATAAGGGTCTCTTGTGACATTCTACATCCTTAAAATCAGCAATCAGCAGGGGTCTGTCTGCTTTACTGCCATAGACATATGATTCTACTAATACATACTTAGTTTGAAACTGCCACACTCTTTCAGCTCAGATAATACTCGTCAGAGAATTTGGGGATTAAGGGTACCTAAATGCAACCTCATGTATTTCTTGGGACATTGCAGGAATCTTAAATAATTGCAAGATTATATGATTTAAAAATTATATTTTTACTTAGGTTCATCTTGGTGTCACAAGGAAAACAATTCTTGAATGTAGGCAGACGGAAAGTCCTGAAATTGTCTGAGAAAACTGCCTCAAATTGTAGTTATATATTTTGAAATATTTACAAAAATTACTTGTCATGGATTTTGTAACTCCAGGAAAAAAATTTTTAAAAAGTAAATATTTATGAACACAGTGTGTGACTGAGAGGAGTTAACAATATGTTATAGAATCAAGACATGGGCCATATACACTTGCTTTAGATTCATGATTTGTTTGTTCTCTGATTTTGTGATAGTTACCTTCACATAATTTCTTTACTTAAATCAAATTAACAGAAGAAAACAGAATGGTGTAAGGGTCGTTTTGATAAGAAAATATGAAAATTATAAAAATATCTACTACAATACTTGACAATATTTTTGGTGACTTATTAGCAATAGTTGTTTTTAGTAAGACAACCTGTTTTAGAGAGGTTCACTTTGCCATCACCAGTTAACAGGTGTAAATATATTAATATAAATTGATACCAATAATTTGTAAAGGTTTCTTGAATTTTTGTTTTTTGTCCAACTCTGTGCTAAGTGCTTTACATAGATTACGGCATATAATTCTTGCTGCAACCCTGTCTAAAGATATTATCATCCTATTTACCAATAATGGTACTGAGAGTCAGTTTTCCAGATCAGTAACTGATGATATCAGAACTCTATTCCAAAGAGTCTCAATTCATAGCTCTTAATTTTAGGTACCATACTATCCTATTTCCTTGTTAGGTATTTGCCATTACATGAAACTCATGCTTGTCCTTATATTTGCTCTCATTCTTTTTGTTCATATTTTACTTTATGCAGCCTTTGCAATTTCTATACCATAGATACACAGATAACTTGTAATTAAGCTAATAAGATTAATGATTTTTTAAATCAATGCTGCTTGCAGCTAATTTGTTGATCATTACGCATTATTTGAAATAGAAGGAAAAATAACCTAGATATTTGTTCAGCTGTCTTAACCAGCAGCATTATTTTCATTAAAAAAAAAAAATCCCAAAGGATATAGTGACATTTTTGTTGTAGATGAAATTAGTCTGTTGGCCTCTGATATGCTAGGAAAATTCAGAAAGACTTTTGCGTAAATTCTCCCTTAAAATTCTTAAAAAGAAATGCCAAGTGGCTATAATGGTAATAGTAGGGCAGGGATCTCTGAAAATCTGTTCCACCAGAAAAGCAAAGAGAACACTAGAAAAAAATCAACTTTTTCAAGCTGTGGTAAAGATTTACCAAAGTGTTGCAATAATCTTACAAGAATTTATTTAAGAAAATAAACTGAATTTGCTGAGTTTAAGCAGCTAGTTTTATGGCATGTTTACTTGCCTATTCCCTTTCCATGTCAGAGTTCTGTAATAACCTTGAAAACCAACAACTTTGTAGCAATAACAGTAGTCAGGAAAACAAGCATTCTAGAATTCACGAGGAGGGGCAGAACGGTTCTGAAGCTCCCCAAAAGCCTCATGTGTGGAAAGCTCACAAAAAAACCCAGCTTCCACTTTTGTGTTTCTTTCACCTGATTCAGAGTTTATAATTATTGTAAGAAAATGAATTTTCATTTGTGAGAAGAGGGTTATCAAAACAAACAATAGTAATTGCTTAACATTGCTATTTCCAGAGGAAGTGATAACCACTGGTGCAAGAGAAAACTACAACCAGAAGACTTAAAAGGAAAGTTGGGATCTTGACATGTGTAACAGGCTTCAAAAGCTCCCATCTATTCCTTGAAATTTAAAAGCCATGTGCATGTGCAGGACTGTGTTCATTCTCAGTAAAGATGTGAAAAGGCTCTGATTTCTCACTTCTGTCATGCCTTGAAGCTCCACACAAGCAGACAGGGAAGCTTAAGACAGAATTGTAATCTGCCAGCTGAGTTTTGAAGACATGTCCCAGCATGCACACAGAGCCTCTCAGCTAAATCTTAGTTCAAAGCATTGAGGAAGTTTTTGTTTAATAATTATCTGCCCACTAATAAAACTAAACAGAGACTTCAGGGCACATACAACAGAGAATATAGAATTTATAAAATTAGTTTAGGAAAGTCACAAAACACGTAAGAGCAGCAGCAGAAAAACATGACAGACAAGAAAAACAAATCCCAAGGAAAAGTGAGAGATTTATTTGCCAGATGACCACATTATTTTATTTAAAATGTCAATTTTTTAACAACAGAAAAATGTGAGTCATGCAGAGAAATGAGAAAATGTGCATATACATGGAACGAATGAAGTCAGTAGATGCTGTCCATCAGGAAGGCCAGATTCTGCACTTATTAGACAGATATTCCAAGTCATTTATTTTAAATGCCTTTAAAGAATTAAAGAAAACCCATGTATAAAGAACTATAGGAAAGTATAAAAGCAATTTCTCGAAAATATCAATAAGAGAGAGAAATACACTAGAAAGACTCAATAGTATATTTGAGCCAGCAGAGTAAAGAATCAGTAAACTTGCAAGATAAATAATAAAATTTATATATATATATATATAAAATAAAGAACTGAAGAGTGCCTCAGAGACTTTTAGAACATGATAAAATATACAGAATATACAAAATGGGAGTACCACAAGGATAGTAGACAGAGAAAGGTGTAGAAAAATATTTGGGAAAAAATAATGTCCTAAAACATCTTAAGTTTGATTGAGTACATTATTCTACAAACCAAAAAATTTCAGTTAAACCAAATTGGATACTATGGCTATTCATTCGGCTTGACTGTTATGGATAAAATCAAACATATCTACACCTAGACACGTAATAGCAGTAGAGAAGTGACTCACTATGTACAACTGATCCAAGGTAAGGTTAATAGTGAATTTCTCACCTGTAAGTAGGAAGGCCAAAAAACCTTTATTGCTCTTCATAGATTGATGTATTCAAAGTGCTCAAAGAAAGACTGTCAACCAAGAATTCTGTAAACAGAAAAACTATCCTAAGAAGTGAATGAAAAATTAAGTCATCCTTGTTAAACAAAACTGAGAGAATCTGTCACTAGCAGACCTGCCTTGGAAAAGCAATAGAGAAGGAACACTAGGGAGTAACTTAAAATACACTTGAAGAAATAAAGAATACTAGTAAAAGTAACTGCATTGGTAAATATAAGAGTATTCTTTCCTGGAGAATCCCATAGACAGAGGAACCTGGTGGGCTAGAGTCCATAGAGTCACACAGAGTTAGACAGGACTGAAGCGAGTAAGTACCCACACACACACATACATGTTTTTGGTATTTTGGGAGGAAACACTTTTATACTCCCATTTGATGTAAAACATTACTCCATGCATAAAAAACTACGTTGATTGGCTTATAATGTATACATATATAATATTATATAAATATTAACACAAAAGAAAGATAATATTGAAGTAGTTGTTGCTCAGTTTCTCAGTCATGTCTGGCTCTTTGCAACAGCATGGACTGCAGCATTCAGGCTTCCCTGTCCTTCATCATCTCCTGGAGCTTGCTCAAATTCATGACAATTGAGTTGGTGATACCATTGAATCATTTCATATTCTGTTGTCCCCTTCTCCTCCTGCCTTCAATCGTTCCCAACATCAGGGTCTTTCCTAATGAGTTGGCTCTTCACATCAGGTAGCCAAAGTATTGGAGCTTCAACTTCAGCTTCAGCATTAGTCCTTCCAATTTCCCTGACCAAGGATCAAACCTGAGCCCCCTGCAGTGGAAGCTAAGAGCCTTAGCTACTGGGCAAGAAGGGAAGTCCCTAATATGGAAATTAAGTTGCCTTTATTGGAAGTAGATCAATATAAGTTAAAGTGTTAATTGTAATCCAAGTGTGTGCCTGTGTGTGCTCAGTTGCTCAGTCTTGTCTGACTCTTTGCAACCCCTTGGACTGTAGCGCACCAGTCTCCTCTGTCTATGGAGTTCTCCAGGCAAGAACGCTGGAGTGGGTAGCCATTCCCTTCTCTAAGGTATCTTCCCAGCAAGGGATCAAACCCGAGTCTCCCACATTGCAGGTAGAATCTTCACTGTCTGAGCCACCAGGGAAATCCAATTCAAGAGCAATAACTAATAAAATAATTCAAATAATAGAGTTAAAATAAAAATAAGGGATTAAAAATGTCATTGTAGAGCACACTTATTTGACACAAAGCTAGGCAGTAAAGAGAGATGAAAGTGAAAGTGACAATGAAAGTCACTCAGTTGAGTCCGACTCATGGCGGCCCCATGGACTATACAGTCCACAGAGTTCTCCAGGCTAGAATACTGGAGTGGGTAGCCTTTCCCTTCTCCAGGGGATCTTCCCAACCCAGGGATTGAACACAGGTCTCCTGCATTGCAGGCAGATTCTTTACTAACTGAGCTATTTAAAAAAATAAAATATAAATGACATGTGGAAAACCAAAATAAGAGAGGCTAAATCCTACCTTTTCAGCTTATCAGCTAATTTTATTATAGATAAAGAAAAAAAATCTTCAATCAAAAGGTCGACAGATGGCTAAAATCACTATCCAACTAAACGCTAACTACTGCTGCTGCTGCTAAGTCGCTTCAGTCGTGTCCGACTCTGTGCGACCCCATGGGCTGCAGCCTACCAGGCTTCTCCGTCCATGGGATTCTCCAGGCAAGAACACTGGAGTGGGTTGCCATTTCCTTCTCCAATGCATGAAAGTGGAAAGTACAAATAACACTAAATTCAAAGGCACAAATGTATTCAGTAAGCAAATCAGACCAGAGGTGGCTATATAAATATTGGATAAAATAGATCCTGAGACAAAACTCATTATTAGAGATAAAGGGCTTTTTATAATGAAAAGGTCCATTTGGCAAAACTAATACAATTATGTAAAGTTTAAAAATAAAATAAAATTGAAGAACAACAACAACAACACAAAAAAAGGATTCAAAAAGTTCTATTTACTACATTTTAAAAAATAAAAAAAAAAAAAAAAGATGTAACGATTATAGACATAAGCACCTAAACCACCAAAGGCCCCATATTTTATGAAGAAAAATTGTGAGATAAGTGAAAAAAGAAACAGCTTTTTTTTTTAAATTTTATTTTATTTTTTAACTTTACAATATTGTATTGGTTTTGCCATATATCAAAATGAATCTGCCACAGGTATACATGTGTTCCCCATCCTGAACGCTCCTCCCTCCTCCCTCCCCATACCATCCCTCTGGGTTGTCCCAGTTCACCAGCCACAAGAAATGGTTTTTTAAAAAGCAGTTTGAAGGATAGTGGATACGTGTATATGTATGGCTGAGTCCCTTCTCTGTTCCCCTGAAACTACCACAATATTGTTACTCAGCTGAACCCCAATACAAAATAACAATTTTTAAAAAATAAAATAGTAATTGGAGAATTCTATGACCCACTTTTAGTATTGGGTAAAACAAATCAGTATGGAAAGGAAAGTCATGAAAACCATTATGAACTAATTACAACTAACAACAAACCTTAAAGGCTCCAACAATGGCCTATTACACATTCTTCTAAAATGCATATGAAACAGTCTACATGAAAAACCATATATTAGATTGTAGCAAAACCTCAGTCCATTTAAAAAGATAAAAATCATACAAGATATGTTCTCTTACCACATGGAATAAAATTAGGAATCAAAAACACATGGAAATTTGTACTCTACAAATACATGGAAATTGAGCAAGACACTACTAAATAATCAATGGATAAAAGAAGAAATCACAAGGGAAATTAGAAATGGTTTGAATTGAATGAAAACAAAACCATAATATATGTGAACTTACAGAAATCCTTAAAGTTAAATTAATAACTATATATGAATATGTTAAAAAAGAGGAAATGAATCAATAACCTAACCTTTCAACATAAGAAATTATAAAAAGAGAAAAAAAAAAAACCTAACCAAAGCAAGCAAAATTAAAATTAAGGGAAGACTGAAATTATTAAAATAAGGAAAGAGACAGGTCTATTACTACCCACTTTAAAAATATGAGAAATGTGTATCAAAAATATATAACTCAGATTTAATGAAATTTTTCTAGAAAGACACAGCTTTTCTAAAATGATTTAAAGGAGAAATATAAAATTTTAATATGTACCTATAATAACTAAAGATATTTAATTACCAAACAGAAACTCAGTAGAAAGGAAGTACCAGGCCCAGCTATCTCCATTGATAAATTCTTCCAATTGTTAAAGGAGAATCATTGACAAATAGATGATGAGGGAATGAATCGCCTAAAATCACATTTGACCATTTGATCCTATCAATTGCCAGTAACACAGGAATAAAATTTTAATTGTATTGTATGACATACAAGTTCTTCAAAATCATATACATATATATGTATGTATACATATCTATGCACACACACACACACATATATACATATGACAGGCTTCCCTGATGGCTCTGATGATAAAAAATCTGCTTGAAGTGCAGGAGACCTGAGTTTGATCCCTGGGTCAGGAGATCCCCTAGAGAAGGGAATGACAACCCATTCCAGTATTCTTGCTAGGAGAATTCCATGGACAGAGAAGCCTGGTGGACTATAGTCCATGGAGTCCCAAAGGGTCTGATATGATTTAGCAACTAAACAACAACACATATGATGTCCATTAAATATTATAATTTGAATAAATATTTTCTTAAAACATTATATATTTTATTTTCCCACACCATTGTAATTGATTGACCAATTGCTATTACAGTCAGATGCCATGGCATCTCCTCCATTAAAATCCCTTTGTGCCACCACTAAAATTAATGACTCAAGTGTTCTGTGACACTTACAGTAATTTAAATTCTAATTACTAATAATTTCCTCTAGAGTACGTACTACACCTTTAAGAAGATAATAATTATTCTATAGCACTAATAGATAGAAAGCATTGCATTTACTTTTATCTTTCTTAAATGACTAACAGTTGAGTTGCACATAAGTACATTAAAACTCTATTTGTTGAATTAAATTTAATTTCTCTTTTATGATATATGTGCAGGGCTTCCTTGGTGGCTCAATCAGTAAAGAATCACCTGCAATGCAGTAGACCAGGGTTCAATCTCTCTTTCAGGAAGACCCCTGGAGAAGGGCATGGCAATCCACTCCAGTGTTCTTGCCTGGAGAAGTCCATGGACAGAGGAGCCTGTTGGGCTATAGTCCATGAGGCCACAAAGACTTAGACAGGACTGAGCAACTAACACTTTATGATACGTGAGATATTATCAGATATAAATAAAAGGAATAAACTAGCATCCAGATAGACTAATTCTAAACAAAACTGTAGATTTTCTTTTAGTTAAATTTTTAGAAGGTTTACATGAATCATCATTCTCATTTTTGTTTCCAATTTTAATTACACATTCTGTTAGGCAAAGTGTTTTACACTCTTAATTAGTATTGTAGACAACAGAAAGATACCCATTGTAACAAATTCTGGCTGGTCAGCTTGAAATGGTTTGGTCCATGTTTGGGCTCCCTTAGGAGAAGACTCTTGAGAGTCCCTTGGACTGCAAGGAGATCCAACCAGTCCATTCTAAAGGAGATCAGTCCTGGGTGTTCTTTGGAAGGAATGATGCTAAATCTGACACTCCAATATTTTGGCCACCTCATGTGCAGAGTTGACTCATTGGAAAAGACTCTGATGCTGGGAGGGATTGAAGGCAGGAGGAGAAAGGGACGACAGAGGATGAGATAGCTGGATGGCATCACTGACTTGATGAACATGAGTTTCGGTGAACTCTGGGAGTTGGTGATGGGCAGGGAGGCCTGAGGTGCTGCAATTCATGGGGTCGCAAAGAGTCGGACAGGACTGAGCGACTGAACTGAACTGAACTGAGTAATTTAAATAGCTTCTTGGAGATCATAGTTTAATTGTAACTGTTCATCTATTGTATAATAGTTGCCTTACATCCACAATTTATTACTTGAAATTTGGCATTTCCTTTGCTTAAATAATTGCTTTTTGTTTTTGCCATCTTATTTTTTAACTGTAGTGTATATCTTTGATATGGGTAGAATATAAACAATAAGTAAAATCAATATCAGCCCCTTAACTCAGAATATCTTCAGTTTGGAAATTACTTTGCTTCTCTCAGTTTTCAATCAGTCATAACTTGAGCCAAAATAAAAGAATACAGTTAAGCTTGTTTGAATTTATTTTTTTCAGGAAATTCATTGTGAATAGTTATAGTAGATGAATGATTTGCCATCACATTTTCCAGATAAGCTGAAAAAAAAATTAAGCTTTTATAGCTTTGATTATTACAGTGTTGTGTATTTAAGATCTGCATCTCAATGTGTATTGACTTTTCATGTGCTTTTAAAATGAACCATAGAGGTCTAGGGACATTTAAATAAAAATAATCATTGCCATAGAAATAAGCCACTTTGATAGGAATCTTTATTTAAATAAATTATTTTTCTGCTCATAAGACTATGGGTGTTTATAAAAATTATGTTACCAAGTATTTTCAGAGGTCTTTTTAGATAAGTACTCTAATCAAACATGAGAAACTTATTTTTTCCCTAGCCTTCTGTCTCTTGTATACTTATCTATTTCACATCCCATTTTGTTTCTCAATTTTTCCCCTCCACTGTGTAAAGCCCACTTATAGCAAGTTGACATTTTTATAAATAATGTGTAGAATATTTTCAAGTGCAAGGAGAGATAAAATAAAATATAATAAACAATCAAATCCCAGCTGCACTTCATGTCTAAACTGCTTTGCACTGCTCATCAACAAGCTTTTTGTGTCATTCAGATGGAACCCTTCTGTCACTCTTAACAATTTTATTCATTTCCCCCCCTGGATCACAGCTATAGATTATAGGGGAGTTAGCTGGAATCCAAATGAGTGAAATATGCTTGGTTATGGTTGGTTCATTCCTTTTCTCCTCATCTCTTCTACAATTCATGAAGTGCTTTTTGAATTTTGTAAGGCAGTTTTCTGATCAGTTGGAAGTCAGCAAAAATTTAGCATTAATGAGTTCATTTCCTCAAAAAATTGGCTTATTACCATGCAGACTTGCAGTGTTATATGCTAGTGGTTTTATAGTAATTTTCCCTATTCTTTTATAAAGATATTCTTTTACCTGCCACATGTGCAAATAATGAGACTGGGAGACTCTTTTTATAAGTAATTGTAAGTAATAAAAACATCACTTCTATAACTCATGGTAAATTAAGAATAAAATTTTTGTACAAAAATTACACATGATAGCTGAGAAATTTGACTAACCCTATTGTCCTTTAAAGTAAACATTATAGTGATGATATTGTTAATAACAGAATCTCATATAATAGAGGTTAATGAGTAAAATGACCTGTATAAGCATAATGCTTTTTAGTAGCTATTATATAAAATGTGTGTACTCAACAGATTTAAAATCTAAGCATCTGAAAACAAATTCATAAATGAAAAGTATTTCAAACAACAAATCACTGGCTTTAAATTTGCTTACTTTCTACTATAAATATTTATCATAATTTTCAAAAATGAATATTAACTAATAAATGTTATTTTCTGTTTTCTTTTTGCTTTATCCCTGCTTGGTATAATGAAAAGTAATATAAATTAAATTATTTATCTCCAAGGAAGAGTTTTGTAAAATCATATATTTCAGTTAATACTTAGAGCTATTTTTATATTAAAGAAAAGAAAGAGATAGAAACTTATAAATTTATCCATGATTAATATTGTCTGCTGATTGAGAAAGCAGTCAGTAAAACATGCTGTGTAAAAATACAATATTTATATAAAATTAGAACTTGGATTCACTGATTTTAGCTATATTGAGAATATTAAAGGAGATTACTTTTCAATTACATTAAAAGACAGACATAAAAAACCCATTTATTTCAATTTATTAGAGGAAAACAAACTCACAATAATTGTCACTTTGTAATTATTACTTTAAGTGAACAATACTTGAGAAAAATTGATTTTTATTCATATATATTCAACTCTGGCTTTAATAGTAAATGTGTTTTTCAAAACTAAACATTTATATCAATGATTTTTAGAGTACTTTTATAAAACTGCATACAAATATTAATAATCTTTTAACAAATAAATTCTATGTTTAATCAGAATGTTTCAATCATTCAATTTTGTAATTTTTATCTTGAACATCAAGTCCTTTTAGTTTAGGAGCAAAATATCTCAAAAGCATATTTTGTTGTTGCTGTTGTTCTTATACAAATTAGTACCAACCTTCATGGATTTTATTATTTTTGTTTGTTTTAACTTATTTTACTCTTTCAGTCATCAGTTGCAAATAGTGATAGTTTGTTATTGTTCTTGTGTTGAGCTCTATGCTCAGTTTTCCCAGTGGCTCTTTTTAATCTACTTTGAGCCTGGAAAATGTTTAATAAGACTTCAAAACTATGTTTTGCTTTTTAAAATTTTATTATAGAGGATACATGAATCTCTTACCTGACCTATGCATGATCAGTATTATAGGAGGGAAAGTGAAAGTGAAAGTCGCTCAGTCCTGTCCAGCTCTTTGTGATCCCATGGATTATACAGTCCATGGAATTTTCCAGGCCAGAATACTGGAGTGGGTAGACTTGCCCTTCTCCAGGGGATCTTCCCAACCCAGAGATCGAACCTAGGTCTCCCACATTGCAGTCAGATTTTTTACCAGCTGAGCCACAAGAGAAGCCCAAGAATACTGGAGTGCATAGCCTATCCCTTCTCTAGCAGATCTTCCTGACCCAGAAATCGAACCGGGGTCTCCTGCATTGCTGGTGGATTCTTTACCAACTGAGGAGGAAAAGTCATAAAAATGTTTTTTGTGTATATGCAGACTTGAGCTTTAATAACTCAGTATTTTTTCAAAAATCCATGTATTCCTATATGACATAAACTTTAGACTCCTTTCACATTAAAAGAATCAGCTAGGTAGATAAATGTGACTGCTGTTATTCAGTCAGTAAGTCATGGCTATCTCTTTGTGATCCCATGGACTGTAGACCACTAGGCTCCTCAGAAATCTCCCAGAGTTTTCTCTAATTCATGTCCACTGAGTCGTGAATAGTGATGTTCTTTAACTGCCTTATCCTCTGCCACCCTCTTCTCCTTTTGCCTTCAGTGTTTCCCAGCATCAGGGTCTTTTCCAATGAGACAAATGTGAGAATTCCAATTATACTACCAAATATCCATTTGTCCTTTTACTCTCCATCCTTCGTTGCATATGGGCTTAAGTCTTATGATAGTGTTATGGCAAACTAGATAAGAGTCAGAATGATGGAAGATATTTTCAGAATGGATCATTAAAAAGTATTTTGTGGGTTTTCTTAATTCATCATTAACCCTAATACAGCTACTCTGGTGGTCATGTTCCTTTAATGAGAAATAGTGCTTCTGAAACTTAATGTTCATACTGCCTCCCTGGGTTCCGGTTACAAGCCAAGTTGTAATAAACCATACTTGTGATAGGGCTTGAGATCATTCATTTCTAGCAAGCTCTTAAATGATGCTATTGCTGCTGGTTCCTAGAACCCACTTGGAGTATGAAGGTAATATTTTGCATAACCTAAGATAGTCTGAGGGTCACTAACCTCGATCTGATTTTAGATGAATAGGAAGCAAAACTTCACTCATTTAAGCCAATGGAATATTGAGGTTTTAGTTATATCTCATTACCTTAATTACTAAACTGTTTCTATTCTTAGGTCGATAATCTAGAGTTTGGGCTTGTATAATCTTCAATGTACCTGTACTTAAACAGTCTAAAATATAGCTGAATATAGATCAAAAAAAGAGCCTTGCCATCTCTGAACAAAATGGGCTAACAGGGACCAATTTTACCTAACAACTTATCCATTAAATAGACAAAATATCTGAGACCATGCTTTTCAAGATGGTTAAGAAGAATGATTGATGAGAGATAGGGAGCAAATAAAATGAGCCCTCATTTGCCAAAGTTAACAGTTTTGAGCAAAATTCTAGCTGTAAGCAGCGAGGGGAAACCCAGACAGAGGTGGTGAGAACGCATGATGTTAAGACATGCACTGTATGATATCACTTATATGTAGACTCTAAAAAAGTCAAACTTGCAGAAACAAAACATAGAATGGTGGTTACCAAGGACTCAGGGGAGGAGGGGCGATGGGGGATTTGGGGAGTTTTTTGTCAAAGGGTGTAAACTTGAAGTTAGAAGATGAATACATTCTGGGAAAGCACATCATTGTGATCATAATTAACAGTAAATGTTATAATCACAAAACAAAAATGATAATTATGTTCTGTGATAGTAGTGTTAGCTGACACTATGGTGGTCATTTTATTGCAATAGATAAATGTGTTAAATCAACAAGTTGTGCACTTTAAACTTACACAATGTTTTATGTTAGTTACATCTCAATTTTAAAAGATTTATTATTAAGCTATAATAATCAAGATAAGCGGTATTTGCATGCACTGTGCTGTGCTTAGTGGCTCAACCATGTCTGACTCTTTGCGACCCCATGGACCAGGCTCTCCTGTCCTTGGGGATTCTCCAGGCAAGAATACTGAAGTGGTTGCCATGCCCTCCTCCATCATTTGTATAAGTATTGACAAATAACTATTGGAAGAGAATACAAAATCCAGAGTTAGACTTTGAATATGAAAAAAAAATAACAGTGAGTCAGTGGAGAAAGATTAATATTTTTAGAAGTGATACTGAAACACTGAATATTAATGTATAATGATAAATATAAACTTTACATATCTCACTACTTATACAAAAAATAACTTATAATGAGAAATACACCTAAATAAAAATGCCAAAATTTTAAAATATCTGAGGTAAGCACATGCAAGAAGCTCCACATCATCGGCATTAATAAAAGCTAATAAAAGCTCAACTGAGGTTGAACCACAAATCTATTAAAATAGCTAAAATTAAAAAGACTGATCATGTGCTTGCAAGGATGTGAAATAACTAGAGCTATCATATATTGCTGGTAATAATAAAACAAATTACATTCACTTTGGAAAATGATCTGTCAGTTTCTTAAGAAGTGAAACTTCTGAGAGAAGTTAAATCACTTGTTTGTACAAAGACTTGCAAATATATTTAATAGAAGCTTCATATGAAATAGCCAAACACTGAAAGCAATCCAAATGTCCATCAATAGGTGAATGGGTAAACTACATTATATCCACACAAGAGAATACTACTCAATAATAAAATAATGAATTAGCAGTACACACTACAATATGAATGAATCTCAGAATCGTCCTGTGGAGCACAGTCGGCCATCATAACTCCCTGTAGATTTGGGCCAGTTCTCTGTGATCAGTGAGACATTTTAGAATGTGTCCAGGCTATTATGATTGTACTCACTGCTTCTGAAAAAAAGAAAAAGCTATCAGCACCAGGAACTTTGAAGCTGTCCTATACACATTCGACCCTTTGGTCACATATTAGATCAACTGGTCACCAGTACTTGTTTAAAATTTTTTTTATTTTATTTTAAAATTCTGATTGGGGAACATGCAGAAAACTTGACAACAAGCTACAAGAGAAAGACAAAGAAGATATAAGAAGAAATTCAATTGAGTACCATAGACTTAAAACTCATAAATCTAAACTATTTGTATGCTCAAATAAGCAAAATGAGGGAGGTAAATAATAGTCTTTTGTTTCAGAAAAATAAAACCTTGCAGCATATTGACTGAGGAACAATACCGCACAGCGTCATAAGTTGAGGACCAACTTACTGACCTTGGATGACATGATATCTCCTCCATTAAAATTCCCTTGTGCCACCACTAAAATTAATGACTCAAGTGTTCTGTGACACAGTAATTTAAATTCTAATTACTAACAATTTCCTCTGGAGTACATACTACACCTTTAAGAAGATAATAATTATTCTATGGCACTAATAGATAACATTTCATTTACTTTTATCTTTCTTAAATGACTAACAGTTGAGTTGCACATAAATACATTAAAACTCTATTTGTTGAATTAAATTTAATTTCTCTTTTATCATACATGTGTGGGGCTTCCCTGGTAGCTCAATCAGTAAAGAAACCACCTGCAATGCAGGAGACCAGGGTTAATCCCTGGGTCAGGAAGACCCCTGGAGAAGGGCATGGCAACCCACTCCATTATTCTAGACTGGAGAAGTCTATGGACAGAGGAGCCTGTTGGGTTAGTCCATGGGGTCACAAAGACTTAGAACTGAGTGACTAACCCTTTATGATATGTGAGATAAACAAAAGGAATAAACTAAAATCCAAATAGACTAATTGTAAACAAAATTGTAGATTTTCTTTTGGTTAATTAAATTTTTAGAATGCTTACATAAGTCATTGCTCTCATTTTTTCCCCAATTTTAATTGCACATTCTGTTAGGCAAAGTGTTTTACACTCTTAATCTAGTATTATAGACAACAGAAAGATACACATTGCAGCAAATTCTGGCTGGTCAGCTTAATCCCCAGAAATGGTTTGGTCCATGTTGGGTTCCCCTAGTAGTTTCATTTCAGAAAAACAAAACCTAGCAGCATATTGACTGAGGAACACTGCACAGGCTCAGGAGCTGGGTACCAACTTACTGACCTTGGGTGAATGACTTAACTTTGAACTTCATTTGTCTCATATGTAAAGTGTAGAATATGACTGTGACTAAGAGTCATTTTTAAGGTCATATGGAAGAACCTGTGTACAATGTCTGACATAAAAGGTCTCAAAAATGTTAATTACTGTTAAACTATGAAGAATCTGAGGCTCCCCTGGTGGCTCAGATGGTAAAGAATCTGCTTGCAATGCAGGAGACCAGGGTTCAATCTTTGGGTCAGGAAGATCCCCTGGAGAAGGAAATGGCAACCCATTCCAGTAATCTTGTTTGGAAAATCCCATGGACAGAGGATGCTGCCATGCCGCAGTCCTTGGGGTTGCAAAGAGTCAGACACGACTGAGTGACTAACACTGCAAAGAATCCACCTGCAATGCAGAACACCTGCATTCGATCCCTGGGTCTGGAAGATCCCCTGAAGAAGGGAATGGCAGCCCACTCTAGTATTCCTGCCTGGGTATTCTTATGGACTGGGAAGCCTAGAAGGGTACAGTCCATGGGGAATCAGAGAGTCAGACAGGACTGAGTGACTGGCACTTTCATTTTTCAACTTAATATTACATATTAAATAATAAACATTACAAATTAATATTCATACTTAAGTAAAATTTTGAAACTTCATAATGATATGTATCATGTATTAAACTGTACTTTTAATGAATAACTCATTTTGATGTAAGCCATCATCTTAGTAGGCATCTAAATAAACTCATTTCATGGAGAAGTAAGGGTTTCAATATTGTGGAGTATTTTATAGCCAGTATAAAAATGCCAATTATTGCCTGCCAATTTCATAACACTGTCTGACACAATTTATTTGAGTCATAGGTATTAGTTCTAAATGCATCTTACATCCTCAGCTTGCGTGATGAAAATTGAATTGCCATCTACATGATTAAAGTTGAATTGAAAGTTGCTTTGGAGAAAAAAAAATGTCTCAGCATATTTCACTAAAGAAATTGATAGCCAACCTTTTTAAAGTATTTGTTACTATGCAGTTTTGTTTACAAAAATTTAAAATTATTTTGTCAAGCATAACAAGAGTTTATAATGTTATCACATCACTAATTGTTCACACCTATATTGGGATTTGGGTTTCTCTGAAGCTCAGTTGATAAAGAATCCACCTACAATACAGGAGACCTGAGTTTGATCCCTGGGTTGGGAAGATCCCCTGGAGAAGGGAAAGGCTACACACTCCAGTATTCTGGCCTGGAGACCATGGACTGTATAGACCTTTGGCAACAAAAGTCTGTGTAGTCAAAGCTATGCTTTTTCCAGTGGGAATTCCCTGGTAACTCAGATGGTAAAGAGCCTGCCTGCAATGAGAGAGACACTGGTTTGATCCCTGGGTCAGGAAGATCCCTTGGATAAGGAAATGTCAACCCACTCCAGTATTCTTGTCTGGAAAAATCCCGTGGATGGAGGAGGCTGGTGGGCTACAGTCCATGGGGTCGCAAAGAGTGAGACACAACTGAGAGACTTGCACTTTCATACTTTTTCCAGTAGTTCTGTATGGATGTGAGAGTTGGACCTTAAAGAAATCTGAGTGCAGATGAACTTATGCTTTTGAATTGTGGTGCTGGAGAAGACTCTGGACAGCAAGCAGATTAAACCAGTCACTTCTACAGGAAATCAACCCTGAATATTCATTGGAAGGACTGATGCTGAAGTTGAAGTTCCAAAACACCTGAGGTGAAGGGCAGACTAATTGGAAAAGACCCTGATTCTGGGAAAGATTGAAGGCAAAAGGAGAAGGGGCTGGCAGAGGATGAAATGCTTACAAAGCATCACTGAGTCAGTAGACATAAATATGAGCAAACTCCAGGAGATAGTGAAGGACAGAGGAACCTGAAATGCTTCAGCCTAGGAGGCCACAAAGAGTGTGACTTGCCTTAGCGACAGAACAGCAACAACACTTATGCTGCAAAACATTATTTTAGTAGAAGACTAACCTGCTTTGTTTTTCAGGGAGTTGTGTATGCCAATTTAGACACGATTTCTCCAGGCTATTTATTGGAGAGAATTTGTTTAAAAATGTATCTTCTCTAGCTGGTTTCTATTTCTGAATGAAGTATTCCATGTTTCAGCACACTTCCACAGAAAACAGAGGGAAAATATACTACCCTAATTATTTTCTAGGAAAAAAGTTCCAAATCTTATTATAATTTCAAGTATAAAATCAATCAATAAAAAAAAAAAACAAATAAATGATGTTTCTAGTTCCCCATATGATGTCTCATAAATAATCCATTCCTTTCATTTAAACTTTTCTTGCACTTGCAGTTATTTAATCACATATTCTTCCATGAAAGCACTTACTTGTTTTTCTCCACTTTTTGCTTATTTATTTATTTATTCTTAAAATTTTATTAAGGCATATTCTACAGGAAACACAACACATTTTATGCATATCATTAGACTCCTTCAACAAATGTATTACATTTGTATGGCAACTACACCAATGAAGATAGAGTACAATGCTGTCACACTGAATATGCTATCTTACAATCAGATTTATGTTCACCAGCACTTCTCTGCTTCTATTATTAGAGATACATTTCACTGGCCTAAAATTTGAAATAAACAAAGCTACAGAACGTTTATTCTTTTTTGTATGACTGTTTTCACTCAGCACAAGATTTGAGATTCATTCGTTTGATTGCCTAAATATTTTGATTTATTACTGCATAGTATTTGAATGGTGGAGAAGGCAATGGCACCCCACTCCAGTACTCCTGCCTGGAAAATCCCATGGACGGAGGAGCCTGGTAGGCTGCAGTCCATGGGGTCGCTGAGGGTCGGACACGACTGAGCGACTTCACTTTCACTTTCCACTTTCATGCATGGGAGAAGGAAATGGCAACCCACTCCAGTGTTCGCCTGGAGAATCCCAGGGACGGGAGAGCCTTGTGGGCTGCCGTCTATGGGGTCTCACAGAGTTGGACACGACTGAAGCGATTTAGCAGCAGCAGCAGCAGCAGCAGCAGCGGTATTTGAATGGATGAATATATGGAAATATGCTTATCCAGTTATCTATTGATGGAATTGGGTTGTAATATTTTTCTTCTTATGATTAATGCTCCTATGAATATTCACATATGATTAATTTTTGTAGACAAATGTCTTCACTTGTCTTGAAAGAATACCTACAAATGGATTAATGGTAATACAATTATGGTAAATACATGTATTTACAATATTATGTGGGTTTTGTATATTCACAAGAAAATGCCATAAAGTTATATAAATTAATAGTACTAATTTACGTTCCAAACAACAAAATGTAGCTTCAAATTGGAACCTACCCTTGACAGTATCTGATGTTTTTATTCCTTTAAATTTTAGCCATTCTAATATATGTTTAATAGTAGTACTTTGTGTTTCTATTTTTCATTACATTGAGGAATAATTATAGTGAGCTTTTTAATGCATGTGTTAGTGATGTATGCCATACTTTGTGAAATATCTGCTCAAACAATTTTTCTAAATTTTATTTGATTTCTTCTTTTCATTAAATTGTGTTATGTTAAATATCATGGGGCAATTTGTATCTGAGATATAGGTATGGCAAATGTTTTCTTCCAAGAAGTAGCTTTCAGCTTTATATTTTAATAGTATAAATAAATTTATAATTGCATTTAGTGATATAATCAAAATACAGAGGTTTTACTTCTTCAAAATATTTTTCTTATATAATTAGTGGCTTTAGGTCTTGACATATTTGCCTATTGGAAATATTTTTCTTTTGATTTTTACTAGAATTTTTTTTTTGCATTATCTTTTGTGTCAAGACTTATTTATTGTTAAACATCAATGGTGATGAATTGTCATTACCTGCTATGAGATAAGCTGGCATTAGATGGAATCAAGACTGTTGTCCCCAGAAGTTATGTTGTTTTCCTCTGTAATCACTGTATCCCAACACCATCATCCTCAATTGCAATGATCTGCTTACTATTTCCCTAGATCTTTTTCTAAAAGTTCACTTAAATAGAATTATAGAAAGTACCTTTTCATCTGGGTTCTCTTACTCAATGTTATGGTTTTGAGATTCCTTCATGTTTTTATTTCTATCCATATCTTGTTATATTTTATTACTAAATGGTATTCCATTGCATGGATCATCACTTTTTATCCATTTAAATGCTGGTGATGATTTAAGGTTTTCAAGTTTTTGCTATTGTGTGATAAAACCCCTGTGAACATTTGTGTTCATGTTTTTAATGCATACATTATTATTATTATTATTATTATTATTACTTTTAAAAAACCTCTTTACTTATTATCAGGCAATGTTGCTCAAAAATTTCCTTGTTTCCAAAGTGATGGAGAAAGGGGGTCAGGAATTAAACCATCTACAAGCCCCTGTGTCCTTGTGTTTGAAGTAAAATACTGACTTGAGAGTTAATGGTGGGGAAATGTGATGATGTAGAAACAAGCATGGCTGTTGGGGATAAGAAACTGGTAACTATTTATTTATTTATTTATTTTTAAAATTTTATGTTAGTAATTTAATCAATAACTTTCCAAATCAGTAAGATACAGTAAGACATGGTTGAGTACCTCAAACTTGGCATACCCAAACTCTTGTCATTTTTTCTCAAAACCAAAATCCTACCGATTTATCTATTTAATTTATTTACTACCTTATTGTCAAAGTCATATGTGCTCAAACCCTGGGATTTACCATTTTTTATTTTTCCTGTTATCTCATTTTAAACATTTAGCCAATTATACCATCCTCTCCCCTGTTCCTATCCTTTTCTTCCCATTCAAACTGGAGTTTCCTTGGCTACTTTTTTTTTTTTTAATATAAATTTACTTATTTTAATTGGAGGCTAATTACTTTACAATATTGTATTGGTTTTGCCATACATTGACATGAATCCACCACAGGTGTACATGTGTTCCCCATCCTGAACCCCCCTCCCACCTACCTCCCCATCCCATTCCTCTGGGTCATCCCAGTACACCAGCCCCGAGCATCCTGTATCATGCATTGTACCTGGACTGGCAATTCGTTTCACATATGATGATATACATGTTTCAATGCCATTCTCCCAAATCTTCCCACCCTCGCCCTCTCCCACAGAGTCCAAAAGACTGTTCTATACATCTGTGTCTCTTTTGCTATCTCGCATACAATGTTATCATTACCATCTTTCTAAATTCCATATATACGCTTTATTATACTGTATTGGTGTTTTTCTTTCTGGCTTATTTCACTCTGTATAATAGGCTCCAGTTTCATCCATCTCATTAGAACTGATTCAAATGTATTGTTTTTAATGGCTGAGTAATACTCCATTGTGTATATGTACCACAGCTTTCTTATCCATTTGTCTGCTGATAGACATCTAGGTTGCTTCATGTCCTGGCTATTATAAACAGTGCTGCAATGAACATTGGGGTACACGTGTCTCTTTCAATTCTGGTTTCCTCAGTATATATTAATGTGTACATTTTCATCTCTTGTGGATAGTGAAATTTCTGGGCTGTACAGTATGTGTAGGCTTGAGTTATAAGAAATTGTGAGTTCTCCAGAGGAGTTGCTATGATACTCATTGGGTCTGTTGCTTGGAATGCATAGCCAATGAACACAACAAGTACTTTCAATCAAAGGTGCATGTGTATTCATGAAAGAGTGAGTGTAATCTTTAATGCAGAGTGGAGTTCTACATGTGCTTGCACAGTGCTCAGACATATGTTGCATGTCCCAAAATGGCAGTAATTCCCATCCTAGGAGTGGGAATTTTAGCTCTAAAATGAGACAAAGTTTTCTCTAGGTTTACAATATCTAGACACCTTGTTGAGTGAAGGTATGAGATCAAAGAAGGTCAGTATCATCATTCTTTTTGGCTCAAGGTAGTCTGGTGGTCAAGTGTTCAAGGGAGGTTTATTTCCTAGAAAATGGCTCAAAAATGTATGTCAAGCTAATCTTTACCTTTGAAACAGAGCTGGGAGTCTTTGTGACCGATTTATTGGATCCCTCTATGTTATAGTTGGGGCTTCTCTTGTGGCTCAGATGGTAAAGAATCTGCCTGCAATACAGGAAACATGGGTTTGATCCCTGGATCAATCCCTGAAGATCCCCTGGAGAAGGTAATGGCTACCCACTCCAGTATTCTTGCCTGGAAATCCCATGGACAGAGGAGCCTGGTGGGCCACAGTCCCTCAGGTCACATAGAGTCAGACAGGACTGAGCAACTAACACACACACATGCTATGGTTATTTCTCTTGCCTGATAGTAGTAGCTTGTTCTTGCATTCTCTGTTCTTTTAAACTCTTTAATTAGTTAGACCTATTCTCTTTCCACCTGAAGACCTAGGTAGTTCACCTTTCTCCCAAATATCAATAAAGGGAACACAAAGGGGCTTCTAAATTTATGCCCTGGTTCTTAACTTAGCATTGTCTGACACGTGTTACAATTTATCTTATTGCTTGATATTCAACTTCTACAAGATATGACATAGTCTGATTTAATCCCATTCCTTCTTTATTACCTTTGGACCAATTGATGTTATGGACAGAGATCTGGATGCAGATCTCAGAGAAATGCCACCTGATGCAAACATGCTTGCCTCTCTGCTCTTGGGTTCTCCTGTTGCACATGTGCTCAGCTGTTCATTTTATTAGCTTTAATATCTGTTCCCTGGTGGCGCAGTGGTAAAGAATCCACCTGCCTATGCAGGAGACAAGGGTTTGATCCTTGGTCTAGGAAGATCCCCTGAAAGAAATGGTAACCCACTGATGTATTCTTGCCTGGTAATCCCCATGACGGAGGAGCCTGGCATGCTATAGTCCATGCAGATGCAACAGGGTTGGACACGGCATAGCAACTGAACAACAACAATAAAGAACTAACTTCTCTAAAAATTTAATAACCTCTTTTCATCGTCTTTCATTGAACTTCAATTGTTTTAATAATGGTTGATTTTTCATGAAAGCAGAGAACTTTTTGGCGTGGTCTTCCATCTTATTGGTCTGTCTGGAAGGATTTTAAAGGATATTTACTTATACTGTTTGAAAATTTATCATCACTTTTCATGAAAGAAGAGACTGTTTCCTTCTTCTTAGATTTCTAAAAAAAAAAAATTGTATAGAATTTGTACCATTTCCTTGTCAAATGTTTTATAGAATTCACTGGTGTAGGCTTCTGGTCTTAAAGTTTATTACCTAATGTGAAAGTTACTAATTATGACTTCATTTCTCAAAATAGTTATAGGATATTCAAGTTTCCTATTTCTTAAGTCAGTGTTGCATTAAAAGTTTTCATTATAAGTTTTTATTATCCCTTTAACATCTGGAGTATCTGTGATGACCTCTTTAATTCCTAAAGTTGGTAATTTCAGGGCATACAATTATTTTCTATCTTTTAAGCTATTTTTATATTCTTTTGACATGAATCCAAATTACTTAAGAGTTATTTGAAATCCACAATGTTTGTTTTTAAATTTGTTAGTTTACATTTACAGGAGCTACGGGTACATAGAACATTGCCCTCATAAAATATTCAATAAGTTAAGATTTTAGATGGAATAAATGCGCTGAGTGTTCAACAAGGTGTTTCCACTCTCACTGATTGTGAATTGAATGCCTCTCATCCTTGTATGTATTCTGGTCATTTTCTCTGTGTGTACTCCTGCTCAGTTGTTAAGTTGTTTGTGACTCTGCAACTCCACAGACACTGATGTGCCAGGCTTCTCTGTCCATGGGATTTTCCAGGTAAGAGTACTGAAGTGGGTTGCCATTGCCTCCTCCAGGAGATTTTCCTAACCCAGGGATTAAACCCATGTCTCCTGCATTGGTAGGCAGATTTTTTACCACAGGGCCACCAGGGAAGTCCGTATTTTAGGTACCAGATTCCTTTTAGTTGCTCTTAAAACTGATACTGGGAATTTAAGAATCTATTTGAGCAACTTCACTTTCACGCATTGGAGAAGGAAATGGAAACCCACTCCAGTGTTCTTGCCTGGAGAATCCCAGGGACAGGGAAGCCTGGTGGGCTGCCGTCTCTGGGGTCACACAGAGTCGGACAAGACTGAAGCAACTTAGCGGCAGCAGCATTGCACTACTCACACTTGTTTGTTCTCACTCTGTGAACACACAGCTTAGAAATGATCCAAAGAATCAAGTAGTCACCGTACATATTTCAGAGAACAGTGTAGCTTTCATGTCTCTGATACTCTGTCCCACAAATTTCAACTATCTCAGCCTCTTGGAATTTCAGTCCTTCTCCTCCACTGTGGAGACTACTTAGATTGGATGCCTCCTTTGGCCACAATTCAGGAAATGTCCCACAAAAAGAAGTTTGTGAAATCATAATGTTGGTCTCATTTGTTTCCCTTCTCTCAGAGATCACATTTCTGAGCTTCCTTCTAATTGCTAAATGTATGAAAACAGATTTTTTCGGTTGTTGTTTTTCTTAATGATTTATCCAATTTTCGAATTAATTCTAGTTCAAGGGCAAGTCTGATACCAGTTTCTCTGTCATGGCCAGATACACAGGTTCAGTTCAGTTCAGTTCAGTCACTCAGTCCTGTCCAACTCTTTGCGACCCCATGAATTGTAGCACACCAGGCCTCCCTGTCCATCACCAACTCCCGGAGTTCACTCAGACTCAACGTCCATCGAGTCAGTGATGCCACCCAGCCATCTCATCCTCTGTTGTCCCCTTCTCCTCATGCCCCCAATCCCTTCCAGCATCAGAGTCTTTTCCAATGAGTCAATGCTTTGCATCAGGTGGCCAAAGTACTGGAGTTTCAGCTTCAGCATCATTCCCTCCAAAGAAATCCCAGGGCTGATCTCCTTCAGAATGGACTGGTTTGATCTCCTTGCAGTCCAAGTGACTCTCAAGAGTCTTATCCAACACGACAGTTCAAAAGCATCAATTCTTCGGCGCTCAGCCTTCTTCACAGTCCTGATACACAGGTAGAACTTTCATTTCTTAAGGACAGAAAATAACAAATGCAAAATGCTTTCTTCAAAATTCCATTCACTAATTCTATGAGTTTGTGTGCATTAGCTTCAGATTTTTATACTCACTTTTTATACTTACATTTGTTCATATTCATATTTATGTTCATTCATACACATTATGTTGCCCAGAAAGTTTGTTTGGGGTTTTTCATAAACTTGAACATATCTTTTGGCCAACCCATATAACAGCATTTTTGCATGTTGACTTTCATTCACTTTTTCAGGTACAACAGCATGCTATCTAAATATTCTGTTGAACATAAATGAGGAAGGAATTCAAAATTTAATATAACTTTCATATCATGCCTGAGTTGACTAGACAATTATCCAAGTAGATCATTGTAACCTACACTCAGGCTAGCCAGTGTGCCAGATTTTTAATTCCAGAGTTCAAACCAGGAAAATCATCAAGAAGACAGCACTTTTTTCAGTCTTTTCTGACAGGACACACTTGTGAAAGGGTAAGAAACAAGCATCTTCTTTAGAACAAAGCAAAGAACTAACATATTCATGCTTCCTGTTTCAACCTCCTTTGCTTGTGTACTATCCAAAAATCAAGATGGTTACTGTTTACTTTCCTACTTCATATTTTATTCTATAAACAATATATATCTTGATAATTTTATTTTAAAAAGCATTTTGAAAAAGTAAACATATCATTGGGCACCAGTTAACTCTTTATCACATAATTCAGTTCAGTTCAGTTCAGTCGCTCAGTCGTGTCCGACTCTTTGCGACTCCATGAATCACAGCACGCCAGGCCTCCCTGTCCATCACCAACTCCCAGAGTTCACTCAGACTCACATTCATTGAGTCAGCGATGCCATCCAGCTATCTCATCCTCTGTCGTCCCCTTCTCCTCCTCTGGCCCCCAACCCCTCCCAGCATCAGAGTCTTTTCCAATCAGTCAACTCTTCGCATGAGGTGGCCAAAGTACTGGAGTTTCAGCTTTAGCATCATTCCTTCCAAAGAACACCCAGGGCTGATATCCTTTAGGATGGACTGGTTGGATCTCCTTGCAGTCCAAGGGACTCTCAAGAGTCTTCTCCAACACCACAGTTCAAAAGCATCAATTCTTCGGCACTCAGCCTTCTTCACAGTCCAACTCTCACATCCATACATGACCACAAAAAAACCATAGCCTTGACTAGACGGACCTTTGTTGGCAAAGTAATGTCTCTGCTTTTGAATATGCTATCTAGGTTGGTCATAACTTTTCTTCCAAGGAGTAAGTGTTTTTAATTTCATGGCTGCAGTCACCGTCTGCAGTGATTTTGGAGCCCAAAAAAATAAAGTCTGACACTGTTTCTATTGTTTCCCCATCTAGTTCCCATGAAGTGATGGGACCAGATGCCATGAGCTTCATTTTCTGAATGTTGAGCTTTAGGCCAACTTTTTCACTCTCCACTTTCACTTTCATCAATCACATAATTAAAATAATTTAATAGATAACCAGAGAACCAGACAATGTTTAGTACCTTAGTCGTGTCCGACTCTTTGCTGCCCCATGGACTGCAGCACACCAGGCTTGCCTATCCATCACCAACTCCTGAAGTTTGCCCAAACTCATGTCCATCGAGTCAGTGATGTCATCCAACCGTCTCATTCTCTGCTGTCCCCTTCTCCTGCTGCCTTCAATCTTTCCCAGCATCAGGGTCTTTTCCAATGAGTCAGCTCTTTGCATCAGGTGGCCAAAGTATTGGAGTTTCAGCTTCAACATCCATCCTTCCAATGAATATTCAGGACTGATTTCCTTTAGAATGGACTAGTTTGATCTCCTTGCATTGCAAGGTACTATCAAGAGTCCTCTCCAATACCACAGTTCAAAAGCATAAATTCTTTGGCACTCAGCTTTCTTTATAGCTTTAGCACCTTCATAGTGAGTTCAAAAGTTGAAATAAAAGCTATAAGTAAATCTTTCAGCTTTATGGAGTGATTGCTCAGGAAGATTGAAAGACATTAGTGGATTAGTATGGAGGCTGTCCTAAGATGGCAGCGGAATAGGACAGGGAGATCACTTTCTCCCCCACAAATTCATCAAAAGAACATTTGAACGCTGAGTAAATTCCACAAAACAACTCTGAATGCCGGCAGAGGACATCAGGCACCCAGAAAAGCAGCCCATTGTCTTCAAAAGGAGATAGGAAAAAATATAAAAGACAAAAAGAGAGACAAAAGAGGTAGGGATGGAGCTCTGTCCCAGGAAAGGAGTCTTAAAAAAGAGAGAAGTTTCCAAACACCAGGAAACACTCTCACTGCTGAGTCTGTGGCAAGCCTTGGAACCACAGAGGGCAACATAACCGGGAGGAAAAATAAATAAATAATTAAAACCCACAGATTACGTGCCCATTGATAACTCCCCCAGTGGAGAAGCAGCTCAGACGCCTGCACCCGCCACTAGAAAGAGGGGGCTGGGCAGGGAGGTGCAGGCTGCATTGCCTAGAGTAAGGACTGGGCCTGAACCCCCTGAGGGCAATCTGATGAAACTAACTTGGGCTAGCAAACCAGACTGTGGGATAGCTACCACGCTAAAAGCCCTAACCTAAGACACCATCAGGTCTGCTCATAAAACAAAGGACTGAGCAGAGCTAGCCGGCTGCAGACCATCCCCCTCTGGTGACAGGCAGCCAGAGCCAATAGGGGGCAATCGTGGCCCCAGAGGGGCATTATCTACCAGAATGCAAGCAGGCTTCTTTGCTAACTAAGACTTATTGGGATTCTGGATGGTCAACATCCACCTGAGAAGGTGTGCCGGTTGTACACCCAGAAAACCGAGCGGCAGGGATGGGGGAGGCAATAAGTCGCAGCAACCATGCTCACCAAACACCTGGTCACATGAGCTGCTTGGGCTATTTATCTGTGATTCCATTTTGATTTCAAGATTTTGGATAATTTTCACTATCATTATTTGGAACTTTTTACCAGGTAGATTCCCTATCTCTTCCTCTTTTGTTTGGTTTGGTGGGCATTTATCCTGTTCCTTTACCTGCTGGGTATTCCTCTGTCTCTTTGTCTTGTTTATATTGCTGTGTTTGGGGTGTCCTTTCTATATTCTGGCAGTTTGTGGAGTTCTCTTTATTGTGGAGTTTCCTTGCTGTGGGTGGGGTTGTACGGGTGGCTTGTCAAGGTTTCTTGGTTAGGGAAGCTTGTGTCAGTGTTCTGGTTGGTGGAGCTGGATTTCTTCTCTCAGGAGTGCAAGGAAGTGTCCAGTAATGAGTTATGAGATGGCAATGGGTTTGGAGTAACTTTTGGCAGCCTTTGAAGCTCAGGGCTGTGTTCCTGTGTTGCTGGAGAATTTGCATGGTATGTCTTGCTCTGGAACTTGCTGGCCCTTGGGTAGTGCTTGGTTTCAGTGTAGGTATGGAGGTGTTTGATGAGCTCCTGTCGGTTAATGTTCCCTGGAGTCATGAGTTCTCTGGTGTTCTCAGGATTTGGACTTAAGCCTCCTGCTTCTGGTTTTCAGTCTTATTTTTATGGTAGTCTCAAGACTTCTCCTTCTAAACAGCACTGTTGATAAAACATCTAGGTTAAAGATGAAAAGTTTCTTTATAGTGAGGGACACCCAGAGAAGTTCACAGAGTTACATGGAGAAGAGAAGAGAGAGGAAGGGTTTAGAGGTGACCCAAATGAGATGAGGTGAAATCAAAAGAGGAGAGAGCAAGCTAGCCAGTAATCACTTCCTTATGTGCGCCCCACAGTCTGGACCGCTCTAGATGTTCATGGAGTTATACAGAAAAGAGAAGAGGGAGGAAGGATACAGAAGTGGCTAGGAGGATAAAAGGGGGAATCAAAAGGAGAGAGACAGATCCAGCCAGTAATCAGTTCCCTAAGTGTTCTCCACCATCCGGAACACACAAAGAGATTCACAGAGTTGGGTAGAGAAGAGAAGGGGAAGGGAGGAGACAGAGGCGACCTGGTGGAGAAAAAGGAGAGTCCAAAGGGGGAGAGAGCAGTCAAGCCAGTAATCTCGCTCCCAAGTAAAAATGGGTACTGAAGATTGGGTTCTTAAAGGTACAAAATTGACAACAAATATCAAAAAGCAAAGATTAAAAATCTAGAGTAGAAGTTGGATTTTCAAAAATACAATATTAAAGAAAAGAAGAAAAAAAAACAAAGAAAAGAAAAAAACAAAGTTACAAAAATTATATATATATAAAATATATATATATATATATATATATATATATATATATATATAAAGTTTGCTTTAAAAAATAGGGTCTTTTTTTTGCAAAGTAATAGTAGGTTATAAAAATGAAAATTAAAGTAGTAATAGAGGACTTAAAAATTAAAAGAAATTAAAAGACAGAAAAAAAAAGAATGATCATAAAAATAGTAAACATATATCTAGAACTTTCTCTTGTGGTGTTGTGGGCAGTGTGGGTTCAGTTCATTTTCAGATAGTTCCTTGGTCCGGCTTATATTTCTCAAGATCTATAGGCCCCTTCCTATGTATTCGGCACTAACTACAGGGTTTTAATCTATTGCACCTGTCACTTCCAAGTTGGTTCCCTCTGTTTTAGCTTCTTCTGTTTGCTGGTCTCTTCAGTGTCTGATTTCCGCCCTAACACAAGGGGCTGGTGGTGGACACTTTTTTTTTTGGTCTCACTTGTTCAGTCGCACTGTGGGGAGGGAGGGACCCTGCAAACAAATAACACTGGCGTGTGTTTGCAGTGTCTCAGCCATACTGGGCCTGCCCCCGTTCACAGCACGTGTGCCCTCCCTGCCCATGTTGCTCAGGCTCTAGGTTGCTCCGCCAGGAACCATCTGAGGCCGGCCCTGGGCTGCCTGCATCTCCCAGGTCTAAGCCGCTCAGGTTCAGGCACTCGGGTAGTCCTCAGAGGTGCAGACTCAGTTGGGACTGCGTTTTGTGCCCTTCCCAGGTCCGAGCAACTGAAGTGATGAGGTGTTTGGTGAGCACAGTCACTGCGACTTATCACCTCGCCCGTCCCTGCTGCTCCGTTTTCTGGGTGTACAACTGGTGCACCTTCACAGGCAGATATCCAGGACCCCAAGAAGTCTTAGTTAGCAAAGAAGCCTGCTTGCAGTTTGGTAGATAATGTCTCTCTGGGGCTGCAATTGCCCTCTGCTGGCTCTGGCTGCCTGTCACCAGAGGGGGATGGTCTGCAGCTGGCTAGCTCTTTTCAGTCCTTTGTTCTGTAAGTGGGCCTGGCAGTGTCTTAGGTTAGGGCTTTGCGCGTGGTAGCTATCCCACAGTCTGGTTTGCTAGTCCAAGCTAGTTCACTCAGATTGTCCTCGAGGCATTCAGGCTCCGTCCTTACTCTAAGCAATGCAGCCCGCACCTCCCTGCCCAGCCCCCTCTTTCTAGTGGCAGGTGCAGGAGTCTGCACTACTTCTCTGCTGGGGGAGTTACCATTGGGTTTGTAGTCTGTGGGTTTTAATTATGTATTTATTTTTCCTCCCAGTTATGTTGCCCTCTGTGCTTCCAAGGCTAGCCACAGAACTCGGCAGTGAGTGAGAATGTTTCCTGGTGTTTGGAATCTTCTTTCTTTTTCAGACTCCCTTCCAGGGACAGAGCTCCATCCCTACCTCTTTTGTCTCTTTTTTTGTCTTTTATATTTTTTCTTACCTCCTTTCGAAGACAATGGGCTGCTTTTCTGGGTGCCTGATGTCCTCTGCCGGCATTCAGAAGTTGTTTTGTGGAATTTACTCAGTGTTTAAATGTTCTTTTGATGAATTTGTGGGGGAGAAAGTGGTCTCCCCGTCCTATTCGTCTGTCTTCTTAGGACCGCCTCCTATTTTTTATCCTTTTAAAACCAGACGTTTATACAAATTTAATTTCTTTCTAAAATAAAACTTTGTAAATAAATGATCATGTTGGAGGATAGCCTCATTGCCTGAATTCAGTCTCACTGAAGTAAAAAATTCACAAAATAGTGTTGGAAATAAAATAAAACTTTAATTCAACTCTGTATTTTAAAAGTCATTTATGTTTACTTTGAAAGACTACAATACAACATCTGAGAAGAAAGTGAAATTTCATGAAAAATAGTTGTTAAAAATAATCATTTGGGCTTCTACACAGTATTAATAATAGATTTAATAATTATTTAAAATTAAAATCATCTTTCAAATTTGTGATTATCTGAAATTAATAAATGCAATGGGAAAATCTTGTTTGTCATTTACTGTTTCTCATAAGAATACCAATTCAAAACACTGACCCAACATTCAATGAATTTTTTCTATGACTTAAAATTCATACACAATTAAAGGGAAAAAAGTGTTTAAAAATGAATTCAGAGCAAATGAATATTTTCTCAACAAAGTATTTGAAATTGTTTATTCTTAAGATCATCTTGGTAATATGTTAAATGTGATATATTAACTGTTTAGAGTATTTTGTATTCATTTTTCCTTGCCAATATTATACTGCTGCTGCTGCTAAGTCGCTTCAGTCGTGTTTGACTCTGTGCAACCCCATAGACGGCAGCCCATCAGGCTCCACCATCCCTGGGATTCTCCAGGCAAGAACACTGGAGTGGGGTGCCATTGCCTTCTCCAGCCAATATTATACAGTCTTCCTTATATATAAATTTACTTTAAATTAAATGATAAGTAAGATTTAGTCTGTATGCCATTAATTATAATAATAATAAAACCCAAATCTACTTATTATGTTAAAACAGCGTTCTGTATAGTTTGTAAAGTTTTTCTGTTATCATTTTCATTCATTTTCACTATGCTCAGCAGTATTGGTGCTGATTTGCATTCCAAAAGATAGTTTCAAATGGTATCTTGGATTTAAGTTAAACATAAAAGCCAAGAAATTCAAAGTTAAGCTCATATTCGATTTTGTTATAATCCCCATTAAAACTGGGCTATTTTTTTTAAAATTTGCATATTTTTCATTTATAATGCTCTCTAATAGGGTTGGCCTTATGGCTCAAAGAGACAGAATAATTGCTTTAAGATTCAAGATTTAAGGGACTTTGTAAAACCTTTTGTCCATCGATGATTCTCTTTATCCTGTGTGCTAAGTTGCTTCAGTCATGTCCTACTCCTTGTGACCTCATGGACCACAGTCCACGAGGCCCCTCTCTTTATGGGATTCTCCAGGCAAGAATCCTGGAGTGGGTTGCCATGCTGTCCTCCAGGGGATCTTCCAGACCCAGGGATAGGGATTGAAACCTTGTCTCTTAAGTCTCCTGCATTGGAAGGTGGGTTCTTTACCACTAGTGCCACCTGAAAAGCCCTAGCTGACTTTAAACTATTTACTATGAAAAAAGTATGTTTCTGTTATTTAGCAGTGTTCATTATGTACTGACTATTTGTGACACTTAGCTTGTTTCTTGGATAACAGAGATAAAAATCACAACATCTTGTCCTAGAAATGGCTGAAGTGTGATGGGGAAGACAAAATTACCTCCCCAAATTAAATCTCTGATGATACAAGTATTTTGAAAGAGATACTGCTGGATTACCTGGCAACAGACAAAGAGTTCTAAGTCAGACTGGGGAAGAATGGAGGTAGTATTTTAAAGTTTCTTGGAGAAGACAAACTATTTGACTTACAAAGGAAAAACAGTGAAGGAAAGGACCTCAAGGCTTAGGTGTCCAACCTATCTTATGGATACATTTCCCTCCCAGTATTATTTGTTGTTATTCAGTTGCTAAACTGTGTCCAATTCTTTGCAACCCCATGGACTGTAGCACATCAGGTTCCTCTATCATCCACTATCTCCCAGAGTTTGCTCAAATTCCTGTCCGTTGAGTCAATGATGCTTTCTAACCATCTCATCCTCTGCCACTGCCTTCTCCTCCCATCTTCAATCTTTCCCAGCATCAGGGTCTTTTCCAATGAGTCAGCTCTTCACATCAGATAGCAGAAGTATTGGACCTTCAGCAACAGTCTTTCCAATGAATAGTCAGGTTTGTTTCCTTTAGGGTTGACTGATTTGATCTCCTTGCTGTCCAAGGAATCTCAAGAGTCTTTTCTAGCATCGCAGTTCAAAAGAATCAATTCTTCAGTGCTCAGCCTTTCTTATGGACCACCTCTCCAATCTGTACATGATTGTCGGAGAAACCATAGGTAGAACTTAAATGAATCTGCAGTGTAGACTAGATACCAGCTTTCCTATTGTAGCCATGATGGCCTGCTTGACTAAACTTTACACAGGCTTCTTCCTGACCTGGGATCCTTACCTCCCTTCTTTTAAATCATTGTCTAAGACAACATTTTGGAGAAGGAAATGGCAACCCACTCTAGTATTCTTGCCTAGAGAATCCCAGGGACAGAGGAGCCTGGTGGGCTGCACTCTATGGGGTCACACAGAGTTGGACATGACTGAAGCAACTTAGCATGCATGCATGCATTGGAGAAGGAAATGGCAATCCACTTCGGTATTCTTGCCTGGAGAATCCCAGGGACAGAGGAGCTTGGTGGGCTTCCATCTACGGGATCGCACTGAGTGGAACACGACTGATGCGACTTAGCAGCAACAGCAGCAGCAGCAAGACAACATTTTATCGTAAATTATTTCTCCACCCTTTTAAGATGTAAATCTCCAGTCCTTTGGCCAGTTTTATAACCTGCTAAATTTTCTCTCAAGTACCTGGGAACCATCCCCTTGAAATGTAGTCATCAAGAAACATAGGGTTGCTATTTTCCTGAAGGAGCTTCAGTTCAGTTCAGTCGCTCAGTCGTGTCTGACTCTTCGCGACCCCATGAATCGCAGCACGCCAGGCCTCCCTGTCCATCAACAACTCCCGGAGTTCACTCAGACTCACGTCCATCGAGTCAGCGATGCCATCCAGCCATCTCATCCTCTGTCATCCCCTTCTCCTCCTGCCCTCAATCCCTCCCAGCATCAGAGGCTTCTCCAATGAATCAACTCTTCCCATGAGGTGGCCAAAGTACTGGAGTTTCAGCTTCAGCATCATTCCCTCCAAAGAAATCCCAGGGCTGATCTCCTTCAGAATGGACTGGTTGGATCTCCTTGCAGTCCAAGGGACTCTCAAGAGTCTCCTCCAACACCACAGTTCAAAAGCATCAATTCTTCGGCACTCAGTCTTCTTCACTGTCCAACTCTCACATCCATACATGACCACAGGAAAAACCATAGCCTTGACTAGACGGACGTTTGTTGGCAAAGTAATGTCTCTGCTTTTGAATATGCTATCTAGGTTGGTCATAACTTTCCTTCCAAGGAGTAAGCATCTTTTAATTTCATGGCTGCAGTCACCATCTGCAGTGATTCTGGAGCCCCAAAAAATATAAAGTCTGACACTGTTTCCACTGTTTCCCCATCTATTTCCCATGAAGTGATAGGAACAGATGCCATGATCTTCGTTTTTTGAATGTTGAGGTTTAAGCCAACTTTTTCACTCTCCTCTTTCACTTTCATCAAGAGGCTTTTGAGTTCCTCTTCACTTTCTGCCGTAAGGGTGGTGTCATCTGTATATCTGAGGTTATTGATATTTCTCCTGGCAATCTTGATTCCAGCTTGTGCTTCTTCCAGTCCAGTGTTTCTCATGATGTACTCTGCATATAAGTTAAATAATCAGGATGACAATATACAGCCTTGACATACTCCTTTTCCTATTTGGAAAAGTCTGTTTTTCCATGTCCAGTTCTAACTGTTGCTTCCTGACCTGCATACAGATTTCTCAAGAGACAGATCAGGTGGTCTGGTATTCCCATCTCTTTCAGAATTTTCCACAGTTTATTGTGATCCACACAGTCAAAGGCTTTGGCATAGTCAATAAAGCAGAAATAGATGTTTTTCTGGAACTCTCTTGCTTTTTCCATGATCCAGCAGATGTTGGCAATTTGATCTCTGGTTCCTCTGCCTTTTCTAAAACCATCTTGAATATCCGGAAGTTCATGGTTCACGTATTGCTGAAGGAGCTTAGTTTTCCCTAAGCACTAGTTAGCACATGCAGATGACCTAACCACAGTGACCAAACTCTTCTCTAAGGTCCTCCAGTATTTTTTTCACTACTATACCTAGGTACTTAAAAATTCTTCTTTTTATTTAATGGAATTGAGTTCAATCCTTCTTGCCTATTGTAATAGCCATGAAAATGTCTTCCTTGGCTATTGAACTCCATCTGGTGTAATTTTCCTTTCACATTTCAAAGATATCATTTTCTCATAAATCAACTTTGGAGTGACTTCATGGAGTCGGTTATAACCAGAGAGAAGTAACATGTAAAATGTATTTTGTATTTTATTATTTTTGACAGAAAATAAGATTTTTCCATCTTTGTAGTGGAAAATCAGAAATGAAATATAAAATACGTTTTGAGGTTTATTTTTTTAATAAATTTTAACTTAAATTTTTGACATGGATATTCATCCAAATGACATGCAAGACTACAGTGTTATGACAGTTGCTAAAAGCTCATGGATCTATTTTATCTACTATGACAAAGCAGAATTCTCCATAGAGAGGCAAAATTTGTTCAGTGTGGTAATGACCGTGTAGATGTGTGAGATTTTCTGATGATAAGAAAAGAGAAAAATATCTTTTCATAGAAAGTTAAAATGTAAAATAACAAGACTCTAGTGCTTTCCTTTTTGTGTGTTTGTACACATGTATATGTATATGTATTTATATATAACACAATATAAGAAAATTACCATTACAAATATAAGAAAAAGACCATCAACAAAGGCACAATTCTGCAAAAATGACTTTGGCACCTGCTTTAGTCCTAATTTATATTAAATCAATTTCTTATAAGTATCAAAAAAGACATATTTATTTAAATGTAACAATATTTACTTATGTCTGTCATTTTTCTTTTATTTGTAGGCTTGTTCTTGTAAGAATTCTACTAAATAAATAAGTTCAAGTTAAAAAAAGACACATTTTGTTTAAATGTAAACATCCTTTTAACTACTCTACTTCATAAATCAAGAACATAGCATACTTAGAAAAGAGCTTTCCCTTGGAACAACCATGGCTTTTATGTATTTTGGAGCAATTTTAAATGGCTAGAAAGTTGTCTGAACCAATTCATAGCTAATATGTAAACTTTGTATAATCTTGACCTGAGAAGATATTCTCTTCCTTGAAGCTGGTCAGGAAAATTAGAGATATATTGCACTGATATATATGAGATACCAATAATTTTTCACTCAGGAAAAGTAGACCAGAGATATTTTATTTTCCTCACTTGGTTTTTATTTTTGTTCTTGACTCTTTTCTATGCTGATTTAAATCTTCTGAATTGTAGAGAAGTCTTATAGCATGTACATTAAATATTTTCTCCCCTACTAAAACTTAAAATAGTAGCATATGCAGTTAGGTAAAGAAAAGATTAAATTTGCATTTAAAAATAATCAATTCATATAAAAATTACTTTTGATTGCGTTTTCTCCAAAATGTGCTGGATATTCAATTTTTTATTGAAATATTTCAATGGTATATGTAAATAATAATGATTATCTATTTACTACAACAAAATAGCAAACAATTGAGGACTTGTAAAGAAAATCAGGGCTATTTGTTCTAATTCAGACAATAATCCTGTAGTTAAGCAAAATGTAATTGATTAACTTAAGAAATTTCAATTTTTAAATTATGTTTTTTGATATACTACTATACTGTTTATTTAAGAAAAACATATTTTAATAGTTTTTTATTTCAAGTTAGCACATTAATTTATGTTAATAAGTTAACTATAACTTTGTTGCTAATATTTAGTTTTAGACAGCAGATATATGTGTATAGAAAATACTATAATTTATGACTAGAATTTTGTTTTTAAAATATGAGAAATATTATAACTGTTAATTTTTCTAATGAAATTTTGGTGCTGTAGATAACTTCATATTGACAAAATGCATAGGCTTTAAACTGGATAAAATATGTGAATTATATATAAATCTTCCTTAAAAAAGGCAATTTATATTAGAATTTTCAACTTTACTTAGTGGGAATGAAATATAGTTACATTAGATTTATCAACAATATATACAGTTCAATATTACATAGCTTTCTGTACCACCACTCTTTTAGTAAACAATTATTCATGACTCAGTTGAAATATATCCACATTTTAAATAGATTTCCATAGGAAAGCATTACAATTTTAAGTGCCTACTCAGCACACTTATTATTAGCAATTTCCTAACATCATTGACTCAGTGGACATGAGTTTGAGCAAACTCCAGGAGACAGCAAAGGACAGGTAAGCCTGGCATATTGCCATCTTTGGGGTCACAGAGTGTCAGGCACAGCTTAGTGAATGACTAAAATTATGGTGTAACATCCTATGTTTATTGTATTTTTTGGATAATCTTTTTTTTTCCTTTCCTACAAAATATTTCTTTCAAACATTAGTATGCATAAAACATGCTGAAAATCTTGTTGAAAATAAAGAGTTTGAGTTTCTATCCATAGATTTTGTGTCTGTAGGTTTGGGTCACAGCCAAAGAATGTTCATTTTTAACAGGCTTGCCAGGCAATTTTTATGGATATGATTTGTGTACCACAATTCATATGTGGACCACATTTTAAAAAATATTATTTATCTTAGTTGCTCATGCTCATGCTTTTGAACGTCAACTTAATTTCAGACTTGTTTTCGCTCTCTATCTGTATCTGTCTCTGTCTCTCTTTCTCTCCCTTTCTCTGTGGGATAAGCGTTTAGAAAATTTGTGGCAAAAAAAGTAGAATGTTGATTGATTATATACATTGTCTACTTAGAAAAAAATCCAACAGAAGAGTTGTGAGTTTGTTTTATTCAGGTTCTTGCTGAGGACTGTAGCCTGGGAGATAGCTACTCAGCATTGAGGAAACTGCTCTGAAGAAGTAGGGGAGAAGCCAGTATATATATGATCTTTGACTTGGAAATATATGCAATCAAACATATATCTTGATAAAAGATTACTGTTGATATAAAAACAGACTTTCGTGTTAATGATTTTAGTACCTTTTATTTATTTATTTTTTAATATATGGGGATACACAAATATCAGGGACATTTAAATTGTTCCTGAAGTATCCATCTAACCACCTAAGTTCATGCTCTTCCAAAGTACAGAGTACCTCATCTTGTTTTTCACCCTGAATTCCTTTCAGTCTGCACTGTGTTCAGGGATGTAGTGGATTATGACTTAATCCTTGTAAAATTGGATGGTGAGCAAAACAAATTAAGCGATCTTAATTTTTTTGCATCCACAATACAAGCACTTTTTTGTGAATTCTTACTCTGATGCCTTAGAATCATATTGGAAACACCAAATACTTAGAGTATTTAGAAAACATCACAATGGAAACACCAAATATTTTAAGCACTGTAGTGATATTTTTCATCTTCTTGACCTTACAATTTTAAGTCTAATCTAATATTTATTACCTTCGCCTTTTTTGTTTTGCTGTTCCAGGTCAGAATTTTGAAAAAATGACTTTTTATATTTTTATCTCCTATTTGCAAAATGGTATCTGCTATGGCATAACACCATTGCTGTAGTTTATCATATTGATAATGCCATTATTTTTGAGTCTTTACTAAGATGGAATCAAATGCTACCAGTTAAATTGTAATTCAATTGTTTTACTTATTGCAAATGAATTTCAGAGACCCAAAACTTTTAATACTCATTTTAGAAGCATGAAAATATGGTTATTTAGTAAATAATATTTTAACTGTTTATGAAAGAAACTGTACATTTAATTTGCATGCATAGTCACTAATATCTCAGCATCAACTTCATGGGAGCTCAGACCATGTGCAATTATCTTGGAATTATTCTCCCCAAGTTTCTAAGATGTGCTTTTATTCATTGAATTTCCTGTTGACTTCCTAATCTATAGTCAATCTTCAGAAAATTATAGCTTGTTTAAGCAACTTTTCTACAGTAATCAACATCACTTTATTTCAAATACTTCAGACTACAAATGATAGAGCAGTTCAAAAAGACTGGGTTATGCATCCATCATCATTTACTTCCAATTTCTTCTTTGCCAGTTAACTAGGTGTGCTATTGAGTATCTGTGAAGCTTACTTGTTTCAACATTAATGCAGGCATGGCCTTTGCATAACGTGGTTTAAAAACTGTTTTAAATATCTTCTCAATGCCATCTCTTTTTGACTAATATGTATATACCCAGGATACATCATTTAAAACAGTGTTTTTCAACACAGGTCGAATCAAAATCACCAGCTATGCATTTTCAACCTACACAAATACATTTCAATATCTTCCCCAAGTGTTCTTATGTGAGTCTTACAGAATGGAAGGATGGAGATGTTTAATTTCAGACACTCTCTAGCCCTTGGTGCTTCCCTGGAAGGCAGGGAAACACCGACATTCATGTATTCCTTCTTTCTTTCACTTAATACATTTTTATAAGTTGCATTCTGTAAGTTGAGCACTGTGGCACCACTAAAAATACAACAGTGAGGAGGAAAGACATGGACCGAGCACTGTGGGACCCCATTACATTAACAGTGCACTGGGCACTCTATCAGAGAAATGCAGGGCTCTGCAGAAAGTGTTATGCTGCAGCTATCATGTAGCAGCTCATGAGAACAGATTGTTGACTGTTCAGGATTTATTCACTTCTTAGGACTTTTACTGGACCAGTGGCTATCATGTTGCTCCTTAGAAGAAAAGCTATGAGAAACCTACACAGTGTATTAAAAAGCAGAGACATCACTTTGCCCAAAAAGGTCCATATGCTTAAAGCTCTGGTTTTTCCAGTAGTCATGTACCGATATGAGAGTTGGAGCACAAGGAAAGCTGAGTGCCAAAGAATTGATGCTTTGGAACTTCACTTCTGGAGAAGACTCTTGAAAGTCCCTTGGACAGCAAGATCAAACCAGTTAATCCTCAAGGAAATCAACCCTGAGTAGTCTTTGGAAGGATTGATGCTGAAGCTGAAGCTCCAATACTTTGGCCACTTGATAACAAAGAGCCAACTCATTGGAAAAGGTCCTGGTGCTGGGAAGGCTTGAAGGCAGGAGGAGATGGTGCTGACACAGGTTGAGAAGGTTGGATACTATCATCTCAATGGACATGAGTTTTTCAAACTCTGGGAGATAGTGAAGGACTGGGAAGCCTGGCGTGTTGCAGTTCATGGGGTCACAAAGAGTTGGACACAACAGAGTGACTAAACAACAACCAAAACAACAAAAATGTTTAGCTTGAAGTCCCCACATAGGTAGTATTCTCTTAGAAGGGGTATTGAGAAGAGGACTGGAAGTGAGGGTCTGGAGGATTGAATGAGAGGTATAATTTGATGATATCTATCTGGGAGTTATGGCAAGAGAATATAGCCATATAATGGAAGAACATAAAAAACATTTATGAAACTTATATTACCTGTTTCTGTGTAGTAAACAACACCCAAATTAAAATAAAACAGTAATTTTGTTTACTTTCATGCGTGTCAACATTTTGTATTGAGTTTAGCTAGGTGTTTTCTGGCTGGTTTCAAATGAGATTACTCAGCACTGTGTCTTGGTCTAGATGTTTTAAAATAACCTTACTCATTTGATTGAGAGTTGGTCCTAGCTATTTCCCAGGCCACACATTTTGATCAGGCTAGCCTGGGGTTCTTTACATGGCAACATGGTTCCAAAATAAAAAAAGATGTGATTTCAATCCCCATATTTTTCAAGCTTTTGCTTGAACGATATTTGCTAAAATATTTGGCCAAAGAAAAGTCACGTGGTAAATCACAGCTAATCTGGGAAGAAGCTATACATGAGTATGGAGACAGGGACACATAATACATTGTGGGCTACTTCAATAACTGTCTGCTGTAAACCTGAATGATCAAGTAGACAGTAAAGAAGCAAAGAAGGTAGAAAAGAGATGACTAAGGTGTTAGAGAAAACAATAGAAATAATTACAAATGATAAAGGAAGATTGTAAGGATGAAATAGTCCTTTTTTTAAAAAAATGTGGACCATTATAATGTCTTTATTGAATTTGTTACAGTATTGCTTCTGTTTTGTTTTGTTTTTTTAACTTTTTGGCCACAAAGCATGTGGGATCTTAGCTCTCCCATTAGGGATCGAATCCATACCTGCTGCGTTGGAAGGCGATGTCTTAACCATGGTACTGTCAGGGAAGTCCCCAGAGTACTGTTAATGAAACAAAAGGTTACATTTTTGGTATGGATGGGGTATCTTTGCACCTTTACTGTTTTCTTCATCCATCAGTTTTGTGTCAAATCAGGTTACTTTTAACTGTACATGATGAAAAGGAACTTTTACAGTGCTTTATCACAGAGATATATGCTTCACTACCATAAAATGAGGTCTAGCTATAGATAGTTCATCTCTGCCACTTTGTCTTAACAAGGACTCAGATTCCATCTCTTGGCCAGCATTTGTGTTGTCATTTTCCATCTTAATACTGTTACTGACCAGGGTTCTTGACTTTCTTAATCAATAGAAATTGATTAGAGGCCAGACAAGAAATTCAAACAAGGCTTTATTGGGGCCCTTGACACAGCAGTGGGCAAGAACATGTAACGGGTTCCCTTGCTCACACAGGCACTCTCCAAATGGGGATGAGCTGGTTCCTTATATCGGATGAGAGCAGAGGTGTGTCCAGGGGTCAGGCCAGTGGGATGACCTAGGTGGTTTGCCCACTCCTTTGGTGGTGTTGAATGCAGGAGCACATCCGGTGCCCTGCTTTTGCTCTTGGCATTTCAGAAGTGGCAGCTGGGCTTTTTGGTCCTTTTGTATATTGTCCACAATTTGCCCCAACTGCCATACCCACAATTATTTTTAGTCTGTTATAGTTTCTCTGTAGTTAGTTTGAGGAGACATGTGTCCAGGTGTATGTATTGTAGTAGAGTCCCAGGTCCCAGGTTCCAGGCTGTCTCAATATATGTTGCCTCCCTGTAATGACTGCTATATTTTCAGACTTGAAGATGGAAGAAGGAAAAAAGAAGTGAAAGCTGTCTTTTAATGAGGCTATAGGAAAGACTGCTTTCAACACTTACCATTGCCAAGTGCTCTGCAATATGGTCATATTTAATTTCACAAGAAGGGAAACACTGGAGTTTATGTTTAACTGACCACAGAGGTCCCCATAAACAGAAGCAGAGTTCTCTTTTCTATATGAGAACAGAGCCTGTTACAAGCATTTTCCTACTTTGAAATACAAAACAACTCAGTATTCCCCCCTGATGCTCTAAGATTTACAGATTCAACTTTCTCCCTCTTATTTTTCTTAATCTATGTAATATGCAATAATTGTATGCCTTTTCCAAGAATAAACTGACAGAGTGATTTTTAAAAAAATATTAGGAGGTAAGAAAGCTCACATTTACTATTTAATCTGTACCTAGTGTTGTTTTAATTGTGTTTATAAATGTTATCTCAATGAAACCCCCTAACAATCCTTTCAAACAGTACTAATATTTTTATTAAATTTAAGGATGTAAAATTGATCAGGGGGAGATTAACTTATTACAATTCATGTAATTAATGAACTTTTGAAATTTCTGACACAAAAGTTTATGTTTCAATTGGCACTATATATAATACCACTAGTCCATGGGGTCGCTAAGAGTCGGACACGACTGAGCGACTTCACTTTCACTTTTCACTTTCATGCATTGGAGAAGGATATGGCAACCCACTCCAGCGTTCTTGCCTGGAGAATCCCAGGGACGGTGAAGCCTGATGGGCTGCCATCTATGGGGTGGCACAGAGTCAGACACAACTGAAGCAACTTAGCAGCAGCAGCAGCAGCAGTGTGATTAAAAAGTATTTAACAGTGTATGTTTTATCTAGTATTAAACTTTTAGCCTAATATGGGATTTGAAACAGGTAAATTTCCCCTTAAATAAATAGATTTTTAAATATGTATAATATCATATATGAAACGAGTCGCCAGTCCAGGTTCGATGCACAATACTGGATTTTTGGGGCTGGTGCACTGGGACGACCCAGAGGGATGGTATGGGGAGGGAGGAGGGAGGAGGGTTCAGGATGGGGAACACATGTATACCTGTGGCAGATTCATTTTGATATATGGCAAAACCAATACAATATTGTAAAGTTAAATAAAATTAAATTAACTAAAAAAAAAAAAAAGAAATAGATTTTTGTATGAGAGATCTCATTCTCACTCCATTATTTTTAAACATACTCTTGTGATTTTCCTTTTACTTATATTCATTGCATTCCATACATTAGTGTTTTTAGATATTCATATTTCAATGTGAATGAACTTGGTTATATTCAGTTATGAGAAAAAAAATTGCTTTCAAAACATTCCAATCATTTTTATTATTATGCCAAACAAATAATTTGGCATTAAATTTATTAATTTATTATGGGTTTGAATGATACCACATAAAGAAGTCTTCAAAATATTCTGAATTAAATGACTTTATAAACTCTTACACATATTCAAAACTCAAATTAATTTTATACAAAAAAATGTGAGCGCTTAAAGTATTAAACAATAGAGGCCTCTTGAATCCATGATTACTATTTGTTAATGGCCAAAGGTGTATTTAAATATATGTAGATACATGTATCATATCCACAAAAGAAAAAAAAAAGTAATAATATCTTTTTATTCAGTCTTTCTTTCCAAATGTATTGTAAAAAAAATCCCAAGAAGGTCTCTCATGATAGAAAGCTTGTATATAATGTGAGCCTCAACCCAGGCAAACATTTTACACTTATTCAAACTGTAAAATTGCTAGTATCTAGAGAACTTGTGCTGAATCAACTTCATTTAAATGGAATATTGCAGCACATTCACAATAGAAGCCTATACCTTTTCCTCTGCATGATAATATAAGCCTTTATATTGTTCAGAAAGAAAATTCTCAGAACATTAAAAAAAGTAGAAATCCTCATTATTCAAGAAGTTGGGTAGAAGAAATGTGATGACTCTGACTTCAATAAAAGGCAAGTTTTATTCCAAACAGTGGATTCACTTTTATTAGGCACTGTACATTTTTATGGTAATTGCCAGTACAGTTTATGCAGCGAAGTTTGAACTATGGGATAATATAAATTTCATTATTTTCTGTAGAAAAGAAAGTAAGGTAAGTCTATCTCATCTCAAAGACTGATATATTCTGATTTTTATTTGCTTTTCTCATAATATTACACTTACTAGTTAAATATTTGGGGAAAATTCAAAGTTTAATGATACATACCTTGCACTTACAGAATAAGTCAGATCTATTTCAATTAAAAAAAATGCACAAAGCTTAGTGAATTTTCCTGTATTAACTACATTTGTGGCCTTTAAAATTCTCATGTTTCCTGCTACCTGCAGACAGTTTTCATTAAAAATTCTATTCCATCAAAATCAATTACATTTCTCTGAGTCAGTATTGAACACTTAAAATGTACAAGGTGCTATTCATGACCAAAAAGATAAAATGATGTTTGATGTAATTTCTGCTGTTTACTAGTTTATTGTTTAATTAATTCATCTTCCAAATTAAGTATCAATCATTAAATAACTGTGGTGTGTGTGCTGTGCTGTCCTGTGCTTAGTTGCTCAGTCATGTCTGACTCTTTGTGACCCCATGGACCAGGCTTTCTTGTCCTTGGGGATTCTCCAGGCAAGAATACTGGAGTGGGTTGCCGTGCCTCTTCCAGACATTAAATAACTACTTCTATTCAGTAACTATAGTCTTCTCTACTTGTAACACATTTAATTTAGTCCAAAATTAATGTCTGGTAATGTCTTTCTCATTTTAAATCTGTGTGACTGAGATTGTCATGCTTGAGGGCAAGTAGAGAAAGAAATGTGAGAAGAGATGATGTGTGCAAATGAGCAAATGGCCAGACCCTGACTTGCAATTCATAGCCAAGATCTGTGTTTTAGATCCAAGTTCTTTGGGAAATTTGGAAGAGTTTGAAAAAGGGAGATTACATGATTCAAATGATCATGCTTCAGAGTCTTTTAGAAAGAAGGAATAGAAAACTTGAAGCATATAATAAAGACTCTAGATGGAGAGGCTAGGGAAGAAGCACTATTAAAATAATATTTCAGAAATAATGAAAAACCTGAGTCCTCAGGCTAAGGAAACATGGTTTCGGGCAACGATAGTAAATGTAAATGAGTATCAACAGTCAGGTAGGACAGAGGAAATCAAGTTAAAAGCAGCTCCAAAGAAAATGCAGATTATTAGACTGATAGAATATTTCTTAAAAGCAAAAATGTAAGCCAGAAAAATATAAAATAATGTCTTTAAAGTGCTCATACAAAATGTTACCATCTTAGAATCAAATACCCAAATAACCTTTAGTTTGATTTAAATGCAAATAAACTATTTTCAGTAAAAATCAGCATAAAGCACTAAGATAACATGAACTGCTGAAGATGGCATTTCAACAAAAGCAACAATGAATCCGGATAGAAGGAATAAAATTTCAGAAGAAATTTGGAGAAAATAAATTGCTCAATATAGAGGAATTTTAAAAGATTAATTCTGGAGGTGGAAAATGATGTCATTAATGTAATATGTACCCTTATGAGGCTGCATGCATGCTTAGTCACTTGAGGCATGTCTGACTCTTTGTGATCCCATGGACTGTAGTGCACCAGGCTCCCCTGTCCATGGGATTCTCCAAGCAAGAATACTGGAGTGGGTTGCCGTGCCTACTCCAGGGGATCTTCTTGACCCAGTGGTCGAACCCACATCTCTTACGTCTACTGCATTGACAGGAGGGTTCTTTACCGCCAGTGCCACCTGGGAAACCTCTTATGAGGCTCACAGGACATAACAAACAGATTTAAATATTTTAACTGTAGAAACTAGATACTAGTTAGATTTTCACCTTTAAGAAAATTCTGCAGTATTTTTAAATGATAAACATGAAAAGAAAAATGATAGATGTAGACATTCCAAATCTCTAGAGTTGGGAGGACCAGGTAACAAGTAAAAGAAAAAAGAAAACTTGATCAATCCATTAGGAGAAAAACTATATGGAAAATGAGTGATAGTCATACAAAATAAGATGTATAAATAATTAAAACTACATTAGTGATAATAAATACAAACACCATGATAGGTAAATAAAAAACTGAATACAAATGTAAATTAACTAATATTCAAATTACTAAAGACAAATCCAAATCAAAATGATAAATGTTTCAAGATATAAGATATAAGATACACGAACAGGCAGATAGATGATACATACATACATACATACCTACCCACCCACATATACCTCAGGTTAAAAAATATAAACCAAATAATGCTGAATAAGTTGTATTAATATTAGTAAAATAATCTTATATAATTACGGATATTATTAAGTATCAAAATGAAGAAAATCCATACAATAAAAATATTAAATTACTGAAAACATTATAATGACACAAGTGCAAGTTTCCCAGCTGGCTCAGTGAGCACAAATCTACCTACAGTGCAGGAGATGCAGGAGATGTGGCTTTGGTCCGTGGGTGGGAATATCCCCTGGAAGAGGATACGACAACTCATTCTAGTACTCTTACCTGGAGAATCCCATGGACAGAAGAGCCTGGTGGCCAACAGTCCATGGGGTCGCAAAAGAGTTGGACACGACTGAAGCAACTTAGCACATACACATGCATGCACACATGCAAGTGTAAAATTCAGCTAATAAAAGTCAAAAGATGTGAAGCAAACAAAAAACATAATTACAAAGATAATTGTTAAAAATGCAGTGAGAATAAGGGATTGTTCACAACTGGAAAAGGTCAGTTTTCATTCCAATCCCAAGGAAGGGCAATGCCAAAGAATGTTCACACTACTGCACAATTGCACTCATTTCACATGCTAGCAATGTGATGTTCAAAATCCTTCAATAGGCTTCAGTAGTATGCGATCCAAGAACTTTCAGATGTACAAGTGGATTTAGAAAAGGCAGAGCAACCAGAAATCAAGTTGCCAACATCCACTGGATCCAGAAAAGCAAGAGAATTGCAGGAAAAAAAAAAAATGTTTCTGCTTCACTGACTATGCAAAAGCCTTTGACTGTATAAATCACAGCAAACTGTGGAAAGTTCTTCAAGAGATATGAATGCCAGACCACCTTACCTGCCTCCTGAGAAATCTTTCTGTAGGTCAAGAAGCAGCAGTTAGAACTGGACGTGGTACAACAAACTGATTCCAAATTGGGAAAGAAGTACTTCACGGCTGCATATTGTCATCCTGATTATTTAACTCCTCTGCAAAGCACATCATGCAAAATGCCAGGATGGATGAAACACAAGATGGAATCAAGATTGCCAGGAGAAATATCAATAACTTCAGATATGCAGATGACACCACCCTTATGGCAGAAATTGAAGAGGAACTACAGATCCTCTTGATGAAGGTGAAAGAGGAGAGTGAAAAAGCTGGCTTAAAACTCAACGTTCAAAACAAGATCATGACATCCAATCCCATCACTTCATGGCAAATAGATGGGAAAACAATGAAAACGGTGACAAACTTTATTTTCTTGGACTCCAAAATCACTGCAGATAGTGGCTGCAGTGATGAAATTAAAAAACACTTGCTCCCTGGAAGAAAAGCTAGGACAAACTTAGTGTATTAAAAAGCAGAGATATTATTTTGCCGACAAAAGTCGGTATAGTCAAAGCTATGGTTTTTCCAGTAGTCAAGTATGTATGTGAAATTTGAACCATAAAGAAGGCTGAACACCGAAGAATAGATACTTTCAAATTGTGTTGGAGAAGACTCTTGAGAGTCCCCTGAAGTGCAAGGAGATCAAACCAGTCTGTCCCAAAGGAAAGTGAAAGAAAGTGAAAGTCGCTCAATTGTGTTTGACTCTTTGTGAGCCCATGGCAGGCTCTTCCATCCATGGGATTTCCCAGGCACGGATACTGGACTGGATTGCCATTTTCTTCTTCAGGGGATCTTCCCGACCCAGGGATCGAACCTGGGTCTCCCTCATTGCAGGCATACTCTTTATCATCTGAGCTACCAGGGAAGCCCAAGTGAAAGTGAAACTCATTCAGTCGTATCTAACTCTTTATGACTGAACTATATGGTCCATGGAATTCTCCTGGCCAGAATGCTGAAGTGGGTAGTCTTTCCCTTCCCCAGGAGATCTTCCAAATTGGTAAAGGTTCAGGTCAAGGCTTTAAATTGTCAGCCAGGGATTGAACCCAGGTATCCCGCATTGCAGGCGGATTCTTTAGCAGTTGAGCCACAAGGGAAGCCCAAGAATATTGGAGTGGGTAAACTATTCCTTCTCCAGTGGATCTTCCTGACCCAGGAATTGAACTGGGTGTACTGCATCGCAGGTGGATTCTTTACCAACTGAGATATCAGGGAAGACCATGCCCTAAAGAAAATCAACTCTGAGTATTCATTGGAAGGACTGATGCTGAAGGTGAAGTCCCAATACTTTGGCCACCTGATGCAAAGAGCCTACTCATTGGAAAAGACCTTGATGCTGGGAAATATTGAAAGCAGCAGAAGGGGAGGGCAGAGGATAAGATGGTTGATGGCATCACTGACTCAATGAACTTGAGTTTGAGCAAGCTCCAGGAGATGGTGAAGGACAGGGAAGCCTAGGGTGCTGCAGTCTGTGGGGTTGCAACAAGTCAGACATGACTGAGTGACTGAAGAAAAACAACAAAAAATAAAATATTACTTAAAAACTTATAACAACCCAAATGTAACATTTAGCTAATAATACTCAACACTATATGAAGGAAAGGGGAAAAAAAAGTGATTACAATGATATCTGATTAAAATGCATTGGGGATGAGGGAATGTTAATAGCTCTCAGTAATAGATCAGAAACAAAAATTGATAAGAATTTAGACAGTTGTGAGCTTGCCTGTTTTCTCAGCTGATAAAGAATCTGTCTGCAGTTCAGGAGACGTGGGTTTTACCCTGGATAGGGAAGATCCCTTGGAGAAGGAAATGGCCACCCAGTCCAGTATTCTTGTCTGGAGAATTCCATGAACAGAAGAGACTGATGGGCTACAGTCTATGGAGTCAAAAACGTTGGACACGACTGAGCAACTAACATGCAAACACTAGACAATTGCAACAAAATAATAAAAATGATTGAAGGTATGATATGTAAATCACTAAATTTAATGCATAGAAACATGGATGGTTTTCAATTAGGTGAGCACTTTTAACATGAGCGAGGCTATAAAGAAAATCTTAACAACAGATAACAGCAAGTATCTGAATTTGCTATTTGATAAAAATGCAATTGAAATAATAAACACATTTAAATCTCAATGTTTAAATTTCAAAATAATGCAGTATTCAAAGAAGAAATCACAGTATAAATTTGGCATATTTATAACTGAACATTGATAAAATATTTCATATTAAATATTTCAAGGTGTAATTTAATTAATTAGTAGAAGAAAATACACGTTCCTAAAAGCATATGTGTATATATACAGTTACATGCATTTAACTATATATAAACTCAGCCAGCATACCCTTAATACTTGTGAACTTTTTCATATTCCATTTTACACCAAAAGAAAAAAAATTCAACATTTATTGAACTCTAATTAAAAAATGCATTCTGAAATATTTAGGAGTAAGCATATTGACAGTCTTTAATTTACTCCGATATGCTCCAGAAAATAAGGTGGACAAATACATGGATAGAAGCATGAGTATACATACAGGTGATAAAGCAAGTATGGCAACATATTAACATAGAATTCAGATTGGAATATGTAGATATTCCTTATAAAACTATTTCATCTTTGCTATATGTTTGAAATTTTTAAATAAGCTCTATCTTATAAAATATATAGAGTTTTAATCAGCGTGGATTGGAAGCTATCTATATTACAACAGTGAGGTATAGGAGATTGATAAGATTTTACATAGGGTTGTTGCTGTTGCAGTTAAACAAAGGTTCCTCTCCTTTTATGGACATAGGCAATGTGAATTTATTACTCAGAAGGAATAAAATCATCCCTATCATATTGTCATGCTGCTTCCAATATTGCTTTAAAAATGTCTCAGCCTGGCATTATCATAGATCATGTACTGCAATGTAGATCTGATCTTTTTCCATTCAAATCTACATTTTTTATTGAAGTATATTGATTTACAGTATTATATTATTTTCAGATGAATAACATAGTGATCCAATATTTTTATAGATTGTATCCTATTTAAATTATTTATAAAATATTGGCTATATTACCTATATTGTAGAATGTTGTGTCTTAGAAAGTGTAAAGTATTTAATAGGTATTGGTAGTTTTTGTAATGGAATATTTGATATACTGAATAAAAGGAAATATTTGCTATAGTTAATGATTCGAGGTAATTAAGTAACAGTATTTTTCTTTCAATTTTTGTGGATTATTTTAAATGACCATAAAGTTGTCAAGACAAATACTTTTAACTGTGATAGAACTTACTACTTAATCAATTGAACTGTTAAATATTTCCTTTGGGTTACATGTGTCAGGCCAAAAAAAAAAAAAAAAGATTACTATGATCACTCTGAACTCTGATAATTAGAAACATCTTATTTAACAGATTAAGATATTGCAAATATAAGTAAATTTCCCAAAGCTGTGTGTCTTTCAAATGACTTCTTGAAATTTTATTTTATTTTATTTTAAATTTTATTTTATTTTTAAACTTTACAATATTGTATTAGTTTTGCCAAATATTGAAATGAATCTGCCACAGGTATACATGTGTTCCCCATCCTGAACCCTCCTCCCTCCTCCCTCCCTATACCATCCCTCTGGGCCATCCCAGTGCACCAGCCCCAAGCATCCAGTATCGTGCCTCGAACCTGGACTGGCAATTCGTTTCATACATGATATTATACATGTTTCAATGCCATTCTCCCAAATCTTCCCACCCTCTCCCTCTCCCACAGAGTCCATAAGACTGTTCTATACATCAGTGTCTCTTTTGCTATCTCGTACACAGGGTTATTGTTACCGTCTTTCTAAATTCCATATATATGCATTAGTATACTGTATTGGTGTTTTTCTTTCTGGCTTACTTCACTCTGTATAATAGGCTCCAGTTTCATCCACCTCATTAGAACTGATTCAAATGTATTCTTTTTAATGGCTGAGTAATACTCTATTGTGTATATGCACCACAGCTTTCTTATCCATTCATCTGCTGATGGACATCTAGGTTGCTTCCATATCATGGCTATTATAAACAGTGCTGCGATGAACATTGGGATACACATGTCTCTTTCCCTTCTGGTTTCCTCAGTGTGTATGCCCAGCAGTGGGATTGCTGGGTCGTATGGCAGTTCTATTTCCAGTTTTTTAAGGAATCTCCACACTGTTCTCCATAGTGGCTGTACTAGTTTGCATTCCCACCAACAGTGTAAGAGGGTTCCCTTTTCTCCGCACCCTTTCCAGCATTTATTGCTTGTAGACTTTTGGATCGCAGCCATTCTGACTGGTGTGAAATGCTACCTCATAGTGGTTTTGATTTGCATTTCTCTGATAATGAGTGATGTTGAGCATCTTTTCATGTGTTTGTTAGCCATCTGTATGTCTTCTTTGGAGAAATGTCTATTTAGTTCTTTGGCCCATTTTTTGATTGGGTTATTTATTTTTCTGGAGTTGAGCTGTAGGAGTTGCTTGTATATTCTCGAGATTAGTTGTTTGTCAGTTGCTTCATTTGCTATTATTTTCTCCCATTCTGAAGGCTGCCTTTTCACCTTGCTAATAGTTTCCTTTGTTGTGCAGAAGCTTTTAAGTTTAATTAGGTCCCATTTATTTTTGTTTTTATTTCCAATATTCTGGGAGGTGGTTCATAGAGGATCCTGCTGTGATGTATGTCAGAGAGTGTTTTGCCTATGTTCTCTTCTAGGAGTTTTATAGTTTCTGGTCTTACGTTTAGATCCTTAATCCATTTTGAGTTTATTTTTGTGTATGGTGTTAGAAAGTGTTCTAGTTTCATTCTTTTACAAGTGGTTAGAGCTAGAACAAATAATTTCACAATTTTGTATGGAAATACAAAAAACCTCGATAGCCAAAGCTATCTTGAGAAAGAAAAATGGAACTGGAGGAATCAACCTACCTGGCTTCAGGCTCTACTACAAAGCCACAGTTATCAAGACAATATGGTACTGGCAGAAAGACAGAAATATAGATCAATGGAACAAAATAGAAAGCCCAGAGATAAATCCACGCACATATGGACACCTTATCTTCGACAAAGGAGGCAAGAATATACAATGGATTAAAGACAATCTCTTTAACAAGTGGTGCTGGGAAATCTGGACTTCTTGAAATTTTAGACTCAAGATCTTTGACTCCCTGAGCTTGTGCTTATTATACTGTAAAATATATAAAGAATAAAAGTATACAATATGCCCACCAAATCTTATGAATTTATAATTGGAAACTTAAGAATATTCTGAAAAATAGCAGTAATTAAAGTTTAACACTGTAGATATAAATTTATAGTATGCAAACATTCTATTACTGTGACAAAAGACAGTGACGTCTTTGCATGTATTTGGGCATAAGTGAGAAGTTGACACTCAGCAAATTCCTCTTTTTGATCTTTTTGTTTTCCCACTGAAATAATTACAAAGTATGTGTGTTTGAATACAGATTTCATAATTTTAGATCTTAATAAAAATGATTAATTATAGTTCATCAAAATTTAACTTTTTGTCTCAAAGAACCCATTAAGAAAATGAAAAATCGAGTCACAGACTATGGCTCTGAAAAAGGACAGTTAATACTAGATATAAGATAAAGACAATAACAGTTGGGTACAACCTTTGAACAGACATTTCACTAAAAAAGATAATTGCAAATAAACATATGAAGAGACAGTTCACACCAATAGGCATTGAGTAAATGAGAAATAAAACCACAATGAGATATCACTAAACATTATCAGAATGGCTATAACTACAAAATATCAAACATTGGTAGAAATATAATATAACTTATATTCTCATATATTGCTGAAATGTACCTGAAATCTTATTTCTACTTTGAAAAAAAAAAATGTTTGTAAAGCCTCTCAAAAATTATATATATATACTTACTCTGTTACCCTCTAATCTTATTTCTAATTGTTTACCTAAGAGACATAAAAATGTATATCCACAAAAACCTGTATTTGAATGTATAATAGCTTTGTTTGTAATCACCATAGATTTTAAAAAGTTAAATGTTCCTCAACCATCAAATGGATAAACTAATTTTGGTACATCTATACAGTAGAATACTACTTGGCAATAAGGAAGACCAAATGGAATGACATCCTGACAGGTATGGATCTCAAAAATAGTGAAAGAATCCCAGAGGGGCTACTACTTTATGATTCCATGCATATGCTTGCTATTTGGAAAGTATTCAGATCAGTGGTTGACAGGGTTTAGATAGGATTGAGGAAACTGACTGAAAAATGGGAAATTTTGACAATATGTGGTGGTTAAGTAACTAAATACATTTATGAAACATTAAAATTTAAAACTATAAATTTTACTCTATGTGAAATGCTTCACCAGTCCTGGCTTCTTTAAAATCTAACTTTGCTTAAAAAGACTCAGATCCAAAATACAATTAAATTTTAATGTCAGTTTTTCACAGCTTTGTAAACAGTGCCTCGAACATGTTGCATTATAACACATTGTTTAATGATACTAACTTTTTTGTTGTCTAGAATATGAAATGTAAGATGAAAACCAGATTTCTGAGCTTTCTAAGTTATCATATTTATGACATGCAAATGTTTAATAAATGCATATTTATACTACAAAGAATACAATGAAAACCAATTTGATTACAAACTTTCTTATTTATCATATTATAAACCTGATAATCTACATTTTATGCACAGGTGAATGCAGTAATAACTATCCTAAAAGGTTTTTTCCCACTATCTAGTATCATCTGATGGAGAAGGAAATGGCAACCCATTGCCTGGAGAATCCCATGGATGGAGAAGTCTTGTAGGCTGCAGTCCATGGGGTTGCACAGAGTTGGACACGACTGAAGTGATTTAGCAGCAGCAGCAGCAGCAGTATCATCTGGAGTAACACATGCTTGGACAAAGATGAAAAATGTCACCAGTCTCCAAGCTGTTTTTTTTTTTTTTTTTATTAAACCACTTAATACAGTTAATCAGCTGCCAAATTTAAAGTATCACTTTCTCCATTTTTTTAATAACCCAATCTGCCCCGCCTTCTTCTTCCAATTAGTGTTTAGCTGCACATAATTCCATGTGTAATTCCCATTAAGCTTCTAGCACACATCTGGCACAAAATATGGGTTCAAAACTTATAGCTATTATAATAATAACTTTTATCTTCATAAGAGATATTTTTATTTTATATGATTAAAAGGAAGTTATTTTAATCTCCTTTGTGGAAATTTATTTTAAAATCCTTTAAATATTTTAAGCAACAACTTCCTACAGCATATTATATTTCTAGGCCTGGTTTAAAATGTGTTTCAGTATTTTTGGTCTTGAGAGATTGTTAAATATTAGATATGCAATAACAGTGATTGAAAATAAATCTATTAAAAGCTCATTCTATACCAGACATTATGCTAAGTGTTTGGGAGTCAATAATGTATATTAAAAAAATATGTCCTTTTCATTCACAGAAGCAGTGTTTATGTAACAAATGCATAAACTATATTACTTGTGTATAAAAACTTATATGGCACTTTACATTTAAATTATATAAAAACTTCATGGCAAATAGATGGGTAAACAGTGGCAACAGTGTCTAACTTTGTTTTTCTGGGCTCAAAAGTCACTGCAGATGGTGATTGCAGCCATGAAATTAAAAGACGCTTACTCCTTAAAAGGAAAGTTATGACCAACTTAGCATATTAAAAAGCAGAGACATTACTTTGCCAACAAAGATCCGTCTAGTCAAGGCTATGGTTTTTCCAGTGGTCATGTATAGATGTGAGAATTGGACTATAAAGAAAGCTAAGCACTGAAGAATTGATGCCTTTGAACTGTGGTGTTGGAGAAGACTCTTGAGAGTCCCTTGGACTGCAAGGAGATCCAACCAGTCCATCCTAAAGGAGATCAGTCCTGAGTGTTCATTGGAAGGACTAATGTTGAAGCTGAAACTCCAGTACTTTGGCCACCTGATGCAAAGAGCTGACTCATTGGGAAAGACCCTGATGCTGGCAAGGATTGAGGGCAGGAGGAGAAGGGGACAACAGAGGATGAGATGGCTGGATGACATCACCAACTCTATGGACATGGGTTTGGGTGGACTCTGGGAGTTGGTGATGGAAAGGGAGGCCTGGCGTGCTGTGGTTCATGGGGTTGCAAACAGTTGGACAGGACTGAGTGACTGAACTGAACTTCAATAGGGAAAAACAGCCTTCAGTAAAATTTTAGTCTCTATGTGGAAATAATATTGAAAAACATCATGTTTAGGTTTTACATATAATTTTTTTACCATATGAAATGGAGTTATTTTAAAAGGCTCTAGAGAAGTTGTATATGTGGGATTGTGTTTATATGTGATTTCAATAGATGAACAGATTATTTCAAAGCCAGATGAAACCACAAATGAAAATAAAATTGGACCCTTACAACTCATCACAAACCCTTAAAATTAAATTTTATTGAATTAAAGTATTTTTTTTCATAAAATTATAAATTCTTTGTTTGCTTGGATTAGTGAGATATATTAACCAGGCATGAAAGAGTAGCTATTTAGGGGAAAAAAATGGAGCATTTATAAAAAATTAAAACTTACAAATTTCAAAAGCACAGTCAATAGAATATAAAGTATTAAGTAATATTTGCAATCAATTACACATAATCTCTTAGAATTTAACCAGGAAAACCTTATCATATAAATATTGGCAAAAGATATAGGTAAGGAATTAAAGACCTAATCACAGTAGTCAAATATATATTCAATTATAAAGTTATTGGAAACTAATAGTAGTCAATTAGGGTAATTAATCGGAGAAGGCAATGGCACCCCACTCCAGCACTCTTGCCTGGAAAATCCCGTGGATGGAGGAGCCTGGTAGGCTGCAGTCCCTGGGGTCGCTAGAAGTCGGACACGACTGAGCAACTTCACTTTCACTTTTCACTTTCATGCATTGGAGAAGGAAATGGCAACCCACTCCAGTGTTCTTGCCTAGAGAATCCCAGAGACGGAGGAGCCTGGTGGTCTGCCGTCTATGGGGTCGCACAGAGTCGGACACGACTGAAGCAACTTAGCAGCAGCAGCAGCAGGGTAATCAATTAAAGTAATTATAAGTTTGTAAACTTTTTCTGTAAAAGTCCAAGTAATTATTTCAGGCTTTATAGTCCACATGAACTCTCTGACACATCTTGTCGTTCTGTCATTGTTGTTCAGTCCCTAAGTCATGTCTGACTTTGCAACTCCATGGAACAGCAAAACAGGCTCTTACATCCTCCACTACCTCCCAGAGTTTGCTCAAACTCATGTCCATTGAGTTGGTGATGAGATCTAACCATCTCATCCTCTGCCACCCACTTGACTTTGCCTCCGATCTTTCCAGCATCAGCATTTTTTCCAATAAGTCAGCTCTTAACATCAGGTGGCTTTAGTGTTGGAGCTTCAGCTCCAGCATCAGTCCTTCCAATGAATATTCAGGGTTGATTTCCTTTAGGATTAACTGAGTTTGATATCCTTGCAGTCCAAGGGACTCTCAATTGTCTTCTCCAACACCACAATTCTAAAGCACCAATTCTTTGACACTCAGCCTTCTTTATATTCCAACTCTCACATCCATAAATAACTAGTGGAAAAACCATAGGTTTGACTATACGGATCTTTGTCAACAAACTGATGTCTCCATCATAGTATCCGCAGTTAATAGTAAGTAAATTGCTGTGATCATGTTGCAATAAACTTTACTTATAAAATATGTGGCTAGTTATATTTGGCCATTTGCTGATCCTTACCTAATCAGATTTACAGTTTTAAAAACAGATTAAAACACCTTTCATCAGATATGTAGGAATAATAGTACTTTTTCATGCGGAAATAAAAGTTATGATAGCCTACTTGAAAAGCAATACTGAATGTACCTTGGATCCAATGATTGCACTTCTGGGGATCTATTCCTTTGCCAAGATGGAGGAAACAGTTATACACAGGCATATTGATGTACATACACACAAGATGCTTTGTGGCAGAAGAAAAAATTAAAATATAGAAAATGTCCATGCTGCTGCTTCTGGTAAGTCGCTTCAGTTGTGTCCAACTCTTCACAACCTCATGGACTGCAGCCTGCCAGGCTCCTCCGTCCCTGGGATTTTCCAGGCAGGAGTACTGGAGTGGGTTGCCATTGCCTTTCCAGAAAATGTCCATAAACCAAGATTTGTTGTTGTCAGTTCCTAAGTCGTGTCCAACTCTGCGACTCCATGAACTGCAGCATGACAGTGTTCCCTGTCCTTCACTATTCCCTGAGTTTGCTCAAACTCATGTCCATTGAGTCAGTGATGCCATCCAACCACCTCATCATCTGTTGTTCCTTTCTCCAATTGCCCTCAATCTTTCCCAGCATCAGGTGCTTTTCTAAAGAGTTAGCTCTTTGCAACAAGTGGCCAAAGTCTTGGAGCTTCACCTGCAGCATCAGTCCTTTCAATGAATATTCAGGGTTGAGTTCCTTTATGATTGACTGGTTTGAGCCCCTTGCTGTCCGAGAACTCTCAAGAGTCTTTTCCAGTACCACAGTTTGAAAGCATCAGTTCTTCAGTGCTCAGCCTTTTCTATGGTCAAACTCTCACATCTGTTTATGACTACTGGAAAAACCAAAACTTTGACTCTATGGACCCTTTGTCAGCAAAGTGATATCTCTGCTTTTTAATACACTGTCTAAGTTTGTCATACATTTTCTTCTATATATTATGCCATACCCATAACATATTAGGCAACAATATATTAAACAAATAAACAACAAATATAATAATAATTACAGCAGTTGTACACGCTCTACAACATTTGAGGAAACAATTTTACTGGGAGCAAATGATATAGAGTTAAACATCAATATAATGTAATATCAAATTGTTAAAAAAAAAGCATACTAAAAGTATCTAGGCAAAAAATTCTGATTACTACCAAAAGAGAAAACTAGCTGTGCCTAAGGGTTGTTTGTAATACTAATTACTATAATACACATCACTGATATACCTTAAATCTTCCTCTGTATTTGAGATTTAAAAAAAAAAAATAGGGTCCAAAATATGATGTACATTCCAGGAGTAGATGCAAAAGTACATGGTACTCAGGTGTATTTCAGGAATGTTTAATATTAGTGAATTGATATATGCACTAAATCAAATTAATAACAAGGAAAACTGCATTAATATACACTGGTATATTAATTCTTTTTGTTACTCATTGTTCAGTTATTCTTTTAATGTATTATGATATTAGTAATGATGGGACTTCCCAGGTAGCATGGTGCTAAAGAATCAGCCTGCCAATGCAGGAAGTCCACGGAGTTGCAAGAGAGTCCATGATTGAACACACACACATGCATAATGAAATTAAACCATAGAAATATATATTATATAATATATATTTAATATATGAACAACTCTAAGCATTCATTGACAAGAATAAATACCATATCATTAGATATTTCACAAATTAGAAAACTGAAAATATAAGAAATATCCCAATAGTTTTAATGATAATTAAATATTATATTTATTCTACAAAATTGGAGACATCTAAACTGAACATTACTAATATGCAAGCAAAGAAGTTACAAGTAGACACTCACGTTAGGACTCAGAGTTCATATAGGTACTGCCATTCTAAAGCAATTTTAACACTACATAATGAGCCTTGGCAAGTATATACGCTCTGTGACATATGAATAAACTGTTAAAGGTTTATATATACGATGTGTGTGGGTCAGTCATTATGTTATTGACAAAACTGAATTATAAATAGCATGTAATTGCTATTGGATGATAGAATTGTTTGTGATATTTATTACTTTATTTGCTTTTTAATGCTTCATTTACTTTTCAATATATGTGTATTGCTCTAATATTCAGGATATATAAGTAAGTATATTTCAAAGTTGTCTTTACATCTATTATTTATAAACAGATTAACATTTTACTCACATGCCTTGAAGGGTTTGTTTCAGGTGTAAATTGTTATGAAGTAATCACTTGATAGATAAGATGACAAAACACCATAAATTTTTGTGTACATTGTGGTGGAGGAATACTTGAAGCAAAATTCACTAGCACCTTTAAAAGGGGGGAGGTGCTTTCTTGTTTATAAGACACCTATAAAAATTGTTTACTGCAGAACTATGTCCTATATGTGGATGGTTTTCAAAGAGTTGTCAATGTTAAACTTTCTTATATATATTATAATATATATATATGTATATGTGTATAGTTTTTTTAAGTTAGTAAGTGTATGTTTAAATTACCTAGTGAGATTATTTGCATTAATTACTGTGGAAACATCAATGGATATTATGTATATCTCTTCAAGTATATTGAATTAAATTAACTCATTATGGGAAGAGCTAGCTTCCTCTGTGCCCATATGAGCAGTGATGAATATCAGGGTAAATTTTACTTTAGCACAAAATGGGAACTTGATTGTAGGAACACCCTACCTAAGAATTAAACAAAAAATACCCAAAGAAATGTTTACTAAGCATGGGAATGTCATTCACAGAAACAAAAGATTTCAGAATTCATCTCCTGCTATCCAGCTGAAAGATATACTAAATCTGGAAGCTAAAAGAAATTTGATTTTTCCTTTCTCACATCTTGATTTTATGCTCACCAGTGGTCATGTATGGATGTGAGAGTTGGACTGTGAAGAAAGCTGAGCACCAAAGAACCGATGCTTTTGAATTGTGGTGTTGGAGAAGACTCTTGAGAGTCCCCTGGACTGCAAGGAGGTCCAACCAGTCCATCCTAAAGGAAATCAGTCTTGGTTGTTTATTGGAAGGGCTGATGCTGAAGCTGAAACTCCAATACTTTGGTTACCTCATGGGAAGAGTTGACTCATTGGAAAAGACCCTGATGCTGGGAGGGATTGGGGGCAGGAGGAGAAGGGGACAACAGAGGATGAGATGTCTGGATGGCATCACCAACTTGATGGACATGAGTTTGAGTAAACTCCAGGAGTTGGTGATGGACAGGGAAGCCTGGCGTGCTGTGGTTCATGGGGTCACAAAGAGTCAGACATGACTGAGCGATGGAACTGCACTGAACTGAAGAGAATTATGAAGGAAATTTTAAGCAAAATCATAACACTATAAAATAAAATAGATTCAGTCGATAGTGGGCTAACAAAATGGATGGAAGGCTTATGAAACAGTTAGAAAACAGATAAAATACCCTGGGGGTCTACAATCTAAGCAGCAGGAGTGAAACCAAGATGGTCTTTAATAACACTGCTCCCTGTTCCAGTACTCATGTCCCCATGGGCTTGGTGCTCCACCGTTTGATCCATCTCTCCATTAATCAGTTACAATTTGGAGATCAAGGACAGAAGATCTTCATAATACATCTGATTCACTTTGGACATCCTCAGTGTCTGCCATACAGAGGAGCAGAGGGAGAGTCTAGCTCCTTCTTAGCTTTCATGAGAGGCAGTAGTGAGAGGCTTCAGAGATTGTCATGTTGCCAAGAACATATATAATAGAGGATTTCTGCAAAATTTAGATATTTAGATAATATTCTTAATAGAGGGAGAAAGAAGGCAAACGTTGTAAATGGGATTTTTTTTTTTTAAATTCTGCTATACCAAGGAAACCTTGATAAGTAACATGATTTCTCAAATACCTCATTCTATGAGAAATGACTGATAGGCTCTTGATAAAGTCATTTGTATTCCAACAACTGAAAAGTATACCTTCTTCATTAATAAACAGCCATCTTGTTTATTCAATGTTTGTATCTGAACTTAATCAGTAGAACTCAATAATTACCTGTGGATAATGAGAAAATCTATATTCTCAGAGGCTGAAAGTCACACTGTAGATGGTTGCTTTGACTGCTAGATGGTTATAGAAACACATATTCAAAAGTGAAATCTTGGGATGTGTCTACAGGAAGTCTAATGATGAATGATTAGCTTCATGTCTTTTTACACTTACAGTGTACAGGAAATCTGTCTGAAAAATAGACTTATTGAGTTCTTTTTTTTTTTTTTAATTTTTATCTCTGGGATGTATTCCTCAAAAAATACTTTTCTGCAGCCCTCAAAATAAAACAGCTGAAAAGCAAAATGTAATGTCCAATGACATATTTAAAAAGATAACTCTGAAGAAATAGCTTAACATAGATAATAGATTAAAGAGCTTTTTGAGATTTTTTTATTGAAGCATCATTGTTGTATCATGTTATACATTTTACATAGGTTCAATAGAGTAATTCACAACTTTTAAAGTTTATACTCCATTTATAGTTATTGGATATAGTCCCCCATATTACACAGTATATCTTTGTAGCCTATTTTATGCATAACTTTTGTACCTCTTAATCTCTACCCCTATTTTGCTCCTCCTCTTTGTCTTCCCCACCTGGGGAAGATTGAGAACCCACTGAGGAGACCTGGGTTCGATTCCTGGGTCATGAAGATCCCCTGGAGAAGGAAATGGCTACTCATTCCAGTATTCTTGCTTGGAGAATTCCATGAACAGAGGATTTTGGCAGGCTACAGTCTATGGGGTTGCAATAAGTCAGACACACTGAGTGACATTCAGTTTCACTTTTTTCGCTTTCTTTTTTGTTATATTCACTAGTTAATTGTATTTTTTAGATTCCATGTATGATATCACTTATATATGGAATCTAGATTAAATTTTGGTGTTTCCTTTGGAAATAGGTTTATCACAGCATTACCCTTCTTGTTATGTAAAGAATCTGTGTGCAATATTCTGAGAAATTACATCACCCCTGGAGACAGCACTCTGATCTTTCTGACACTGCCCAAATGGGCTCTAATCTCAAGGTGCCCCTGATGGATGGGAATATTCTGACCCTGTATTACTGTATGCTGGCCTTTATCACAGAGGTCACACTTCTGGCCATCAGCATTATGACTTTCAACTTACTGCATGCAAACAGACCACGTCTGTTCTCTCTCCTGGGATAGCATACTCATGGAGTCTGGATCTTGTAGCTTGACCCTAGTATCCACACCATCAAAGCAGATGACAGTTGCTTTGCCAACTCTAAGAGAAAGAAGATTCAGTATCAGAAGATTGCAGTAGCACTTATAAATGCCATCTATCATGGCAGAGCCCACATTCTCAGAAGACTTGTTTGTTTTCACAAGAAGGAAAACTAATACAAATTATCTTGGCAATAACTAGGGTAAATAAATATTTCTCTGTAATATCTATTATCCTTGCTTACTGGCCAAAAATGTAAATTATCTTCCTTTCTCTCATCTCTGTATCCTTCTAAGTCTCACTCACCCCATCCTGATCCCTTGTTCTCTTGACCTTGTCACATCCAGTGACCATCACTACTTCGTGAGCAGCCATTCATTCTCATAAGCATTCTTTGCAGCTTGGCTTTTCTTGAACCTTAAGCTTATAGACCATTTTTCAGCTATAGCCTCATAATTTATAAATTGCTTGCTCAGTTGTTTATATGATACTGGCTATGTTGGTTGGCTTAAGCTGTCATAACAATATACTGTATATTAGGTGGCTTAAACCACAGAACTTTATTTTGTCATTGCTTTGTAATTCCCAGGTCAAGGTCCAGTAGGAGAGTTTTCTGATGAGAACTCTGATGATAATTCCTTCCAGGCTTATAAAGGGCCACCCTCTTGTTCTGTACTCATGTGAAATCTTTGCTCATATGCAAAGAGAAAAAAATGTGAGCTCTCTGATGTCCCTTTTTATAAGGGCATTAACTTTTCTGAACTAGACCCTACCCTCATTTCTCCATTTAATCTTAATTACTTTCTTATTGGCCCCATCTCCAAACACAGCACGTTAGAAATTAGTGCTTCAACATACGAAATTGGTAAGAGGATACAGATATTTACTCCATAACACTCATTGTATGAAATCATTCTTATATGTTGGGTTTTTTTTTTTCCTTCTCCACCTACTCTGTCTACACTCCTAATGGGCCTGCATCTATATTTCAACATATAGCAAAGTACTTGATAATATAAAAAAAGTGGTTAAAGTTTCACATTATATAACCCAGGCTGGATAAAGAAATAGATGAAAGCAAGAGAGAGAAATTCATAAACATGATAATAGCTATAATTATAAAAACATGCTAGAGATTTAGTAGGTGCTCATAAACAAAGATTAAATTTTCAAGTTAAGAGTTCATAGATACAGTATTTGGGTTTCATGGTACCCAACAAAATGGATGCCTTAAGTACAATGGAGGTTAAGAGTTATTTTCTATTAAACTGCCCAAAAGAATGAAGAGCAAGTTTGTTTTGTTATTTGGTTGTTTTTCCATAAAAAACATTAAAATTACCTAGAATGATGACAAGATTCATGGCTGGCAAAAATTATTTAGAGCTATACATGTGTTTAATGCTTAAAATAATTTTGAGTGTTGATGAGTGCATTGCTATGTTGTTGCTTAGTCACTAAGTAGTGTTCTACTCTTTGTGAACTCATGGACTGTACTCTGCTAGGCTTCTCTGTCCATAGGATCTTCCAGGTAAGAATATTAGAGTCAGTTGCCATTTCCTTCTCCATTCATGTCTTCAATATTCTTTATTAATAGGAAGTAGGGGGGATGCATGTTTGTATACTCTTTAAGATTTTAAAGTATATATTTTATTTATGATCTACATATCTTGAAGTGACTGAAATAATACTGCTAATTCCTGTTTACTTTTTAAGTCTTGGGTCAAGATTCATCTCTTTCTATGATTCCTCCTCTCCACTGCTCTCCAAATTCTTGATTAGTTAGTTAATATGTGTCTTTTTGCACATTGCTAACATTTCCAGCCACTTAAGTGTCTGTATGTCTGTATGATCTACTGCTGCTGCTACTGCTAAGTTACTTCAGTCGTGTCCGACTCTGTGCGACCCCATAGATGGAAGCTCACCAGGCTCCCCTGTCCCTGGGATTCTCCAGGCAAGAACACTGGAGTGGGTTGCCATTTCCCTCTCCAATGTGTGAAAGTGAAAAGTGAAAGGGAAGTCACTCAGTCATGTCCAATTCTTAGCGACCCCATGGTCTGCAGCCTACCAGGCTCCTCTGTCCATGGGATTTTCCAGGCAAGAGTACTAGAGTGGGGTGCCATTGCCTTCTCCACTGTATCATCTACTAAGCTGTAAAACTCTTGAGGAAATAGTATGTCTCTTGTTATTTTTTAAACCACAGTATGTTTATTTACCCTGGAGAAGGAAATGGCAACCCACTCCAGTATTCTTGCCTGGAGAATCCCATGGACAGAAGAGTGTGGCAGGCCACAGCCTGTAGGTCTCAGAGTCAGATACAACAGAAGCTACTTAGCACACAAACAGGTTTCTGTAAGGAATGAATGAATGGTTGATTATCTCTTTTCAACATTTGTTGTCTTTCACTCATGACAGAATCGTGTTTCTAATACTGAAGAGAGGCAATGTTTTTTTTTTTTTCTTTTAGTAATCTACTTATTTATTTTGATTTTTGACAAAGCACTGTAAAGACTTGACATTACTCCCAAAGCAATGAGTTCATGTTACCAAAAATTAAATCTATCATTTCCAGTTATACTCTAAGTGCATGTCAGTGGTATAAGCAGTGTATTATGGAGTAAAAATATCACAATAAATTGAGATAGAAGGAAATAATAATTGCTCAAAACCCATAATTGAATGATTATAATGTATGAACTACTGCTGTATAAAATATGTTTATAACAATGCCCTTGAGTTTATACCTTGAATACAAATCTTTTTATTCACCTATTTATATAGGTATAAATATCCAGTGAAGATTGGTGCTCTTATATTATCTCATGCTATATTATTATATACTGTACCTATAAAGTATTATAGACATAATCATATGACACATATTTTTAAATAACATACTGAGCTTCATTAAATAGTATTTACCTGCTGTGCTTCTGTTTTCTTTGGAATTGTAGTAATATTTACAAATTCAAGGGTCCTAGATTTTTGTCTCTATTATGAAAAAATAATGGAATTATTCAAATATTTTCCCCCCATAGGCTTCAACCTACATATATCCCTTCCCAACAAGTACACATACTCCACAGACAATGCAACACACATTAAAATTTTATTTTTATTATAGCATATATGTGAATCAAAATTGTTAAGAAAAACTGATTTTAATAGAAATGAAACTCACTTCATATTTTAAAAAGTTGTTGAAAGACTCTTGAAGATCCTTGATTTTCCAGTGCACTGAAACCACTAATCTCTAAGGGTGAATGTAGCATTTTGTACTCAGCCATAAAAAGGAAAGAAATAATGCCATTTGCTGCAACATGGATGGACCTAGAAAGTGTCATACTGAGTGAAGTGTCAGACTGAGAAGGACAGATATCATACGATATTGCTTATGTGTGGGATTAAAAAAAAGGTTCAAGTGGACATACTTACAAAACAGAGATAGGTTTACAGATGTATCAAATAATCTTTTGGTTACTTGGGGGTCAGCAGGGAGAAGGGTTACATTGGGAGATTGGGATTGACATCATATACACACTACTATATATAAAATAGATAACTAAGGACAAACTGGGAACTCTACTCAATAGTCTGAAATGACCTATATGGAAAAGAATCTGAAAAAGAGTGGATATATGTATATGTATAACTGAGGCACTTTGCAATACACCTGAAACTAACACAACATTGTAAGTCAACTATACTCCAATAAAAATTAAAAGATTAGATTAAATAGTCTGAATGCAGAATATTTCAAAATTTTAATGAATATTTTCAGAACATAGTACCCCACCAAAAAAAGCTTATATTTTATAGAAGCACAAGTCTTTTGCCCTAAAACTCATTTTGAAATTGAAGTGTATACATTCATTTTAAGTTAAATATCTATATTAGTGGTTATGTTAAAAAACTAATTTATAATGGAAGCATATACATTTTAAGCAACAGCTTCTAAGAATCATCTGGTTTTAAAACCATGGCATGCCCCAGGCACGTTTATGTTGTGACCTTTAATTTTGATTAAATATGCTATGTAAAATTGAATTTTGATGCAGTCCCTGCCTTAGTCATAGCTCTCAGTGACTTATAAAATCAAGCAATTAACATAATTAAAAAAAAATAATTTTAGTTCAGATTATCATAGCGCACTTCTCCCCATGCCTGACTTGACCCATGTCGCCTGGCCCTGTAAATGATTGTTTCACGGAATACTTAGAGCTCATCAGACCACATGAACCCACATGAACATACTGTTTCTCTCCCTTTTAACAAGACATGTCAAAGTAAGGAGACCTAATTTCACACATTAGAGGAAAAGAGACAGAATCACTAATCAGTGATGAAAGAAAGCACATGTGAAATGAGTTTGGGGTATGTGAACATTTTCCCAATTACCAGGCTTTATGCTAAAGGGGAAGATGATAATAAACAAAATTAATGGCCTTTGCTTCACACTTTCCTAGAAAGAAAAGACACTGATCATTAATATAGGATGCTCCCTGATTTGCCACGCAAAAATATGGCCAAAAATGATTTAGCTTTCACAGGGTGGCTAAGTATTTCTCAAAAAAAGAAAAAATACAGACCATAAAAATTTAAGTGTGACAGTAGGGCAAACAAATTGTAGTCATGATGTAATTCTTCCATTTCATTTTAATTTACTTAGAAAAATTAATTCAGTTCTCTGTGACACAATTGACACTAGTGGGAAAGAACCTGCAAGGCCAAAGCAGGAAACACAGAAGATGTAGCTTCAATCCCAGGGTCGAGAAGATGCCCTGGAGGTGGGCATAGCAACCCAGTCTAGTACTCTTGCCTGGAAAATTCCCGTGGACAGAGAAGCCTGGCAGGCTACAGTCCATAGGGTCACAAATAACTGGACACATCTGAAGCGACTTAGCACACAGCACAGAGAGAAACTACATTAAAATGGTTTGTTAGAAAATAAGAACATGAGAAAACTTAAAAAAAAAGAAATATCCAGGCCCATGTAAAATTTTTTAAAAGTAAAGATTCCATTTTAAAAACAAGCATTAGATATGTTTTTTTATTATTATTCTAAATGCTAATGCGTACACATACTCAGATGTGCAAACTCACCAAGATTGATGATCCTATGTATTTGAACTCTAATTGCTTTTTCCTCCTTTCCCCAGCCTCATATGGAATATATAACTGAGGATTGCCACCTATTACAAAGCAATATTATCACCATGGGTTCTCCATTTACAAAACAATGTTGTTTAGTCATTAAGTCATGTCCTAGTCTTTTGAGACCCCGTGGACTATAGTCCTCCAGGCTCCTTTGTCCATGGGATTCCTCAGGCAGAAATATTGTAGTGGGTTGCCAAAAACAATGGGTAAAGTTATTAAAACAATATCATCCTTGAAGTTCTATTTCTTAAAATACTTATTATAGGTTAATGCTTACAAGGATATATACGTATTTGTCTAGATGTTGCATTTTTTTTTAAGTATATCAACAGTTAAATTAGGTGACTGAGTGAAACAGTTTACCCTCCATAATGTATATAAGCTTCATCCAATCAGTTGAACGCCTTAAGAGCAAAGACAGGATTTGATGAAAAAGAAGCAATTTTGCCACTAGACTGTAACAAACATTGCCTTATTTTCCAGCCTTTACATTTGGGACTTGAGAATGCAAATGGCCTGTTATTCAAAATGCCCTTGAATTTCCAGCATGCCAAACGGCTCTTCTGATTTTGGGTTTCCTAGCCCCCATAATCTCATGAGCCAGTTGGGGGAAATAAATTTCTCTTGCTTTCCTATTGTTTCTGTATCTCTGTAGAATGCTACTCACTTCAGTTCAGTTCAGTAGCTCAGTCATGTCCGACTCTTTGCGACCCCATGAATCGCAGCACGCCAGGCCTCCCTGTCCATCACCAACTCCTGGAGTTCACTCAGACTCACATCCATCGAGTCAGTGATGCCATCCAGCCATCTCATCCTCTGTCGTCTCCTTCTCCTCTGCCCCCAATCCCTCCCAGCATCAGAGTCTTTTCCAATGAGTCAACTCTTCGCATGAGGTGGCCAAAGTACTGGAGTTTCAGCTTTAGCATCATTCCTTCCAAAGAAATCCCAGGGCTGATCTCCTTCAGAATGGACTGGTTGGATCTCCTTACAGTCCAAGGGACTCTCAAGAGTCTTCTCCCACACCACAGTTCAAAAGCATCAATTCTTTGGCACTCAGCATTCTTCACAGTCCAACTCTCACATCCATACATGACCACAGGAAAAACCATAGCCTTGACTAGACAGACCTTTGTTGGCAAAGTAATGGCTCTGCTTTTCAACATGATATCTAGGTTGGTCTTAACTTTTCTTCCAAGGAGTAAGTGTCTTTTAATTTCAAAGCTACAGTCATCATCTGCAGTGATTTTGGAGCCCCCAGAAATAAAGTCTGACACTCTTTCCACTGTTTCCCCATCTATTAGCCATGAAGTGATGGGACCAGATGCCATGATCTTTGTTTTCTGAATGTTGAGCTTTAAGCGAACTTTTTCACTCTCCACTTGCACTTTCATCAAAAGGCTTTTTAGTTCCTCTTCACTTTCTGCCATAAGGGTGGTGTCATGTGCATATCTGAGGTTATTGATATTTCTCCCAGAAATCTTGATTCCAGCTTGTGCTTCTTCCAGCCGAGTGTTTCTCATGATGTACTCTGAATAGAAGTTAAATAATCAGGGTGACAATACACAGCCTTGAAGTACTCTTTTTCCTATTTGGAACCAGTCTGTTGTTCCATGTCCAGTTCTAACTGTTGCTTCCTGACCTGCATATAGGTTTCTCAAGAGGCAGGTCAGGTGGTCTGGTATTCCCATCTCTTTCAGAATTTTCCACAGTTTATTGTGATCCACACAGTCAAAGGCTTTGGCATAGTCAATAAAGCAGAAATATATGTATTGCTGGAACTCTCTTGCTTTTTCCATGATCCAGCAGATGTTGGCAATTTGATCTCTGATTCCTCTGCCTTTTCTAAAAGCAGCTTGAACATCGGGAAGTTCAGGGTTCAGGTATTGCTGAAGCCTGGCTTGGAGAATTTTGAGCATTACTTTACTAGCGTATGAGATGAGTGCAATTGTGCGGTAATTTGAGCATTCTTTGGCATTGCCTTTGTTTGGGATTGGACAGTCAACAAAAACAAGACCAAGAGATGACTGTGGCTCAGATCATCAACTCCTTATTGCCAAATTCAGACTTAAATTGAAGAAAGTAGGGAAAACCACTAGACCATTCAGGTATGACTAAATCAAATCCCTTATGATTATACAGTGGAAGTGAGAAATAGATGTAAGGGACTAGATCTGATAGATAGAGTGATTGATGAACTATGGACTGAGGTTTGTGACGTTGTACAGGAGACAGGGATCAAGACCATCCCCATGGAAAAGAAATGCAAAAAAACAAAATGTCTGTCTGAGGAGGCCTTACAAATAGCTCCGAGAGGGAGATGGTGGGAGGATTTGGGAGAATGGCATTGAAACATGTATAATATCATATATGAAACGAGTCGCCAGTCCTGGTTCGATGCACGATACTGGATGCTTGGGGCTGGTGCACTGGGATGACCCAGAGGGATGGTACGGGGACGGAGGAGGGTTCAGGACGCGGAACACATGTATACCTGTGGTGGATTCATGTTGATATATGGCAAAACCAATACAATATTGTAAAGTTAAAAAATAAAATTAAATTAAATAGATTTTTCTTGGAAAAACAAAAAGCAAAGCAGAAAAGGAAAGATATAAGCATCTGAATGCAGAGTTCCAAAAAATAGCAAGAAGAGATAAGAAAGCCTTCCTCAGCAATCAGTGCAAAGAAATAGAGGAAAACAGCAGAATGGGAAAGACTAGAGATCTCTTCAAGAAAATTAGAGATACCAAGGGAACATTTCATGCAAAGAAGGGCTCGATAAAGACAGAAATGGTATGGACCTAACAGAAGCAGAAGATATTAAGAAGAGGTGGCAGGAATACACAGAAGAACTGTACAAAAAAGATCTTCATGACCAAGATAATCACAGTGGTGTGATCACTCACCTAGAGCCAGACATCCTGGAATGTGAAGTCAAGTGGGCTTTAGAAAGCATCACTAAGAACAAAGGTAGTGGAGGTGATGGAATTCCAGTTGAGCTATTTCAAATCCTGAAAGATGATGCTGTGAAAGTGTTGTACTCAATATGCCAGCAAATTTGGAAAACTCAGCAGTGGCCACAGGACTGGAAAAGGTCGGTTTTCATTCCAATCCCAAAGAACCCTAATATGATGATGTTATTAATAGCATTTCTAATATTCACATCATGAGAATTTCAGAAAGAGATGTGAAAGAACATTGTACCAGAAAAAAAAAAATTTGAAAAATATAAGTTACAAACTTTCCAAATTAGACAAAGCATATAAATTTACAGATTCCAGCAGTAAGGTTTATATTGGGTTGGCCAGAAAGTTCAATTGTGTTTATAGCAGATGTGTTCCTCAGAGTGGAAATACCTAAAGATCCCACATAGGTGAATGGACAAACAAATGGTGGTACAGACACATGATGGGATAGTAGCAAGTAGAAGATTTGTTACATGCAAATGTATATATCAAGTTACGATGAGTAAAAACAAGCCTCAAAAAAATATGTACTGCATTTTTATTTTTATATGATTTTTGTTAAAAAATTAAAAACTGTGGTTTCAAAGAAGTAGTCAGCAGGAGCTAATGATTGAGATAGGCTGTGGCTGTGAAGAGAGACCATGAGGGAGATTTTTTGGGCCAGTAAAACTGTGGGGATTACAGAATATATACATGTGCTCAGATTCATATAATGGCACACAAGACATTCAACTTTACTGTAGGTTACTTTAAAATAAGAAAAATATTAAAAAGTATACATGTATAATGTATGCATTTTAATCCAGCCTTTATGTGCCATCATTTTGATTTAAGACCCAGTCTTTCCATGGATATTGTGTTTGGGGTTCTAGGTTTTTGGTTTTAGTTTGTTTTTTTCTGTTTGTGAACACATACTCATAATGATTCATATGCTATTTCTAATTCATTTCCTCTAAAGTGGAACAATACTCAGGAATGAATCTGAGGGGAAAAAAAAAATCCACCAAAAAGCAGTAGAAAGAATAATTAAAAGCCTATAAGAGGAAATAGCATCACTGCATATCCCTACAATTATTTAACTCTTCTTGAGGCAAATTGTGGCCTTGAAACTCAAGAAAAATGTGTGCTTTTATTTGTATAATACTTGTGGTTATTTAAATGCCTATACATTTCTGGGGTAGATTTCACATTATTCAAGAATTAGTTTGCTAATGAGACTAAAAGGCATAAGAAAATTAATAGTGTTTTATTAAGTGTCCAGATTTTCTATCCATTTTTTCTCATTAAGTAACATAATTTTGTGAGTTAATTTTTATTGCCTTGATTTTACACATGTGGAAATTAAACATCAAATGGTTTAGATATGTTCTCCAATGTCAGATAGCTGGTATGAAGAACAAGTGAAACAGAAACTAGTTAGTGTTTATTATATTAATAAGTATTGCTTAATTCCATTATATCTATTTTTGGTGAAGTATAGAATAAAGAAAAATAAGAATGATGGGTTTCTAGATAAAGCATGGAGAGGAATATGTCTGGTCCATGTTTCTGAGAAATACAAATGTTCCTCACCTGGGATCTTGGTGTGGCAAAGTGCTAGGTTATCTGAAATTCTGTCTTCTTCCCAAGAAATTTTGCTGGGTACATATTAGCAGAAACTGGGTTTCTTGATGAGAAGCACTCATGAAATTTTTGGTATTATCAGTAGGAAGCAAATGAAAGAGAATTTTTATACTTCATTATTTGCATAAAATGAAAATACTTGTCCTCCTTTTCAGCTTTTTTTGTCCTTTCTGTGTGCTAGAATGTATATAAATATAACCTAGCCTCAACCATGCATACTAAGACAATGTTCTTAGTTTTGAGAGAGAAAATGATCTCTGAATGACATAGTGGATCTGAATCACACTGTATTGCTGGCTTTTACTCAGTCCTGTCACTAGAATGCTATGTGAGGAGTGGAATGGATGAGTAAGAAAATGAAAAAGAAAACTATAATTTATGTGACTGTATTTTTGCATAGCTATGTTGTAATAACTTGTCTATGCTCTGGTTGCTATATTTGGGAAGTCAATTATTTGTATGTATAGGAATATCATGCATCGAACCTGGACTGTTCTATACATCAGTGATGCTTGGGGCTGGTACACTGGGATGACCCAGAGGGATGGTATGGGGAGGGAGGAGGGAGGAGGGTTCAGTATGGGGAACACATGTATACCCGTGGCGGATTCATTTTGATATTTGGCAAAACTAATGCAATTATGTAAAGTTTAAAAATAAAATAAAATTAAAAAAAAAAAAGGAATATCATGAAAATTTTTCACAAGAAAAAAGAGAAGACTAAAGGTATAGTGGAATAAGTAGCCATGTCATTTTGTATGGTTTTGAATAATCCTGGAGAAATGTATTATGATTGATTTGATTGCAATAACAATTTTCAAAAAAAACGATGCTTTATTTGAAGGAACATTTATATTTATATTCTGATTATATGCATTCTTATGATAATATTTCAGTCATTAATAGGCCACTACATTTTATATAATCATTACAATTAGACATCTGCCTAGATTATAAAGCAATTCATACTATATAGTTTACTATCATTCATTTAATTTCAGTTCATCAAATTGCAGTTAATAATTTAGAAGGCGAGAGTAATCACATGGACCATATTGCAACTGAATGAAGAAAGATGCAACAGTCTGCCACAGAAATAGCCTTTATTAAAGTATACGAAACAGAAAACATTTAATGTTACAAATAAAATTAAAAATCCTTACCTATAGTAGCAAATACCTTCTCCTTGGACTGTACCCAAAAGTAAATTAAATGATTAAGTTAATAAATCTCTCAGGTCCACAGAGTAAAATAAATGTTAAGGACTAAGCAGAAAACTGGAACGCATTTTAGTGGAACACATTTATATTTCAGGAACAAGTGACTTGTGTTCTAGTATGTTCCTAAATCACTTGTTTAAGGCTTAAAACACATATCCCTTTCACAAACATTATTGTCCACGGATTAGTTCCCCAAGCTATCCTGCAAAGTCCTCTTATCTGTAAATTACCTGAAGAAAAATCTCTATCTGTTGTGTAATTTTAGATTCCCCAGTCACTCTGACTCATTGCCAAGAGTTGGCATTTAACAATCTGTCTCTCTTCTTCAAATATCACAGCCCCATAATTAATCGAGATTCCCGATTTTTTACCTCATCTAGGATACGCTTCAGCCACTAAAAGTATGGGAACATTTTAGGTTTGTTTTTCCTACCCAAAAATCATTCCTCCACTGAAAAAATCTAAAACCTCTAAACACATCTAAACAATTTTAAATGCTCCCTGCACACTTACTTGATTATTTTGACAATACCCATATTTGTCCCTAGGGAAACCTTCTTCCCTGAACATCATCTATTATTTCAACTATTATTCTTCACTCTTTTGTTCCATTGACCTTCTTCAGATAAGTTCAGTCACTCAGTCATGTTTGACTATTTGTGATCCCCTGGACTGTAGCACGCCAGGCATCCCTGTCCATCACCAACTCCCGGAGTTTGCTCAAACTCAGGCCCATCGAATCGGTGATGCCATCCAACCATCTCATCCTCTGTTGTCCCCTTCTCCTCCTGCCTTCAACATTTCCAAGCATCTGGGTCTTTCCAGAGTCCATTCTTCACCTCAAGTGGCCAGAGTATTGGAGTTTCAGCTTCAGCATCAGTTCTTCCAGTGACTATTAAGGACTGATTTGCTTTAGGATTGACTGGTTTGATCTTGTAGTCCAAGGGACTCTCAAGAGTCTTCTCCAACACCACAGTTCAAAAGCATCAATTCTTTGGTGCTCAGCTTTTTTTATAGACAAACTGTCACATCCATACATGACTATGGGAAAAACCATGGCTTTGAATAGATGGACCTTTGTCAGCAAAGTAATATCTCTGCTTTGTAATATGCTGTCTAGGTTGGTCATAGCTTTTCTTGAAAGAGCAAGCATTTTTTTTTTTTTTTAATTTCAAGGCTACAGTCACTACCTGCAGTGATTTTGGAGTCCCCTAAAATAAATTCTTGGTTTCTGTTGTTTCCCATCTATTTGCCATGAAGTGATGGAACTAGCTGCCATGATCTTAGTTTTATGAATGTTGAGTTTCACTTTCAACAATAGGCTCTTCAGTTCTTATTTGGTTTCTGCCATAAGGGTGGTGTCATCTGCATATCTGAGGTTATTGATATTTCTCCCAGCAATCTTGATTCCAGCTTGTGCTTCACCCAGTCCGCCATTTTGCATGATGTACTCTGCATATAAGTTAAATAAGCAGGGTGACAGTATACAGCCTTGACGTAATCCTTTCCTGATTTGGGACCGATCTGTTGTTCCATTTCTAGTTCTAACTGTTGCTTCTTGATCTGCATACAGATTTCTCAGGAGGCTGGTAAGGTGGTCTGGTATTCCTATCTCTTTAAGAATTTTCCAGTTTGTGGTGATCCACAAGTCAAAGGCTTTGGCATAGTCAATGAAGCAGAAATAGATGTTTTTTCTGGAACTCTCTTGCTTTTTCGATGATCCAATGGATGTTGACAATTTGATCTCTGGTTCCTCTTCCTTTTCTAAGTCCAGCTTGAACATCTGGAAGTTCTTGGTTCATTTACTTTAAAGCCTGGCTTGGAGAATTTTGAGTATTACTTGACTAGCGTGTGAGATGAGTGCAATTGTGTGGTAATTTGAACATTCTTTAGCATTGCCTTTCTTTGAGACTGGAATGAAAGCTGATCTTTTCCAGTCCTGTGGCCACTGCTGAGTTTTCCAAATTTGCTGGCATATTGAGTTCAGCACTTTAACAGCATTACATTTTAGGATTTGACATAGCTAAACTGGAAGTCCATCACCTCCACTAACTTTGTTTGTAGTGATGCTTCCTAAGGCCCACTTGACTTCACATTCCAGGATGTCTGGCTCTAGGTGAGTGATTACACCATTGTTGTTATCTGGGTCACGAAAATCTTTTTCATATAGTTCTTCTGTGTATTCTTGCCACCTCTTAAGATCTTTTAGTGATTGCTACTGGGGAAAAAAAAAATACATTTTGGTCACTATATATGCATTATCATGTTCATCTAGTCATTACTGCTGCTAAGCTACACCATGTTTGTTAAGTTGTTTCCTTCTCTTATTCTCCACAAGAAAATATCCAAATTCCCCACCCCATCATCTTTTTTTTTTTTTTACATATCTTTTAAAAGATTTATTTATTTTTTGCTTTTTGGCTCTGGCGAGTCTTTTGTTTTGCTCAGGCTTTCTCTAGTTGCAGAGAGCAGGGGCTACTTTTCATTGAGGGACATGGGTTCTAGAGCATGCCTGCTTCAGCAGTTGCATCATGTGGGCTCAGTAATTACAGCACACAGGCTTTCTTCCTGGAGCAGGGAGTAGGGATTTAACTCATGTCCCCTGCATTGACAGCTAGATTATTAACCACTGAACCACCAGGGATTCCACCAACTCCCCCTTCTTAATCACTAAATTTTTTTCCTATACTTCAGACTGAAATTGCTTCACCATAACTGTAATAAATGTGTTTATATCCACTTTCCTTCTTTATCAGTCAACATTGAGTCAAGAAAGCACAGAGTGTTCTAGGTCTTACAACTAGACGGGATGATATAGAGGGAATTAGGTATTGACAAACCTAAAAAAGAGCTTTTAGATTGTACACAGAAAAATGCTCTGGCTTTCAAAAAATGAGGAAGCCTCCAACAATTATCTCAGTCACTACTAGCACTAAGGTGGATTATTTTTGAGAGAATTCCAAGAATGAGAGCAAAATGTTATTTATTCTTTCTGCTCACGGTATTTGCTGGAAGTCAATTATAGCTTCTAATTTCTAGGTATTGTGCAAATGCTTCTTGATGGTGGAATCTCTTTTGGTAAGAATTCTGAGATAAATTGTTCTCAAGTTTCCAGTCCTTATGATATCAGAAAGAGTTGCAAAAGTTGATATTGCTGAAGCTTAATTGATAACTGAATATTTATCTCATATCCCTTTGTTTTGGCTACAACAGAAATGGAAGAGACGTCTTCCTTGGGGCTAGAAAAAGTTTCTGTGTATTCACTGTTCTTCATTCTGTGCTCCCTAGTGACATTTTTCTATCAATTATCCCTTTTATCGCTAATGTTTTCAATAGATCCCTCATTACTGGATCTTATCGGTACTTAAGTTTTATTTCTCTTTGGTTTCAGGAAAATATCATAAGTAAAATTTCACAGAACACATACTCCCATTCTAACTAACACTTTAGTATTAGTCTCTCAGTCATGTCTGACTCTTTGTAACCATATGGACTATAGCCTGCCAGGCTCCTCTGAACATGAAATTTTCTAGGCAAGTATACTGGAGTGGGTAGTCACTCCCTTCTCCAGGGGATCTTCTGAATCCAGGGATTGAACCAAGGTCTCCTGTATTGCAGGCAGATTGTTTACTATCTGAGTTTTCTGTAAAATTAAATTTCTTAGTTTTAATAGTTATTCTCTAGTAATGTTTTTAGAACAAATACCTACTTTTTGTAATATAAGTTGATTTTACTATTTCAATCTCCTGAATGCTTTTGATATTTAATGCAAGATATTTTGGATATTTTAATCATGAACATAGTTTTAAGTAATGTCTTCAAAGGTGTTATTGATGAAAAATCTTTCACCAATTAAGTCAAGATTAATCAAGTAAGATTTACTTATTCCATAATGTATTGAAAAAAATTATCTCAGTTAGACAATAAGTAGATTAAACAGCTCCATGTTTTATTATGAAAGGAAATTTAAGCTACTATATCCTTACTTCAAACATTTGTGGATGATAGTGTCCAGGGAAATAAGTTTGTTATATCTTCTAGTGATATCATAGTCTTTCATAAGGCCCAAACATATTGCAAGATAGGATGTTAGAGACTTAGTTTTCTCATTCAGTATCTCCTCAGTGTCAAAAATTTTCAGTAACAACATGGCGTCAAAGCTTAAATATGTGCCATGTTTGTGAATAAACAAATTTCCAGTCACCACAGTGTGGCTCACAGTTTGGATGCAAGTATATTTCCAAATTAAAGACTGTGAAAATAAAATAAAGTTCAGTTTCTTAGAAGCCATCATGAATCATGCTAAAAAATCTGAGAATTTCTAATTCAACAAACATTAATTTACTAGGGAATCTACAAGAACCTGGGAAAATAAAAAGTTTATTAGGGAACAATCTTATCTTGTATAAGAGTGATGCTTGTAGTATAATCATACTAAAGGTTCTTTAAAGAAAAAAGAACCTACAGTATGTATAAAAAGGAATCAGCTTATGTGATTATGGAGGGTGATAAGTCCAATGAACTGGAGGCTGAATTTGTAGGCTGGAGACCCAGGAGAGAGGACAATGCAATTCTAGTCTGAATCTGCAGGCTTGAAAACCAGGAGATTTAAAAGTGTATAGAACAGTCTTATGAACTCTGTGGGAGAGGGAGAGGGTGGGAAGATTTGGGAGAATGGCATTGAAACATGTAAAATATCATGTATGAAACGAGTTGCCAGTCCAGGTTCGATGCACGATACTGGATGCTTGGGGCTGGTGCACTGGGATGACCCAGAGGGATGGAATGGGGAGGGAGGAGGGAGGAGGGTTCAGGATGGGGAACACATGTATACCTGTGGCGGATTCATTTTGATATTTGGCAAAACTAATACAGTTATGTAAAGTTTAAAAATAAAATAAAATTAAAAAAAAAATAAAAGAAGACAAATATCTGGGAAAAAAAAAAAAAAAAGTGTATTTCCAGTCTTAAGGCCAGCAGACTCCAGGCCCAGGAAGAGCTGATATATCTGTTTAAGCCCAAAGGTAGGAAAAATTTTCCCTTTCTTGAGGAAGGGTGGCCCTTTTTGTTCTATTCAGGCCTTGAACTGATTAGATGAAGCCCACCTACATTAGGCAGAACAATTTGCTCTACTTTTGATTCAAATCTCATCAGAAACCCCTAACAGACACACCTAGAATAATGTCTGACCAAACATCTGGGCACTTGTTGACCCAAGTCAAGCTGACACATAAAATGAACTATCACATGCAATAAGAGTCCTAACTTCATAATTACAATTGCTCTTCATTTAATTAAGTTGGTATTTTGACTATAATACCACTAATGAGTATAGCAAAAAATTATTGAACATAACACTTTCAAATATATAGAAATGACTATTTCAGTTTCTATAGCTATTCACAATTTATAATGAACTTTTATATGTTATATCTCATTGGATCCTGACAACTGTGTTTTTTCTAGATTCTATTACTTTATTTTACTAAGTGAATTTTACTAAATCCCTTTACATTGTGACCTTTAGAGAGAATGGCATTTGCCAATGTGTATAGATATTAAATTTGCAGGGTTTTTTTCCAATGTGTAGAGAAATTAAATTTGCAAGTTTACTTTCCATGTATCACATAATGAAAACTACTTTAGTGCACTTTCCAGTATATATTAATAATATGCTTAACTAGAAGCTAACATATTTGTTTATTCCATTTTTTTAGTGACTGAATGAATATATATATATATACATATATATATATAATATCAGTTATCTTCCACTCTATGATATTCCATCACATCCAGATGAATGCATATATGAAGTGATAATTGAATAATGAATAGATAGAGTCTAGACACAGTGCTATAGGGTATAGATTTTGCATTCGAAATCACAGTTGATTTGAATAGTAGCAATCACCAATATTATAGAATTGGCCACAGCATTTTATTAGCAAATATGGAGCTACTATATAGCACAGGGAACTCTGCTCATTATTATGTAACAATCTAAATGGGAAAATAACTTGTAAAAGAATAGATGCATGTATCAATATATGTATAACTGAATCACATTTCTGTGTATCTGAAACTAGCACAACATTATTAATCAACTGTATTAACAGTATTAATCAACTGTATATAAAATAAAAAGCTAAAAAGATAAGGTCTGAGTTTAAAACTTAAAATGGTGCACAGTTGCTGGAAGATTCAATGACCTGTTCTCTAATCATCACAGGCTCATGACATAGCTTCTGGGTACAAATATTTTAACAGAAATGTAAAGAAACTTTGTAAACAAAGGGGTATTTCTCATTGATAAGTAAAACATAATACCTGAAAATTTCTTTTCTGTATGATGTAGATGGTTCAAAATTATTTTATTCATAAAGAATTCATATGAAACTGAATTTCAGTTTAAATTACTATTGATAGTTTGAACTTCAGTTCCCACTTTAAACAACATTTTCTCAGTGATTGTGAGAACAACAGCAAAACAACCCACATTTGCTTACAAACAATGCAACTCTAATACATAGGAAAGCCTTACTTATCCTTATTTGATGTCATTCTTTTACACACACATAATACTAAAAATATATTCGTGCACTTATTGAAGAGTCATACAAGAATACCTGTAGAATTCCCTTTATATAAAATGTAAACTATGATGTCTACCTGGAGATGGAAACTTGGGTAGGGTTGGGAGAAAGAGAATATGGAGAGGCTAGTGAAAACTGTGAATAATGGACATGTTCATTATCATGACTTTGGTGATAGTCTCATTGTGCACACATATGTGAAAATACATTTTACAATTTTAATAAATGAAATTTTGTATAGCAGTATCTCTGTAAAGCTGTTAATAAATAGTCCATATAAAATCTGGATCTCCTGTTTCTCTAAATATCATCATGTCAGATGAACTTGCATTGAATATCAGCACCCTTCCTTATGTCTTAGGCAGGTCAATTCTGACTCCTCCTCAGTATGGAAGAAAGTGATGACAGATTCTTCAACATGCGGACATTATGCTAAGCAAAATAAGCCAGTTGCAAAGAGATGAAAAATGTATGATTGCACTTATATAAAGTATCCAGAGTAATCAAGTTCATAGACTGAGTATAAAAAAGTGGTTGCCAGGTGTGGTAGGAATGGAGTAGAGAGAGATGTTGTTTAAGGGGTATAAAGTTTTATTTTTGCAGGATGAAAAAGAATTCTGGAGATTAGATGTGAGTTTTTAAACATGCTGCACCAAACATTAAAAGGTAGAGATAAACTTTGTTACATATATTTTACAATTTTTTAAAAGAAGTTTTTAGGCATAGATTAGAGCAATTTGTTAGTCTTCCCCCATTTGCAGTACTCCCTCTGGTGTGAACTTTTTGGTGCTGAGTAAGGTCAAAATTTTGGCTGAGTATGTGCCCATAATTGCTGTACTTAGGCCCGTCTCCATTTTGACATCACTGATATGTAATGTGGTTGGAGTTTCAGCTAAATATTTACACTCACTGTACTCAGAAGACCTTGCTCTGTTATGAACTTTTGATGTCTAATGAGTAAGGAGCTTTACCAAAACAACTTTCCATGTTCACTGTACTCAGAAGACCCCCTACAATATAACTCATAGATGCTAGTAGTATTACTTCATTTACCATAACCTCTGAACTCATAAGGTCTTCTGTTTTTTAATTGGAGCACAGTTGATTTACAATGTTTCAGGTGTACATCAAAGTAATTCAGTATATATATAGAATTATTACCAGATTGCTTTCCATTGTAAGTTATTACAAGATATTGAAAGGCAGTACTTGGGTGCAATCTCATATATTACAGAATGATCTCAATTCATTTCCAAAGCAAACCATTCAACATCACAGTAATCCAAGTCTGTGCCCCAGTCACTAATGCCAAAGAAGCTGAAGTTTAATGATTCTATGAAGACCTACTAGACCTTCTAGTGTTTGTGTTAGTCACTCAGTCATGTCCAACTCTTTGGGACCCCATGGACTGTAGCCTGCCGGGCTCCTCTGTCCATGGAAATTCTCCAAGCAAGAATACTGGAGTGGGTTGCCATTTCCTACTCCAGGAGACCTTCTGGAACTAATGCTAAAAAGATGTCCTTTTCTTCATATGGGATGGGAATGCAAAAATAAGAAGTCAAGAGACACCTGGAGTAACAGGCAACTTTAGCCTCAGAGTACAAAATGAAGCAGGGCAAAGGTTAACAGAGTTTTGCCAAGAGAACACACTGGTCATAGCAAGCACCCATTTCCAACAACACAAGAGACGACTCTATAGAAGGGCATCACCAAATGGTCAATACTGAAATCAGTTTGATTATATTAATTGCAACCAAAGATGAAGATACTCTCTACAGTCAGCAAAAACAAGACCTGGAGCTGATTGTGGCTCAGATCATCAGCCCCTTATTGCAAAATTCAGACTTAAGTTGAAATCCCAGGTGGGTCAGTGGATAAAGAATTCGCCTCCAATGCAGGAGATGCAGGTTTGATCCTTGTGTCAGGAAGATCCCCTGAAGAAGGAAATGGAAACCCACTTCAATATTTTTGCCTGGAGAATCCCATGGACAGAGGAGCCTGGCATGCTATAGCCCATAGGGTCGCAAAGAGTCAGACACTTTGCTTAACACGACTTAACACGCATGTTCTCATAGCAAAAGTCAAATTTTAGAACCTTTTTCTTTTTCTTTTTTTTTTCTTTTTTAACTTTACAATATTGTATTGGTTTTGTAATATTTAAAACTTGTTTTATATAGCATATGAATAACTATACATGGTTTTAAAATTTCAATTCTGCATACAAGAAAATTTAGGTACAATTTATTGACCAACATTAAATTGTGACAACACAAACCCTAGAGACCAAGTAGGTATCTCTTTGTTTCTTTTATGCTCCCCCCCGACACATCCCTTTTCCTATTAAGGCACAGATAACACCTCCTTATATCTATGCTCTAAGATTAAACTTCTCTTTGGTATTTTTGGTTTCCCAAACCTAACAGTGAAGGTTCTGCTCCAACATAATAGCCCGGTACTTGCCTCTGGAATTCAATCATTTCTACATTCAAATTCAAATTTCATTTCAGCTTAAGTTCTCAACTTGCTACTTGAGTATCATAAAACAAGTCAGATTATGATAATCATCATTTCCAACTTATTCTAAAAACATATATGAGATGATTGGTAATCAACTATGACAAAATTCTGAGTGTAATAATGGGCAGTAGGAACAGGTGAGGGACAATTAAAATTCTGGCGTAGAAAAGAAATATATCATATATCACGTGTTGATGTTTCTTCACTTTACTTTTTTTTAACAGTACAAATATGACCAATTTTTATTTACTTGAATAGGCCTTAATGCATGCATATTTGAAAGTTTAAAAAAAAGTTTTTTCCCTAAGAGTATAAAAGTATTCATATTAATACTTGAATATCATCTTTTTGAGGGCTTTTTATGACTTTCTAAATGAGAGGCTTTGATCCATATTAAATTGTTTGTTTTGTAATGACAAGCCCTCTGACATTATGTCTTACAATATTATGCGTGCTCATCTCCTGAGACCTCTTGCTTTAATAAATTCACAACCAACTGGGAGGTGATTTTCCTTCTTGACATTAAAAAACCCCACTTCAAAGTAAAGTGCTGTCGTAATGGGAATCTTAGTTCAAATTAACTAAACTCAAAAAGCCAGAGAGTTCTAAAAGCAAAACAGAATGCAAACAACTTGTGTCATGTGAGTACTATGTCAAACCTAATTCTTTTATTTTTATTAAATGTTGTGTAACACCAAGCTGGTATAAATTTTCTTGATATTGTTTTATGTGTAGCCATTTCATATTACTAGTTCTTATAGAAATGAGGCCTTTTTAAGCCATTTTAAAAAACATATATCAACACAATTGAGAAATCCGAGAATATCATTCCCAAGTAATGCTAATATTCCTTAAGAATATTCCATAAATGATGTGTAAAATAAAATGGATATAGAATTGATAGAATGCTTTTATGACCTTAAGGTGCTGATGGAATCAAATCACGAGGTAGCAGTCTGTGTCCAGAAAGTTCAAGTGTGAATATGTGGTTAAACTATTAGATGTAAATTGTTTACCTTAAAACATAAGCACTATTGTGCATTTCTTTTTCTCTCACCCAAAAACAAGCATATTGTTTTGCAGGATATTTTGTTAATCTTGAGCTATACATATAGAATTTTATTGAACCTGAACCATATATAGTAAATATTGCAAATTTTTTTCTGATTGAAAAATAATAAATAATAGACATTTGATTATCACCAAATAACTATTTACAAAGTAACAGTTTTAAGGAGGAAAGAAGTAAAACTTAGAATCATTTATTTAGGAAGTAATTTCAAATTCCTTACAATCCCTTATCTCTCAACAATATTGCAGTTTATACTTCTTAGAAAATGTTGTTCTGGTTTATTTAGAAGATATAATAAAATAAATTTAGTTTTTAAATACTGAATTCAAATTACTACACCTAAATTTCAGTGCTTCCAAGGAAAGCCTTTTTTTTTTAGCTACCAAAGAAATTCAAGTCATGGTATAAGCTAGTAAATATATTTTTTAAATTGTCCTTTTTATAAAAAAGATAATTTCTTTAATCAATCAAATAACTAGTACTAATAGATACTTGTGTTCCGCATACAAAGGAATAAAGATGTTTCAACAAAAGTTAAATTATAATAATCCTCTGCTCCTTAAAATGTTTGGGGCAGGTGGTGGTTCATATTCAGAAAGAATGATGCCAAATTTAAGAATTAATTCAAAGAATAACAAGTAAAATGTAATATCATTCATAGATTACACTATCAGCAAGAAATACAAATATTTTGATAATATTATTAAGCTAAAAATCAATGACAGATTTCTGCAATCAATTTTAAAATACTAATAGAGTCAAAATAAGCAAATGTATATTTCATATGTAAAGTACTTATAGTGTTATAGTGATGACATTTTCAAAATCCTGGGTAATATCAAATAGGATTAAGCATACTGACAGTTTTTATTATTGTCCTGAAACTAAGCATACTTTATAGAAGAAAGCAACATGGGGTCTTACATTTATCTTGAAGCTTTTTAAAAGAAAATTTTATCACAGTTTGTATAGACTGATAATTCTCAAATGGACCCCCTTGTTGAAAATGCAAAATATGGTGCCTTCCCCAAACCTATAAATCAGAATCCCAGAGTGAGGTCCAGCAATGTGCCTTCACAAACCAAGTAGTCCTAATACATTAAAAGAGACAAAGGGATAAAATTTGTAAAATTCCAGGCCAGGTGTTTTAAATATTTATAAGCTCAAATTTATTACAATTCTTATTATCATTACTACTATTTGCTGTATCTTACCCTATATTGTGGTACGTATTGTTTTTAAAATATTTTAACACTCATTTTGCATAAGGTATTTTCCATTGATTTGAATTATTTGTTAAATATTTATATTTTATTAGGTGTGTCTTGAATTTCTATTTTGATGCATTGATTGGTCAATGCACATGTGTTATTATTAGACCAATTTTATATTAATTCTTTGTACTATATTGTAGTAACTTAGGGAGGGAGTCTTACTGCTGTCTTCCAACTCATTCTTTCAGCATTCCTTATTACTATAATGGTGCAATGTTTTTTACTTTTTGTTTTAAACCTTACACATACACGGCATTGTACTAGATTCTGAGAAAAAGGTAATGAAAAGTCCAAAGTCTCTATTTCAATAGGATGTATGAATTTTGTCCTCATCTTTTCAAGGGGCAGTCTTAGAATCTCTTGAATTTTTACTACTTTAAGTCATGGTATATGCTTTATGGAGAAATGAGCAAAAGAAAAGGTGCTAATCTTCTCAGTCTTAGAAAAGAAAAGAAAAGCCCTCTTCAGTCTTACTTCGTTCTGTGTATTCTGCCTCTGCTGGCTCACTTTCTATGATGCTGTGATTTTGACTGTGATGGTTGACTTTATGTGTCAGCTTGATTGGCGCCCAGATATTTGGTCAAACATTTTTCTGGTTATTTCTATGAGGGTAGTTTTGGATGATATTTACATATAGATCAGTGGAATTTGAGTAAAGCATATTGTCCTCTGGAATGTGGTGGATCTCACCCAATTAGTTGAAGGTCTGAACATAATAAAAGATGCCTTCCTTAAAGCAGATGGGATTCTGCCAGTAGACTGCCTTTAAACTAGAACTACACGTCTTTCCTGAGTCTCTAACCTGTCAGATTCCAGCACCAGATATTGAATTTCCCAAGCCTACACAGTCACATGAGCCAATTTTTTAAAATCTATTTATTTATCTGTCTAACTCCTCAGATGGCATTAGTGGTAAAGAACCCGCCTGTCAATGCAGGAGACATAAGAGATGTGGGTTCAATCCCTGGGTTGGAAAAACCCCTGGAGGAGGGCATTGCAACCTACTCCATTATTCTTGCCTGGAGAATTCTATGGACAGAAGACCCTGGCGGTCTATAGTCCTTGGGGTCACAAGAATCTGGCACGACTGAAGCAATTTAGCAAGTATGAATGTATTTATCTATCTAACTATCACCTATTTGCATAGTTCTGTTTCTCTGGAATTCCCTGATTGTTCCTCTGGAATACCCTGGTTAGTACCACGATAACGTGGGTGTATGTCTATGAGCTTCCCTGGTGGCACAGAGGTAAAAAAATCTGCCTGCAATAAAGGAGAGGCGGGTTTGATCTCTGGGTCTGGAAGACCCTCTGGAGAAGGAAATGGCAACCCACTCCAGTATTCTTGCCTGGGAAATCCCATGGACAGAGGAGCCTGGCAAGCTACAATCCATGGGGTTACAAGAGCTGGACATGGCTAAGTGACTAAACCATCACCACTACCATGTCTATGAGCCATGAATACGTATGTGAGTGCCCTGATATCATATGGAACACATGCCAGGAGCTATTTGGTGATCAAAATTTACTCCCTCCATGACTGTGAATCCGAATTGCCTGTATGGTTGACGATGTGTTTTTCCATGTGCTTAGTCGCTCAGTCGTGTCTGACTCTTTGTGACCCCATAGACTGTAGCCCACCAGGCTCCTCTATCCATGGGGATTCTCCAGACAAATATACTGGAGTGGGTTGTCATGCCCTCCTCCAGGGAATCTTCCCAACCCAGGGATCAAACCCAGGTCTCCCACATTGCAGGCAGATTCTTTACCATCTGAGCCATCAGGGAAGAGTTATAATAATGAGCTTATTGATATAAAGTCTATTTGCACAGTATGAGGCATATATAGTTTATTTGTTGAGTTTCACCCTGCCTTCTGCACCTCAAACAACCAATGTTTTTTATTATTTATAAAGCAATACTAATAGTAAAATTACAAACAACTTAAATACCTTCATTTAGCCAATGTGTACATGTCATATACCTCTTTCATCTACTGTTATTGATGCTGAATAAAAATGCTGAAAGCAAGAAATATGGTTCTTGATGCCGTAAATCTTGGTGGGAGATACAACAAAGAATTTATAAATAGATAAATTATTAATTTTAGTCAGTGCTATAGAGAAAATCAACTGAGATTATACTAGGGAGTGAAAGAGAGTAGAGTACTCAGGATACAACTCTCTGACAAGGTAATATTTAAGCTGAGTATGGAAATAATGCAACAGAAACAATTGTGCACAAAAAAGGGGGTGATAGCTACAGAAGCAGAGAGAATATCAGAGGCCAAGGCCCTAACACAGATTGGAATTTTGTTGTTGTTTAGTCACTAAGTCCAACTCTTTGTGACCCCGTGGACTGTAGCCTGCCAGGCTCCTCTGTCCATGGGATTTTCCAGGCAGGTTGGAACTTAGCTAATTATTAAAAGAAAGATTTCCATTATGACTTTAAATATTAGATTAAATTTCCTGTCACCTCTAAGTGTGTTGTTCAGTTGCTGTCAGACATGTTTGACTCTTTGTGACCCCATGGTCTTCAGCACACCAGGCTTTCCTGTCCTCCACTATCAAATTCATACCCATTGAGTGGGTGACGCCATCCAACCATCTCAGGCTCTGTCATTCCCTTCACCTCCTGCCTTCAGTCTTTCCCAGCATCAGGGTCTTTTCCAATGAATAGGCTGTTCGTGTCAGCTGGCCAAAATATTGAAGCGTCAGCTTCAGCATCAGTCCTTCCAAAGAATATTCAGGGTTAATTTCCTTTGAAATTGACTGGTTTGATCTCCTTGCTGTCCAAGAGACTCTCAAGAGTCTTCTCCAGCACAACAATTTGAAAGCATCAGTTCTTCAGCAATCACCCTTTTTTATGGTCCAGTTGTCACATCCATACATGTCTACTCAGTGTGCCTTATATCTATAGAAATGCTCTTTTAACATGTTGAGCAACACCTCATCCTCTGAATTCAAGGCCTGTTTTCTCGTATCTAACATTTTACTCATTAATTGACTTTTCTACATTTCTTTCTAAAATGTATCCAGTCTTTATTTTCTAATTTAAATCCTAACAAATTAACTATTCCACCTAGCTTAAAGGAATTGTGTTCTTGTCTTATAGCTAATGTCTATAACAGCAATTAATCAAGAATAGTCTTTTATTATCTTTGAGTTGTTCTAGCTCTTGTTATTTACATACTTATGTATTTAAACTTAATCCTACTTAATACACTATGCATTTAAGATACAGAGAATGCCTTACTATACTTGCAAGCCCCATAGTGTTTACTTAGACATTTTCAAATTTATTTTGGCCTCTGGGAAACATATCTCTGAAAAGAAATATTCAGGAATGTTTTCCAAATTATTCATTTTAGCATTCCAGATAGGATTGTCCCAGTAACTCAAATTACAAAATTTAAGTAATTGAAATCAATGAATGGCAAAAGTTATTGAATTATGCTCCTCAAAAGGTTTAAAAATTCTAACCCCCAGTACTTGTGAATATGTGTGACTTTGAATAATAATGTGACCTTATTTGGAAATACAGTCATTGCCAATGATCCAGTTATTAGGGTATACTCTAATCTAATATGGCTGACAACCTTATAAAAAGGGAATACCGACTACAAACCAGAGGTTACTAGAAGCTAAGAGAGACACACACAGTCTCTCTCACAGGCCACAGAAGGAAGCAACTCTGTTGATACCTCAATCTCTAGCTATTAGTTGTTTAAGCCACTCAGGATGTTATTTTTTGTTATAACAGCCCTCGTAAATTAATACAATGCACTGGAGAAGGAAATGGCAACCCACTCCAGTATTCTTGCCTGGAGAATCCCAGGGACAGGGGAGCCTGGTGGGCTGCTGTCTATGGGGTCGCACAGAGTCGGACACGACTGAAGCGACTTAGCAGTAGTAGTAGCAATATAATTATAGTATTCAATAAATTGATTTAAATCTATAAATTTGTACAATATTATTTTACAAATACAAGGTAGACTGTATGTTTTGCTTCAAATTGTATAAAGAGGGGAATCAAACTAAAAACATTCTCATAAATGTTTTTGACAATTTATATATGACTAAAATGTAATAATATATACTCTTGATACTGCTTTTTTATCCTCTAAATGCATACTACTTTCAACCTTAAAATGGTCCCTAAAATTAAAGTTCAACTCTTCCCATCTTTGGGTTTTTGAAGTGAGGTGAAGTCACTCAGTCGTGTCTGACTCTTTGTGACCCCATGGACACCAGGCTCCTCTGTCCATGGGATTTTCTAGGCAAGAGTACTGGAATGGGTTGCCCTTTCCTTCTCCAACAAAAACAAAAGAAAACACAGAGCTTAACTTGAAATTTTGTTGACTTTAAGCTACTTCCATTGCACTGAATAACTCATATCTAACTAGTGATCTTCTAGGTATTATAAATATTATTTTGAAACTGCCATAACTGTGCTATGCTACATGAATGTGCCTGCTTTTCCTATATGCTGGCTTTTCTTCTATGCTAGAAGCTTCACAGCATTTTATGCATCTAAGCATAATAGGTACAAAAGCTTTTAATCACACTAATTCCTCTGACTGTTCCTAATCTATAGCTCTCATCTGTTCCTATTCTGACACAGCTGTTACTGGACCAAAAAAAAGTCTTTTTTTGCATTCTACTTTAACTGAACTGAACTTAGGATTTAACTACAAGGATCATTGCCTTTTCCTTTCCATGGCAATGCTCCTCTGACCACAAGTGTGTACTCACATGTCTGTGTTGATGGGTGATTATTAGATTCTCCCTGCATAGTATCTGTCTTTGGACAGATACTTTTAAGATTCAGTGGGTAAACAACATGGAAAATTGACAAAATATGTGTATTTGTTTCTGCAAAACTTCAGATGTTTGGATTTCTGTCAGAAGAAAACTGCCTCCTAACAGATACTTGTCCATTTTTTACTCATTTAAAATTTTTCCATTGTGAAGATTTAAAATAATTTGAGGTCAACTATACTGTAATATAAAGTATAAAATAAATTTAAAATATAATAATAAAACCCAGAAAAAAAGAAAAAATAAGTTTAATAATTTGGGGGATTACAGAAGTCTTCCAAAACTACATTTTTTGGTGTATTAAGTCATCTCACTACCTAAAATTACTCTCAAATTCCATTCCTATATATACTCATTGTCCTTCCCTGCCTTTCTTCATAATTTGAAGAATTCACTCTTCCTCAACTTATATCTATCTACTTTTTAAAAAAACTTGCTATTTATACTTTGGAGACCAGCTGTTTACCAATTTTAAAGTAAATTATTTATATTTGATAAAAGTAGTTTTACTGTGTGTCTTGAAGAATTATGAATTTCGGTGAAATTACATTACAAACAAAACAAAATATATATTTTGCTCAAATGAAATGCTCCAAAGGGCAAAGGTAGTGGGTAAAAAGTGGAGTGTTGATTTTGAGGGCCTTTAGATACATAGGGCAAACTAAAGTAAATGCATTATTCATAGAGGAATAATGGTCTTCTTGGAACAAAAAGGAGATATTTTCTTCTCCAATTCATGATAAAAAGGACTCTCCAGACACATCTGATATAATGCAGAAAAACAATTTTTAAATTTTCTCCAATGACTTAAAACTCTGCCTACTCATTAACTGATTCAGCATATTATCAATAACATCATCATGTTGCTCTGGAGTGTATGTGTGTGTTTGTGTGTGTGCATGCACTAAGTTGCTTCAGTAATGTCCAACTCTTTGTGACCCCATGGACTGTAGTTCAGGCTTCTCTGTCCATGGAATTCTCCAGGTAAGAATACTGGAGTGGCTTCCCTTTCCCTTCACTAGGAGATCTTCCCAGTCCAGGTATTGAACTCTGGGTCTCCAGCATTGCAGGAAGATTCTTTACAGTTTGAGCCACCAGGGAGGCCTGCTCTGGAGTATAGTCATTATATACATGACTCGTATAGGCAAAAGACAAAAAAGTGTTTTCCATCATTAACGATTTTGAGCAAAGTAAACTATATAAATATTCTAGAATGTTTTAATCAAGAAGTTGTCACATCAATATTTCCAAATTGAATAGTCTAGCAATTTTTAAGAGAAACAGTAGATGTTGATAATCTAACACATAAATTGTATATAATATTTGTTTGTTTAAAAGTTTTTTGTCCCCCATAGATTATTTTATATATGTCTCAAGAATAACACCATTGTGTAAAATTTTTAGTTTAATTGAAGTTATGAAAAAAGTATGTAATTAATTGTATTCCAGAAAAATGCACAATTTTAATGATTATAGTAATGACATTATTGATAATATTATTAAAAGAAGTATTATTTATATAATAATTAGAACCTGGCTATATTCCATATATGGAGAAGGCAATGGCACCCCACTCCAGTACTCTTGCTTGGAAAATCCCATGGACAGAGGAGCCTGGTAGGCTGCAGTCCATGGAGTCACTAGGAGTCGGACACGACTGAGTGACTTCACTTTCACCTTTCACTTTCATGCATTGGAGAAGGAAATGGCAACCCACTCGAGTGTTCTTGCCTGGAGAATCCCGGGGATGGTGGAGCCTGGCGGGCTGCCGTCTGTGAGGTCGCACAGAGTCAGAAACGACTGAAGCTACTTAGCAGCAGCAGCAGCATAGTCCATATTTGAGTATGGAATAAGATCTTCATAGCAGTTTTGTAAGAAAAAATTTATTAGATTAAAATATTAAAAGAAGAAAAGGGGTTAACAGAAATCAAGAATCAAGAAATCAGAAATCAAGAATCAAGTAACCTATGGTAACTCAGTAAATTCATTTAGTGAAGTTTTTATGCTTTGAAGACTAGCATTATCTACCTATAAATGATTTTATTTTCATTCCAAGCACCTTTCATTTATTTTCCTTTTGCTCATTTCACTTTACCGTATAGCAGCTATTTTTAGCACAATTTTTGTTTATTTTGGCTCAGGGGCATAAAATATTTCTTAGGAATAAAGATTTGAAGATAGGAGACAACAGAAAATAGTAGTTCACAGTCACCTGTGGAGTAAGACTAACTTTGCTGCATCGTCCATGCTTTAATCCTCTCTCAACAACCCAAAGCAATCATAGGAGAGCCTCCTTAGAAATGAGTGGGTAGGCTTAAATACGTAATTAGCCTGGAATCATGCAACTTGTAAATGACAGAGTAGAACTTCAAATAAATGGTACTTTCACTCAAAAGATATTATAAAACTACCATATGATCTCTTTTAAAAGAAAGTCTATTTTCAAGAAACACTTGAATCATCAGAACAGAAATAATCAAAAACCGCCATTAGATTAAATTTGCTTTGAGCACACAATAGACAGGAGGAAATGACTATAAAGGGGTCAATTTAAGAAATATGTACAGTAAAGACTCCCTTGTCTCTGGAGCGATGCATTTTTATTCCTCATCTACCCCTTATGTCTCTGAACTAGAGCTATGACAACCATGAATTAACATAGCTCTTTTGAATTTATAAAGCACACTGATATATTTATATTTAGTTACTATGGCAAATAACAGATTTTTACAGTAAATTTAAAAAATTGGCTAGTAGCTATAAGATAGTTAATGAGGTGAATCAATAAATTACTATTAAAATCTAGTAACTTTGTAACTACAGGTTAGGATTAAAATTAATTATTTAATTTTTAAATCTTGAATAATGAAGAGTCCAGAAGAAAAATACATTATTTAGGATAAAAGAAAGACAAAAACAAAAGTTGCAGGGAAATAAGTCAACCAGATCTTCATTAGAAAAAGAGAAAAATGAAGAGAGAAAGAGAATGTGTCAGAGACTGAGAGAATGAGACTATGGAAAATGAGACAAATTTAGGTGAATGCAGATAGAAATGTGTAATGTTTATATTTTTTTAAACACTGCAATGATGGGGACACAAAACAAAGTAGCAATACAATGTTTAGGTAGGTCTTTTTGTTGTGACTGTGTATATATGACTCAAGATTGGAGAAAAACTGGCCTAATTACCACATAATGGGGAAAATACCAGTAGGAAGCAAGTTGATGAGGTTAAAATGTGTACTATTTTTATCTCTTTTAAAAAAGATTATCTCCAGTCCTTGGATTTAAGAGACTTCTGGTCACTGGTGAGTGTGTGTGTGTGTGTGTGTGTGCAAAGTCACTTAAGTTGTGTTCAATTCTTTGAGACCCCATGGACTGTAGCTCACTAGGCTTCTTTGTCCATGGAATTCTTCAGCCAAGAATACTGGAGTGGATTGCCATGTCCTCCTCCAGGGGATCTTCCTGACCCATGGATTGAACCTGTGGCTTTTATGTCTCCTGCATTGGAAAGCAGATTCTTTACAACTAACACCACCTGGGATAACCATTGCTTATTCCATCAACTCTGGTCTTATCCATGTGGGTAATAAGACACAGTGTACTTCCATGTTATTTCACCTAATCTGGCTATCGACATGGCAGCAGAGAAGTCTGGGATCCTCTGAGAAAAGAACAGAGCATTTTTTCCTACCTCCAAATGCAAGTTGCTCTGGTATCAAAGAAATCAGGTTTCTTATTGCAAGTCAATGCCCCGACCAATAACACTGAAGAAGCTGAAGTTGAACAGTTCTATGAAGACCTACAAGACTTTGAGAAAACGAAGATCATGGCATCTGGTCCCATCACTTCATGGGAAATAGATGGGGAAACAGTGGAAACAGTGTCTGTCTTTATTTTTCTGGGATCCAAAATCACTGCAGCTGGTGATTTCAGCCATGAAATGAAAAGACGCTTACTCCTTGGAAGGAAAGTTATGACCAACCTGTTGTGAAGTTGTTCAGTCGTGTCCGACTCTTTGTGACCCCATGGACTGTGGCACACCAGGCTCCTCTATCTGTGGAATTTTCTAGGCAAGACTACTGGACTCAGTTGCCATTTCCTTCTCCAGGGGATCTTCCCAACCCAGGGATCAAACCCAGGTGTCCCGCATTGAGGGCAGGTGCTTTACCATCTGAGCCACCAGGGAATCATGACCAACCTAGACAGCATATTAAAAAGCAGAGACATTACTTTGCCAACAAAGGTCCATCTAGTCAAGGCTATGGTTTTTCCAGTGGTCATGTATGGATGTGAGAGTTGGACTATAAAGAAAGCTGAGCAGCAAAGAATTGATGCTTTGAACTGTGGTGTTGGACAAGACTTTTGAGAGTCGCTTGGTCTGCAAGGAGATCCAACCAGTCCATCCTAAAGGAGATCAGTCCTGGGTATTCATTGGAAGGACTGATGTTGAAGCTGAAACTCCAATACTTTGGCCACCTGATGTGAAGAGCTGACTCACTGGAAATGACCCTGATGCTAATAAAGATTGAGGGCAGGAGGAGAAGGGGATATCAGAGGATGAGATGGTTGGATGGCATCACCGAGTCAATGGACATGGGTTTGGGTGTACTCTGGGAGTTAGTGATGGACAGGGAGGCCTGGTGTGCTTCGATTCATGGGGTTGCAAACAGTTGGACAAGACTGAGCAACTGAACTGAACTGAACTGATTGCCTAAATTCCTCTCCCTGTTGTTAGCATTATTTATATTGTTAAAATCAGTCCAAATGCATAAAACACTCAATATAAATGTAATTTAATGAAGCAAAGTATGTTAATCAGAGTTCTCCATTTTACTATATTTAAGTGATTTCATTCTACCTTCTCAGCCCAATTCCTTCCTTTTATTTTTGTACTAAATTTTGAATTTTTGATAAAATACTTTATAGGTAGCAAAAAATGTGCTTTAAAATACCCAAGTGGCAAACCATATTCATTCCAAATAACTATTGATATGGAATTTTTATAAATCTCATTTTAAATAAACACATTGTCTGTAACTTCAGTATTTATGGTTTAACCCTTGGAAAGTCAATATTACCAATGTGTATCTTTCAGCTCTGTTCAGATATATGTTTGGACTTAATGATGCATCATATTGATAGATATTTTTCTCCAGAGGAACAAAAGAGTTATCATTCAATATTTTTAAAATTTTATTCAGAAAAACCAACAGACTTAGTTATTGAGTTTCATAGAACAAAAATAAATTACATGGATAAAAATTATTTCAAATATTTTATTTGTACATAAGATTTTTCTAATTATTAAATTTTTCAAATAATTACATTAGCTATGTCATCCAAACAAGAGTCCCCAAGGCCTTTTAGCAAACAGTAAGTAACAGCTGATCAGTCACATGGCAATGGTCTTTAAGGAAATTTGTATATGGGCTGGTGTGTAGTATATGATCTTTAAACCAGTATTAATTTTACGTCTTTTGATTTCAGGTTGAGATCTAGATGGATTTTCAAACAATACAGCATCATACATAGTAGTAGATACCCATCAATAATCTATGAACTTTAATGGTTTATTTTTGTTACAAATTCCTAAAATTAGAGTGTAAGCAAAAATTTAAATATATGATCCTATTATTAAATATTTGAGAGTGTGCTAAGTTGTGTTAGTCATGTCTGACTCTTTGTGACCCTATGGACCATACCCTGCCAGGCTACCTTTTCATTGGCATTTTCCAGGCAAAAATACTGGAGCAGTTTCCTCCATGCTCTCCTCCAAGGCATCTTCCTGACCCAGGGATTGAACTGAAGTCTTTTGGACTCCTGCATTCACAGGCGATTTTTTTTTTTTTTTTTTTTTTTTTACCACTAGTGCCACCTGGCTGCTAAGTCATTTCAGTCGTTTCCGACTCTGTGCGACCCCAGAGACAGCAGCCCACTAGGCTCCCCCATCCCTGGGATTCTCCAGGCAAGAACACTGGAGTGGGTTGCCATTTCCTTCTCCAATGCATGAAAGTGAAAAGTGAAAGTGAAATCGCTCAGTCGTGTCTGACTCCCAGGGACCCCATGGACTGTAGCCCACCAGGCTCCTCCTCTACCCATGGGATTTTCCTGGAAAGCCCATTAAATATTTGCTGTTATCAAATTTAGAGAGCTATATTTTCAGTACAAAAAAGAGTCTAGAATTTATGGTGAGCTATCCATAGAGAATGCCATAATGCTTCACTCCACATTTTCATCAGTAGACGTGATTGAATAGAAGAAAATATGCTGCATATAACTAAGGAAAAATAAAAGTAGTTACAAACACTTTGACAGACTTGAATTATGAGCCCTTACTTTATATATTCTTTAATATTTGTCTGTTATTTTAATTCCTGTAACAAATACAGATGGCACTAAAGATCAACATTAATAGAGGGATCACAAATTTTAATGGATGTAAAATTCAAAACAAATTAGTCAGGAGTTAACCTTTTAAAATGTAATTAAAACGTAATTAGCAAGCAATTAATATGAGCTTCCTTTTCATGAAATTAATTCTGCTATCAAAATATAGGGGCAGGGACAAACAGCTTTCTTGGAGAATAAGATGTACAGCTCTGTAGACACTACAGTAGTATCTCATTCCACATCAGAATAAATTATTTGAGATATAGTGGAATTTCTTTACTGAAGATTACATTTAAGTTATTAAACAAAATCCTTTCTGAGAAGAACTGAGAAATCTGACCTACAATAATAAATACTTGAAGTCAATAGTTTTACAGATTTATGCTCAAAGTGAAAAGTGGAAAAAAAAAAAAGTTATTTTAACCATAGGGAATGGAGATGAGCTCCAAACTCCATCATGAAGCAGTGAGATAAACATTACTGGAAGCATTTTGCCTAAAACTAGGTGATTAATTCTTGCATATGTTGTAGTTGAAAGTTAGTTATCTTGTACAATTTTAACTTGAGTGATCCGTTATTCTAAGAGCTGCTGAATAGTAGATTGAATATGACATAAGTTTTGTGTATATGCATGACTAGACTTCAGTGTATGAATGATGAATGATAAATGCATTAAAATAAGAAAACATCCCAGAATATAACACTGAATCTTTTACAGAGTCTAGAAAAATCAAGTATAGCATAGCCTAAAAAGTCTAGGTAAATTATTGTCCAGTAATGTCTCACGGGGCTTACCAGGTGGCAGACTGATAAAGAATCCATCTGCCAATGTAGGAGACAGAGACTCAGTTTTGATCCCTGGATGGAGGAAATCCCCTGAAGGAGGAAATGACAAACTACTCCAGTACTCTTGCCTGGAGAATTCCATGGACAGAGGAGCCTGGCAGGCTGCAGTCCAAGGGGTGGCAAAGAGTCAAACACAACTGAGTGATTGAACATGCATACAATGTCTCACAATTGATTGACTCATAAAATAAGCAATTTACTCTACAGATAATTGGTCAAATGAAATAGGAAGCTCATAATAGGCCCACAATCACTGAGGATGGTCACTGCAGCCATGAAATTAAAGGCTGCTTGTTCCTTGGAAGAAAAGCTATGACCAACCGAGACAGCATGTTAAAAAGCAGAGATATTACTTTACCAACAAAGGACCGTCTAGTCAGAGCTATGGTTTTTCCAGTAGGCATGTATTGATGTGCAAGTTGGACTATAAAGAAAGCTGAGAACTGAAAAACTGATGTTTTGACCTGTGGTGTTGGAGAAGACTCTTGAGAGTCCCTTGGACTGCAAGGAGATCAAACCAGTCAATCCTAAAGGAAATCAGTCCTGAATATTCATTGGAAGGACAGATGATGAAGCTGAAATTCCAAAACATTGGCCACCTGATGCAAAGAACCCACTCACTGGAAAAGACCTTGATGCTGGGAAAGATTGAAGGCAGGAGGAGAAGGGACAAAAGAGGATAAGATGTTTGGATGGCATCACTGACGTGATGGAAATGAATTTGAGTAGGCTCTGGGAGTTGGTGATGGACAGGGACGCCTGGTGTGCTGCAATCCATGGGGTCACAAAGAGTTGGATGTGACTAAGTGACTGAACTGAACTTTTAATTGATATTTTGAATTGTGGTGTTAGAGAAGATTCTTGGGAGTCCCTTGCGCTGCAAGGAGATCAAATCGGTCAATCCTAAAGGAAAGGATCCTGATGCTGTGAAAGATTGAGGGTAAAAGGAGAAGGGGGCAACAGAGGGTGAGATGGTTAGATAGAGGCACTCACTCAAAGGACATGAGTTTGAGTAAACTCTGGGAGATAGTGAATGGCAAGGAAGCCTGGCATGCTCCAGTTCATGGGGTTGCAAAGAGTCAGACATGGCTTAGCAACTAAACAGCAGAAACAATTGACTAGTTCATTTCATTCTCGAAGATGACCTCACATGGGCTAATTCTGTTTCCTACATGGACCACAGCCTTGTCTAACTCAAAGAAACTATGAGCCGTGCTGTAGGGTCACCCAAAACAGACGGGTCATGGTGGAGAGTTCTGACAAAACATGATCCACCTGAGAAGGGGATGACAAACCACTTTAGTACACACACATATTAAAGTGGCTTAAAGTGGTATGGGTGATTTTTTGCTTGTCCACACACACACACACACACCCTGTATATTGTCACCCTGCTTATTTAACTTACATGCAGAACACATCATGTGAAATGCCAGGCTGGATGAAGCACAAGCTAGAATCAAGATTGCTGGGCGAAATATCAATAACCTCAGATATACAGATGACACCACCCTTATGGCAGAAAGTGAAGAAGAACAAAAGAACCTCTTGATGAAAGTGAATGAGGAGATTGAAAAAATTGGCTTAAAACTCAACATTCAGAAAACAAAGATAATGGCAAATAGATGGAAAACTGTGGAAAGAGTGATAGCCTTTATTTTGGGGGGCTCTAAAATCACTGCAGATGTTGACTATAGCCATGATATTAAAAGATGCTTGCTCCTTGGAAGAAAAGCTATGACCAACCTAGACACCATATTAAAAAGCAGAGACATCACTTTGTCAACAAAGGTCCATCTAGTCAAGGCTATGGTTTTCACAGTAGTCATGTATGGACGTGAGAGTTGGACTATAAAGAAAGCTGAGTGATGCTTTCCAACCGTGGTGTTGGAGAAGACTCTTGAGAGTCCCTTAGACATCAAGGAAATCCCACCAGTCCATCCTAAAGGAAATCAGTTCTGAATATTCATTGGAAGGACTGATGCTGAAGCTAAAACTCCAATACATTGGCCACCTGATGCGAATAACTGTCTCATTTGGAAATACCCTGATGCTGGGAAATATTGAAGGCAGGAGGAGATGGGGACGACACAGGATTAGATAATTAGATGACATTACCAACTCAACGCACATGAGTTTGCGTAAACTCCGGGAGTTGGTAATGGACAGGGAGACCTGGTGTGCTGCAGTTCATGGGGTTGCAAAGAGTCAGACACAACTGAGTGACTGAACTGAATTGAACTGAAGTTCTTCTGCCTTGCTTATAAAGTGAATTTTTTAAGCTATGCTGTCAATAGAATAGTGAGAGTGAAAAATAACACTCAAGTGCATATTTATTTATTGTGGATTTTAGAAAGTACAAAAATTGTAATGAAGTAAAAGCTGGGTATATGGTGCTAGGCTAAGGAGTGTGATGGCAACCTGTGTGGAGGGAAGATTCTAATTCTCTTTTACCTTAATAGATTATGATTTCCACAGATATGATTTCTTCAATTACTGGAAGCATGATTTTATTAATGAATGTGTCCTCATGTTCCTTATTACCCCTTTTAAATTTAGAAGAAAGTAACATAAAATTATCCTTGGCAAATGTTTAGTGCTGAGAAGAAAAGCATATCATTTTTATTTCTGGCTTTCACACTAAATAAAAACCCAAACTCAAAGTAAATGTAGGGAGAATTATTGTTTAGTTTAATCATTTCATTTTCCCTGGTACGTTTCTGCTCACATTGTAAAGGTTATGTGTATTATTTCCAGTTTCACGAGTTTTAGCATTATACTCATTTTACTTATATTTTAATTTCATGCTAAGTTTTCTTTCTTTTTTTTTTTTTCCTGTCTCCTGAGCCCTTTTTCAATTTTGCATAATCAGAGTGAAGAGAATTACCAGCTATAACAAAATCTTTGAAAGGCTTAATTCAATTTTCTAAAGTCAACCCTTTTTAAAATGACTTTTTTGTTAACTTGGAGCAAAAGGGACTTTCTTTTTATCAATTATAAAAATAGAAAAAAAAAAACCCAAACCCCAAAAATACCTGTTTACAAATGTTTATTTATCTAAACAGGATGACAGTGTAGATGGAAAGAAAACTTGAATGTAAGATAGCTATAGCTTATCAATGGGCATTTATTTACAATCCTCACTATAAAGTCTGTCATTGGTTCAACAAGAATGCTCAGGAAGTTTACAATGAAGACTTCAAACTTATTTGAACTGTCATATTTGGGGTGCAGTTTAAGCCAAATGAATACTGAGCTCATGCTGCTTAGTTTACCATTGTTTCAAGAAAATAATTTGCAACCATTAAGAATACCTTGTAATGTTATTTTATGATAAATCACATACTTATTTGTCTATAATCATATCAAATACTTCCTTGATATTTTGTGTCACCAAAACATGTCATCCATCATTCAAAGTTTGAAACCCGTCACCATTATCTCTCTTCAAAGCAGTGACAGAAGAAGGAAGCTGTAAATCAATTATCCTCCAATTAAAAATAAATAAACTGGAAAAGAGAAGGTGCCACAATGGATGCAATCTTTAAGATACTGTGTATTTAATGCTGTCACTTGTTATTCTTGTGAGCTAGAAACCCACCAGTTCACCTTTGGCTATCTTATTCACAGCTTTTTTCACACCAGGAATTTACTGAGATGTAACCTGCAGTTTGAACATTCTTTGGCATTGCCTTTCTTTGGGATTGGAATGAAAATTGACCTTTTCCAGTCCTGTGGCCACTGCTGAGTTTTCCAAATATGAGTGCAGCACTTTCACAGCATTATCTTTCAGGATTTGAAATAGCTCAACGGGAATTTCATCACCTCCATTAGCTTTGTTCATAATGATGCTTCCTAAGGCCCACTTGACTTCACATTCCAGGATGTCTGGCTCTAGATGAGTGATCACACCATCATGGTTATCTGGGTCATGAAGATCTTTTTTGCATAGTTCTTCTGTGCATTCTTGCCACCTCTTCTTAATCTCTTCTTCATCTGTTAGGTCCATATCATTTCTGTACATTCTTGTACCCATCTTTGCATGAAATGTTCCCTTGGTATCTCTAATTTTCTTGAAGAGATCTGTAGTCCTTCCTATTCTACTGTTTTCCTCTATTTCTTTGCATTGATCACTAAGGAGGGCTTGCTTATCTCTCCTTGCTATTCTTTGGAACTCTGCAAATGGGTATATCTTTCCTTTTCTTCTTTGCTTTTTGCTTCTCTTCTTTTCACAGCTATTGTAAGGCTTCCTCAGACAACCATTTGCCTTTTTGCATTTCTTTTTCTTGGGGATGTTTTCAATCCCTGCCTCTTGTATAATGTCACAAACCTCCATCCATAGTTCTTCAAGCACTGTCTATCAGATCTAATCCCTTGAATCTATTTGTCACTTCCGCTGTATAACTGTGAGGGATTTGATTTAGATCAAACCTGAATGATCTAGTGGTTTTCCCTACTTTCTTCCATTTAAGTCTGCAAGGAGATCCAAACGGTCAATCCTAAAGGAAATCAATCCTGAATATTCATTGGAAGGACTGATGCTGAAGCTGAAACTCCATTACTTTGGCCACCTGATGTGAAGAACTGACTCATTGGAAAAAACCCTGATGGTGGGAATGATTGAAGGTGGGAGGAGAAGGGGACGACAGAGGATGAGATGGCAGGATGGCATCACCGACTCAGTGGACATGAGTTTGAGTAAGCTCTAGGAGTTGGTGATGGACAGAGAAGCCTGGCGTGCTGCAGTGCATGGGTCTCAGAGTCGGACATGAGTGAGCAACTGATCTGAACTGAACTGAACCTGCTGTTGCCACATTGACCTAAATGTCAGAAAGTATTATTAAACATAGCTCCTCATCCACCTCCTTAAATTATTAGAAAATTTATAGACCAGGGTTACCATATTATACAACATTAAGGATAAATTGAGTCAATATAGTTTACTGCCACTTTTTGTCACCTGAAATTTTCATATTAAAGCAGCCTCATGTATAAACTCTAAAATTCATTTTCACTTAAATAGACACTTCAGCTAATGGAACTTTCTGAAGTCCCTCAGAGCATGTTACCAGCACCTACTCATAACTTATTTCCCTTGGTTTTGATCATTGTGATGCTATCTATGGTATAGATTCTCTAGATATATTCCAGAAGTCTTATCAATCACCATTTTCACCGATTCAGACAAAAACTTTTATAAGCCCAAAATTTATATCACATTGTCAATTTATCATTGCCTATTTGATAACTCTTAGTCACATAAATATAATGTACCAAATAATAACACTTTTGAAGTTTTCCTGTTTACACTTCCCCCTCTGTTCTTTCTGCTCTCTTCAATACACATTTATCAAAGCCAGAAATCTCGGTGGATTCTTTTATTTGCTTGTTTGTTTGTTTATTTCTACTTAATCTATGTAATCAAAAAGTGCTATAGTGCTTCTCTTTAAATATATATTCATATTCTCATTTTCTTCCACCTCTGAAATTAATCTCAACATTTTCACTACTTATACAAGTCTGTGATATATTTCCATCTTGGACAGCATCTAGTGATGATCTTGCCCTTGTTAGGTCACTCTAGATACACAGGTATTTTGAATAACCCTAGAAAATTTCACAGTGTTTATATTAGGTCTTTCCAACTTATGAAGCAATTATTTAAGGAGATTAAATTACTCATCACTATCCTTTATAATACATGTACATGCATTAAAATGTGTTCTTTTAAAAACTACAATCCAGAATGTCATTTCATTAGGAATGATGTTTTCCTAATAAGAAACAAAAATATTCCATGGCACTAACATTAATAGCAAAATTAATGAGCAGCATGGATTGGAAAATAGATGTAATTCTGCCTCTTGTAAAGGGATCCTACAAAATTATACACAATGCATGTTGGCTAAACATACAGGGAAGCACAAGGGAAATATTGTTGTACTTATATTTTGAATCCCTGCTTGCAGTCTTCCCCCAAATGTATTGGCTTTATCTAGAATTCTGAAAAAGACTAAAGAGTCCCTCACACTTCCCCAGGTTTAGCTCAGACATGTAACCTTTACATTATTCTCGCACTGAGTACCCATTCCTCATGTAACCAAATCATGTTCAGATAATAGAGATTGTCTTTTCTCTTTGAGGAAGTAGTTAATAGTTCTCCAAGTTCAAAGGTGAGTATATAGATCTTGCTGTCTGAAACTGGACTTTTAGACAGGGAGCAAAAAGATTCGTAAGTGTAATTAATTTGGTAAATAAGGCTAATGTCTTAGCACCTTCAAGGGGCATAATTCTGAATAGTCAATTTGATGAAGAAAAAATCATTAATCTCAGAGGAGAATTTTACATATCCCAAGAAAGTCACATGAAGAGTAGGCCTGAGTTATGGTTGTTAAAGCAAGCATAGTTTTACTTTCTCTACTAAACAAGCCTCCATTATCCTCAGTCGCACCATGGATGTTAATTAGAATGCCATGTCCTTCTGCAAGGAGTGTTAGGATGCTGTTCTCAGAAAGGCTAATCAATATATGAGATTCCTCATTAAGGTAACCCAGACAAATACATTATGACCTAATTTTCTTTCATCTACCCAGTAAATCAACTGTGAGAATAAGAAATGACCCATGTGTTTTGGGGCTAGATGTATTTACAGACAACCCAATTTGGATTAAAAAGCCGTGTGTGTGTGTGTGTGTATATAAATATCAAATCAAAGAGAAATTAATAATACTTTATGGAACCACATTTGAATTTTGCATTCCTTTGTTACAGGTGAATATAGATTGTGATGGTGAAAGGGATATGCTAATTATTTGCAGTGATCTGGACAAAAAATTATATTAGGACATCAAGGTGATGGTAATATAAATTTAGCAAAATTTATTGATGTTTACAAGTCTATAATTTTAACATATTTTTATTTATGTTAGGAATGGTCTCTAAAACCTCTAAATCTACTTTATCTTTTGATATCCTTATAACTCAAATTATTTAGAGTTTTCACTCTATACTAAACACTCTGCTATAATTTGTGTCTATTTTATTTAAATCTTTAGAAGAGAAGTTTAAAGAAGAGTGAAGAAAGCTGAGTGCCAAAGAATTGATGCTTTTGAACTGTGGTGTGGGAGAAGACTCTTGAGAGTCCCTTGGACTGCAAGGAGATCCAACTAGTCCATTCTGAAGGAGATCAGCCTGGGTGTTCTTTGGAAGGAATGATGCTAAAACTGAAACTCCAGTACTTTGGCCACCTCATGCGAAGAGTTGACTCATTGGAAAAGACTGTGATGCTGGGAGGGATTGGGAGCAGGAGGAGAAGGGGACGACAGAGGATGAGATGGCTGGATGACGTCACTGACTCGATGGATGTGAGTCTGGGTAAACTCCGGGAGTTGGTGATGGACAGGGAGGCCTGGCATGCTGCAATTCATGGGGTTGCAAAGAGTCGGACACCACTGAGCGACTGAACTGATATACCCTGAAAAATACTAGTAAAAAAAAAAAACCAAAAAAAACATGGAATTAAGCATTATACTACAGTGCTCAGTATTTAAATTTCCACTCCAGTATACTTGCTTGGAGAATTCAATGGAAAGAGGAACTAGTGGGCTATAGTCATTGAAGTTGAATATAGTATGACAGGATGGAATGACTAACACTTTCACTTTTTTCAAAGAGAGATTAATAATAATAACCCTATTACAGAGTAAACATGAGAATTAAGGTAGTATAAAGTCACAAAATGTAAATAGTCCTTATTTCCTCTAATTTTTTTTCTTAAATGTATTTTTTTTTATATTAACAATTGGCTTTATTTTTTTTAATTTTATTTTATTTTTAAACTTTACAAAATTGTATTAGTTTTGCCAAATATCAAAATGAATCTGCCACAGGTATACATGTGTTCCCCATCCTGAACCCTCCTCCCTCCTCCCTCCCCATACCATCCCTCTGGGTCGTCCCAGTGCACTAGCCCCAAGCATCCAGTATCATGCATCGAACCTGGACTGGTGACTCGTTTCATACAAGATATAATACATGTTTCAATGCCATTCTCCCAAATCTTCTCACCCTCTCCCTCTCCCACAGAGTCCATAAGACTGTTCTATACATCAGTGTCTCTTTTGCTGTCTCGTACACAGGGTTATTGTTACCATCTTTCTAAATGTATTTTAGTAATAAAATAACTTAAGTTCAATGGAAGCAGTCATCCTCAAGAAAAATTTTATGAAACATGAATCAGGATTGAGACTTTTGAGCTTTAAACTTTGGATAATTTGAGATGATGCAGAGTATATCATGTGAAATTTGGTCACCACTTTGTTTATGGTGACCAACATGTAAGAAAGTAGAAAAAGCATTTATTGTTGTTCAGTCACTCAGTTGAGTCTGACTCTTTGTGACCCCATGGACTACAGAACACCAGGCCTCCCTGTCCTTCACCAACTCTGGGGGCTTGCTTATATTTATGTCCATCAAATCAGTGATGCCATCCAACCATCGCATCCTCTGTCATCCCCTTCTCCTGCCTTAAATCTTTCCCAGCATCAGGGTCTTTTCTAATGTGTTGGCATTTCACATCAAGTGGCCAAAGTATTGAAGCTTTAATTTCAGCATCAGTTCTTCCATTGAATATTCAGGATTGATTTCCTTTGGGATGGACTGGTTTGATCTCCTTGCAGTCCAAGGGACTCTCAAAAGTTTTCTCCAACACCACATTTCAAAAGCATCCATTCTTCAGCTTTTAGCCTTCTTTATGGTCCAACTCTCATATCCCAGTAGTCCCACATGACTACTGGGAAAAAAACATAGCTTTGACTATTGAATCTTTGTTGGCAAATTAATGTCTCTGCTTTTCAACATGCTGTCTAGGTTTGTCATAGCTTTTCTTCCAAGGAGCAAGTGTCTTTTAATTTCGTGGCTGCAGTCACCATCTGAGGTGACTATGGAGTCCAAGAAAATAAAGTTTGTCACTGTTTCTAATTGATTCCCCATTTATTTGTCATGAAGTGATGGTACTGGATACCATAATCTTAGTTTTTTAAATGTTGAATTTTAAGCCAGCTTTTTACTCTCCTCTTTCACCTTCATCAAGAGGTTCTTTAGTTCTTCTTTGCTTTCTGTCTTAAGGGTGGGATCATCTGCCTATCTGAGATTATTGATATTTCTCCCTGCAGTCTTACTTCCAGCTTGTGCTTCATCCAGCTTGGCATTTCACATGAGGTACTCTGCATATAAATTAAATAAGCAGGGTGACAATATGCCTTGATGTATTTTTTTTCCCAATTTTGAACCAGTCTGTTGTTCCATGTCCAGTTCTAATTGTTGTTTCTTGACCTGCATGCAGGTTTCTTAGGAGGCAGGTGAAGTGGTCTGTTATCACCATCTCTTGAAGAATTTTCCACAACTTATTGTGATCCATACAAAAGCTTTAGTGTAATCAATGAAGCAGATGTTTTTCTGGAGTTCTCTTGCTTTTTCTATGATCCTTTTTTACAGTATGGAAAGGAAAGGCATAAATTAGTTACATGATAAAAGAGCATCAGATCAGATCAGATCAGTCTCTCAGTCGTGTCTGACTCTTTGAGACCCCATGAATTGCAGCACGCCAGGCCTCCCTGTCCATCACCAACTCCCGGAGTTCACTCAGACTCACGTCCATCGAGTCAGTGATGCCATCAAGCCATCTCATCCTCTGTCATCCCCTTCTCCTCCTGCCCTCAATCCCTCCCAGCATCAGAGTCTTTTCCAATGAATCAACTCTTCGCATGAGGTGGCCAAAGAACTGGAGTTTCAGCTTTAGCATCATTCCTTCCAAAGAAATCCCAGGGCTGATATCCTTCAGAATGGACTGGTTGGATCTCCTTGCAGTCCAAGGGACTCTCAAGAGTCTTCTCCAACACCACAGTTCAAAAGGATCAATTCTTCGGCGCTCAGCCTTCTTCACAGTCCAACTCTCACATCCATACATGACCACAGGAAAAACCATAGCCTTGACTAGACGAACCTTGAATATTAATGGATTAACTCATCACTGATTTTGTAGTGCAACAAAGAGGCAATGTGTGTTTGTGTTCTCAGTCATATCTGACTCTGTGACCCCTGTAGCCCACCATGCACGTTCCTCTGTCTATGGAATTTTCTAGGCAAAAATACTGGAACCGGTTGCCTTTTCTTACCCAGGTGATCTTCCCTACCAAGGAATTGAACCTGTATTTTGTGTGTCTCCTGTATTGGCAGGTGGATTCTTTGCCTCTAAGCCACAAGGATAGCCCATTTTTCTGGCTTATAGTGATTAGGATTAGCTATATTTATGAATTCAAAATCTTAATTTTCAATTAATAGATTCTTACTGCCATTCATAAGGTATAAGGAAAACACAAGACTATTGTCTGGAAGATATTGTCACTCAAAAAAAGAAAAAAAAAAAAAGACTTTCAAGGACATAAGTAAGCAGACCAAATTTTCCTCCTGAAGATCACAAAGGTGTGGAGTATTACTTTATGCTAAGCCCTAAGATTATTTGAAGGAACTGAAACTAACACCAGAGTTGAAATACAAATCAACACACAAGTCATTTACTGTGAAAAAGGGAAAGTGGTATCACTAAAGTACAGTCACATGTGGGAAGATATCTTCCCAGAGAGAGTCTAATGGCAGAAAAAAGCATTGTCCCTATTAATCACAATAGGAAATTGTTGTTACATAAGGAACAATTTTTTGCTGGGAGAAATATAAATAACCTCAGATATGCAGATGACACCACCCTTATGGCAGAAAGTGAAGAGGAACTAAAAAGCCTCTTGATGAAAGTGAAAGAGGAGAGTGAAAAAGTTGGCTTAAAGCTCAACATTCAGAAAACGAAGATCATGGCATCTGGTCCCATCACTTCATGGCTAATAGATGGCGAAACAGTGGAAAGAGTGTCAGACTTATTTCTGGGGGCTCCAAAATCACTGCAGATGATGACTGTAGCCTTGAAATTAAAAGACACTTACTCATTGGAAGAAAAGTTATGACCAATCTAGATAGCATGTTGAAAAGCAGAGACATTACTTTGCCAACAAAGGTCTGTCTAGTCAAGGCTATGGTTTTTCCAGTGGTCATGTATGGAAGTGAGAGTTGGACTGTGAAGAAAGCTGAGCGTGGAAGAATTGATGCTTTTGAACTGTGGTGTTGGAGAAGACTCTTGAGAGTCCCTTGGACTGCAAGGAGATCCAACCAGTCCATTCTGAAGGAGATCAGCCCTTGGATTTCTTTGGAAGGACTGATGCTGAAGCTGAAACTCCAGTTCTTTGGCCACCTCATGCGAAGAGTTGACTCATTGGAAAAGACTGTGATGCTGGGAGGGATTGGGAGCAGGAGGAGAAGGGGATGACAGAGGATGAGATGGCTGGATGGCATCACCGCCTCGATGGACATGAGCTTGAGAGAACTCCGGGAGTTGGTGATGGACAGGGAGGCCTGGAGTGCTGCAATTCATGGGGTCGCAAAGAGTCAGACAGAGCTGAGTGACTGAACTGAACTGAACTGAAGGAACAATTTTATGTACATTAGAATATTCCCTCTAGATGAGAGAATGGTGCTGTCAGTAACAATTTTTCTATTATATGATGGTGCAGTACATTTGCATTATTGACTCATCCATTTTAAATTCAAGTGAAAGATTACATTAGAAGATGTAAATACATGAATGGTTTTCTTAAGTGTAAACATTTCAAAAAGTGTATGTTGTTTATATGTGCATATTTGAAGGGTGCATTTCCTACAGATATCACAAAATAATTAATATCTAAGTAGAGATATAAGGGTTTCCCAGGTGGTGCAGTGGTTAAAGAACCCACTTGCCACTCCAGGAAACGCAGGAGATGTGAGTTGGACACCTGGGTCGGGAAGATCACTTGAAGTAGGAAATGGAATATCTCCATTATTTGACTAGTACTCCAGTATTTGTTATTTGTTGACTCCAGTATTCTTGCCTGAAAAACGCCATGGACAGAGGAGCCTGGTGAGCTATAGTCTATGGGTTGCAAAGCGTTGGACACTGAGCAACTGAACATACACATGCAAGTAGAGATACAGTAAAAACAAGGATCAGATAAGAGAACATTTTGAGATAGAATTGTTGAAACTGGAAAAATATCACAGATATTTATCTTAAAATTATTTAAAACTTTTAAAATTTAGAATTTAATATATTTCAGAAGAACATAAATAGTACAGAGGATAGTGTTATGTTCTTCACTCATATTCCATTAGTGTTAAAATCAAATGATATATATTGACGTGTTCTGTTTTGGAGTTCTCTTGCTTGGGTTTCCTTTAACTTTTTTATTTTATAGGTTTATATATTTTGTCTATATTCAAAACTTAGCAATTAACTAAGGGCTTCCCTCGTTACTCAGCTGGTAAAAAATCCACCTGCAATGTGGGAGACCTGGTTTCGATCCCTGAATTGGTAAGATCCCCTGGTGATGGGAAAGGCTACCCACTCCAGTATTCTGGCCTGGAGAATTCCATGGACTGTTAGTCCATGGGGTCTCAAAGAGGTGGACATGACTGAGAGACTTTCACTTTCACTTTTTGCTTCATTTTCAAAACTTAGTCATTAACTTTGGTACCATAGCAATGGTTAAATTACAGACTACATCTGATTTTTCTGTTTCTTTTTTTTTTCCCTACTGTCTTCTCTTCACTCCAGGATACAATACAGGAAATTACATTGTATGTAGATATCGTGTCACCTAGGCCTACTTTAATCTGCAACATTTTCTCTCATTAAAAAAAAAAAATTAGACACTTTTGAATGTTACTAGTCAAATAACTTATAGACCACTATCCTTCTACTTGGAAATGTGCAAATACCACAGAGGTTGTGCTCTTCTCATCTCACCCTATCAGGAGATACCTGATATCAGCATGACTCAGTCTCAGTGATCACTTTGATTAATTAATGTGGTATTTGTTAGCTTTCTGTACTGTAAAGTTACTACTTTTTCCTTTCCAAACTCTATAGTATAGAAGCAAGTACTAAGTTCAAGAAGAAGGGAACAAGGGAACCAAACTTCATTTCTGGACATGTGTAAAAATCACCATAGTAATTGTATATATTGAAGGAGACTTTTTTAAGCTGTGCTACTGTTCTGCTTCTCAAAGTTTTGACCAGAAATTTGAAGATTAATTGGCCCATAACAACCATCACTGTGGTGCTCTAATGTAGTATTTTTATTAACTATTAAAAATTTCTTTAAGATCCTTGCTAAAGATGATAAGGAAGACTTTATTCTGGAGGAACTTCAGCTGTAGGAGAGACAGAAATCAGGCTTGACTAATAATAACAGTAAGGAAAAGTAGAGATTTTTAGTGAAAGAGTAGTGCAGGAATCAGCAGATGAAACTTACTAAAGGGGGAAAGAAATCTGGCTAAACCAAAATGACAAGATTCTTGTACGTAGGCCAGATGGTCAGGAAGCATCTAAGGGATGGTAGGGGATGGTAAGTGATGAGGAATTTGATCAAATATCAAAGATGATCAGATATTATGGGTGGGGAATTTTTGTTTAACTTAGCTGGATTCTTGCTCTTAAAAACATGGCCCAAGGATGGAACCTCATTGAAAAAAGAGCTTAGAGGAGCCTAACTAATATTTGACTAAGAAGAATCTTTGCCACTGCCTCATTCCTTCTACATTTATAATTAGAATTATTCATTAAGGAAGATTTGTACCTTCTCTTCAATTTATTGATTTACTCAATAAGTTGATATCAAACTATCAGTTTGATATTCTAAATATTTGTTTTAGGGTAGGTCACAGAGGCAGAAAATTCTCTTAGATTACTTTTTTTGACATTGTCTTGAATTCTCCTTCATCCCTGAAGCATTTTTTTGGGGCGAGGGTAGAAAAGAGGGCTGGGTTTGGGATTCTGGACTAGAAGTTTTATTCTTTCAGCACTTGAAAAATATTTTGGCACTTACTTCTTGTCTCGATGGTTTCTTATGTGAAATCTGCCTTCATGTCAATTGCTTTTCCCCTGCAGGTAAAGCATCTTTTTTCTCTGGTTGATATTTTTGACAAATTTTTGAAAAGTTTGCCCACTGTTTCTTCACATACTTTTTAAAATTTTCAGTCCCACTGTCTTCTCTTCCAGGATTCTAGGGATAAAAATATTAGATGTTTCATTGTATCCCTACAGTTGCCCAAAACTTTGTTCATTTGTTTTTAGCCTGCTTTCTCTCTTTTGTTTAAGTTGGTCTGTGTCTAAAATTTCACATCTTATTCAGCGATTCTTTTTCCTGTTTTCTTCATTCAGCTCTTTAGCCCATCCAGTGTTTATTCTTTCCCACCCATCAGCCAAGGCTAGAATTTATTTTTCCCCATTTCTGTCTTCAGATGCCAATTGCAGTGAATATCCTGCCCTGCAGGCTACATTTTCTTTAAAATCCATGTATATTAAAGGATATACATGTACATTTTATATCATATTGTGAACATATATCTATGTATATATCATATTTAGTATACCTCTATACATATTTATTTTTATGTGATGTCTCTGGGTGGATTTTGGAAGTGGCTACCAAATCAATCCCAAATGGGATAATTTTCTAAGTATTCTCCCTGATCTTTCACATAAACAACCTGGTGAATTTCTAAGAGGAACAGCCTGCAGGTACCTGCAAATCTCCTTTATCTCAGGTCTCCTAGAGTTTGACTCTGTGATGTTAACCCAAAGTCAGTCTTTAGCAACTTAAATATTTTAGTTGAATCCACTAGCCAAATTATATGACCAGGTATCTGTACTAAATAAGCAAATACTCAAATTCCATTTTTCTTCTCAGGAACCTATCTTTCTTTAGGTTTCTGGTAAGTAGTTTTACCTTCATTTCTCCAATGTTTTTGAGAAAAATCATTAATTTGTAGTTAATGAAACTTTTTTCTTATTCTAAGGATGGGGTAGCATTCTTTACAGTGCTTTCAAACTCTTACTTGAAAGCTGAAAAGTGGTTCTGCTTTTAGGTCAAAATTTGAAAAGCTGGAAAGAGAAAGAACAAGATAAAAAGCTATACAAACTACAGAAGGATTTTGAAGTAGAGATATTAAAACCTTAAATCTATTGTCATCTCATCTCAAAAGTACTTTATCAATGGCTATATTAGTTAAATAAGCTAATTAGAAGAGTAGTTGTTTTTGTTTTCCATAAAATCCTGAAGTTTGAATGACCAACTTGAAGAGAATCTGTAAGGAAACCATATCTAATTGGTTTAAGAAAAATCATACAGTATTGAACCCATTTTTTTCCACCTACAGCAAAGCATTTTGAATAGTCTGATTAAAAACAATAGGATTGGAATTGATATTACATTTTCACAAAAATAGCAAAAATGGTAAAATGCATGAAAGGTAATTGAGTAATTTCTGTGCTATAAATAATACTATTACACACATACAAAATTTAGCAGTACTCTTTTACACTCAACTGGATAAACTAGAACTAATTTTATCATATCTTCTTTAATTATAATTTTGCATTTCAGCATGCTTTATAAGATAATGTTCCATAAATGTGATGAAATAGAAGCCACAAGATGAAATATTGATTTGGTTAACTTAACAAATGTTATCTTCCTGAGCAACTGTAGAGTTGTTTTCACTCTTTATCAAACACATTTTCCCTAAAATACAATATTGCAATCATAGGCCGTGCATGAAAATGTCTGTGCATTGTACTGGTGCCAATGAGTAATCTCCTGTTTGAGGCTATAAACCTTTCAGTTCAGCTGTTCAATGCATGTTTACACAAGCTCACATCTTTCCACTCAACGAAATTTCTAAAAGAGCACAGCTCAGTGAAAAATTGAAGAGAGAATGATGAGTAGAAAACAAGTCTATTCTTAACAAGCTATAATCAAATCATTATATGAAGCTCTATTCTTTATTCTGCACTTGGTATGATTGTCCTTCAAGCAAAAGAAAGAGAATGGGGAAAAGAAGTTGGCAAAGTTACAATTCAAAGTAAAATTCAATGTATCTTAAAAAAATAGATGCTGAGTTACACACATACACACAAAAGATCATTAAAGGTAGTTTTCAAATGGTTGTAAAATTTTCCAGATGCAGGTTAATGTGGAATATTGCCATCCAATTAAATTTAGGTGCCATAACTGAACACCACAGGTATATATTCAGGAGGTAACACATTCCTCAGATTTTAAGCCCCAATATTCAAGAACCAAAAAAAAAAAAGCTGAGTTACTAAGAACAAACACAGACAGGAAAATATAGATAACACCCCATAAATTACTTACTTGGATGAATATTTTCATTCATTACCACTAAATCATGTTTTCATCAAATTACAAAAAAGGTGATCAGAGGTAAAAATCTCTGTTTTACTCTTAGAAAAAATAGTATGCTACAGTGAAAAGCAGAAACAATTCATTAATGGTACTTCCACAGCTGCAAGAAGGGACAAATGATCCCAAATCTGTACCCAACACACAGACAGACAGATGTGTGGTAGGCTAAAAGCAGGTGTTTAATTTCATTTGAAAGAATCTGTGGTCAGCTATTGTAAATGAAATCAATCCAAATCAAGTCTAACCCTGCTTCCTAGAGATTTTTTTTTTTTTCTTTTTGAATGGCCAGTTTTAAAATAGTAGTAGTAGTATTAGTTGTTCAGTCATGTCCAACTCTTTGTGATCCCATGGAGTTCAGCCTCTCTCCATTGAATTCTCCAGGCAAGAAGACTGGAGTGGGTAACCATTCCCTTCTCCAGGGGATCTTTCTGACCCAGGGATTGAACCTGGGTCTCCCTCATTACAGGCAGATTCTTCATTGTACTTGTATTCAAATCAAATCATTTAAAGATGTGAGAATTCAACCCCAATATATGTTCTATTAATTGATAAACAGGATATATGACAATTGTAATAGGTTATTTATGTTATAAAATATGCAAATAAAGTTAACATTTTCAAATATATGTTAAAGATAAACTTTATTGACTTTATATTTGGTACAGATAAACCCTTATTAAAGCTATTGCTCTATCATTTTGATTAGGGCAATGTGATTGTACGTTTTTCAGTTTCTTTTGTTTTCATTTAGTTGAATGGAAGACCTGATTATAACTTCATAATTTAACATTTGGTTTTAATGTGATGGCTGGAAATATATTTCACAAGTATCCATGTTCATCATTGGTTCCACTTACTAAACTATTTTCAAACTATTATAACTATTTCCCATTATTTAAGCAAACATACATATTTATATAATATATGCATATAAATGTATAGAGTTAAATAGTTCTACATACACATATATTCATATATACATGAACATGCACACACAAAACACACATAATCTGTTATCATAACTGCAAGTTCAAGTTCTTTTAGCACTTCTCCCACTGAGAGGTGGAAGTTTATGTTCCATCTCCTTGTCTTATCAAGCTTTTGACTGCTTCATCTAAAGGAGAATGGCAGAAGTGATGCTATATGACATCTGAAACTAAATTATAAAAGCAATGCATTTCTTTTCCATCTTGGTCACTGGAGCTCTCACGGTTAGAACCATGAGGTGACAAGTACTAATTACCACAAGGCCACTTTGCTGCAGGAAAAAAGAACATATAGTTGTACAAATCATCCACAGTTCCTGATTAGAACTTAAAAGAAGGTATCAAATGCATATCCAAAAATCTTAATGTTGGGAAAGGATATTTATTATCCTTTGAGGCTTTGTTAGGCAGGGTAAAATAATATGTTTTACTTTTTCACATGCTATAAAAAGATATGCAGAGGATATTACTGTGTAGCAGGAGTATGTGATGTCACCTACAGTGCAACTAGATCTTTTTAATGGAGGAGTTATTTGTGGTCTTTGCTTTAAGCAGATATGATGTTTTGTTTTATTCTATTCAGAACTGTTACTGTGCCAATTATAACTTTAATTAAAAGCCATTCCTCTTATATATGACAATGATTATTTTTGATGCTTTCTGCTTCAATAAATCTCAGGAATAGTCTTACATATTTATTTTTACCAGATTTTCCATTTATCTATGGTAACTAATTCTCACTACTATGTTAGCATCTTTGAACCAGAAATTACTATTTCCCCCATTTTTTTAAGTTCAATAGTTTAGTTCAAATTATTACTTTGTTTAATTTAATGTTGTTGTTGTCATAACACAAAACCTTCTTTGCATATAGCTTTGCCTCAAAAAATATCATTATATTTAAAAGTTAATTCATACATTCTAGAGAATAGATTCAATGAGGATTTCTTTTAATAGACACTATTTTTAATCATAGTTTTGATTCATACAGAAACATTGTGAAACTATTGGAGACAACTTTTCTGGAGAGCAAAGACAATGTATTTCAAAGTAATTCTACTCTGTCAGGAAGGTAAATATATCATTTACCTAAAAAGTAAAACACTTCACAATGTACAATTATATTTTGGAGGGTATTGTCTAAATATCTTAAAATTTTGATATGGGAATGTAGTAAAATCAAATGTTATAAATAATCCCAATTTATGTTTCATTTGGTTGCTGAAAATATCTAATGTCTATTTCTCCTAGTTCAGACAGTTTTCTTACATTGCCTTTTCAGTTCACTAACACAATAATATAGAATTAGATAGTCATTGAGATATATATCTACATACATGTGTATCATATTTTATATATATACATATGTGAGCTGATGATTTATTCTGAAAAAAAATTTTTTTTTCTAAAGCACTTTTGCTTCATTTAAGCATCATGTTTTTACTTCCAAGGCATATGTGACTTTTACTGAAAGTACATTCTTTCAAGATTGATCTCTTCGGTTTGACAGAAAACAACAAAATTCTTTAAAGCAATTATCCTTCAATTAAAAAAATAAATTAATTTTAAAAAAAATGAGGCAATTCAACCCCCCTCAAAAAAAGATTGACCTCTTCAATTCAGTGATACAAAGCATTCAGTTTTTATGCACTTCTTATTCTAAAACAAGATAACAGGTGAGAAAAGCAGATACTAATAACATAATAAAACAATGTTTACAATTTATTTATTAAATAAAATTAACTTATTGATATAGATTCTCATTATTAAAATGTTTATTTCTCGTATTTCAATATTTTGAAGTATTTCTTATTTGTACAAGCTTTATTTTTTCCCCCATACAGTCTGAATGTTTGTGGCATCTTTCAATTCATTCATGTTTTAGATTCTTATTTCCTACTTTAATCAGTTATAACATATTTATTGAGCTTTCCCTGGTGGCTCAGATGGTAAAGCGTCTGCCTGCAATGCGGGAGACCTGGGTTCAATCCATGGGTTGGGAAGATCTCCTGGAGAAGGAAATGGCAACCAACTCCAGTGTCTACAATTTATTTCTTAAAAAATGGGGAGGGAGGAGGGAGGAGGGTTCAGGATGGGGAACACATGTATACCTGTGGCGGATTCATTTTGATATTTGGCAAAACTAATACAGTTATGTAAAGTTTAAAAATAAAATAAAATTAAAAAAAGTTTCAAATAAAAAAAATTAACTTATTGATATAGATTGTCATTACTAAAATGTTTAGTTCCTCTATTTCAATACTTTAAAGTAGTTCTTATTTATATAAGCTTTTTTTTCCATACAATCTGAATGTTTGTGGCATCTTTCAACTCATTCATGTTTTAGATTCTTCTTTCCTACTTTAATTGGTTATAACATATTTATTACATATAGCCTGAATTGAGAAACCAGTCATCATAAATTCATGGAAGTCCTTGGAATTATTTGTTCTTACTTTGCTTTCCTTTGCCTATGGAAGATCTCTTCCTCTCCTTCCCACTCCCTAACCCCATTTTGAATATACAAGGCTTTGTTTTAGAAATCATTTGTGATCTGGGTTGAGTATTTTTAGAGCCAACAAAAATTTAACATTGCTGTTATGTGTCTTATGTTGAGAAAGACTATACGGAACAATCTGGGACAAGAAGGAAAGGAAGCATTGATCATTGATCAGTGATTGGGGACTGCTACATTCAGACTGGGAGATGATAGGATAGGTGTCATATACTTATGTTTTGCTTGAAGCAGCCCTAGTTTATGCTTGTTGTCTTCACTTCTCATTCAGTTTAGTATTTTTTTTTCAGATTTTCCTTTTTATAGCAAGATACTTTTTTTTCCCTTTTTCAACTTTTCCCAGATTCGGGCTAATAGACACTTAGCTTCCGAGGACAAAGTATGCACTTAATGAATACTTAAGCATTAGATTGCAGTGCCTCAATATTAATTTTTTTTTATTGAAATGTAGTTGATTTACAATGTTGTATTAGTTTCATATATTTCATATATTTGTGTATGTATATCTATTCTTTTTCAGAGTCTCTTCCTTTATAGCTTGTTACAAAATATTGAAATAATCCATTGTGCTATCTGATAGGTCTTTGTTGTTTATCTATTTTATATATAGTAAATTTTGTCTGTTAATCCCAAGCTCCTAATTTACCCCTCCACTGTGCCCTCTTCCCTTTGATAACCATAAGTTTGTTTTCTATGTCTGTTAGTCTGTTTGTTTTTTGAATAGATTCATTTATATTATTTTTTAGTTTCCTCATTTAAGCTGTATAATATGATATTGTTTTTTGCTCTCTGGCTTGCTTCACTTAGTATGATAATATCTAGGTCCACCCATGTTACTGCAATGACATTATTTCCTTGTTTTTTATGGCTGATATTTCATTATATATATATCCATTATATATATTTACACATATATATATATAATATCCATTATATATATCCACCATATATATAATGGATTATCTTCTTTATCCATTTTTATGTCAATGAATATATATGTTGGCTCCATGCATTGGCTATTGTGAATAGTGCTGCAGTGAACACTGGATGTATGTATCTTTCCAAATTATGATTTTTCTCTGGATATTTACCCAGGAATTTGATTGTAGGATCTTACTGTAGCTTTACTTTTAGTTTTTAAAAGGAATTTCCAGACTACTCTCTATAGTGGCTGCTCTCCATAATGGCTGTATCACAGTATAAGAGGGTCTCTTTTTTTCCCTACATTTCTCCAGCATTTAATATTTACCATGATGTCCATTCTGACCGATGTGAGGTGATTCTTCATTGTAACTTTGATTTGCATTTCTCTAATAGTGACGTTGAGTGTCTTTTCGCATGCCTTTTAGCTATCTGTATGTCTTCTTTGGAGAAATGTTTGTTTAGATCTTCTGCCTGTTTTTTAATTGGGTTGTGTTTTTTGTTGTTGTTGTTTAATTTTTTTAATATAGAGCTGTATGAGTTTGGAGATTAACCCCTTGTTGATTGCAGCTTTTGCAAATATTTTCTCTAGTTCTGAGGTGTTCTTTTTTGTTTTGTTTGTGGTTGCCTTTGCTATGCAAAAGCTTTCAAGTTTAACTAAGACCCATTTGTGTTGTTTGCTGTGGTTTTTATTTCCAATATTCTAGGAGATAGGTCCAAAAAGATACTACTGCAATTTATGTCAAGTGTACTGCCTATGATTTCCTTTTCAAGAGTTTTATAGTATCCAGTTTTACATTTAAGTCTTTAATCCATTTTAGTTTATCTTTATATACAGTGTCAGGAAGTGTTATAATTTCATTCTTTTACATGTAATTGTCCAGTTTTCCCAATGCCACTGATTGAAGAGACTGTCTTTTCTCCGTGACATATTATTGCCTCTTTCATCTCGAGAAATTGATGATGACTATGTGACTGAAATAAAATGGTGACATTTGCATCCATAATGAAAGCTATAGGAGTGTGGTCATGTGGACTGCAAATGTGTGGAGTGAATGATAACTTACTTATTTTAAGAAGACTATCTCACAAGAAGAGGAATTCTCACAGGTGTCTATATGAAATGCCAGTGATCATCACTTATGGAGGCTGACTTTCCATTTATTTATTTATTTGACTTTCCATTTAGATCAAATAACTTCTGTCCTTGGTGACTTTATCCACATTCTGTTCCAAACTTTCTTTGTACACATGCAACGTGGATCAATAGGTGTTGCCTATTGTGTGTTGCCTCCTTAAGTAGAAATTTAATTTATTTTAAAATTTTGTTTCAAATTCAACTGTCCTTTCTTTTTTACTACCTGTCACTCTCCTCATATTTTAAAAATGTTTGAACTCTTGAAGACTGTGTTGGAAATCAATCTATATGCTACACAGAGAATAGATATATTTTTGTAAATAAATACTCTGTATTTTGTTTGTCATTTAGTACCAGTTGAAAATATTTAATAAAATATTCCATAATTAAAAGAGCAAACACAAATGTTAAGCTTTTAGTGAATTGTAGTTATTAAAGATTTCAAAGGGATAAGGGATAAGATATATCTATAAAAGTAAGAAAGGGCCTGTAAATAGAAAATGAAAAGAGATAAAATATTGAACATGGTTTAATTTTGAATTTTGACTATCTCAAATTGTTGGAAGAATACTTTTATAGAACAGTAGTTTTTAAATTGGATCAACGTATATTCTGTACCAAAGTTGAATAATAGTGAGAAGGGCTTTGACTTTCTAGCCAGCAACTCTAGAATTAATAGTCATAAATAGAACTTATTCAGTGAGTTTCATTTTATAAAATATTTGTCAAAGATAGACACTCCAGTGCAGTGAAAAATGCAGCACCTATTAAAATGCTAGGGTTTCAATATTTACATAAGCAAATACAGGAAAAGAGCTTTAAGAAAATACTTCATTAGTAGAATTTTTTTTGGCTAAGCACTTTTAAAGAGATTACTTTTTCAATAAAAAAAATGGTTAAAAAAGAAGTATCTCAGTTTCAAATTTTGCAACAATTAAGTATAAATCTGAAGAGAATTTGCTGGTACTTTTATAAAAAATAAACTAATATGATCATATTTGAAAATGGATTTATGAAGAAAAAGTGCAGCAAACATTAGCAACAATTAAGGTAATAAACTGATTCACATAAACTAATATGCAAAGTACTTTCTCTGTTCATTTTATTTGTAATTTGTTGTTCATATAATAAGAGTTAATAATTTATTAAAACTTTATTTTGCTAAGAAGATTGTGCTTCTGTTTTAGAAATAATTTTATTTTCAAAATTGTTGTAATATATTTACTACATATGCCTAGATAATAAATTGATATTCTGGTAAAATAAAAATGCTTCAGAATTAGATGACTTTATTTAATTTTATTCTCTTTTGACTCTGAAAATTGCCATGTAGATGATAAGTTATGTAGTCAGTTGTATACTACTCCAATTTCTTTTTGAAATTTTCTTTCATAGTCAGAATAAAAGTAGAAAAGGAAATGGCAAGAGTCATTTAGATTTTTATTTTAATTGAGTGAGTCATCTAGGCTGTTTCTTTTCATTCTAGATGCTTTTTGGAAAACACACTGGAGTAGAAGTCATTGGTCATGAGTGACAGTGAACATGGTACAGAAGGGACAAGCTCTGCTAAACGTCCTCTATCATATCATAAATGCCTTAGGAGAGCCTTGACTGAAATCTGATCAAATATTTTAAGTCTCATTTGTAATTCCTGGAAAATTCATTTCAGTTAAGGCAAGGAGATGACAGGCCTGCAAATATGTTAAAGACCAAAAAGTGATCAGATGATAAAAGGTAAATATTTATGAATTGAAAATAAATATCAATATATTAGCAGGTCAAGTGAAAGGAAAAGAACCACAAGGTATTGATATCTTTCTTTTTACAATAAATTGCATTATTGAGGACCTGTTGTATGCTAAATTGTATATATAAGCTGTTAAGAGTTATAATACCTATTAGACAGAGTATATTGTATAAGTAGATGTTTAAAAGTTAGGAAGATATAATCATTTAGGAGAGTTCAGGACAGGTCACATATAAAAATTGAGTGGCGGAAAATAAGGAAAAGATCTCTGAAATGTTATCATCCTAATTTAAAAAAAATTAAAAAGAAGATCTTCCATAGGTAAATCCAAGTCAGGAATGAATTCTCAATATCCTAGTTTCTGAGTTGCAGTGATAACTGCTCTGCTGAGGCTGGCTGAAGATCTGAGATTGTCATGGAAGCATAAAATGACCTGTGACAGTCTTCAATTAGAACAGCATGGTTCTATATTCCCAAGGACCTGATCTTCAAAAGCAATATTGCAAGGCTGAAATCTGTCACATTAGCATTAAAAAAATGTGCATATTTAGCTGTCAGATCTCATCTCCCTCTGAAAGAATGTCTAAGCTTTGCTATTCCTAGCTAGATCCAGACATAGAAACCAAGGGGATTCTTGATAAGCTGGCAACAGAACAGAGTCTCATCTCCATGCATAATCATCTTTAGGACCTTATGAAAGAAAATAAATTTATAAAGTTTCAGTGAGTTGGGGGGACAATAGGAAAGTTAGCTAACAAACAGTAGAAAATCAAAACATTGCCCATAATCTTGGAAAAACAAGATTACCTTTACAAAATCCTGAAGTTAAGAGCTGAATCAGAGATAATAACATGTTTCATGTCAGGCTATATCTTAAGAAGCCTTGTGTCTCTGTAAATGAGCTACATCCAGGAAAAAGCCAAAAGTCAGCAGTGGACCACAAGAAACTGCTAAGAAATAATGTAATATATAGAGTATATGTGCAAGAAGATTTTCCTCCTAAAGGTCCCTTTCTGTGAGATCTTAGCAAGAAAGTCAGAACCTTAGATCAAAGACAGAGAAGGACCAAATGGAAGACAGGACATAGATAGCATTGCACCAGGCCCAGGGTATCAGTGGTGGAATAGGCCTGACTGTACAAAGGTACATAAGTGAGCAAGGAATCTCAAGGCATAAACAGAGTGTAGACAAAGAGGATTTGCAAAAGAACCTGATTAATTCTAAAGATACAAACCAAATACTCTTGTTATGTAAGGCAGTCCTCGAAACAACCCAGAATATTTCCTTTCTGAAGATAAGGTTAGAGAGATATCTTAAAACAACACGTGTTAATTAGTTTCTTATTTAAGTATTATGGGATCAGCTGGGCACAACATTGGTTAAAATAGGGAGCCCATGAAATTGATGTAACAGCTTTCTGGGGTTTGTGAAAGTTCTTTTTAAATTTTTCAATTTTATATATAGCAGAGAATATAGACATGTAGGACACAGATGATTTAAATCCAATCCCAGATAAAAACACTTCCTGCAGAAATCAGTATGCAATGTATAATCTACAAAGAAGAGAGATGTTGCATGTGTGGTAATCTAAACAATTCACTCATGAGGCAGCCTGTAAGGTTAAGACAAAATCCATCTGAAAGAGAACATACCTCTATGGAAAGACAGTAAAAAACACTAAGCCAACACTTAACTTAAAACTTACACTTTAAAACTGAACACAACTGAGAAATTACAACTTCTCTCCATTATAGAGAATGCAAAGGACAGGATGCCTTGAGATAATAAAAGAGTATGATCGATGCAAACAAAGAGGCAAACAATAGAATGGTAAAGATTAGAGATCTCTTTAAGAAAATTAGAGATACCAAGGGAACATTTCATGCAAAGATGGGCAAAATAAAGGACAGATATGGTATGGACCTAAGAGAAGCAGAAGATATTATGAAAAGGTGGCAAGAACACACAGAATAAATATACAAAAAATAACTTAATGACCTAGATAACCACAATGGTGTGATCACTCACCTAGAGCCAGACATCCTGGAGTGCAAAGTCAAGTGGGCCTTAGGAAGCATCACTACAAACAAAACTAGTGGAAGTGATGGAATTCCAGCAGAGCTATTTCAAGTCCTAAAAGATGGTGCTGTTTAAGTGCTGCACTCAATAAGCAACCAAATTTGGAAAGCTCAACAGTGGCCACAGGACTGGAAAAGGTCAGTTTTCATTCCAATCCCAAAAAAAGGCTATGCCAATGAATGTTCAAACTACCACATATTTGCACTCATCTCACACGCTAGCAAAGCAATGCTCAAAATTCTCAAAACAAGCCTTCAATGGTATGTGAACCAAGAAATTACAGATGTTCAAACTGGATTTCGAAATGACAGAGGAAACAGAGATCAAATTACCAACATCCACTGAATCATCAAAAAAGCAAGAGAGTTCCAGAAAAATATCTATTTTTGCTTTATAGACTATGTAAAAGCCTTTGAGCATGTGGATCACAACAAACTGTGGAAAATTCTTCAAGAGATGGGAATACTAAATCACCTTACCTGCCTCCTGAGAAATCTGTACGCAGGTCAAGAAACAACAATAAGAACCAGACATGGAACAACAGACTGGTTCCAAATCAGGAAAGGAGTACATCAAGTCTGTATATTGTCACCCTGTTTATTTAACTTATATTCAGAGCACATCATGCAACATGCCAGGATGGGATGAAGCACAAGCTGGAAACAAGATTGCTGGGAGAAATATCAATAACTTTAGAGACGCAGATGACACCACCTATATGGCAGAAATGGAATATGAATTGAAGAGCCCCTTGATGAAAGTGAAAGAGGAAAGTGAAAAAGCTGGCTTAAAACTCAACATTCAAAAATTTAAGATCATGGCATCTGGTCTCATCACTTCATGGCAAATAAATGGGGAGACAATGGAAATAGTGAGAGACTTTATTTTCTTGGGCTCCAATATCACTGAAGATGGTGACTGCAGCCATGAAATTCAAAGACACTTGCTCCTTGAAAGAAAAGCTATGACCAACTGAGATGGCATATTAAAAGCAAAGACATTACTTTGCCAAAAAAGGTCTAGTCAAAGCTATGGTTTTTCCAGTAGTCACATATGGATATGAGAGTTGGATCACAAGGAAGCTGAGCGCCAAAGAACTGATGTTTTTGAACTGTGGTGTTGGAGAAGACTCTTGAAAGTCTTGTGGACTGCAAGAGGATCAAACCAATTAATCTTAAAGGAAATCAGTCCTGAGTATTCATTGGAAGGACAGATGCTGAAGCTGAAGCTGCAATACTTTGGCTACCTGATGTGAAGAACTGACTCATTGGAAAAGACCCTGATGCTAGGAAAGATTGAAGGCAGGAGGAAAAGGGGACGACAGAGGATGAGATGATTAGATAGCATCACTGACTCAATGGACATGAATTTGAGCAAGCTCAGGGTGTCGGTGATGGACAGGGAAGCCTGGCGTGCTGCAGTCAACGGGGTCACAAAGAGTCGGACACGACTGAGTGACTGAACTGAACTGATGAGTGTGAAACAATGATTTGAAGTGATTGCTCAAGAAAATTCTTTCTAAGGCAACAACACTTGAGCAGAGATCTGAGGGATTATTATTGTTTAGTCTCTCAGTCATGTTGACTCTTTGCGACCCCATGAACTGCAGCACACAAGTCCTCCCTATCCTTCACCATCTCCCAGAGCCTGCACAAACTCATGTCCATCAATGCAGTGATGCCAACCAACTATCTTGTCCTCTGTCATCCCCTTCTCTTCCTGTCTTCAATCTTCCCCACATCAGGGTCTTTTCTACTGAGTTGGCTCTTCGCATCAGATGCCCAAAGTATTGGAGTATCAGCTTCAGCATCAGTCCTTCCAATGAATATTCAGGACTGATTACCTTTAGGATTGACTGGTTTGATCTCTTTGCAGTTAAAAGGACTGTCAAGAGTCTTCACCAACACCACAGTTCAAAATTGTCAATTATTTTCTTCTCAGCCTTCTCTAAGGTCCAAATCTCACATCCATACATGGCTACTGAAAAAAACATAGCTTTAACTATACAGACCTTAATTAGAGCTTAATTATGAGGAGTGTGGCAATAGAAAATGATTATTTTTCTTGCATTAAAAAAAAACATTGACCTACTCTCAAAGAAATGAAAAAGACCAATGTGGCAGTAGTCTGAGTCCTGAGGTATGGAGCTCTGTGAAGAAAAAAGGTAAGGTACAAGATCAAGTCATTCAGTGCCATGCAGACAGTTATGATTAATTTTGTATTTCGTGGGGGGTATTCTTTTAAGATTGGTCCCCTTCTAGTGTCCTCCACTTTTACTATGTGTGTATCTAGGTATATGAATTTGTTAACTCTTTTTGGGTCTCACTAGCCCTTTCAAATTGAGAAGAGATGTCTTTTTTAAAAAAATATTTTTTTTATTTGTCTGTCTTTACGGGTCTTAGTTGCATCTTGCAAGATCTTTTGTTACGGTGCTCCATTTTAGTTCCCCCTCAATATGTGGGATCTTAGTTCCCCAACCAGGGATTGAACTCACTTTTCCTCCATTGAAGGCAAATTCTTAACCACTGGGCCACCAGGGAGTTCCCAAGATGCCATTCTTAAACACAGGACAATTCTCAGCAATACCCCGCCAATAAATGCATCTCTACCATTGCCTACATGCTTTACTCAAGAGCACCTATTGTTTGATGGGATCTGTGAATGTCTCTGCCATCTATCCATAATTTGCCTTTATGTAATTCTTTTAATATCTCTTTGTTATGTTCTGAGTGAATTTTTGAATATAATCAATGGACCATTTCGTTTTGATTGTGACTACTCTGCTGCTGCTTAGTCGCTTCAGTCGTGTCCGACTCTGTGGGACTCCAGAGACGGCAGCCCACGAGGCTCCCCCGTCCCTGGGATTCTCCGGACAAGAACACTGGAGGGGGTTGCCATTTCCTTCTCCAGTGCAGGAAAGTGAAAAGGGAAAGTGAAGTTGCCCAGTTGTGTCCGACCCTCAGCGACCCCACGGACTGCAGCCTTCCAGGCTCCTCCGTCTATGGGATTTTCCAGGCAAGAGTACTGGATTGGGGTGCCATTACACTAGAGTTGATCTAACTTAGGAAGTCTTTCTTCTTCCTCCTCCTTTCCTGTCTCAGTCATAATATTTTCTATCTTATTTTACCAGGAGTCTTACTTAATTCTTTACTTTGATACCATTTCCTGATTTTTATTATCATGTGCCCTGTAAGCATTTTATTTATCCTCTGTTCTATTTAAGTAATATACATGCACTTATTATAAGATCATTTTCAAGTTCTCTACTAGTGAATTCCTTTGTTCGTTGCTTCATTTCATAAAAGTTTTTTTTTTTCACATTTGCATTTAAAAATTTACATTTTTACCATTGCTTTCTTTCTCACCTGCTTTGTAATCTTTATTTGCCAGCTCATTTTCTCATTATAAAAGTTTTAGCTTCCACATTGTCCTTTGTTGTGTTGGGGTGGTGGTTTTTTATCAGTACCAACCTGTTTCCAACTTGAGATTTTTGTGGTTGCCTGTCCCCAACCCTGGGTTCTACAACCTGAGGCTGTTTTTCACAGGTCACCAGGGAGATACAGTAGCTCAAGGAGCCTGGCCCAAGCCAAGTTTTAATGCTTGTCACTTTTTCTCTCACTACCCCAGGTGAGCAATAGCCATAAAATTCAGTCATCAGGCTCAGTTTCAAATGGTTTATAGTCTTCGTTCCTGGGCGCCAACAGGCCTCTTCAGTGAGTAGTTTCATGTTGTGAGCTTGGTTTTGGATCCCTGCAGGGCATGGACTAACTTATCCACCAAAAATCAAACTCCATATGCCTCTCCTGTTCCTGGAATTGAAATGCAGCAGGCTCATAGTTTTTGCATTTATTTCCTGCTGATAAATTGAAAAGTTTATCTTATTTTTGAGCATGTCCATATTCACAGCTATAGTGCAATATGAATTATAATAACTTTATTCTGAGGAGTGACAAAATCCAAATTACAACTTAAAAAACAACACTCCAGCAGCTGAGTCCAGAATGAGTGGGAGGAGTTCGGTGGAAACTATGAGCTTAGGAAAAGAGAGGCAATCACAATGATGTACTTGAACATAATGAAATGAGTCAATGTGTCACTGACCTCAGGATGTAAGATGACAATAATCCCAGATCCTACTAGAAAGTGCAATTGGCATAAGGGAGGATGTTGTTGTTGTTTAGTCCCTAAGTTGTGTTTGACTCTTTTGTGATCCCGTGGACTATAGCCCACCAGACTCCTCTGTCCATGGGATTTCCCAGGCAAGGATACTGGAGTGGATTGCCATTTCCTTCTATGCGAGATAGTCCCAACCCAGGGATTGAACCTGCATCTCCAGGTCCTTTAATTCTGCTCAACTTTATTCACCTTTTTCAGGCCTCAGCGTAGATCACAGCTTTTGCCTATTTATCACCCTCCTTCATTTTTCGAATTCTATGTTTAAATATTTGATCTTATTTTTATAGTTTCTTGACAGTCTATCTCTGAGTTAGTAAATTACCAAAATTTTGTGTCCTAATTCTCCTTTCTTATTTCCTCAAAGTAGAATCATGTGGTCTAGTTCCCTGTTGATAGTAGTTTCTGCCATGAAACAGAGTTGAAAATGTGTGCTTTTTATATATTATGATATTGTCCATTGTAAGACAAACTTCAAAGAGAAAGGGAAATAAAAATATGAATGGAGTTTAAGAAACTCTCAATGGCCTCCCCAAATTTCCTTTTGGCTTAAAAGGGTTCAGCACTCATATTTGATCCCATATCATACATATTTTGCGTACACATAGAAAAATAAACTGCCTTGCCTTTTAAACTTATTTTTAAAAAACAATCTTAAACAAGGGGTTAAAAAGGCATACTTTCATGAAAACAATGATTATTTCACTTCATCCAAATGTTTAATGCATTGAAAACATGAAAAATGTTCACTGGAGTCTGAAAAAGTGTCATATATAGTTTTCAAGAAGCTATTAATAATGTACCATAGTCTACATCTCAGTACCACAGTTATAGTTATTTAAGGAGTATCATTGTATATACCTTCACTGAGCACTGGAATACTGTGAAATACTAAATACTTGACAGGCAGCCAAAACAATCCTAATAAATTTACTCCAAAAAGTAGCTTTTTAACTAAGAGTTTTAGGACATTTAAAAAATTTGAACAGAAAAATCAATATAACCTTTCATAATTTTCCTGTGAGATACTTAAAATTGTAGTTATTCTGGACATGAAATATTGACTCTAAAATGCCTAAATGCCATGATATATCTTTAAAAGATTTTTCTGAATAGTATTTCATTCTAAGATACAAATGTTTATTAAAGATTTTAAAGGCTACCATATATCAAACGTATAAAAGTGCAAGTTAAAAATAACTTCCAGTTGATTTTCCTCATATTTTCTCTCTTTTTCTTTCTACATCTTTTGCCATATGGTCATTTTTGAGGGTACAAAGAGACACAAACTCACATTGTCTTTACAGTAACAACTTTACTTGTTACTCTGCATCCCACCTCCTTAATGGCATTTGCCAAGGCCTAACATGGAGCTTTTCTATTTGTAGATCTGTCTTTCACAGAACATAAACCATATGTGGCAACCTCAAATCAAGAGCCTCCTGCTGGAGATGGGAAAATTTGTAGATAGTAATTGAAATTCTTTCTTCCCAGGCACTGTATACCCCCTCCCCCCAACCTCAGAAGGAACTTTAAATTTCAAAATTAAAGTAGGAGATTCTCACAATGTCACAATGCCCAAAATCTGTCAAATTCTTGATATCTTGTATTTAAAGTTACATATACATAGTCCTTAACACTCTTCTTATGTCAATGAAACATTCTATGATGATCACTTCTATAATGATGTTTGCATTTGATATATCTTTTCTGTCTCATGGGCTTTTTTCTTAATAATTAACTTTTGGTATACACATCATAATTCTTTTTTTTTTTTAATTTTATTTTATTTTTAAACTTTACATAACTGTATTAGTTTTGCCAAATATCAAAATGAATCCGCCACAGGTATACATGTGTTCCCCATCCTGAACCCTCCTCCCTCCTCCCTCCCCATTCCATCCCTCTGGGTCGTCCCAGTGCACCAGCCCCAAGCATCCAGTATCGTGCATCAAACCTGGACTGGCAACTCATTTCATACATGATATTTTACATGTTTCAATGCCATTCTCCCAAATCTTCCCACCCTCTCCCTCTCCCACAGAGTCCATAAGACTGTTCTATACATCAGTGTCTCTTTTGCTGTCTCGTACACAGGGTTATTGTTACCATCTTTCTAAATTCCATATATATGCGTTAGTATACTGTATTGGTGTTTTTCTTTCTGGCTTACTTCACTCTGTATAATAGGCTCCAGTTTCATCCACCTCATTAGAACTGATTCAAATGTATTCTTTTTAATGGCTGAGTAATACTCCATTGTGTATATGTACCACTGCTTTCTTATCCATTCATCTGCTGATGGACATCTAGGTTGCTTCATGTCCTGGCTATTATAAACAGTGCTGCGATGAACATTGGGGTACTCGTGTCTCTTTCCCTTCTGGTTTCCTCAGTGTGTATGCCCAGCAGTGGGATTGCTTGATCATAAGGCAGGTCTATTTCCAGTTTTTTAAAGAATCTCCACACTGTTCTCCATAGTGGCTGTACTAGTTTGCATTCCCACCAACAGTGTAAGAGGGTTCCCTTTTCTCCACACCCTCTCCAGCATTTATTACTTGTAGACTTTTGGATCCCAGCCATTCTGACTGGTGTGAAATGGTACCTCATAGTGGTTTTGATTTGCATTTCTCTGATAATGAGTGATGTTGAGCATCTTTTCATGTGTTTGTGAGCCATCTGTATGTCTTCTTTGGAGAAATGTCTATTTAGTTCTTTGGCCCATTTTTTGATTGGGTCATTTATTTTTCTGGAGTTGAGCTGTAGGAGTTGCTTGTATATTCGTGAGATTAGTTGTTTGTCAGTTGCTTCATTTGCTATTATCTTCTCCCATTCTGAAGGCTGTCTTTTCACCTTGCTAATAGTTTCCTTTGATGTGCAGAAGCTTTTAAGGTTAATTAGGTCCCATTTGTTTATTCTTTTCTTTTTCCCTGTTCATTTTCTCCTTTTTCCCTGGAAAATAAAGCATATGGTTATGTGATGCTTAGAAGCAATATAAGTTGCTTGTTTTTTAATGAAATTTTTCTCAATAATCATTTCATTTGATTCATATTTATTTACATGTGCTCTATTTTGTATTCCAAATAACTAAAATGTAGCACATTTTAATGATTAACAGCAAACCATGAACAAACTGCCAACATTAATCTATGGATATGTTTTATGATTCAGACAGTAAAAAATGTGCCTACAACACAGGAGACCTGGGTTCAATCCCTGGGTTGGGAATATCCCCTGGAGAAGGGAATGGCAACCCACTTTAGTAATCTTCCTGAAGAAGTCCATGGGCAGAGGAGCCTGGTGGGCTACAGCCCATGGGGTTGCAAAGAGTCAGACATGACTGAGCAACTACCACAAGAGGAATTAAGATTCCAAGTGGCATCAAATGTGTAAATTAGCTGATTAGTTTATAACAGGGAGATTCTACTTAGGGTATGCTATTGGGCCCAGTGTAATCATGAGTGAGAAGTAAATCAAGAGCGGGGTGAGAGGTAGAGAGAGATTTGAAGATGCAGTGCTACTGGCTTTCAAGATGGAGAAAAAACACAAGCCAATAAAGCAGGCAGCCTTTGGGAGTATGAAGAGTCCAAAAAACAGATTTTTTTTCTAAGACCTTAAGAAAAGACTGCAACTCTGCCAACATATTGATTTTAAGACAGTGAGATTTCTAACCTTGATCATAAATTTGTGCTGTTTTAATCCACTAAATTTGTGATAATGTCTTACAGCAGCCCTGGACACTAAAGCTAATAATATGCACCATAAATGGATATATTAAAAAAATCATAAATGGCACGTCTTTGTATATAATTTTTAGATTATCTGCCCTTACCTGCAGATCATACTGCTTGACTGTAGCCTCTAGTTTTCCTTGCCTGGAGCTGTTTTTATGATCCTGACTATGTGCAATAAAATGGGAACAGAAGCAGCACCTCAAGGCAAGGACCAGTGAGAACATCAGAACAAATCAACTACATTCAGTCCACATTATCTGCTGAATACAGAGAAGCAGGGGTCCCTGAATTTAAGTTACAGAACCTCATGATCTAAGGAAGCATGATCTCTGAATGACTGGGTGGAGCAGTCTCCACATCTTTTCACTTGGCTGATATGCAGACAACTGTGGCAGGACCAAAAAAGTACTATTACATAGTAACTAACATTTAAGGTTGTTCAAATTATTATGCTTGCTTCCTACTTTCAAAAAGATAATTTCCTGGTAAGCATGCCTTCAAAAGTAGAATATTTAATTGCATTTTTTAAAACTTTTCCACACAGCACTATATTTGAGACCTATTGAGATTTGAACATTCTTTGGCATTGCCTTTCTTTGGAATTGGAATGAAAACTGATGTTTTCCAGCCCTGTAGTCACTGCTGAGTTTTCCAAATTTGCTGGCATATTGAGGGCATCACTTTAACAGTGTCATCTTTCAGGATTTGTAATAGCTCAGCTGAAATTCCATCACCTCCACTAGCTTGGTTTGTAGTACTGCTTTCTAAGGCCCACCTGACTTCACGCTCCAGGATGTCTAGCTCTAGGTGAGAGGCCATACCATCATGGTTATCTGGGTCATTAAGACCTTTTCTGTATGGTTTTTCTGTGTATTCTTGCCACCTGTTCTTAATCTCTTCTGCTTTTATAGGGTCCTTGCCATTTCTGTCTTTTATTTTGCTCATCTTTGCATGAAATATTCCCTTGGTATCTCCAATTTTCTTGAAAAGAGCTCTAGTCTTTCCCAAAATCACTGCAGATGGTGATTGCAGCCATGAAATTAAAAGACGTTTCATCCTTGGAAGAAAAGCTCTGACCAACCTAGATAGCATGTTAAAAAGCAGAGTCATCACTTTGCTGACAAAGGTCCACATAGTCAAGGCTATGGTTTTTCCAGTGGCCATGTCTGGATGTGAGAGCTGGACTATAAAGAAGACTGAGCACCAAAGAATTGATGCTTTTGAACTGTGGTGTTGGAGAAGACTCTTAAAAGTCCCTTGGACAGTAAGACGATCAAACCAGTCAATCCTAAAGGAAATCAGCCCTGAATATTCATTGGAAGGACTGAAGCTAAAGCTGAAGCTCTAATACTTTGGCCACCTGGTGTGAAAAGCTGACTTATTGGAAAAGACCCTGATACTGGGAAAGACTTAAAGGCAAGAGGAGAAGGAGATAACATAAGATGAGGTGGTTGGTTGGCATCACTGACTCAATACACATGAGTTTGAGCAGAGTCAGACTTTCGTACTGATTCTAATAATAAATAAACTATCAAAGACATTTTATGTAGACCAGTATTTCCTCAGCTGCTAGTAATATTTTGTCTTTTTAATTTCGAATTTTATGCCTATTTTAAAAATTCTCTAGATTACCCAGTGGATTAAAAATGGCATCTTAAGTAGTATGTAGGCTTTTATTGGAAGATCTTTATTTGGATAAAAAATATCCAATAAATGCTTAGCTTTCAGGAAAAAAAAAAACAAAACCTTAAATTTTGGTACTTGTGATTGAGTTATTTTTCTGTGAGTTCACAAAGTAATGTTTTATAATTTTCCTCTTTAATCTTTCAATGTGATAAATAGCATATATTTTTATCCTTGGACTTTTGGGGATAAAAACAGTAGTTTTGTTTTTACTTTATGGATATTTCAGAATTCATATTAATTTTATTCATTAGGGATGATCATACACTTGTATATAAGTGAGTTAGACTCATATTTTATTGTGTATTAACAGATATAGGTAAAATACATTTTGCTTTTTATCAGAAAACTATTATTTATCAGTGAAACAATGATATAAATTATATTGCTAACATTTAATAAACTAATCCTTTTCTGTATTTTTTAACCTTTTTCTATAAAAATATGCTGAAGCTTCATACAAGCATTTATTTGGTTTTGTTTTCCTCTTTTTTTCTATCTTTGTGTACACGCCTATCCATTCAGTATAATTTGTACAGAACTAGGTTATCAGATTTGGAGAAGGCAATGGCACCCCACTCCAGTACTCTTGTCTGGAAAATCCCATGGACAGAGGAGCCTGGTAGGCTGCAGTCCATGTGGTCACTGAGGGTTGGACACGACTGGGTGACTTCACTTTCACTTTTCACTTTCATGCATTGGAGAAGGAAATGGCAACCCACTCCAGTGTTCTTGCCTGGAGAATCCCAGGGACAGGGGAACCTGGTGGGCTGCCGTCTATGTGGTCGCACAGAGTCAGACACAACTGAAGTGACTTAGCGGCAGCAGCAGCAGCAGGTTATTAGATTATTGCTTAGCATCCAACTACTGATTTGCACTTTTTTCCTTGGAAAGATGCAGGCAAAATACATGTGAAATCAGCAGTAGCCATGTTTCTTTAACATTCTAAAAGGTTCTCAACTCAAAACCATGACAGAAGACTCTGATAATTAGAGATCCATATATGCACATTTTACAGTTATACATAAGGAAAATAATTCTCCAAGGAATGTACTTAAGTATGAATTCTGTAATGTAGGATGTGACAATACAGATTTGCTTCTTGGCTTTGGAAAGCTATTACGCACTCCCAGCTGGCACACTGACACCCACAGGGATTATGTTCAGTACAGAGTGTACAGTTTCTTTATTGCCATTTTTTTCAAAATGAACCTGAAAGCCTAGATGGATGGCAATGTGTAAAAAGTACTTTCACATCAATCTCAATCCAAATCTCACTTCAAAAATTTGTGTATGAAATCTCAGTGAAAATCGTATTAATGAGATAACAAAGAGAACCTGAGGATTTGTTTGCTTTATCCTTTTTGCCTAGTTAATCATGTTTTTCTATTTAATGTATGTAATGCTTTCAAAGTTACCACTTTGAAAGACCTACACAAAAACATCAGTATTGGTTTTATCATTTGTAGTTGGAAATAAAAATACCCGATGGCCTGGACTTTATTTTTAGTAATCTGGACTGTGGATCCCATAGCACTTTGATTTAATATATAGTCAATTAAAATTATGACAGTCTTTCTTTTGATTGAAGTAATTTTTTAGCAAATTGAAAACTAGTTGAGCCATGTCCTAGGGTTGCTTTGCATACTAAATAACAAATGTAAATTGTTACCGATAGTATTTTGTATCACTTTAATATTTCTAATGAATGATAAAGCAATTCATATTTTACAGTTCTATCAAGCTTTTGTGATGAAACTGAAGTTGTTCTCTTCTGTCTTCTGTGAGTGACAATCATCTATTTCATCAAAGCAGAAAAGTAATCTAAAATGTGTCACATGATACTGCATTTGGGGATAAGTAAACAAGCAAATAAATGAGACCATTACACACAATTTATACACACACACAATACTGCAAAATTAAATAAAATTCTTAGAATGTGCTAGCTTCAGAAATATTCCTGATGACCTCCTGCTAGCTTCAGCATCATTATTTTTAAGATAATTCCTCCATCTATGCCTTATGCATTGAACGAGGTGGTCTTGGTCTTACTCACTGGATATAGCTCTGCACTTATACTTTCCCTTATAGTGTCATCAGTTATCACAGACATATATGAAACTTAAAGGAACTATCATCATTTCAAGGGCATGAATTCTGGGCTTGGACTTAATCATATACTGGGTATTACGAAAACAGACAGATCTCAGATGGTCTTTCTCTGTAGTATATGCCATGCCCTGAAAGATATTTTACTTTTTTTCTGATCCTTCAAGTGAATCAAAATGAACCAAGCATATGAAAACTGCAGATTTGAAATTTGGGGCTAAATATCATTCAGTGTTTTCTCAAAACTGTGAAAGGCAAAACTGTGGTTTCCCACAGCACTGCTGGCCAGAGATTCCTTTGCATGTAAATTAGAATTGATTGTTCTCTCTGATGAGTGAGTAGAAGGCTTGTGAGCCTGGGTTAATGAGGGGCTGCTCTCTGAATAAGCAAAATTTCACGCAGTGCCTACAGAAGATAGGACTGTGAAACGGAAAGGATGCACGGATTAGTTTGCTCCAAATGTCAAGGACAATTTAAGTAAAGGAACAGAGGTGGAAAAGGGCAGAATATGTGAAATGAATGAAAACTATGTTTGCCTTGTTATAAAGTACAGTCAGGGAAGTCTGAGAGTCCAGCTTGGGTTGGTTCTGTGAGAGCAGAAAGAATGCTGCAAAGATCTGTTCTTGAACTTCGTGAAGATATACAGCTCCACTGGCATATTGTAAAAGCTAATGAACCCATATTCAAGACAAGACAGTACTGCTTTTACATTTGTACAGTGCCTTTAAATTAGCAAAATTTCTAAATATAGGGTCTCATTTAACTATGACACTTAGAACAATCCTGTAGGATGCAGAAGTTATGCATTATGAAATTCATTTTGAGAACTCATTTAATTAGTTCTCCTAACATTTACTGAGCATCTTCCATGCCTGATTTTGTGTTCTGGAAATAAGATTGTAAATGAAGAACAGTAGATTAAGAAAACTCTTTGTGGGGAGAGGCAGACATAGAAATGATTATCTGTGTTGTAAGAGCCAAGTATTTCTTCTTGAATATGTGAATAAATAAATGATCTAGAGTTTTCATTTTTGCCATTTTAAATTAGCATCTATAATTCAAAGCATGCTGTACAGTTTTTAATGTTTGAAAAGTAAATAAAGCACTAGGAGGACACCAGGCAAAGTGGGCAACTGGCAGGTTTCTTAGGGTTTTCATGGATTAAGGAATACAAATTCTGATAACTATATAAATAAGCTTATCTAATTCACAGTGTTAAAAGGACAGATAAAGATCCAGGGCTAAAGGGTGACTTCCTTGGCATAAGCATATGGTGCTTGGAAACTGTGGCAGAGATACTTGGGACTGTGCTTTCATCACAGTTATTTCAATAATGTGTGCTATATATTCTTATGGCATGATCTTTACTGAGAGAAGCTAGTTTAGCACTGAATCATCTGAGTTCTTTGGTCCTGTGATAAAGGTTTTGATGTTTCAGTATGCTAAGAGTCATCAAGAAAAATGATAAAGAATGTTGCCTTTGACTTCTGAAAGAATTATGCTGCTTAGAGTGCCCATATATATTGTTCTACATTCTAATATAACCCCAAATCTGGAGAATTCTGCCTATTTCCATTTTTATTTTTTATTTTTTTAAAATTTTTTATTATTATTATTTTTTACTTTACAATATTGTATTGGTTTTTCCATACATCAACTTGCATCTGCCATGGGTGTACACGTGTTCCCCATCCTGAACCCCCCTCCCACCTCCCTCCCCATACCATCCCTCTGGTCATCCCTGAATCCTAGTCTTTACTTCTTTGGAGAAGACTCTTGAGAGTCCCTTGGACTGCAAAGAGATCAAACCAGTCAATCCTAAAGGAAATCAGTTCTGACTATTCATTGGAAGGACTGATGCTGAAGCTGAAGTTCCAATACTTTGGCCACCTAATGTGAAGAACTGACTCATTGGAAAAGACCCTGATGCTGGGAAAGATTGAAAGCAGGAGGAAAAGGGGACAACAGAGGATGAGATGGCTGGATGGCATCACTGACTCAATGGACAAGAATTTGAGCAAGCTCCAGGAGATGCTGATGGACAGGGAAGCCTGGTGTGCTGCAATCCATGGGGTCGTAAACAGTCGGACATGACTGAGTGACTAAATGGACTGATTCCTTACACCTGTATGCTGCTACTCTTCAGTAATAATAGATTTGAAACCTAAGCTATGATAACTTCTTTTTATGAAATTAAATAAAAATAAGTAAAATATAAATATTTATACAAATAATGATATAAATTTGATCAGGTTGCAATCAGTGTATATACTTAGCTAATTTCTGTATTTGACCATTTTCAAATGAATGGTGATTCAAGCCAAATTAATTTCCTCTTGTCTGAGTAGTTTCTTATGTGCCTTTTATTTTTATTTTTCCTTCTTAAATACTGATAGAATGTGAGATATTGTTTTTTAAACAGCACCTTTCAGTGTATCACTGGCAAAACATCTGTTAAATCCAATGAACAAGTTAAGTTTACTATGTTCAAGGTATTATCTTGACCTCCAGGGATCACAATAAAAAGTCCTCAAACATTAAACCTTTTAATACACATTATATACAGTAATTGAGAGCAAAGATGTGATCAGGTGAACAGTTAAAATATGAAAGTTTTTCCTGGATTTGGGTGTGCTCCATGTTTTGCAATATTACCACCAGTTTCCAAGATAGAAGAAAGTGCTCCTGGACTCTATCCTCTTATAAACAGGAAAGAAAGAAGGACAGCATGAAACAGCCTTTAAAAATAAAATTAAAAACAACCACAAGGTTTGAGAACACATTGAAAAATATTTCTTATACTCCTCTTCGGTCAGTGTTACATTCATTTACATGCATTCTAATATTTTATGCTTACAAATCTTCGTAAGATAGGTCTTTACAAATATGTATTTTAAAATGTTTATATATATATATAAATGTCATATATATATATATGAAGGGCTTACCAAGTGGCTCAGTGGTAAAGAATCTACCTGCCAATGTAGAAGAAACAAGAGACTTTTGTTTTGATCCTAGGGTTGGGAAGATCTGCTGAAGTAGGAAATGGCAACCCACTCCAGTATTCTTGCCTGGAAAATTCCATAGACAGAGGAGCCTGACAGGCCACCATACATGGGGTTGCAAAGAGTCAGACATGACTGAACAACTGAGCACACACACACACACACACACATATTTCAACATCATAATATCTTACCTTTAAGGATGAGAAAACCCAAGACTACAAAGCTCAGTTCAGTTCAGTTAAGTTGCTCAGTCCTGTGTCTTTGTGACCCCATAGACTATAGCATGCCAGGCTTCCCTGACCATCACCAACTCCTGGAGCCTACTCAAACTCATGTTCATCTTGTCGGTGATGCCATCCAACCATCTCATCCTCTGCTGTCCTCTTTTCCTCCTGCCTTCAATTTTCCCCAGCATCAGGGTCTTTACCAATAAGTCAGTTCTTCCCATCAGATGGCCAAAGTACTGGCCATCTGAAGCTGAAGCTTCAGCATCAGTCCTTCCAATGAATATTCAGGATTGATTTCCCTTAGGATTGATTTGTTTGATCTTGTAGTCCAACATTTTTACTCTCTTTCACTTTCATCAAGAGGCTTTTTAGTTCCTCTTCACTTTCTGCCGTAAGGGTGGTGTCATCTGCATATCTGAGGTTATTGATTATATTTCTCCTGGCAATCTTGATTCCAACTTGTGCTTTATCCAGCCTGGCATTTCCCATGATGTACTCTGCATATAAGTTAAATAAGCTGAGTGACAATATACAGCCTTGATGTACTCTTTTCCCAATTTGGAACCAGTCCATTGTTCCATGTCCAATTGTGACTATTGCTTCTTGACCTGCATGCAGATAACTCTGGAGGCAGGTCAGGTGGTATGGTATTCCCATCTCCTGAAGAATTTTCCAGTTTGTTGTGATCCATACAGTCAGTGGCTTTAGTGTAGTCAATGAAGCAGAAGTATATTTGTCTCTGGAATTCTCTTGCTCATATACCCTCCAAAGTCACAGTTAGAATAAAGGTACAAAACTCAAGTACCCGCCAAGGTCACAGAGTAAGTGACAAAGACTTTGGTACAGGACTGTTTAAGTTCAAGGTGCACTGCAGTGGGGATGGTAGAATTCAAGAATCCTTTCAACTATATTTGAAGCAGACTATATCATGAGTTAAAGATAATTTTCTAACATTTATGTGTACTTTTCTCTTCCCTTGGAAAAATGTACCCTATCACTTTTGATCATCTGGTGCTTTTGATAAATATCAGAATTTCTCCTTCTTGGATATATTGAAATTGGGAGACTATTTCAAGATTTAAGAGATGGCCTTTTTAGGAGGAGACAGAAAATGCCTTGTGAAGCTCATAATAAACTTTTAATATGGGTAAACATAATTATTCTCCCAAATGCATTTATTTCCATATACATATAACCATAGACATAAATTCAAGTTTGTCTGGGACCGAAGGTTAGAGTGAGCCATAAACATGCACTTTATTAAAACTCTGTCATTTCCTTTTCCTACTTCTGTTTTTAGATATTCAAGAAAAGCCATATAAGAAATGTGATAGGCAATTGTTTTTTTAAGAAATCTTTTTAATAAAAAGAAACATTCTCCAGACTTCTCTGGTGGGCCAGTGGTTAAGACTCTGCCCTTCCACTGCAGTGGGTACTGGTTCAATCCATAATTGGGGAACTAATATCCCATATGCCATGAGGCATGCACCCCAAGACACTGAAAAACAAAAAACTAACTGCCATAAAGGGACTTCCCTAATGGCTCAGCGTTTAAGACGATATGCTTCCACTGCAGGGAGCACAGGTTCAATCTCTGGTTGGGGAACTAAGATCCCACATGCTGCATTGTACAGTCAAAACACTTAAAAAATGAAAAGTTAATTAAAAAAAAAAAAAAGAAATGGGCTCACTGTTTATTGTCAGTAAACACACTTTATTTGAAAGTCTAAATGCAAAGATCATTAATTAGGTCCATTAATAAGTCATTAAAAGGTAGACAATACCAAAACGGATTGGAAGACTGGTACTGTTTTGGATAGAGGCCTCACAATTGTGTCTTCAGTGGTGTCCTGTTCAACATTTTAATCAGTAACTTGGATAAGCAAATAAGGAGGAAACTAATATGTTCATTAGATGCATGGGTCACTGAAAACTTCAAAAGCTAGTGAATGCACTGCAGAAAAATTATGATCCAGAAATGATTGCTATATCCTGTAATGATGGGCTAAATTGAATAAATGAACTGCAGTAGGGATATGCACATGGAGGGCACCATACTTATATCCAAATTGCAAATGTTGTAGGTACTGAGCTAACATCAGCATATGACAAAAATATCTCAGGATTCATAGCTCAGTAAATTCAGTATGAGTTAACCTGTGATGTGGCTTTCAAGAAGGCTAATCACTCAAGCTCAGTCTCTGAAGTAAAACAGAACTCAATTGTGTATGTGTTATTTCTGTTCAAATTATACCCGGATGTTACACTTAATTTTGACTACTACATTTTTAAAATGATAGGAAATTTTAGGCTATTTTATTTGGAAGAGTATTAGAAAAATAAATAATAATCTTATAAAGAATATTTAAAGTAGTGCATGGATGTTGCCTTTGAGGAAAGATAGTTTTCTTTGGGGAAAGGATGAGGAGAGTGGAAGAATTAGTTAGCCAGACAGCATGAAGTAGGGAGATAAATATTCCAAATATTTTTAAAACATCACATGGAAGGGTTTCCCAAGTGGCTCAATTAAAGAATCCACCTGTCAATGCAGGAAATGCAGGTTCGATCCCTGGGTTGTGAAGATCCCCTAGAGGAGGAAATGGCAACAACCCACTTCAGTATTCTTGCCTGGGAAATCCCATGGGCAGAGGAGCCTGGCAGGCTATAGTCCACGGGGTCACAAAGAATCAGACACAACAGCATGCATGTATTTTGTTTTTCTTCACTTGGAAAACTACATGCCTTTTATATACATAGCTTGAAGGGTTAAAATAAAAAAAGACCAATTGATAAAAATTTCAGAAGAAGCTATTTAATGTGTATATGCTGCTTAACAACTATAATGCTATCAGCACCAGATTTACTTTTCTTAGGGCTAGAAGATACATATGAAGACACACTCTCTACCAAGAAAGATCATACAAATTAATGCCTCAAAATTAACATTATTTAAAAAAATACCACTTAAATATCCCTTCTAATTTGACATTCCATAACTCTTTTATTTCCTAATCCTAGTAATTATAATTATTTACCTAATTACATCTATATTTTAAAATACCATGACAATTCTTTGATGAGTGCAAATGTGCATCTAAGTATTTGCATTGTAAGCAAACAAAAATAAATTTCTTAATTGACTATGGTACAACTGAAAACCCTCTATAGTTGAGAACTTGGGCCAGTATCACACTAGTGATTCTAATAAAAAATGTTCAGCCTTCAGTGAAAAAAACTTGAGCATAGTGTTTGACTCAGCCAGAATGTGAGCATATAGATCCTATTCAGGAGACAGGCAAAACTGCACTCTTTGAAATATCTAATGGAAGTCATTCCCTCCAAGAAACCAGGTTTCACAGGTATTTCTAATAGCCTGATCTATGTTAAGGAAAACTATCACATCAGACAGATAAGCCAATAGCAGTTGGTTTTGTTGTTAGGCAGTAAGGGAAAGTGCACAGGCCAAGACAAAGGGCTGGAGAGATTTTAGGAGCTGAGAGTTAGTGAGTTGTAGTGAGGTGGATGAACCTAGAGTCTGTTATACAGAGTGAAGTATGTCAGGAAGAGAAAAAAAAAAAAATATATATATATATATATATAAATGCATATATATATATATATATATATATATATATATGAAATTAGAAAAACAGCACTGCTGAACCTATTCTCAGGAAAGGACTGGAGACACAAACATAGAGAATGGACTTGTGGACACAGCAGGGGAAGGAGAGTATTGAGAAAGTTGAGGTATTGAGAAAATGGCATGACATATACAGGGTATCATGTGTAGAATAGATAACTAGTGGGAAGCTGTTAAATAGCCTGGCACTCTGTGACAACCTAGAGAGGTGGGATGGGGGCAGAGAGGGGGGCTCAAGAAGGAAGGGTATCATGACTGATTTGCATTGTAGTATGACAGAAGCCAACACAGCATTGTAAAGCAATTATCCTTCAATTAAAAATTTAAAAAAAAATTAAGAGAGCTGGGATGGGATAGAGTGGGGAGTGTCATTGGTCATCTGCATTTTTTAATTGGCCTTAGTCAAAGGAAATTTTCTCTATCGCCATCTTATAACTTGGAGTAATATGCCCTGTGATGCCCCCACAGAATGTAGGCTTCTATTCTTTTAGAGACTAAGAGAAAAAGAATCTATATTCTTTAAAATTTGCATTATAAATTAGTGGTTCAGAAATTTGTGAGTGAAACCTTACTGTGTTGCCGTACTGACAAGATGCTCTTTAAAAAATATATATCACAGAAAAACAGAAAAATTATTTTATGTTTTTGCAAGTAAAAGCTCTAATTACAATGCTTTGACATTATTAAGGACAGCTATGCACTGTATGTGAACTCTTTTATGCCTTCTTGTAAATCAACTTAGAGTTTTATGTGGAGCACAATTCAAATTTGTTGAGGAATTTTTCATTGATGATCTGATAAAGTGAAGTGAAAGTTGCTCAGTTGTGTCTGACACTTTGCAACCCCAAGGAATCCTCCAGGCCAGAATACTGGAGTGGGTAGCCTTTCTCTTCTCCAGGGGATCTTCCCAGCCCAGGGATTGCACCCAGGTCATCCGCATTGCAGGCGGATTCTTTACCAGCTGAGCCATCAGGGAAGCAATCTGATAAAACTAACTTTTAAATTGAAATATTTGTAACACCCCTGTCCCCTTCAAAGTAACTTTCATTTCTAGTTAAGAGAAAACTTGTTATTGAAACAAATATATTAGTTTTATTCTGTGGCTAAATTATTTCAGTAGGAGAGAAAATTATAATCATTGATTGGAAGAACTCACATTTACTGAGGACTGACTTAGAGCATCTTAGAGCTTAGAGCATCTCTAAGCTCTTTACTCTTGTGAATATATTGATTTCTCACATCAGTGATTTGATGGAGGTACTATGACCCAGGGCAGTGGGCAAGCATGTGCTATGGGGTCAGAAGATTTCAATCCACATGGCTGTAAACTCTGGTGAGTTCATTAGCTACTGAAAACTATCAAAAATGGACAAATAATTGATCAGCATCATGGGACTATACTAAGGGCTATGTGAATTGATTTGTAACTTTTTCAGTGCCTAAACAGTGTTGGATGCTTAGCAAATTTTTATTAGATATGTTAGAAAATAAAATTGAGGCATTGGAAACTTCAGAAGCTTTCCCATATTACATAGCTATTAAGTAACATAAAACTTAGCTTAAAATCTCAAGTTCATCTAAGGTCTACCTTCTTAATTATTACATCAGTTGGAAACCCTGTAGAAAGCAGACATCATAGTCTAAGTAATGTGAAGAGAATTTTGCTAAAGGTCAATTCATATAGGTATAGGCAGAGTTAAAGAAAAACAGAATATTATAATATTCTTAATCCATCACTCAGTTCAATTTAGTCGCTCAGTCGTGTCTGACTCTTTGTGAGCCCATGGACTGCAGCACACCAGGTCTCCCTGTCCATCACCAACTTCCAGAGTCTACTCAAACTCATGTCCATTGAGTCGGTGGTGCCATCCAACCATCTTATCCTCTGTCATCCCCTTCTACTCCGACTTCAATCTTTCCCAGCCTCAGGGTCTTTTCAAATGAGTCAGTTCTTTGGATCAGGTAGTCAAAGTATTGGAGTTTCAGCTTCAGCATCAGTCCTTCCAATGAATATTCAGGACTGATTTCCTTTAGGATGGACTGGTTGGATCTCCTTGCAGTCCAAGGGACTCTCAAGAATCTTCTCCAACACCACACTTCAAAAGTATCAATTTTTCAGCGCTCAGCTTTCTTTGTAGTCCAACTCTCACATCCATACATGACTACTGGAAATAGCCTTGACTAGTTGGACCTTTTTTGGCAAAGTAATGTCTCTGCTTTTTAATATGCTATCTAGGTTTGTCATAACTTTCCTTCCAAAGAGTAAACATCTTTTAATTTCATGGCTGCAGTCACCATCTGCAGTGATTTTGGAGCCCCCCAAAATAAAGTCTGACACTGTTTCCACTGTTTCCCCATCTCTCTGCCATGAAGTAATGGGACTGGATCCTGCCTATCCCCCGGGAAGGACTGCACAGGAAGCAATAAAAAGGCAATGGCTGCTGAGCCTCTACTTTTGGGAGTTCAGAATGTTACTGCTAGTCACAAGGAGCAGACATCACCATGAAGGATTTTAGTGCTTTTCTAGATATGACAAGATGTAAGAACTGTGCTCATAATATTGTCTCCTGAAAATAACTATCTAAAGACCTATTCTGCCAGTTTTCCCAGAGGACAGAGTGTTTCATTCCTGATCTCCACCCTGAACTCCTTTCAGGGTGTGTTGAAGGTGAGCAGTTGCAGCAGCTCATGTGTAGAGGTAGATGGCAAGCGCCAATTTGTAGGCGACAAGTTTTAGAGGTGGAGTGAAGGTAGCAAGGGACTGGAAGTGAGAGGGAATCAGAGATAAAGTTGGGGTCATGTACCAGGAAGAAGGAGTTTGTGCATTGGGTAGGGTGATAGGCATGAGAGTAGAAGAGGAGTCAGAGGAATTTAAATAAGGGAGCTGGCATGATGAGAGCTTTTCTGAGAAGAAGCAGAAAGAATCATAGAGGAAAAAAGTGAATAAGGATCCTAGGCTATTTTTGCTCTGAGATATTGCTTAAAGTGGAACCTACTCGTTTTTGCTAGAACTTGAAGTTGCTGTTTCTCTAGAAAAGGAAATAAGACATCAGGAGAATTCAACCCAGGAAACTCTAAGTTCTTGAGTGTTTTTTGTTTGTTTGTTTTAATTTTTAATTAGGTATAATTAACCTTGTCTGCCATCCTAAAGGACTTGTCGTGTTTTCTCTATTCATAAGGTCATATATTAGGAGTCTCTTGAATATGTCACTTGGTTATTTATAAAAGGAGCCATTGTAAAGACTTCATGAAGACAATCATTAACTGTCATGATTTCTCTTTGTACTACTTTCTCTTCTGAGTGTTGTCAAGCTCAGTTTTAAAAGACAACATAATTCACAAAAATAGGTATCAGAATTTCTGGAAAGGAGGAAGATTTAAGAGGGGAGCACTCAGAAGATTTTAGTTGATGAAGGCTTCTGTTTGGTTGTCAATAGCCTTAATTTCATCTTATGTAGTTAATATGCATGCATGCTGCATGCTAAGTTGCTTCAGTCAATTCATCACTATTCCTCTATTAGTAAATACTTTTACATTATATACTTGTGTAATATGTGTGCAACACTAATAGTGCAATTATGTTATTAGTGCAATATTATTAATCAGTACACACAAGAATGTAATACCATTCTTAATCTACTTTCAGTGTTTTCAATATGCAATAGCAAAGAATGGTAACAGAGAGCATTTCCCTCCCATAGGCATAAAAATGACAAAGGAGAGACACCCTAGAAAAATCTAAAGGGTGAATAGGTTGCTGTATGAAGCTGTGGACTTGGGTAAAAGGAAACAACCAACATATCATGGCCTGATAGATAACAAGAATGAGGGGGTGAATAGCAAAACTATATCTTCTGGGTTTTTACCAGACACACAGAAAAAGATAGTTGTGTGAAGTGAAGGAGGTGTTAGTTTTCTCTATGGTGATAATCATATTGCAATATACAAATGGATCAAATAAACACCTTAAACTTATACAATGGTATATGCCAATTATGTCTCAACAGAAAAAAACAAAAGAGGAAAGCCAAATTTCCTGAAACCCAATTAAATGTAGAGGGTGAAGGAATGATAATGGTTTTAAAGGACTAGTCACGTTTATTTGATTATTCTCTCAACAAATCAACATTGGTTTCCTTCCTCTTAAGTGTGGTCTTCCTGACTATAATCTAAAGATAGAATGTGGCAAAAGTGGTGCAATTCCATTTCCATCATTAGGTTATACACAAGTGCGGCTTCCATCTTGGGTGTATGTATGTCTGCCTTCTGTTCATTTCTCTCTCTCTCTCTCATTCCTCAGTCTAGAGAAAACCAGTCAAGCTATCACTTGCTCATTTGAATGTGGTTTCCCCTAGACTTCCTTTCAAATATGCTTCCGCCATAGTTTGTACTATATTTTTAAACCAATGTGCATCTAGCTTTCATTTTTAGTGGTAGAAAATTTATCTTCGGTTTATTGCTTTGTCCCCATTCTCACATAAAGTATGAACACAGTAATTTATTGAAACAATCAGTGATGAACGTGAATTTACCCACTGTAATTTTTTGCATGGATAGACTGTAACTTATATGCAAGTATATTTGAATAATTTAGTAAAGAAAATAAGAAAAAATGTAAATACTGGCCATTTACATGTTAATAGTTTATATCCCAAATGGGATGTTTGTTTTATGTATTCAGAATTCTTGGTAAGTAAGCAACTAAATATTGAATTGTATCATTTAATAAAATGATATTATATTAGAAATGAAATTTTAGTTGTACTAGAACTGAAATTACCAAGTTATTTATTTATGCTGTAACATGTCAGATCCAAGAATGTATAAAATCAGACAGTTCTCTAGACCCTTTATTTTGATAAGTGTAGTGTTTGGAATAAGTAATGACATTAGCCGAAACAACTCTATCCTAATAAATTCAGTGGTGTTTGATTCTTTCTCAATTGTTTGTTTTTATTTTTACTAGCAAGTGCTAATCTTGTTTGAGCAGGTGGAAGAATGAGAGGCAAAGTGAATATATGTAATCAAAAATATTTTGAACAGATTGTCTGAAATTTACCAAGATCCTTAGTGCTAACTTGTAGCATTCATCATGATGGTTTGCCTTAAATTTTTATGATAAGATAAGCTGCATTTTCTTGTAGTTCATCAAGTTATGAGAAATAAATTATGATTTTGTTTCTTCTTTAGTTTCCCTTATGTATTATGGAAACAATCATCTGCTGGATATCCCTGTATTTAAAGAAAAATCAGGTGTAATGTGAATGATATTTACATCACTCAGCTTTAGGACTAAGACATATGTAGCTGTTTTAATTATCTAGAGGATTGAGTTTCCCACTACCTGCAGTATTCAGAAAAATACTGCAATGACATCTCTATTGAAGAGTAAATGAATATATATATATACACACATATTATATATATATGATAGTTTAACAGATATAGGACTGAAACCCTAGTTTCCTGAAAATGTTACTGTATATAGAAATAGGAGTATATCTGTGTTTTTTTATCGACCTAGCTATCTACTCAGAAGAAATGTGTCAACTAGCTTTTTAAATAAATGAGTACCTATTAGAGAATATGATACAAGTTAACTGAGAATAAAATTGATTAAGGGATTCTACAGTTCATGAAGATGGATAAATTCATTCTAAAATTCAGTATTTCTGGATTCAACTGCAATGCAACTTCAAGAAACCTTTTTACACTTTGTAATGTGCTTCCCATGAAAGATGAGATAAATTGATCATTGGCAACAGGCTGATATTTACACTGCTCCTGTTGACCCATTGGATAACTACTTCAGGAGAATGCGTTTGTTTCCCAGTTTTGCCACAGTGGGTGGCCATGATAATGCACCTCTCAGACATCTAAAAAAAGTGAGAATAAATGAGCATGGATTCTGGATGCTATACTTGGAAATATATCATTGTGTTTGTGTCAAGCCAAAGTGAGTGCAGCACAAATTGATAAATGAGTCCCTTCCTGGGAGTTACAGAACTTTTGCTCGAGAAATCCCCAGTAAACTTGTTTAAACTTAGCATCAATATTTTCATCCAGTTTTCATTCTTTTTTTTGCTTCACTGGATCAAATTTAAATTATGATCTGATGACTGGCCCAGCTTCTTCCTGCTACTTCTCCATTTTCTCTGACCAGGATATCTTCTAATACAATTCTTGCAAAATCTTTCCTTGGAGTCTGCTTCTTGGAGAATCTGCAGTAACACACTCTGTGATAAAGTCCTTTCTATTTAGGAAGAGATCAGCTTTTTGTTAAGCTGAGATATTTCAATATTTCTAAAGGTAAATTCCTTACCAAAAAAAAGGTCTGAATGGTGAATAATTATATATAACACATAAGTATACATAATCGCACAAAACACTATATATATATTACATCATTGCATAAGTATACATAAATAAATATACATATGTGTGTGTGTGTGTGTGTGTGTGTGTGTGTATAATTCCGACACATCACATGACCTAGACTAAGACAGTAACCCATTTTTATTTCTAGTGAAATTTTTATTTCTAGTTATATTTTCCCTGTTCTTTGTAGGGATTTAAAGTAGATGATGGTAATAGTAATTTTGTGAATAAATCAGCATTACTAAAAGTAATTATTATGTATCATAACATGTGGGAGACTAGAGCATTTATAAAGTATGCAGTTTGGAATAATGAACTCTAGGGTAGTTTAAAACTAAATGGCAAATTCTTCCTAGGAAGTTAGCACCTTAACTAGGCCTTAGAAATGAAGGTGAGTTTTTCCAAGAAGGGGGGAGGAAATGATTGAAGTGGGCATTTTACTGAGAATATAATCATTGCAAAGGATGAACATGAAAATGTATGACGTTTTGAAAACACATGGTATATCCAAGAAAACCCAGAAGTTCTGTGATACCGTCAAAAATCTTGAGGAAATACATAGAGATGAGTGAGGATATAAAAGAACTTACAAATAGATAAAGAACCTGTATTAAGTAGTATAGACATTAACTTGAATGTAATGGGAAGGTTATACAAGGCACTAAACTGCTTTCATTGATTATGTGAGCATTCAGATAGAGAAGAGATTTGAAAGGGCCAGACTAAAGTGATGGGAGATCAATGAGAACAGAGTATAGTAGAGCTAATAGGCAGAAGGATCTTCGTTGGTGGTCCAGTGGTTAATACTCCACCCTTCCACTTCAGGGGACGTGTGTTTGATCCCTGATCTGGGAACTAAGATCCCATAACACACACACACACACACACACACACACACACACACACACAAGAAATATAATAAAAGGTAGAGATAAAACAAATTAAATACAGAAGTGGTAGGACTTGACAACTGTAGACAGAAGGATAGGAGTAATGTTGTTTTAATCCTGATTTAGACAGCTGTGTAAGTTGGGAATATTGAGATAACATTGAGGGAGCAAAATTTCATGAAAGATGAAAGAGTATGGTCTCTGGACTTTCTGAGCTTGAGACGACAGTGTAAACTAAGGAGAGCTACAAGCAGCTGGATGTAGCAGAGTAGAACTTCCCTCTAGATACCTGTTGTAGAATTGAGTTTCCATGGTAGAAGTTAGATTTACAACTTTATTAGATAATTATCTTAGGAAAAGGTGAGTAGCACTCCCTTGATAGGGAGTGAACTACATTAGAATCCAAAGTCTACAAGAAATATCCTCAGGATTTGCCAAAATAAATATTTAACATATTGATTGAATTGATTACTGGGGTAACAACTAAATTATAAATATGCTAAACAATAAAGAGCAGATGAGAAAATGGAGAAATCTGGAGTATAATAATTCTTCTAAAAATCAAAATCCTGGGGAAAAACAAGGATATTTTGGATGAACATATCATACTAGGGAGAGAGAATTTCTCTGTAGGATAGAGATGTGAGCATTTTTGTGAGCTAAAGAGAAAAACAGCAGAATAAAAGTGTGAAGATATGAGAAATATGAAGGGTGATTGATGGAGCCAGCACCCAGAAGAAATATGTTGCAATTTGCTTTCCACTGAGATAAGAAGCAATGGGACAAAGTTGTAGAAAAAGAAGTGAGAAGTGTGATGGGAGGCTTACTGGTGTTACAGGGTTTTGGTATTAAAGTAACATTCTACCCGTGGTTCTTTGAGAGTAGAAAGCTATTTGAGAGCTCCTGGAACTGTGTAGAATCTCCTTTGAGGGTAAGGTGATAAGCTGAATATGGTGACGGGGGAAAAGAGAGAACCTTTGTGATAATAATCTAAACAAGAAGCTATAGATCTGTGTTAGTAGCACTTAAAATAGCTAACCTTTATAAGTATTTAGTGAATATTAGACACCATCATGGGCTTCCCTGGAGGATCAATAGTAAAGAAACTGCCTGCCAATGCAGGAGACATGGATTTAATCCTGGGTTGGGAAGATACCCTGGAGAAGGAAATGGCAAATCACTCTAGTATTCTTGCCTGGAAAATTCCATGGACAGAGGAGACTGGCAGGCTATAGCTCATAGGGTAAAAAAATAGTCAGGCATGACTTATTGACTAAACAACAACAGACACTATCATAAAATCTTTATTATTGGTGTTTAGTCACTAAGTTGTGTCTGACTCTTGCAATCCCATGGACACCAGGCTTCCCCGTCCTCCACTATCTCCTGAGGTTTGCTCAATTTCATTCCATTGAGTTGGTGATACTTTCTAACCATGCCATCCTTTGCTGCCCTCTTTCCATTTTGCCTTCAATTTTTCCCAGCATCATGGTCTTTTCCAATGAGTCCCCTATTCACATCAGGTGAGCAAAGTAATGGAGCTTCAGCTTTTGCATTAGTTTTTCCAATGAATATTCAGGGTTGATTTTCTTTAGGATTAACTGGTTTGATCTCCTTGTGGTGCAAGGAACTCTCAAGAGTCTTCTCAAGCCTCTTCTTCATAAAATCTTTATATAGTAACTAGTTTGATTTGGCGGAGAAGGCAATGGCACCCCACTCCAATACTCTTGCCTTGAAAATCCCAAAGATGGAGGAGTCTGATAGGCTGCAGTCCATGGAGTCCCTAAGAGTCAGACACGACTGAGCGACTTCACTTTCACTTTTCACTTTCATGCATTGGAGAAGGAAATGCCAACCCACTCCAGTGTTCTTGCTTGGAGAATCCCATGGGCTGGGGAGCCTGGTGGGCTGCCGTCTATGGGGTTGCACAGAGTCGGACATGACTGAAGCAACTTAGCAGCAGTTTGATTTGGACAATTACCTATTTTTTAAGTCTATTAACCAATTTGCTTTGATAACCAACCTTCCAGGAGTTGTATAATTCAGATTTACATACTCATTATTAATAATTCCAGTTAATTTATCTCTCTCTGTCTCTCATGTGCTAGAATATCTATAGGAACAAAACCCAAAGTTTCAAGTATAGAAATGCAAACGTTCAGAGATTGTGTTTTTAGAAATTATTTTTTGAGGGGTCACTCTTGTTACTTGACTTTTACTCCTTATAACTCCCCTATAAGGGAAATGTCTCTAAAGAGGTTCATTATCTTAAATACTGTCTTTCAATAGCTTTTTGTTAAAATATCTGGTTTTTTATGAATGGGTTAGGCTATGTTTATTTGTCTTTAAAATGGCTTCTTAGAAGTAATCCATTTTTTATGGACCACTTTGATAAAATAATTGGCATTTAAGGAAGTATTTTCTGACACTCATAGAGGCCAAAAGAATCATCAAGCCAAATCCAATTTAAAATCTATATTAGTGTTCACTGTCGCTCTTACATCATAAGATTTCCATGTGTTCAACTTGCAACAAGTAATGTATCTGTTATCTTTGAGATAGCATGATATCAGATATAGTTTGGGATTTTCACTGAAAAACTGACAACTCTTTGATGGCAAAAGCTGTTCAGTCTTAGGAGGTGATGTCAATTTTATGTACACATGAGAATTTCTGCTTGTGTAGTCATGAACCCAGTGAATATTAGTTATGGATCATATTTATTGTAACATCCTAGGTGGCACCAGTTGTAAAGAAACTGCCTGCCAATGCAGGAGATGTGGGTTCAATCCCTGAGTTGGAAAGATCCCCTGGTGTAGGAAATAGCAACTCACTCCAGCATTCTTGCCTGGAAAATCTGGTGGAAAGAGGAGCCTGGTGGTCTACAGTCCATGAGGTTGCAAAGAATTGGACACAACTGAGCATACACGGACACATTCATAGAACGAGTTATTCCGTCACTTTTAAGAGCCCCTTTGCCAGTGGTCTGGTGGCTTCTCATGTGTGACATAAAAAGATTCAAACTCTGACATTCCTCTAGGACTCTTATTAAGTTAGTGAAATTCTTCACTAACTTACTTCTGTCTCCTTTTCACCAGTCTCTTAATCTTGACTTTTGCAAGACCCTGAACATAGAATCTGCCTCATAATTAGGTCTTAAGAATTAATGTAAGTTTTATGTGTAACCAAGTAGAACAGATTGTTATAGCAATTTTTCTCAAAAGATATTCAGATCAGATCAGATCAGTCGTTCAGTCGTGTCGACTCTTTGGGACCCCATGAATTGCAGCACGCCAGGCCTCCCTGTTCATCACCAACTCCCTGAGCTCACTGATACTCATGTCCATCAAGTCAGTGATCCCATTCAGCCATCTCTTCCTCTGTCGTCCCCTTCTCCTCTTGCCGCCAATCCCTCCTGGCATCAGAGTCTTTTCCAATGAGTCAACGCTTCCCATGAGGTGGCCAAAGTACTGGAGTTTCAGCTTTAGCATCATTCCTTCCAAAGAAACCCCAGGGCTGATCTCCTTCAGAATGGATTGGTTGGATCTCCTTGCAGTCCAAGGGACTCTCAAGAGTCTTCTCCAACACCACAGTTCAAAAGCATCAATTCTTTGGTGCTCAGCCCTCTTCACAGTCCAACTCTCACATCCATACATGACCACAGGAAAAACCATAGCCTTGACTACACGAACCTTTGTTGGCAAAGTAATGTCTCTGCTTTTGAATATGCTACCTAGGTTGGTCATAACTTTCCTTCCAAGGAGTAAGCGTCTTTTAATTTCATGGCTGCAGTCACCATCTGCAGTGATTTTGGAGCCCGAAAAAATAAAGTCTGACACTGTTTCTACTGTTTCCGCCTCCAGTTCCCATGAAGTGATGGGTCCAGATGTCATGATCTTCGTTTTCTGAATGTTGAGCTTTAAGCCAACTTTTTCACTCTCCACTTTCACTTTCATCAAGAGGCTTTTTAGTTCCTCTTCACTTTCTGCCAAAAGGGTGGTGTCATCTGCATATCTGAGGTTATTGATATTTCTCCCAGCAATCTTGATTCCAGCTTGTGTTTCTTCCAGTCCAGTGTTTCTCATGATGTACTCTGCATATAAGTTAAATAAACAGGGTGACAATACATGGCCTTGATGAACTCCTTTTCCTATTTAGAACCAGTCTGTTGTTCCATGTCTAACTGTTGTTTCCTGACCTGCATACAGATTTCTCAAGAGGCAGGTCAGGTGGTCTGGTATTCCCATCTCTTTCAGAATTTTCCACAGTTTATTGTGATCCACACAGTCAAAGGCTTTGGCATAGTCAAGAAAGCAGAAATAGATGCTTTTCTGGAACTCTCTTGCTTTTTCCATGATCCAGCGGATGTTGGTAATTTGATCTCTGGTTCCTCTGCCTTTTCTAAAACCAGCTTGAACATCAGGAAGTTCACGGTTCACATATTGCTGAAGCTTGGCTGGGAGAATTTTGAGCATTACTTTACTAGCGTGTGAGATGTGTGCAATTGTGCGGTAGTCTGAGCATTCTTTGGCATTGCCTTTCTTTGGGATTGGAATGAAAACTGACATTTTCCAGTCCTGTGGCCACTGCTGAATTTTCCAAATTTGCTGCATTATTGACTGAAGCACTTTCACAGCATCATCTTTCAGGATTTGGAATAGCTCAACTGGAATTCTATCACCTCCACTACCTTTGTTCTTAGTGATGCTTCCTAAGGACCACTTGACTTCACATTCCAGGATGTCTAGGTGAGTGATCACACCATCATGATTATCTTGGTCATGAAGATCTTTTTTGTACAGTTCTTCTGTGTATTCCTGCCACCTCTTCTTAATATCTTCTGCTTCTGTTAGGTCCATACCATTTCTGTCCTTTATCGAGCCCATTTTTGCATGAAATGTTCCTTTGGTATCTGATTTTCTTGAAGAGATCTCTAGTCTTTCCCATTCTGTTGTTTTCCTCTATTTATTTGCATTGATAGCTGAAGAAGGCTTTCTTATCTCTTCTTGCTATTCTTTGGAACTCTGCATTCAGATGTTTATATCTTTCCTTTTCTCCTTTGCTTTTCACTTCTCTTCTTTTCACAGCTATTTGTAAGGCCTCCACAGACAGCCATTTTGCTTTTTTGCATTTCTTTTCCATGGGGATGGTCTTGATCCTTGTCTCCTGTACAATGTCACGAACCTCATTCCATAGTTCATCAGGCACTCTATCTATCAGATCTAGGCCCTTAAATCTATTTCTCACTTCCACTGTATAATCATAAGGGATTTGATTTAGGTCATACCTGAATGGTCTAGTGGTTTTCCCTACTTTCTTCAATTTAAGTCTGAATTTGGCAATAAGGAATTCATGATCTGAGCCACAGTCAGCTCCTGGCCTTGTTTTTGCTGACTGTATAGAGCTTCTCCATCTTTGGCTGCAAAGAACATAATCAATCTGATTTCTGTGTTGACCATCTGGTGATGTCCATGTATAGAGTCTTCTCTTGTGTTGTTGGAAGAGGGTGTTTGTTATGACCAGTGCATTTTCTTGGCAAAGCTCTATTAGTCTCTGCCCTGAGTCATTCTGTATTCCAAGGCCAAATTTGCCTGTTTCTCCAGGTGTTTCTTGACTTCCTACTTTTGCATTCCAGTCTCCTATAATGAAAAGGACATCTTTTTTGGGTGTTAGTTCTAAAAGGTCTTGTAGGTCTTCATAGCACCGTTCAACTTCAGCTTCTTCAGCGTTACTGGTTGGGGCATAGACTTGGATTACTGTGATATTGAATGGTTTGCCTTGGAAACGAACACATCATTCTGTCGTTTTTGAGATTGCATCCAAGTACTGCATTTCGAACTCTTTTGTTGACCATGATGGCTACTCCTTTTCTTCTGAGGGATTCCTGCCCACAGTAGTAGATATAATGGTCATCTGAGTTAAATTCACCCATTCCAGTCCATTTTAATTCACTGATTCCTAGAATGTCGACATTTACTCTTGCCATCTCTTGTTTGACCACTTCCAATTTGCCTTGATTCATGGACCTGACATTCCAGATTCCTATGCAATATTGCTCTTTACAGCATTGGACCATGCTTCTATCACCAGTCACATCCACAGCTGGGTATTCTTTTTGCTTTGGCTCCATCCCTTCATTCTTTCTGGAGTTATTTCTCCACTGATCTCCAGTAGCATATTGGGCCCCTACTGACCTGGGGAGTTTCTCTTTCAGTATCCTATCATTTTGCCTTTTCATACTGTTCATGGGGTTCTCAAGGCAAGAATACTGAAGTGGTTTGCCATTCCCTTCTCCAGTGGACCACATTCTGTCAGCTCTCTCCACCATGACCCGCCCATCTTGGGTTGCCCCACGGGCATGGCTTAGTTTCCAGTGTAGCCTCAATGCGGAGCAGCCAGGGCCTTCATGGAGAAGCTTATATATCCCTACAGCACAAAGTAGCTCATTATCAAGCAAGTACATTGTGACATGCATGCTCAGTGCTACAAAGTACCTCAGCTGTTATGTTCATTATTTATAAAACATGGGGCAAGAGAGTATGAACACACCATCTTAGCTAATTTACTCTCTCCCCACATCAGTAGCTTAGAAAGGGACTATGTGGCAGATCAAGGCAGGTGCATTTTCAAACAGGCAGGACTTCTAAGTCACAAGAATTTTTTAGAGTCTGTGAGTGAAATATTTTGGGCTTAAGGCCCAATTGGTTAATTCAAACCAGAAGAGTGAGGTTAAGCCAAAGTGAGGATCTTTTCTAAAAGGCACATAAAGAAAGGGACTGGGAGTCAAGGAAAACTGCTGATCACAAGGCCCTTTGGGAAGTCATATCAGGAATCTACATTTACTTGTGACTCTGTGGGCTGCCTTCTAGGACCTGTGTTTCCATGAGGGGGGCTAGTGTCAGTTTCAGGTCATTGCAGGCCACTTAACCAAACAAAATGGATGCTGAGACAGCAATATAATGGAGTAGCTTAACTGAACTCTCACAGAGATCTCTGCTCCTTATTAAAAGGCCAGTTGGATAATGCAATTACTTTAACTTTTATCAGAATCCTAAAACTCACAAGTTACTGACCAGTCTATGCATTACTTCCTCTGCATGGTTTTTCCTGATTACAAAAAAAAAAAAAACAAAAAAACAAAACATGTTTCCTAATCTCCTCACCACCATGAAGAGTCTTTTTCAAATATATATATATATATATATATATATATATATATATATATATATATATGAATAAATAGTGCCTATGGGACATAAGCAGCAAATCTGAAAATAAAACGATAGCCAGAGTTAATTTGAAACTTAAAGGTATTTATTTGAAACATAAAAATTATAAGTCAAGTCAAATGATGAAAATTCACTGAAATGAAAGGCAACAGGATAAAAAAATTCATAGATTGGATTGTAATCAAAGTGAGAAGGACAAAGCAAGCTTGGTTTGCAAGTAAACTGAAACAAAGACAAGATGAATATCTATTTCATGGGCAGTATTAAAAAAGAAAAAAACCTGTTGTGCCAAAAAATTAAATCAGTGTAAAAGAAGATAAATTCAAGGTGCTTCAAAATACAGAATGAAAAAAATAGGATTAGAAGAAATAGAAAAAAAGGAGGAAAGAGAAGCGTTGACTGTGGAATAGGAGGAAGGAGAAGAAGCAGCAACAGCGGCAGCTGTCTCCACCTCAACTTGTGTTCTGTGCTATCTGGACCAGAGCAGGTCAAATAACGAAGACTTTCCTGGGTGGGACGTTACAGAGGACAAGTCATCGTGCTTGAGACAAGACGTCTCACTTTAGGATGAAGGCCGCTGATAGACACCTGTATGACAGACAAGGAGATGGTGTGAGTCAGTACAATTCCTGGACTGCCCACACCTCGTAGGGACTGTGTAAAGCAGGGTCAGGATGGGCAAGGCACGGCTCAGATGCTCACCTCGGAGCCTTGGCTCTCTGCTCTGTCCCTTTGTAAAAAAATAAATTGTAAAAGAACCACTGCTTAGGTTTTTTAAAGACAACCCTCTCTAGTCTGGAGTCTTGGTTCTTCAGTTCCCTAAGAATAAACCTAAGTTCTTCAGTGGCTCAAAGCTCCTACTCATTTCTTCAGGGGCCACATCTGCCCTGTGACAGTTATTCTGAATCCCACGGAGTCTGAAGCTAATGGGACAGCAGAGCCACAGCTGTGGGACACTGCCCTTGGCAAGCAGGCCACTCCCTTCAGTTCCGATCAGCGGCTTCCAGAAGCAGCCGACGCCTGGACAGGAGCAAAGTCAGATAAAAGTACCTGAAACAAAATATCCAATCTATAAATATTTTTGTGCCTAATTATATATACAGTATAAAAGCAGACATTATTCATAATGAGAGGAGGGGTTTATTTTCATTCATTTTCATTGTTTTTCTTATGAGTTAACAATTTTGATTTTTTTATTTGTTTAAAAAGAAAATTTTTGATCACAGCCCTGAGTGGATTCATTCTTTAGAAAGGATAAGGTAAAGGTAAATATATAAATGGAAAGAAAGTCTCGGTAGCTTTAGTCTGCTCCCATATCTCTCTACAACTGTTCTTTTTCATATATATGTGTGTATGTACATATATACATACATGTATACATATAATAGTTACAAGTCTTAAAGTCCTAATTCTAAGTGCTAAGTGTGAGTGCATATTGATATTTCATTGACTCTTGTGACACTGTGGATTGCAGCCTGCCAAGCTCCTCTGTCCATGGGATTTTCCAGACAAGAATACTGGAGTGGCCATTTCCTTCTCCAGGGAATCTTCCTGACCCAGGAATCAAACCCAGGTCTCCAGCATTGCAGGCAGATTCTTTACCAACTGAGCTACACAGGAATGTATATGTAATTGTTGTTCATTTGCTAAGTCATGTCCAACTCTTTGCGATCCCATGAGCTACAGAACACCAGGCTTCTCTGTACATCACTATCTCTCTGAGTTTGCTCAAATATATACTATATTATGTATATACTCAAATGCTCAAATATATACTATATATATATGTATGTATATGTAATAGCATATGTTTTTTAGCTAATATAGACTTGTTTATTTCATGAAAAAAAGTAGCTTTATGAGAACTTAGAAATATTACTATATTCTCAATGTCTAGAATACTGGCTAGTGTATAAGGTATGCTCTAAAATTTTGCCAAATGAAACAAAAGAATAAAGTGATAGAGAATAAAAATGTTACGGATTATGAAGATGAAGCAAAATCACATGGAACAAAAAGACGGTGAACTATAAAGTAAAACAAAACTACTCTGGGCTGAAGTAAAGAAATTAAGTTTTCCCTGAATTTTAAACTATAAATTTCAAAAGTAATCCTACAACAATCTTTATTTAATTAATTTTATCTTATATTTCTCACTTTTCTCATGTTATACATTTTACCGTGAAATAATTTCGTGTTCAGTTCAGTCACTCAGTCATGTCCAACTCTTTGCGACTCCATGTGTTGCAGCACAACAGTCTTTCCTGTCCATCACCAACTCTTGGAGCTTGCTCAAACTGATGTCCATCAAGTCTGTGATGCAATCCAATCATCTCATCCTCTGTTGTCCTCTTCTCTTCTTGTACACAAAAACATTTATTAAAAGCTGTGTTGTGAATAAATGTCTATAAAATATACTGTTGCTGCTGCTGCTGCTGCTAAGTCGCTTCAGTCGTGTCCGACTCTGTTTGACCCCAGAGACGGCAATCCACCAGGCTCCCCCGTCCCTGGGATTCTCCAGGCAAGAACACTGGAGTGGGTTGCCATTTCCTTCTCCAATGCATGAAGATGAAAAGTGAAAGTGAAGTCGCTCAGTCATGTCTGACTCTTAGCAACCCCATAGACTGCAGCCTACCAGGCTCCTCCGTCCATGGGATTTTCCAGGCAAGAGTACTGGAGTGGGGTGCCATTGCCTTCTCCGAAAATATACTGTTAGATATCTCATTTTTATCGATATTTGTATGTTTTTACTCAGATTAAATTAACATGATATTTGTCCCAGAGATACAACTTCATATATACCTACATATGTATTGTATTGTTGTTGCTTAGTTGATAAGTTGTGTTCGACTCTATTGCAACTCCATGGACTGTAACCTGCCAGGGTCCTCTGTCCATGGACTCCCCAGGCAATGATACTGAAGTGGGCTGCCATTTCCTTCTCCAGGGGATCTTCCCGACCCAGGCATTGAACCCATGTCTCCTGCATAGCAGGAAGATTCTTTACCATCTGAGCCACCAAGGAAATTCCATATGCATTATATATTTAGATATAATTTTTAAAGTTTCATTCTTGTTTTAGAACTACTATTTCTTTCCCATATTTTTAGGCAAATATGTGTATGTAGATACAATTTTTGCATGTAGATATATGTGCTGGCATAATTGCAGTTCTATAGAGATGCAAAGATATTATAGGTGACAAATTTAGGTCTTTGACCATTAAACACATCTTTGGCTTCTATTCAGTATATAAGTCCCCTCTATAAATAATCCAGTCAAAATTACTCCATCTCTAGGAGATCAGTCCTGGGTGTTCATTGGAAGGACTGATATTGAATGAAGCTGAAACTCCAATACTTTGGCCACCTCATGCAAAGAGTTGACTCATTGGAAAAGACTCTGATCCTGGGATGGATTGGGGGCAGGAGGAGAAGGGGATGACAGAGGATGAGATGGCTGGATGGCATCATCTACTCGATGGACCTGAGTTTGGGTAAACTCCGAGAGTTGGTGATGGACAGGGAGGTCTGGCATGCTGCGATTCATGGGGACGCAAAGAGTCAGACACGACTGAGTGACTGAATTGACTGACTGACTATAAATACTTTGAGAGTTGAATTATTATAGATTATTATGAATAATGTATACATTTGAGAAAATGAGGATACATAAATATAAATAAAACCATTGATTTGAGAGAAACATTTACAGGGCATTCTGGATCTTTTTCTGATTACTCTTCTCATGCTAGTCTTGGAAAAAGTTGTGAAATATAAAGGAAAGGATAATACTATGTATGTTAATAACATTTTGTTTATGACCATGTTCTGATATCTTGAGTAGCTCAAACGAAATAATATATAGAACTGAATATAAATCTTGAATGTGTTTATATTATGTATAATTGATTATATTCTTTGCAGCCAAAGATGGAGAAGCTCTATACAGTCAGCAAAAATAAGACCAGGAGCTGACTGTGGCTTGGATCATGAACTCCTTATTGCCAAATTCAGACTGAAATTGAAGAAAGTGGAGAAAACCACTACACCATTCAGGTATGACCTAAATAAAATCCATTATGACTATACAGTGGAAGTGAGAAATAGATTTAAAGGACTAGATCTGATAGACAGAGTGTCTGATGAACTATGGATGGAGGTTCATGACATTGTACAAGAGACAGAAACAAGACTATCCTCGAGAAAAAGAAATGCAAAAAAGCAAAATGGCTGTCTGAGGAGGCCTTACAAATAGCTGTAAAAATAAAAGTAAAAAGCAAAGGAGAAAAGGAAAGACATACCCATGTGAATGCAGAGTTCCAAAGAATAGCAAGGAGAGATAAGAAAGCTTTCCTCAGCAATCAATGTAAAGAAATAGAGGAAAACAATAGAATGGGAAAGACTAGAGATCTCTTCAAGAAAATTAGAGATACCAAGGAAACATTTCATGCAAAGATGGGCTCAATAAGGGACATAAATGGTAGGAACCTAACAGAAGCAGAAGATATTAAGGAGAGGTGGCAAGAGTACACAGCAGAGCTGTACAAAAAAGACCTTCATAACCCAGATAATCATGATGGTGTGATCACTCACCTAGAGCCAGACATCCTGGAATGTGAAGTCAAGTGGGCCTTAGAAAGCATCACTAAGAACAAAGGTAGTGGAGGTGATGGAATTCCAGTTGAGCTATTTCAAATCCTGAAAGATGATGCTGTGAAAGTGTTGTACTCAATATGCCAGCAAATTTGGAAAACTCAGCAGTGGCCACAGGACTGGAAAAGGTCAGCTTTCATTCCAATCCCAAAGAAAGGCAATGCCAAAGAATGCTCAAACTACCACACAATTGCACTCATCTCACACACTAGTAAAGTAATGCTTAAAATTCTCCAAGCCAGGCTTCAGCAATACGGGAACCGTGAACTTCCAGATGTTCAAGCTGGTTTTAGAAAAGGCAGGGGAACCAAAGATCAAATTGCCAACACCCTCTGGATAATGGAAAAAGCAAGAGAGTTCCAGAAAAACATCTATTTCTGCTTTATTGAGTATGCCAAAGCCTTTGACTGTGTGGATCACAATAAACTGGAATATTGTGAAAGAGATGGGAATACCAGAACACCTGACTGGCCTCTTGAGAAACCTGCATGCAGGTCAGGAAGCAACAGTTAGAATTGGACATGGAACAACAGACTGGTCCCAAATGGGAAAAGGAGTACATCAAGGCTGTATATTGTCACCCTGTTTATTTAACTTCTATGCAGAGTACATCATGAGAAATGCAGGGCTGGAAGAAGCACATTCTGGAATCAAGATTGCCAGGAGAAATATCAATAACCTCAGATAGGCAGATGGTGCCACCCTTATGGCAGAAAGTGAAGAAGAACTAAAGAGTCTCTTGATGAGAGTGAAAGAGGAGAGTCAAAAAGTTGGTTTAATGCTCAACATACAGAAAACTAAGATCATGACATATGGTCCCATCATTTCATGACAAATAGATGGGGAAACAGTGGCTGACTTTATTTTTCTGGGCTCCAATATCACTGCAGATGGTGATTGCAGCCATGAAATTAAAAGACGTTTACTCCTTGGAAGGAAGTTTTGACCAACCTAGACAGCATGTTGAAAAGCAGAGACATTACTTGGCCGAAAAATGTCCATCTAGTCAATGCTATGGTTTTTCCATTGGTCATGTATAGATGTGAGAGTTGGACTCTAAAGAAAGCTGAGTGCTGAAGAATTGATGCTTTTGAACTGTGATGTTGAGAAGACTCTTGAGAGTCCCTGGGACTGCAAGGAGATCCAACCAGTCCATTCTAAAGGAGATCAGTCCTGGGTGTTCATTGGAAGGACTGATGTTGAAGCTGAAACTCCACTACTTTGGCCACCTGATATGAAGAGCTGACTCATTTGAAAAGACCCTGTTGCTGGGAAAGATTGAGGGCAGGAGGAGAAGGGGACGACAGAGGATGAGATGGTTGGATGGCATCACCAATTTGATGGACATATGTTTGGGTGGACTCTGGGAGTTGGTGATGAACAGCGAGGCCTGGCGTGCTGGGGTTCATGGGGTCGCAAAGAGTCGGACACGACTGAGTGACTGAACTGCACTGAACTTAACGGATTCATATATGATTAAGTAGACGTTCCTTACAAATAATATATTTAAAATATATTACTTGTTAGAAGATATTTTAGAAAAATATGCTAACATACAATTAAAAGTCAGTGGCAGCATTACAACCCAAAATTTGACAAAGAAGAATAAATTAAGGGTGTGGTTATATTTTAATACCAATTTAATTGAAAATAACTTGCATTTGTTTACATCCAGTCAGAATAAGCTGAGAGAAAGAGAAAGATTTTTCTTCAATTATCTATGAGAAATGAAGTCATTTTATTTTCACCTAAATGATATTTTTCCCTGGACAGCAATTTTTTTTAGAAAATTTGTCATTTTCATGGAAACATGAGAAGTTTTGAAAAGAACTTGAAAAAAAAATAATTAGAAATTCCTGATAACACTTCTGTATCTTTTCTCAACCCCAGGATTCAGATTTTAGAGCAGGACAAAAAATTAAAATGTGCAGAAATATTTAGCAAGTCCACATACTTCTTTGCAGTGTAAGCATAATTCCAGATTGCCTAGCTGTAGTATTGAGTGGAAGGGTTGTAGTTGGGAATTGCAAATAAACAATTTTTAAGGTGAGGAAAATTCTGTCTTCATTTTCCCACTAACCAAATATGTGATATTACATAATATGCTTCAATTTTCTCATGGATTTATTTCAGTAACCTGAAAAATTAACAAAAATTGTTGTTTGATTCTTAAGCTGTCTACTGACCATCCATTATTGGTTTCTTGAAAGTTTTCTAAAGGCTCATACTGAGGAATACTGGGAAATTAGGAAAACAGAGAAACATACTATAGGTTCCGCCTTCCACTTTTTTCATTTAGAAGAGCACTTTAAAAAATTTGATGTGCTGTTTAATATGCTGTGTTTATACATTAAATGTCACCTGCAGACCATGTCCTTGACTTTAAAGACAAATGATTCAAGAAAAGTTTGGATCAATGGTTCCCTAAAATTCCATAACACTTTCACTAGAAAACTTAAGCTTATTTTTCACATATTTAAGATATTTTATAAAAAAGGGGTTTTAAGAAATTGGCACTGAAACTCTTAGTAATATTTGACAATGCACAACAGGAAGTTTTCTCAATTATACCTGTCAGTTGAAGTAAAATTCAATTTCCTGCTTAAACTGAAAAGACCTTATTTGCACATGTGAAACACTTAAATCATGTAGATAAACAGAGTCTAAAGCATTAGTTATTCTATTTTCTTCATTTGGAAATATACCCTTCTTAATGTAAGGAATACATAACAGTAAAATTATTTATTAAAATGATTTTCAAAAACAGATATGACCTTCTTCAATGTAACATTTTATATGAAAGTTTGAATTTATATATATTTAAAGTAGCCTGTAAAATTTCTTCTTAACAAATTGACTTAATAAATGGCTTATGTCCTATATAAAATAGGATATATTTCACATTTTTGATTTCATCTTCTAATAATTTACATCCACATAATTATATATACTGAATATAAGAAATACATTTCCTGACAAAGTTAAAATTGACACCACTTAAATAAAGATGTTAAGCCAATTTTTTGGTTTTGTTTTCTAATTATTTTGCTCTTCTCAGATTTATTTTTCCTTTCTTCTCTGATTCTTTAAAATAACATTTCTTACTGAAAGTGAACAAATCACAAGAGAAAAGTTTATGAACTGTCACAAAGTGAATATACCAGAGTAGCTACACCCAGATTAATAAATAAATATTAGCAGTATGGCAACCCAGTCCAGTATTCTTGCCTGGAGAATCCCAGGAACGGAGGAGCCTGGTGGGCTGACATCTATGGGGTCACACAGAGTCAGACATGACTGAAGCAACTTAGTAGCAGCAGCAGTGGTATTTCAGAAGTTTCCTTTCATGCTCATTTCCAAGCATTAATTTCTTCCTGCTCTACAAAAGAGAAATAAGCATCATGATTTCTAACATCATAGATTACATTCCCTGTAATGTATGTAAAGTCCGATGCTTTAAGTACAATGCTGCATAAGAACCTGGAATGTTAGGTCAATGAATCAAGGTAACTAGAAGTGGTCAAAAAGGAGATGGCAAGAGGGACCATTGACACTTTAGGAATCAGTGAACTAAAATGGACTGGAATGGGTGAATTTAACTCAGATGACAATTATATCTACTAATGTGGGCAAGAATCCCTTAGAAGAAATGGAGTAGCCCTCATAGTGAACAAGATTCCAAAATGCAGTTCTAGGGTGCAATCTCAAAAATGACAGAATGATAGCTGTTCGTTTCCACGGCAAGCAATTCAATATCACAGTAATCTAAGTCTATGCCCCAACCAGTAATGCCGAAGAAGCTGAAATTGAATGGATCTATGAAGACCTAGAACACCTTCTAGAACTAAACCCCTCCCCAGAAAGATGTCCTTTTCATTATAGGGGAAGGGAATACAAAAGTAGGAAGTTAAGAGATATGTGGACTAACAGGCAAATTTGGCCTTGGAATACAAAATGAAGCACAGCAAAGGCTAACAGAGTTTTGCCAAGAGTACTCACTAGTCATAGGAAACACCCTCTTCCAACAACACAAGAGAAGACTCTACACATGGACATTACCAGATGGCCAATTCAAAATCAGATTGAGTATATTCTTTGCAGCCAAAGATGGAGAAGCTGTATACAGTCAGCAAAACAAGACTGAGTGTTGACTGTGACTCAGATCATGAATTCCTTATTGAAAAATTCAGATTTAATTAAAGAAAGTAGGGAAAACCACTAGACCATTCAGGTATGACCTAAATCATATCTCCTACGATTATAAAGTGGAAGTGATCAATAGATTCAAGGGATTAGATCTATTGACAAAGCCACTGAAGAACTATGGACAAAGGTTCGTGACATTGTACAGGAGGCAGTGATCAAGGCCATTCCTAAGAAAAATAAATGAAAAAGCAAAATGGTTGTTTGAGGAGGCCTTACTAATAGCTGAGAAAACAAGAGAAACAAAAGACAAAGGAGAAAGGGAAAGATATACCTATTTGAGTACAGAGTTCCAAGGTATAGCAAGGAGAGATAAGGAAGCCTTCTTCAGTGATCAATGCAAAGAAATAGAGGAAAACAATAGAATGGGAAACACAGGCGATCTCTTAAAAAAAATTAGAGCTACCTAGGGAACATTTCATGCCAAGATGGGCACAATAATTGACAGAAATGGTATGGACCTAACAGAAGCAGAAAATATTAAGAAGAGGTGGCAAGAATACACAGAAGAACTACATAAAAAAGACCTTCATGACCCAGATAATCACAATGATGTGATCACTCACTTAGAGCCAGACATCCTGGAATGCAAAGCCAAGTGGGCCTTAGAAAGTATCACCACAAAAAAAGGCTAGTGAAGGTGATGGAATTCCAGTTGAGCAATTTCAAATCCTCAAAGATGATGCTATTAAAGTGCTGTACTCAATATGCCAGCAAATCTAGAAAACTCCACAGTGGCCATAGAACTGGAAAAGATCAGCTTTCATTCCAATCCCAAAGAAAGGTTATGCCAAAGAATCTTCAAACTACTGCACCATTGCACTCATCTGACACGTTAGCAAAGCAATACTCAAAATAATTCAAGCCTGGCTTCATCAGTATGTGAACCATGAACTTCCAGATGTTCAAGCTGGTTTTAGAAAAGGCAGAGGAAGCAGAGATCAAGTTGCCAATATCTGCCGGATCATCAAAAGAGCAAGAGAGTTCCAGAAAAACATCTATTTCTGACTCATTGACTATGCCTAAGCCTTTGTTTGTGTGGATCACCACAAACTGTGGAAAATTCTTCAAGAGATGGGAATACCAGACCACCTGATTTGCCTCCTGAGAAATCTGTTTGCTGGTCAAGAAGCAATAGTTAAAAGCAAACATGGAACTACAGACTGATTCCAAATTGGGAAAGGAGTATGTCAAGGGTATATATTGTCACCCTGCTTATTTAACTTATATGCAGAGTACATCATGGGAAATGCTGGACTTGATGAATCACAAACTGGAATTAAGATTGCCGGGAAAAATATCCATAACCTCGGATATGCAGATGACACCACCCTTATGGCAGAAAGGGAAGAAGAACTAAAGAGCCTCTTGATGAAAGTGAAAGAGGAGAGTGAAAAAGTTGGCTTAAAGCTCGAATTCAGAAAAATAAGATCATGGCATCTGGCCCTGTCGCTTCATGGCAAATAGAAGGGAAACAATGGAAACAGTGAGTTTATTCTTTTGGTCTCCAAAATCACTGCAGATGGTGACTACAGCCCTGAAATTAAGACTTTTGATCCTTGGAAGATAAGCTTTGACCAACCTAGACAGCATATTAAAAAGCAGAGACATTACTTTGCCAACAAAATTCCATCTAGTCAAAGCTATGGTTTATACAGTAGTCATATATGGGTGTGAGAGTTGGACTCTAAAGAAAGCTGAGTGCTGAAGAATTGATGCTTTTGAACTGTGGTGTTGGAGAAGACTCTTGAGAGTCCCCTGGACTGCAAGGAGTTCCAACCAGTCAATCCTAAAGTAAATCAGTCCTGAATATCCTTTGGAAGTTCTGATGCTGAAGCTGAAACTCCAATATTTAGGACACCTGATGTGAAGAACTGACTCATTGGGAAAGACCCTGATGCTGGGAAAAATTGACAGCAGGACGAGAAGAGGACGACAGAGGATGAGATGATTGAATGGCATCACAAACTGGATGGACATGAGTTTGAGCATGTTCTGAGTGTTGGGGAAGGACAGGGAAGCCTTGTATGCTACAGTCCATGCGTCTGTAGAATCAGACGTTCCTGAGTGGTTGAACTGAACTGAATTTATGTAAATAGAATGATCCAGTATTCATTCTTTTGTGCCTCCTCTCTCAATCAAATTATGCTTATGTTTCAAATTTATGTAAAATTAATCTGCATTGTTGTGTGTAGCACAGATTAATTCTGTTTCTTTCTTACCAGAGTGATGGATATGGTCTATCTGGTAACAATTGTGTTGGACAACACCTTTATAGTATGTCTTTTTAAACTCTTAATTCATTCTACTATTGAAACTTAGGTTTTTTCCTTCCTGCTAAGTCATTTCAGTCATGTCCGACTCTGTGCGACCCCATAGACGGCAGCCCACCAGGCTCCCCCATCCCTGGGATTCTCCAGGCAAGAACACTGGAGTGGGTTGCCATTTCCTTCTCCAATGCATAAAAGTGAAAGTGAAGTCACTCAGTCGTGTCCGACTCTTAGCAACCCCATGGACTGCAGCCTACCAGGCTCCTCCGTCCATGGGATTCTTCAGGCAAGAGTACTGGAGTGGGGTGCCATTGCCTTCTCCAAGGTTTTTTCCTTAAGTGGGTCTATTATAAAGAGTGGACTAGGTATATCAGTGTATCCATCATATAGGTGTTTTTTATGTATTCATTTTGTTGTATCTATATCGACATCTATATAATATAGATCTATCTAGGTATCTAAGGGAATGTTCCAATTAAATAGTATTAAATTTACTTTCAAAGTGTTTGTAATAATTTTCATACACCAGGAATCATGAGCGTTCTTATATTCAACAAACATGTCAACCTTCAGCAATATCACTTAATTTGTTTGTTTTCTTTTTCAATTTTTCCTATCCAGAGGAGATGCAGTGGCATAATATTGTGATTTAGTTTTCATTTTCCTGTTCTTTATTGAGATTGAACAACTATTATATTCTTATTAACCAGCTGGATATCCAATTTTTATAAAAGACTTAAAAAAATTATATTTCCGTTATGTTCTTCTTAATATGCTAGATCATTCTAGCTCAGAATATTTGGTGTACATATCTGCTACTACTCTTTAGTTTTCTTTTCATTCATAAAAAGGAGTTTTATAATAAACAAATGTAGATACTAAATTTTAGTGCAATTCAATTTATAAATGCTTTCCCTTAAGATTAGCAATTATTATTATATAAAGTAGCTATTTTTATGCTTATTTATGATATTGAATTTTCAATTGAGGAGCAAATTTGTTTTGTTTTCAAGAAAGGAAATTTTTGTTCTAGGAAAAAAACACACAAATTAGTAGTTAACAGAATTATAAGCACTACTTCTAAGGAAAGAAATACAAAAGCACCTTATTATGAATTTAACAGTACTCAATTTTGTTAACATTACTAAATTTCCTGCTACTCTTAAAGTAATACATCGTTAAAAAGCTGTATTTTAGCCTATCAGTTCAGTTCAGTTGCTCAGTCGTGTCCAACTCTTTGCGACCCCATGAATTGCAGCACTCCAGGCCTCCCTGTCCATCATCAACTCCTGGAGTTCACTCAAACTCACATCCATTGAGTCGGTGATGCCATCCAGCCATCCCATCCTCTGTCATCACCTTTTCCTCCTGCCCCCAATCCCTCCCAGCATACCTGGATATAAAATGATGGCTTATTTTATTCAATAACAGATTACATGTTAAATGTTATTTGATATTTTTATGTATTTATTTTTGTTCCTGCTTATATTTTCTCAAAAAATTTTATGTTGGGCAGATTTCCATGACTAAATTCATAAAATATTTTCTGAGCACATACATAATTTGATCCCTAAATTTGTCTAATTTTAGTAATCATTGTAGGAAAACAGTCAATAGGATTTATAAAAAGAAAAAGAAAAGAACTATTTTAGATGTAATAATCTGTGTAAGCTGAAAAAGTGAGAATACTCACTAATATTTTGGAAAGGAGGGCCCGTGAATGGGCAGATCATAAGTCTGATTATTGTTATGGCCTTTTGGGTTGGCAGATTCCATCAATTAAAATATATTATACTCTAACTGAACTTCCCTCAACAAGAGCTATCATTAGAACTCAGTCAGTTCAGTCGCTCAGTCATGTCCAGCTCTTTGTGACTCCATGGATTGCAGGATGTCAGTCTTCCCTTTGCATCACCAACTCCCGGAGCTTGCTCACACTCATGTACATTCAGTCGATGACGCCATCCAACCATCTCATCCTCTGTCACCCCTTTCTCCTGCCTTCAATCTTTCCCAGCATCAGGATCTTTCCAAAAGAGTCAGTTCTTCACATCAGGTGGCCAAAGTATTGGGGCTTTAGCTTTAGCATCAGTCCTTCCAATGAATATTCAGGGCCACTTTCTATCATTAGAACTATTTTGCTTTTAAAAATGTGTTGAGTCAACTCAGACTGTAGCCTCACATGACTGTGTTAGAGAAACTAGATGTAAAATGTTTTGAATACCTCCATTGACAAGATAGTTTACCTTGGAAAAGTCAGTTAATCTCTCTAACAAATTAATTCCCTCATATGTTACAGATGATATATTAGTAATTTATGTAGAACTTTGTGAAGATGAAATGATACTTTCCTGGCATAAGTCATAGTATATTCCTGCTGCATAACATCAGCTCAATAAATGTTATCTATTATTATCTTTGTGTTGTTGATATTATTGTTGTCCTTTAATTTGAAGCCACTCAAATCTGTAGCCATACAAAAGGATTAAAAGAACATTAAAATTCTAACACAGGTGTATTATTTTGTAGAGAGAGTTCTATACATGAGCCAAAATGAGTCGGTTTTGAATTCCTTTACCTCTAGTTTGCTAACACCATACATAGTTGACATAGTTAAATGCTAAATTATGGCATAGGAGAGAAAGCAAATAATATTTCAATTATTCAAAAATTTTAGTAAGCTGGCAATAATAATTCATTCTAACATCCTGATCAGTAACTGGAAAGGAAAGGGACAGAAATGCAGCACTCACTGAATATTTTACAATCCATTTACATAAATATTGGTGAAATAAATGATATTTTTTTAAAAGCACTGAACTCTACATCTAATAAAATATGCCACTCTCATTATTATCAACAGGACAGGTTCTAAAAAAGCTGGCAGATCCATATAGTTAGGTTAGTAGGATTCACTCATTCACTTTTATGTCTACATAAATATATCAAAGATGGAAATAGGCATTTGTGGGTGTGCTGTAGTTTATTTTTAAAGCATATATTGAAAAAAGGAATGATTTCTTACACAATGGCAAAAACACACACAAAAAAGAAACTATGTTCACATTACATGACTATATAACTTATTTAAAGCACTTAAAAATTAGATTAAATTCTATTACAAAGCCCTAAAGCTAATTCTGTCTTGGTTGTATGTAGCTATAATACTATACTGACAAAGACTCATAAGGAACTCTGAATTTTAAAGTGTTGGGACCACTAGAAGCCAAAGGACTACTGAATCAGTGGCTGCTGAAAAATAAATCTGGTCAATTTAGCAAGACCTTTATTAAGTTTGTAGTTGAATTACTGAGTTAAATTTGATGAAATTATCAAATGGTGATTTATTTGTCATCCTATTTAAACAAGTCATTTCAGTGTCTTCAAATAATTTCATAGTTTTTTTTTAAACTAATACCTGATAAGCCACTTCTGAGCAGAAGATGGATTAGAAAACTCAAGTTAAAAAAATGAAGAAGTTAAAGCAAAATGAAAAGTAAATTAACACAGAAGTTGCTGTCATTTATCAAACCTTAATAGAAAAAGTCTCTCTCCTGCAGAATTTAGCAGTCCATCATCTTCAGAGATCACCTCTATAGGTCTGAATGCTGGTAGCTGCTTCATTTGGGAATAGTCACATCCATCACCTCCTAAAGATTTTTAGTCACTGGAGTTAATAAAAATGGTGCACATCACTTTATGATTTAGGAGAAGTGAAAGAGAAACTTCTGATATTACAGCAGTCAGAGACATTATGGGTGAATTACTGTTTTGAGGAAATTTTCAGGAAAAGCTACAAAATATGTCTTGATAACTTCACACAAATATATTAGTTGCTGTACTTGGATATAAGCTATTGTGAATTAGTTATGTAGAGAAGTTTATTGTGTGCATAAGTTTGCTAAGGGAAGCATTTGGTCATTTCAATTAGTGGATATATAGTTATTTTAAAATAATTATCTGCCTAATATGTATTTTATATACTGGAATATAAACAAAACATATAGTGTTTTCTATAAACACACTGAAATAAACACACTTATTCAGATTTAATTCCAATATCTATATAAAATTCAAGTTCATTCCTATATTCACAGAGATTCAGATAGCAAAGTTCAAGGTAAGCATAATTAGACTGAAATGATTCTACAACATAAAAATAAAAGAAAGTAATAAAAATCTTTAAAAACTGTTTGGTTCCAGAAATGGTAATGCTTAAGTATAAATATAACATTTATCAAGTGAAAGATGAAGTATCATAGAATATACTTAAAAACTGTAAGAACACTAAAATTACATTAAAAGATTAAGTATAAGGAAGAATTTATTCAGTTTAAATAAAATGCAAAAGCTGCCATATAAAGATGCCATGACTAAGAAATTCATTGTTTTGAAAGTGAATAATATTCCACAGCACTCAGTCAGTTCAGTTAAATGTAATGAAATGCAGAAAATTAAGTGTTTCATTACATAAAATCTCATAAAGACATATATCTGTATAACGCAAACCTCTACAAAGATATAGAAAACTGTCAAAGATGGTCACAATAAAGGACAGAAATGGTATGGACCTAACAGAAGTAGAAGATATTAAGAGTTGGCAATAATACACAGAAGAACTATACAAAAAAGATCTTCATGACCCAGATAACCATGATGGTGTGATAACTCACCTAGAGCCAGACATCCTGCAGTGTGAAGTCAAGTGGGTCTTAGGAAGCATAACTATGAACAAACCTAGTGGATGTGATAGAATTTCAGTTGAGTTATTTCAAATCCTAAAAGATGGTGCTGTTAAAATGCTGCACTCTTTATGCCAGCAAATCTGGAAAACACAGAAGTGGCCACAGAACTGGAAAAGGTCAGCTATCATTCCAATCCCAAGGAAGGGCAATGCCAAAGAACATTCAAACTACTGCATTATTTCACTCATCTCACACGCTAGCAAAGTAATGCTCAAAATTCTCCAAGCCAGGCTCCACAGCAAGAGAAGCCACCATAAAGAGTAGACCATACACCACAATGAAGAGCATATCCAACTCATTGCAACTAGAGAAAGCCTTCAACAAAGACCCAGCCCAACCAAAAATAAATAATAATAAAGCCAAGGATTGCTCCACTCAAACTTCTGCTTCTGTTGTGACATCTCTTGCTCTGACCCTTTTGCCTTCTTCTTACACCTTTAGAGCCATGAATTTCTAGATGTTCAAGCTTGATTTAGAAAAGGCAGAGGAATCGGAGATCAGATTGCCAACATCCACTGGACCATCAAAAAAGCAAGAGAGTTCCAGAAAACATCTACTTCTGCTTCATTGACTATGCCAAAGTCAATGAAGTTATCTTTTCAAGAGATGGGAAAACCAGACCACCTGAACTGCCTCCTGAGAAATCTGTATGCAGGTCAAGAAGCAACAGCTTGAATTGGACATGGAACCACAGACTGGTCCAAATTGGGAAAGGAGTACATTAAGGTTGTATATTGTCAGCCTGCTTATTTAACTTATATGCAGAGTACATCATGTAATATGCCAGGCTGGATGAAGCAGAAGCTGGAATCAAGATTGCCAGGAGGAATATCAATAACCTCAGATACAGATGACACCACCCTTATGGCATAAAGCAAAGCAGAACTAAAGAGCCTCTAGATGAAAGTGAAATAGGAGAGTGAAAAAGTTGGCTTAAAACTCAACTTTCTTTTTCTTTTTTTTTAAACTCAACTTTCAAAAAACTAAGATCATGGCATTCAGTCTCATCACTTCACGGAAAAGAGATGAGGAAACCAACTTTATTGTTGGGGGCTCCAAAATCACTGCAGATAGTGAGTGCAGACATGAAATTAAAATCACTTTTTCCTTGGAAGGAAAGCTATGACCAAACTACACAGCATATTACTAAGCAGAGGCATTACTTACCAGCAAAATCTATCTAGTCAAAGTTATGGTTTCTCCAGTAGCCATATATGGATGTGAGAGTTGGACTATAAAGAAAGCTGAGTGCCGAAGAATTGATGCTTTTGAACTTGAGGAGACTCTTGAGAGTCCCTTGGATAGGAAGGAGATTCAACCAGTTAATCCTAAAAGAAATCAACCCTGAATATTCATTGAAAGGATTGATGCTGAAGCTGAAATTCCAATACTTTGGCCACCTGATGTGAAGAGCTGACTCATTGGAAAAGATCCTGACACTGGGAAAGATTGAAGGTGGGAAGAGAAGAGGACGAGATAGTTGGATGGCATCACTGACGCAATGGACATGAGTTTGAGGAGGCTCCAGGAGGTGGTGATGGACAGGGAAGCCTGGCATGGTGCAATCCATGGGGTCACAACAGGCTCTAGGCACACAGGCTTCAGTAGTTGCTGCACACAGCTTTAGAATGCAGGTTCAGTAGTTGTGGTGCATGGGCTTAGTTGCTCCTCAGCATGTGGAATCTTCCTGAACCAGGGATTGAACCTGTGTCCCCTGCATTGGCAGGCAGATTTTTAACCACTGGACCACCAGGCAACTCCACTTTTTCTTCTATATGCTTTTTCTGTTGTATATAAAAATTCATTGCTAAGCACAGGGTTATGTATGTTTTCCTCTAAAATTTCCTAGGAATCTTCTAGTTTTTTAAATTTGTTGATTGCTCTGTTTGAGTTAGTTTTGGGGCAAGTTGTGATATATGTGTTAGGAATCTTTTTTTTTTTTTTTTATGAGCATCCAGTTATTCTTGTATAATTTGTTGAAATATCTATCCATTATCCAATGAATTTTCTTTATTTAAAGAAATGGCAACCTCCTCTGGTATTCTTCCCCGGGAAATACCATGGACAGAGGAGGCTAGTAGGCTACAGTCCATAAGGTTGTAGAGTCGGACATGACTGAAGCAATTTGGCACACGTTATTTTCTCTGATAACATTGCTTGCATTTAATACATTTCTTAACTATTTGGAAATATTCATTTGTGAAGTGCCTGTCCTATTCCTTTGCCCTTTTAATTATATGATACAACTAAAAAACCTCTTGATGAAAGTGAAAGTGGAGAGTGAAAAAGTTGGCTTAAAGCTCAACATTCAGAAAACGAAGATCATGGCATCCGGTCCCATCACTTCATGGGAAATAGATGGGGAAACATTGGAAACAGTGTCAGACTTTATTTTTTTTTGGGCTCCAGAATCACTGCAGATGTTGACTGCATCCATGAAATTAAAAGACGCTTACTCCTTGGAAGGAAAGTTATGTCCAACCTAGATAGCATATTCAAAAGCAGAGACATTACTTTGTCAACAAATGTTCGTCTAGTCAAAGCTATGGTTTTTCCTGTGGTCATGTATGGATGTGAGAGTTGGACTGTGAAGAAAACTGAGCACCGAAGAATAGATGCTTTTGAACTGTGGTGTTGGAGAAGACTCTTGAGAGTCCCTTGGATTGCAAGGAGATCCAACTAGTCCATTCTGAAGGAGATCAGCCCTGGGATTTCTTTGGAAGGAATGATGCTAAAGCTGAAACTCCAGTACTTTGGCCACCTCATGTGAAGATTTGACTCATTGGAAAAGACTCTGATCCTGGGAGAGATTGGGGGCAGGAGGAGAAGGGGACGACAGAGGATGAGATGGCTGGATGGCATCACTGACTCGATGGACGTGAGTCTGAGTGAACTCCGGGAGTTGGTGATGGACAGGGAGGCCTGGCGTGCTGTGATTCATGGGGTCACAAAGAGTCGGACACGACTGATCGACTGAACTGACTGACTGACTGATACTTCTTGAATATATTCTGTTTAATTTTATGGATTTCTAGGAATTGCCTTTAAATCAATGTCTATTTTTCCAGTAAACTGATGTTAACTGACTTTTTGTCATTATATATATGAACTGAATACATTATTTTTGTTTTGTATAGTTCGTTTTACTTTATTTTTAAATTTCTTATTGTGAATGATATGTTAACTTCTTTTCACTCTTGTTGCATTGGGCTTCCCTGGTAGTTCAGCTGCTAAAGAATCCTCCTGCAATGTGAGAGACCTGGGTTTGATCCCTGGGTTGGGAAGATCCCCTGGAGAAGGGCACAGCAAGCCACTCCTGTATTCTTGCCTGGAGAATCCCCATGGACAGAGGAGCCTGGTGGGCTACAGTCCATGGGGTCACAAAGAGTCAGACATGACTGAGCAACTAAGCAAAGTGCAGCACAGCATTGTTACATTATGTATTTTTCTCTGAATATAGTTTTTTTTTTCTTATATCTCCACCAGATATTTACAGGTTTAATCTTTATATCTTGACCTCTTCATCCAGTATGTTCTATTTTAATTGTTGCCATGCCTTTCTCAGTTTCCTTGGAAGGCTGGCAGATTCTCAAAATGTTTTTGTGTCACTGACCAATGCAGAGCTTTTTTTTTTTTTTTTTTTTTGCTTCTGCAGTTTTAGTTTCCTCAAAATATATCTTTATCTGAATCTCTTTCAGTGTGTACAGTCTCCTACAAATATATTATTTTCCCCTCATGTTTATATATTATGTTTCCAGAGACTCATGCATTTTAAAAATACACTAACAACTAAAATCTGGTATACAAAATACCTTACTTTGTATTTTCATAGTGCATTGGACAGCAGTTAGTAATGAGTATAGCACATTTTTATAATTTTCAATTTACATATTTGTCTTCCTCCACTTATTTGTAAGATATTTATAAGAGCAGGTATGTTTTTATCCCCAAAACTATGGAGTTTTCATCAATTTTCTATATAGTTATTTATCTAATCTATATCTGTATCTATGTCTATTAATCATCTATCTACAGAGAGAAACATTTATTACTAATCCTTTTGATTCCTGATATTTTTCCATTCCCTCTACTGTTCAATTACAGCAGATTATTTTCAGATGAACCTATGTTGTCATTTTTTCATCTCTTTAGAAAATTAATTAAGATAGAATTTTTCATCTGAAGTGCTGCCAAGTATCTAGGTACACATTTCACATATACCCCATTCTTTAATTACTTGGTTATTAACAGAGTAGATCCAAGTGTACTTTCCTCAACCATATGCTCTTTTGATTTCTTTACCATTCAGGCCCGTCATATAATGCTAAGCAGATTTTGTACCAATCTGACATAGCATAACCTAAACCTTCTGCACTTCCTATATTTCCTGCAAGTCACTTGGCACTGTCAATCCTTTGCAACTGATAATGTTTGTCTGATCTTGGTCATGGCAAAACACTTTAAATACTCAAAAGCACATTTATTTTTACCTTCTAACTGTCATATCTCAAACCATCACTGTATCACTAAAATGAGTAACAACAGACTGTTAATAGAACGTTTTCAAGAATATCCCCAGTGCAGGCAAATAGTTTCCTTCTTCTTACATAAGAATTCCTACTTGAAGTTTGATTTTAGGTACACATTCTTCTGTATGAATAAGTACCACTGAGGCCAACACTACTTTTCAGTCCTCCAGATACATGTTCCAAGAAGGCATAAATCCTTTAGATTCTGGGTAGGAGAGCTTTGAAAAATGGAAAGAAAAAATTTACACTTTAAAGGAGATTTCTCTAATATTTCATGTCCTTAAAGTAATATATCAGTTATTCAGCACCACTAGTTGTATTGGAATATCAATAAGCCATAGAATTTATTTGATTGTGTAGTCAGCCTCCCACAACCCTCAACAAAGATTATTCATCCTGTGTTGCTTGGAGGTAGCCTCAACTCTCAGTAGGGTGACAAAAAACTCTTCATGAAACAAAATTATTCACTAAATGACCTGAGTCTGTATACATTAGCTTATATTAACACTTTTCTCTATCCTAACCCACTAATTCAACCTTTTTTTCCATCAACAGCAACAAATACAAAACTTACAAAATTAGATTATGAGATTTACAGAAGATATTTTATGCCTTGGAAATTATCATAATATTCTCATATCTCACACAACACTATGGATGTGTAAGGAGCTGGCAGCATTTAACTAGTAATTATAAAAGAAGGAAAAATATGGAAATACATATGACTTATGTCTTCATGGGATAATACATTAAGTACCAAGAGAGGTCAATGAAGGTCTGAAATAACTCAAAGAAATGACCCACTGTAAGGTTGATGCAAAAGACAAACATGAAATAGATACTTTCATTTGATTCATCCTTAAAAATAATATTTATATATAACTTCATTAGGAAAAATATAAAATAACAAAATTATTCTAATATAAAATAGAGGTTTATAAATGAAATAAAATACATATTGAGTTTTATTTTTTAAGATAAGATACACTATCCATAAGAATTAAAGATTTTTTTTAAATGGATTCAAAGTGGTACTCATTAATTAGATATCTAATAGGCATTTCAGACTAAATTTGTGCAAAATTAAATTCTTTGTTTTTCCTTGAAAAAAATTTGTTTCCCCAAACTTATCCCTTTCTCTAAATGGTAACTCAATTACTCCAATTGCTCATATCAAAGTTCAGTTCAGTTGCTCAGTCGTGTCCGACTCTCTGTGACCCTATGGATCGCAGTACACCAGGCCTCCCTGTCCATCACCAACTCCCGGAGTTCACTCAGACTCACGTCCATCGAGTCGGAGATACCATCCAGTGATCTCATCCCCTGTCGTCCCCTTCTCCCCCTGCCCCCAATCCCTCCCAGCATCAGAGTCTTTTCCAATGAGTCAACTCTTCGAATGAGGTGGCCAAAGTATTGGAGTTTCAGCTTTAGCATCATTCCTTCCAAAGAACTCCCAGGGCTGATCTCCTTTAGAATGGACTGGTTGGATCTCCTTGCAATCCAAGGGACTCTCAAGAGTCTTCTCCAACACCACAGTTCAAAAGCATCAATTCTTCGGCACTCAGCTTTCTTCACAGTCCAACTCTCACATCCATACATGACCACTGGAACAACAATAGCCTTGACTAGACAGTTCTTGACTAGAGAGTTCCAGAAAAGCATCTATTTCTGCTTTCTTGACTATGCCAAAGCCTTTGACTGTGTGGATCACAATAAACTGTGGAAAATTCTGAAAGAGATGGGAATACCAGAACACCTGACCTGCCTCTTGAGAAACCTATATGTAGGTGAGGAAGCAACAGTTAGAACTGGACATGGAACAACAGACTGTTTCCAAATAGGAAAAGGAGTTCGTCAAGGCTGTATATTGTCACCCTATTTATTTAACTTATATGCAGAGTACATCATGAGAAATTCTGGACTGGAAGAAACACAAGCTGGAATCAAGATTGCCGGGAGAAATATTAATAACCTGAGATATGCACATGACACCACCCTTATGGCAGAAAGTGAAGAGGAACTAAAAAGCCTCTTGATGAAGGTGAAAGTGGAGAGGGAAAAAGTTGGCTTAAAGCTCAACATTTAGAAAACGAAGATCATGGCATCCGGTCCCATCACTTCATGGGAAATAGATGGGGAAACAGTGGAAACAGTGTCAGACTTTATTTTTCTGGGCTCCCAAATCACTACAGATGGTGACTGCAGCCATGAAATTAAAAGACACTTACTCCTTAGAAGGAAAGTTATGACCAACCTAGATAGCATATTCAAAAGCAGAGGCATTACTTTGCCATCAAATGTTCATCTAGTCAAAGCTATGGTTTTTCCAGTGATCATGTATGGATGTGAGAGTTGGACTGAAGAAGGCTGAGTGCCGAAGAATTGATGCTTTTGAAATGTGGTGTTGGAGAAGACTCTTGAGAGTCCCTTGGACTACTAGGAGATCCAACTAGTCCATTCTGAAGGAGATCAGCCCTGGGATTCTTTGGAAGGAATGATGCTACAGCTGAAACTCCAGTATTTTGGCCACGTCATGTGAAGTGTTGACTCATTGGAAAAGACTTTGATGCTGGGAGGGATTGGCGGCAGGAGGAGAAGGGGACGACAGAGGATGAGATGACTGGTGGCATCACTGACTCGATGGACGTGAGTCTGAGTGAACTCCGGGAGTTGGTGATGGACAGGGAGGCCTGGTGTGCTGCGATTCATGGTGTCGCAAAGAGTCGGACATGACTGATCTGATCTGATCTGACTAGATGGACTTTTGTTGGCAAAGTAATGTCTCTGCTTTTGAATATGCTATCTAGGTTGGTCATAATTTTTCTTCCAAGGAGTAAGCATCTTTTAATATCATGGCTGCAGTCACCATATGCAGTGATTTTGGAGCTCAAAATAATAAAGTCTGACACTGTTTTCACTGTTTCCCCATCTACTTCCCATTAAGTGATGGGACCGGATGCCATGATCTCCTTTTTCTGAATGTTGAGTTTTAAGCCAACTTCTTCAGTCTCCTATTTAATTTTCATCAAGAGGCTTTTTAGTTCCACCTCACTTTCTGCCATAAGGGTGGTGTCATCTGCATATCTGAGGTTATTGATATTTCTCCTGGCAATCTTGATTCCAGTTTGTGCTTCTTCCAGCCCAGCATTTCTCATGATGTACTCTGCATATAAGTTAAATAAGCAGGGTGACAATATACAGCCTTGACGTACTCCTTTTCCTATTTGGAACCAGTCTGTTGTTCCATGTCCAGTTCTAACTGTTGCTTCCTCACCTACATATAAGTTTCTCAAGAGGCAGGTCAGGTGTTCTGGTATTCCCATCTCTTTCAGAATTTTCCACAGTTTATTGTGATCCACACAGTCAAAGGCTTTGGCATAGTCAATAAAGCAGAAATAGATGTTTTTCTGGAACTCTCTTGCTTTTTCGATGCTGGAATCAAGATTGCTGGGAGAAATATCAATAACCTCAGATATGCAGATGACACCACTTACGTAAGTTTTAATTTAAATCTCATTATTTAAATCTCTTTCTCATCAGATCAGATTAGATCAGTCACTCAGTCGTGTCTGACTCTTTGTGACCCCATGAATCGCAGCATGCCAGGCCTCCCTGTTCATCACCAACTCCCGGAGTACAATCAGACTCATGTCCATCTAGTCAGTGATGCCATCCAGCCATCTCGTCCTCTGTTGTCCCCTTCTCCTCTTGCCCCCAATCCCTCCCAGCATCAGAGTCTTTTCCAATGAGTCAACTCTTCGCATGAGGTGGCCAAAGTGCTGGAGTTTCAGCTGTAGCATCATTCCTTCCAAAGAAATCCCAGGGCTAATCTCCTTTAGAATGGACTGGTTGGATCTCCTAGTAGTCCAAGGGACTCTCAAGAGTCTTCTCCAACACCACACTTCAAAAGCAACAATTCGTCCGCGCTCAGCCTTCTTCACAGTCCAACTCTCACATCCATACATGACCAGAGGAAGAACCATAGCCTTGACTAGACGAACCTTTGTTGGCAAAGTCCCATGATAAGTCCTATAGCAATTTCTCTTAGATGAATATTTGAAATGAATACAAACCAAGCTATTATCAAATCTTTGCTTCTGTTATTCTATTTCAAGTTACCATTATGCATCACTCAGATAATATCAACAACTTCCAAACTGATCTCCCTGCTTTCATTTTTGCCTCTATCGATTATAGTCTTACCCATCAGCCAGTGATGCTTCTAAACCTGACATAAGATTATATAACTCTTATACTAAAAACACTGCAAAAGTTTATAGCTCAAAATAAAACTTGAAATCTTCATAGGCTCCATAAGACCCTACATGAGAACATAGCCACCCTCACATACCTAATGACTTCTCTAACCGTATCACTTTTCATTTTTTGCTTGTTCAGATATTAACCCTGGCTTCTTTTGTACCTCTAGAACTTTCCTAAGATTCCCACTCTCTGTGCCTTGACTCTTACTATTTCTCTTCCTGCATTGGTTTCTCTTTTGATCTGTATCATTTGTTCTTTCACTTTACTTAGGTCTGAAATGCTGGACTGGAAGTAACATAAGGTGGAATCAAGATTGCCGGGAGAAATCTCAATAACCTCAGATATGCAGATGACAGCACCCTTATGGCAGAAAGTGAAGAGGAACTAAAAAGCCTCTTGATGAAAGTGAAAGTGGAGTGTGAAAAAGTTGGCTTAAAGCTCAACATTCAGAAAACGAAGATCATGGCATCCGGTCCCACCACTTCACAGCAAATAGATGGGGAAACAGTGGAAACAGTGTCAAACTTTATTTTTCTGGGCTCCCAAATCACTACAGATGGTGACTGCAGCCATGAAATTAAAAGACACTTACTCCTTGGAAGGAAAGTTATGACCAACCTAGATAGCATATTCAAAATCAGAGATATTACTTTGCCAACAAAGGTTCGTCTAGTCAAGGCTATGGTTCTTCCTCTGGTCATGTATGGATGTGAGAGTTGGACTGTGAAGAAGGCTGAGTGCCGAAGAATTGATGCTTTTGAACTGTGGTGTTGGAGAAGACTCTTGAGAGTCCCTTGGACTACTAGGAGATCCAACTAGTCCATTCTGAAGGAGATCAGCCCTGGGATTTCTTTGGAAGGAATGATGCTACAGCTGAAACTCCAGTATTTTGGCCACCTCATGCGAAGAGTTGACTCATTGGAAAAGACTCTGATCCTGGGAGGGATTGGGGGCAGGAGGAGAAGGGGATGACAGAGGATGAGATGGCTGGATGGCATCACTGACTCGATGGACGTGAATCTGAATGAACTCCGGAAGTTGGTGATGGACAGGGAGGCCTGGAGTGCTGTGTTTCATGGGGTCACAAAGAGTGGGACACAACTGAGTGACTGATCTGATCAAATGTCTCCTTATATAAGATGACTTTATTGATTACTACTAGATAATCCTTCACCAAAATAACCTAACCCATGATCATAATTCAGTTATCTTTTCCTCAGTGAGCATTAGTTGCTTATTTTCTTTTTTCTAAACATAGGGACTTTCTTTTGTTTGCTACCATTTGTCTCACATCTAGCATTTAGTAGATCAGGCTTCCCTAGTGGTCAGACAGTAAAAAGTCACTTGCAAAGTAGGAGGCCTTGGGTTTCATCCCCTGGTCAGGAAGATCCTCTGGAGAAGGGAATGGCTACCCACTCCAGTACTCTTGCTTGGAGAATTTCATGGACAGAGGAACCTGGTGTGCTACAGTTCATGGGATCAGAGTCAGACACAACTGAGCAACTAGCACTTACTTACTTAACATTTAGTAGATACTCAATAGATACATCTTCCAAGTACAGTGCTAGTGTATGCTCATCTGTGTCTAACTCTTTGTGACCCCACGGACTGTAGCCTACTAGGCTCCTCTCTCCATGGAATTTTCCAGGGAAGAATACTGGAATGGGTTGCCATTTCATCCTCCAGGGGATCTTCCTGACCCAGGGATCGAACCCACATCTTCTGTTTGGTGGATGGATTATTTTTTATGACTGCACCATCTGGGAAACCTTTCTTCCAAGTATGAGAACATGTTAATGCCAAAGAGTGAGATAGGGCAGTCAAGTCAAAGTTAGTAGACACCAAGAATAAAGAAATAAGTGTAATCCTGGATATTGTAAACAATGCTGCAATGAACATTGGGGTGCACATATTTTTCGAATTATGGTTTTCTCCATGTATATTCCAAGGAGTTAGATTGTTGGGTCATATGGTAGTTCTACTTTTAGTTTTTTAAGGAATCTCTGTGCTGTTACCCATAGTGGCTGTACCAATTGACATTGCCACCAAAAATGTTGGAGGGTTCCATTTTCTCCACATCCTCTCTAGCATTTCTTGTTTGTAGATTTTTTGATGGTGGCCATTCTGACTGGTGTGAAGTAATAAAATACCTCATTGTCCCTTTGATTTGCATTTTCTCTAATAATGAGCAATGTTGAGCATCTTTTCATGTATTTATTGGCCATCTGTATGTCTTCTTTGAAGAAATGACTATTTAGATCTTCCACCAATTTTTGATTGGGTTATTTTTGTTTTGGTTTGGTTTCTTTGTTTCACTTGCAAATATTTTCTCTCATTCTGAGGATTATCTTTTCATCTTGTTTATAGTTTCCTTTGCTATGCAAAAGCTTTTAAGTTTAATTAGATCCCATTTGTTTATTTTTATTTTCATTACTCTAGGCAGTGGATCAAAAAATTCTTTATGTCAAAGAGTTTTCTTCTAAGAGTTTTATAGTCTGGCCTTACTTTAAAGTCTTTGATCTATTTTGAGTTTATTTTTTATATCATGTTAGGGAGTATTCTAATTTCATTCTTTTACATGTAGTTGTCCATTTTCCTGGAGAAGGCAATGGCACCCCACTCCAGTACTCTTGCTTGGAAAATCCCATGGACAGAGGAGCCTGGTGGGCTGCAGTCCATGGGGTCACTACCAGTAGGACATGATTGAGCGACTTCACTTTCACTTTTCACTTTCACTCATTGGAGAAGGAAATGGCACCCCAATCCAATACTCTTGCCTGGAGAATCCCAGGGACCGGGGAGCCTGGTGGGCTGCCGTCTATGGGGTTGCACAGAGTCAGACATGACTGAAGCGACTTAGCAGCAGCAGCAGTCCTTTTTCCCAGCACTACTTATTGAAGAGACTGTCTTTTCTCCACTATATATTCTTGCCTCCTTTGTCATAAATTAGGTGAACAGGACATGGAAGCAACATGCTGCTGTTGCTAAGTCACTTCAGTTGTGTCCGACTCTGTGCGACCCTATAGACAGCAGCCCACCAGGCCCTGCCATTCCTGGGATTCTCCAGACAAGAACACTGGAGTGGGTTGCCATTTCCTTCTCCAAAGCATGAAAGTGAAAAGTGAAAATGAAGTACCTCAGTCGTGTCTGATTCTTTGCGACCCCATAGATTGCAGCCTACCAGTCTCCTCCATCCATGGGATTTTCCAGGCAAAAGTACTGGAGTGGGGTGCCATTGCCTTCTCCTGGAAGCAGTCTATATATCCATCAATAGAGGAACTGTGGGATATTCTTGATATTATTATGATTAAAATAATGTTAGTAATTAACAAATATAGATATAATTTATTGAATATCATAAATCATATATTGATCTCAGTTTGTTACATATATTATCCTTTACACAATACTTCTAAAATTTTTATGTTTTAAAGATGAATAAACTGATTAAGCAGTGTTTCCCTGGTGGCTCAATGGTAAAATATCTGCCTCCCAGTGAAGGAAGACTCAGGAAGCACAGGTTTGATCCCTGGGTCAGGAAGATCCCCTGGAGGAGGACATGGCAACCCACTGCAGTATTCTTGCCTGGATAAATCCCATCAACAGAGGACCATGGCAAGCTACAGTCCATGAGGCCTCAAAGAGTCAGACCAACTTAGCAATTGAGAATGCAAGCAAACTGATTTAGAGAGGTCTGGAGAAGGCAATGGCACCCCACTCCAGTACTCTTGCCTGAAAAATCCCATGGATAGAGGAGCCTGGTGGACTGCAGTCCATGAGGTCGCTGAGAGTTGGACATGACTGAGTGACTTCACTTTCACTTTTCACTTTCATGCATTGGAGAAGGAAATGGCAACCCACTCTAGTGTTCTTGCCTGGAGAATCCCAGGGATGGGGGAGCCTGGTAGGAAGCCGTCTAGGGGGTCACACAGAGTCGGACACGACTGAAGCGACTTAGCAGCAGCAGAGCAGAAAAGTGCTCAAAGTGTTATACTTTGTGATAGAAATCACATAAGTACCTGAGTCCACTTGATTCTAAAATATTAACAATGCCATATCTAACATGATGATACAGATTTCCAAATCAAATCTGTATATCACTATGATGAGTGAAGATCCATCTCCCTTGCAGAGAGAGGAATAATACAAGTATTGAAAATAATAGCTAATATTTTTAGCACTTACTTGCCAGGTTTTGTTCTAAAGATTTTTTTTTTTCATTTATTAATTGTTTAAGCAAGACATATATTGGGTAGAAATGTTATACCCTTTCCATAAAAAAGAAATCCAGGACATTAAATTCTTTACACCTCCAGCTTGCAGTGTTCAAAAGTGGCAAAATAATTTTTTGTGCCATAATTTAGTATTTGAAACTAAGGCAAACAAAAAGTTGTTCTATCCTAGGGAGTTCACAGGGTGTGCATGGAAGAGATTTTTATTCAGGGTTTCATAGGCATGTGCCTTTGTAGACTGATCCTAATTTTAGAAAGAGTGATTCCAATGAGCCTGATGCTGTAGATGCTAAATATCATTCCTGAACCAGGTTCTGGGGAACTATTCTCTGTCCAGTGGGCAGTGGATAACTCATAACTCCCTAGAGAGTTAAATCATAATATTAAATATTATGATTGCCAGAAATCACCATGTTTCCCTGATTGACATGTTACTTGCACAGTTTTTCTTTGACTAACTGACTCATTCCTACTTTTACTTTCAACTATCATCTCTATAGAATCTTGCCAGGTTCAAATTGCATCTTTCCACTTGCCTCTCTAATTTCCTCCTTGTAAAAGTGTTATTTTCCACGTTTTATTCAAAGTATATCATAATGGTTTATTAAGCCAGAGACCAAATTATTAGCATACTAAAAGCTGCTTCAATTTGCAAGCCTTTATGGAGTAGAGAGTGGTCATTCATGATAGTAAACCATTTCTTAATTTTAATTTTTCATAATTCAAACACTATGTGTGTACTACTAAATGTTTACCAGCTCTTCAGGAGTAAAAGATGTGGCATAATCAATGGTCTACTTTCTTTTTTTTTTTTTTTTAATAAATAAGCACTTGTTTCCTTTCCACCACATCATTATTGAATTTTTAGATTCTCTTCCCTCTAGTTTTATAGCATATTTCCATGTGATGTCTTACTTCTTTTTTATAATGACCATTAGCCATCTAGGATTAACTCTACTACATCTACCATTTAGACTTTGAAACACTCTCCTAACAGAAGTAATTGCCTCATGTATATCTTTCTCCAGTGCACTATAAAAACCTCTCTCAAATTAGTCTTATTAAATTCCATATATGACTACATAACTATCCACCTCGAAAAGTCTTTAGTGGACTCATGATTGTATGTCTCTTGTAAAAGCCCTGAATGAGCTGTTAAAACTCCAATTAAAATATGCCACAAAAGTATTCTTACAGACATTTCTTTAATACAATTTTCTGAAAGCATATATTACAATGCATTACACCATGCTGATGGAAATACAAAAAATTAACACAGCAAGACCTCATTTTGAAGAAGGTATAGGCTAATGAGACACACAGCAAAATATCACAGATTAATGTGATACAGAGGAGTAAGATGTGCTGAATAAATATGAAAAGTAGTTAGTAATCTACCTGGGAGTCTAAAGAAAATATTCATGTGGAAGCAGACATCCTGTGGGGTATATTCTCCACAATGTGGAAACTGAAGCTCTGTAGAATATCATCTCCATGATGTGTTGAGGATAACCAGAACGTCTTCCTGGGCTGAGTTAATGGTATTGATCACTTCAGCTATAGTCAGGGATGGATTTTGTACTGACTTTTCTAATTAGATGATTACCACCATAGGGATAATTTTTCAGAGGGTGAGTTCAATAAAACATGAAATAAACCTCATGAAAATTCCTCCCACAACACCAGAGGTTATTAGGAAGGGATGAATATATTTTGATTGTATTTGGTATATGGGGTGTGCCTGAATCTTTGGAAGTCTGAAGCAGATGGTGTTAGGCTGAATTTATTTATTTATTTTTTTCCTCTCTTTTTTGTATAAGTGCAAGTTCCGATGGAGGGTCAGAGAGGGGATGGTCTGTGATGCAGTAAGTGTCAGGAGCAACACAGAGAACCATGGAAACAGGCCTTAGGATCTATACTCTTTCCAGAAGCCAGATCTCACAGAATTTCTACAGAGTCAGGTAGGTGAGTTATGGGATGATTAACACCCAGGTGCCCTGGATGCCTCAGGCACCTCGTCTCAGCAAATCCCAATCCTCATGGATATTTCACCTCCTGCCCCCACCTCAGAGTCACAGTGCACCAACACTGTCAACAGGGGCTCTGCCAGGTGTGTGTGGGGGTTGGGGAGGGTGGCTGGGAGCCTCTGGCTCAAATGCTATGCTGGAGTGGGAACTGCAGGCCAGAACAAGGAACACTGCTATTTCTTATCTTTTTGATAACAGCCATTCTGACAGGTGTGAAGTGATATCACATTAAGGTTTGGATTTACATTTCCTTGAGGATTACTGAAGTTGAGCATCTTTTCATGTGCCTGTTGGCCACCTACATGTCTTCTTAGGAAAAAGATCCTAAGAAGGATCTTCTGCTCATTAAAAAGAAATGTTTCCCCAAGTTTAGTTTTTTGAGTTCTTTGTATATTTTAGATATTAACCCCTTGTCAGATTTGTCATTTACAAATATCTTCTCTTATTCAGCAGTTTGCTTTTCCATTTTGCTGATAGTTTCCTTTGCTGAGCAAAGTATTTTTTAGTTGATAAAGTTCAATGGCACCCCACTTCCAGTACTTTTGCCTGGAAAATCCCATGGACGGAGGAGCCTGGTAGGCTGCAATCCATGGGGTCACTAGAGTCGGACACGACTGAGTGACTTCACTTTCACTTTTCACTTTCATTCATTGGAGAAGGAAATGGCAATACACTCCAGTGTTCTTGCCCGGAGAATCCCAGGGACTGGGAAGCCTGGTGAGCTGCCGTCTATGGGGTCGTACAGAGTCAGACACGACTGAAGCGACTTAGCGATAGCGATAGTTCCATTTGTTAATTTTTGCTTTTGTTTTCCTTAACTGAAGGACATATCTGAAAAATATTGCTAAGACCAATGTCAAAGACTGCAATACTGATGTTTCCTTCTAGGGGTTTTTAAGGTTTCAAGTCTTGAAACATCTAAGACTTTAATCTGGATTGAGGGCTTGCATGTGTGGGTGTGGGTATGTGTGGATAGTATAAAAAAGTAGTCCAGTTTAATTCTTTTGTATACAGTTTTCCAAATATTGAATATATATTGAACATATATTGAACATATATTGAAGAAGTTGTCTTTTCCCCATTATATATTCTTACCTTGTTTGTCAACAGATGAATTGACCATATAAGTGTGGATTCATTTATGAATTCTCTATTCTTTTCCATTGATCTTTATGACTGTTTTTGTGCCAGTACTATGCTATTTTTTTACCTGTAGCTTTGTAGTATAGTTTGAAATTACAGAATGTGATACTTCCAGTTTTGTCCTTTGTTCTCAAGATTGTTGTGTCTACTCAGGGTCTATCATGTTTCCATACAAATTTTAGAATTATATTTTCTAGTTCTGTGAAAATTGTCCTTGGTGTTTTGATACAGATTGCATGGAATTTGCAGATTGGTTTGGGATTATTGTTCTATTAAATGTTAATTCTTTCAATCTGTAAGTACAGTATGTCTTTTCATTTGTTTGTATCATCACAATGTCTTTCATAAGTATCATCATTTTCCAAGTACAAGTCTTTTGCCAGTTTAGTTAGATTTATTCCTAGGTATTGTATTCATTCTGATGCAACTGATTACAGTTTAATTGTTTTAGTAATTTCTCTTCTGATAGTTGGTTGTTTGTGTATTAGAAATGCAACAGAGTTTTGTATACTGATTTTTTATTTGGAAACTTTACTGAATTCATTGATGAATTCTAATAGTCTCTTGGTGGCATCTTCAGGATTTTCTGTATATAGTATTGCATTATTTGCAAACAGTGACCATTTTACTTCTTCCTTTCCAATATGGGTGCCTTTTATTTATTTTGGCTTCCCTCGTGGCTCAGCTGATAAAGAAATTCACCTGCAGTGCTTAGGAGACCTGAGTTCAATCCCTGGGTTAGGAAGATCTGCTGGAGAAGGGCACAGCAAGCCACTCCAGTATTCTGGCCTGGAGAATCCCATGGACTGTATAGTCCATGGAGTCACAAAGAGTCATTTATTTATTTATTTATTTATTTATTCTCTCTCATCTGATTGCTGCAGCTTGGACATCCAATACTATATTGAATAAAAAATAGTGAGAATTGGCATCCTGATCGTAGAGAAAACACTTTCAGCTGGTGGATGGTTAAGCATCTGCACTAATAGGCTAAAGGGAGATCTCCAATATGGCTTTTGCAAGCACTAATGTCCTCATGGTAGAATGAGTCTATAAAAGTGTTGCTACTGTATCTACTTTCCCAAAGGGGGTCCCAATTGCCTCCTACCTCTCAGGAGGTGTTTCAGGATCAACAAGTGCATCTGACCCAGGCTCATTTCTAATTACTACCTCTGCACTGGGGTTTAGAGCATGTCAGATTTAGCTCAAGCCCTTTAAGAGTGGAGTCTCTGCCCCTTTGCACTTCTTACACCAGTCCCGCTGGCCTTTAAAGCCAGCCGTTCTTGGGCTCATCTTCCTGGCACAGGATCCCCGTGCTGGGGAACCTGATGTGGGGCTCAGACTCCTCATTCCTTGGGGAGAAGCTGTGCCACTTCTATTATCCTCCTGCATGTAGGTCACCTACCTGAGCATGAGAATCACCTACTCATGTGTGTGTATTTTGACTATACTACATCTCTTTCTTTCCTACACATCTCATTATGGTTCCATCTTTGAATCTTTAGCCCTCTTTACTGTAGGGCTCATTAGAACCATGAAAAATCTAATGTGCACCATGATCTTTGTAGGGTTTGTGTTGGAAATAAGGAGAACTACTGACCTTGAAATACTTTGTTTTGCTTTTTTACTTTAACAACTCTCTGGACTCAGTTCCAATGAAAATTCTTTGGAAATGATATTCTCTGACTTGCTTGTTCCTTCTTCTTCTCATACAAAATTTTGTGCATAATCTTTACATCCAGCTTTTAAAGATCATTTTATATTTGAAAAAAATATTTTTCACTGCTTCTATAATACATTGTTTTTAAGATATGCACAAAGTGTTTATTCACCTATAACTGCTCTTTCATATGGATGTTTGTGTATTAAGAATGATCTAGGGCATAGATAAACATAATAAAATTATTTATCATGTTTAACATAAGTAGAACAACCTAAGTGAAGTATGTCATGTATAACCTATTAAAATTATTGAATCTGATCAGTGTATTATACTAAAGATTGTTTTTATATATTCATAATATTATACTCCTATGCACATAAGTAATGCATAAACTAAATGAGCATTTAATGTCTTATATCCTGGAAGGAAGGACATCATGCTTAGTTTGAAAATTCCTTAAAAAGAGTAGATACAATTTTTGTATATCCAAGAAATCTACAATAACTACACAATTATTTTTTACCAATGAGAGATACATTAATGGATAATCCTTCCACTTTTAGAACCCATTTGATTAATTTTACTGACTCTATTCTCATCCATGTAATATGTGATTTGACCTATATATTTTCTAAGATCTCTTCTACTTCTAAATTCCTATGAAATATTTCTAAATTAAACTTTAAATATAATTCGCCTGCCACCATGTACCACACTATAGTCTATGATAATGTCAGAATTTGCTTCAAAGCAGACATGCTCTGTTCTTTAAACTGTGTGTGATTTAAGAAGTTTGGCACTAACTTTATTTGGATGACGCAAAGAGTGAAATCATCTCCTGTTTCTAAGACTATTTTTGGTTCTTTTTCTTATAGAAAAATAAAGGAAAAATAACTTTTCCTCACTAAATATCACATTTTATGTCTAACTACATAGGGTATTCAGTCCTGTTGCTGTGGAAGCATCTGGCAAATGCTCTGCTTGGATGATCTTGGGAATTGAAATTTTCAGCAGCCAAATGAGTTCCCAGGAACTTCTAGGGCCTTGGTGGATAGGATTTTAATGAAGATCAGTTTTCATTTTTATACACAGAATTTCGTTGAAAAAATACTGAAGTGCTTTAAAGCACTGATATCTTAGATTTTCTGGCAAATGCTACATGACATCAATCATTCATTTGAAATGAAACAAATATTGTCAGCATTATTTTCATTTTTATTGTAGCCAACAATATAATCAAATGCGTTTCATTATTTAAATGTGATCAGAGTGATTGGTTTTCAATAAGTAACAAGCATTCAATCTTTACCTGGACTCTTTATTTTCTGCCTCATGTTATGGTGGGCTATCAGTGGACAAACGTTTTTTTAACTTAGTATTCATTAGTAATAATTTTGAGATTGTTTTGTACTCATTTTTTCATTTTCTTAAAACACTAATGTTTAGAAGATACTAAAATATCTTTTAGCAGATCATGAAAAATTTTGATACAGTGAAAGCATGTATCTAACAGCATTATCTGTTAGATATCTAAATTTATGTTTTCTTTGGATCAGTCAGTTCAGTTCAGTTGCCCAGTCATGTCCGACTCTTTGCGACCTCATGGACTGCAGCATGCCAGGCCTCCCTGTCTATCACCAACTCCCAGAGTTTACTCAAACTCATGTCCATTGAGTTGGTGATGCCATCCAACCATCTCATCTTCTGTCATCCCCTTCTCCTCCCACCTTCAATCTTTCCCAGCATCAGGGGTCTTTTCCAATGAGTCAGCTCTTCACATCAGGTGGTCAAAGTATAGTGATTGAGAAGTTATAAGTAATTTATTTTTGTATTCATATTTTTGCTATTATTGTTATCCTGCTTATTTAACTTATATGCAGAGCACATCATGAGAAACTCTTGGCTGGAAGAAGCACAAGTGGGAATCAAAATTGCTGGAAGAAATATCAATAACCTCAGATATGCAGATGACACCACCCTTATGGCAGAAAGTGAAGAAGAATTAAAGAGCCTCTTGATGAGAGTGAAAGAGAAGAGTTTAAAAGTTGGCTTAAAGTTCGACATCCAGAAAACTAAGATCATGACATCCGGTCCCATCACTTAATGGCAAATAGATGGGGAAACAGTGGAAACAGTGGCTGACTTTATTTTGGGGGGCTACAAAATTACTGCAGATGGTGATTGCAGCCATGAAATTAAAAGCCGCTTAAAGTTATAACCAACCTAGACAGCTTATTAAAAAGCAGAGACATTACTTTGTTCACAAAGGTCCGTCTAGTCAAAGCTATGGTTTTTCCAGTAATCATGTATAGATGTGAGAGGTGGACTATAAAGAAAGCTGAGCACTGAAGAATTGATGCGTTTGAACTGTGATGTTGGAAAAGACTCTTGAGAGTCCCTTGGACTGCAAGGAGATCCAACCAGTCCATCCTAAAGGAGAGCAGTCCTGGGTGTTCATTGGAAGGACTGATGTTGAAGCTGAAACTCCAATACTTTGGCCACCTAATGTTGAAAGGTTGTTGTTGAATCACGCGGATACACCGGGATTCTTGGCCCCCGGAGGACAAGAATTCAATCCGGGGCCAGAGACGAGGCTTGATCGTTCAGAGCTTTTGTGTAATAAAGTTTTATTAAAGTATAAAGGAGATAGAGAAAGCTTCTGACATAGGCATCAGAAGGGGGCAGAAAGAGTACCCCCCTGCTAGTCTTCAGCTGGATGTTATATTGTCACTAGCAGTCTGTTAATGAAAGAAAGGAATGTCTTAAAATTCAGAATGGCACCAGGCCCCTCGCCCATAAGATGCATTTTTGGGATAATCTTGGCACCAAATGGTTTATCCTGGGCCATAAAATGAATAACTTGAATCTTAAAGAAGGGCAGACCACCATACAAATAGTTTCATTTACATAGATTAGGGAAACAATATCTGAGTATAACATACTGGTTTGTCAAGTAGGTTTTGGGCCAAGAAGCGGAACCAACTTGGAGACAGAGTTCGGGGTAAAGGCGTAGTACATTAGCATAGCTTAAGACAAACATTTCCATAAGAAAAAGGCATTGGTTATCTCTAGGCTCAAGAATAGCTAACTTCAGGCGAAACCAGGTGTCATTATGGCAACACAGTATTTTAAGAGAAACCTCCCTTTAAATTTGTATAGAGAAGGAAAAAAATATTGTTAGTTTGTTTCCTCCTGCTGCTTAAGAGAGATAAAAATGTATGACACTTGCAGGCTATTTCCTCCATTTGGAGACCCCTCTCTCCTTGGGGACCCCTAGATTTCCTATCAACCTGCCTAGGAAATGACTCTCTCAATGTGAAGAGCTGACTCCTTTGAAAAGACCCTGATGCTGGGAAGGATTGAATGCAGGAGGAGAAGGGGACCATAGAGGATGAGATGGTTGGATGGCATCACCAACTCAATGGATATGAGTTTGGGTAAACTTCAGGAGTTGGTGATGGACAGGGAGGCTGGAAGTGCGTGGTCCATGGGGTCACAAAGAGTCGGACACAACTGAGTTACTGAACTGAACTGAACTTGATGCTTAAGTTCATATTTCATTACTGTAGAATAATTTAGTAGAAAGTATTTCTAAATATTAAACTTAGATACCTGATTTATAATAAATTTATCTTATACCCACTGACTAATATAGTGATTTTTACAAGCTTACATATTGCAAGTTAAACTTATATTCTTTTACTTTACTCTCTAATAATGTATTCTTTGGGATAATTTTATTACATTGTTACATGAGAAAATATTTTATATCATTTTTCTTTCCTCATGTGAATAGTTTATTAGAAGAAACAGACTGTTGATTAGTTGCTATCATGTTCATTTTTTTGGTTCTATAATTTTGATTCAGTAGATTATGGATATTTACTTGAATTATAATTTCTAGGTTTATTAAATGTTTGCCTTTTAGATAAAAGTAAATTACTGAATTAATCTAAACTAAATCAATGGCTCTTTTAATAGTATCTGCCTTGTCCACGACCAAACTATAAATGCTGATTATCTTCTATATCATTGCCTACACCTATGCTTATACCTCTGCAAAAAGAAACGGCCACCCATTCCAGTATTCTTGCCTGGAGAGTCCCATGGACAGAGGAGTCTGGCAGGCTACTGTCCATGGGGTCACAAGAGGCAGACACGACTTAGACATTAAACTATTACTACTATGCTTATACCTACCTCTATCCAAATTATTGATATTTATATAGAGCAGATGTGTACTCTTTAAATTATACATTTTTTCAATACCTCTTCTAGGTTTTATATTTTTATATTCTTGGCCAAGATTTAAAAGTGGGAGATACAATTCAACCATAAATAAAGAACAAAATTTTGTCATTTGCAGGAACATGGATGGACTTGGAAGAAATTATTCTGAGTTAAATAAGTCAAACAAGAAAACACAAATGCTGTATGATATCACATAAGGAATCTAAGAAATATAACAAATGGAATCTAAGAAATACAACAAATTAGTGAACATAATGAAGAAGAAGCAGACTCACAGATATAGAAAAAAAAAAGCTAGTGGTTACCATGGGGGAGGGGGAGACAACATAGGGGTTGTAGAGTGAGAGGTACAGATTATTGGGTATAAAACTACAAGGATGCATTGTACAACATGGGGAACATAGACAATATTTCCTAATAACTGTAAAAATAGAGTGTTACCTTTAAAAATTATATTTAAAAAAAAGTGGGAGGTAGGAGAGTGAGAAAAAGTAGCCTATCTAAAATGACTTTAGTCCAGAACTTAAGGCAGGGATAATAAAGAAAATCCTAATATTGTACCAGGCAAAAGAAATTGAGTTTTAAAAGCTATTTTAAACATGCTTTTGTTGTGCAAGCACATGTCCTTTCTCTATCCTGCCTGAAACTTGCTTAGCCATGGCTTAAATAATACAAAGGCAAGAATTTTAGATACATAGTCTCTGATGGCTTATATTTTCAAATAATTCCCTGATTTCACTTTAAGGAGATACTGAGAGTATGTGTATTGTAACTATAATTTTTTCCATGAATTTGATGAATTTGCTGCTGCTACTGCTGCTGAGTCGCTTCAGTCGTGTCCAACTCTGTGCAACCCCATGGACAGCAGCCCACCAGGCTCCCCCGTCCCTAGGATTCTCCAGGCAAGAACACTGCAGTGGGTTGCCATTTCCTTCTCCAGTGCATGAAAGTGAAAAGTGAAAGTGAAGTCGCTCAGTCGTGTCCGACTCTTAGAGACCCCATGGACTGCAGCCTACCAGGCTCCTCCTTCCACGAGATTCTCCAAGCAAGAGTACTGGAGTGGGGTGCCATTGCCTTTAGGGGTCACAAATCTACCTTGTTTCTTAGATGATTTCCTCTACATTTTATCTTTACTTTGTTTTTATTCTTGTATTAATCTCCTTTTTAGATACCAAACTATTTGCATGTATGGCATCTCAATTCTCCAACAGTTCCACCTTTACCAACTTTTCTTTCATTGTTCCATCTCTCTTTTTCTTTCTGTAGCCTTGTTCTGTTGCTTCCATGTAGAATTTGTACCATCTTTCAACAACTTACCTAAATATGTCATTCCCATTTTATTCTGAGCATTTTATTTTGCCTTTTACTGTTTTAGAGTCAGATCTGTTATTTTTTTTTTCTTTTACTATCATTTTATGGTAAATTTTACAATTTTCTTATAAATGGTTTTGTATATGTTTTATTTTAATAGTGTGTTAGCTCAAAAGTAAGATTTTTTTTTCTAATTCAATGTTTTCTTTTGACTGACTTTTCATTGTAGTTCGAGACATCAGTATAAACAAAGTATGAAAATGCACACAAAGACAGACTCTACGTGGTTCCTCTTACTACATACTTAGTTTTGTTAAAAACCATTCTCTGATGTTTGAAATTGGAGCACAGACTAATACTCACAGTTAATTTCCAGACAGTGATTTTACTTATTCAGGAACCAGAATGAAAGTGGTTTTTCTTTGCTAGGTCCCATTATCACCTACCTGCACATTCATATGAGTCTCTTTTGAGTAAAGAGTTATGAATTATCACTCCTTTGGCATTAAGGCAAGATCAGACTAGGTGTTATGATTTATAAGACGAATTTCAGCCCTCACTTTCCCCCTTTGCTGAGACTGAGTATAGTGTACAACGTACCTAATTGTATTCAACTGATCTGCTTGCATTTTGCCATGTGGTCTCCTTAATATATGATATTTATTTTGGATAAACTTATGAATGGCTACCTTACTTCTCAACTGCATTGATGCCAAACTCTCCCTATTGTTTACTTCAAAGTATATGCAGTATAGCATATATATATTAATATATATATATAATTAAATATATATGGCTTCCCTCATAGCTCAATCGATAAAGAATCTGCCTGCAATGCAGAAAACCTGGGTTCGATTCCTGGGTCAGGAAGATCCACTGGAAAAGGAAATGGCAATCCACTCCAGTATTCTTGCTTGGAAAATCCCATGGACAGAGGAGCCTTGCGGGCTACAGTCCATGGGGTTGCAAGAGTTGGACACGATTTAGCGACTAAACCACCACCACCAATACATGTATATGTATAAACCCAGTTTGAAGCATATGTATATAATATATGTGTGTGTGTCAAGTTGCTTCAGTTATGCCTAAGTCTTTGAGACTCTACAAACTGTAGCCTGTCAGGTTCCTCTGTCCATGGTATTCTTCAGGCAAGAATAATGGATTGGGTTGCCATGTCCTCCTTCAGGAGATCTCCCTGACCCAAGGATCGAAACCATGTCTCTTATTTCTCCTGCATTGCTAGGTGGGTTCTTTACCTCTAGTGCCACCAGGGAAGACCATATTCTATATGTATATATAATATATATATATATATATATAAACTTAGTATATATAGTAAGCATATTAGTATATATACTAGTATATATATTATATTATATTATATACTAGTATATATATATTAGTATATATACTTATATATATAAGTATATATAGTAAGTGCAAATATATACATATTTATATGTATTTATAAATATAAAACATAGGTATGTTTTATAGGTATATTATATACATACATATAAATGGAATATATGAAATACCAAAAGAAGTAAAGCTTTATATACTTATAATTTTTATAGTATTTAAAAGAAATTAAGGCTTCCCTGATAGCTCAGTAAAAAATCCACCTGCCATGTAGGAAACCCCACATTGATTCCTGGGTCGGGAAGATCCGCTGGAGAAGGGATAGGCTACCCTCTCCAGTATTCTTGGTCTTCCCTTGTGGATCAGCTGGTAAAGAGTCCATCTGCAATGTGGGACACCTGGGTTCAATCCTTGGATTGGGATCCCCTGGAGAAGGGAAAGGTTACCCATTCCAGTATTCTGGCCTGGAGTATTACATGGACTGTATAGTCCATGGGGTCTCAAAGGGTCAAACACTTTCACTTCACTTCAAAAGAAAGGTAAATGAAGCATTCATTTGATAACTACTTGAGAAGCATTATTTATGACAGATGTCTTCTTAATACCATCACAGAAATTAGTTCTCCTATTTTGGGAAAGTATCCCAGTGATCCCTATACAACTCCATAAATAAATATGTAAATCTATTTTGAAATTATTCACAGACTATACATTATAGATGTCTGTGATCCAAAGTACTTGCTTGGTAAAATATCTACCTATACACAATGATGATATGCAAATGATTTAACTCGATATAATTAAAGCAATTAAAACTAATGATGCAATAAAAATAAAAGACAGGTAGATAGACATACATGCAAAACTTATTCACCGTAATAACCATGCTACAGTTAAATTTTCCTCAATAAAGTTAATACTTACCTTTAAAGAACTCCATGAAATTCACTAATTTAAATATTTGTTATAAAATAAACATCAGAGTGCAATGAAGTTCATTTATACATTTTAACATTAGTTAAGTGAGAAAACTCATTCCTGAAATAAATGAAATTAAAATAGGGACAGAAGTTAGGAATATCAAAATTACCATATTGAATAACTGTTGAGAAAATTATTCTATGCAAAACAATCAGTTTTGTAAACTAAAGTGTTACAATAAAGCCATAAATGCTGTGTAAATATAATTCAAAATTACTGAATAATATAATGTAACTTGTAAAGCACTATTTGAAATTTTTGATTATTTTACAACTCTTGATTAGATGGAGAGAGAAATAGCTTCCAAATCAATGATTTTATGGGTTTCTGTTGCACTTGTTCAGTATACATAAAGACTTTGAAGAACAAATATTTTGTATATTATTAAATTCATTTGTTGCTGGGAAATAATTGTATCTGATTATACACATAACCAAGTTGCAGTAAAAGTTTTGCCTAAGTTAAGGTACTATCTCATCCTCTGTCGTCCCCTTCTCCTCCCTCCTTCAAACTTTCCCAGCATCAGAGTCTTTTCCAATGAGTCGGTTTTTTGTATAAGGTGACCAAAGTATTGGAGTTTCAGCTTCAGCTTCCAATGAATATTCAAAACTGATTTCCTTTAGGATGGATTCGTTGGATCTCCTGCAGTCCAAGGGACTCTCAAGAGTCTTCTCCAACACCACAGTTCAAAAGCAGCAATTCTTTGGCACTCAGCTTTCTTTATAGTTCAGCTCTCATATCCATACATTCAGTTCAGTTCAGTTCAGTCGCTCAGTCGTGTCCGACTCTTTGCGACCCCATGAATCACAGCACGCCAGGCCTCCCTGTCCATCACCAACTCCCAGAGTTTACCCAAACTCATGTCCATCAAGTTGGTGATGCCATCCAGCCATCTCATCCTCTGTCGTCCCCTTCTCCTCCTGCCCCCAATCCCTTCCAGTATCAGGGTCTTTTACAATGAGTCAACTCTTGGCATGAGGTGGCCAAAGTATTGGAGTTTCAGCTATAATTATTGTATAATAATTGTTAGGATATTTAGTCAATACAAACTGTCAGTCTTTTAAGTGAATACACAATCTTATTATCATTTATATCCAATAAACAAAATTGATAAGTGAAACGTGTTTACTTGAGAGAAGGCTTGATTTAGAATTGTATTAATCATGACTTATCATAGCTAAATTCAATTGTAATTATTACATTAAATTATCTATAATGAGTTTCACCAAAGTATTAAGTAGTATAATAGCATAGATATTCTGTGAAGCATTGCTTTAACTTACAGGTAAAAATAGCAGCAGATTTTTAGTGGCATGTTGGAAACAAATTTGCTATATCAATATTAGAAAGAAATAGTCCCCAGATTGTATATAAATCTAAGGTATTAAATCATTCAGAAACCTGAGACATAATTTTTATGTATTTACAGTAAATTGCACAGTCCAATCAGTCTGCAAAAATCCAATTGTTTCATTGGTCTTTAAAGACAGTAAAGAACAAATAGAAGCTTTTGTGTTCATTCAAGTATGGCTTTGTAAAAATAAGTATATTGCAATATAATTTATATTTTATTTAATAATGTCAATTGTCATATCAGTTAAGTAGAAATTTATCCAAACTTCTAGCAGATTTGGCTAATACAATTGGGAAAATAAGAAGATTTTTGTATAGAAACCCTGGAATGTTATTCACATCTTTTACCTTTACCTTGTATCTATTTCCATAAGAATGGTGGCTCAGAGAGTAGAGAATCTGCCTGCAATGAGTGTTCAGTCCCTGGCTCTGGAAGATTCTGTGGAGAAGGGAATGGTAACCCACTCCAGTATTCTTCCCTGGAGAATTCCATGGATAGAGGAGCCTGGAACACTACAGTCCATGAGGTCACAAGGAATTAGACACAACTGAGCAACTAACACTTTCACTTTTTTCATTTCTATAAGATTAAAATTTTCACATAAAATTTTCCTAATGCATTCCTTATGGATGCTTTAATTTAATTGATATATTTTTTCAGTTTTGCAAAATTCATTTTCCAGTGGAGGAGGAAAGATATATCTTATAATAACTAGCTCCTTTAAATAAAAGGAATATATTTCATTATCATCAAATATTTTAATATTAACCTCTTAATGCTTTTATTAAGTACTAGCCCTTAATTTTAAGATCTATTTGATTTCTTTGGGGCTTCCTTCATGGCTCAGACAGTAAAGAATCTCCTTGCAATGTAGGAAACATAGGTTTGATCCCTGGGTGAGGAAGATCCCATTGAGGAGGAAATAGCTGTTCACTCCAGTATTCTATCCAGGAGAGTTCTATGGAAAGAAGAGCCTGGCAAGCTACAGTCCATGGGGCCCTAAAGAGTTGGACAAGACTGAGAAACTAATACATTTTAAACTGAAAGACAGTCAAGGAGAGGTAGGAGATAAATGCAGTAAGGATACTGATACACTTAACAAAACTGAAATTTGACAAGTCCCTTGCAAGATGGTGGAGTAGAAGCATATGCACCCATCTTCTGTGAAAACCCCAAAATTGCAACTAGCTGCTGAATAACCATCAGCAGGAAAATGTTGGCACCAAAAAAAGATACTCCACATCCAAGGGCAAAGGAGAAGCCCCAAAAAGATGGTAGGAGGGGCAAAATCACATTTAGAATCAAACCTCATACCAGCCAGAGACACTCAGAGGACTTAAACAAAATGTTGTGCACACAAGGACTCAAAGGAACCACGGAGACTGAGCCAGACATGACTGTGAGTATTTAAATGTCTCCTGTGGAGGCATGGGTCAGCAGTGGCCTGCCTCGGGGACAGGGGCTCTGGCTGCAGCAGACCTGGGACACATGGTGTGTGGTGTGTGATCTCCTTTTAGAGGAGATCGCCATTAGCCTCACCATAAAACCGCCAAGCAGACGACCTATAAACTGCAGAACAATTACACCAAAGAAATTCTTGCACTGTTAAGAAAGTTCTAGGACCCATAAACATATTTTCCAACCTGGGGATACTGCCAAGGGATTGAGAAGCCCCAGGGAACTTGACTTTGGAGGCCAGTGGGATTTGATTACAGAATTTCCATAGGATTGGGGAAACAGATGCTTGGAGGGCACAATCAGAACATTGTGCACACCAGGAGCCAGAAGAAAGGAGCGGTGTCTCCACAATAGCCTGAGCCAGTCTTGCCTGTGAATATCCAGTAGGTCTGGCAGAGGTGTAGGTGGAGAGTGGCCTGCTGTGGCTTTAAGGGCACTGAATACACACAGTGCAGGTGAAAGTCCTTTGAAGGAGATCACCATTATCCCTACCATAGTCTGGCCTCAGGCCAAACAACAGGGAGGGAACACAGCCCTACCCGTCAACAGAAAATTGGATTAAAGATTTACTAAGCATCAGCCCACTCATCAGAACAAGACCCAGATTCCCCCACAGTCATCACTGGAAACTTCCACAAGCCTCTTATCCTTTTCCATAAGAGGGCAGACAGAATGAAAACCACAATACAGAAAACTAATCTAATCGATCACAAGGCTCACAGCCTTTTTTAACTCAATGAAACTATGAAACATGCCATGTACTGCCACCCAAGACAGATGGGTCATGTTGGAGAGTACCGAAAAAACGTGGTCCACTGGAGAAGGAAATGCAAACCACTTCAGTATTCTTGCCTTGAGAAACCCACGAACAGTATGAAAAGGCAAAAAGATATGATAGATAAAGATGAACTCCCCAGGTCAGTAGGTGCCCAATATGCTATTGGAGAAGAATGGAGAAATAACTCCAGAAAGAATGAAGAGACAGAACCAAAGAGAAAACAATGCCCAAGTGTGGATGTGACTGGTGATGGAAGTAAATTCTGATGCTCTAAAGAACAATTTTGTATAGGAACCTGGAATGTTAGGTCCAGAATCAAGGAAATTAGAAGTGGTCAAACAGGAGATGGGAAGAGTGAACACCAATATTTTAGGTATCAATGAACTAAAATGGACTAGAATGGACAAATTTAATTCAGATGATCATTATATCTACTACTGTGGGCAAGAATCCCTTAGAAGAAATGGTGTAGCCCTCATAGTCAACAAAAGAGTCCAAAATGCAATACTTGGGTGAAATCTCAAAAATCACAGAATGATCTCTGTTTGTTTCCAAGGCAAACCATTCAATAACACAGTAATCCAAGTCTATGCCCCAACCAAAATGCTGAAGAAGCTGAAGTTGAATGGTTCTATGATGATCTATATGACCTTCTAGAACTAATACCAAAAAAGATGTTCTCTTCATCATAGGGGACTGGAATGCAAAAGCAGGAAGTCAAGGGATACCTGGAGTAACAGGAAAGTTTGGCCTCGGAGTACAAAATGAAGCAGGGCAAAGGCTAACAGAGTTTTGCCAAGAGAACACACTGGTCATAGCAAGTACTCTCTTCCAACAACAGAAGATATGACTCTACACATGGACATCAACAAATGGTCAATACAAAAATCAGATTGATTACATTCTTTGCAGCCAAAGATGCAGCAGCTCTATACAGTCAGCAAAAACAAGACCAGAACTGACTGTGGCTGAGATCATTTACTTCTTACTGCAAAATGCAGACTTAAATTGAAGAAAGTAGGGAAATCCACTAGACCATTTAGGTATGACCTAAATTAAATCCAATTATACAGTGGAAGAGACAAATAGATTTAAGGTATTAGATTTGATAGAGTGCCTGAATAACTATGGACAGAGGTTTATGACATTGTACAGGAGGCAGTAATCAAGCCCATCCTGAAGAAAAATAAGTACAGTAAGGCAAATTGTTGTCTGAGAAGGCCTGAAAAATCTGAGAAAAGAAGAGAACCTAAAAGCAAAGGAGAAAAGGAAAGATATAAGCATCTGAATACAGAGTTCCAAAGAATAGCAAGAAAAAAGAAGAAAGCCTTCATCAGTGATCAATGCAAAGAAATAGAGGAAAACAAAAGAATGGGAAAGACTGAAGATCTCTTCAAGAAAATCAGAGATATTAAGAGAATATTTCATACAAAGGTGGGCATGATAAAGGACAAAAACGTTATGGAAATTACAGAAGCAGAAGATATTAAGAAGTGGCAAGAATACACAGAAGAACTATACAAAAATGATCTTAATGACCCAGATAACCATGTTGGTGTGATAACTCACTGAGAGCCAGACATTCTGGAATGTGAAGTCAAGTGGGCCTTAGGAAGCACCAATATGAACAAAGCTAGTGGAGGTGATGGAATTCCAGCTGAACTATTTCAAATCCTCAAAGATGATGCTGTGAAGGTGCTTCAATCAATATGCCAGCAAATTTGGAAAAATCAGCAGTGGCCACAGGACCGGACAAGGTCAGTTTTCATTCCAATCCCAAAGAGAGGCAATGACAAAGAATGTTCAAACTACCACACAATTGCATTCATCTTAGACTCTAGCAAAGTAATGCTCAAAATTCTCCAAGCCAGGCTGCAACAGTATGTGAACCAGAAACTGCTACATGTTCAAGCTGGGTTTAGAAAAGGTGGAGGAGGCAGAGATCCCATTGCCAACATCCACTGGATCATAGAAAAAGCAATGGAGTTCCAGGAAAAAAAAAAAAAAAAAATCTACATCTGCTTTACTGATTATGCCAAAGCCTTTGACTGTGTGGATCATAAAAAACTGTGGAAAATTCTTCAAGAGATGGTAATGCCAGACCACCTTATCTGCCTGCCTCCTGAAAAATCTGTGTGCAGATTTCAAGAAGGAGCAGTAAGAACCGGACATGGTACAACAGACTTGTTCCAAATTGGGAAAGGAGTTCATCAAGGCTGTATATTGTCACCCTGTTATTTAGCTTATTTACAGAGTAAATCATGCAAAATGCTGGGCTGGTTGAAGCAAAAGCTGGAATCAAGATTGCCAGGAGAAATATCAGTAACCTCAGATATGCAGATAACACCCCATGCTTATGGCAGAAAGCCAAGAGGAACCAAAGAGCCTCTTGATGAATGAGGAGAGTGAAAAAGCTGGCTTGAAACTCAGCATTCAAAAAATGAAGATCATGGATCTGGTCCTATCACTTCATGGCAAATAGATGGGGAAACAATGGAAACAGTGATGGACTTTATTTTATTGGGCTCCAAAGTCACTGCAGATGGTGACTGCAGACATGAGATTAAGTGATCACTCCTTGGAAGAAAAGCTATGATAAACCTAGATAGCATGTTTAAAAGCAGAGACATTTGTTTGCAAAGTTCTGTCTAGTCAAAGCTATCGTTTTCCAGTAGTCATGTGTGGATGTGAGTGTTGGACTATAAAGAAAGCTTTTGAACTGTGGTATTGGAGAAGAGTCCCTTGGACTGCAAGGAAATTTAACCAGTCAGTCCTAAAGGAAATCAGTCCTGAATGTTCATTTGAAGAATTGATGCATAAGCTGAAGCTGCAATACTTTGGCCATCTACCTGATGGGAAGAACTGACTCATTGTAAAAGACCTTGATGCAGGGAAAGATCGAAGGTGGGAGGAGAAGGGGACAACAGATTATGAGGTGGTTGGATGGCCATCATTGACTCAATGGATATGAGTTTGAGTATGCTCTGGAAATTGGTGATGGATAGGGAAGTCTGGCATGCTGCAGTCCATAGGGTCACAAAGAGTCAGACATTAGTGAGTGACTGAACTGAGCTAAATGAGCAACTAACACTTTATTTCTTTATTTCAAGATTTAGTTTTTTCTTGAACTTTGTCTTTACACTGTGTAACTTCGTGCAAAGTATCTTAGAGTGAATCTTTTGAGTCCTTAAAAAATATACACTTTTTTAATATAACATCTTGCTATATTATTACCCCCAAATTTCTTTTTTATATTTGTTGTGTAGGAAAAGATATACAATTTTTTCAACACTGATTTGCTCCATTATTTCTTTGGCAATTGTAATACACAACATCTTATTGTAGAAAGCAAAGGAACAGAAGTCTCTTAATATCCACTAGAAAGGTGTAGTTAATTCAATATCCTTCTTTCATCAAATAGATTTTCCATAAAATACCATTTATTTGTCATCTTGAATTTGCTATTTCTAAAAAAACTCATATTTTAGTCACAAAATCATAACATTCTTTATCTTGGGCCTATACAAAATTTAGTGAAATTGCTTAGATATTGCAATGTTTATGTTTGATCAATTTTAGAATTTTAAATGGAATCTCAAAACCTCTGATATTTCAAATCATTTCAAGTTCTAGATAAATTGCATAAAGTAATTTCGGCAATCCACATTTTAATAAGAATCTGGTTTTTTTCCCCAGTAAAATGATATGAATACATTGGGGATAAAATGTTTTATATTTGTATTTATTCTGAATTAGGTAACTGTTCATTCTGTCATTATAAATGTAACTATTTGCAACCTGTTCATCTGCGAAGCATAATTTATATGTATTGGATCAGCCCGTTTCAAATTGCAATTTGCATATAAATCACCTAGAGATCTTGTTCAAAGGCAGACTTAATAGGCCTATGGTAGGGTCTGAGATTCCACAGTCACATAAGCTCCCAGGTAATGTTGATGCTGGCTGGACACAGACTTCTTTGATTGTCGTATAGTCAGGAAATAATTCTTTAACTGCTAGTTCTGATAAAATTCTATATTTAATAATAAATGCAGCTGTAGCCATTCTACTTATGCACTTAAAGGAACTTTAAAATCCAAAGGCAATTTAAGTATTTGTAGCTACCAGTATTGTAATTTTGCTCTCTGTGGTGTGGGCTTCCCAGGTGGCACTAATGGTAAGGAACCCATCTGCCAATGCAAGAGACAAAAGAGACAATGGGTTCAATCCCTGGGTTAGGAAGATCCCCTGGAGGTGGGTGTGGCAACCCACTCCAGTGTTTTTGCCTAGAGAATCCCCATGTACAGAGAAGCCTGGCAGGCTACAATCTATAGGGCCACAAAGAGAAGGAAATGACTGAAGCAAATTAGCACACGCACAGATACTATGGTATCATCCAATTGGCTGTTACCCATTTCAACGGGTTGACAAAGGCAGTCTTCTGTACAGAATTTGCTATTTCTTTCATTGCTGTCATATCCTTCAGTTAAATGTAACTAAAAATTGAGAGTCATTTTTTCCACATTTCTTTTGGAATTATTTCAAATTATTGGAATAAATTCGTAAGTCCATAACTGAATATTTTGTTCTCTTCCTCTGTGACATTAATACCTTTTCTAGATTTACTGTAATTAATATTTTCAGTCTCTTTTCATTATATCTCTTCATTTACACATTTCAGATTTATTCAGTGAAGAGTTTGTCAGCATTATATTTATCCCCAATTAGTATTATTTTAGAAAAAAGGATTTCATTTTAGGATGTTTATACAGAATACTCTATCTGGGAGAGTTGCTTATACATTTCTTTATTTATCTCACTTTGCTGAGTTAATTTAGCTCACCTATGGAATATGTTGACATAGTATCTTTGTTGGTTTATATGCTTCACATGTCTACTGCCTCTGATTCCTTTAAAACGTGCCACTTAGCTTTTTAAAATGTGTTAATAACACCTGCTTCCATAAATGTTTCCTCACTTGAATCAGAACCATATATATTTGAGGGCAAAATCTATGATCGTACAATTAACATGAATTTTTCTACATGTGCCATTTTGTAAACATCTATTTCATACCTACCTAAAGTAAACAATATTATATATGTTTATCTTATATTCACTTTCCCTTATCCTTAACTTAGAGCAGATATAATCAGAAAATATTTGAAAGAATATTATTTCATGGTAATATGAAACATGCTATGGGGATAACAATCTTACTTTATGAGAGGCACATAAACAGACCTAAGTGAAATTGATAAATAAAGAAAATGTATTCCCAGGGTGATCACATTTTCTCCATCTGCTGCATTATATTGTAAACCTGTTTAATTTGGTTTTCAAATGTTAGCTAACAGCTTGTCTAAAGGTTTTCATATTTTCTTTTCATGATCCAAAATTTCTATGTTGCTTTTTAAAACACATTCTGTTTGAAATTAAAAAAGTAAAACCAGTCAGTGATCATCTATATTATAAATTATGTGTATTATATTATAAATAGGTATTGAATTTTATGATTTTCCTTAAAGAGGAGTATAGAAAGCAAACATGTTGTTTTCATGCAAATCATAAATAAAACCCGGCCACAAAAACATACACAGTTGCCATATCAGGCATACTTTTTTTTAAAAAATTTCCACCATCAAAGTTAGTATTAATATTATTTCAAACTTTATTATGAGTTCACAAAAGCATTATTTTGTGAATTTGAGAACTGTTTCTAGAACATTTTCTTTAACAATCAAACATGAAAGAAAATAATTCAATTTTTTTTTTACTTTTTTAACCTCTGATCTTAAACATAAAGATTAAAAGTGCTCTTAAGATTATATGTTTTTCATATTTATTATGCAATATAGGCATCTGTTAGTAATGTCAAACCTTAGAGTTTCTCATACATGAAAAATAAATAATTTTTAAAATGTGCTGCTGCTGCTAAGTTGCTTCAGTAATGTTCGACTCTGTGCGACCCCATAGACAGCAGCCCACCAGGCTCCCCCGTCCCTGGGATTCTCCAGGCAAGAACACTGGAGTGGGTTGCCATTTCCTTCTCCAATGCATGAAAGTGAAAAGTGAAAGAGAGGTCACTCAGTTTTGTCCGACTCTTTGCGACCCCATGGACAGCAGCCTACCAGGCCCCTCCACCCATGGGATTTTCCAGGCAAATGTGCTAGTGATTTGCAAATTGAGCAAATGTTATCCTCCCAGAATCTTTCAAGGCTATATCAATAGAACATACAGCAATTCAATGCACCCAATACTAATTGATATAAGGAAGCTATATACTCATAATGTTACAACACTTATCACATTTCCTTGAAAATAGTAAGTATGGATAAGCATTTGTAAATTCAAGAGCAAAGAATATAAATTCAACTTCTTGAAGTTCTAAAAGTGTGTGTGGTCTTGGAACCCAAATTTGATCTGATTTTCACATAACTCACTATTAGAAACACTAGCCCAGGAAATGAACCTTGGATCCATACCAGTGTGATATCACACTGGATATTATGATCCATATCACACTGGATGGAATTAGGAGTCTGATTCATACAAGTTATGGGATGCTAATCTGTTAAATTAAAACAAAAAATATATGTACGTGAGTAACACATTTTTTTGCCAGCATGTGTATTGTACTTTCTCCTTGCTTCCTTATCTGAAGTCATCAAGTCATAATTAGAAGGGCTTAAAGAGGGCTTCCCTGGTGGCTCAGAGGTTAAAGCGTCTGCCTCCAATGCGGGAGACCTGGGTTCAATCTCTGGGTGGAGAAGATCCCTTGTAGGAAACGGTAACACCCACTCCAGTACTCTTGCCTGGAGAATCCCATGGACGGAAAAGCCTGGTAAGCTACAGTCCACTGGGTTGCAAAGACTCGGACACGACTTCACTTTCACTTTCAAAGCAGTTAGATGGCCTTGCAGATGGGTTGGAATACTTGCAACTCTTGGTTAAATATTGGTAATGATTGTGCCTGATGATCCCCTTTTACTCTTCCTCCATGCCAGAGGTAACCAATCATTCCTAAACTTCAGGTTGTCACCCACTTAGTGATATTTATTAATGCATTCAATTAGATTTCACTCAAATCCAACCTAGAGGTCACATTCTCTCAGTAATTAACTCTGAATAGTTGCATTCCTACTTACTAATGTAGATTTGAAACTTTAATTCTTACCACAATAATGCAGAGACAGAATTAAAAGAAAGGAAAGCACTGGCAAAGTGAAAAGGAGTTGATGTAAGTTTCTAGAGGTGATAACTAGAGAGAGAACACAGATTGGATTGCTCATATTCTATTTAAATTTGCAGGGAATTTCACAGGATTTGACAGGCATCTTATATAATGAATATCATTTTCACTGTGAAATAGAAGGTAATGTCATTTGATAAGTGCAGTGAAATCAATGCAAGCTTGGAACTGTTTTTGTGAGGAATGTAAATAACTGGCAAAAAATGTGCAAGGATTATAAAGGGAGTCAAGGTAAGGACTCTACTTAGGAGTTTGCCTAAGTAGGCTAAGCAGGCTTTGCATGCTGAGCAGGGCAGGAAAAAATAAGTGTTCTTGGAAAAGGTCATGTAAAGTGTGGAAAACTAGTTGAAGAGACAAATTCATGTCCCTAGGAGAATGAAGATTGTCAGTGAACCAAATAACTTTTGTGAGACTAGGGAAAAGGTGGGATGAGGTTGATGAATAGGAGAAAATGATGAAAAAGAAGAATATTAAAACGAGAGTTCGGAGTCGGTAAAAATATGAAAAAGGCTGTGTTAACAATAATCAGTTGGATTGATTAGAGAGGAAAATAATTGCTTTTAAAAAAGTTTTGTCATCATAAAGACCATGGAATGTTAGCAATAAAAAGGAAAATACTACTGATTTGTGCTGCAAGCTGGATGAATCACTATAAAGTTATAGTGAGTAAAATATATATATATATATATAATTAATAAGTAATGTTAGACTTTTAAATATTTTATCCACATGAATAATGAATTGGTTGGTGAAAAGAATTTGAGTGTTAGGTGAACAATTCTTTAAATAAGCACAGGCTAGTGATCCAGATTTGGGAGAAAATTGTAACCAAACATCATTGCTCCAAGATGTTTAAATAAAGATGAAAAACAATTAGTTTCAATGCCCATGAATAAGCTAGAAGCATACCAACCATTTTCTTGGTCTTATTTCCTGGTAGGAAAAAAAAAAAAATCACAGAGAAAAGAATTCCATTTACTTCTGAAGACTTCAACAAAGTTTATATTATGCTAAGAGAGCTGTAAGTCAGTAAGGGAATCATTGAAAGCAATCCTCACAGACAAAATGAAGGAATTGCTTTATTGGAAGGTGTCCAAATGACAGAGCAGTAGAACTTGTGAAATAAACCAATAATGGAAACTTCGTTTCAGACAATGAAGGTAAGACATAAGAAAAGAGGGAACTGTGTGAGGCTGACTGTATTGAAAAGTATATGGATGTTTCATTAAAAACATCTGATTACATCAGTCCTAAGCCCTACAGAAATTTTCAGCTTCTGTCAAATTTTCAGTGATGAATAAAACTAATTGATTGAGAAAGAGAATTTTGGTAACAATAGTATTATAATCGGAGATTAGTAAATTGTTTCTTATGCTGTAAAATGAATCGTCAAAATGCAAGGGAATTAAAGGATTGGTAAGTAGATTATAGGACCATCCAGAGAAGGCAATGGCACCCCACTCCAGTACTTCTGCCTGGAAAATCCCATGGATGGAGGAGCCTAGTGGGATACAGTCCATGGGGTCGCACAGAGTCGGACACGACTGAAGCGACTTAGCAGCAGCAGCAGCATAGGACCATCTGCTGAAAAGTATAGATGTATTTTATTTGTCATGGATGCATATGCCTTTTGAATTTGCCATTGCAATACATCTGAAATTTTTATCTGATTGCATGCACACACACACAACCAGATAATGAAAATGCTTTTGCACTTAAAGTGAAGCATCTTCCCCTTTAAAAAGTAATGGTTTATCCATTTGGTCCTCTGCTTCTATAATCTGAGACAGTTTCTATAATTGAGATGACCAAGATAGAAAAGCTGATGAAAATAGTTCTAGATCATTAAAAGAACAAATATTTTAATAACAGAAATACTAAGCTGTAATCATCAATATAAAGATTACTGTGCATATGTGTATAGGCTAATATATATTTTACACACACATTCAATTTTCAATTTCATCTATATACATGAGTACATGAGTTATTATTTTTCAGTTTTGGTCTTTGAACCAGACATTATCATGCCAAAGTTAAAACAAAAGTTCTACTGTTCAAGAAAATGAGGAAAACCAGCTTTTCTCTCACAGATTTCTGTACCTCCTTTCACCATATGTGCACTATTTACACAAAATGATTTTCTGATTCCAAAAGACTGGTTCTGTTTGCTTCCCTCTTGTTGCTGGCATGGGAACTCAAGCATGGTCCCTTTGAGGTTCAGCAACTCTTCTATTGCTGTAATAAGTGATCATACAATATAATATACTCCTGCCTCAGGCAATTGTGGAAGCCTGTGTATATAGAGTGACCCAGAGAGTCTGAAGAACTTCCCTGCTTCTGCCACTTCTGGTGCTTAAAATTTCTGTTATTGCTCAATGCAGACACAGGCTCTAACGACAACTCCAGAACAAGTATTCCCTTGTCAAAGTTCATGTTTGAGGTTAAGCATTTTTGGTTCACTTATATGATTTCTGGATGTTCAAGTAAATTTTTGTCAAAAAAAACAAAGGATTGAATGAAAATACATTTTCTGTGTTTAGAAGTGATAAACTGTATATTCTGCTAATGTATACCTTTGTGATTAAATAAGTTATCCTCAGAAATGGTTAATTATGTAAACTTGTTTATCCCATGACAGATATGCATAGTTATCTTGCTCTAAAGAGATAAACATCTGTTGTACTCCAAAGTCTTAAATATGTTGGAAAATACCATATTTTTTACTAAATTGATAAGGATCAGTTTCCAAACAACTGATATTGCTGTATTTAATATAATGCTTGTAGTGACTGTATAAATTCATAAGTCAACAATGGCTAATTTTTGCTGGTTATTTTTTCCTAAAAATTTTTATCTAATAGTTTATACAATATATAATGCTCATCTAAAGTACAATGAAAAGTGATTTGAAAATTGCAAGGAAAGCAACTTTTGAAATATATCATTTTGATGAGGTATATTTGTTTGTAGAAAGCAAAGCATAAATGCAAATATGTCTTTTCATGCCTGCTATTTTCCATCCTATCTCGCACTTCACCTATATTTTGCTATCCCTTTTACATTCAATATCTAAAGAAGCATATTTAGTAAACAATAGCTGTTACATGTTTTCTTCCTATGTACAACTTTGCCTGATGCTTTAAATTTTTGCAGTCTAATGTCTTAAGTACTTTATTGATTAATTATAAATATTGGTCAATGAATATTTTGGTTACCTGATGGCAATAATTGCCAAGGCAACCCTCAATTTCAAATATAAAAATCAATGATAATTTTTTAAAGAAAAGCTAAACATTTGATTTTGATTTTATAAATAAGAACCATAAATATTCACTTTACTGAAATTTCTTCAATTCAAAATCTTAATTTTTACATGATAAACTAAATTAAGAAAACTACATCAATATAATGCAATGCTTATACATATTCAATGGTGATGTGATAAATAGCATTTATAACTATAAGTCAAAAGTAAAATATTTATTCTTAATTCTGGTACAGTCTTAGGATATTAAGTATGATCATTAAAAATGAACTCAGCATCTACAATAGATAATAATAATCTCAGGCTAGTCATGTTTTTTTAGCATATTGTTGTGTCACAGATAGTTTTCATTTATTAAATTACTATGTACAATTTTTGTTCTGTTGCATAGTATGCTCCTAAATGAGATAAAAAAATACATCTAAAGAAATACTTCAAAATGTTTAAGAAGAACAGTAAAATGTATATAAAAGATATCTAATAATTATTCATTGTTATTTTCTTATGTTTTTATTTAGCACATTGTTCCCTAACATTTCAGGCATATAAAGTAGGGCTTTAATACCTAGTTGTTGCCTACCACTTAATTTCAGATAAATCAGATATAGACAATTTATTTATATAGATATAGAGGAGAAATCTATAAACATCAATATTGGCCTAAAATTATTTTCAGTAATATAACAAGAAATCCATAAAATTAAAGGTTAGTTTTTATTTATTAATGTCCTTTAAACAGATATGTTTCAGTACTGAATCTGTGATGAATCAGAAATAGGATTTAGAGAAGTTGCACAATCTGCTTTAGATTATTGCCTCATGTGTAAATAAATATGGAGCACTATTTGGAAGACTTTTGAATAATTTATGTGAGACCCTTAATCTAGTTCCTGGTGTGTTGTTGTTGCTTAGTTGCTAAGACAGATCTGACTCTTGGGACACTATGGACTGTAACCCACCAGGCTCCTCCGTCCATGGGATTTCCTAGGCAAGAATACTGGGATGGGTTATTGTTTCCTCCTACAGGGGATCTTCCTGACGCAGGGATTGAACGTGGGTCTCTTGCACTGGCAGGCAGATTCTTTACCACAAAGCCATCATTAAGAATGATATAATATATATATTATATCATTTTGCGACCCTATGGACTGCAGCACGCCAGGCTTTCCTGTCCATCACCAGCTCCCAGAGCTTGCTCAAACTCATGTCCATCATGTTGGTGAGGCCATCCAACCATCTCATTCTCTGTCGTCCACTTCTCCTCCCACCTTCAATATTTCCCAGCATCAGGGTCTTTTCCAATAAGTCAGTTCTTTGCATCAGGTGGCCAAAGTATTGGAGCTTCACCTTCAGCATCAGTCTTTCCGATGAATATCCAGGACTGGTTTGTTTTAGGATGGATTGGTTGGATCTCCTTGCAGTCCAATGGAGTCTCAAGAGTCTTCTCCAATGCCACAGTTCAAAAGCATCAATTCTTTGGTGCCAACTCTCACATCCATACATGACCACTGGAAAAACCATAGCCTTGACTAGATGAACCTTTGTCGGCAAAGTAATGTTTCTGCTTTTTAATATGCTGTCTAGGTTTGTCATAGCTTTTCTTCCAAGGAGTAAGTGTCTTTTAATTTCATGCCTGCAGTCACCATCTGCAGTGGTTTTGGAGTACAAAAAAAATAAAGTCAGCCCCCGTTTCAACTGTTTTCCCATCTGTTTGCCATAAAGTGATAGGAGCAGATGACACGATCTTAATTTTCTGAATGTTGAGCTTTAAGCCAACTTTTTCACTCTCCTCTTTCACTTTCATCAAGAAGCTCTTTAGTTCTTTGCTTTCTGCCATAAGGGTGGTGTCATGTGCCTATCTGAGGATACTGATATTTCTCCTGGCAATCTTGATTCCAGCTTGTGCTTCATCCAGCCCAGCATTTTGCATGACATACTCTGCATATAAGTTAAATAAGCAAAGTGACAATATACAGCCTTGACGTACTCCTTTCCCAATTTGGAACCAGTCAGTTAGTTCATGCACAGTTCTAACTGTTGTATTCTTGACCTGAATACAGTATTAATAGTTATAACACTATTATAATTATTGTATATGTTATACATAAAATAAAAAACATTCTTAAACTGTATTTTAAAATGTTTATATGTTGATGTTGATAGATATTTTATTGTAATTGAATATGTATATATAATACTCATAGTTAGAGGTCATATCAAATTGTCCAATGTTTAAGAACATGGACTTGAAAGAAAGACTGAATGGGTTCAGAAGTATGACACTGGACAATTTAGTTAACATCTTAGCCTTAGTTTCTTGACCTATGAAAATGGGAATAGTAATCAGGTCTATGCTCTTTGTTTCTGAGGATTACCTTTAAGTAATCAATATACATAATTAATGTTTTAAATATAGATATTTGTGACATGATTTTTTATCTTCTAGGTTATTTCTCAATATTTAGCTATTCTTGATCAATCAAAAAGATCTTTCTTAGACAAATTGAAGTGAAAATATGAGTTATTGCCTTTTTAAATTTGAAGTAACTGTCTTTGATCAGTATCTAAGTCTTGAGAATAGACACTGAAATAGCAAATGGATATACTGCTGTTTTCACTACAAATGGATCATAGAAAAGAGTTTGCAGAATAACACTCAGCAGATGAGATCCTAGCAAGTATATATAAATTCCCTTCAGCATTTCTGTTGTCAGTGTGAAGTCTGCTTAAGTGCACAATTTCATGGTTGACTAGTCGTTGTCCTTGGTTGAATTTATTTTCAGTGATGGTAAAAAGATCATTGGTTTTCCAGTTGCTGCTCAGCAGTCATAAATCTATATGGAAAATACCTATTCCAGTGAGTCTTAAACTGTAGATTACATATGTATCTTACATCAAGAACTCTCAATAATCCTAAGCATGTCAATATTGCATAATTGAACTTGAAAATTATCTTTTCAGTCAGTAACAAATCCTCTGCTCAAATAATAACTTTTAAAATGAATATTTGAATCTATACACCACAAAAATAAACTTTATGAAATGAAAATTAACTCATTCAAAATAAAGATATGAAATTATCAAACTAAATTTGTTCTAAATGAAAAGTTTTAACTAATCTACAATTTCCTTTTAGAATTTTTAGAGCTAACCTTTGGACAAAAGACATTAATATTCTCAGAATTTTGTTATACATCTCGATTCTGATATGGTGTTGAGTGCAAAAACTTTAGAAGAATATTTATATTAGAGTAAATCAAAAATCAAAGAAACCAAAATGTCCAGATCCATTTTTATCTCTATGTCAGAGAAAACATTTTTGATGCATAAATTGAGAGGTGGGTTATTCGTACCCTTTTGTGAACTGCATTTCTTCTTAAAATTTATATGTGGTTAACTCCATCAAGGAAAGTTTACTTTTATATATTTATACAAATAAGTACTTTCTTTTATTTTTTATCTTTGAAAAGTGTTCAAATAAATATTTGATTGGGTTTTTTTTGGTTGTTTCTTTGTTTATTGGGCTTTATTTTCCAAGAAGATACCGGCACAAACACACTTCAGTGTGACATAGCAACATTCTGTAGGATTTACCTATGCTTAATATTTAGAACGGAGAAGGCAATGGCACCCCACTCCAGTACTCTTGCCTGGAAAGTCCCATGAATGGAGGAGCATGGTAGGCTGCAGTCCATGGGGTCGCTAAGGGTCACACACGACTGAGCGACTTCACTTTTACTTTTCACTTTCATGCATTGGAGAAGGAAATGGCAACCAACTCCAGTGTTATTGCCTGGAGAATCCCAGGGACAGGGGAGCCTGGTGGGCTGCCATCTATGGGGTCGCACAGAGTCCGGACACGACTGAAGTGACTTAGCAGCAATATTTAGAAACTTTTTTTCAGTATGTTCCTCAAAACTCTTTATCTCCGTAAAACATCTCACTTCTTTTTTAAAATTTAACTTTTTAATTGGAGGATGATTACTTTGCAATATTGTGATAGTTTTTACCATATATCAACCGGATACAGCTATAGGTATACGTATGTCCCCTCCCTCTGAAACCTTCTTCCCAAAAAATGGGTCAGTCAGTAAGAATTATGGATATTTCTCAAGATACATAAAACAAATGATAAAAATAAAGCATGCTGCTGCTGCTAAGTTGCTTCAGTCATGTAGGACTCTGTGCAACCCCATAGACGGCAGCCCATCAGGCTCTCCCATCCCTGGGATTCACCAGGCAAGAACACTGGAGTGGGTTGGCATTTCCTTCTCCAATGCATGAAAGTGAAAAGTGAAAGTGAAGTTGCTCAGTCGTGTCTGACTCTTGGCGACCCCACGGACGGCAGTCCACCAGGCTCCTCCGTCCATGGGATTTTCCAGGCAAGAGTATTGGAGTGGGGTGCCATTGCCTTCTCCGAAAAATAAAGCATACATAACTTTAAATATGCAAGTGAATTGAAAAAAAAAAGAAAAAAAAAACCTTCAGATAAATCTTTTTCAGAGCACAGGATAAAGCAGCCTATTAATTGCTCTTCCACTGGTATTTGGACATAGGCAAAACACTCTCTGACATACATCACAGCAGGATCCTCTATGACCCACCTTCCAGAATATTGGAAATAAAAGCAAAAATAAACAAATGGGACCTAATTAAACTTAAAAGCTTCTGCACAACAAAGGAAACTATAAACAAGCTGAAAAGACAGCTTTCAGAATGGGAGAAAATAATAGCAAATGAAGCAACTGAGAAACAAGTAATCTCAAAACTATACAAGCAACTCCTACAGCTCAACTCCAGAAAAATAAATGACCCAATCAAAAAATGGGCCAAAGAACTAAATAGACATTTCTCCAAAGAAGACATACAGATGGCTAACAAACACATGAAAAGATGCTCAACATCACTCATTATCAGAGAAATGCAAATCAAAACCACTATGAGGTACCATTTCACACCAGTCAGAATGGCTGCAATCCAAAAGTCTACAAGCAAAAATGCTGGAGAGGGTGTGGAGAAAAGGGAACCCTCTTACACTGTAGGTGGGAATGCAAACTAGTACAGCCACTATGGAGAACAGTGTGGAGATTCCTTAAAAAACTGGAAATAGAACTGCCTTATGACCCAGCAATCCTACTGCTGGGCATACACACTGAGGAAACCAGAATTGAAAGAGACACATGTACCCCAATGTTCATCACAGCACTGTTTATAATAGCCAGGACATGGAAGTAACCTAGATGTCCATCAACAGATGAGTGGATAAGAAAGCTGTGGTACATATACACAATTGAGTATTACTCAGCCATTAAAAAGAATACATTTGAATCAGTTCTAATGAGGTGGATGAAACTGGAGCCTATTATACAGAGTGAAGTAAGCCAGAAAGAAATACAGTATACTAATGATACATATGGAATTCAGAAAGATGGTAACAATAACCTTGTATACGAGACAGCAAAAGAGACACTGATGTGTAGAACAGTCTTTTGGACTCTGTGGGAGAGGGTGAGGGTGGGATGATTTGGGAGAATGGCATTGAAACATGTATAATATCATATTTGAAACAAATTGCCAGTCTAGGTTCGATGCACGATACTGGATGCTTGGGGCTGGTGCAGTGGGATGACACAGAGGGATGGTACGGGGAGGGAGGAGGGAGGAGGGTTCAGGATGGGGAACACATGTATACCTGTGGCGGATTCATGCTTATATATGGCAAAAGCAATACAATATTGTAAAGTTAAAAAATTAAATAAAAAAAAGGAAAATCCAACTAAGATTCATGTCTGAGTTGGTATATTAATTATCTATTACTATATAAAAATTACCCCCACAACTTAATGGCTCTGAACAATATAAGTTTATTATCTCATAGTTTCAGTGGGTCAGGAACTTGGATGTGGCTGAGATGTAAGGTTCTGGCTAAAGTTACTTTATATGGATGTAGTTAAGATTTTGGCAGGAGTCTCCAGTACTCTTGCCTGGAAAATCCCATGGATGGAGGAGCCTGGTAGGCTGCAGTTCATGGGGTCGTGAAGAGTCAGGTACGACTGAGCGACTTCACTTTCACTTTTCACTTTCATGCTTTGGAGAAGGAAATGGCAACCCACTCCAGTATTCTTGCCTGGAGAATCCCAGGGACGGGAGCCTGGTGGGCTGCTGTCTATGGGGTTGCACAGAGTTGGACACGACTGAAGTGACTTAGCAGCAGCATGGTTATCTGAACATCAAAGGATGACTCACTCACATGGCTCTTGGCAGGAGACCACAGTTCCTTCCAGACTGCTGGCCATCAGCCTCCTTAAACCTATTCTATGTAAGCTTCTCCATAGCGACTTAAGTGTACTCATGATGTAGAAGCTGTCTCCCTTCAGAGCAAATAATCTGAAGTAGAGATCAGATAGAAAAGCACAAAGGTATATAACCTAGTCTCCTAAATTACAAACTATAACTTCTGCTCTATACTATTCATTAGAAGCAAGTAACCACGTTAAGTCCTCAAGGGGAGGATGATTAGGATTTACTTTTTGATAACTGGAGTTTTAAAGTATTTGTAGACAGGTGAAACCAAGCAGTTTATCTTCTACCCATAGATTATTTCTATTTCTCCCACGTTCAAAATATATTCACCCCTTCACAAATCCATTAGGAATTTTATCATATTACAGAAACAACTCATAAGAGTGAACAGGAGAATGTTTGTCTCCTAGCTCCTCATCTGTGATTTCAGATAGCTTCTGATATGAAGCATTCATTTCAAAATCATACTGCTCCCCTGATATTTTATTCAGGGGTATGTGATTGTTTTGAACCTACTATGAAGCTTCCTTGAAATAAGAGACATTGTCAAGAAGTTGAAATCTGCCATAAAGAATAAGAAGAAAAATGTATTTTAAAAATAATTTCTTTTTTTTTGTGTGTGTGTGTATAATGTGATGGGAAATTTTCTTTTTTTTTTTATTTTATTTTATTTTTAAACCTGAAACACTGTATTAGTTTTGCCAAACATCAAAACGAATCTGCCACAGGTATACATATGCTCCCCATCCTGAACCCTCCTCCCTCCTCCCTCCCCACACCATCCCTCTGGGTCATCCCAGTGCACCAGCCCCAAGCATCCAGTATCGTGCATTGAACCTGGACTGGCAACTCATTTCATACATGATATTACACATGTTTCAATGCCATTCTCCCAAATCTTCCCACCCTCTCCCTCTCCAAGAGAGTCCATAAGACTGTTCTAATTTCTTAATTCTTCTGTGGTCATAGGTAAGTAACCACAGACGAGGTATCATGCTCAACGTTTAGTTACAGTTTGGCTGTGTTTCTAACTTCTGAAATTTAGCCAAATCAATATTTGTTCTGCTCTAGTACTCACACTGAATGTCAACCAGTCCTTTTATTTTATCTTAAAAATCTGCCAAAATCCTCACTCATTATCAGTTCCGAAAGTCATTCAATTCCTTAACTCCTTAGTTTCAGAGAGATTGTTTTCTGCAGGTACACTTCTCTTTGCTTAAGTAGTACATTCAGATTTGTTTTGTACATGTAAATATGATCCCTTCCTTCGGAATCAACTCACAGTATTTGCAGATAATCTTCACCAAATAACTGGGCTCCCCTGGGGACTCAGATGGTAAAGAATCTACCTGCAATGCAGGAGACCCAGTTGCAATCCCTGGGTTGGAAAAATCCTCTGAAGCAGGGGATGGAAACCTATTCCATTATTCTTGCCTGGAGAATTCGGTGGACAGAGGAACCTGACAGCTACAGTCCATGGGTTGCAAAGAGTTGGACATGACTGAAACACCTCACTTTCACCAAATAACCAACTCAAATTAAGAAGTGGATAGATGAGGAATTACTACAAATCAGCTAACCACTCTGTAGCTCTGAGTTAGAACCATAGCATAGCATGGATTTAGTGCATTAAGGGAGAAAATAAGTAAAGTCATTAAATAGTGAGACCAATCTGAAGAACAAGAAACTGTATGCTAACTAAGTGGCCAAGGGGTAGGTATTTGGCTACCATAAAAGATTATTATGTTAATTTAAGGGTATTTTAATTATCTATACTTGAGTATTCTAATCCCCAGGCCAGGTCTGGAACCTTATGAATCTTTTATGCACTTCAGATGGTGGAAAGCATGAGTTAGGGCTTCATAACTCCAGGCAGAGACCAAAGAAAGTGTTCAGAGTCCATCAGCACAATGAGAGTACCATCTGGTCATGTCCTGCCTAGTTCCTGGGCATATTCTCAAAATTATATTTGTACACTTTTGAGTTAAAAATTATCTTGCATCATCTGGTTACATGACACACAACCCTGCTTTATCACTGGTCCATGTTTCACTGTCAGTCACTGAAGATGTTGGCAACTTTTATCCTTTTCTTCATGATCATGAAATTTTTCCCCCCAGTTAAAGTGTAATTCAATTCTCAGATATTCTTCATTTATTCTTATTTCTCTTTAATTTTTATACATCTTATAAAACTTCTTCAGTTGCCTTCATGGATTCCTCATCATATATTAAACCAATGCATTACTTAATGCTTGAGAAGCATTGGCAGAGGGTATAGGTATCTTAATGCTTGAAACAGCTTCTTAGGACTTATATTTTCCCCAATTGTTAATTGTATGTGGCTTATAAATCATGTTTTCATAAACAATAAACATCAAAAGATCAAAGTTAGTGATTAAAAAGGATATGAAAATGAAAGGTAAAGTTGCTCAGTCGTGTCTGACTCTTACCGACCCCATGGATTATACAGTCCATGGAATTCTCCAGGCTTTTCCCCTCTCCAGGAGATCTTCCCAACCCAGGGATTGAACCCAGGTCTCCCACACTGCAGGTGGATTCTTTACCACCTGAAGCACAAGGGAAGCCCTCCCACCACGACCCCCACAAAGGGATATTAGTCACTGCAAAAACATTTTATGTTGTTATTTTTCAGTAACTGAGTCATGTCCAACTCTTTGGGACCCCATAGACTGCAGCATATCAGGATTCCCTGTTCTTTTCTATCTCCTGAAGTTTGCTTAAACTTATGTTCATTAAGTCAGTGATGCCATCCAATCATCTCATCCTCTGTTACCCCCTTCTCCTCCTGCCTTCAATCTTTCCAGGCATCAGGGTCTTTTCCAATGAGTTGGCTCTTCATATCAGGTTACCGAAATATTGACGCTTCAGGATCAGTCCTTCCAATGAATTTTCAGGGTTGATTTCCTTTAGGATTGACTGGTTTAAGCTCCTTGCTGTCCAAGGGACTCTCAAGAATTGTCTCCAGCATCACAATTCAAAAACATCAATTCTTCCTTGCTCAACCTTCTTTATGATTCAACTCTTCACATCTGTACATGGCTACCAGAAAAAGTACAATTTCGACTATGTGGAGACCTTTGTCAGCAAAGTGATGTCTCTGCTTTTTAATATGCTTTTTAATATTATAGGTTTGTCATAACTTTTCTTCCATTGAGCAAGTGTCTTTTAATTTCCTGGCTGCAGTCACCAGCCACAATGATTTTGGAGCTGAAGAAAAGAAAAATTATCACTGTTTCCACTTTTTTCCCATCTATTTGCAATGAATTGATGGGATCAGATACCCATATAGTTTTTTGAATGTTGAGTTTTAAGCCATCGTTTTCACTCTCCTCTTTCACTCTCGTTAAGAAGCTCTTTAGTTTCTCTTTGCTTTCTGCAATAAAGGTGCTGTCATCTGCATATCTGAGGTTATTGATATTTCTCCCAGCAATCTTGATTCCAGCTTGTGCTTCATCCATCTTGGCATTTTGATGTACTCTGCACATAAGTTAAATAAGCAGAGTGACAATATACAGCCTTGATGTACTCCTTTCCCAATTTGGAAATGGTCTATAGTTCCATGTCTGGTTCTAACTGTTGCTTCTTGACCTGCATACAGATTTCTTAGGAGGCAGGTCAGGTGGTCTGGTATTCCCATCTCTTTAAGAATTTTCCATAGTTTGGTGTGATTCACACAAAGGATTTAGCATAGTCAATGAAGCATAAGTAGATGTTTTCCTGGAGTTACCTTGTTTTTTCTGTGATCCACAGATGTTGGCAACTTGATCTCTGGTTTCCCTGTCTTTTCTTAATTGAGCTTGTACATCTGGAAGTTTTTGATTCACGTACTGTTAAAGCCTAGTTTGAAGGATTTTGAATGTTACTTTGCTGACATATGACCGGATCACAATTGTATGGTAGTTTGAACAAGGTTGCATTGACCTTGTTTGGGATTGGAATGAAAACTGACCTTTTTCAGTCCTGCAGCCACTGATGACTTTTTCAAACTTGCTGGCATATTGAGTGCAGCACTTTAACAGCATCACCTTTTAGGGTTTTAAATAGCTTAGTTGGAATTCAATCACCTCCACTGGATTTGTTCATAGTAAAGCTTCCTAAGCCCCACGTGGTCTTAGAGTCCATCAGGTTCCAACAAAGGTCCATCTTGTCAAGGTTATGGTTTTTCCAGTAGTCATGTATGGATGTGAGAGTTGGACCAAAAAGAAAGCTGAGCACCAAAGAATTGATGCTTTTGAACTGTGGTGTAGGAGAAGACTCTTGAGAGTCCTTTGGACTGCAAGGAAATCCAACCAGTCCATCCTAAAGGAGATCAGTCATGAGTGTTCATTGGAAGGACTGATGTTGAAGCTGAAACTCCAATACTTTGATCCCCTGATATGAAGAGCTGACTCATTGGAAAAGCCCCTGATGCTGGGAAAGATTGAGGGCAGGAGGATGAGATGGTTGGATGGCATCACCAAGTCAATGGAGATGAGTTTGAGTGAACTCTGGGAGTTGGTGATGGACAGAGAGGCCTGGCGTGCTGTGGTCCTTGGGGTTGTGAAGAGTTGGACATAGCTGAGCGACTGAACTGAACTGAACTGAAGGCCCACTTGACTTCACACTCCAGGATGTCTGTTTCTAGGTGAGTGTCTATACCCTTGTGGTTATCTGGGTCATTATTTTATAGTTCTTCTGTGTATTCTTTGACCCCACTTCTTAATCACTTCTGCTTTTATTAGATCCTTGTGGTTTCTATCCTTTATTTTGCCCATTTTTGAGTGAAATTTTCCCTTAGTATCTCCAATTTTCTTGAAGAGATCTCTAGTCTTTCCTATTCTATTGTTTTCCTCTATTTCTTTGCATTTGTCACTTAAGAAGTCTTTCTCTTTCTCCTTGCTATACTTTGGAACTCTGCATTCAGTTGGGTATATCCATCCTTTTTTTTGCTTTATATTTCACATCTATTCTGTTTTCATCTATTTGCAAGGCCTCCTCAGACAATAGCTTTGGCTTCTTGTATTTCTGGTTTTTGGGGATGGGTTTGGTTTTGGTCACCACTTCCTATATGAATTTCTGTCCATAGATTTTCAGGCATTCTCTCTACTAGATCAAATAACTTGAATCTATTTGTCACCTTTACTGTATAATCATAAGGGATTTAATTTAGGTCATACCAGAATCATTGAAAGGTTTTTCCTATTTTCTTCAATTTAAGCATGAATTTTGTAGTAAGGAGCTCATGATCTGAGCCACAGTCAGCTCCAGGTCTTGTTTTTACTGATTGTATAGAGCTTCTCCATCTTAGTCTGCAAAGAATATAATCAATCTGATTTCAGTATTGACCATCTGGTGATGTCTATGTGTAGAATTGTCTCCTGTTTTTTTGGAAGAGGAAGTTTGTTATGACCAGTGTGTTCTCTTTGCCAGAGACACTTAGCTTTTGTCTTGCTTTATTTTGTACTCCAAGACCAAACATTCCTGTTACTGTAAGTATCTCTTGAGTTCCTACTTTGGCATTCCAATCCCCTATGATGAAAAGGACATCTTTTTTTTTTTTTTGGTGTTAGTTCTAGAAGGTCTTGTTGACCTTCATAGAACCATTCAAGTTTAGCTTTTTCTGTATTAGTGGTTGGGGTATGGACTAGGCTTATTGAGATTTTGATTGGTTGCCTTGGAAGCAAAGAAAGATGATTCTGTTGTTTTTGATATTACACCCAATTACTACATTTCAAACGTTTTTGTTGACTATGAGGGCTACTCCCTTTCTTCTAAGGGATACTTGCCCACAGTAATGGATATAATGGTCATCTGAATTAAAATTGCGCTTTTCTGTTCATTTTAGTTCACTGATTCCTAAAATGTCGATGTTCACTCTTGCCATTTCCTGTTTGACCACTTTTAATTTGCCTTGATTCATGGACCTCACATTCCAGATTCCTATGCAATATTGTTCTTTACAGCATCAAACTTTACTTTTACCACCAGACACATCCACAACTGAGCATATTTTCTACTTTGGCCCAGCCTCTTCATTCTTTCTGGAGCTATTTCTCTGCTCTTCCCCAGTAGCATATTGGACACCTACTGACCTTGGGGGCTCATCTTCTGTTACCATATTTGTTTTGCCTTTTTTTTTTTTTTCAATTTTATTTTATTTTTAAACCTGAAACACTGTATTAGTTTTGCTGTTCACGGGGTTCTTGAGGCAAGAATACTGAAGTGGTTTGCCATTCCCTTTCCCCCTTAAGTATTAGTAGAAATTTCAAGTAACATATCAGATTTGGAAAACATACTTTAAACACTCTATAGTATATATAAATGTGGTGTCATGTAAATATATTTAGTCTTTTTCTCCAGTTCCTGGCACAGAGCTCCTAAAACTCTTAGAATTCCCTGAGTGATAATGATGAAAGACACTTCTTTTGTTCTAATGAAACAACTGTTGGAGGGCCCTTAGAGAGATAATGTTCAGATGGAGACTGTTGTCAGAAATATCAAGCTTTGATTACGAGCCTAGAACTTTCAGCCTCATCACTTAACCTCTAGGGAAGGGAGGCTAGAGATTGAATTAATAATTGATTGAATATGACTGTAGCATGGATCCTCTATAGAAACCCCTTAACAGTGGCATGTAGAGTTTCCAGGTTGGTGAAGGCATCCATGTGCCAGGGGAGGGTGGCCAGTCCCAACTCCAAATGATAGAGGACAAATGTTAGGACTATCAGAAAATTTGTTGGTGGTATTGGAAAACACCACAGAATAAAGTACACATATACTGTCAAATATACTGAGAACTCCCAGAGAATTTGACTTTGGAGACCAGTGGGAGACTGAGCCAGACTTGCCTGTGAGTGTCCAGATGTCTTTGGTGTCTCTTGGCAGTGAAAGTGCAGAGTTCTAACCTCTAGACCACTGGGGAATTCCCTGTTAACATATTTTTTCTATCATTTAACAAACCATACAGAGGAAAAATCTGCAAATACTGTTTCTTTGGCTTAATACTTGGCACCAGTAAATACAAAATCCTGCTTTAAAAAAATAATGTATTGCTTAGACCTTCAAACAATTTTGAAGCCCAATTCTGGGCTTCCCTGGTGGCTCAGACGGTAAAGTGTCTGCCTGCAATGCGGGAGATCTGGATTCGATTCCTGTGTTGGGAAAATCCCCTGGAGAAGGAAATGGCATTCCACTCCAGCACTCTTGCCTGGAAAATCCCACGGATGGAGGAACCTGATAGGCTACAACCCATGGGGTTGCAAAGAGTCGGACACAACTGAGTGACTTAACGTTCACTTTCAAACAATTTTGGAGAAACTGTTCTGGTACTATGAAACTTTTTTAAAAATATGGGCTACATAATTCATATATGTCTGATAAAAATATTTATACACATAATTTCTAATTATATTTGTGTTACACATTATTTATCATTTAGCAATAATTTCCACAGATGATGATGCCCTAAAGTTGAATCTAATACCATCATAATAGTTGCCTTATTCTGTAGGAATATTACTTTGTCTCTCTATACTTCCACTTCATGTTTTGTAATTTGGAGATGACACTGATACTCTAAGCTTAAGGAGGAAACTTTGAATATATATAAATTGCACATGTATGATACATTGTATATGTTGGAAAAGGTTTTTTGGGGGTTGATGTAAACTCAAATTATTATAGTAAAATATAAACAGCTGCCTTATCACATGTAAATTATGGTGTCAAGGATTGAGCAGATAAACTACCTACCAAGTTCAGCAACATAATTGTGTAAGTCCTGAATTTTTTATAATGTAATTTGGTGGCAATAGCTTTCTTTTTTATAAGGGATTTTAAAAAATATTCATATTTCTGTTCTTTGGATTGTCAGTCTGAACTTTCAAATCAAAAGAAATTCTGAAGGAAGAGTTTGATTATCTAAAATGAAGTATTCTAAATTATGGAAATGCACCTCAAACGAAATGAGAGAGAAATCATAATGAAGGTGCTTTTTCTTTTGAATATATTCTCCTAAAGTGTTGCAAAATAGAAGTTATTAATATAGTAAAATATTCTTTTTTAAGTTTAAAAATTCTGCCACTCTAAATAATCAGAAAACTTTGCATTAAATTTCTACATAGTAGACTTTTCAATACAAATCTTTCAAGTTTATCTTCACCAAAGCTGTTAAAAAATAACAATATATTTTTATAAACAGAGGTATTTTTATATTTTCCCTCAAACAATTCAACCATTCTTTGATGCTTATAGTGCATGTGTACACGCAAGGTTGGCATTTCTGATATAACTTTTATTCAATTATACAACTTATTCATAGAGTCCAGTAGTTAGAGGTTGTAGCAACTAGCAACCAGTCTTCTATTTTACCCCAATCATTTAAATTATGAAGACATAAAGAATATAGGACACTAATAATAAGATATAGCCATTTACCAAAATCAAGAATAGGGGAAGGATTTCTGATGATCATAGCATCACTGAGGTTGATATTACTCCTGGACTTCTGCATTCTGTGCTGTTTATTGTGCATATGCATATAAAACTATTGAGGCAAAATTATTATTTACTTCCACATTCTTCCATGAATTGGAGACATGAGAGCTAAATTAATGAGAAAATATAAGAAAATGGGATAGTCATTTTATCATGATAGCATAGAAAATGAATTTGTAGAATTTTTCAGCTTTCTTCCCTACCTAATTCCTGCCTACCGTAAATTAAGGAACAAAATTTGAGGGCAACTCAATATTATGAAACTTATCAAGCATACAGTATGGTTGAAGTAATTTTACATAAATATTCACATACTCACTATATAAAACTACAGTTAATATATCACTATTTATCTTGCTATGCTCTGCATTTCAAAATAAATTGCAGATATCATGACACTTATCCCATAATATAACTAGGTGCAATTTATTATTCTCAAGAGATTTAATTTTCTTTTGAACTAAACCTTAAACTTAATGAAATGCAAAAAATTAAGTGTTTCATTACATAAGATCTCATAAATACATATACATGTACAACACAAAACTCTACAAAGATACAGAAATCTGTCAGTTCATTTCAGATCAGTCACTCAGTTGTGTACAACTCTTTGTGACCCCATGGATTGTAGCACACCAGGCCTCCCTGTCCATCACCAACTCCCGGAGCTTACTCAAACTCATGTCCAACATGTGGGTGATGCCTTCCAACCATCGCATCCTCTGTTGTCCCCTCTCCTCTTGCCTTCAATCATTCCCAGCATCAGGCTCTTTTCCAGTCAGTCGGTTCTTTGCATCAGCTGGCCAAATTACTGGAGCTTCAGCTTCAGCATCAGTCCTTCCAATGAATATTTAGGACTGGTTTGCTTTAGGATGAACTGGTTGAATCTCCTTGCAGTCCAAGAGACTCTCAAGAGTCTTCTGCAACACCACAGTTTAAAAGCATCAATTCTTCAGGGCTCAGCTTTCTTTATAGTCCAACTCTCACATCCATACATGACCACAGGAAAAACCATAGCCTTGACAAGATTGACTTTTGCTGGCAAAGTAATGTCTCTGCTTTTTAATATGCTGTCTAGGTTGGTCATAACTTCCCTTCCAAGAAGCAAGCGTCTTTTAATTTCAAGGCTGCAGTCACCATCTGCAGTAATTCTGGAGCCCAAAAATAAAGTCAGCCACTGTTTCCAGTGGCTATTTCCCATATATTTCCCATCTATTTCCCATGAAGTGATGGGACCATGCCGGGGTCCAGCCTCGGCTGATCCAGGGAGTTCGAAGTGGGGACGGCGTCAGCGAGGATCAGGATACAATAGTTTCAATTAGATATTAATTAGAGATGTAAGGAGTAATAGAATGGGGATAGCTCAGTAGGAAAATTCAGTGGAGAAAAGAGGCTGAGTAGCTTGGTTTACGTGGGGGACCAATAAAACTTCAAGACAAGAAGCTTGCACCACTTACGTAGGCCGCAGGTGTCCTTCCGTTCTCCCGAAGGAGAGGAGACACTGAGGCCTCCCCGGTCAGATCTTAGAAGCCCAGGCAAAATTAGTAAGCTTGGTGGGTTCCGCGCTCCAGATGGAGACTCAGCCAGAGTGAGAGAGAGAGACATGGGGAGACCAGTATTTCGAGAAACTGATCCCAATTCTTTATTTTCCATGGTCTACTTTTATACACTGAGATGTTATGCAAAAGTCACGCAGGGTCAGCAGTCCTGACTTTTATCAAAGTCAGGTGCTTCATACAAATGTATACAGAGGTCTTACGGGTGTTACATCATCTTCTGGCCAGGGGGGCCTGCTGACAATTTATGACCCTCTTCTTGTGACAGCGGTCAGTCAACCAGGACACTTATTTCTCCAGGGGTGATTATTCTTAAACAGACGCCACCCAAATAAAGTTACATTCCTATAGGGTGAGGGTATAGTGGGTTTTAGTTAAGGAAAGAATTTACTTAGCCTAAGGTCTAACGTGATTTATATCAAAGGTTAATACTTATTTCTTCTATATATTCATTAATGTGTGTAAGGGCAGGGGATGTGGAGTCTCAGCAACAAACATTGGCTCAACAAATGAAAAACCCTTCATCAATACAATTTCTAATCAGCCCACTATACTTATACTAATGGTTTTCTAACTTTTCTAAGAAACCTGTTTTTAGAAGGTTTAAAGCATCTCGTGCCTCTCACAGTTGGGAGGCTGTGAGCAATCACATGTGGCCGGACAAGCCTGTCAGGCAGGCTAGAGAACCTTCAGAGGAGTTTGTAGGTTGAAACACTCCTATCACGCCCAGGAATTATTATTAACTGGAGCTCTAAGTTAACTCCTTCGAAAGAGGTGGGGGGGGACAGCCCCCCGTAAAGTCAGAGGTGTAGGGGAGAGGGCAAAGTAGTAAAGTAGGCAGGCTCTGGTTATGGGGGTAGATGCTCGAGGATTTCCAAGGGGACTCCTGAGGCTCGATCCCGCCTTTGCGTATGTCGAGCCTCCTTCCTTATGACCTTTGCCATGGGCGGAGTGCCTCATGCCGGCCCCCAACAGGACCAGATGCCATGATCTTAGTTTTCTGAACGTTGAGTTTTAAGCCAACTTTTACACTCTCCTCGTTCACTTTCATCAAGAGGCTCTTTAGTTCTTCTTCACTTTCTGTCATAAGGGTGGTGTCATCTGCATATTTGAGATTATTGATATTTCTCCTGGCAATCTTGATTGCAGCTTGTGCTTATTTCAGCTCAGAGTTTCTCATGATGTACTCTACATTTAAGTTACATAAGCAGGGTGACAATATGCAGCCTTGACGTACTCCAGTCAAGTACCATGTCTGTTGTTCCATGTCCAGTTCGAACTGTTGCTTCATGACCTGCATACGGATTTCTCAAGAAACAGGTCAAGTGGTCTGATATTCACATACTTTTAAGAATTTTCCACAGTTTGTGGTGATCCACACAGTCAAAGTCTGTGGCATAGTCAATGAAGCAGAAATAGATGTTTTTCTGGGACTCTTTTGCTTTTTCAATGATCCAACGAATGTTGGCGATTTGATCTCTGGTTCCTCTGCCTTTTCTAAAACCAGCTTGAACATCTGGATGTTCACGGTTCACGTACTTTTGAAGCCTGACTTGGACAATTTGTAGCATTGCCTTTCTTAGGGTTTGGAATGAAAACTGACCTTTTCTAGTCCTGTGGCCACTGCTAAGTTTTCCAAATTTGCTGGCATATTGAAGGCAGCACTTTCACAGCATCATCTTTGAGGATTTGGAATAGCTTAACTGGAATTCAATCACCTCCACTAGCTTTGTTCGTAGTGATGCTTCCTAAGGCCCACTTGACTTTTCATTCCAAGATGTCTGGCTCTAGGTGAATGATCACTCTATCATGGTTATCTGTGTCATGAAGATCTTTTTTGTATAGTTCTTCTGTGTATTTTTGTCACCTCTTCTTAATATCTTCTGCTTCCATACCATTTCTGTTCTTTATCAAGACCACCTTTGCATGAAATGTTCTCTTGGTATCCTTAATTTTCTTGAAATGATCTCCAGTCTTTCCCATTCTATTGTTATCCTCTATTTCTTTGCATTGATCACTGAGGAAGGCTTTCTTATCTCTCCTTGCTATTCTTTGGAACTCTGCATTCGAATGGGCATAACTTTCCTTTTCTCCTTTGCTTTTCACTTCTCCTTTTTTCACAGCTATTTGTAAAACCTTCTCAGACAGCCATTTTGCTTTTTTGCATATCTTTTTTCTTGAGGGTGGTCTTGATCATTGCCTTTTGTACAATATCATGAACCTCCACCCATAGTTCATCAGGCACTCTGTCTATAAGATCTAATCCCTTGAATCTAGCTCTCACTTCGACTGTATAATGGTAAGGGATTTGATTTGGATCATACTTGAATGGTCTAGTGGTTTTCCCTACTTTCTTCAATTTATGTCTGAATTTGGCAATAAGGAGTTCATTATCTGAGCCACAGTTGGCTCCCAGTCTTATTTTTGCTGATTGTATAGAGCTTCTCCATCTTTGGTTGCAAAGAATATAGTCAATCTGATTTTGGTCTTGACCGTCTGGTGATGTCCATGTACAGAGTCTTCTCTTGTGTTGTCAGAAGAGGGTATTTGCTATGATCAGTGCGTTCTCATGGCAAAACTCTATTAGTCTTTGCTCTGCTTCATTCTGCACTCCAAGCCCAAATTTGTATGTTACTCCAGTTGTTTCTTGACTTCCTACTTTTGCATTCCAGTCCCCTATAATGAAAAGTACATCTTTTTTGAGTGTTAGTTCTAGAAGATCTTGTAGGTCTTCATACAACAGTTCAACTTCACCTTCTTCAGTGTTACTTGTAGGGGCAAAGCCTTGGATTTACTGTGATATTTAATGGTTTGCCTTGGAAAATGAACAGAGATCATTCTGTCGTTTTTGAGATTGCATCCAAGTATTGCATTTTGGACTCTTTTGTTGACTATGATGGCTACTCCATTTCTTCTAAGGGATTCTTGCCAACATTAGTAGATATAATGGTCATCTGAGTTAAATTCACCCATTCCAGTCCATTTTAGTTTGCTGAGTCCTAAAATGTCAATGATCACTCTTGCCATCTCCTGTTTGACCACTTCCAATTTGCCTTGATTCATGGGCCTAACATTCCAGGTTCCTATGCAATATTGCCCTTTACAGCATCGGACCTTGCTTCTATCACCAGTCACATCCACAGCTGGGTATTCTTTTCGCTTTGGCTCCATCTCTTCATTCTTTCTGGAGTTATTTCTCCACTGATCTCTAGTAGCATATTGGGCACCTACTGACCTGGGGGGTTCATCTTTCAGTGTCCTGTTTTTTGCCTTTTCATACTGTTCATGGGTTCTCAAGGCAGAAATGCTGAAGTGGTTTGCCATTCCCTTCTCCAGTGGATCACATTTTGTCAGAACTCTTCACCATGACCCGCCTGTCTTGGGTGGTCCTACAAGGCATGGCTCATAGTTTCATTGAGTTAGACAAGGTTGTTGTCTATGTGATCAGATAGATTAATTTTCTGTGATTGTGATTTTCAGTCTGTCTGCCCTCTGATGGAGAAGGATAAGAGGCTTGTGGAAGCTTTCTAATAGGATAGACTGACTGAGGGGGAAAATGAGTCTTGTTCTGATGAGGGAGACCATGCTCAGTAAATCTTTAATCCTATTTTCTGTTGATGGATGGAGCTGTGTTCCCTCCCTGTATTTACCTGGGGCCAAACTATGATGGGACATCCAAGGAGCCATGGCTGTGGCTGCACGGGTGCAGGAAGGCCTAGAGGAGCTATCCCATGTTGAAGGTCAGGAAGGGCAGCGGTGAGGAGATACCCCATATTTAAGGTAAGGAGCAATGGCTGCGCTTTGCTGGAGCAGCCGTCAAGAGATACCCAACGCCCAAGGTAAGAGAAACCCAAGTAAGACGGTCAGAGAAGGCAATGGCATCCTACTCCAGCACTCTTGCTTGGAAAATCCCATGGACGGAGAAGCCTGGTGGACTGCAGTCCATGGGATCGTGAAGAGTCAGACACGACTGAGTGACTTCCCTTTGACTTTTCACTTTTCTGCATTGGAGAAGGAAATGGCAACCCACTCCAGTATTCTTGCCTGGAAAATCCCAGGGATGGGGGAGCCTGGTGGGCTGCCGTCTATGGGGTCGCACAGAGTAGGACACTACTGAGGCGACTTAGCAGCAAGTAAGACGGTAGGTGTTGCAAGAGGACATCAGAGGGCAAATACACTGAAACCATACTCACAGAAAACTAGTCAATCTAATCACACTAGGACCACAGCCTGGTCTAACTCAGTGAAACTAAGCCATGCCCGTGGGGCAACCCAAGATGGGTGGGTCATGGTGGAGAGATCTGGCAGAATGTGGTCCACTGGAGAAGGGAATGGCAAACCACTTCAGTATTCTTGCCTTGAGAACCACATGAACAGTATGAAAAAGCAAAATGATAGGATACTGAAAGAGGAACTCCCCAGGTCAGTAGGTGTCCAATATGCTACTGGAGATCAGTGGATAAATAACTCCAGAAAGAATGAAGAGATGGAGCCAAAGCGAAAAGAATACCCAGCTGTGGATGTGACTGGTGATAGAAGCAAGGTCCGATGCTGTAAAGAGCAATATTGCATAGGAACCTGGAATGTCAGGTCCATGAATCAAGGCAAATTGGAAGTGGTCAAACAAGAGACAGCAAGAGTGAGTGTTGACATTCTAGGAATCAGCAAACTGAAATGGACTGCAATGGGTGAATTTAACTCAGATGACCATTATATCTACTACTGTGGGCAGGAATCCCTCAGAAGAAATGGAGTGGCCATCATGGTCAACAAAAGAGTCCAAAATGCAGTACTTGGATGCAATCTCAAAAAAAAAAAAAAAAAAAAAAAAACAGAATGATCTCTGTTGGTTTCCAAGGCAAACTATTCAATATCACAGTAATTCAAGTCTATGCCCCAACCAGTAACGCTGAAGAAGCTGAAGTTGAATGCTTCTACGAAGACCTACAAGACCTTTTAGAACTAACACCCAAAAAAAGATGTCCTTTTCATTATAGGGTAATGGAATGCAAAAGTAGGAAGTCAAGAAACACCTGGAATAAAGGCAAATTTGGCCTTGGAATACAGAATGACTCAGGGCAAAGACTAATAAGGTTTTGCCAGGAAAATGCACTGGTCATAACAAACACCCTCTTCCAACAACACAAGAGAAGACTCTATACATGGACATCACCAGATGGTCAACACTGAAATCAGATTGATTATATTCTTTGCAGCCAAAGATGGAGAAGCTCTATACAGTCAGCAAAAACAAGACCAGGAGCTGACTGTGGCTCAGACCATGAACTCCTTATTGCCAAATTCAGACTTAAGTCGAGGAAAGTAGGGAAAACCACTAGACCATTCAGGTATGACCTAAATCATATCCCTTATGATTATACAGTGGAAGTGAGAAATAAAATTAAGGGCCTAGATCTGATAGATAGAGTGCCTGATGAACTACGGAATGAGGTTTGTGACATTGTACAGGAGACAGGGATCAACACCATCACCATGAAAAAGAAATGCAAAAAACCAAAACGGTTGTCTGGGGAGGCCTTACAAATAGCTGTGAAAAGAAGAGAAGTGAAAAGCAAAGGAGAATAGGAAAGATATAAACATCTGAATGCAGAGTTCCAAAGAATAGCAAGAAGAGATAATAAAGCCTTCCTCAGCGATCAATGCAAATAAATAGAGGAAAACAACAGAATGGGAAAGACTAGAGATCTCTTCAAGAAAATGAGAGATACCAAAGGAACATTTCATGCAAAGATGGGCTCGATAAAGGACAGAAATGGTAGGGACCTAACAGATGCAGAAGATATTAAGAAGAGATGACAAGAATACACAGAAGAACTGTACAAAAAAGATCTTCACGACCCAGATAATCACAATGGTGTGATCACTGACCTAGAGCCAGACATTCTAGAATGTGAAGTCAAGTGGGCCTTAGAAAGCATCACTACAAACAAAGCTAATGGAGGTGATAGAATTCCAGTTGAGCTATTCCAAATCCTGAAAGATGATGCTGTGAAAGTGCTGCACTCAATATGCCAGCAAATTTGGAAAATTCAGCAGTGGCCACAGGACTGGAAAAGGTCAGTTTTCATTCCAATCCCAAAGAAAGGCAATGCCAAAGAATGCTCAAACTACCGCACAATTGCACTCATCTCACACACAAGTAAGGTAATGCTTAAAATTCTCCCAGCCAGGCTTCAGCAATATGTGAACCGTAAACTCCCTGATGTTCAAGCTGTTTTTAGAAAAGGCAGAGGAACCAGAGATCAAATTGCCAACATCTGCTGGATCATGGAAAAAGCAAGAGAGTTCCAGAAAAGCATCTATTTCTTCTTTATTGACTATGCCAAAGCCTTTGACTGTGTGGATCACAATAAACTGCAGAAAATTCTGAAAGAGATGGGAATACCAGACCACCTGATCTGCCACTTGAGAAATCTGTATGCAGGTCAGGAAGCAACAGTTAGAACTGCACATGGAACAACAGACTGGTTCCAAATAGGAAAAGGAGTTCATCAAGGCTGTATATTGTCACCCTTTATTTAACTTATATGCAGAGTACATCATGAGAATCACTGGACTGGAAGAAACACAAGCTGGAATCAAGATTGCCGGGAGAAATATCAATAACCTCAGATATGCAGATGACACCACCCTTATGGAAGAAAGTGCAGAGGATCTAAAAAGCCTCTTCATGAAAGTGAAAGAGGAGAGTGAAAAAGTTGGCTTAAAGCTCAACATTCAGAAAACAAAGATCATAGCATCTGGTCCCATCACTTCTTGGGAAATCGTTGGGGAAACAGTGGAAACAGTGTCAGACTTTATTTTTTGGGCTCCAAAATCACTGCAGATGGTGACTGCAGCCATGAAATTAAAAGATGCTTACTCCTGGGAAGAAAAGTTATGACCAACCTAGATAACATATTGAAAATCAGAGATATTACTTTGCCAACAAAGGTCCATCTAGTCAAGGCTATGGTTTTTCCAGTGGTCATGTATGGATGTGAGAGTTGGACTGTGAAGAGAGCAGAGTGCCAAAGAATTGATGCTTTTGAACTGTGGTGTTGGAGAAGACTCTTGAGAATCCCTTGGACTGCAAGGAGATCCAACCAGTCCATTCTGAAGGAGATCAGCTCTGGGATTTCTTTTTAAGTAATGATGTTAAAGCTGAAGTTCCAGTGCTTTGGCCACCTCATGCGAAGAGTTGACTCATTGGAAAAAACTCTGATGCTGGGAGGAATTGGGGGCAGGAGGAGAAGGGGACGAAAGAGGATGAGATGGTTGGATGGCATCACTGACTCGATGGACATGAGTCTGAGTGAACTCTGGGAGTTTGTGATGGACAGGGGGGCCTGGCCTGCTGCGATTCATATGGTTGCAAAGAGTCAGACACGACTGAGCAACTGAATTGAAATGAACTGAGTATGCACTCACTGAGCAATAATCTTTACCTTGAAGCCACTCCCTCTAGATAATCGTATAGCTAAGTTACTTATTTCTGTTATGTTGTTGTTCAGCCGCCAAGTCACATCTGACTCTTTGCAACCCTATGGACTGCAGCACGTCAGGTTTCTCTGTCCCTCACCATCTCCCAGAGTTCATCCAAGTTAAAGTTCATTGATTTGGTGATGTCATCCAACCGTCTCATCCTCTATCGCCCTTTTCTTCTTCCTTCAATCTTTCCCAGCATCAGGGACTTTTCCAGTGAGTTGACTCTTTGCATCTGATGGCCAAAGTATTGGAGTTTCAGCTTCAGCATTGGTACTTCCAGTGACTATTCAAGGTTGGAAATATCATTGTCATATCTCCCCTTAAATTTTCTCTCATCAAATATGTTTCTTTTGAGAATTCTATCCAGAGAAAACTGCTCCACCCTGCCACCACTTTCCACTGTTTTACCCTGCCTAATTTTGGTTGCATTTTTTCATTACCTGAAATTATGCTAAATATGTACTTGTTATGACCAACCTAGATAGCATATTCAAAAGCAGAGACATTACTTTGCCAACAAAGGTCTGGCTAGTCAAGGCTATGGTTTTTCCTGTGGTCATGTATGGATGTGAGAGTTCGACTGTGAAGAAGGCTGAGCACCGAAGAACTGATGCTTTTGAACTGTGGTGTTGGAGAAGACTCTTGAGAGTCCCTTGGACTGCAAGGAGATCCAACCAGTCCATTCTGAAGGAGATCAGCCCTGGGATTTCTTTGGAAGGAATGATGCTAAAGCTGAAACTCCAGTACTTTGGCCACCTGATGTGAAGAGTTGACTCATGGGAAAAGACTCTGATGTTGGGAGGGATTGGGGGCAGGAGAAGAAGGGGACGAAAGAGGATGAGATTGTTGGATGGTATCACTGACTCGATGGATGTGAGTCTGAGTGAACTCCAGGAGTTGGTGATTGATAGGGAGGCCTGGAGTGCTGGGGTCGCAAGGAGTCGGACACGACTGAGTGACTGATCTGATCTGATCTGATCCTTCCTTTCAGCAACCATTGAAACTCTGTTCCTTCCTGGCACCCACAATAGAACCTGACATTTAGAAAGCAATCAGTATGTATTTTTGAATAATAAATAAATTAGCAAAAGTTGTAACTCTGACATGAATGTGACCAAAGCATATTTATATATTTGTATTTATCCATATGTACATATATACTTATATATGTATGTGCTTGCTTTTAAAATAATTTGAATATTTACTAAAATTCTGCATTGTATAAAAAGTCCTATAAAAACAGTAACATAACTGAGACAAATTATTAATATTCTAAGACATAAAGATGAAAACATTTAAGTCTAACATGCAGTTTTATTAGCCTGAAAATTATGTAACATTGAAAGAAATTAACTTAATTTTATGGTATTGAATTTACATTGCATTTCCAATATGTATAGAACATAGAAAATATGTAAGTATTTTTTGTTAGTATAAATATCCCTTTGTCCTCTTCACTTCAATATTATTTTTGCTTATTCCTTTCCTTTAAGGAGAGAAATGCTAATATTGATTAAGTATCTTTAGGGTAAACAAGTATATCTAATTCAATGTACATATGATTAGTGAAGACAGATATTTCAACAAGGAAACTGAGATGTACAGAGACACATTATATTCTAGGAATTTCTCCAGGTACAATAATTTCTGTGATAGTTGGCCACAGCTAGGCTCCTCATTTGTACTGAGTGTACCTCTGTTTACCTAGCAGTATAAATCAGGACTGTGTATTTGGGCTTTACCCACCACTGATTTTTAATAATCTGTATTTGTTTCTTTTTTTATGTGAGGACAATGGAATACATGTGGATAGTCTTAGTTCATGAAGATTGTTGTGCCCAGTGACCAACTGTCAAGTGTTGTAAATCTTGACTACCACTTTGTTGATCTTTCCAATCAGGTGCAAAACTCAGATGTATTAATATCTTTTAATTGCTTGGCAAAAAGTCACAAACATCTGCTCATACACAACGTGCTTTGGAATTAGTAATTAAAACAAATAACGCTCTTTTTCAGATGCTACATGATTCACTAGGTTGAATACATCTGTGCTGTATAGAAAAAAGACCATCATTTCACTAGAAATTTACATAGTTTAAAAAAAATACTGTTTCAATCCTTAAATAAAGAATATTTTTGAAAGGTCTCTCTCTATCTCCCTCTGTTGTACAGTGTGTAAGTTTACATGTCAAAAAGTTTTCTAGGAAAACTCTGAAAAGACAACTTGCAAATCATACATTTTGCTTTAGTTTCCTTAACATTATAGATTTGTTCTATGGAAGTTGATCATAAAAAAGGAAACACTTAAATTTAGTTAAATATATTTTTCATTAACATATGCTGTCCATAATAAAGAATGTTCTCCAAATTAATTTAGTTTTGCCATAGGATAAAGACAGGCTTTTTAGAAAGTCATGTTGCATTCTTGTTATGTTTTTCAGGAAGCAATTTGGGTGAATGCTGCTTTTACATAAAATCTAGCTTAATAGTAAGAATTGAAATCTTTGGTAATGATTATATTATTAAAACATTTTACATCAGTTAGCTCAATCACTCAGTAGTGTCCAATAAAGGTCTAATACTAAGATATTGCATCCTAGTCATGTTCTGATCAGAAGATAATGTTCCAATCAGAGATATAAAAGCATTAACCAGATAACTTCTGTTTAAATACATCTTCTGGAGTTTGATGTATCCTATTGCTGATGACTAGACAAACCATCCTTGAAGATTCACTACATGTTTTTTATCTCAGATTCATTTCTTGTCTTTTATCACTTTTTCAGTTTCTGCCTCTGAGAACTGAGTTTCAACTTTACTAGACCTATCTTGAGTCAGCTCACTCTTCCTGGTGTCAGGTTACAGTGAATCCAAAATAGAGCAATTTTTATACCTATAGTCCTGGTTATTTATAACCCAAGCATTGATATGACACTTAGCCAATATTGGGTTTTGGTGTATGCCTAATGGCAGGGGACAAGGAGAAAGTTAAAATTTTTGACATTATTATTGTTTAGTCTACAAGTTGTGTCCTACTTTTTGCGACCCCATGGACTGCAAAGCTCCAGACTTCCCTGTTCTTCACTATCTCACAGAGTTTGCTCAAACTCACATCCATTGAGTCAGTGATACTATATAATCATCTCATCCTCTGTCCCCCTCTTCTCCTTTTGCCTTCAGTCTTTCTCAGCATCAGGGTCTTTTCCAATGAGTTGGTTCTTCCCATCAGGTGGCCAAGTATTGAAGCTTCGGTTCAGCATTAGTCCTTTTATGAATATTCAGGACTGATTTCCTTTAGAATTGACTATTTTGATCTTCTTGCAGTCCAAGCGACTCTTAGGCACCACAGTTTGAAAGCATCAATTCTTCAGTACTCAGCCTTCTTCATGGTTCAATTCTCACATCCTTATAGAATAGTTTAAAAATGCAAACAAAACTGAGGATGCCATATGTAAGCTAAAAGGTACTTGTATTTGTGAGAGATATGGATTGAGTCACAATTCTGTAATTATCAATATACTGTGTATTAAGATATCCTGACTGAAGTCTTGCTTTTTTACTTTGAACAATTAGTTTTACTACGAATGATTTTCTTTAGCATCTAAGTCATACTTTCATCATCTGTATAATGCATTGAAATCTATTATGCCCACAGAAAAGGGGTTATTATGAGAATAAACAAAGGCAACTGATGAAAAACTATACATATTAGACATACCAAATCAATATTTGTTATAAAAAAAGAAGAATTGTTTTTCAGTCCCTCAGTCATGTCTGATTCTTTGCAACCCCATGGACTGCAGCACACCAGTCTTTAAAGTCCTTCACTATCTCCCGTAGTTTGTTCAAACTTATGCCCATTGGGTTGATGATGCCATCCACCCATCTCATCCTCTGTTGCTCCTTCTCCTCTTATCAGGCTTTCCCAGCATCAGGGTTTTTTTTTCCAATGAGTCAACTGTTCGCATCAGGTGGCAGAAGTATTGGAGCTTCAGCTTTAGTGTCAGTCCTTCCAATGAGTATTAAGGGATGATTTCCTTTAGGATTGACTGGTTTGATCTTCTAGCTGTCCAAAGGACTCTCAAATATCATCCACAGCACCACAGTTCAAAAGCACCAATTCTTCAAAGCTCAGCATTCTTTATGGTCCAGTCTCACATCTGTACATGACTATTGGAAAAACCACAGCTTTGACTACATGGACTTTTGTCGGCAAAGTGATACCTCTGCTTTTTAATATGGTGTCCAAGTTTGTCATGGCTTTTCTTCCAAGGAGTATATGTCTTTTAATTTCATGGCTGTAGTCACTGTCTGCAGTGATACTGGAGCCCAAGTAGAAGGGTACCCATTGAAATCTATTGCTGCAAAAAGGAATGCAGAAGAATTAGGCACTAGGATTTAAGAGGGGATCCCACATTTTGTTAAGGGGAAAAAAAGCAATATAATATTCAAACCAAAAAGTTTCGTAGTCTATATTTTTTCACATATATGTGTGTACATGTACATATATATGTATATTCATAGGTCTTCCCTGGTGGCTCAGATGGTAAAGAATCCATCTGCATGTGGGAGAACTGGGTTTGATCCCTGGGGTGGGAAGATTCGCTGGAAAAGGGAATGGCAACTCACTCCAGTATTCTTGCCTGGAGAATCTCATGGACAGAGGAGGAGGGCTACAGCCATTGGAGTCACAGAGTCAGACATAACTGAGTGACTAAGCACAGTATATGTATATTCAAACCACATATAGTCAAAAGAAATCATGTTAAATTTTTATTGTTTTTAAAGATTTTGAAACCAAAGCTAAAATTGTAATTTAGTAATTTTTTATTATGAGCATAAAATTAACTCTACCCATTTAATAATGCATTTTATTGGTTAAGGAACAGAGAAAAAATGTTTAAATTAGCCACAACAAATAAACCTAAATATGCTTGACTTAAAACTCTTCAGTGCTAGTTTTTATGGTATCCAAATTTCAATCAAATGATTTAGTATGTCTGTTCCTAGCTATGTTATTTGCCAAGTCATTATTTTACTCCAGAATAAATCCATGCCTGCTTATTTCTTCTTTGAAATGATTGAGTTATATGGAATCTACCATATTATTGATAACATTATATTCTGTTGGTAGAACAACTTATATTAAATTTGAAGATATATCATCATAGTAGGCAATGTGAATCAAGGCCTTTCCAAAGCAGGAGATATAGTTCAGTTTTAGAAAAATGGCAAGGAACCTCATATAAAATATTTGGTAGAATAGCAGGTAGAATATAACTTGAAATAGATTTATAACATCTTTAGACTGAATTTAATACCTTTGCAAAATTAGGAGAAATATACACTTAGCTAGGGGGAAAGGCACATGCTGTTGTTTTTGTTAAGTCACTCAGTGGTGTTAGACTCTTTGTGATCATGCACTGCAGTACACCAGGCTTTCCTGTCCTCCACCATCACCCGGAGTTTGCTCAAACTCATGTCCATTGAGTTGGTGATGCCATCCAGCCATCTCAATGTCTGCTGCCTGCTTTTCCTCCTGCCCTCAGTCTTTCCTAACATCAGGATATTTTCCAGTGAGTCAGCTCTTCATATCAGGTGGCCAAAGTATTAGAGCTTCAGCTTTCACTTCAGTTCTTCCAATGAGTATTCAGGATTAATTTTCTTTAGGATTGACTGATTTGATCTTGCAGTCCAAGAGACTCTCAAAAGTCTTTTCCAGCGCCACAGTTCAAAAGCACCAGTTCTTCAGAGCTCAGCCTTCTGTATGGTCCAACTCTCACATCCATACATAACAAATGGAAAAACTATAGCTTTGACTATGTGGACCTTTGTGAGCAAAATAATGTCTCTGCTTTTTAATACATTGTCTAGGTTCACATAGTTTAATTTTAAGAATAAATCCTTACATGGTTTGTCATCTATGCCAAAGACATAAAATGCATTTTAAGATTTGGTTCCACATCTTTTCTTCACAGAATTCATGATTGACTCCATGGGTTGTTATAGAATTGTGATATAAATTGTGATACAAAATGGAAAATCCTGCCAATTAAAGGCCAAAAATCTGATGCTAATCTCTAAGATATCTAAAGAATATACTGGTTTTCCAATAGGTTGGAGTCTGTTTACTGGAGTTTGTATATGTAATATACAAAAGGAGGAAAAAAAAAAGTTCCCTCAAATTTTAAAACAGAAAAAATGCACAGCTATTCAATGATTATATTTCTACAAACCAAAAATATATGTTTGACCTTTTATTTGAGTTACCTCAACTCATTTTACTAACAAAGAATTATTCTTCATAACTTTAAGGAGAATGACAGAGAACAGGATTATTGACTATTAAAAATTTGATGTTTTATCTAGCTGCCTGAAGATTCTTTTAATTCATTCAATGATTTTGGGGGTAAGGATTGTTATAAATCTAAGGGAACCAACATTTAAAGATAAATGTACTCCTTTTGTAACTCACACATCTTTGGCCTAAATCTCAGACTCTCTTCCAACTTAAATTTTATGTATCTTACAATTATAATGTAAGTTACTTTTCCTACCATATTTTATTTACATGTCACTAGTGCCCTTTAAGTCACTTCCATCATAGTATTTTCTGGCTTCATCCACTACAAAATGACTTTTCCCTTTGCAATTAATAGGCATTTTGAAAGAGACAGGTTGAGATATTGCAGTGATTCCATCTCTTCAAGTTCTTGTGTTGAAACAATTACAACAGCGGTGTTCTAATGATGGTGTTCTATTTTTCCTATACCATGTTCATGAATTGGAAATCAATATAGTGAAAATGAGTATACTACCCAAAGCAATTTATAGATTCAATGCAATCCCTATCAAGCTACCAATGGTATTCTTCACAGAGCTAGAACAAATAATTTCACAATTTGTATGGAAATACAAAAAACCTCGAATAGCCAAAGCTATCTTGAGAAAGAAGAATGGAGCTGGAGGAATCAACCTACCTGACTTCAGGCTCTACTACAAAGCCACAGTTCTCAAGACAGTATTGTACTGGCACAAAGACAGAAATATAGATCAGTGAAACAAAATAGAAAGCCCAGAGATAAATCCACGCACATATGGACACCTCATCTTTGACAAAGGAGGCAAGACTATACAATGGATTAAAGACAATCTCTTTAACAAGTGGTGCTGGGAAAACTGGTCAACCACTTGTAAAAGAATGAAACTAGAACACTTTCTAACACCATACACAAAAATAAACTCAAAATGGATTAAAGATCTCAATGTAAGACCAGAAACTATAAAACTCCTAGAGGAGAACATAGGCAAAACACTCTCTGACATACATCACAGCAGGATCCTCTATGACCCACCTCCCAGAATATTGGAAATAAAAGCAAAAATAAACAAATGGGACCTAATTAACCTTAACAGCTTCTGCACATCAAAGGAAACTATTAGCAAGGTGAAAAGGCAGCCTTCAGAATGGGAGAAAATAATAGCAAATAAAGCAACTGACAAACAACGAATCTCAAAAATATACAAGCAACTCCTACAGCTCAACTCCAGAAAAATAAATGACCCAATCAAAAAATGGACCAAAGAACTAAATAGACATTTCTCCAAAGAAGACATACAGATGGCTAACAAACACATGAAAAGATGCTCAACATCACTCATTATCAGAGAAATGCAAATCAAAACCACTATGAGGTACCATTTCACACCAGTCAGAATGGCTGCAATCCAAAAGTCTACAAGCAATAAATGCTGGAGAGGGTGTGGAGAAAGGGAACCCTCTTACACTGTTGGTGGAAATGCAAACTAGTACAGCCACTATGGAGAACAGTGTGGAGATTCCTTAAAAAACTGGAAATAGAACTACCTTATGATCCAGCAATCCCACTGCTGGGCATACACACTGAGGAAACCAGAAGGGAAAGAGACACGTGTACCCCAATATTCATCGCAGCACTGTTTATAATAGCCAGGACATGGAAGCAACCTAGATGTCCATCAGCAGATGAATGGATAAGAAAGCTGTGGTACATATACACAATGGAGTATTACTCAGCCATTAAAAAGAATACATTTGAATCAGTTCTAATGAGGTGGATGAAACTGGAGCCTATTATACAGAGTGAAGTAAGCCAGAAAGAAAAACACCAATACAGCATACTAACACATATATATGGAATTTAGAAAGATGGTAACAATAACCCTGTGTATGAGACAGCAAAAGAGACACTGATGTATAGAACAGTCTTATGGACTCTGTGGGAGAGGGAAAGGGTGGGAAGATTTGGGAGAATGGCATTGAAACATGTATAATATCGTGTATGAAACAAATTGCCAGTCCAGGTTCAATGCACGATACTGGATGCTTGGGGCTGGTGCACTGGAACGGCCCAGAGGGAAGGTATGGGGAGGGAGGAGGGAGGAGGGTTCAGGATGGGGAATACATGTATACCTGTGGCGGATTCATTTTGATATTTGGCAAAACTGATACAATTTGTAAAGTTTAAAAATAAAATAAAATCAAAAAATAAATAAATAAATGAATGGGATACTTCACTAAGAGAGGGGCGTCCCTTATCCTTTATGTATTCATTTATTAATAGCAGTATAATTTTATATATTTATCTGATGGGTTATAATTAGTGTTGCTGCTACTTATTTTGCTGTTCAAATTATCTGACCATTGGGGACTCTAAGTTTGATTCTTTTACACTTATGACATATCTTGTTTTGTTATGAATGCTTCCTTTATTTCTGCTCTCATTGAATTCTCCAGACTCATCTTTTAGTCTCCTGCACTGGAATTAATTCCTTCCCCAAAGACTCCTATGAACAATGTTTCTATGAACTCTGCATTTAGTAAGCACACCAAGTTGTATGTAAACACATGACTTTTTGCTTTCTGTTTTTCCTCTTCCTATGACAGAATATGTAAGTCTTCTGTATTGAAGATTTATGAAATTTGTTAGCACAGGGATTTTTTTTTCCCCTGTCCTATTTATCTCCTTTCCCTCTCTCTGTGACTTCTATTGGATTGAATCAATTATCCCTGTGCATTACTTTTTCACATTTTAAAATCTATTTGACTTTCTGTAATAAATTTTGACAATTGCCACTCAGGACTTTTTATTTCAAAAGGTTGTATTCTTTAGTTTTTTTTTTTTTTTTTTTTAATCTGGCCAATCTTATTGATAACAGCTTAATTTTGGTTTTGCCTTAGATGTTATTGTAAGTTACTTTGAGGGTATTAATTTTATTTACATAAAATTTTGTTCTTTTCCCAGCATTCTTTGTTCTTTCTTTGAAAGTTTTTTTCTTTTCATACTATCGACTTCCCCCAAACATCAAGCAACTTTATCTATGCCTGCATGTGTACTAAGTTACTTCAGTCTTGTCTGACTCTGCTACCCTAAGGACTGTAGCCAACCAGGATCCTCTGTCCATGGGCTTCTCCAGGCAAGAACACTGGAGTGGGTTGCTGTTCCTCCTCCAGGGAATCCTCCTTATCTAGGGATTGAACTTAGATCTCTTTTGTCTCCTGCATTGGCAGGAGGGTTCTTTACTACTAGTGCCACCTGGGAAACTTGAATTTTATCTATAATTGTCTGCTAATATTTACAAATATGGGCTTCTTCTGAGACATATGCTTTGCTTATGTTTATTTCTTTAGAATCGGAGAAGGCAATGGCACCCCACTCCAATACTCTGGCCAGGAAAATCCCATGGATGGAGGAGCCTGGTAGGCTGCAGTCCATGGGGTCGCAAAAAGTCGGACACAATTGAGCAACTTCACTTTCACTTTTCAGTTTCATGCATTGGAAAAGGAAATGTCAACCCACTCCAGTGTTCTTGCCTGGAGAATCCCAGGGACGGGGGAGCCTGTTGGGCTACCGTCTATGGGGTCGCACAGAGTCAGACAGGACTGAAGGATTTAACAGCAGCAGCAGCATTTCTTTAGGATAAGTAATACTTTTTGCTCCTCTGGCAATAATTAAAGGAGCTCTGCTAATAGTGTGTTGGTGGTGTACATCATAGGCTGCTTTTAAGGGTATGCAGAAAAAGCCATTTCCTATGCGCACGATATCCAGGGTTTTTGCTAGGTCTCAAGATCTATCCTGGGTGTTTTCAGACACATTATTTCTCTAATTTAGATTGCTGTGCATATAGTTTTAGGGACGACTGTTTCATAACCTTTAAACATTTACCCTGTCAGGAACATCAGGACCACGTCTAAAAATAAATAACAATAAGAAAACAAAATAAAGAGAAGAAATAAAAATAACAAAAAATTCTGATTCCTTGCCTCTCATTTTTAAGTATTCTGTGATGATGGCAAGACTCATTCTTTTGTTTTTCTTTTTGTTTTTGTTTGAGGTTGTGCAGTGAGTAGAGAGGGGAAAGAGAAACTGTTTTTTTTTTTTTTTTTTTGCTTGTTCAGTATAGCAGGTTTCTGTTTTTATTGAATTTAGCTATTTCTGTAATCATCATATGCTTTATATTTCAAGAAATACCTGTTCATGTACTTAGAATGCATGCTTAATGATTTTTCAAAACTGGACTTTTACTGAATTTTTAAAAAATTATTTACTTATTTGGTTGCATTGGGTCTTAGCAGCAGCGTGCAGGATCTTCTTTGTGGCACCCGGGATCCAGAGTGCAAGGGCTCAGTGATTGCCTCATAGGCTTAGTTGCCCCTCAGCATGTAGGATCCTAGTTCCCCTACCAGGGATGGAACCTGTGTCCTCTGCATCAGAAGGCAGATTCTCAACCGCTGTACCACCAAGGAAATCCCTGTGCTGATTTTTAAAAATATTTACATGATTTCGTTAGATTCTGGCAAGGGGTATGATAGCCATCCATGTTTATTCAACTGTTTTTGAACTAAGAATGACCACTGAATTTTAAAGGAAGTCAGAATCAGAAGAAAAAAAACAAAAAACAGTTTTCCATGAACATAAAGGAAATTACTATATATTGCTTTTTAGAAATTGTCTGACTATAGTGTTTTCTCAATGGTTTATTTTATATTTTGTTTAAAGGAAAAATGGCTACTTTCACGGCTTAGGATTTCTGATTTTATTGCTTGCATGAACAAGTAGGGAAATAATGGGTTTTAGTTTAATTTCTTAGGAATTTGCTAGGTAATATACTCTGAATACTAAAAAAAAGAAAACAAAAAACAAACAAAAACACCAGTCCATGAGGCATATTTAGCTTGCAGATATGCTTGTTTTGCACATAAAATGTTTATTTCTGTATTTTAAAATTTGAAGATTTTATTTTCTAATTCTCCAACTTTTTAAAAGAAATAAATTCAACAGATCTAGCACAGTGGGTGAAATTCAATTATCATATGGAAAAATTAGCTGGAGATAACAAATATACTTCTAAAAGGTGTCTGCTTTCCAATTTGCCACAGACTTTTTTAGTGCCTGCTGAAGGTCCAACAATGTATTTATACAGCAATCATTTCTATTCTTTACATTGCATATGTGATTTTATTAGGGATTTGACTTTGTAAAATTTTCTATAATGGAAAAAGATGAAGGAAATAACTGCATTTCCATCAATATATATGAGTTTTCCCGGTGGTGCCAGACATAAGAGACTTGGGTTCAGTCCCGAGACTTGGAAGAACCCCTGGAAGAAAGCTCTGTACCTTTTTTCGTTATGGGAAAGAGAGAAAAGAGAACAAGACCTATAAGTAGAGGAGGTGCAAATATTCCCTGCTTTTCAAAAAGTTCTAGTTATGCTGCTTTTTTTTTTTTTTTTTTTTTGGCAATGCCAGATGGCAAACAGTATCTCAGCTCCCAGACAAGGGATGGAACCCACGTTCCCTGCAGTGCAAGCACCGAGTCCTAACCACTGGGCTGCCAGGGAATACCCAATGCCATTTTACTTTTGAAAAGACCTGCATTAGTACCTGTTTTCCCTAACGGAAAAAAAATCTGACGACGACTTTAATTTTTAAGAAAAAAGTCAAAAAGTGGACGTTGAATTCAATGTTTGCTTTAAAGAAAGAGATTATAGAGGTAGCATGCGCCCTGAGCAGTGACAATAGACCCTACAAGCTCCTTCCCCTGAACCACACTCAGCATCTCAGCATCTAGACATCATAGCTTTGAACTGTCTGTGACCATCCTGCTTTCTTAGCTTTTGTGTTCCTTAGCAACATATATCCTAAGGTAATTGCTTCTTCACTTTTGGCCAGTTTTGTCTTATGAAAGGTTTCATAGGAAGGCTCTCCTTTCTGATAGTGGGGGAAACCTGTACTTTGTTTTCAAGCACTAGTGTTAATTTACATTACATTCGAATGTTGCTAGATACACCAGCAATAAAATTAGCAAAGTAACATTGTTTTCCGCCTGCTTTTTTTTAGTATTACTGAAAATTACTTTTCTTGCAGCATAGACTGCCAATTAGTAATCACCAGACGGTAGCCATCTTCTTAGTTTTCAATTTTTACTAGAAATAATTCTCATATACTGCTGCTCCTTTAACAAGCACCTTTACCATGTGAGATGCATATAAAAGTAATTAAATTTAATAGTCTCATTGCTTTTAAGCAAAGCCATATGGCGTACTTAGATTGCAAATTCTAATTGAAGTCAATGAGATTTTATGTAGAAAATACTTTTGAAAATGTAGCTATGTAATCAAATATATATACAAGGCACCATTTTTATCTTGACAACAGCATCACTCAATACCTTTTTTTCATTCTTTTTCATGCACATTCAAAAGCATTACAGCTGAATCCTCTCTTGCTATGAAAAAAAGAAAACTTTAAAATTAATAATAATAATTGCCTGTGTGTGTCCAATGCATCTTTTTCATTACCCTTCTATCTGAATTTTAATGTTGCAATAATCCCTGGAACAATGTGCTGGATCACAAGAGTGGTATGTAACCGAGATGTGGCCCAATCCATTCACACTTATTCATCCTGTTATACACTTTGAAATAAAAGCTCCATTAAAAAAGCTGTAAGTGTAATGCAAAACAAAACAAAACAGAAATAGCCATAGCCTTATTTGTTTTCCTTTTTAGAATAAATGCTCATAGAGTTTTATGTTCCCAATGTAGATTGAATAGAAGAGAGACAGTAATTCACCAAGGAATGTAAATTAGTGGGACTACAGAAGGAGGAAAATAATTTATCCTACCAACCTCTGGACTCTGGTCATTCACTTATTCGATTTGGAAAACTGGGCTTGGGTAATGTTTTAGACCTGACTCTGGTGAAGGATAACTGTTGCAAAGCCAGAATATATTTCAAGGTGGAAGAGAAAGTGATGAAAAAAAGAGAAAAGTAGTATTTATTCACTGAAACCTCACGAAATGTATGGGCATTCAGAAATCACTAAGCATTCCTGGTAGGACTGTAATCATACACCATTACTATTGAGTTCTGTACTATGCTAAAAGACATATCAATCATATTAATAATAGTTAATGATAAGCTGCGAAAGATGAGGGAAGCAGCTGCAGTGACCTAGAAGGACTGTTTCCCCAATTTTACCGGCTAGGCCGAATTGACAATCATGTGTCCTGAGTGCCTTTGCCAAAGAGAATTTGAAGCAAATCAATTCTTCATTACATATAAACAATAGGTTACTTCCAAAAATAAGTGATACTGAATTTACTAAGATGAAAATTTGTGTTTCTCATCAAAATGTCATAGTAGTAGAAAAGAAATATCTAAAATTATAAAACACTGTATTTCAACAGTAGTAAAACTGATTTCCCAAATACATTTGACAATTAATGTAAAAGAAGCTCTGGTGTTACATACATGCATACATACATACATAAAGCACATTGGTTATTTAGATACATAATTTAATAATTTTATATACTGTTACATAAAAACATGGTAATTGTTGCAAAAAAAATTTCAGATAGTTCAGAAGTGTTAAATGGCTACATAATATTCCATCAAGTGGATGTTGACTGATTCATTGAATATTCCATTTACTCTGTTTGTGCTTTTATATGAGTCTAAAATAAAGCTTTAATTGTATAATATTTTTAGATTTACAGCAAAATTGCAAAGATAATGGAGTTTCCATATATTCCTCACTCAATTTCTTCTATCGTTAACAACATATTGGGTGGGTATAAATATTTGTCACAAATAACGAAAAAATAGTGATACATTATTATTATTAACAAAGCTTCATGTATACTTCATTTGCATTTCTAAAGTTTCTTAATGTCTTTTTTCTGTTCTATGGTGATACCATATAAGATACCATATTACATTTAGTTCAATTCAGTTCAGTTTAGTCGCTCAGTCCTGTCTGACTCTTTGCGACCCCATGAACTGCAGCATGCCAGGCCTCCCGTCCATCACCAACTCCCCAAGTCCACCCAAACCTATGTCCATTGAGTTGATGATGCCATCCAAACATCTCATCCTCTGTCGCCCCTTTCTCCTCCTGCCCTCAATCTTTCCCAGCATCAGGGTTTCAGTTTTTTCCAAAAACTCATTGGAAAAGCTGAGTTCCAGCTTCAACATCAGTCCTTCCAATGAAAACCCAGGACCAATCTCCTTTAGGATGGACTGGTTGGATCTCCTTGCAGTCCAAGGGACTCTCTCAAGAGTCTTCTCCAACACCACAGTTCAAAGGCATCAATTCATCAGCACACAGATTTCTTTATAGTCCAACTCTCACATCCATACATGACCATTGGAAAAACTGTAGCCTTGAATAGACGGACCTTTGTTGGAAAAGTAATGTCTCTTCTTTTTAATATGCTGTCTAGGTTGGTCATAACTTTCCTTCTAAGGTGTAAGTGTCTTTTAATTTCATGACTGCAATCACCATCTACAGTGATTTTACATTCAGTTACCATGTCTCAATCCTCTTTGAGTGTAAGTTTTTCAGGAATTTTGTTTTGTGCCTTGTTTTTATTTTGGTTAGGTATTTTGCATTAAATAGAATGCCCAGCAGTTGGGATAAGTACTGATTTTTTTTTTTCCTTGTTAATAGTTATGTTAGAATGTATATAAGAGGAAACTATATTACAGCTCTGTGCTTATCTCCAGGCAAGCCTGAAAGCCTGATAGTTTCTTTTGGCCAAATAAGAAAGATATGGGCTAGGTCATTATTTATAACATACTATTAAGGTTTTATATTCCCCTGGCAACACCCAGACTCAGTTATGTTATATTATTTAGGTCTATGTAGATTGATGGCTTATGTCTGCTTTAAAGGGTTATACAGCCTGGCTTGGCTTTGTAACCAGTGAAACATTAAAAACACATTGCTGAAGCCTTTTGCTTAAACTCTTCTGAAACTAATATCTCTTGCACGTATCATGATGGTTACAGTCTGGATAAGTGCATCTTTGGGAGCAGTGCCTGAAAGTCCCTTAGTCCCCACTGCTCATCTGTGCTTGTGTTTTCTCCTGCTAGCCCATATTCCTTGCCATTAGGAAATCAATCATATGACCCAGTGCAAAAGACTTCCTGGGATATCTGAGTAAGGATTTATTGAAACTCTAGTCTCATATAAAATTCAGACATTATTATGTAACCGGGACCCAGGAGCAAATGGTACTAAGTGTGGTTACCAAAATGAATTCCTTCACCTCTCTAGTCTCTCTCTCTATTTTTTTAATCTATTTTTTTTTAATTGAAGGATAATTGCTTTACAGAATTTTACTGTTTTCTCTCAAACCTCAACATGAACCGGCCATAGGTATACATATATCCCCTTTCTTTTGAACCTTCCTCCCATCTCCCTCCCCATCCCACCCCTCTAGATTGATACAGAGTCCATGTTTGAGTTTCCTGAGTCACACAGCAAATTCCCGTTGGCTATCTATTTTACATACGATAATGTAAGTTTCCATGTTACTCTTTCCATGCATCTCACCCTCTCCTCCCCTCTCCCCATGTCCATAAGTCTATTCTCTATGTCTGTTTCTCCATTGCTGCCCTGTAAATAAATTCTTCAGCAACATTTTTCTAGATTCCATATATGTGCCTTAGAACACTATATTTATATTTCTTTTTCTGACTCACTTCTTTCTGTATACTAGGTTCTAGGTTCATCCACCTCATCAGAACGGACTCAAAAGTGTTCCTTTTTATGGTCAAGTAATATTCCATTGTGTATATTTACCACAACTTCTTTATTCATTCATCTGTCGATGAATATCTAAGTTGCTTCTGTGTTCTAGCTATTGTGAATAGTGCTGCAATGAACAATGCCATACATGTGTCTTTTTAAATTTTGGTTTCCTCAGGGAAACCAAATATGCCTAGGAGTGGGATTGCTGGGTCATATGGTGGTTTTATTCCTAGTTTTTAAAGAAATCTCCATACTGTCTTCCATAGTGGCTGTATCAATTTACATTCCCACCAACATTACAAGAGCGTTCCCATTTCTCCACACCCTCTCCAGCATTTATTGTTTGTAGACTTTTTGATGATGGCCATTCTAACTGGTGTGAGGTGATATCTCATTGTAGTTTTGATTTGCATTTCATAATAATAAATGATGTTGAGCATCTTTTCATGTGTTTGTTAGCCATCTGAATGTCTTTGGAGAAATGTCTGTTTAGGTCTTTTCCTCACTTTTTTATTGGGTTGTTTCTTTTTCTGGCATTGAGTTATATGAGCTGCTTGTGTATTTTGGAAATTAATCCTTTGTCAGTTGTTTCATTTGCTATTATTTTCTCCTATTTTGAGGGTTGTCTTTTCATATTGCTTATAGTTTCCTTTTCTGTGCAAAAACTTTTAAGTTTAATCAGGTCCCACTTGTTTACTCTGGTTTTTATTTCCATTACTCTAGGAGGTGGATCATAGAGGATCTTGCTTTGATTTATGTCATCGAGTGTTCTGCCTATGTTTTCCTCTAAGAGTTTTATAGATTCTGGTCTTAGATTTAGGTCTTTAATCCATTTTTAGTTTATCTTTGTGTATGGTGTTAGGAAGTGCTCTAATTTCATTCCTTTACATGTAACTGTCCAGTGTTCCCAGCACCACTTATTAAAGAGGCTGTCTTTGCCCCATTGTATATTCTTGCCTTCTTTGTCAAAAAAGGCTTTCTATCTTTTTCCATTGATATATATTTCTGTTTTTGTGCTAGTACCATACTGTCTTGATGACTGTAGCTTTGCAGTATAATCTGAAGTGAGGAAGGTTGATTCCTCCAGCTCCATTGTTCTTTCTCAAGACTACTTTGGCTATTCGGGGTCTTTTGCACTTTCATATGAATTGTGAAATTTTTTGCTCTAGTTATGTGAACAAATTCAATTGGTAATTTGATAGGGATTGTATTGAATCTGCTAATTGCATTTGGTAGTATAGTCATTTTCACAATATTGAGTCTTCCTACCCAGGAACATGGAATATCTCTCCATCTGTTGATGTCATCTTTGATTTCTTTCATCAGTGTCTTATAATTTTCTGTGTACAGTTCTTTTGGCTCCTTAGGTAAGTTTATTCCTATATATTTAATTCTTTTTGCTGCAATGGTGAATGGGATTTATTCCTTAATTTTTCTTTCTGATTTTTCATTGATATTATATAGAAATGCAAGTGATTTCTGTGTAGTATTGATTTTGTATCCTGCAACTTTGCTAAATTCACTGATTAGCTCTAGTAATTTTCTGATACTATCTTTAGGGTTTTCTGTGTACAGCATCATGTCATCTGCAAACAGTGAGAGTGTTATTTCTTCTTTTCCAATCTGGATTCCTTTTATTTCTTTTTCTTCTCTGATTGTGGTACTTAGGACTTCCAGAACTATGTTTAATAATAGTGGTGAAAGTGGAAATGCCTGTCTTATTCCTGATCTTAGGGGGAATGCTTTCAGTTTTTCACCATTGAGAATAATGCTTGCTGTAGGCTTATCATATATGACCTTTACTATGTTGAGGTAGGTTCCTTCTATGCCCTTTTTTTGGAAGAGTTTTAATCATAAATGGGTGCTGAATTTTTCAAAGGCTTTTTCTGCATATATTGAGATTATCATATGATTTTTTATTTTTCCATTTGTTAATATGGTGTATCACATTGCTTGATGTGTGTATATTGAAGAATCCTTGCATTCCTGGAATAAATCCAATTTGATCATGGTGTATGAGCTTTATGATGAGTTGCTGAATTCTGTTTGTAAAATTTTGTTGAGGATTTTGCATCTATGTTCATCAGTGATATTGACCTGTAGTTTTCTTTTTTTGTGTTGTCTTTATTTGGTTTTGGGTGATGGTGGCCTCATAGAATGAGTTTGGAAGTGTTCCTTCCTCTGTAATTTTCTGAAAGAATTATAGAAGGATAGGCATTAGCTTGTCTCTAAATGTTTGATAGAATTCTCCTGTGAAGCCATCTGGACCTGGGCTTTTATTTTTGGGGAGCTTTTTGATCATGGCGTCAACTTCAGTGCTTGTAATTGGGTTGTTCATAATTTCTTTTTTTCTTTTTTTTTTTTTTTTCATAATTTCTAATTCTTCCTGGCTCAGTCTTGGAAGATTAAATTTTTCTAAGAATCTATTTCTTCCAGGTTTTCCATTCTATTGCCATATTGTTGTTCATAATGGTCTCTTATGATCCTTTGTATTTCTGCATTGTCTGTTGTAACTTCTTTTTCATTTGTAATTTTGTTGATTCGATTCTTTTGGTCTGGCTAAAGGTTTGTCGATTTTGTTTATCTTCTCAAATGAACCAGGTTTTAGTTTAATTAATCTTTACTATTGTTTCTTTCATTTCTTTTTCATTTATTTCTGCTCAGATCTTTATGATTTCTTTCCTTCTACTATTTTTTCTTCTTCTTCTTTTTCCAGTTGTTTTAGGTATAAAGTTAGTTTGTCTATTTTATATTTTTCTTTTTTCTTGAGGTGGGATTGTATTGCTATAAAATTCCCTCTTAGAAATGCTTTTGCTGCATCCCATAGGTTTTGAGTTGTTGTGTTTTCATTGGTGTCTAGAATTTTTTTTTTTATTTCCCTTTTGATTTCTTGAGTAACCTGTTGGTTATTTAGAAATGTGTTGTTTAATCTCTATGTGTTTGTGTTTCTTAAGTTTTTCTTTTTTTCTTGTTATTGATATCTAGTCTCATAGAATTGTGGTCAGAGAAGATGCTTGATATGACTTCAATTTTCCTAAATTTACTGAAGTTTGATTTGTGATCCAAGATGTGGTCTATCCTAGAGAATGTTCCACGTGCACTTGAGAAGAAGGTGTGTTCTTCTGCATTTGAATGGAATGTCCTGAAGATATCGATGAGATCCATCTCATCTAATGTATCATTTAAAACTTGTCTTTCCTTATTAATTTTCTCTTTTGATGATCTGTCCATTGGTGTGAGTGGGCTGTTAAAATCTACTATTATTGTATTACTGTCAGTTTCTCCTTTATGCCTGTTAGTGTTTGTCTTATGTATTGAGGTGCTCCTATGTTGGGTGCATAGATATTTACAATCATTATGTCTTCCTCTTGGATCCATCCCTTGATTATTATGTAGTGTTCTTCCTTAACTCTTGTAATCTTCTTTATTTTAAGGTCTATTTGTCTGATATGAGGAATTGCTACTCCAGCTGTCTATTGCTTCCCATTTGCTTGGAATATATTTTTCCATATTCTCACTTTTCAGTTTATATGTGTCTTTAGGTCTGAAGGGGGTTTCTTGTAGACAGCACATATATGGGTCTTTTTTTTGGATCCATTCAGTCAGTCTGTGTCTTTTGGTTGAAGCATTAATTCATTTACATTTACAGTAATTACTGATATATATGTTCCTATTGCCATTTTCTTAATTGTTTGGGATTGATTTTGTAGATCTTTTTTCTTCTCTTGTATTTCTTGATTATATATGTACCTTTAGCATTTGTTGTAAAGCTGGTTTTGTGGTACTGAATTCTCTTAACTTTTCCTTGTTTGAAAGCTTTTTATTTCTCTATCAGTTTTGAATGAGATCCTTGTCAGGTACAGTACTCTTGGTTGTAGATTTTTCCCTTTCAGTACTTTAAATATATCTTGCCATTCCCTTCTGGCCTGCAGAGTTTCTGCTGAAAGATCAGCTGTTAACCATATGGGGTTTCCCTTGTATGTTTCTTACTGTTTCTCCCTTGCTGCTTTTGATATTTTTCCATTGTGTTTAGTCTTTGTTAGTTGGATTAGTATGTGTCTTGGCATGTTTCTCCTTGGGTTTATCCTGTATGGGATTCTTTGTGCCTCTTGGACAGAATTGACTATTTCCCTTATTGGGGAAGTTTTCAACTATAATCTCTTCAAAAATTTTCTCATATCTTTTCTTCTTCTCTTCTTCTGGGACCCCTATAATTCGGATGTTGGTGCATTTTATATTGACCTAGAGGTCTCTGGGAATATCCTCATTTCTTTTCATCCTTTTTACTTTATTCTGCTCTTAAGAATTTATTTCCATAATTTTCTATTCCAGCTCACTGATTCGTTCTTCTGCTTCAGATATTCTGCTATTGATTCCTTCTAGAGTATTTTTAATTTCAGTAATCGTGTTGTTTGTCTCAGTATGTTTATTCTTTAATTATTCTAGGTTTTTGTTAATTGGTTCTTGCATTTTCTCCCTTTTTTTTAAGGTTTTTGATCATTTTACTAAAATTATTCTGAATACTTTTTCAGGTAGTTTGCCTATTTCCTCTTCATTTATTTGGACTTGTGTGTTTTTAGTTTGTTCCTTCATTTGTGTAGTACTTCTCTGACTTTTCATTATTTTTTTTTTAACTTACTGTGTTTGAGGACTCCTTTTCACAGGCTTCAAGGTTGAATTCCTTTTTCCTCTTGTTTTCTGCCTTCCTAAGGTTGGTCCAGTGGTTTGTGTAAGCTTCCTATAGGGTGAGATTTGTGCTGAGTTCTTGTTTGGCTGATTGTTTGTTTTTGGTTGTTTGTTTTTACTCTGATGGGCAAGGGTGAGTGAGGTGGTAATCCTGTCTGCTGATGATTGGGTTTATATTTTTGTTTTGTTTGTTGTTTAGGTAAGCAGCTGCACATGGTGCTACTGGGGGTTGGGTGATGCAGGGTCTTGTATTCAGATGGTTTCCTTTGTGTGAGTTCTCACCATTTGATGATCCCTATGGTTAGTTTACTGTTAATCTAGGGTCTTGGGGTCAGTGCTCCCATTCCAAAGGCTCAGGACTTTATCTCTGGTCAGGAATGAAGAGTCCACAAGTGGATTGTTATGGCATTAGTTGAGATTAAAGAAAATATCCAAAAACGAGAAACCAAAGATAAATCCCAGATAAATGGTCATTACAAAATCTGGCAAGTAATAATTAAAATAATGGAATATACACATATACATATGCAGCCATGTGCAAAGTCAAAACGGTCCAACAACAACAAAAAAAGTACAATGGATTGACCCAGTGAACAAAGAAAATCAAAAATATTTACCAGTTAAGAAAAAAACTAACTAAAGCACAAACTGGAAAACAAAACTAAAGCAAAGTGCCAAGTAGGGAATAAATGAAAACAAAATTAACAAATATGTTGAGAGGAAAGGAAAGAATAGATATGTAGTTAAATATAGATAGATGAAGAAGATTTATATACATTAAAGATTAGCTGCAAGGGGAAAAGAACAGTAGGAAAGGCAAACAAAGGAATAAATGTAGAAAGAATATAATAGGTTTTTAAAAATTAAGAATTAAAATTATAAAGAAGAGAAAAAAAAAAAAAAAAGAAGAAAGAAAAAAGGGGAAAAAAAGGAAAACTCCACAGAACTGGAAAAGCCCAACGAAGAAGCAGAGGTTTATAACAACAATAAAAATTGTGACTGAATACACACATATACATATACACTCATAGCAAAATCAGAACAGTCCAACAAAAATAGAGTACAATAAATTGACCCAGCAAACAAAGGAAACAAAAAATGATATCTACCAGAACAAAAGTAACTAAAACACAAACTGGAAAACAAAACTAAAGCAAGAGGCCAATTGGGGAATAAACCAATGAAAATAAAACTAATAAATATGTAGAGAGGAAAGGAAAGAAAGAATAGATATGCAAAGTTAAATAGAGGCAGATAAAGAAGATTTATATATGTTAAAGATTAACTGAAAGGGGAAAAGAGCAGTAGGAAAAGCAAACAAAGGAATAAATTGAGAAAAAATAATAATATATTTAAAAAATTAAACTTAAAAAAAGAGAAAAGAAAAAAAGAATGAAAACTCCCCAGAACTTCAAAATCTCAATGTAGAGGCAGGGGTTTATAATACCAATAAAAAATGTGACTGAGAAAAAAAAAAAAAAAGAATAAAAAGCTCAAAAGTTTAATTAGATTTCATAGTGACAATACAATCAACAACAATGACAGAGAGGGGAAAAAAGGAAAAACAAATCCAAAAAAATCTACAGAACAAGTCAAAACATAAGAATAATAAATGTTTTTCTTGAGTCACTGCTGTCAGAGTCGTTTCCCTCGCTGGGAGTCACAGTCCACCTCATCTCCCTAGGATGCCCTCCAACACTGTCCTGATATCTGGACCCGTTGTGGGGGCAGTTCAGATTCTAATCTGGTCTTACTCCTATGTGCTCTTGCCTCCAATGTCTGCAGCTATCAGAACTAGTGTGTTTTTTTTTTTATGGGAGCTCTCAGTGACCTTTTATATATTCCACAGACAGAGTTTGCCTAGTTGACTGTGTGGATTTAATCTGCTGCTTATACAAGTGGTGGGAAGGTTTTGGGTCTTCTTCCTTAGTCACACTACCCTGGGTTTCAATTGTGGTTTTATTTCCACCTCTGCATGGGGATTGTCCCCTGGAGTTTGCTCCTGAGGCTGCCCTGGAGGACTTGGGTTTGCCCCTGTGAGGGTCAGGTGTGGAGGTGGTACAGCTGCTTGGGTTGCAGGGGTTCTGGCAGCACCAGGTACTCAGGGGAGTTGGCGGCTAGGGCAACGGGAAATATAGTGCTCTAGAAGGGTATGGCAACTAGGATTGGCTAATACTCTCCAGTATTCTTGCCTGGGGAACCCCCACTCCCTGACAGAGAAGCCTGGCAGGCCACAGTCTACACAACGCAGAGACACGCCTGAAGCGACCCTGCATGCATGGATACAAGACTGTTTTTGCCTATGGCAGCACCGCCCCAGGGAGAGTTGAGTGTGAAGGTGGCATAGCTGCTTGGCTTGCAGGGATCCTGGCAGCTCCAAGTTTGCAGGGACATGGACTACCTTCACTGCAGGAGTTATGACCCTATCAGAATCTTTTTTCAAGCCTCTCATAGCTGGTGATCAGAAGGCCTCTTTGGCCAGTCTTTTTCCATAGCTCCACCCATTCAGGCACTTAGAGAGCTCCCTTGCCTGGGGTCTTTCTCTGTTGTTCTGTGCATTAGGCACATAGAAGGGCCCCCTGGCTGGGGTCCTACTCTGTAGATCCATGCATCAGTCACTTAAAGGAGCACCCTGGGTGGGGTCCTACTTTGTAGCTTAGTGCCTCAGGTGTTTGATGGGCCAGGCTTTTTACTGTTCAGCTGCCTATGCTGGCCTGTGGGAGAGAAAGCCTATGGTGATGGCTCCACACCCTACGTGTGACCTTGCTTCCATGGCTGCCTGGCTTTCTCCACAGGCAATTCCCACCACAAAATCCTCCCCCACGTCCCCTCTATTCGCCTCTCTGCAGTCAGCAGCAGCCCTCACTCTGGGATTGCTCCACAATCCCAAACTCCAGCTCCCAGCCACTGCACCTTCCAGGGGATCTACATTCCTGTCCAGGGTATGTATGGCTGCGCAAGGACTGTCTGATTCTCATTCCATTTAGGCTGCCACACACCAGCTGTTGCACTCGCAGCCTTAAATGTTTCTCCTGACTCAGACAATTGCCCTGATGTTGGGGTCAGATCCCTTCTTCAGTTCCCCCATCTTCCAAGGGCAGGTCCAGTCCTACTAACACTTCTGTTTTTTCCCCTAGTCCCTTTGTCCTCCCAGTTTTTCATGGTATTGTATTCTTTTTGCTGGTCAGGTACTCCTGTCTGCTCTCAGCTAGTGTTCTACATGCACTTCTGTGTCTGAAGGTGTATTCCTGATATATCTGTGGAGAGAGATGTACTACTACATGTCCACCTACTCCTCCGCCATCGTCTACCAGGCCTAGTCTCTCTTCTTAATTGTGTATCTAATTTATCTTACTGTTTTTATAATTGGTCATTCTCTAATTCCTTGATGAGAAACAAAACAAAACCAACTTTGTCTTCACTTATTGCTAAATTTCTCTGGGACATATTCTTATTAAGCTCCATCCGGTCCCATCACTTCATGGGAAATAGATGGGGAAACAGTGGAAACAGTGTCAGACTTTATTTTTTGGGGTTCCAAAATCACTGCAGATGGTGACTGCAGCCATTAAATTAAAAGACGTTTACTCCTTGGAAGGAAAGTTATGACCAACCTAGATAGCATATTGAAAAGCAGAGACATTACTTTTCCAACAAAGGTCCATCTAGTCAAGGGTATGGTTTTTCCTGTGGTCATGTATGGATGTGAGAGTTGGACTGTGAAGAAGGCTGAGCGCCGAAGAATTGATGCTTTTGAACTGTGGTATTGGAGAAGACTCTTGAGAGTCCCTTGGACTGCAAGGAGATCCAACCAGTCCATTCTGAAGGAGATCAGCCCTGGGATTTCTTTGGAAGGAATGATGCTAAAGCTGAAACTCCAGTACTTTGGCCACCTCACGCAAAGAGTTGATTCATTGGAAAAGACTCTGATGCTGGGAGGGATTGGGGGCAGGAGGAGAAGGGGACGACAGAGGATGAGATGGCTGGATGGCATCACTGACTCGATGGACGTGAGTCTGAGTGAACTCCAGGAGGTGGTGATGGACAGGGAGGCCTGGCGTGCTGCGATTCATGGGGTCGCGAAGAGTCGGACACGACCGAGCGACTGAACTGAACTGAACTGAACTGAGCCCTTCTTTGGAGAAGGCAATGACAACCCACTCCAGTACTCTTGCCTGGCAAATCCCATGGACAGAGGACCCTGGTAGGCTGCAGTCCATGGGGTCACTACGAGTCAGACACGACTGAGCCACTTCATTTTCACTTTTCACTTTCATGTTTTGGAGAAGGAAATGGCAACCCACTCCAGTGTTCTTGCCTGGAGAATCCCAGGGACGGGGGGAGCCTGGTGGGCTGCTGTCTCTCGGGTCTCACAGAGTCGGACATGACTGAAGCGACTTAGCAGCAGCAGCAGCAGCAGCCCTTCTTTAACATGCATCACATCTCAATAAAAATTGTGCACAATGAATAGGAAATGAATTGTTATTGGCCTAGTTGGAGTCAGGGTTCAAAGGCAATCATCTCTGTTCAAGATCAGAATTGATTTATTTTCCCTGGTGGCTCAACTGGTAAAGAATCCACCTGCAATGCAAGAGATCACAGTTCAATTCCTGGGTTGGGAAGATACCCTGGAGAAGGGAAGGGCTACCCACTCCAGTCCTCTTGGGCTTCCGTGGTGGCTCAGATAGTAAGGAAACTGCCTGCAATGCGAGAGACCTGGGTTCAATCTCTGGAAGATCTCCTGGAGAAGAGAAGGGCTACTCACTCCAGTATTCCGACCTGGAGAATTTCATAGACTATATAGTCCATGGGGTCGCAAAGAGTGGGACAAGACTGAGCAACTTTAACTTTCACTTTTGTTTTCATTGAGAGGTTCCCATTGCCACTCTGTGACTAGAACAGATTAAATTTCTAGAAATGAGAAAAGACTCAAATAAGCCCAAGTAATTTTGCTACCTTATTTCAGTAGCCTGGCCAATACCATTTTATTATGCTTTCACTTAAAATTCTTATACATTTTAAGTTTATTTGTATGTTTTGGGCTCACCTTGAATTTCTTTTTTAATAGACATATTTCTCAATTAAAAATACAAGTTAGATTAAAATATTACCTATAAGCTCAACTAAATAAATGAATATGAGATTTCTATTTATATATTAAGTAAAATAGAATATAGTTTATGATTAGAAAGCTGAGTTCATTTGGATCTTCCTTTTTTTCTTTTTCCCTTTTATTTGTAAATGCTGTTTAAAGTGTTTAGGAATACTGTATATGTGTTCCTAAAATCTCTCAATTTATTTATTTTGCAACAGCTTAGTGCTAAAGACAGCACTGACACCCAGAACCTGACACATTCCTGTTCAGTCTTTTTATTAGCCAGGGAACACTTTCTACCAGTCTTAAATATCTTGATATCTTAATAAAGAAAGTGCTACAGCAAATATAGGACAAAACCTCAATGAAAGACCTGAAGTTTCCTAGGTTAAGGTGGATGGCTTTGAGACGTGGAATCCCATTATGGCAAAAAGATGGAAGGAAGATGTTATGGACATAATGCTATGTGCTCCCCAAATCCGTATGTTGATGCCCTAATCTCCAAAAGGCTGGTACTTGGAGGTAAGGCCTTTGGGAGGTAATTAGGTTTAGATTAAGTCATAAAGGTGGAGTTCTTGTGGTGGGATTCTGCTGTGTAAGCAGAGATCTTACATGTTCTCTCTGTCTTGTGAAGACTCAGTAAGGAGATGGTCATCTGCAAGCCAGGAAGAAGGCCCTTATCAAGAACCCGCGCTGACACCTTTTAATCCCAGACTTCCAACTTCCATATCTGTAAGAAAAAAGTGTTTGTCATTTAAGACATAACTATATATGACATCTTGTTATAGTAGTCTGAGCTAAGACAGGGCTTGGTACCACAAGTGGGATTCTGCTATAACAAATAACTAAAAATGTAGAAATGGCTTTGAAACTAGGTAATGGGTAGAGGCTGAAATAATTATCTAAAGAATGTTGATAGAGATATGGCCATTTTGGTGAGATTTTAGGTAGAAATGAATAATATGTTATTGGAACCTGGAGAAAGCATAATTCTTGTTATAAGCAGCAAAGAACTTGGTTTTACTGAGTTTTGATTTTTGTATAAGGTAAAACTTTCAAGGGATGAACTTGGATAATTGAGGAGATTTCTAAGCAAGTGTTGAAGAAGCAACTTGATTTCTAATGATTGCTTATGGTAAAATGTGATTCAGTTCAGTTCATTTCAGTTCAGTTGCTCAGTTGTGTCCAATTCTTTGTGACCCCATGGACTGCAGCATGCCAGGTCTCCCTGTCCATCACCAACTCCTGGAGCTTACTCAAACTCATGTCCATTGAGTCGATGATACCATCCAACCTTCTCATCCTCTGTCATCCCTTTCTCCTCCTGACTTCAATGTTTCCCAGCATCAGGGTCTTTTCAAATGAGTCAGTTCTTCACATCAGGTGGACAAAGTATTAGAAGTTCAGCTTTATCATCAGTCCTTCCAATGAATATTCAGGACTGATTTCCTTTAGGATGGACTGGTTAGATCTCCTTGCAGTCCAACTTTCAAAAGTCTTCTCCAACATCACAGTTCAAAAGCATCAATTCCTTAGTGCTCAGCTTTCTTTATACTCCAACTCTCACATCCATACATGACTCCTGGAAAAACCATTGCCTTGACTAGACAGAACTTTGTTGGCAAAGTAATATCTCTGCTTTTTAATATGGTGTCTAGGTTGGTCATAACTTATCTTCCAAAGAGCAAGCATCTTTTAATTTCATGGCTGCAATCACCATCTGCAGTGATTTTGGAGCCCCTCAAAATAAATTCTGTCACTGTTTCCACTGTTTTATCTGTTTCCCCATCTATTTGCTGTGAAGTGATGGGACCAGATGCCATGATCTTAGTTTTCTGAATGTCAAGCTTTAAGCCAACTTTTATACTCTCCTATATTACTTTCATCAAGAAGCTCTTTAGTTCTTCTTCGCTTTCTGCCATATGGGTGGTATCATCTACATATCTTAGATTATTGATATTTCTTCCAACCATCTTGATTGCAGCTTGTGCTCCATCCAGCCCAGCATTTCTCATGATGTACTCTGCATATAAGTTAAATAAGCAGGGTGACAATATACAACCTTGACATACTCCTTTCCTTATTTGGAACCAGTGTGTTGGTTCATGTCTAGTTCTAACTGTTGCTTCCTGAACTGCATAGTGATTTCTCAAGAAGCAGGTCAGGTGGTCTGGTATTCCCGTCTCTTTAAGAATTTTCCAGAGCTTGTTGTGGTTGGAGAGAGATAAATGAAATTAAATAAATTAAAACCAAAAGAACCAGCCTGTTTATATTGCAAAATGTGAGAAAGTTTGTTTTGAAGAGACAATGAAATATGACTCTGTGTCCATTTCCTAAAGAGATAGTGGATGCCATTCATAAACTTAATCAACCATTTTAGCAGAGGCTTGGAATAGAGATGAGTTTATACCAGCACTGAGGCTGCCGGTTTGAGCTGAAAGCAACAATCAGGTGGGGCTGAATGGTGGAAGGCTCTCAGACTTCTTAGACTCTACAAGATAGGACATGAAACCATTCTACTGTGAGTGCAGGCACAATTCCTCAAGAAAAGGAAGAATGATGCCAAGGTAATTCAGAGATCATCAGAACTGCTATTTCTGCCACAGGCCCAGGAAGCATAACTAGTTCCTCCTCAGTTTCAAATGGTGGAGCTCTGCCTCTCTGGCTTCCTTGGGCTGGTTGCCACTTCAGTGGTCTCAAAGGGGGAGACCATGGAACCAAGGGAGATTAATCTCATCCCTTAAGATCAAATGGAATTTTCCTTGCTAGGTTTTGAATTCTCTTGGGACCCATCACCTCTTCTCTCTTTCCTATTTCTCCCTTTTGGAATGGGACTGTCTATCCTGTGCCTGTCTCATCATTGTAGTTTGGAATCATATAACTTCTCTGGTTTCACGGCTTTTCAGTGGGAGATTAATTTTACTTCAAGATGAAATGTACCTGGAGTCTTACCTATATTTGATTTGGATGATATTTAGAAGAGACTTTGGACTTTAGATTTTAAAGTCGATGATGCATTGAGTTAAGACTATGAGGCTGTTGGAATGTAGATGTTTTGCATTTAAGAAGAACATGAATTTGGGGTGGGCAGTGAGGTGTAGTCAGGGATGGAATTCTATGGACTTAATTGCCTCCCTCCAAAACTTATATGTTGATGCTTTAACCACCAATGTAAGGTATTTGGAGATGGGTTCTTTGGGAAATAATTATGGTTAGATGAAATTATGGGGCTGGGGCCTAATGATGATGGGACTAGTGCCCTTATAGTAAGAGATCAGAGCTTATTAACTCTCACCTATCCCTCCTTCCTCCGGCCCTCTCTCTCTCTCTCTGTGCAATATGAGAATATAGCAGGAAGGTAGCCTTCTATAAGCCAGGAAGAAGTTTTCACTGGGATCTCACAACACTTGCATCCTGATCTTGGATTTTCTATTCTCCAGGAATATGAGAAGTAAATGGCTCAGATTTAAACAGCACAGTTTATGGCATTTTGTTATAGAAGCCTGAACAAACTAATACAAAAGGGCATTATCATGCTTTGGATGAAGCTTTGTAGCATCAGGGAATCTTGATGACTCTTGTTCACTTTCTTTTCCTTCTTTGCTCTGATTTAAAATCTAAACCCAATGTTTGTTGTGCCTATTTTCTCCATCAATGAAAAGGAAGCTATTCATATGTCTGTTCATGAAAACAAATTCCATGAAATCTTATTGTGCAGAGTCAGGAATTGTAACCAATATCTTCAATCCACTGCAAGTTTTATTTTCAATTTATTTCAAAACAAATAATAACTTTGATATCTTGATGTACTAAGTTTTTGTTCCTGCCAACCTTATGCTAATGTTATTTTCTACATACTGTGTAGATACCTTTAGGTTTATTGCTCTATCTAATCTCTTTCAAAAAGTTGTATTAGCTTCTCTTGAGTACTTATGGCCTCTCTTTTTCAATCACTGTGTAAGTTCTTGTATCCTGGAAATTCTCCCCTATTTGGGATGGTTCATTCAATACATTCAGTTCAGTTCAGTTCAGTTCAGTCGCTCAGTTGTGTCCGACTCCATGAATTGCAGCACGCCAGGCCTCCATGTCCATCACCAACCCCCGGGGTTCACTGAAACTCATGTCCATAGAGTCTGTGATGCCATCCAGCCATCTCATCCTCTGTCGTCCCCTTCTTCTCCTGCCCCCAATCCCTCCCAGCATCAGAGTCTTTTCCAATGAGTCAACTCTTTGCATGAGGTGGCCAAAGTACTGGAGTTTCAGCTTCAGCATCATTCCTTCCAAACAACACCCAGGACTGATCTCTTTTAGAATGAACTGGTTGGATCTTCTTGCAGTCCAAGGGACTCTCAAGAGTCTTATCCAACACCACAGTTCAAAAGCATCAATTCTTTAGCTCTCAGCTTTCTTTACAGTCCAACTCTCACATCCATACATGACCACTGGAAAAACCATAGCCTTGACTAGACGGACCTTTGTTGGCAAAGTAATGTCTCTGCTTTTCAATATGCCATCTAGGTTGGTCATAACTTTCCTTCCAAGGAGTAAGCATCTTTTAATTTCATGGCTGCAATCACCATCTGCAGTGATTTTGGAGCCCAAAAAAATAAAGTCTGACACTGTTTCCACTGTTTCCCCATCTATTTCCCATGAAGTGATGGGACCAGATGCCATGATCTTAGTTTTCTGAATGTCAAGCTTTAAGCCAACTTTTTCATTCTCCTCTTGCACTTTCATCAAGAGGCATTTTAGTTCCTCTTCACTTTCTGCCATAAGCGTGGCATCATCTGCATATCTGAGGTTATTGATATTTCTCCCAGCAATCTTGATTCCAGCCTGTGCTTCTTCCAGCCCAGCGTTTCTCGTGATGTACTCTGCATATAAGTTAAATAAACAGGGTGACAATATACTGCCTTGACGTACTCCTTTTCCTATTTGGAACCAGTCTGTTGTTCAATGTCTAGTTCTAACTGTTGCTTCCTGACCTGCATATAGGTTTCTCAAGAGGCAGGTCAGGTGGTCTGGTATTCCCATCTCTTTCAGAATTTTCCACAGTTTATTGTGATCCAGACAGTCAAAGGCTTTGGCATACTTAAGAAAGCAGAAATAGATGTTTTTCTGGAACTCTCTTGCTTTTTCCATGATCCAGCGGATGTTGGCAATTTGATCTCTGGTTCCTCTGCCTTTTCTAAAACCAGCTTGAACATCTGGAAGTTCACAGTTCACTTATTGCTGAAGCCTGGTTGGAGAATTTTGAGCATTACTTCAATACAGTACTTAAGGAAATTGCCTACATTTAGGAGAAGAACATATTGACCTGTTGTAGACCAGTGAAGATTTTTAAACTGGAATATGAAAAGAGAAAATGAGGTATTTGTTTTCTTGAGTCACTATATTTAATAGAATGGAAGGTTTGATTTTGAACTCATGTTTGTTGGTAGCCCAAAACATAGTGAACTGATGAAAAAGTACACATGACCTCATTTTCCATGTTGCTATTTGCTGCTTACAAAGAAATTTACACATTACAGAAAATACTGTGCTGAAGTAAAAGGTAAATATCTTTGCTGTATTGGACATTTTTATCTTAACATCTGTTTTCAACCAGTGATATTTCAATGTCTTTAACCAGAAGAAAATAAATGAATGAAGACTCAAATATACTCTCATAAGATAATTTTACATTTTTAAAAAAGATTATGTGATTATGCTTACTTATTACACTAAATTATATATTTATTAATAATAATCACAGCTATTTAGTTTATATTTTTACACTATAACAATACACATATCTATATAATATGTATATTATACAGTTCTCATGTTATCAAGGAACCTTGTAGGGCACTCTAGAGTAAGTCTCAAGGAATGATCCATCTACAAAAGTTCACCTTAATTTAAAGTATTTGTAGAGATAATTAGAATACTAGATATGTTCATTAACATTTCAAATCTCATTTAAATGTAAATTGTAATATTCTCTTTTTCTGCAACACCAGGTAGTTAGTGTCTTCCATGAGTAATAAGTAATTTGTTCCCCATTAGCTGCAAGAATGGATAAAGCAATAAATCAAAATCTGATGAGTCACAGTTAAAATGGTAACCTCTGTGAAAGGGAGAGTATACAAAACATTGTCTTCACTATTATTTTATCATTAAAATACAGTCAATTCACATTTCAACAGCTCTGATATGAATTGGTCTCTATTTTGGTATCTGTAATAAACTCATATAGTTATAAAGATATATTGGTAAAATTATATGAAAAATTAGGCTTAACTTTGCCGTATCTTTTTCATAGATAATTTTGATTAAAAATATAAAATGTAGCCCTTTGCCTAGGAATAGATTTTAAGAAGAAAAATTATTAAAAATCTAAGTAATGTAAAACACATAAAAATGTTCCCACAAAGATATCATACCACAATAGGAATAGAGTTTTAGAATTTATACACATAAGAAACTTGTTAATGCTCAGTAAACTGGTGTCTGTGCACATTATCCTTATCTCTCATCTGCTGACTACTCCAATGTTGCAAGTAACTATTAGGTGCTGTGTCTTTTTATTGTTTTGTTTTGTATTGTTTTGCAATGCGCTTAAGAATAATGTTTTATTAATCAGTTAAAACAGTATCAAAAAAACAATGCATCTTACAATTTTTCATCAAATTATTTTCTATGTATGTTCTATGTTATAATATGTGTGGGAAAGTGTGTGTTTAATATGCTATATAACCAATCATTAGAATTAGTATTTTGTTAATAGTTTACTAGATGTAAAAACACTATCATTGTCTCTGACATCTAATGCTCAAATGGCAATCACTGCTCCCCCTACTGCCATGAAAGAGCATGAGCTCTGGAGCTTTAAATAGATTGTGTTAAAATCTATGCTGAGTGAGTTTGTCCATGTTACTTATCCTCTCTGTACTCTGGTTCTCTCATTAGGAAAGTGGGAATACTGATTTACCTGTCTTATGTAATTGTTGGAATTATTAGCTGCTGCTGCTGCTGCTAAGTCACCTCAGTCGTGTCCGACTCTGTGTGACGGCAGCCCACCAGGCTGCCCCATCCCTGGGATTCTCCAGGCAAGAACACTGGAGTGGGTTGCCATTTCCTTCTCCAATTATTAGCTGAAAACATGTAAATTACTTAGAACATGTTAAGTATGCAAACTTCTCATGATGTTTTAATAGCTTAATATTATTTAAAATATGTAAACCCATGTGGGTATAGTCTCTTTAGTTTTTCTTCCCTCGTGGATAGATTATCCTCATGTGACATTTGTGAATTATTTATTTAGTTTGAGGTTTAGCGCTTAAAATGTGCTAATTACCAACTTTATATCATCTTCATGCTGTGATCCGTACTCTTTGTGACCCCATGGAATGTAGTCCACCAGGCTCCTCTGTCCGTGGATTTCTCCAGGTAAGAATACTTGAGTAGGAGGCCATTCCCTTCTCCAAGGGATTTTCCCAACCCAGGAATTAAACCTGGGTCTCCTGCATTGCAGGCAGATTCTTTAGCATCTAAGCCACCCAGGAAGCCCAAGTCTTGAATGACCTTGCAAAAAAATAAAATAAAATAAATAAATAAAAACAAGCTTCCAAAACTAGATGTTGGTCAAAGGGTATAAACTTTTAGTTAGAAGATGAATAGATTCTGGAGATTTAATGTACAATATGATGATTATAGTCACCAATACCGCATTATAAACTTCAGAGTTGCTAAGAAACTAGATCTTAAATGTTCTTAGCACATTCACACAAATGATAATTACATGAGGTGTTAAAAGGGTGAGCTAATAGTAAGCCAATAATATTGCAATATATAAATGAACATATTATACACTTTAAATTTATACAATGTTATACATCAATTGCATTTCAATTAAAAAAAAAAAACTGTGACAGGGTGAGATTTTTCACTATTGAGGAAAATTTAATGATAATGTATAATGCTGTTGAATACCTGGGGAAGTAAGCACTCTCTAACACTTCACATAGATATAATTTGATAGTTTTTCCTGAAGGCAATTAAGTAATGTTTATTCAAAGTCTTTAAAACTTTTTGAGCAGTTTTGCTCTCCATCATTTATTGTTAGATTTAACTTCTGAAATTCTCTTTATAATTGTGTTTCTAATGAGGGAAATTGTGAACCATCTACAAATGTTCTTAAAAATCCCAACTATAGGCATAAAGTTAAATAAATTATGTCTTATCCAGACTGCAAAATATCAGGGAGCTATTAATATTGTTGAGGTGTATGTGTAAGAACATGAGAAAAGCTACAATAGTATATCAAATGGGAAAACAAGTCATGGTGCCCTATGTTGAGGATAATCTCAAATTTGTTTTCTGGTTGTTAATAGATACACTGATGAAGAGTCTGCAAGAACCATAAAACAGGATCAGTATAGGTTCCTCTTGGTGATGGGTGGTGATGGTGTCCATGGTTGGGGGAATCAACTTTCATGAAATCTCTAATGCAGCCTTCAGGAGATGCCCACCTGTATCATGCCAGCATCTCCCAACCCCCTTCCAATGCATCTTTCTTATTCCAAAGGTTGAAAAATCTAAAGAAAAACCACTTTATTTCTCAGACTTCTTCATAGCTTAGTAACATCAGTAAACTTGCAATTTTTAAAATACTGCTGTGGACTGAATAATGTCTCCCCAAAATGTATACATTGAAGCCCAAATCCCAGGTGCTATAGCATTGAGAGATGGGGCTTATGAGAGGTGATTAGGATTACATGAGGCCATGAGGATGGGACCCTTAAGTTGAGATTAGTGCCTTTGTAAGTAGAGACACAAGACAGCTTGTTCTTGAGCTCCATCTCTATCATGTGAGGATGCAGTGAGAAGGTGGTCTTCTGCAAGCCAGAAAAGGAGGTCTCATCAGTAACTGAGTTAGCCAGCTCCTTAATATTGAACTATGTAGCCACCAATGCTGTGAGAAATAAATATTTGTTGTTTAAGCCAAAACAACAACAACAACAAAAACAGTGTTTCCTCCTGATCAGTAATGTTTATATTTAGCATCTCCATCAGCCTAGGGCTAAAACAGAAGCAGCAAAAGACACTATGAAAAATGTTATCCCATTTTCCAAAGCTTAGCCCTTATTATGGTGACTATATTGGCTGAATGTAGCTAACATAGCTAAAATACCAATGGCATTATCTTTGGATTCAGCCAATTTAGTCTCCATTATTATGGGCTGAACTTTGGATAAGGGGATAACATTTTTCATAGTGTGTTTTGCTGCTACTGTTTTAGCCCTAGGCTGATGGAGATGTTAATTACAAACAGTGCTTCCCATTCTAAAGGTGAAGTGTTACCTGGAGAAGCCATTAGCTCAAAATATGTGACTATCATTTTATTATTTGTTCTATTTGTTATATTTTGTGTATTGCATTTGAGGAATTTAAATTGTGCTAATGCTTTTATGGTATGCCTATATTTCTTACTTCTAATAAAGTGCTTTGATAAAAAGAGTCTAAGTCCTATAAATAAGAATAAACATAAACTTATAATCTTATAAGTATTGAAAAAGTAATTTTTTGAATTTGTATTTTCATATTTTCTCACTTAATTTAGCAAGGTGATAAGTGAATGGCAGAGATACAATAAATTTCTACTGATCTTTTGGACATGACTTGTTATTTCTATCCATTCCTATTCCTACTTACTAAACACATTTTCATTTGAAAAAAAATTACAGATGACAGACCATTTTATTGTTTTGCATTTTATGATGACTATTACTTTAAATTTTATTTGTCTTTATTCTTGTTCCCTCTTCCATTTTAGAATAGTAGAGACTTGATATTATGACCACTGATCTACCTTCTTGTAAAACTGCTCTGCAAAATATCAAATTAATATAAAGATGGAGCATTCATATTGCACTTGATTACTGGAATTGATTATTCTGAACTTTCTAACTGATGATGTAAAGCTGAACTAGGAAAAGTGTAGTTAGTATGTACTCAGAGAGATTATATAATAAGCACAATAAAAAAGATAAGTGATGATTTGAAGTGATAGGTTCTGGATGTTGAGATTATCTCCATCTTCTAACTCATTGCTTTCAATCAAATTTTTGTCTTGTCATTGATAAGCCTGGAAGCTGAACTTGAAATATAGTTCAAATTCTGTTGTTTTTGTTCAGTTGCTAAGTTGTGTCTGACTCTTTGTGGCCCCATGAACTGCAGTATGCCAGGCTTCCCTCTCCTTCACCTTCTTCCAGAACTAGTTCAAACTCATGTCCATCAAATCATTTCATCCTTGTTGCCCTCTTTTCCTCTTGTCCTCAAAATTTCTCAGCCTCAGGGTCTTTTCCAATAAGCTGGCTATTCACAACAGGTGGCCAAAGTATTGGAGCTTCAGCATCAGTCCTTCCAATGAATATTTAGGGTTGATTTCCTTTAGGATTGACTGCTTTGATCTCCTTGCTGTCCAAAAGACTCTTAAGAGTCTTCTCCAGCACATTTTGAAAGCATCAGTTCTTTGCTGCTCAGCCTTCTTTATGGCCCAACTCTCACATCCGTACATAACTACTGGAAAGACCATAGCTTTACTATACACACCTTTGTCAATGAAGTGATGTCTTTGCTTTTTAACATACTGTCTAAGTTTGTCATTGCTTTACTTCTGAGGAGAAAGCACATCTGAACTTTTATATCAAGTGTCTTTTGGATAATTGTATGAATTCCTAACATAGAAGTAAATGATGTCAAGTTAGTGACTATGAAACATGCAAGTTGTTAACAGTGGTGATAGCTGATGCAATGTTGTTGTGTGTTTGCTGTGTCTTGTCTCACTCTTTGCGACCTAATGGACTGTAGCCCACCAAGCTCTTCTGTCCATGTGATTTTCCAGGCAAGAATACTGGAGTAGGTTGTCATTTCCTCCTCCTCCTCTTCCTCCTGACACAGGCATCATACCCATGTCTCCTGTGTCTCCTGCGTTAGCAAGCAGATACTTTACCATTGAGCCATGTGGAAAGCTCATATAATGTGATGACCCTCCCAGTAAATATGAGAAAAATTTTATTAGATTTAAAATATGATAAATAGGGAGGTACTTACAATATCTTTATGCTGGGATGGTTGCCAACACATCCAAAGTTTTGAGGTAGTGAAAATTTTGTGGCATATGACACAAATTATTCATATGATCCTTCTGTAAATGGCTAAATTAGTAGAAATATACAGCCAAAATGACAGGGAAATGAGAAATGATACTATTCCATTGCTGCTATGTAAAGAATTGGTTAAAGTAAAAGCAACACCGAGGAAGGAGGGAGACCCTAATCATATTACCTTAAGATGAGTATTGAAAACAAGAACTGTCTTCCGCTGCCATCCAATGCTCCTGTGTGTCTTGGAAAATATCATAATCATAATGTTACCCCATGAGACAGTTAATCACAAAATTTGCAACTCTCCAAGCTCAAGTTAAAAGTAAGAACTAGCTATGGAGATTAAGGACTGTAATATAAGATAATTTGGACATATACAGAGAAAATAACAAATGCCTGAAGAATCTTTATAATTTTTCTCAGATTTAATGATTATTTCTTTATTTTATATGAGATAAACCATTTTCAAGTTAGTACTGACGAATCAATACTGACTGATTGGATGTGATATTCAATATTTAGTTAAATTTATGGTGGATATTGCATAACAAATTACCACAAACAGTGCTTTAAACACAGTGTGTTTTTTATGTCACCCTTTCTATAGGTCAAGAATCTGGCAGTGGCTTCACTGGGCCCTCTCCTCAGGGTCTCTGACAGGGTCTCTTCTGAACATTCAATTTGCAGAGGCTCTGCTTCCAAGCTGTTGTGACTACTGGCAGAATTCAGCCATCAGGGAAGTGGAACGGAATCTCTCAATTTTTTGTTGGTTGTTGGCTGGAGGCCAGTCTCAGTTTTATTTTATTGTTTTGTTTCTTTTTTTTATTTGTTTCTGTTTGTTTTTTGGCTACATGAGCCTCTGTAGCCCATCAAGCTTCTTTGAAGTGTATGAATAGAGAAGGCAATAGAGACAGTCTGCCAGCAAGACCACAGTCAGTTTCCTATGACTTCATCTTGTTAATAAAGGCTTGTCATTTTTTTTCTTTGTTCTTTTTAAAATAATTTTATTCTTTATTTTTGACTGTGCTAGGTCTCTGTTGCTGTGTGGGCTTTTCTCTAGTTGTGGTGAGTGGGAACTTTGGGAAACAATGGAAACAGTGACAAAATTTATTTTCTTGGGCTCCAAAATCACTGTGGATGGTGAATGCAGCCATGAAATTAAAAGACACTTCCTCTTTGGAAGAAAAGCTATGACAAACCTAAACAGCATATTAAAAAGCTGAGACATTACTTTGCCAACAAAGGTCCATCTAGTCAAAGCTATGGTTTTCCCAGTAGTCATGTATGGATTAGAGAGTTGGACTATAAAGAAAGCTGAGCACGGAAGAATTGATGCTCTTGAACTGTGATGCTGGAGAAGACTCTTGAGAGTCCCTTGGACTACAAGATGAAACCAGTCAGTCCTAAAGGAAATCACTGCTGAATATTCATTGGAAGGACTGGATACTTAAACTGAAGCTCCAATACTTTGGCCATCTAATACAAAGAACTGACTCATTTGAAAAGACCCTGATGCTGGGAAAGATTGAAGGTGGGAGGAGAAGGGAACGACAGAAGATGAGATGGTTGGATGGCATCACGGACTCAGTGGACATGAGTTTGTGTAAACTCCAGGAGTTGGTGATGGACAGGGAGACCTGGCATGCTGCAGTCCATGGGGTTGTAAAGAGTCAGATGTGACTTAGTTACTGAACTGATGGCTGACTCACTTTGCTGTACAGCAGAAAATAACACAGCAATGTAAAGCAACTATACTGTAATAAAAACAATATAAGTACTACTATGAAAAAGACAAAAAGTGTTAATGGGGTCATGAAGAAAGGGGAACACATATAATTTTAGTTGGACTACAAATTGGAGAAGCCATTATGGAAAACAGGATATTTATACTTGGTGACATACTGTTGTTAATTAGCAGTGTGCTCTTAACATGTCACTTCAATTCTGAGCCTCAATTCTCATATTTATAGAACAAATGATGGAACTGGTTGTCTTCATTGTCTTTAAAATATTCTATGCCTATATAAACAGCCCAGATATAAAACTTAGCTTGTTGATTTAAATAATACCCAGCCTTTTTTTTTTTTTTTTTTTAACTTCTTACACTTAACTACATTTTAAACAGAACGGAAAAATCCCCTTAGACTTCAAGTGCATACCTACATAAACATTAAAACTGCTAACAATGTTTTACCAAAAAAAATCACACTACCATTTTAACTGGATAATTTAAACTCAAACAAATGTTTATGCATGAGACGAGGTTTGGAAGTTTGTATTTCTTTTAAAAATTCACTCTTACACTTCTAAAAGCCTAGTGTGTAGCCACGGGGGAATAGAACTATCTGTTCCACCATCTGTTAGGGAGTAGACTCTAAGCGTAGCACAGGTTATTACCAGAGACAATAGTGTGCAATCATACCTGTGAGTTTGGAATGTGTTATAATCATTAAAGTATACCAATTTTTTGATTTTTCATTCTCAGAAATTATCACATAAAATGCTTGTTTAGCCCTTGGTTACACATATCCACATTTACGCTCACTTTAATATTATTTATTTTTGGAAATGCTCAAAACAGTGAAAAAAATATTCCAACAAATCAAGGGGTATTACATATCGGTATAATAAATAACCTAGCTATCTTTATAAGATTGCTGCTGCATATTTGGCATGGTTACATTACCAAATATAAAATTTTGCCTTTTGAGGAATAACCATATTGTAGTTCCTATTCAATATCCATGAAAACATAACAGGCACATGCTATGTGGCCAAGAGGAAAAGAGGTTTATCCATTTGCTGATGAAATGACCTGTAAATTGAGTATAGAATGATCTTTGAACTGACACTTTTTGTATAAGAGATTTTATTTTTCAATTTATTGAATAATCTCATTGGTGAAAGATACTAATTCTCTGGCAAAAGACTGTTTTCATTAAAGAGTCTTTCTAGATCAGTAGTTTTAGTTAAGCTCTACAAACTAGTACACTGTTTTTTGGATTCTGTATCTGTTAAAAGTTCACATTTGTTCCAAATATTAATATAGTCTAGCCACGTCAGTGAACTTTGCTCTCACTGCTTGCCAGGAGTTTTATTCTAAACTTTTGAAAAAATTTGTGAGCTGTTAACTTCATTGACTTTGGATTTGCCTTTGAATTAAAAAGAAGAGTCATCTATTCTTTAGAAACATCACAAAAAAAGTGACTGATTTCACTACACATGTTCTATTCCATCTTGGTGTTTATGTCAAATTTCAGATTTTGTACTTTCTAAACTAAAACTTTCATATGATGCTGTTTCTTTTTCTATTCATGTTTTGTTGACAGTTATAGTTAAACATCTGCTTCTTGCTTGGCGAAGTGCCAATAGTTGCTAAATTTCCTCCCCCCAAATGGCACTTTTTTTCTTTTGCCTGATCCTTGTGTGCATTAGTAGTCTTTTGGTAGCCAATCTGCCTATCAATAATAACTTTATGTGTCAAATAAAAGTAATATATGCCAATGGAAGAAAAGTCCAAGTTTTTTGAGATATTAGTTGACTTCAAATGTGCATATTAATATGAAACTAATTATTTTATAAATAATTTATTAATATATTTTATTCTTAATACCTGAATCCATCACAAGAACCAATAAAATATGTTAGTTTTAAAAGAGGTTAATAAATGGCCTAATTATGACTGTATGAACAGGGTAGTTTCCTGGAACTATTAACAGTGGAAAACTTTAACTACCAGAGATCAAAGGAGCAAGGAGAATGAAGGAAGAAATGCTACCAGAACCCAAAGAGAGAACTACACAAAGAGAGACACCTATATAAGCAATGCCCTTTGGTAAGAAGATACCACCAGAATGTCATAAACTCTCACAGGGAGTTGGAGCAATAAATCTGCCAGCCTTACTCACCTTCTTTTCTTTATCATCTTTCAGGTACCTCTCCTTGGTCATCAGCCACCAGAGAACAAAAAGCAAGGAGGCCTTTTGACCTACTTAAAATATGTCAGTGTGAAAGAAAAAGTAAACATGGATTGATGGAAAATATCCTGCAAGTTACACCCCTTTTGCACCACAACATTCATTATTTTCCTCTTTTCAGTTAAAAAATTATACAGCAGAAAGCATAAAAATGCCAATCAACTATCAAACCATCCTGATGGAAACACAGTCGTGTGACATATTCACCTGAAATGTAAAATGTTAGCTACCGTCATGCTCTTCACATCAAACAGCAGGGAGATAAAGGGCATTGTAAGTAACATCTCAGACAGTGTCTGCTGTCTCATTTCTGCAACTGCTTTTCAGCCTAAGTTGGTAACCATTATTGTTTTCTTCTATCACCCTCTTCATAGTCCCTTTATTTTCTACCAGCACCTCACCTAACAGGGCTCATTAATTCTTATAGGGGATGAGTTGCCTTATTTATCTACTGACTAAGATCATAGTACAAGAAAGTTCTAGAAGACTCTCAGTGAATTTTTTGTATTTCAGGTACAACGCTTTATCCTCCAATGTCTACCAGAAATTCATTTTACTCCTGGCAATTAAGATTTCCTGGCTAGTATCACCCATATCTGCCTATTCAGTAGGAAATCAATAGCCCTGGAACACATGATCCCAGAATTACTATATTCCCTAATGCAAGCATTCCTTTCAGCTACTGATGTCTCTAAACTAACTGTGCTCAAAGTTATGGTGTAGGAAGAAAAAATATCACCAAGGATTTATTTTAATAATTGTGATAGAAACACTGCTGGATAGATTCTTGTTTTCTTCCTGTGATGAAGATGGCACCAGACTCTGGGTTCTGGTTTAAGGCATGTTGAAACTATCCTCTGAGATAAAATTTCAAGCTGTATCATATTTCCCAAGTGGTTGGTAATTGGATATGCAGGAAGCTATTTCATTATCCTATCAAATTAGCTGAGTCCAAGATCACTGATTTCTTTAGATGCGAATCCATCATCATAGTATAAAATGAATTGTCTAGATAGAGGAGATCTTATTTGTGATTGTTGTGGGATGGATAAACTATTCTGCATATCCATGAATATTAGTGCTAGCAGAAACCCTGCAGCCAAAGAATGGGAACCTGTTCCCTGAATATGTGTCCATCCCAGTGAAGGGAAAGTACAAAAAATCCATCATAAAAAATGTCCATTATAACTCTTTTGCCAGAGTTGTTGGATTAATATTCATTCAAGAATGTCCATGGATTGTTGCCACATGTGGAGTTGCATCTTAGCCTCTGCAGTGGTGAGCACTCAGCAATGCTGATGGCTGTTGGGAATTGGTTAGCAGAAATTCACACTGCTGAGCTCAGCATTGGCCATGTGATCCTAGTAATCCAGGCTACTCTGTACACAGGCCCGTTGAATAGAGAAAGGGGCTAATTTACATTGACAAGATGAGCCTTAGTGTTTACATTATTATTTAGATCTTTTTTCCAAAAATATATACATTCTGGGTTAGGCATTAAAGAAAGAAACACCATGTCCATACTCTCCTGCCATTTTTTCAATCATATAATTCTATATCTATGTACAGCAAGTATGTCAAGGCTGTATATTGTCACCCTGCTTATTTAACTTCTGTGCAGAGTATATCATGGTAAATGCTGGGCTGGATGAAGCACAAGCTGGAATCAAGATTGCCCAGAGAAATATCAATAACCTCAGATATGCAGATGACACCACCCTTATGGCAGAAAGCAAAAAAGAACTAAAGAGCCCCTTGATGAAAGTGAAAGAGGAGAGTGAAAAAGTTGGCTTAAAACTCAATATTCAGAAAACTAAGATCATGACATCTGGTCCCATCACTTCATGGCAAATAGATGGGGAAGCAATAGAAACAGTGACAGACTTTATTTTCTTGGACTCCATAATTACTGCAGATCGGGACTGAACTCATGAAATGAAAACCACTTGCTCCTTAGAAGAAAAGGTATGACAAACTTAGACAGTGTATTAAAAAGCAGAGACATTACTTTGCCAACAAAGGTCCATCTAGTCAAGGCTATGGTTTTTCCAGTAGTCATGTATGGATGTGCGAGTTGGACAATGAAGAAAGGTGAGCCCTGAAGAATTGATGCTTTTGAACTGTGGTGTTGGATAAGACTCTTGAGAGTCCCTTGGACTGCAAGAAGATCAAATCAGTCAATCCTAAAGGAAATCAATCCTGAATACTCATTGGAAGGACTGGTGCTGAATCTAAAGTTCCAATACTTAGGACCACCTGATGTGAAGAGCTGATTCATTAAAAAAGACCCTGATGCTGGGAAAGATTGAAAGCAGGAGGAGAAGGGGATGACAGAGGAAGAGATGGTTGGATGGCATCACCTACTCAACGGACGTGAGTTTGAGCAAGCTCCAGGAGATTGTGAAGGACCAGGAAGCCTGGTGTGCTATAGTCCATGGGGTCACATAGAGTCAGACATGACTAAGCAGCTGAACAGCAACAAATACACAGCAAAACAATATTGGCTTTTGCGATGGAATACTACCTTTTCATGAGCAGTATACCATGCTTGTGGAGAAGGCAACGGTACCCCACTCCAGTACACTTGCCTGGAAAATCCCATGGACGGAGGAGCCTGGTAGGCTGCAGACCATGGGGTCGCGAAGAGTCGGACACGACAGAGCGACTTCACTTTCACTTTTCCCTTTCATGCATTGGAGAAGGACATGGCAGCCCACTCCAGTGTTCTTGCCTGGAGAATCCCAGGGACGGGGGAGCCTGGTGGGCCACCGTCTATGAGGACGCACAGAGTCGTACACGACTGAAGCGACTTAGCAGCAGCAGCATACCATGATTGATCCAAAAATCAGGTTGTATTTATTTTTCCTCCTTTTCAGTAGTCATAGATACCATTTCTTGAGACTATAGAATGAGTTTAAGATATGATGACAAAAGCTGAACTATGTCCCTGAAGATTCACATGTTGAAGTCCTATCCCCTAGTATCAGAATATGACTGTTTTGAAATAAGACTGTTAAAAATGTGATTTAATTCAAATGAGACCTTAGGGTGGATCAGAATCCAATCTGATTGCGTCCTTAAGAAGAGGAAATTTGTAAACACAAATACCAGAGATGTACAACACACAGGAAAAGATCTTGTGAGGACACAGTAAACAGATAGTCATCTTGAAGCCAAGGAAGGGCCCTCAGAAGAAAACAAATCTGTTGATACATTGATCTTGGGTGTCTAACTTCCAGAACTGCAGTACAATTTAATTCTGTTATTTAAGCTACTCAGTCTATGGTATTTTGTTATGGTAGTCCTAGCAATCTAATACATGTAGGAACAGATATAATAGAAATCTGAGTCTACTCATACTATTTGAACCTTTTCATACTGGTCATCTATTTAATATTCACTTTTTGCAGCTACATTTTTGAGAGCACATCTTATTTTATGGGTCAATGAATCAATTAACCCTCAGTTTGAAACAGGTTGTTCAGGTCATCTGTTAATTTGGTGCAGCTATAGTTATGTCTAAGTGATCAACCTCAATTAAAATGCAGAATCAATCCAGGCTCTTTTTCAAATAGAATAAAATGTAGTTTACAATGCGTATTTTTGCTATTGGATTCATTTTTTAATACTGTTTGTGCATTTTATTTGCTTTGTGACATGCACCTACAGTTTATGTATCTATACGTGCAAATTTATTTCATTTGTGTCTGACTCTTTGCAACCCTATTGAAGGTAGCCACCAGTCTCCTCTGTCCATGGGATTCTTCAGGCAAGAACACTGCAGTGGGTTGCCATCTCCTCCTCCAGGGGATCATCCTGATGATCAAACCCACATCTCTTACATCTCCTGCATTAGCAGGAGGGTTCTTTACTACTAGCTGCATCTGGAAAACCCTTATTTATCTATATTTTATATAATACTCCATTATACTAATAAATCATAATGTATTTAATGGTAGATAAACCCAGATTGTTTTCAGTTTTAGGTTACTATGAAAATATTATTGTGCATGTTCTGCATATCTTCTGGTTTACTTGTGTAGGCATTCAAGTTGGATACATACCCAATATGAAATGGCTGAGTCCCAGACACTATAATTTTCAACTCTAGTAGATAAGATAAACAGCTTTCCCAAAGCAAACATATCAATTTGAAAAATCCTACCAGCACCTTGAGATTACTCTGAGGGTTTCCTTATTCTAACTCCCCTCTATATTTGTAATTGGCAGTCTTTTAATTTTAAGCATTCTGTGAGTTTCTATTAGTTTCTTCTTGTGGTTTTAATCTGCATATCTAATAATCAATGATTTTGAACATCTTTTCATATAATTATTTGACCATATGGATAGCTTCTTGTATGAATGGCTATTCATTTCTCTTGTCAATCTCATATGGAATTTTCTTTAAGTTTGAATTTTTATACTTGCTAAGTTATATGAGTCACAAATACCTTCTTTACTCTGAAATTTCTCTATTTTATCTCTTAATTTTAATATATCTGCATTTATTAATAAGTACATAAGTGGATAAATATGGCAGAAAACCAGATTATTTCAAAGAGAGAATGTTGGAGTACACTGAGTTAGGGAAAACAGAGGCAGAGATAAATGGGTGAGGGGGATAAAAGTTACTAGAATATATACAATTATTCAAAAATCAATGCATTTCAATCTTTTCTTTTGGAAAGAAAGAGAGAGAGAAAAGGAGGAGAAAGAAAAGAGAGAAAGAATAAATAGGGGAAAGAAGCAGGGGAGTAGAATAAGAGGGAAGGAAGGGGAAGGAAGGAAAGTAGGAACAAAGGAAGGAAGGAAGGGACAAAAGAAAGAAGGAAGCTTACATTCTTCCCGGTGGCTCTTAAATCCTCCCAGTTACTCAAGCCCATCAAGCCCAAACCCATTTCTTCTTTTTCCTTTATATTTCACTTGCAATCATAGACAAGCGCTGCTGCTGCTAAGTCGCTCCAGTTGTGTCCGACTCTGTGCGACTCCATAGATGGCAACCCACCAAGCTCACCTGTCCCCGGGATTCTCCAGGCAAGAACACTAGAGTGGGTTGCCATTTCTTTCTCCAATGCATGAAAGTGAAAAGTCAAAGTGAAGTCGCTCAGTCGTGTCCAACTCTTAGCGACGTCATGGACTGCAGCCCACTAGGCTCCTCCGTCCATGGGATTTTCTAGGCAAGAGTATTGGAGTGGCTCTCATTTGCTATAGCACAAATTTAGAATGTATTCTTATTGGAAAAAAAGATGATCTCTCTCTCTCTCTTTTTTTTTTTTTTAATTTTACAGATAGGAAATCTCAGTTGAAATGCCATTTTCTCAGAGAGGCCATTCATACCCAAAGAACTAAAGTGCTCCAAATCAACCAAGCTTTCACTATCTGTCATCACTGGTTCATTGTCTACACAGAATTCATAACTACATGATATTATTTTGTTTGGCTGTATGTTTTTATTTCTCTGAAGCTCCATGTGAAAGATTTCCATGCTTTCTTTTCCACCTGAATTTGCAGCACCAGAGGGTCACTGACATAAAGTGGGAACTGAAAGCAAAATCGTAGAATTGGTATTTGAAATGTGTAATGCAAATGTCTATCTAGAATTAGAAAAAAGAGGGAGGAGTTAAATTATGACACCTATTTCTCTTAATTTTCATCAATTACAAAAATTGAAAGTTGACACATTGTCTTTCTTTTTATCTCTACTAAACTACATTTTTCAGCAGCGTGCCTAGCAAAATAGATGTACACACCAAAAAAACTTCAGTAATCTCAGCTGTCCTGAAGATTAATTGAAAGTATATAGGATAATATCCAAGGTTGAAAACATAAGGTACAATCTCATCTAATATAAAAATATTTTTTTAAAAAATGATTTGAGTGGATAATTATATAAAGTTTTAAATCAAGTAAATGCAGTAACATTACTAATGACTGGAAATAAAACATATGGCTGTATTCCTAGTTATCACATTATCTAAGTAATCTGTAAAGCACTAGTTTCAGGAGAGTGAACTATTACTTTAATTTTGATCAACATCTGTGATTTTTGCACTAAAGAATAACCTGAAATAAAAATAACAATTGTACCTATGAGGGATGCTGCTTTTTCACACACAGGCATATTTAAAATAAAGCAAGGTGATTGCATTTTGTTAATGCGACGACTGACAATGGAATGTTGTTGGTTCTCATCTTGGGTTATGTTGTTTCAAAGTACCCCATTGTGTTTTACTGTATGTGAAATTTAGAGGTTCCATTTGTGTTTAGAAGGGGGGGAAATGTGTATTAACAGTGAATAAAGAATTCATCTAATGAATGTTAATATGTTCTGTTCCTGTCATCAAGTGTTTGTAAGGTGATATGTTCCAAGAACAGATATTCACACCTCAATTGTGGAGACTGGAGACAGAGGTAGAGAAATCCACTTCACAAAGAATTGGAAACTCATCTAACAATTCATCATAATTGTTTCTTATTTCCTAGAATGTACTTGGCCTCCTTACTAATTTATCCCTCAAGCTCAGTTAGGTCACCAACACTTGTTAGCTTTCTATACTACTGTGTTACTTATTACACAGAAGAAGAATAAAACTATTTCTTAAGCTGAGTTTCTTTAAAATTCCATATAAAATTTTATTATCACACTTACACCAGCTTATAACAGTATTAAATACTTTATAAGTTCATCTTTTCTTGTACTATGAAGTCTTTGGTGGTAGAAATTGTATTTATTCATATTCAAGAAAATAGACTTTCATCTTTTAGAACAATAATTCTGGAGTCAATGGCCTTGAGTTGAGCTTTCAAAATATTAGCTACATGACCTTGAACAAATTAGTTTCTATCTTTTTCTTCTGTTTCCTATTTCTAAAGGAGGGTATTAATAGCCCTAAGTTATTGAATTGTGGTGACAATTAAATTAGTTAAACTCTATCTCTTCTTATTTATATCCCAAGTTCTCCATAGAGTGTCTGATTAGTTAGATTAAATGGTTATGTCTTACTTTATCACTGAATTCCCATGGTGAGCTTCAACCTTATAAAACTCTGCTGCCTGGCACAAGTAGATGCTTAGTAATGATTTCTTCATTTAATGAAGACATCAATAAATGAACAGTGAAAGAATAGTATACCCTTTTATCAAGGAAAATTAGACTAAGACATATTAGTTCATAGTGCTATTTTCTAAATTAAAAAATAAACCAATATCAACCAAGCCTCCATATGGTTCACACCATTTTTCATATAAAACTTCACTTTGATAATAAAGGCATCTCTTGGATATCTCTACTGTATTTGGTGAACAGTGGCTCAGAGAATCTAAGTTAAGTTTATCTAAATTAAATCTGTATTGTACTTTGCAATTCATGGAGCATTTATTTTTGAGTAACCATCTTATATCTATGGAAAACATGATGCTTTGAGGAAGAGTCACTTTAACTGGTTCAAGGGATCCTGTAAATGCTAGAAAAATTTAAATCCTTACTAAGAAGCCATGATTCTTCTACGACTTTCCTTTTCTTGGCACCTCTCATACTCAGATGGTTAGTGTTAGTGTTCTCTGTGACTTGGTTTCTCTTTGTGAAAACTAAGTCTCTATAGTAAAGTAAATGATGTGAAGACCAGATAGAATAGAATTAGGACAACGTCAAAGTAAGGATGACATTACTGGAAAGGACTATTAAGGGTTAAGGGGAATCCAAGAACTTAAAATCATTGATAAAGGGACATATAACCAGTTATTCATTCAGTAAACATTTATCAAGATCCATTTGTATACTGTGGTGGTTGCTCGGTGGTCAAGAATCTGCCTGCCCATTCTGGAGACGTGAGTTTGATCCTTGGGTCCGGAAGATACCCTGGAGAAGAAAATGGCAACCCACTCCAGTATTCTTGCCTGGGAAATCCCATGGATAGAGAAGCCTGGCAGGCTACAGTCTATGGGGTCACAAAGAGTTGGATATGACTTAGCGACTAAACAACAACAGATTGTACTGAGGACGAAATGTACAGCAAACATATATAGGAGACATCAAGTGCAAGGGGAAGAGAGAATTCTGCAGGTACCTCACTGAAAATCAACATCTGAACAAAGATATAAAGGAAGTACGGTATAATAATGGAGAGGGTAACGTTCAGGTATTAGGAGAAAACACTTTTTTTAGAAAGTGATATGAGCACCAGGAGGCGGCAGGGTGTTGGGTGAAGGATGAAGAGGAGCTCTGTGTGACCAGAGTGGAGAGAGTGAGAAGAAAGCACCAGGGCATGAACTCAGAAAGACAGTGGGAGGCAAATCCTAGATCCCTTTTCAGGACATCATTATGATTTTGAATTTTATTCTGAGTACATTAAGAATACGTTCTGAACAGTGAAAAGACATGTTTTAAGTTAAACGAATTAAGTTTTAGCATAATAAGCTGCCCTGCTCCATAGAAAATAAACAGTAATGGGAGGGAAGGAGTGATACCAGGGGCAATGAACAGATTTGGAGAAACAGACAAGAGTCCTAGAATGACATCAGTGAGGACTGGAGGATCCTATTACCTTGCAGAAGGCATCAGTGAGACAACCTGTAAGAAACATCTTAGCAGATGCAAAGAAAGACACAGATCACAGAAACCTTCCCAGTATAGTGTGCCCATGCTGACAAATGAGATTGGCATGTAGTTTTATTTTCTTTTTACTGTTTTTATCAAATCCATTGTAAGCATTATACTGTTGGATAACGAGAGAAGGAAGGAATTGTTCCTTACTTGTAGTCTTCTGTTATGACTGTATAAAAGGATGCTTACCCATGTGGATGCTGTTGTGAGACAATGTTTAAGGTACTACAAGAGCATCAGTGTGTCTACAAAAGAGTGGGAGGCCAGTAGATAAGTTTTGACAGGTAAGAGTGATTCCAAGTGGGCAAATCACATAGGTCTTTTGGTCAAGATAATGACTAATATAAAATCTCAATACAAGATAATCAAATATTTTATGAGGACTACCTTGGCTGCTGTATTAAGTCTAGGCTATAGGGAGACACAGCAAACAAGAAAACAAAATCCTTGTAATAATCTTGAGAGTTGATGGAGTTAAGATCAAGTAATAGCTATGAGAGAGGTGAAAAATACATGTACATATGTTGCTATTCGATTATTTGATCTTACTTTTGTTCTGCTGTTTTATACTTTCTTCTCTCACATTTTGCTCTTATATATATGCCCTTTTTTGGTATTCTCCTTGTTGTTTCAATGATTAACATACAATAATAGTACACTAGGATTCTTAAATTTAGAATGGTGAAAATAATTCACTAATAGTGTTCTCTCATCTACTTGTCTTTCTGTGTTTCTTTTGGTACGTTCAGTGAGAAACTGGTCTTTCTTCTGGTGTATATGGATATATTGATATATCTATAACTGCTTAGAAGTTTAGTGGTTTGAATCTATTCTTTTAAGAGGAATATTTACCTTCTCATTTATAACCACACATCCTATAATTAACTAATGCTTTGTTTTTTTCTCACAGCTTATTATCTGACCCTTTCAATCCCAGTTTCTCTATTTTTTTTAATTTTTTGAATTATTTATTTTTATTTGAGTATTGCTGGAAGTTCTATAGTTTTATCTTCCTAAAGCCTTTTGCATAATTATTCACTGATTTCTTGAAATGTGACTCCAAGTGGAGGGAGGGGTCGAGAAGGATCAGAGTGTTCTTGGTAGGTGGCATCAGCCAGACTCTGTATAGATGAGTCTGAGGGGAGGGGACTCTGGCACCTGGGGCATCCAGGTATGTTTCACCTCAGGAGACCCTGCTACCCACATTGAACATCCTGGGTCCCACCAGAAAAGGCTTCTCTGGATAGAGTGGTCCAGGCAGCACAGCCACTTCTTCTAACCCAATTCAGCTGTCCTCTGAGCCATCTCTGAAACTCACCACATCACAGCCCAGCCTTTCCCTGTGTTCCATCAGGATCTGTGCTTACCCCCAACCCACCACAGACCTGAAGCCACAAAGCACAGCCTGTGGATTCTAATTATATTGCTCTCTTTGTCTCCTGGGTAACCCCACACTCTCCTCTCCCACCCTCAAATAAACAATTGTAATTTTAGTAACTTCACAAGTGAATGTGTATTGAACCATGTAGATCCTTCTTGAATAAAAATATTATATTTCTTTTATTTATTTATTTTTCTTATAAACCAACCTAACATTTATAAGAGCTGTTCTTTTAACTTTCCATTTTGTTTTTGCATTCTATTCAGTTTTTAAGTATACGGAATTGAATATATGTGCTCATGCTATCTTTATCTTGGACATCTCAATTTCTAAATGATGAATTATATTCTTTATAGCTATAGCATGTTTTCTGTGACAAAATAAATGGAAACAACAAGTCAGTATATCTAAACATTTTAAATATGTCTTCTCAAAAGAAATGCAAAGGGGAAAATGTTTGGAGAGTGCTTCAGAGTCGTATGTGTGTTTATTTGAATCATGGGGAGAGTAAGGAAGCTTAATTAAGCCAAAGTTATCCCATAGTGTGTATGAAGGTATATATTAGAAGAATCATGAATTAATGCATCTCTACCAAACAATGTTTTTCTCATATGGGACTATAAGTTAATAGGATGGGATGGCTGGTACATAATATATCCATTGGGTTACTTCTGTAAATCTGAAGTCATTTAAGTATTACTTTGCATAACTGAGTTCATTCTTCCTATTTATATTTAGTGTGCAACTCCTATTTATATTTAGTATGCTAAGGAAGTAAGATATGTACAGAATGCATTAATAGAGGTGTGTGTGTGTGTGTGCACACACACATGTGCAATCAGTCATATCTGATTCTTTGTGACCCCATGGACTGTAGCCCAGCAGTCTTCTCTGCCCATGGAATTTTCCAGGCAAGAATACTAGAGTTGCCACATCCTACTCCATTCCCCCACTGGGTTGGGGATCATCCCAATGCAGGGATTGAACCCATGTCTCCTGTGTCTCCTGTGTTGGCAGGCAAATTCTTTACCATTAAGCCACCTGGGAGCTCCTAAGTAGAGGTGAGATGCCTGTTTTTCAGATATCATGGTATCAGAGTTCTCTTGAATGAGACTGTCCTCAGAGTACATATTTATGTATGAAAATGGAGAAAGATAGGATATTTTTTTCTATAAAGCTCTGAAAACTTCCTCAGCAGAAGGCAGCGTGCTTATAATGCTGCCATGTGTAACATACTCACGTTCAGTGGAAAAAATCAATGGTTTCAACTGAGCAGTGTCATTAATGTCAGCCTAGATTAAAGTGGACCTCAAAGATGAAAGCCGTGTCTTGGAGGAAAGGAAGTGCCTTCCTTTTTGGTAACTCTGACCTTGTAGTGAAACTAGGTTGATTTTTACAAATACATGGGCAAAACATAAAACAAGAAAGTTATTATTGTTAATGTCTTTTAATTATAGATATGTTAGGAATCTAGCCAGAGAAAAAATAGATTAAACGAAGCTTCCATATTAAAAAATTGTTAAACAATATATTTTATTATGCTTATAATTTATATATTTATGGTTTTGAATAAACTGTCATTATCTATTTTCTAATTTTTGGTAAGTAAAATTAGCCAATCTTTGGTCTTCTTGTGAAAATATTTCATTCAATTTATCTCTTAAACATTGATTTTCTTATAGGATTTTGTGTTATTTATATATATATATATGTGTATATATATATATATATATATTATCTTTCTCTTTGAGCTCAAACCTTTTTGGAAAACAACAGTTTATATTTTTAAAAGTATGACTGCTTTTATAATAAATGTAAATAACTCATATCTTGATGGATATGATAAAAAGCTTTAAATAGTCTAAGTTCAAATAACAGATCAATTTTAGCCAGTGTTTCTTGTGAGAACTATATTAATAATAATAGTGACATTTCAACTGAATCCTTGAAAAAAGGATAGAATTTGGAATTGGAGATACAGATATGGTATTTTGAGAGGAAGGAAGCTCAAAACAAGGTGAAAAATTGGACTAGAGCTTGCAAAGTATATAAGAACATTGTGACGGATATGTTCACAAAAGGAAAGTAGAAGGGACACATGGAATAAAGAAGAGGGATATTAATAACAAGAAATAGTTCTCCTGTAACAGTGGCAGGGGAAATGAAAAAGAGGAGATAGACGCTGACACATTGCAAGCATGGGAGTGAGGTGATGAAGACCAAGTGTGCCTAGGTCTGCACTAGGGAGACAGAGGAGATGTTTATAGACTAACAACGCTGGATAGCCAGGAAAAAAGCCACTCTTGAAACAACAAAATATTTGAGCATTTTTAATAATAACTTTTAAATAAATAAAAAATATTATGCATGTCATTTCCCAAAACAATGTTTCATAGAAATGGTGACAGGGTAGGGTTACTGGGAGAGGTTTTCTATTTATTTATCTATTTTTCTATCTATAATTATGAGTGAGTGAGTGTGTGTGTGTGTGTGTGTGCCTGAAGTAGTGAAAATAAGCTGCATAAGAGATGGAGTAGAGAATCCATTTAATGTAGGTCACGAAGGAGACACACTCTGAAAAAGTGAAGTTTGAGCAGAGATCTGAAGGTAATGAGGGAATAAGACATGAACATCAGGAAGAAAAATATACCAGATGGAATGAGCAAGAATTAAAGCCCTGGTGTGGGGATGAATATGCTTGATGAGTCTGACTAGCAGCAATGAGGCCGGGGTGGCTGGGCCAGAATGAATAAAAGACAGCGTGATTGGAAAAACAGAGAAATAGAGATCAGAGTGTAAATGTGGAAGCTGAACTTCTAAGGCTCTGACAGGTCTATAGGTATTTCTCTCTAAGGTTAAAAACTCTGGCAAGAGCTTAGCAGAAAATATATTACTTATATTTTAGCAGAATGACTATCCTTTTTAGAGAATCGACACTAGAGAGCAAAGAAGTTAGAAGAGAGATCAGGAGGTGATTGCAGTTGCCTTGGTGAGAAATTGTGACACTTTGAATCTGCAGAGTTGCCTATATGAGAAAGTGAGAAAAATCAGAATCAGGAAGTAATTGAAGGGTAAAGAATGGGACACTTTCAGAGAGGAACTGTACAATTTGAAAAAATGTCCCTTGCAATTTCCTCACATGGAAAAGATGGAGAGGAATGGGTTTGTAGAAGAAATCAAGTGTGTTGTCTAAAACAGCATGTATGAGATGACTACTAAATGCACAAATGGAAATAGAAAACACGGTCGGATATGAGTCTGGAGTTCAGGAGAAATTTTAGGGATGTTAACGTGGATGTGAGCGTGCAAAGACTCAGGGGTATTTAACGTAACACGATCATTGTTGTTGTTGTGCTCATTTGCTCAGTTGTGTCTCTTTATGACCCCATAGACCCCAGAGCCTGCCTGGCTCCTCTGTCCATGGCATTTTCCAGGCAAGAATACTGGAGTAAGTTGCCATTTCCTTCACCAAGGGATCTTCCCGACCCAGGAATTGAACCTGAGTTTCTTGTGTATCCAGCACTCGCAGGCAGGTTCTTCTCCATGTGCTACCTGTAGGTTGTTGGAAACTTAATGTGGTTTAGTTTCGAATATATAATTTAATTAGTCTTCTTTCACTAATAACTCACCTCTCCTCTTCTCTTATTCCCTTTTGGGTATACCCAGGCTCTTCCTATTTAATAATATTTTCTGTGGTATCCCAAAGCCTTCTCATGCTCATAGTAATATACACACAATATATATAGTCACATACACTAAAATATTTCCCTCACTCATTTTAAGGGGTTTTTATTATGTAAAATTTTCTGAGTTTATAACGTATAATAGACTTCATATGTGAACCAACTATACAATATCTAAATGATATTATATGGTATGCATATAACATTGTTTGATATAAAGTATATTTCCACTACAAACTGCTGTGCATATCTGTGTATATAAATATGTATCCCATGCAAACTTGCATTCATACATCAGTTCAGTTCAGTCACTCAGTCGCATCCAACTCTTCGCGACCCCATGGAGCACAGCACGCCAGGCCTCCCTGTTCATCACCAACTCCCGGAGTTTACTCAAACTCATGTCCATTGAGTCAGTGATGCCATCCAACCATCTCATCCTTTGTCAACCCCTTCTCCTCCTGCCTTCAATCTTTCTCAGCATCAGAGTCTTTTCAAATGAGTCAGCTCTTTGCTTTTATATTATTTATTTTTCGGATTGCTTTATGAAACATTTTAACAGCTCGCATTTCTACCGATGATCCATGAGATTCTACTTCTCCTCTCATCTCCATCCCTCCTAATGGCAGGCCTTATATTTTTAAAAATGTTTTCCTTATTACTCCCCTGATTATATAGTTATAGCCCATTGTCGTTCTAACTATGCATTTCCCCAACTACCAGGGAAATGTTTCTCTTTCTTTAATTGTTCCAACATCTAGGGAGATTTCTCACGTTTATGAAGCATTTTTTATATATTGGTAGACTAGTTGTCTTTCTTGAATTTCTGTCTTTTGGCCTCCTTTGACATCTCTCTGTATTTTTCCTAGGTTCTACCTTGTTGAAATGTTCAGATTTTCAGTGGTGGTCCCCTGTTAGTTGGAAGCTGTGAATATTCAAAGTTTACTACAAGTATATCCTTTAATTTTTTAATATAGAGACTTCATCAAAATATCATGTGCATTTGTGTTTTTTGCTTGTTTTCTTAGCCCCAAGAAGGCTTGGGATTATCCTTGGAGCTACTGTTCTACACTGAGAATTGTCTTACAACATAATGGCTATTTGTTTTGTTTTGTTTTGTTTCAAATAAAGCTGAGGACGCTATTACAGTAGTGATTTTCTAATTTTTGTAGGTATTCCATATTATTGTGTTGGTAACTCCTTCCTGGACACCAGCACATAGTACTTCAGGTCAATTACTCTGAACACAAGTATGCTTTGCACCAAGAGGCACAAATGATATGATCTTGGGCTCTGCTCAGGCAGACACATGGTTTGGTCCCAGGCTTTGTGCAATCTAATAATACTAATAACTTCAACAATAAAAATTTTACTACAGAATCAAGATAGAGCAAAATGATGCAACTGATTACTCAAGGTTATTAGAACACAGTCATAAATAGCAGGATCAAACATTCCAGTGTTTTAAGTAAAGTTGCATAAGATTAAAATACAAAAAAAAAAAAAGACATTAAATATTATAGAAAACTTCATTATTTACTCAGCCAAGAGGTGAAACTTATATGTATTCAATATATTAAGACAATTTATTCACAATTGATGATGCATCCGGTTGCTTTCATATATTTCTTATATAGCCCATTAAAATGTGATTCTAGTGAAATGTTGCAGTCATTTTTATCATTTAAATTATTAAAATTTCAGCTATAATGTTCTCTAAATCCTGGCTAGCAGTTGCAGTAGTTGCTTACTCTTTTATAGATGAGAAAAATACACAATGATGTCCTGTCTCAAATGGTCACAAATCTGTCAAGAATTCAAGGCCTGACTCATAAATACAATGCCTCACAATGCTTGGGAAATATCTGTTTTTTATTGGTGACATATAAAATATCATTGACAGTGGTAGAGACTTTTATATTCCTATAAAGCCCTATGTGGGGGGGGGGCTTTAATTTTCCAAATTATGCTGTACTTTGCCTTTAAAGCCATTTGTATAGCATATAATTTGTTGCTGCTATAACCAACACTTACAAAATGTATATTTAATTTTATGTTAAAGAATACCATACTTTTTAATATATTAGAAAGAGCCAGTTTCTCTTTTCTTACTAAAATTTATCTTAAAGCATTTGCACATTTAATAATACATTGTCTTTTGTATTTACCTCAAGCCTGTATAGAGGACAAAATAATCATCTGCATTTGAGTTTTTTTCATATTTTGGAATTCTGTTAATTAAAGGCAAAATAATCATCCTCTTATTGATCATTCATATCTTTCAAAAGTTATGAAAGACTTCAGTGGACAGTAGATGTCTACCTATTATAGGTGTGTGTTGTTTTTGAAATACACTGACATAAATGATTTACCAGATGGAGACTAAGAGTCTAATTACCAAGGAAGGTAAAAATCTTTTCCAACCATTTGAGGTAAACATACACACTAAGAATTTTTGATTGTTATAGATTTGAATTATTGTGGATTTCTAGCTTAACTTGGAAGAAAGGAAGACCAAAGGATTGTAAAAGTACACATATAGATCAGTTCTAAAACTCAGACAGCCTAGATGATTACTGTTCATTTTCTAAATTGTTCCACGTTACCGTGTATGTCATTATTTAGAACAAATATGTAGAAGTGACTCCTCTTTGCCTGTTTGCTTTCTTAGTTTTTATTTTCTTCCTTGAGTGTTTTTTCTCCCTTTTTACTTGAATATATCTCTTCTAACATTGTAGCCAGAGTTCATTAATTTTATTTCTAATTTCTAGATTCTACCTTTCATTTAAATAAATATCTATGCTAAGTTTTGATTGGTATTCTCTACTTGTGTTAAATAAAGTTCAGTTTTACAAATTTTTGGCTGAAGCTTTCTAGATTCTGATTTTCTTTTTTTTAGGGAAGGGTGGTTATCCTTTAAATGCTGTAAGTAGTTTCCTGAGTTTCAGTTTTTTCAGAATTTGTGTCATTCCTGAACTTCAAACCTATGACCATGTCCTATAGATTCCATATTTTCAGAATCAGGCTGCTCTCTTCTCACCTCCTCCCCTAGCCTCTACTTGAACCAAGCATCCCAAGATGGTGACCCTGCAACACCTGGTCTTTTGACATGTATTACATCAGTGCTTTTGTATCTTACACCTACTATTTCATCTGCCTCATATTACCTCAAGGTTGGCTCCTTCCAAAAAATATTAATTCCTCAGGAGCTGCCTTCTCTAAATAACCAATGTCAAAGATTTCCTCCCCCTAACTCTAGTCATTTTTTATCACATTATCCTTTTTTTTTTAATTTGTCACATCCAGTAATATGTCGTATTATTATATGAAATTTTCTTATTATGTATATTCTTCTTTACTTTCTGTTTTTCAAATGGACAAATCACACTCATGAACAAAAACTTTACCTAAATTTTTGATTCTCAACATAGCAAAACTACCACTAAGTCAATAGACTCCTTCTAATCTTTTCAAGTTAATTAAACAATATTATTAAATAACATTTGAGCCCTAGGAAACCTGACATGATTCCTCATTATACGAATGTTTGCCAATCATATGTAATTACTTAGGATAGATGCGGGATAGTTCTTTCTTAATGTGATTGTAATGTAATTTCAAACCTATTGCAGAAAATCAGGATTATCTTGGTTTTATCATAAATGATCACTGAATTTAATAAACAATGCAAAATGTAAAATTTCTAAACTTAATTTATATATGATAATATCTTGCATCAGTTTTGTACTTAACAAAATGAACTTGGTATTTATTACTGTAATTCTATGAGGCATCTATAACAAATATTAATTACTACACTAATCAGCCAAATAATATTGCTGTCAAGAATAGGTATTGAATCTGGATTTGGACCTTAGTTTGGCTATAAAATTGCTGCAATGTATTTACAGCAATACAGCATTATATCTTATTGAGAAACAATATACATTTCATTCAGGTGAATTATTCAGTCCCTATGAGTTGAAGTCATATAGTCTGAGTAGAAAGTTTCTCTCTTAGCACTTTTGTGCTGGAAGATTTATGTTATGATGATACTTAGTTTCTTTCTAGGGAGATATTTAATCCAGAAGAGATGTACAATTTTACCATAAGTGAGAATCTAGTTTTACCTTAAAATTGGTCTTAATCCAATTGTTATAGGAATATTTCTTTCCTCATCTCTAAGTGTATTTGGTGACAATTTTGATTTCCACTTGATATTGTTAAGGTTTTCATGAAGGCTAACTAGAGACTTCACAATCCAGACAAATGTTGCAACTTAATTTTATGTTTAAAAACATAATGGTCCAGCCACAGAATTTCAATATTATTTTCTATACAAACTCCTTTATTTTGGAGCTGAATATATGAACTGCCAAAAGTTTTATTTTGAAAGCTAGTTTTCCTGGATCCCTTTATATCAGAACAAGTAATGAAATCAATAACATATTTTGGTTGGTGAAAAATACATATAGATTAGAACTTCTATGGTGCTGATTTTTAGTTTGTTGTTTTGCCTCTAATGTAAGCTGTGTAAAAACAGCAAGCACTGTTTCTGTCCCAAAATAGCAGCAATTAGCATCACTCACAATCCTCTTATATCAAATACATCCTCTTGGTTTGTAAAATTAAAATGCTAAGATTTTAATCCACCTCTTCAGTGTGTATTCTTGTTCTATTTTCTCTGAAAACAATTTTTCTTTCTTTTTCACTTGAAGTTTTAGCTTGAATTGCTTTTAATACACATTGTCATTCTTTTAGGGGATATTATCTATTTTCTGGCTTACACAGTAATTTGGTGCTAATGTCTTATGCACTTGTCAGTCTTGCTCTTTTACTAGAGAATAAACACCATATATGCATGCAGTATTTGTGATAGTATGCTAACTAGGTCCATGATTTTAATATATTCTGAGGTAATAGATTCCAAAAAAGAAGCTATTAAAAACACCCTGAAGAGAATGAAAAGCCCCACCATGTAGAAAACTGTGACTTTCCGTTAGCTAGCACTATCCACTTCTTCCCAAGTAGTGCTAAGTGGTAAAGAATCCGCCAATGCAGGAGACAAGAGATGTGGGTTAGATCCCTGGGTTCCAAAGATCCTCTGGAGGAGGGTATAGCAACCCACTCTAGTATTCTTGCCTGGAGAATTCCATGGGCAGAGGAACCTGGTGGGCTACAGTTCACGAGGTCGCAGAGTCAGACGTGACTGAAGTGATTTAGCACACGATCAAACTTCACTGTTTCAGCCACCTATGCATAATATTGAGAGTGCAGATTGTATGGTGGAAGACTGGGCATGAGTTATATCATGTAATGGAAAAAATATACTTTAGCCACCCAATGTCAAGAGCTGACTCATTGCAAAAGCCCTGATGCTGGGAAAAATTGAGGGCAGGAGGAGAAGGGAATGGCAAAGGATGAGATGACTGGATGGCATCATCAACTCAATGGACATGGGTCTGAGCAAACTCTGGGAGATGGTGAAGGACAGGGAAGCCGGGCATGTTGCAGTCCATGAAGTCACAAAGAGCAGACATGACCTAGCAACTGAAAAATAGCAACAATAAAAAAGATGTAAATTTATTTTGTAATGTGTTAGGTTTCAAATAGTATTAGAAATACAAGTGGGGGCTTATGTGTGCAAATGTATATAAGAAACTGGAGAGCAGGGAAGAAGATAAATTTGGCAATTGCAAGCATATAATATGATAATATCAACAAGAAAAAATAGGAAAGAGAGGGAATGAGGACTGGATTTCATCATCAGTAGTAAGTTTGCATAACAGAATAAGAAAACTCCACTGATCTAGAAATAAAACCAAAAGGCCAGAAGATCTAGGGGAGGAAGATGTCATATATATTAAATGTAACTAATAGATAACACATAATTATTTTGGGGGTGGAATATATAATTTGAGGCAACAGTGAGTAAATGTATAATTTTTGTAAGAGTTGAGTGATGCAGAAAAAGTAATTTTGGAATAGGTGGAATATTATCTGAAGAAAAAAAAAAAAACACTTTCTCACTGGGTTTTGAGTGTGTCTTCCTTAATGTTATGTCCTCTATTTTATAGTTATATATGTTAAGATATTCCTTTACCATTTTAAGACAAAATTTTAGATTGGTGGTCACCAGAGTCAGGGAATAAGGGGGTAGTTGAAATAGGTAAATGTGACCAAAAGTTACAAACTTCCAGTGCTAAAATAAATAAGTCCTAGGCATGTAATATATGTCATGGTGACTATAGCTAATGCTGTATCATATATTTGAAAGCTGCTAAGATAGTAGATCTTAAAAGTTCTCAACACAAGGAAAAAAAACTGTATAGTGGTGGATGTTAATTAGACAGATTGAAGTGATCATTTTGCAATGTATACAAGCATCAAATCATGTTGTACAACTAAAACTAATGTAATGGTGTATGCCAATTATATCTCAATAAAAAAGGAAGCTTGTTTTCAATTATTAGTCAACCAATACTTAATATCGATCCTAGTCAATTATTGGGATCTGAAGAATTGTAATTATTGTAATCTGAAGAACCAAATTTGACATAATAAAATTGGCCAACCGATATCATACATCTTTTTCCAAACCAATGGTTATACAAAAGTGGGTATAATGCCTATATTGTCTTATGTAGGCTTGTTTTCCTAACTCATCCACCAAGAGGAGTGTTCAGTTATAGTGATTTGCTAAGATTGATTATGTACCATCCTGGAGCAGTTCCTTAGCAATTGCTCATTCTGGAGCAATTCCTCCAGAACCATATGGGAGGAATAACACACGTAATAGAAACTTATTCCAAGCACCTACTACACAGATCCAAAATAGGCATCCAATGAAGAAATAATAAACAAATGAATGTGTTATACTGCATTATTTCAAAGGGTAGACTAATACAAGCTGAATTAAAATAATGTTTTTGGGAGAAACCACAATCAATAGTTGTGGGCAATTAACATTGTATAACTGAAGGGCAAAAGAAAATGAGTTTAACTCAGGAAAAATTAAGATAGAATTACATGGGGGTAAAACAACAATAATTACATTATACTCTGTTGTGTTCTTTAGCACATCAGAAGAACAGATGCTCCTAGCCCATGTAAAGTTAAAAAATATTAAATATTTCAGGTTTAATTATGAAAGTAATAAACTTTTGATATTACTATCAATATTTTGACATATTTCTTTTCATATACTTGGGAATTGAATATACCGTTAAGAATGGAGAGAATACATTATCATAATGCCATTTGTCATCCTATACTCAGATGCGTCCAACTTCCTCCCACAAACACACTTTGCTCTGCTATTTACAGCAGCTAATAAGGCAGTCAATAAGATCAGGATTAATTCTGGGAATTAAAGTTGGGGAATAATATAAGGGATTTTGCAGCTGCCACTGTGTAGTCTTTTGTATAATTATAACTTTAATTTTGTTCTGTATTTCAGAACAAGAACCACACTTTTTTTTTCCTAAATTATAAGAACAAAAAACAAGTCCAGTTTTGACAAGTCATGTTATTATATTCTTACAGTCTCTTTCTAAAATCTATTCTTTAGCAATAGGGAGAATTGAGTACACTAGTCCTCTGGGAGGGTTTTTATGATTCTTTTGTGTCTAAAAGAAATTATGAATAGAATTTTCCTCATTTCTTTCATTTTAAACTACATTTCATAAGGCTGGATAAGCATAATTTTTTTCCAGCTGTTTCTATGGCTGCTTATTTTTTTGAGCACAGTCTTTGCAGCACTGATTTCTAATTCATAGAACATTCAGTGCACATTGTTCTTACTCAGTATGCATATTACTAAAGAGTCTAAATTGGTTTTAGAAAGTTTAGGTACTTAAAACTATAATGGTGTATATAAGCTTGTAGTCATCATTAAGATAAAGAGAAATGCAATTTTGCAAATGTTTTCTTTTAATTTTCTGGATTAGTTCCCCTTTTAAAAATGTTATGGATAAGAATATTTAGTTTATCAATTTTCTTGAAACAACAAATACGGGTCCTAAAAAATAGTCCTAAATTATACAGAATAAATTCACACTGTGGTAGCAATAAGAAGAAAGTTTGAAAATTACAATGCTATATAAAAATTAAGCATTCTTGATAAAACATTATTAGCATAATAGTAATTAGAGTGATAATAGTGTTCTTTGTGATGCTATTGACACATGATTCCAATTCCATTAAGTTGGTTCAAATCTATTTTGATTATCATTAAACAGTAAAAAATATTATGTTATTTTTATCTTATTTTTCTAAAGGATGAATTACACAAAATATACAAGAGGACCTTTATGAAATCACTAATAATTTAGGACTTAACAATTTTGCCCCAGTATTCCACTCCTACACCCCACATTGGTTTGACTTCTTTTTTCTGAAGCTCCCATATCCTCATATACTATCTATATTTTCTCTCATCACCTTCCATTAGAAAAGAATTATATTTGAGAATATGATAAAATTCATCTATCATGAGGATAAAATGAGGTAATCCAGACACAGAACTGGTGTAATATCTGCATATAGTAAACAGTACATAAAAGCGGGCTTAAAACTCAACTTAAAACTTCAAAAAACGAAGGTCATGGCATCTGGTCCTACCACTTCATGGCAAGTATATAGGGAAACAATGGAAATAGTGACAGGCTTTATTTTTTCAGGCTCCAAAATCACTGCAGATGGTGACTGCAGCCATGAAATTAAAAGATGCTTGCTCCTTGGAAGAAAAGCTATGACAAACCTAGACAGTGTATTAAAAAGAGAGACACATGTATACCTGCAGCGGATTCATTTTGATGTTTGGCAAAACTAATACAATTATGTAAAGTTTAAAAATAAAATAAAATTAAAAAACAAACAAACAAAAAATAAAAAAATAAAAATAAAAAGAGAGACATTATTTTGCGGGCAAGGTGTGTCCAGTCAAAGTTACAAGTTTTCTAGTAGTCATGCATGGATGGGAGAGTTGGATCATAAAAAAGTTCGATTATAAAGTTGTGTACATCAGGAACAAAAATGGGATTGTTGAGATTATTTTATTGCCAGTATAATATATATATGAATCTCCTTGTCCACACTGTCTGTTGTATGACTTCCTCTATCAACACCAGATAGAGGAAGCTCTGTTTTGAAACAGAGAGAACAGAAAGTTGAATTCATGTAGGATTTGAGATCTGTTCAAGTTATGAAGCAAAATGACAGAGTAGTGAGAATTTGGTTTCAGTTCAGTTCATTTCAGTCGCTCAGTCATGTCTGACTCTTTGTGACCCCATGAATTGCAGCACGCCAGGCTTCCCTGTCCAACACTAACTCCCGGAGCCCACCCAAACTTGTGTGCATTGAGTCGGTGATGCCATCCAATTATCTCATCCTCTGTCATCCCCTTCTCTTCCTGCCCTCAATCTTACCCAGCATCAGGGTCTTTTCAAATGAGTCAGCTCTTCGCATCAGGTGGCCAAAGTACTGGAGTTTGAACTTCAATATCAGTCCTTCCAATGAACACCCAGGACTGATCTCCTTGCAGTCCCAGGGACTCTCAAGAGTCTCCTCCAACACCACAGTTCAAAGGCATCAATTCTTTGGCACTCAGCTTTCTTTATTTGGTTTAATGGAAAGCTATTTTTAAAATCATGGACCAGGAAATCTAAAATTAATAATGAAAGATATAAAATGGATGGATAAAGTGAAAGTAGGAAAGCTCTGAACAAGCTTGATGAAGTTGAGTGGAAAAAAAAAAAAAGATGCAAGGATTAGTTTGAAAGTGGAGATTTGGGTGGTTTGAGCAGTTGCAAAGATGGAAACAAGACAACTGATAAAATCCAAGTTATGATGTTTGCTATGTTTTATTACCGGACACAATGAGAACAATTTTAAACATGGAAAATTTAAATCACTATAAGGTCAAAAGATTGACAGTTTATCCCATGGATGCTAGAATCACCAGGAGGTGATGCAAAAAACAGAGATGAGAGAAACACTTTAAATCAAGTGGCAATGCTTCAAATCGCCCTGGTGGTACAGTATGTGGGAATCCACCTGTCAGTGCAGGGGACACAGATTCCATCTCTGGTCTGGGAGGATTCCACAAACTGCGAAGCAACTGAGCCTGTGCACCAGGGCTGCTGAGCACTCACTCTAGAGCCCAAAAGCTGCAACTCCTGAAGCCCACGTACCTAGAGCCTGTGGTCCACAACAAGAGAAGCCATCACATTGAGAAGTCAGAGCACCACAATGAAGAGTACCCCCTGTTTGCCACAGCTAGAGAAAACAGGATGGTTATGACAGAAACCCTTTGTCCTATGAGTCACAGAAAGATGGCTCTGAACCTGTGGAAAGGCTTCTTTGTGTCCTGACACATTCATAGATAGGATCTACTGCACAACAGAATAAGAGTGTGGTGATCTATGGCTATTATTTCCCTGCTAACTAGGATATAGATTACAATGGTGGAAAGAACATAGGGTTTGGCATTCTATTAACCTTGATTACAATTTCAGTTCTTGCACATATCATATGTGTGAGCTTAAAGTTTACTAAGAGGATTAGGAACAGTGTAGATAGTGCTTGGTTCTTGGAGATGTCATTCTGCTCTTTTCTCTTGATAATGACAAACAATAAGAAACATATTTAAGAAATCTGTTCTACATTAATCTTCCAAACCCAGAAAGCTTTTTCTTTTTTTTTTTTGGTAATTTCCTTTAATCATGTGGTCTCTAAATTTTCATGCTGACTGAACTCCTGAGGTGGTTCTTTATAATACAAATATCACCATCAAATTACAGAAATTCAGATAAAAGAAATCAAGGTTTGGGGTCTAGACTCTTTTACAGCATCCCAAGTAATTATTATTCAGTATATTCAATTGGACACATTTGGAGGAACTGTGTCCTCAACCTACTGTAGTTCTTAAGACAAATTTTGAAGGCCACATTTCCCTCAGTTTTTGGAGAAACAAATTTAAATGAGTCAACATATTCTCTTAAACTTAAAAGAAATGTAACAATATGAAGTGATGAAGTAACAATATGAAGATATTTAGCTTGACTATAGTAATCATTTCACTGTGTATATGTATAGCAAAGCATCATATTGTATATCTGAAATATATGCAGTTTTTATTAAAAATAAGATTTAATGATTACATCAGTGAGACAAAATTCTAAATTCTGAAGCAGCTATATATTCCTAACTTCTGAATAATTGCTTCTAGTTTTCAATATGTCATAAATATATATGGGGCACTGATAATGGGAAGCAGAATTCATAAAACCACATAAGAATGTTCTGTTTGTTACAAAAAAACAATACATTCTCAGAAAAAAATCACCAACAGCCATAATATGAAGAACAATATTTTAGTCCAAAGAAGTTAAAAAAAAATAGACAGTCAACAAAAAACTGATACTGTGTTAACGAAGCAGTTTCACAGCCATTCAATTATGCAGAGATTGTTCATTTCACTCTGAAATCTCTAAAAGTATCAGCTCAAAACTTATTTATCAGGAAACTAAAATTTGCTCAAAGATAGTCATCTTGTGTACAAAGGTACCTGAAAATTAACTGTTAGAGAGTACATGATTAGGATCACAGAGAATAAGTCTGATATTTATAGAGAAATGAGAATATAGAAACATAAGCTTGCCAGTGAGATTGAGATGTTATCTTCATTCAGGTGGTACTGGGATGACTGATCCTTAAAGGAGTGTATGTATTTTCTTTGAAGAGGCACACTTGTAGGGCAGACTGATTGAGCTCAAAATCCAGCTCCACCCTTCTCTGTAATAGAGCTTGTAAGTCAGGCTCAAAATGGTTGACTCTATCTCTTCTGACCCATCTCACCCATTGTCTTCACCTATTTTCTGTAATCACTAATAAGACAAAATAAATGGAGATGAAAGCAAGACTACTTCTATCACAAGACTTGAGAAAAAGAGAGCATTGTATTTTAGATCTTGAAAGAATTATTCTCCTTTGAGATGGTAGTACTAAGGACAGAGATAAAGATTTGACACTGAATAAATTCATGCAGTGACCTCCTTGTGAATGATAAGTTTTTTTTTTTTTTCCCCCTAAATTGCTTTTTTTTTTTTTGGTTTTTCCTCTATTCTTGATGTAAAAGGGGGTCATATTAAGTCTGCACAAAAATGGTGTAATTTCTATGACATTATTGTTGTTTAGTTGCTATATTGTATCCAACTCTTTGCAACCCCATGACTGGAGCACTCCAGGCTCCTCTGTCCATAGGATTTCCCAAGCAAGAATAGTAGAGTGGATTGCCATTTCCTTTTCTAGGGGTTCTTCCTGACCCAGGGATCAAACCCATGTCTCCTGCATTTTCAGGCAGATTCTTTACTATTGAGCCACCAGGGAAGCCCTCCCATGAGTTAATTTCAATAATGCAGTGGCCATACACAGTCATGTGGGAATAAAGATGGGAGTTTAAAGTGAAGCAATTTTTGTTCCATATTCATTCATTTTTAACTTATGAAGTAGGAGCAGAATCAATATGAAGTTTGACTTGATGGCCAGGAATAAAGACTTTAGTGACCCAGGATGGAGCTTACAATGGCGAAGAGCATAGAAAATAGTCTAATTACTGACAGATTACTGAACGAGGACTGGAAATGAAAGTTTCTCTTATGAAGTGTAGCAGAGCAGTTATTTTCAAGCAATACTTGAGCATTAGACTGTCCTTGCTAAATTCCTGGACCTTAGATCAATCAAAGAAGAATTTTGACAGAGATTTCCAAGAATTAGAATGTCAACAGGTAATCAAGTTATTGTTAAGTACAAATACAATGGAGAGTGGGGAAATTATATGATTTCTTAATAGTTTTTTTATGGAAAAATTAATAGATTTTTATGTTTTTGAGCAAAAACAATTTGTTTTAAAAATAAAATAAACATATAAAGTAATAATGTCACAATATTTACCAGAAGTGGTACTATTTTTGTCTTAGAAAACCTAACATTTTGTAATGAGAGCTATTGTTTTTATCCTTGAAACATTAGGACTGCACCTTGAAATATTAGAAATGAAATATTAGGAATTAGGGTCAGGAAGATCCCTAGGAGAAGGAAATGGCAACCCACTCCAGTACTCTTCCCTGAAAAACTCCATGGACTGGCACCTGAGGAGCCTGATAGGCCAGAGTCCATGGAGTTGCAAAGAGTTGGACACGACTGAGTGACTTCACTTTCATTTTACCTTAATGCAGGTTTTTCAATAAATGTAAACATACTTCTAACTTTAAAACTTTACTCAAATCAATTACATGCATTACAGAAGTGAGACAATTATAACAACCATTACTGTTATCAAACGGAAAAGAGTGGACACAATTACTCTTTCTTGAATAGAGTGTTTCTCAAGAGATTGATGACAAAGTTTAGATGAGCAGGATTTGTTAATAGAAAAAGCTGGTTCACACAACACACTCCCTTGGCCTGGTCTCCTTCCCAACTTTCAGTTGCCCCAACAACTATTAATATATAGCATTTTGTATCTTATCTCTCCAGTTGACAACACTTGATTTACTATATAAAAGTTATATTTTATATATTTGTTCTGTCAATATGTTGTCCATTTATGGACAAAATAGATCTGTCAATATGTGTCCAATACGTTGTCAATATGTTGTCCAATTAAGCAACATACTCCCATGGAAAAAGCCTGAAATAAAATCCTAACTGGTACATACAAGTGATCTTGAATAGCGTATGTATCTATAAGCATGACTTAATTCCAAAATAAAAATAGTAATAATATAATTTACCTTAAAAGAAACAAGAAATCAATATTTGTGGGAAAATATACATATATTTGTGTGATGCTATGTGATGTATATGTATATATATGTACATACAAAAATACATATGTATATAATATATATAAATCATATATACATACATATAATAAGTAGTAATGAAATTTTGGGAAAAAAATTACATTGTATACCACAAGCAACTGATGCATATTAGCTCCCTCTTACCCTTTGAACAAAACAAAAATTTGTATAGGCTAACATGTTAAGACATGAAGTGGTACAGTTAGTTAAACAAGATGATACATTTTGGGGACAAAGATGGTAATGCAAATCTACCAACTAAATCAGATTTTTCCAAACTATTAATGTTATGAAAGACCATACTGAAGGTATAAAAGATCAAAGGAGACTCGAATTACATGATAATTAAATGCAATGCTTGCCCTTTCAATGGGCCCCAGATTGAATTGACCAATAAACAAATAAAAAATAAAATATACATGGGGCAAATTTGAAAATAGATTGTATATTAGGTAATATTATTGTCAGTATTAAATCTCTGGTGCAATAATTGCATCATGATTATATGCCGTGTTCTTCAGCAATACATGCTGAAGTACATAAAGTGTCAGGAAGTACATAAATTGTGCAGATTTCAAGTGGCTAATAAAGGGGAAAGAGAGAAAGAGAGAAAATGAGAAATTAGAACTGATGGTGTCACCAATTTAATGGACATGATCTTGGGCAAACTCCAGGAGACAATGAGAGACAGGGAAGCCTGGTGTGCTACAATCCATGGGGTTATGGACAGTCAGACAGGACTTGGCAACTGAACAACAATAAAGATGTTAAAATTTCATGAAACATAAATAAAGGGCATTTCAAATTTTTAAAGAACGGAAAATAATTAAATAATTTTTAATATAAATTTATTTTCTATACATCAGTGTCTCTTTTGCAGGAGAGGGTGGGATTATTTGGGAGAATGGCATTGAAACATGTATAATATCATATATGAAATAAGTCGCCAGTCCAGGTTTGATGCATGATACTGGATGCTTGGGGCTGGTGCACTGGGACGACCCAGAGGGATGGTATGGGGAGGGAGGAGGGAGGAGGGTTCAGGATGGGGAACATGTGTATACCTGTGGCGGATTCATATTGATATATGGCAAAAACAATACAATATTGTATAGTTAAAAAATAAAATAAAAAAATTATTTATTTTAATTGGAGATGCACATATGGGGGTGATTTAGGAAATGATATATTTTAAGGTATAAAATTTAATTTTCTTGATTCATGATCCCTTATTAATTGATTTTTGTTGCTTTCCTAAGCTATAGGTAATGTTTTGCCCAATTTTGCAGTTCCATTAAGATTTTCAACTAAGCATTATCAACTTAAATAAGATACAAGATATGACCTCATATTATAACTCAGAAACATAAAAGAATGCTAAACTAGGAAAGAGGCTTAGTCAGGGCAGAATTAGGTTGATTTAAATATTAAAAAAAAGTATCTTAAAGATAAAAGTAACTATTTATGTAAATTGAAGGAATTAAAAACATTAAGAGCTGATTTTTAGTGCTTTAATTTGACTTTCTAAACTAAAACCTACAAAAAGAATAGTAAAAAATAAATGTCTGCTGTTTTCAATTACTATTTTTAAAATTTAGTTACAAAAAGAGTTGCATCATTTTAAGTTATGAAAATACAGAATGTGTCACTGATTGCCAGTTGTTGTTAAGATCCAGTCTTAGTCACATTTATCTGAAGAGAGAGATTATGATTTTATCAAAGTTGGATGCCTTTCAAAGCACTTTTTTTCACTAATTATTTTTGGAATCTTAGGGAGTCAGGAGCAGTTGAATTGACTTATAACGGGATTAAGAATGAGAAAGAAACATCTGCTCCTGTCAACATTGTTATTTTTCATAAGCATCAATTTTATAGAGAGCATTTTTATTTTTATTTCAAAAGAATTTGTGTTCTAGCAAATTAAAATATTCTCATTAATAATTTGCAGATATGCTGTCATTGTAGCTGTAACTAATTTTGCAATCATTGTAGAAGTGTAGAATGGTGATAAGAAAAAAATTCTATTCCCAAAAAGAACTGACCAAAAACAAAACAAAACAAAACAAAACAGGTATAATCATACCAAACGATTGTGTTTCCCTATTACAATGAAAGCTGCATCCAAGTACAAAGACTCCTTTCCTTTTTGGACACAAAGTTTACAGAATGCTTCTGAGGCACTCAATGAATCATTAGCTCCTATTTTTACATGTACTAATTCAGAAACAATTAGTTGCCATGTTCTGATGATCCAAACTTGCATTTTTTAAGTCATCAATAGGCTCTCAGTGGTAAAGAATCTGCCTGTCAATGCAGGAGACTTGGGTTCCATCCCTTGGGTTGGGAAGATCTCCTGAGGAAGGAAGTGGCAACCCACTTCAGTATCTTGCCTGGGAAATCCTATGGACAGAGGAGCCTGGCGGACTACAGTCTATGGGGTCGCAAAAAGTCACACAACTTAGCGACTGAACAGCAACAAATAGAATGGTATGGAGAATGTCATGTGAATCAGGCATTGCAGATTCACATTCCATCTCATTTCAAAATCATGACCTTTCACAAGTTACCTAGATTTTCTATTTCTCATTTTGCTTGTGTAAAAAATAAAATAATAATAGTCCATACTACATAAAATTGTTGTGAGTTGATAATTAATAAATATAAAGCATAAACACAGCTATGCAAGTACTTATAAAAGCATTCATATTTCCATTTCCTTAAAATCTTTTGCACAAATCTAAGCACTTGAGATCTCTGTCTCTCCCTTCTGCCTTTTCTTCTTCTCTCGTTAATAGATACATCAGTATCTCTTATCATCTATTTATTTAGCTCCTCCTTTTGTGAAGTTTCCTCTCATATTACCCAAATAAGTAACTATTTTTAGGTTCAATTTTTTTTTCTTTTTTTTTTAATTTTATTTTATTTTTAACCTTTACATAATTGTATTAGTTTTGGAACACATGTATACCTGTGGCGGATTCATTTTGATATTTGGCAATTTTTTTCTCTTAAATTTTAGTTTTTAGCTGTTAAAAAAAACTAATAAGTATACATTTAAGTAAGAAGAAATTTTATTCAAAGAAACTATTGCAATAGGAGAATGCTCTAACCACAAGATCTGCCATCTCAAAATCAAACTAAAAGACGTATTATTATAAGGAAGGGTAGGCAAGGCTGAAAGGAACTTTGTAGGGAAATTTTACAGCAGGTAGGGGGCAAACAGACAGCGTTTTTAAGGTTGTTTATACTAACGCATACATATGGAATTTAGAAAGATGCTAACAATCACCCGGTATACGAGACAGCAAAAGAGACACTGATGTATAGAACAGTCTTTTGGATTCTGTGGGAGAGGGAGAAGGTGGGATGATTTGGGAGAATGGCATTGAAACATGTATAATATCATATATGAAGCGAGTCGCCAGTCCAGGTTCAATACATGATACTGGATGCTTGGGGCTGGTGCACTGGGACGACCCAGAGGGATGGTTTGGGGAGGGAGGAGGGAGGAGGGTTCAGGATGGGGAACACGTGTATACCTGTGGCGGATTCATGTTGATATATGGCAAAACCAATACAATATTGTAAAGCTAAAATAAATAAATAAAAATAAAAAACATCAACAAAAAAAGGAATTGTTTTCCCTGAAATCAATCTGTTCTCAGTTGAGTTGCCAGGTGTTCTGCACCTTAGTTCTTGTTTCAGTTTGGGGGCAAATATGTCTAGATATATGTAAGGATGAGAAAAGCCTGAGTAAACTATGGTCAAATCTAGTTAGTGGACAATTAAGAAGACTTACTCATGACCTGTTTCTCCTCTGCTGGCCAGTAATCAAAAGGTCCCCACTTCAAAATAAAAGGTATGGAATACTGAACTATTGTTCATTGTGATTCAAGAGAAAAATAAAAAGAATGAAGTTCATTGCAGAGGATACAGAGAATAAAAGATAAACATTTGTCAAATAATAAAGGTTACTTATTTGATTCCAAATCACTCAAGGACAATATATTTTCAGAACTGGATGCAGGAAGTAATGTCAAGGTAATACCACTAATAATATTTATTATTATTATATACAGATATATATATGTTAGTTGCAATTAGTACTTCAACTGGCTGATAAAAGTTATTTTTTCAAGGATACTTATATCCTAGAATAAGAAAATGAACAGTAAAACTTTCAGTTACATGACAGCTAAAATCATTTTTCCCCAAAAGTTTAATTTTTTAAATTTATGCAGATTTCTCTTTCTGATAGGTGTTAACATAAAAATATACTTACTGTTTGCTAGTACATTTAAGTTTTAGCACATCTAATATTTCTTTAGGTTAAAGAATGTATAATATATGGTGTATTTTAACAGAGGTGGCTTATATAATCTTTATATGAACTTGGTTATAGTTAATATATAAATATATGTAATCATATACACATATAAATAAATTTTAGAATATATGAGTACCTAACATATGTTACTAAAGGCATTATAGTTAATGGGAAAGAAAGAATCATTTACTCAGTGATGCTGTGGAAATTTCCTAACTCTGGCAAGAATAAAAAAAAAAAAATTAGTCTGAATAAACACATCCCAATTCATGCTGAAAAAAGTTTGTTTGAATCCAAAATGACTTTTTCTAACATCTGATTTGGGAAATTAAGAGTGATTTCTATCATCTCTTTTAAAAATTTATTCAATAAACTTTTCTTTAATAATTAAAAGAAATAAAAATTATAATTCATTAATTTTGTGAGCAAGCTATTAATCACCTCTAATTATATAAAATTCTGACATTTCCTTCTTTCAACCAGTCATATCAATTAAGACATTTATTGTTAGAAAATTTTATAAATAAATATATAGATAAATAGATAGATAAAACATTTTTTAATTTACTTTTGATTGAATGTGATTACTGAGACCTTGAGAAGGTGAAATGGAAAAGCTATTCTAAAAATCAGTATTCATAGACTCTTTTTCATACAATCTCAAAATCATTGCTCTGATTCATTAGAATTTTCTAAACTCTGAAATATTTATAGAGACAGGGATAATGTTAAATATCTATTTATGCAGATAAAGATATAGGCAATTATAAAGTATATGTTCATACACACATACATACATATTTATATAGATTAATGGTAAATGACTAGATAGATAAATAACATTTTTTATATGTTTTCCCTTGGAGTTCATGTACTTTTGCTTTTGTAGTGAGAGAAACTGGAAAATTTTTCTTGACTTTTTTTTCTTCGAGAAAATTGCAGATATTAAGTGAACATTTCATGAAAGAAAGGGCACAATAAAGATAGAAATGGTAAGGAACTAACAGAATCAGAAGAGGTTAAGAAGAGAAGGCAAGACCTATACAATAAAGGTCTTAATGACCTGTATAATTACAATGATGTAATCACTCACCTAGAGCCAGATATCCTGGAATGTGAAGTCAAGTGGGCTTTAGGAAGTATGACTATGAATGAAACTAGTGGAGGTAGTGGAATTCCAGCTGAGCTCTTTCAAATACTAAAAGCTGATGCTGTTAAAGTTCTGTGATGTTAGAAAATTTGGAAAACTCAGCAGAGGCCACAGGACTGGAAAAAGTCAATTCTCATTCAAATCCCAAAGAAAGGCAATGCCAAAGAATGTTCAGATTACTGTACAATTGTGCTCATTTTACATGCTAGCAAAGTTATGATCAAAATCCTTCAAGATAGGCTTCAGCAGTACACAAACAAATAAATTCCAGATGTACAAGCTGCGTTTAGGAAAGGGAGAGAAACAAGAAATCAAATTGCCAACATCCATTGGATCATAGAGAAAGCAAGGGAATTCCAGATAAACATCTGTTTCGTTGACTACACTAAAGGCTTTGACTGTGTAGATCACAACAAACTGTGGAAAATTGTTAAAGAGATGGGAATACCAGACCACCTGACCTGTATCCTGAGATACTGGCATGCAGAACAAGAAGCAACAATTATTACCAAACATGGGATGATGGATTGGTTCCAAATTGGGAAAGGAGTATGTCAAGGCTGTATTTTGTCACCCTGCTTATTTAACTTATACCTAAAGTTGTTGTTGTTGTTGTTCAGTCCCTCATTTGTGTCCAACTCTTTGTGACCCCATGGACTGCAGCATGCCAGGCTTCCCTGTCCCTCAGTATCTCCTGGAGCCCACTCAAACTCATGCCCATTGAGTCAGTGATGCCATCCAACCATCTTGTCCTCTGTCATCCCCTTCTCCTCCTGCCTTCAATCTTTCTCAGTCAGCATCTTTTCTGATGAGTTGGTCCTCTGCATTAGGTGCCCAAAGTACTGTAGCTTCAGCTTCAACATCAGTCCCTCCAGTGAATATTCAGGGTTGATTTCCTTTAGGATTGACTGCTTTGATCTCCTTGCTGTCCAAGGGACTCTCGAGTTTTCTCTAACACCACAGTTAAAAAAGCATCATTTCTTTGGCATTCAGCTTTCTTTAGGGTCCAACTTTCACATCCATACATGACTATTGGAAAGTCCATAGCTTTGACTAGATAGACCTTTGTTTGGCAAAGTAATATCTCTACTTTTTAATATGATGTTTAACTGTATCATAGTTCTCCTTCCAAGGTGCAAATGTCTTTCAATTTCATGGCTGCAGTCACCATCTACAGTGACTTTGGAGACCAAGAAAATAAAGTCTGTCACTGTTTCCACTGATTTCCCATCTGTTTGCCATGAAGTGATGAGTGGATGCTATGATCTTTGCTTTTTGGATGGTGAGCTTTAAGCCCACTTTTTCACCCTCCTCTTTTACCTTCAATAAGAAGCTCTTTAGTTCCTCTTCACTTTCTAATATAAGGGTGATGCCATCTATGCAGAGTACATCATGTGAAATGCTGTGCTGGATGACTACAAGCTGGAATCAAGATTGCCAGGACAAATATCAACAACCTCAGATATGCAGATGACAAAACTTTAATGGCAGAATGTGAAGAGGAACTAAAGAGCCTCTTGATAAGGGTGAAAAAGAAGAGTGAAAACCTGGCTTAAAACTCAACATTCAAAAGAACTAAGATATTGCATCTGGTGCCATTAATTCCTGGTAAATAGAAGGGGAAAAAGTGACATCTTATTTTCTTTGGCTCCAGAATCACTGAAGATGGTGACTGCAGCCATGAAATTAAAAGATACCTGTTCCTTGGAAGAAAAGCTATCACAAACCTGGAAAACATACTAAAAAGCAGAGATATTAGTTTGCCAACAAATGTCTGTACAGTCAAATCTATGGTTTTTCCAGTAATCATGTGTGGATGTGTGAGTTGGACCATAAAGAAGACAGAGTGATGAGGAATTGATGCTTTTGAACTGTGGTGTTGGAAAAGACTCTTGAGTCCCTTGGACTACAAGAGATCAAATCAGTCAATCTTAAAGGATATCAACCCTGAATATTCACTGGAAGGACTCATGATGAAGCTGAAACTCTGATACTTTGACCACCTGATGTGAAGAGTTGACTCGGAAAAGATCCTGATGCTGGGAAAGATTGAAGCCAAAAGGAGAAGGGGGCAGCCAGGAAGAGTTGGTTAGACAGTATCACTAACTCAATGAACCTGAGCAAACTCCAGGAGACCGTGAAAGATAGGAAAGCCTGATGTACTCCAGTCGATAGGGTCATGAAGAATCAGACAGAACTCAGCAACTGAATAACAACAACAACTGAAAACATTAAAAAGAAAAAAAAAAATTTCTTAAGACTTAAAAAAATTTTTTTTAATCAGTGTTTTATTTAAAATATCTTATCAATTCCCTGAATTTAGAATGATTGACAATATATTTTGTTTACAATGTCTACTTTCTTTGCTGGTTGTTTTGTTTTCACTCAGTAATTTTCATTCATAGTGGCTGAACAAAAATTGCAATTGATAATAACAAGATTAACACCATGAAATACAGCAAACACTTCATACTCAGTGTTTTCTAACAAGGCAACATTTCTCAAATCATTTTCCATGGAACATAATATTTGTATGAGTTCAATAACTATTGAATGAAAATGCATTCCATAGATAAATAACGTTGATATATATTGGATTAAACAGTGTTAAACCGATCTTGTTAATTTAAGGCTCCTCAGAGCTATTCACATAATTTGTGGACCTGATATTAAAAAGAGGAAGCATATATAGCATTTCCATAGACTTATGTACCATGGATCATACTTTCCTAAACCTTCTATTTTATCCCACTGTCACTTCTGATTAATGAAGATTCTCTAGCTCACTCAAATTAAGGGCTATAACTATAGAAACGAAACTGTCCTTATGCTAATTGAATCTGTGACATATTCCCATCGACCAGAGTTTTATACATATGCATTATATAATTTGCATAAACGAATGAAATCACAATGAATGAAAATATTTTAAGCACCATTAAAAGGAAAAAAATTAAGTCACCCAGTCATGTCTGACCCTTTGCAACCCCATGGACTGTGACCGCTAGGCTTCTTTGTCCATGGGATTCTCCAGGCAATTATACTGGAATGGGTTACCATGTGGTCCTACAGGGGATCTTCCCAATCAAGGATCGAACCTGCATCTTCTGAGTCTCCTGCATTGGCAGGTGGATATTTTACTGTCTGAGCCATTAAGGAAGCCCTTTAAGCCCCCTAAGTCTCAGAGAAATTTATTATTCCTTCATTTCTGCTGCAGATATTTCTGACTCATGAAGTATAAGAGAGTATCTATTGAGTCTTTTTCTTATATAGAAAAATGGGCCCCAAACAGGTACTTCTAGTAATAAATATAAATTTAGTCTTGAAATTTTCCCATACAAAACAATTATAATGTTACTGAAAATTGACTTGAAAATGAACACTTGAAAAGTACTGGTTTTTTTTTTTTTTTTTTTCACTTTTTCAGAGGATGTCTATGTAGATCCTTATTTCCTAGGTAAAATCCTTAAAGTGTATAGACAAATAGTCTGCTTAATGTTAAATCTGATTCAAACATGTTATTTTTTAAAAAAAATAGTCTTCGTGTTTGAGTACATTTGTTTCTCTTTTTGGGGCGTATAGTTTTTAAATGTTAGAATAATTTATGTTTTTAAAAAACTGCAAGTGTGGTTGCAAGTGTAATAAATTTTCTTCCCAAATATACTTCATCCAGTTCCCTAATTATTAAAATCTTACATTACTATGAATCATTTATCTCAATTAGTAAAGCAATATTAATAGATCATTGCTAACTAAAAATCAAACCCTTTGATATGCCCCCATCAAAGGCTGATGGTATGTTTGTTTTTAATATAAAATATGTTTTAATTTCTGTAACTATGAGCTATTTCAGGTTCATGTGGTATATTTCCTGCCCAGTGTTTCATTTGATTTAGAAATGATATTCATTTGCATTATTCTAAACAAATGTTGGCAGGTCTTAAAGAGGAGAGAGTTTGTATTCAGCTTGAATTTGCCCATGAGAGTATCCCTTATCTCCTCTTTATCTTTGCTTTAAAAGGATATGAACCTAAGAGTCATCTGATAACATTCATGTTAATGGGAAAAGGTGTTGCAGTTTTTACCTATTTCTGTGCACTGCTAAATGGAAAACATGTCTGTCAGGAACTCGAAAGGGAGATTTGGGTTTATTCTGAAAAACTAACCACTTTGACAGCTCTACTCCTATAGTACCTACAGAGGTTTGCAGCATATCTGAATTTGAAAGCAAAAAAAAAAAAAAAAAAATCACAGAATGTTGAGCTATATTTGTAAAATGTGATTCCCACAGATGTCAAAAATACTGTCTCTCTAATTTTACCTTCATTATGAAATGCCTTCGAGCTCAGGCTGTGTAACTTTTCTATGAAGCACTTAATCTCTACCCAGGCCCCTTAGGAAGATGTAATAGCAATCAGTAAATAACAGTGCAGAAGCTGTTGATTACTATTGAATAAACTAAAATGCTTTCCATACATTGCAAACTAAAAATGGATCACTCTCATCACTATCTTTTTTTAATGACATTTTAAAGTCTAAGGGCCTTATTAATCAATGCTTTATATGATGTTTCCAAAGATGTGCACGTACCTTGCTTAGAAAACAGAAAAGAGGCAGTTATAATGAGACTCTTCTGAAGAAATTAAATTAAATCAGTATTCATAAACATTAGGTACTTGATAGAGAACAAGAAAAAAAGAAGAATGCTAAAAAATTAAGAAATAATGGAGAAAAGAGAGTGGAAGAAAAGGAAATGATTATTGGACAACAATGACAGATCCTTTGATGGTTAGTTTCTCAAAACTATTTTTAATAGGCATGTTGCCTTTTTACATTAAAAATGAGGATTTTGAAAAAAAATAATCACTTGTTCATGTCCTCATAAGGAGTATGGTTAAGGCCAAGTGTTGAAATCATGCCTATTTGGCTCCAGAATTTGTTCTTTGCTCACTCTACAGAAAAACCCTGACATATTGGCAATTTGATAACATTTTAAACATAACGATGGCATTTAGTTTTATTTGCAAAGGAGGAAGTTTAGATTTTTGCTTTTAGTTTATATTCCATATGGCTTTATCAAAATTATGAATGTACTTATAGAAAAGTTTTAAAGACAATTTTAATATACTGAGTAAAAACCAAAAGATGAATATTTATTGAAATATTACATTTATAGGGCTTCCCAGGCAGAGTTAGTGGAAAAGAATCCACCTAGCCATGCAGGAGACATAAGAGTTCTGTCCTTGAATAGGAAGATTCCCTGGAGGAGGAAATGGCAACAACTCCAGTATTCTTTTTTTTTAATATAAATGTATTTATTTTAATTGGAGTTTAATTACTTTACAATATTGTATTGGTTTTGCCATACATCAGCATGGATCCGCCACAGATATACACGTGTTCACCATCCTGAACCCCTCTCCCTCCTCCCTCCCCGTACCATCCAGTAATCTTGCCTTGAGAATCTTGTGGACAAAGAAGCCTAGTAGGCTAGCTATTGACAATGAAGTCTCAAAGAATTGGAAATCTCTAAGCACACATATATACAGTGTTTACATTCTTAAACATTTTTATGGAGGAAGAGACAGATATTAAATGGCACGTATTTATGCTATACAATTTGAAAAGTTTTGAAATTTTGATCACTCATGAAATCATCATCACAATCAAGATGCTGAGCACATCTACTTACGTTGTTCTCATCAGTATCACCATTCAAGTTAAATATGAGTCATCCAGTTTTCTTCTCTCATCCTCTTTAGCTTTAACCTTCATCAAATAGCCATTTAATTCCAACACAAGTAAATTTTAAAAAGTTTTATCTGATTGAAAAAGTGTCATTTGGTGGCATTTTATTTAGAAAGGATTATATCCAAGAAGTAAATGTTTTTTTTATTTCAAGAGACCTTTCCTTTGTGCTTATGCATGTATTTATACTTTTAAAGCTTTATGCTTACTTAATGTTTTTAATGATTATTCAATTTCAAAATCATCCTGCTCAGAATTTTAAAGGTATCCCAATGATTTTCCAGTAAATTCTGCTGCTACTAAGAAGTGAGTATGCAACCTTCCTCTTACAACCTCTTTAATTTTGGAAAAAGCTTTTCTTAAAAAGATATGAATTAAATCTTTATCTCTGGCAAAGTAGCATATATTGTTCTTTGCATTGTCTGTTTAAGATTCTGTGAGTCAGGTATTGGGAATTAATTGATTTATTTTCTATGCCTCTTTTCTGACTTTTCTAGCTTTGTTTCATGCTCAAGGACCTAAGTAATCCTTTAGTTACAATCACTCCATTTAGCATGTCTGTTGAAACTTTTAAGCTTCCCAGGTGGACCAATGGTATAGAATCATTCTGCCAATGCAGGAGCCATAGGAGACATGGATTTGATCCTGGGGTCAAAAAGATCCACTGGAGGAAGAAATGGTAATCAACTCCAGTATCCTTGCCTGGAAAATGCCATTGACAGAGGAACCTGTGGTTTCAAGGAGTTGGACACGACTGAACATGCACATTGTAACTTTCATCCCTGATTTGTGTTGTTTTAGTATTATCATGATATGATGTTAATCATGATGTAATATTATCATGATGTGATATCATGATGAGAGAGTTGGACTCTAAAGAAAAATGTGGGCCCACAAATTCATGCTTTTGAACTGTGGTGTTGAAGAAGAGACCTTTGAGAGTCCCTTGGACTGCAAGGACATCCAACCAGTCCATCCTAAAGGAAATCAGTCCTGAATATTCATTGGAGGGACTGATGCTGAAGCTGAAACTCCAGTACTTTGGCCACCTGATGTGAAGAACTGACACGTTGGAAAAGACCTTGATGCTGGGAAATATTTAAAGCAGGAGGAGAAGGGGATGACAGAGGATGAGATGGTTGAATGGCATCACCAACTCAATGGACATGAGTTTGAGTAAGCTCCAGGTGTTGGTGATGGACAGGAAAGCCTGGCGTTCTGCAGTCCATGGGGTCACAAAGAGTCAGACACAACTGAGAAACTGAACTGAACTGAATATTATCAAATATATCCAACAATACTAAGTATTTTATCACTTCCTCTGAGATAGTGGTTCTTTTTGTTTATTTCCACACTAGTGTGGTACACGGAATCTGAAAAATGTCACTTAATACAATATTTGATTTTTGTTAGTAGTACACAGTTAAAATTAAATTTTGAACTTAAAAATAAATCTAAGCATCCATTGTATCTCCTTAAGGCTGTTGTTGTTCAGTTGCTAAGTCGTGTTTGACTCTTTGCAACCCGATGAAATGCAGCATGCCAGGTTTCCCTGTCTTTCACTATATCCCAAAGCTTGCTCAAACTCATGTCTATTGAATAGGTGATGCCATCCAACCATCTCATTCTCTGTCGCCCCTGTTCTCCTCTTGCCATCAATCTTTCCCAGCATGAGGGTCGTCTTGAATGAGTCAGCTCTTTGTATCAGGTGGCCTAAGTATTGGAGCTTCAGCTTCAGTATCAGTCCTTTCAAGGAATATTCAGGGTTGATTTCCTTCAGGTTACTGAATGAATTTTCTGTGGCAATAAGATTTGTGTATATAACATATGAAATACAATTTATAAATAGTAATATTTGAAGCACACATTAAACATTTTTTAAATGGAGATATTTTAATAGAGAAACATTGAAAGTTGAATTAAAATTTGCAAATCTTGTTTGTGTGCTACCTTTATAAACTATAGAGCATATAGGTTTCTCACAATAACCTGAAGAACAACTTGTGATTTGGATTCTCAGGATTGAATGTGCTACAAAGCTTCTTTTCCTGATGCTGATATGTTTAATCTTACTTATGATTGAGGTTTTTTAGCAATATTTTGACACTTACTTAAAATCATAGTGGAGGTTTTCTTCTTAACTTTAAAAATTTGAATAATCAGTGTTTCTCCAAGATTTTTATTTCTTACATAACTAAACCAGTCAACCAACCACATGAAAAAACCAGTGTAAATGTTAGAAGGTTTTTGTTTTGTTTTCTAAATTATAGATGTATTTTTTCTAATGTAATGATATTCTGTTTGATGAAGCATATATTGCTAGTTTTTATAAAACTAATATTTACAAATGGGTAAATACAAGCATCTGTGTATGTGTAATCTTGCATTCTGTGTCATTTTCTCTAAGTTATCTTATGTGCTATAGTAAAATTGACATATGCATTAAAAATAATTAGAAAGCATAAATATAGTATCAATGTAAGAACAACCCAGAAGCATCTCTATTCATCATACACCTACTAATGGGTTGCCACTTATAACAGTTTACCCAAAGACATTCCAATTCACATTTGTCAGCCTAACACAATTACTAATAACACCTTCTTTTATTCCCAAGAAGTCCTACTTGGGACAACAAAATGTTTGCTTAACTCTACCTTCTGAACTAAACATACCATGAATTACAGAACCTAGATTCACCTTGCAACTTGACTTCCTCTACGTAAAGCTAAAATAAAATTCTGAAATAATCCATTAAAATGTCTAACAATGAAGATCAAAATGAACTGTGATATATTGGGAAGAATATTAAACTGGAAGCTAAAAAAAAAGCAAACTTGAGAGATAAGTCTAAATTGTGCCCACTAACTAGCTGGGTGACTTTTAGAACAAAATGTTTAAATGGGCCTCATTTCATCCACTGAAGAGAAAGCCATGCACCTAAATGAGAAAATCTTTAAGAGTACTTACAGCTCTCCTATTTCATAATTCTTCAGTTTATCTGTTGCCTTTTCTCTTTTATTTTTATTATTTGTTGAAGTATAAATTTGACATGTTGATTTTTCTAATGGTCAAATGATTTGACAGATCCATTTCATCTACCTTTAAAAATGTAATTGGATTTTAAAAGTCTAGGTCTGCTATAGTTTGCACTAGGAAGCAGAAATTATAGCTAGATGTAATGGGAAGCAAATGGCTAGACAATAATTCATAAGTATAGTGGACTTTTTGAGGAGGAAGACTTGTCTGGGTAGAACACTGCAGTAGGTCAGCTAGAAAATTCTTCAGGTTATTTGAGATGCAGTAGCAAGGAGAAAAGAAGTCCAAAATCAAGAAAAGGAAAATAAAGGGAAATTTTCAGAATGTGTTTAGATGTAGCTTACCACATCTTATTCCCTAGAGGCTAAGTCAGTTGTTAATTAATGACTCATAATACAGTTTAGTTCCCTCTTCATTTTTGTATGATGTCCTGCTCATTGATGGTTATGGTGATTTTAAAATATGTCCACAGATTCTATGATACTCCTTCTTTAAAGTAATGAGGCTTACTTCTTCCTCTTTTGAGTGTAGGCTGGACTTAGTGACTAGACAGAATAAACAGATAGTGAACAAACAGACGGTGGTAGAAGTGATAGTGTCTGAGTACCAAGACTAGGTCGTAAAAGGCACTATGGTTTCCTCCCTGCTCTCTCTCGAACAACTCACTCTGAAGGAAGTCACCTACCATTTTGTGAGGATATTCAAGCAGCCCTCTGAAAAATTTCATGTGGCCTTCTGCCAAAAGCTAAAGGAACTAAGGCCTTCTGCTTATAGCCATGTGATGAAACATCCTGGAAATAGATTCTCTAGCTCCAGTCAAACCTTCAGATGAATGCAGCTCCCACTGACATTTTGACTTCAACCTTTTGAGAAACTCTTAGCTGGAATCACCTAGTTAAAATTAAGCTCATGAGTTCCTGATCCATAGAAACTTGAGATGATAAATATTTGTTGTTTTAAGTTGCTAAGTTTTGAGGGTAATTAGTTACAAAACAATGCATAACTAAAACAGTGATCCGTTTAAGTACACAGCCTCAGAGAAGTGGGGTCGGGTCAGGGGAATGGTTGATATCAGGTGCTAAGTGTGAAAAAAATAGTCTAATTAAACTGATCTACATGGGAGAATCTTATTCTAGGAGTAAGATTTTATTGGACATAAGGGCCTTCTTTTACATAAGCCCACTAATATTCTTTGTGAGAGATACCTTCTGAAGTGCTTTGTAAGTGAAATGATAGGATGCCTAGATTTACTTAAAAATATTCTAGGGAGAAAGAAATCCAGAATAGGAAATAGGTGAAGCAAGATACCAAAATACTGATAATGGCTGATGATGGGTACATGGGGGTTCATTATTAAATTTTCTCAACTTTTGTGTATGTTCAAAAATGTCTATAATAAAATGACTTTTTTTTTTCTAAATGTTTGACTATGCCTCCTGGCTTGCAGGATCTTAAAAAAAAAAAAAAAATTCAAAAAAACTGAAGCTAATACAGTTCGAATCTGGTATATCAGGAATGGAGCTTCCCTGGGTTGGAAAGATCTCCTGCAGGAGGAAAGATCTCCTGCAGGAGGAAATGACAACCCACTCCAATATTGCTCCCTGGAAAATTCCATGGACAGAAAAGTTTGGCAGGCTATTGTCAATGGGGTCACAAAGAATCAGACACAACTCAGCAACTTAGCCTGCACACACATATAAAAAACAGCTAATATATGATTATCAAAAGCTTTCAAAGGTATTTGTTATACATCATGGTGCACTAAAATAAGTGTTCTGAGAACTGTTGCTTTCAGTAAGTTGCTGTAAACGCTGTTGATATGTTTTTCAAATTAAGAAAAGGAATGATGAGAACTTGCCTTATGCATTCATTAGATTGTCCCTTGAAGAAAATTTAGATCCTAGGTACTTCTAATATTTGTTGTATCTTAACTTTAAACTCAGCTACTTAATCTGAAAATGTATTTCTATTCCATTTAAAATTTAAATGAAAAATTTCCTTGGAATGATACTAAAGTTTGGAAATTTACTCTGAATTAACATTGCCTTTAATCACCTGAGGAGAAGGCAATGGCAACCCACTCCAGTTTGCCTGGAAAATCCCATGGACGGAGGAGCCTGGTAGGCTGCAGTCCATGGGGTCGCTGAGTCAGGCACGACTGAGCGACTTCCCTTTCACTTTTCCTTTCATGAATTGGAGAAGGAAATGGCAACCCACTCCAGTGTTCTTGCCTGAAGAATCCCAGGGATGGGGGAGCCTGGTGGGCTGCTGTCTATGGAGTCACACAGAGTCGGACAGGACTGCAGTGACTTGGCAGCAGCTTGGCAGTTAACCACAAGAAGTTTGTTTCAAATTTTCCCTTTTAGTTACAGCTGTTGGGAAGGCTTGCTTCAATGCATACAACACAGCTATACAGACATTCAGAGCTCTACTGTTCTCAATGTGTAGGAAAACGTAGGTGTCCGATCATCGCAGTCAGAGAATTCCTTGTTTCTCTGTACAACAGACTGTTCCCTAGGCTTTTAGGGGGTAGTGTTTCAACACAATTAAAAAGGAAGAAGGTATTCCTTTCTCAAATATTATATTTTATTATATAATTGTATGCCCAACCTCCATGACCTGCTTCTGATACTAAATCATATATAACTTTAATCAGAGTTCTTTGCTTTATCACATCACTCTTCTCTCATTGATACTGCTAGATTGTGTGTTTTATCCCCTGCACAAATTAAAAAAGTAAGATTTTATACATAGAGATGATTTTGAGTAACATAGTCAGTTTGGCAGAAATAATAAAACTGAATCAAATAATTGGAGTGTGGGTTCACAGATTCATATGCCTCCTGACCATCTAATCACCAGATGTATTATTAGTATTCCATTGTAGTCATAAAGAATTACTGCATATTTATTTGAACAACACAAATATATTCTCACAAATCTGTAGTTCAAAAGTCTATGTTGACTTGAGCTGGTTATTAATCTTTAAGTTCCACAATGCCAAAACCAAGGTGTCAGGTAGCCGAGCTATTATTAGCTATTTCTGAAAAAAATTCAGTCCCAAATTCACTCAGGTTGTCAACAAAATGCAGTTGGTTTTGGAATTAGAGCTCATGCATGCCTCTCTTTGTTGATGGACAGTGGGTGGCTTTAGAGGCTTCTTTCTCAGGTTCTTGCATATAGGATCCCACAGCACAGAGCCAGGGGCAGTATATGGAAACTTTCTCACCCTTAGAATGTCTCTGATCTCTTCTTCTACTATGCATACTTGAAAGACTTCTATTTTCTCTCTACTTTAAAGACTCATGTGACTACATGAGGCCCACCTGCAAAATCTAGAATGATCTCAATTTTAAGATCAGTTTATTAGTAGCCTTACTTACACTTGCAAATTCTTTTATGGTTTTATATAGATTAGTTTTAGAATAATGAAAGGACTATACCTTAATGATATATCTTTAGAATTCTTCCTGCCACACCACTCTTTGAATGTTTTACTTCTTCTTCATTATAAAGCACCACAATCCTGGGCCCAAATATTAATGGACAGAAATCCCAAGAAGTGGCAGTGAACTCTGAATAGGACTTAAGTGGAATTAGATCTTATAAAAGTATTTTGGGGGGTTAAGAGTTATAAATTATTATTTTTAAGAAAAAGTTAATATTTAGTTAACATTATTTTGTAAATTACATGTGACTATATTGATATTATCTACTCTTTGAACCCCAAAACACCTGGCAAAGTAGATCATATATGTAATTGCATTATACCCATCTCTATACAATAATTATAACCACCCACAAAGCCTTAGAGACATGTAATCTCAAGTCATCTGTTGCTATGGTTAGTTGTCATTTGGAATTTAGTCCAAACACCAAAATCTGATGTCAAGCGACTTAGCAATTCTTAATTCTTCCTCCCTAAATTTCTCTGATTTTTATAGAACAAAGCATTATTCTGGTGTATTTGGTGTGATCTTTGGGTATGAATATGACTTGCAATTATGGAAACTATAATGGGCCATGTATAGGGAAAATAATATCACTACCTTCCTCTTATTTAAAAGCAAAAATGCATATAAAACACTATTTCCTTAACCTTGGGTTTAACAAAAACTTTCTAAACCTCAAATTAATGGAGGAATTCATATATTTAAAAATTATATTTTAGCCATCATAAAAATGTATTTTAAATTAAAAATAACCAAAACCAAGAGAAAACTTCAAGCTTCTTTGGTGGCTCAGATGGTAAAGAATCTGCGTGCAATGAAGGAGACCCAGGGTTGATCCCTGGGTCAGGGGAAGATCTCCTGGAGGAAGGAATGGCAACACACTCCAGTATTCTTGCCTGGAGAATTCCAGGGACAGAGGACCTTGGTGGGCTACAGTCCATTGGGTTGCAAAGCGTCTGACACAACATAAGTAACTAATACTTAGTCACTCATGTAACAAATAGTTCCAAAATTTAGTGACTTAAAACACATTTAAGAAGAGTAAAATAAGAAATGCATCAAAAGAATTTAGTTAAATGTATAATAACTGAAAAATTATTAATCCCTTTGAAGTAATAAATCTCATAATTCTACCTGGGAATTAGATTATTAAGGATAATTTTATAATGAGAAATGAATTAATATGTTGATTCATGCCTTAAGAAATTAACAATAGTTGAGCACCATAATATTTGCTTGAACTTTCTTATGCGGGAATATAATTTTAATTCAGTATATATTCTAAAAAACAAAAGAGAAGAAATACTTTTATAAGTCATTTATAATAAATTATTGGGAGTATCTGGTAGCTCAAATGGTAAAGAGTCTGTTTGCAATGTGGGAGACCCAGGTTCAAACCCTGGGTCAGGAAGATCCCCTGGAGAAGGAAATGGTAACTCACTCCAATATTTTTGCCTGATTCCATGAATGGAGGAGCCTGGCAGGCTCCATGGGGTCCATGGGGTCACATAGAGTCAGACACTACTGAGTGACTTCACTTTCATAATAAGTAATTAATTACATTTAAGAAAGATTTGTTTTCTAAGGCCAAGGGTATGGTTATATTTTAAATTATGAGAATACTTTTCTTAGAATAATAATGAAAAGTTTCAAAATAAAACTCTCATTTTTCCTTTAAAAATTCATGCATCTGCTGTAACTTACTCTATGAAGCCAGCATTACCCTGATATCAAAAACAGACATGGACATTACAAAAAAGATGAACAGCAGACAAATATCCCTCATAAATATAGATGCAAAAATCCTCTCCACAGATGAATGAAGAAAATACAGTGTATATATTATACAATGGAATGTTATTCAGCCATAAAAATATGGAAATCTTGCCATTTGTGACAACATGAATGGACCTTAAGGACATTATGCTATGTGAAATGAGATAGACAGTGAAAGATAAATGCTGTGTGATTCAGAAACAAAAACTAACTCATAAATACAAATATAAGATTGGTAATTGCCAGAAGTAGGAGATAGAAGATAAGTGAAATGGATGAAGGTGATAAAAAGGTACAAGCTTCTAGTTATAAAACAAATAAATCCTGGGATGTAATGTACAACACAGAGAGTAATACTGTATTCTATATTTCAAAATTTTTAAGAAAGCTATTTTTAAATTTTCATTGTAAATGGAGCATAGTTGATTGACAATGTTGTGTTTATTTCAGGTGTACAGTAAAGTGATTCAGTTATACATATATATGCATATATTATTTTTCAAATTCTTTTCCATTTAGGTTATTATAGAATATTGAGCAGCATTCTCTGTGCTATATAGTAGCACAGTATATTCTTGTTGGTTAACTATTTTAGATATAGTAGTGTATAAATGTTAAAAGTTCTTATCACAACAATAGCATGTGTAACTATGTGTGGCGATGGATGAAAACTAGATTTATTGTGGTAACTATTTCCCAACACATACAAATATGGAATAATTGTGTTGCACACCTGAGACTATTATATATGAATTATATCTCAATTTTTTAAGGTAACAAACCTAATAATCTGTACAATGTTTCATTTAAAAGTGCTGCCAAACTGTCCAGCTATAGAAGAATGATTGCAGTTCATAACTGGGAATGTTAAGAGTCTATTTGAAAAAATACAAATGAAGGGAAACGTTTCTTTCTTTTGGGTCCAAGAAAAGCTTGTAGAGTATAATTGTTTCAGCAAGATTATCTCCACATGACAATGTCAAATATGCACTGAATAAGAAATTATACTTTCAGTCTTTATTGAGAAAAAAGAACTTCATGAAAAGTAGAAAAAAGATGGGCATACATTATCATTGTTCTTATACATGTTTCTTCACTTCATATAATGTTACTGTTTACACTTAAATTGAAAAACTCTCCTATTTTATCTTAGTCTGAAGTTTAACCTTCTCCACACTTTATGCAGACAAAAGTTCAGCTGATTTTTGGGGGCTCCATAGACAACATGCAACCATTTAGAAATTATCAGGAAATTCTAAACAAGGTCATTCTTTGCTCAGAAGCAAATGTCCATAATTCTACACAGAAAGGGTTTTTAGGCAGCAATCTAGTTACAATGAGACATAGATGTAGAATCCTCAAACAATTTTGCTTGAGCATACAATTAAAGAACACTAAAATGCTATGAAGCTCCTCCAACTTTTAAAAATCTAAATATAAAATTTTTTCCCCCATAACTTTGAATAGCAGCAAAAGATGCAACTCCAACATACTGTATGTGCTGCAAAATAATAATAATAATAATAATAATAATTCCTCAAGAAGATATTAACATATCAAATCCAATATTTTTAAAAGCAATCATGTACTATAACCAAACAGTATCTATCACAGGCATACAATGCTAGTTTAACATTAAAAATTTTCACATAGACTAAGTAAGAAAAAACATATGAACATGTCAATAGGTGTAGGGAAATCATCCAACAATATTCAAAGCCAGGCCATTTACCATAAAAAGCCTCAGGAAACTAGGAATAAAGAACTTCTTCTACTTGATGAAGAATATCTAGCCAAAACCCTATACCTGACATCATACTTCATGGTGAGAAACTCAATGATTTCCTATTAAGATCCAGAACAACACAAGGATATCCACTCATTACTGCTATTCAGCTTTATACTGGAAGTCTCAGTTAATGCAGTTAGAGCACAGCAGGAAAATGTGTGAAAATTGGCAAAGAAGAAATAAGCTATCTTTGTTTGAAGATGACATAATTGTTTATATAGGAAATCCTTAAGAATCAACAACAACAACAACCAAAAACTCCTGGAAATAAAAAGTATTTATCACAAGATTTTATGAATTAATGACACATTCAATTCAAATTCAAGACCAATAATAACCAGTCAGAATATGGAATTAATAAAACAGTACCATTTATATTAACACTCAAAATTTGAAATGTTTCTCAACCCAATGATCAAATCCACATTTCCTGTGACTCTCCCATTGGCAGGCAGATTTTTTTTTACCTCTGAGCTACCTGGGAAGCTCACAAGACTTGCTATACAAATAAAATATCAAGATAGGGTAGTATTGGCCAAAAGATAGGCAGATAAGTAACGAAGCAGAATAGAAATAACAGAAATAGATCCAAACAAATTTAATCAGCTGACTTTGAAAGGGAAAAGTCAGTTCAATAAAAGTGTATCTTTTCTTTTTTCAGTAGTAATTGGTGTGGGAACAGCTGGACATCCACAGGCAAAACCATGAATCTCGTTACTGATCTTATATCTTTCACAAAAATTAAATCTAACTGGATCATAAATCCATTAAATACTTAAATATAAAGTGCAAGCCTATAAAATATAAGAAATGAGACCCAGGAAAATCTAAGCAATTGGTTTGGCAATGACTTTTTTGAATATAATCCCAAACATACAATCCATGAAAGAAAAAAAAAAAAAAAAGATAACTTGCAGTTGATTAGATTAAAAAAAAAACCTTTTTCTTTGTGAAAGACACAGTTAGATAATGATAAAAACAAGCAACAAGTTTCAGAGATCTAGAGAACAAACTACTGGTTATCATTGAGGAGAAGGAAAGAGGCAGGGGTTATATAGGTTTAGGGAGAAAAAGTTTTTATGGGATTATATGAAATCATGTGTGGATGATTTTTGAAAAATTTTAAAGCATAATTCATTTAGAGAATCTTTCAATTAAAAAATACTATAGATGGGAAGATAATATTTGCAATACACATAACTGATAAATCACTGGCATCTACAATGTATTTAATACAAGAGTTAAAACTCAAGAATAAGAAAACACAATAAAAAAAAAGAGCAAAACATTAGAATAAATACCTCACCAAAGATATAAAAAAAGCAAATAAATATATGAAAAATGCTCAATATCATATGTCTTAAGAAACTTCAAAGAACAATGCGATACTACTACACAGCTATTAGAATGGCTAAAATACTGAACATTGACAACACAAAATGTTAAGAAGGATGTGAAGCAGTGGGAATTCTTATTCATTGGTGTAAATGCAAAATGTCACTGCCAGTTTGGAAGATAGTTTGAATGCATTTTATAAAATCTAAAAAACTCCTATCATATGATCTGCCAATTGCATTCCCTGGTGCTAAGCCAAATGAACTGAAAACTCATGCCCACACAAAAACCTGCATGTAGATGTTTATAATGTGTTTTTTTTTTTCATCAATAGTTTGTAGTTTTCAGAGTATAAGTATTTATTTACCTTCCTTAGTTAAGATGATGTCTAAGCACATGTTGTATATAACAAGGATTTAAAATAACTATAACGGCAATCATAATAGTCCTAAAAAAATTAATTATAAGTCTTAAGACTGATTCTATTCTTAAACTTCAAGTACATGCAAATGAATCCTAAATGAAATCAGTCCTGAATATTCATTGGAAGGACCTATGCTGAAGATGAAACTCCAATACATTGGCCACCTGATGCAAAAAGCCGACTCATTGGAAAAGACCCTGATGCTGGGAAAGATTGAAGACAGGAGGAGAAGGGGAGGGCAGAGGATGAGATGGCTGGATGGCATCACCCACTCGATGGACATGAGTTTGAGCAAGCTCTGGGAGTTGGGATGAATGGACAGGGAAGCCTGGTGTGCTGCAGTCCATGGGGTTGCAAAGAGTCTGACATGACTGAGCAACTGAACTGATTCAGTTTACTTGGCAGTAATTCAATTTAATCATAATGAATTTTGATAAAATCTAAATGTATAAGTGATAAATGGTATTAAGATTCCATTTCTAATGTAAGAAACTTGGTGGGGCTAGAATGAGAAAATCTACTTGGTACAAAGTCAGGAACAGTTTTTACATACAGTTTATCCACACTGCTAGATAAGATGGCTAATGTGATTTAAAGAATTTTGACAAGCTCAATTTCCCTAAAATCTCTTGTTCCACTGCCCCTTTGACAATTTCAGAATCATTCTATTATTCAGCTGTTGTTCAGTTGCCAAGTCATGTCTGATACTTTGGGACCCCATGAACTGCTGCATGCCAGGCTTCCTTGTCCTTCACTCTCTCCCATAATTTGCTCAAACTCATGTCCATTGAGTTGGTAACGCCATCCAACCATTTCATCCTTGGTCACCCTCTTCTCTTCTTGACCTCAATCTTTCCCAGCATCAGAATCTTTTCCAATGAGTCGGCTCGTCCCATCAAGTGGCCAAAGTACTGGAGCTTTAGCTGTTATTCATATATATGAATTAATTTAATCTAAAATAAATAAAGTTAATTTACATGAGAAGTGAAGAGAATACACAGCTATCACACTTTGAGTTGGCAGCTTTAATAGGTTTGGGGCCACAGTTCCCTGGGGTAAAGCTACAGGCAAAACCCAGTTAAGGAGAACACTGTTTTAAAAATTGTCAGGCGCTTAAGCTAGTGTCTAAAAAACACTCAGAATGGGAGAAAAGTTAGAAGAAATGGTAGCTATAAGGTGGATGCAGGGATGCAATGCATAAGCTTCGAAGGTTAAGTAATTTTGTTCACTGTTTATTGAACAAAAATATAAATGCTTTATCATCCTTATGCATATATTAGCAATGAAAATGGTCAGTTTTCAGGGAAGAGTAACTGACTTCTGTGGTGTTATCTCTTAAAAAGATGAAATACCCTCTGGGGTTTCCTGTATCATATGGCCTCTCTGATAATCTATTTCTGAACACTTTCTTATGTTTTGCTGTATGTGCCACTACATCTATAATTGCACTAGTATTATAACATAGGACAATTCAATTAAATTGTTCAAGCTAGACTTAATTTATGAGCCTCAATAGGTCACCTGCTTTATTTACTGAGCAGTATATAACACGAACCAAAGCTCTTATAATCCATTATGGGGACCGAAATAAATCACAACTGTCCTACTGAAATTCTTTCAATGAATCATAAGACAAAAAAAAATTAAAGTAGATAACTTTTTATTCCATCTCCTCCCTCTACTTTTTCTTCTTTCTTATTGACTTAAGACATTTTATTTATTGGAGGAAGAGCTATTGGGGATGTGGCCAAGATCAGTTGTTGCACCTGGTATTTTACAAAATTATAA